>NC_088245.1:199954120-201204120 GCF_036013445.1 Caloenas nicobarica | reverse complement strand
TTAAAAATGTTTAGGTTAACCACGACACATGTTGTGCACAGTCTTTCTATTCTGTATCTGTGCAAAAGCATAGGTTTTTATCCTGTGCTGTTCATATATTCACAAACAAAATATCCCTCCAACATTATCATTTTCTCTTAAAATTTTTTGCTAATAAGAGACAGAATTTTCAAGAATTATGGTACTTCCAAGATAACACTTTTTTGCATGTCAATATATAATATTCAAAATATATATAACATTCAAAAGAAACATAATAAAAAGCATTAAACCCAGATGGTGAGTGTTTTATGCCTTCTAAAAATCTAGATTTCCTAAACTGCTCCTCTAACAAAGGAAAGTATCACAGAAATCCCTATTCACTCTGGAAAATATGCCTAGGATTTATAGTGAAATGCTCATGTAAACCTCATTGAAAAGACTGGCTTTGGTTGAAGAAATTTTTAATACATCTTCAGAAGCACAAATCATTGTAGATACTGTGTGAAATGAGAACGTGAGCCTGCAGCAGCTGTGCGCTTGTGTCTGTAAAGCAAGTCACAGTCTGCTGGTCAGAGAATGACTCTTCTAGGATCTCTACAATCAGAATTTCAGTCCCAAATTTCATCATGTTTTTGCCTTTCATGGGTAAAGATCGCTTGTGCAGCCCACTGTACCATGTTCTGCAGCTGTATTTATTCCTATTCTACAGCTTGGGAATCAGAAAACAGTGAGTCTCTGTGCTGAAGTCAGTGCCAGTAATAGTTCTCTTATTAACTTAGATGGTGACACTGGATTCAGCTCAAGAGATTTTCAGACTGTGTACGTGACTGAGTTGTATATTACTTGTAATCAGTCATCACTGAATTGGGTTTCCTAGGACATACCAATATACTTTGTGCAGATGTTGAGGGCTGTCATAATCACACCCATAAAACTTAACAAGACTTTGAGTGATGGCTCTCTTTAAAATTTTCTTTTTAATATTTTACAACCAGGTGTCTTTCAGAACCACTGATGACTTTCAAGCTGCACAAAGATTTCATTGTTGCTGTTAGTAAGTAAAGTAATAAATAATCATTCATGAAAGTAATATGATTTCTGACTCGTAATCTCCTCAGTTTCTATCCTTATTTTTCTCCTTGGTCTCATATTCAGTGATCCAGCCATGGATCCGAGTTCTTCATGTCACTGTATGTGACAGCACAGTGCCACATGAAAGCCCTCAGAACAGAGAAGTCTCACTAGATGAAGCTGTTCAGTGGTTTGTTCTGTGTGACTGCCTTCTGCATGGAATTTTGAACCTTGATTTATATGTTGGTTTGTTTTATATGGGCTGATAACGCTTCTATAGCATTCAGCCCTCTGATGCAGGGACCTTTATTTTCCCAGTTTGCCTTGAGAAATGGAGAGGGTGATAATTATCTCCTTTTCACGAATGGAGTAATTAGATACAGAGATAGTAAGATTGTTTTTTATAATGACATCAGTTTAGAATTTGAAGTTATTTCCCCATTCTTGCCTTGATAAGAATAAAAGACACTTGAGAATTTTAGATGTTTCTAATATCAAGGAGTAAAGTCTTGGATTTCAGTGAAATGGCACATTGGGTCAAAATCACTGCAAACTTTGTTGGTTCCAGTATCAGTGATAACTACTTTTGGTGAGTTACGTGAAATACAGATTTCAGAATGTCGTAATAAATATAATAAAGTCATCCTCATCATTTTAAAGGCTTCTTGTAATGCATGTGTGTTGTAGTGTACAGGCATTTGTGCCATTTGTGGTCGTGTCTTAGAACATGTTCTAATTTATCAACAATATTTGTTCTCTGTTTAATAGAGTCAGATGACCAGAACTACAGAGTTGAGGCAGTGCATGCGCTTGTGCATAAGTTACCAGAGAAGAACAGAGAGATGCTGGACATCCTTATCAAGCACTTGGTCAAGTAATTATTTTCTTTTTATCTTTCATATTATTGTGAGATGTGATTATTTCTGCTTTAGATTTGTCAGTGTTGCTTAATCCATTCTCTGTGCTTAAACAGTATCACTAGATGTCGCATTTTGTTTCTAAAATGCTCCTCTCAACGTAGATGAATTCTACTCACCGTAGAAACAAAATAAAAAAACCCACCAGAGCCACCGAAATGACAAGCTATGTTTATGAAATGAACCCACTCGATGTTTTAGTTCACATTCCTATTTACTACAGGAATTGGCACTACTTAAATTTAGCAAACACATAAAACTATGCTAAGATTGTTAGAAAACACTGTGTTGAATCTGACTCGAGGTCCCACATTTCAGAAATGAATGGAGACTAATGTGATAATACTTGGCCTTCATGTTTGATCTTATTTTTCTGTCTAACAGTTCTGAACTGTAGTATCATTTGGAAACACTAATTTGAAGTATTATTATTTATATTTTTGATATCTATGTAAATGTCCAAACCTACTTTTGAATCTCCCTTGTTTCATCAGCTTCTCTGGGTATTAACTAAATGTTGGATCAAAAAGATTTTGCGTTTCTTTGAACTGATGACCCTCTGTCTTCACTGAATTACACTTGGCATGTGCTGTGAGACAAAAAGACAAGGTTTTATTCTTTGTCTCTCTATGTCAATAGCTATGATTACATGCCTTTATTACATTACAATTTATCATGTTTCTGCATCAAAAATTATTCATATCACTTTAGTAAATCTTTGGCCAGTTTTTCCTGGCATTTGCTGAATACTTTTATTATGTATTATTCTTTCTGATTTAGGATGCTATATATTCTAGTACATTTATCAATGATCTGGGAATGTGACTACTGAAACAGCAGTTGTTCAGATAAGGCCTGCATGACTGAGATATGTAGAAGACATAAGTCCATGTTGTATTCATTCCATTCCATTCCATGTTTTCATTCCATTCATTACATCCCAGCTATTCTGCTTTTTTGATCACAGCTTGAGCCCCAGCCTGCAGGGAGCTGTCTGCAGTGGAGCCTAATGCAGTTTTGCTTCCTCTTATAGACATGAAAACTTTGAAAATTTCTTTGATAGGAAATCGTTTAGCCCTAATAAATTATTTTTAGCCCTTTATGTCGTTAGCCCCCTGGAGAACTAACATGTTAACAACCTGCTGTGAATGCTCCCATTGCAAAAACTGATTGACCTTACATCTTGTCACACATGGGGTAACCTGGAGAACCAGATGAAAACAAGTTTCATAAGTTTTCTTACTCACAGAGTTGTTTGATTAGTGAAAAACATGTAATGTCTCCCCCTTTCTAACCCTCTAAAAAGTTAAAACATTTAATGAGGGCTTAATGATTTTGTAAAAGCTGCTGGTCTGGAAGCCCCAAAATGAGCTGTATATATACATAGGAATTGACTTATTTGTTGGCCGAATTAGTTATAGGCAAACATTTCTTTCTTGACCGTTTTCCTGGCCTCTTTATTCTCGATATGACATCAGATGCATTCCCAACAAAAAGCCTGCCTGCAGTATTCTCTTCTTTAATTGTTCTCTTTAATTCTTGCCTATCATATATTTGATAAATTTACAGTTTTATACTGAAAACTTTCAGTTCTTTCCAACGTTCAGTTTACTCCTTCTAATTTCTTTAATAATTTTCCAGCTGTTGTTTATGCTAGCAATTCTAATGAGACTGAATTCAAAATTAGTCTCTGGAATGTATTAACTATCTTTCTTCCTCATCTTTTTCCTACCACTGTGTAGAGATTTTTCAAAGAACAAATGACAGATAAAGTGCCTAATTTTATGTAAATGGGAAAATATGAAAAAAAGAAACCTAAACAACCGTCTGTTTCTTCATTCTTTTGTTTAAAATCCAGTTTCAAAATGTACATACTTTCCCTATATTTCTTTTAGCTGTTCAGTTCCTTTATGTGTGGTTTTGTGTCTAGCTGAAAATACTATACCTTTAACTACAGGTTATAAAACAAGAATAATATTATTTCTTCTTGATTTAGGTCTTAAGGTCTTTACATCTCTGCCTACCTTGACTTTTGTGTCACTGTGCAAAATTAAGTATGATCTGGATGCTGTAGGCTGTAAGTCATTCTAAAAACAAACAAAGCCAGCAAATCTTGAAAAGCAGCCTGCAGAGAGGTGATACTGCATGAGGATATACTCAGTCAGCTAGGCAAACATGGGAAGTTTGGTATTATTTTCAGATAACTCATTTTTTGTTTCGAAACCTTCGTAGTCAGATTACCTGTCTACTTTAAAGAATAAGGCATTCTTTGGTATGATTTAGTAACACCATACTTTTCTAAGGTAGATAGTCAGGAGTCTGCAGTCTGGTAGTATCAAAAATTTACTGGTGATCTATCAGAGAAAAGAGATTTTGAGGAGAAAGCAACTGTACCTTAATGAATGCCTTACAGCTACCTGAAATGCACAATTACCTTGGCCTATATCTGTTCAGCAGCTCAGCAACAGTAGGACTAGGTCAGAGAAATTGGTTATCAAAATGATTCACTTACAGGCCTGTTTTTTTTCTTTTTTTGCAAGAAATTGAGCCTTTGAAATGCTCTTTGGAAGGTCCTTGCTGGTCACAATGTTATTAAATTCACCATTCCTTTTATTAACCACGCTACCAAATTTGTAACCAAGGAAACCCAAACACAGGACAAACACCACTTTCTGTCTTACACTATAAGACTATAATGTTTGTGTAAGATACCTTAACAGTTACTGTGCGGCACAAAGCAGAGTAATATTGCAAAGGGTTATTTTTTTTTTAGGTTTTTCTAAGAAACCTAGAGCTAACTAATTCAAAATTCTATTTTCATTAGAATACTAGTGGACTTCCCCAACACCCCTTAGTCACCTAAGCCAAACATAAGATCTGTCACAGAAAAAATTAGATAATTGGCTAAAAAAGTGCTTTAACAAGATAGGTATTTTCATGATATGGCTTCCAGATAATGATCTCTGCCAGTGTGTCTGTCTGAAGTAAAATTTTGGAAAGTGTTTTTGGCAAAACTTAAAGAATCAACATTGGAAACACCTAAGAAGATGGGCATTTATTTTCCTGCAGTTTATAATCACATTGTCTCCAGTACAAACCCCTTTCCTATATTTCTTCTGCTTCTCAATGTAAATGGGATGCTAAAACATTCCTGTTCCAAATATGAGGGGAGGATTAGTTCATTATAGAAGTAATTGCATAGTCTATCTCACCTCTGTACCAAGGTAATTCTACTGTCTTATGAATTCTGTGTGTCCTTAGTGCCCAGTCAACAGTGAGAATGAGAGAAAGCGTAATGTGAGTCCAGACATGAGTTTGATCCTGATCTTAACGAAATCCTCCAGTAGCCTTGGAAAAATCTGATTTTTTGGCACTGCCTTTTTAATCTTTGTAAGGGGATAGTATTTATGTTATTTGCTACCAAAGTCTGGCCTCAGCTAATGCTTGTATAACATTTTAAGAATAAATCAAGCCAACTGAGAATGTTATTGGAAGGAAAACATAGCAGATGTCTCCATAAACCTGATTAATGAAGACTATCAGAGAAAACCCGGAGATAAAGTTTGCTCGTACCTGCTAGTCTGCCAATATTTTATAGATTTTAAGGTTTCTTCATTTTAAAAGGTACAAGGGTTATTTTAATTATGTGGGAAATAGCTAAAAATGCTCAGCTTGACAATGGTTGCAGATAGCAGTGAGAAGGAAGAGGAAAATGTGAACAAGCGCCTCAGTAGCTGATTCCATTTGGTAGCAGATTCATTAAAATTGAGCATTAAAGCAATTATCGATTGGGATGATATTTGTCAGACATGACGCAATAGGGCAGCTGTGACTGGGGAATCACTGGCAGTTATTTTGAAGGATTTATGGTGATACAGTTTTTATTTGGCAAATCTTATTCGTAAGGAGGGAAAGGGGGCATTGAGGATTACTGATTGGTGGTTTTAATTTTACTAACTGATAAATTATTGAAAAACTTAGTTTTTAAATCCTACATAAAGAAGAAAAGTGACAGAAAAAGTACAGTAAGTGATAACAGAATATACAGAAGTAAAAGGTTAATATATTTTAAAGCCAGAAGATGTCATGATGATCATTTAGTGTTATATGTACCACAGAAACAGTTATTTCATTGATCCCATGTTTTCAATGCATTAATAAAGAGATCCTATTGCAATGTAAGTGTTTTCAGTAACTAAGTTTCTTTCCTTTACATGAAAGCTGAGATATATGGTTGACCTCTGTTACGGTATTTTCAGCCAATCAAGTATTTAAGTTCCTGTGTAATCATTGGAGAGAGATGGGTGCCTACCCAAAGACTCCTAAACTTTACATGGTCTGGATCTCTCTGTGGAGACCTTCAGAGATTGTTGCTTTTGCTTGTCAGTTATGTCAGGAAATTAAATACTTCCTCTAGGAAGACATACTCATTATCTATTAAGTTACTGCAGGATGGGAACCTTAATGGAAACACAGTAGTTGTACTATATAGTCTTTTGACTCCAGTAAAAGTAAAAGTTTAAAAAATGTTCTTAAAGGGGAGGCATGAACTTGGGGTCTTGTTAAAGAAATTGTGTTAACAGGTTTTTGCCTGTTGGAATTGTAGTTTAGCACAACTATTTAATTGCATATTGTTTGTGTTCATTTAAAGGGTATCGTTACACAGTCAGCAAAATCTAATGACTGTATCCAACCTTGGTGTTATATTTGGACCGACTCTGATGAGAGCCCAAGAAGAAACCGTGGCTGCTATGATGAACATTAAGTTTCAGAATATCGTCGTTGAAATTCTGATAGAGCATTATGAAAAGGTAGAAAGACGTGATCTGACTGTTTTGTGATAAAGAGAAACTAAGATCTCATTTTCATTACCATCCTTATGTTCTTAAGAATAAGAAAACCAGCATTTGTAGAAGGTCATCGATAGAAAGAATACCTTCTTCCCACCCCACGCTATGGATCTGTATTCCTAGCAAGTCTTTTGTGGCTGTGCAAGGTACAGATCTGAGGCGTAATCTCCAATGCTTTGAAGGAGTTGCTCTGAATCATCAGGTGCTTTCTGAAGATTGCTGTGTCCTTCTTGTATCTAGAAACAGAATGAGAAGGTCATAACTTTGCTCCCAGCTCCTCCATCTCTCTCCTGCTATCAGTGTATGAAGGTTCACTCTGGGTCAATGCACGGATTCTGCTCTGAGCGTCAGGTCAGAGTCTTTCTGACCATTGCTGTCCTTTGGGGAGAGACCAGCTGCACAGTGGAGATCTAGTCTCACCTGACATCACGAAACCTCACCTGACATCAGTTCTCTTTTCATGAGCAGCATCAATGTGGAGCCCCAGCACAATCCCCCATTTCTGTGGACTGTGTCGTTTTTCATGTGCATAGGTACTAGAGCAAAGGTAAAAAGGCAAAAAGGAAAAAAAATATCTCAGATGAGGTTTTATTCCTAGTTACAGGTTTTAAGCCCATCATGTCCTTGCAATTTAAAAGTTCTTCAATACTCTGGAATATACAAACTTATCTAGTTACTTCTTTTGCTTTGAAGAAAGGCCTGTCTGTGCCTGCCTGTCTATTTTGTTTTCCCCAAAGAGACCAGTAAAAGCAAAGGTCCACCTCAAACTCTTTCCTGGAACATTAAATAAGAACTGTTTCATGTTTTGAGAAGGAAAATCCATGAAATATTAAACACTTTTGTCACTACCGTTGCAGGGATCAGTTTCACTGAAAAGCCTCCTCAGATTTTGTTTTATTTTAAACTGCTTGATTTCAGAACTCAGCAGAACAGTCCAGACCTCCTTTACTTGATCATCAAAATAAATTTTTTGGGGAGGATCTTTTGTTGAAATATATCACCTTCTCTGACTAACAAAACAAAGTGAAAAGGCTTTGGGGTTGTTCCATTTCATGTTACTCAGCTAAGAGGCGGTTCCCAATCAACACCAGAATCCCCTGCACTAGTTGGTCAGTAAGTACTGGCAGTACTGTTTGGTATCACCAGTTATATTTCATAGGGACTCCTCAAAATTGGTGCGATACTGGTAGCCTCCTTGCCTGTAGCTCCAAAACATACATAGTATGTGTTTCCAACACTGAATTTCCCCTCCAGAAAATTACAAGCTCTTACAATACAAAGACCATGACTGCACAACCAGAATCACCCTTACTTTGTTTCTCTGTCTCTATTTTTATATTGATGTGTTGCTCACCAATACCTAGTACAGTATTAATGTACTTCAAGAGCATCTCAAGAAATGCAGTATTTGTTACCATAGCAGTATAATTGCTTTCTTGTACTCCGTGAGTGGCATAGAGGTATCTTTTCATTGTTCACTTCATCCTCTTCTGGGAGTGCCCTATTGAATGGGGATCCAGAAATCCTTGCAGAGTTCTGTTCTGGCATTGCATGGTATTAACCTGTGACACTTGGCCCTCTCTGCAGTATGGAGACTGGACATTTTGGATTCCTTCAGCAGTTTAATGGAGTAGGCAATCTTTGTAAAACCTCTTCTCCATTCCACAGAACTAATTCCATCTCCTTCTACAGAATGCCATAATAGATACTCAGTTGAGTTTACAGCCTGCACTAGGAGGAATAGGTGAGAAAGGACACCTGGGAGAAAAACACACAAATATTTTGGTTATATCTTTTGCTTTCGTCGTCCTCCAAGGCAATTATCATTTTTACTAGAAGTATCCAAGAGAGTTTTTAGGGTCTTTCAAGACCTCTACTGCATGTGTCTTGGGTAGTGCAGAACAAGTGATACAAATGAAAGTCACCCAAATTACTGGATTTTCTGTATTGTCCTGGCTGGCAGGCTGGCCATCCTTAATCAGCATAGAGTTCTTTAAAACCTCATGTGTACCTGTGTCACAGGTACAGTAGTCAGATACCCAAAAAATGTTAGTATTTTCTGCAGCAATGAAGTTGTAAGGACCTATTGTACATTTCACAGTTTAGACTGTTAAGCACTTAATAAGGGCTAGAAAATAAAACTATTTAAATGAATATTTTAATAGAATTAGTATAAATTTTAAACACAGCTCAGTATTGTGGTTCTTGGATTGTAAAATGACATCAGAGCAAAGCTTATATTCTGTGAATTCACTCTTGCATGTGTCAGACCATTACAGCATTAATTTCAGGAGCTGTGGTGAGGAAAACATGAATTAATAACAGAAGTGGAAGAGTACTTCTATTATTTATGACATTTATTTACCCCCCCCTCTTTTTTTTGATCATGCAGATATTTCACACTGCGCCAGACCCCAATATTCCTCTTCCCCAACCTCAGTCCCGATCAGGTTCAAGAAGGACAAGAGCAATTTGTCTCTCCACAGGTTCACGTAAACCCAGAGGAAGATACACACCATGTCTAGCAGATCATGATAGTAAGTTTGTCCTTGTTGACTCATTGTCTTCCTTTTTATGTCTTGTCTTTTAACTTTCCTGAATAATATCCAAGAAGCATTGTATTCCGATAATTACAAGCCTGACATATGGGAATTTCTCAGCTTGTTTACTCCTGTGAGTCACAGCCGCAGTTGGATGACTGCATTCCGTGCTTCTCTCAGGCAAGGAAGGATGTTTGGTTTTAGGCAAGTCTTGCATTGCATACCATGTTCCTAAATCTTTTATAGTGAACTTTATATTCTAATCTAAATGTAGTCTACTTTGAGACTCTGAGGAGTTTATTACATGAAGTTCACCTCATTTGCTTGTAAGATGATTATTAAGGTTGGGAAACTGTAAATAGGATCTTTTCTCCTGTAATAAATGTATTTTAGTCAAGGTCAGGAGATCAAAACCATTACTTGGCTTTTTTCACATTCATGAAGCTGTGGTAATTGGTTCAAAGTGAGCCACTTTCTAGATTTGCCAAAACCACTGAAATGTTTAGTTTTTCTGGAGTAGAAACAAACTAATATTTGGGGGAGAAATGGTATACTTATCATATGGCTTACTGTTTAACAGCAGGGAGTTACGTGTGTAATTAGTTGCTGCTTAGAATGCTTATTCATTTTTATGTAAATGTGACTATTATAAAGTTTCACTTCATTCATTTTCATCTAGTGGGCCATCACTTTTTTACTTACTGGCTATACCATTGAGAAGTATTGAAATTGCAGCAAAGACCTTATCTGTAGTATTGTGTGTAGTTGCGGTCACTCGTTGCCAAGGATATTGAAACATGTGGAGGCAAAAGCAGCTGTATCATGTCGAATTAAAGACATTCATCAAATATTGAAGTTGTAAGGAATGAGTTGTTGTCCTTCTGCAGGATAGGTGTTTTATAACAGGTGTGACAATTCAGAAAGTAGGATATCTATAGACAGACTTATGGACTAGTCTGAGACTGCAGAGATCCTCAGCAGCTTAGTAGCCAAAGTAAAATTTAATTCTTGTGCCTGCAGGCTATACAATCCTACATTTAAGAATGTAAATGTGACAAGTATGACATTTGCCTTACCACGGAAATCCAGCAAGAGGCTCACCACAAAGATATTGTAACTGTTGTTTTTCCTAAGGATATTTATACTGCAAGCAGTTCTTTGAAAATGTAAACTTTTATGCAAAATAGTTTACCCTGAAGCCCATTATGTCCAACAACTCTAAAGAAATATCCACAAAATGCAGCTCTTCCAGGTTAAAGATAGGAATATGTGTGAAACTTAGAGTAACTAAATAGACATTTTGTCTTAAGAATCACTGCCTCTGAAACCACAGATTAATGAATTTGATGACAGGTAAGGTACAAGGGAATAGATGTGGCATGAGGAAAATGCATACGATTATAAAATGTAATTCTTTTTTTTGTTTCCCATTCTTCCCCTCCCCTCACTCCTCCCTAGGTGACTCATACAGCAGCAGCCCAGACAGCACTCCCATGGGCAGCATCGAGTCTCTCTCTTCTCACTCCTCCGAGCAGAACAGCACCGCCAAGTGCACGCCCTCGCAGCCCCGGGAGAAATCGGGAGGGATTCCGTGGATTGCCTCTCCCGCTTCTTCTAACGGCCAGAAGAGTTCAGGCCTCTGGACTACGAGTCCAGAATCCTCATCAAAGGAGGATGCAACCAGAACAGATGTGGAGTCAGACTGCCAAAGTGTAGCTTCTGTCACTGGGCCAGAGAATGCCTCACCACCAACAGACCTGACCAAAAAGAGTTCTTACAGTCTGTCTGGGCTGAAAAGGTCTTCAGCATCTTCCCTCAGGTCAACTCCATCAGCTGAAGGTAATGCCCAGGGTCTTTTAGGACACCGGTGTTTACTGTGAGGTATCAGAAAACAAGAGCTGCATCTGAAAGCTAACAATATGTATTGATATTTATTTTTCAATTTTTGTGGCATGTTCTTTCAGTTTTCAAACTGCTTCTGACATATTTCTGTTGATTGTTACCTGTGCAGTTCACACAGCTTAAAACATAAACACGTTTCTAGAATTTCGAGTGCTCTATCTTGCTGCGCCTCACCTAGACCACTGACTTGTCAGGAGATTGCTGATTTATAAGAGTTGGCAGGTATGGTTTACCACTGTGTGAAAGGAATGACATGTTGTAACATGATTGATACTGATCAAATGTAGCATTTAAATTTAAAAAGCACTAGGCTTAACATATCTAGTAAGTAACAGTTTTTTCACTCCTTGTCGATGTGGTGCCTGCCTTTTTTTTTTTTTTTGACCACTGCATCTCTTCAAATAGATTGAAATAGGAGATTGAAGGAAAGGTGTGGGGTTTTTAGTGTGTTTGGGTTTGGTTTTTTTTTTAGTTATGGATTTTACAGTCCATGCCATTAGTTGAGATAGGACTGGACAGATGGGATAAGAAGGTAATCCCTGGCATGAAATGTATATCTGAAAACCTGCTGAGGGAATGACTGCTTCATTCTTCTCTACTTGCATGGTTTGTAATCCAGTGCAGCAAATAGATTAGCTTGAACACAAGGTTATGGCTGAATGGTCCTGTATATGGATATGATGTGCAAGAACAACCACAAGTTTACAAATCCAACCTTAGGAATTCAATTTAACTGCACAAATTAGGATGTAAATCTTCCTGTTCAGTCAAAGGAGGATGCTGCTTCGAAAAACACTCTCTGAGCACCTAAACTTGAGCCTGTGCTCCAAATAAACCAGTAGACAAGGTTCCCCACGAGACAGAGAAGCTTAAAAATATGGTTTCTTAATTTAGACAGTTCTGTTGAATTAGCTGGAATGCCTGTGAACCCTTGCTGTACTCCTGTGAGTACAAGAGGTGATATTGCACTATATTGACAGCTATGTGGCAATTACTTTAAAAGAAACACCTTGTTGAAATCAGGATATTTTCAGTGTTTTGGATTATGAAGATTATCAGGCAGCACTGAAACAATGAGCTCCAGTGGACTGAGTGCTAGTGCCGAGTTTGCCACTGAGCTGTCAATGAGTAATACAAGTGCAGGTAGGGTAAATATGTGGTTATGTGCAAAACCACATATTAAAAGTTTAAGAAAGTTCTCTCCCCTCTGTGTGCCATGGAGTGTACAAGCTTTTTCCTGACTTCTAGGTATGAATTAGTGTTATACTAACAGTATTAATAATGTAGAATAATAATTATCATTAACAAAAAATCATAATGTAGGATAATACTATAGAATAACAGTAGTAGTAATATAGGAATTGGTTTTATATTTTGGAATCTCTTTTTATTATGACAGCTTTGGGAGCATTATTAAGCATCTGTTGTTCTTGGGAATAAAGAAACACAGAAGTAGATGCAGTTCTTGTCTCACAGAATGTATATGCAAACAAGGCAGTAGTCCACAGATTGGTCAGCTTACAGGACACGTGGCCATGCCTTGTATTCAGTAGAAGGACTTTTTGTGTGTGCAGTACAGTCTGTACAGCTATAGATTTATCATAGAATCATAGAACAGTTTGGGTTGGAAGGGACCTCCAAAGCTCCTGTAGTCCAGCCCCCTGCCATGAGCAGGGACATCTTCACCCAGATCAGGTTGCTCAGAGCCCTGTCCGGCCTGACCTCGAATATCTCCAGGGATGGGGCATCCACCACCTCTCTGGGAAACCTGGGCCAGTATTTTACCACCCTTATTGTAAGAAATTTCTTCCTCATGTCTAGTCTGAATCTCCCCTCCTTTAGTTTAAAACCATTGGCTCTTGTCCTGTCACCACAGGCCCTGCTAACAAGTCTGTCCCCATCTTTTTTACAGGCCCCTTTTAAGTACTGAAGGGCTGCAATAGGGTCTCCCCAGAGCCTTCTGTTCTCCAGGCTGAACAACCCCAGCTCTCTCAGCCTGTCCTCCCAGCAGAGCTGTTCCAGCCTCTGATCATCTCTGTGGCTCCTCTGGCCCCTCTCCAACAGGACTTGTTTTATCAAGTTACAGTAGTAATTGTTTTAGGCACCTCATAATCATTAATTACTACGTATTTGTTTTTAAACTGCTTGAAGCTCCTGTGGATACTGAAATATTAATTCTTACAAATTACGTGGTCTGATTTCATAGTGGATGCTGCTTTAAGCAGGAGTTTAGACTAGATGACTTCCTGAGATCCCTTCCAACATGAATTTTTTTTCTACAATTCTGTGCAGTGTACTATTTTATAAATGTTGGGTTTATTGTCACTTTTTAAAGCATGTACCATCTAGCCATTTAAGTGCAATGTAATTTTTTAGCCTTCAACTATTTAATGTAATTTCTTCATTCTTGCTGTTGGTTCTTTTCTCCTGACTTTCTCCATGAAAAGCTGTTTCTTCTGTGTCTTAGTAAGTACTTTATGTATTTTTCTTCTCTAAAGCAAAACAAAACAAACAAAAGAATCCCAGCAACAACAACAAAATAAAACCCACACCAAAAACAACGAAAAACCCCACCACCACTTTGCTTTGCATGTTATACATGTTGTGAAACTTCAAATTAGCTTTAATATTCCCTACAATGTGGTTGTTTTCTGTAGGTAACAAAAGCTGCAGTGGATCTATACAGAGCTTATCTTCAGCAGATACCAAAGATACACCAAAGGCTCCACCAAACCCCGATTTGCCTCCCAAAATGTGCAGGAGATTAAGGTTAGATACCGCATCAAGTAATGGCTATCAAAGACCCGGATCTGTGTAAGTCATCAAGGATCTTTGGAGATTTGTGGTGTTATAGTATTGTCTACTATAAACTGATCCCAGGGAGCTACACAAGTAGCTGAAAAAGTATCCGTGAATACTTTATTTGAATATTTCTGTATTTGTGAATTATTTATCTAGCTTCATTAAAATTGTAAACAAAGGAGACACGGCACAAAGTCTGTTGAAGTCAGTTGAAAGACTCCCATTGATTTCATGAAGCTACAGATAGGGTCTGTATTGAGGAAATGTATCTTTGGAAAGTGGTTAGAATTATTATCTCTGGTTCTTCTGGAATTTGAGGGTTCAAGGAGCATAAACTCTACTTACTGTCCATGCAGTTGTGTCAAAAGATCATTAGATCTTACTTGTGTGAGATCAAAAAAAAAACTTTTGCTCTGAAATTTCTTTGGTTGATGCATGTGAAATAGTTGATACCTTTGGTTCTTGTGACTGTTGAGGTTTTTTATGTTGAGAAGAGGATAATCCTAAGTAAAAATGAGCTTGTTAAGATTTGGTGTAGCAATGTTTCTCAGTGCTTTTAGCACAAACTTAAAGAGTCAGAAGATGTTTGCTGTAGTCCTGACTTTGACCCAGCATTTCTCTGTCCCCATGAACAAGTGATGTAAAGATCTACAGAATACCAAGAAGTTCTCCAAATAATGCAGGACTCCATTCAGCCTCTCCACTTTTTAAACTGGAAGGGATCACCGTAGTCATTTCACAGACTGCAGTGTCCTAAACAGAGAATCTTGCACAGCCCAGAGTTCCAGCCTGATAGTGACAGACTGGCAGTAAAAACACTTCCAATATATGTATTTGCCATCCATGAGTATAATTTTAAATATGGGGTGTTGAGATTTCCCTTGATGATTCAATAAGGCACTAGAGCATGTAGATGTCAGGCCCCAGTTAGGTTATGCCCTCAAGAATTCTGCTGAATAGGGACTTGAATTCAACTTTTGAATTTCCTCTATTTCTCTAAGTGAGTAATTAAAATTATTTTTTTAAATGTGTCCATGACTTTAGATGATTACAAGTGAAGTTAGTCTGTGTGTTTTATTAATGGGCAAAGTATAAAGGAATGTGATGCTTTATTTTCAGAGTGGCTGCAAGAGCCCAGTTGTTTGAAAGTGCTGGTTCACTTAAACAAGTTTCTTCAGGACGGTAAGTGTTTCATAGTACTTAATAGTTTGTAAAATCTCTTCTGTTTTGCTGGCTTCAAAGACTGAAATAGGAGTGTTGGAGCTTTGTTCTGTGTCTTTTGAACAGCATCATGTGGCATGCAAAATTTTTGTCGTTTATTAAACTCACCCTTTCTCCAGAAGAAAATAAATCTAATAGAGAATACCAGCCTGTCTAGCTAGTCTGTCACCTGGGGGAATTGCAGTGAGAGATGCTCAGGTTAGTGATCTGCTTAAAGACAGAGCTACAAGAGTAAATTAACAGGATTTAAATTAGGATGAGGGTGCTGTATTTATTCCATACAGCTGTCTGTATATACATGCATTCAGCAGAGTTGCAAACATGCTAGTTTATGGTAGTTTGCTCATGTAGGCAAGTCCTGAGTAACAGCTGCTTTAGAAAGTTCAGGATTAAGTTGATCAGGATTCCCGTCTTTGCCATCACTCCTTCCCCGCCTCAGTATCTGTCTGAAGAAACTGTTGCCCTTTCTTCTCAGTAGTGTGCAGAAGGAATGATTTACATTTTCTTTACATTTGCATGCATGGATTTGGTGGATTTGATTATTTCTTACATTAAGTTAGGATGTGTTGAGGAGTGTTTGTTGAGGAAACATTATCTTCCATGCATACTAAACAGCCTACAATTAGTAGGCTAAGGCAGATAGTCAAATAAATGGAAGTGCGAAAAAGTTCGTCTCTCTTTTCACGGTCTCTGCATTTCAAGTTCTTTGAAACAGAACATATCTTTTCGTCCATCACTTTACTCATTGATACCAGGAACTGTCAAGCTTACTGGAAATGTCAAGCCATAGATAAAAAAAAAAAATAAAGTAAAATGTTAATCCACAAATCCGAAAGTAGTAGTCTAAAGTAACACAGCTGTAAACGAAGATGTCAACATGTGCTGAGATGTGGGGCAGTGGAATGTGAGTGTCCTCTCTGACGAATCTAGCAGGGATGAGGAAGAGAAAGCTCAACCTGCACAGGCCCACTGATTTTGTTTGAGAGAGGCAGTTTACGTGAATCAAGGCTGTTCTTGTTTTTTATATTGCATGAATTGTAAGGTGGCAAAAAAAGAGGGTGGCGGGGGGAAAGGGAGATGGAAACAGCAGGACATTAATTTAAGGAAGAAAAGTATAAATGAAGAGACTGGAATGTTCTTAAGCCGGTGCCCTAAGCTGGGAGCGATGACTGCTTTAGCAGTTCTACATCATTTCACCTCCACTGCTGTTCCTTCTCTTATTTCGTATTGCTCCCTTCTTGTAAACTCTCCCCTGTTGTTCCCTCAGAGCCTGTGCCACCTCTATCTGTATATAAAAAGCATGTAAGAAGCAAAAATGTGTCAAAGGAAAAATGTAGCAGTTAGATAATGGATATGGACAGCAGATAACAAAGCCAAAAATGCTGAAAGCCTTAATAGCTCCTCTACTTCAGCCTTCCTGAGAAAGCAGAAGAGCAACAGTAATGAGGAGAATGGAAAACGAGAGGTCAGCAGGCAAAATGAGGAAGAAATAAGAAGTAGCTCAACTGTTCTTATAGTGCTGCTCAAGTCTAAGTAAGATTTTACAATTCAGAGCCAGCTTTTGTTTACCTCTCGTGCATCTTATGAACATGAAGGCTGATTTAAAACCTTTGGATAGTCTTTTTTTGCTCTGAAGTATGTAGAAATCATCGTAATTACACCGTGATCTGCCCAGTAGAAAGGCCTTGTGAGTTCATAACTCTGCTGTCTAATATACAGAACAGAGTGGAAGACAGAGAAACTATTTTTAAGGTGTCTGGTTTGATACCAGAAATGCTCAAATCAAGACAGTGTTGAACTGTGTGCAGGGGTAATTTACCCTGCTAGAAATAACTAGTTCTGAGCTTTTAAGCTACTGCTTACCTATGCATTATAGTATCTAAGTAGCTTCATTCTTATTTGAAGCACCTGTTGCCAGTTGTGGTCATTTGTACAGCAGGCGGACCAGAAGTACCTATATGGCTTTGCAGTCTCACATTCTCATCTATATTTCAGCAGATAATTTTGTACTCAGTGCTTTACCACCACAGTGGCCTGGTCTTCCTTAACTCCTTCTCCAAGTAGTCTTTGCAACCCTGCTTTCTGACTTTGTATAATGCAATATCTCTATTACGAGTGTGTGTCCCCCATCTTTATTTAATGCTGGGACATTATTTGACCTGGCTGCTTTCTCTCGTTGTACACATGAGTACATACCCCCATAGTGCTACCAGTTTGAACAGATTTCTTTTAGACAGAAAGAGAATGAAAGGCCACGGTACATGTTTTAGGATTATACAGGGAAGACCAAAATCTTATGCCCTGTCCAGCCTGTGCTCTCTTTTTCCAATTCCGTAATTACTTTGACTTCTCAGACATCCCATTTCTTCCCTACTGACTTCAAGTTTATTAATCATCCGTCTTCCAGACGGTGGTATTAAGCTACTGTGTACACTGAGACCGATCCCTATTGCTAACCTAGTATGCACTTGAAAGAAGTGAGTTTTCTTACTACTTTCACAAATATTGCAGTTACCCAACAGCCTTAGTAAGGCCTGAGGTCTCTTACTGCAGCTTCTGTGCAAAAATGCTTGAACATGTAATCCCTGACTTTGTCTTCTTGACTACGATTTAGAGCTACACAGAACACCAATGAATTTCTCACATAAAGTGAAAAACTGCATCATAAGAATAAGGCTTTTCGTTAGAAAATAATTCCTAGAAGGAGGAGCTGGTGACAGCAAACAGTTCTGGCTCAGTGTCGGGGTCTCTGGGTGCTGGGCTGGGACTTCAGTAGGAGCAGGCTGACAGTCTGAAGCCCTGTAGACCCATGCTCCCCTCCCAGCCATCTGGTTAAGTATCCTTTCCCAGTCATTCTTCTGGTTTTGTTTTCATGCTATATTTTGCATTCCTTTAAACACCTGGAATGCCTTGCCCAGCCTAGCCAAGTGTTTTCTACTCAGTCCAGCTTGGCTGTAAGTCTGCCACCTCCAGGAGTCTACAAACCTTTCTTCTCCCTCTAGGATAATATCAACAAATGAGTCATCTGAGAGAGATTCATGTGTTTTCCCTAATTCGTTCCTCTCCTGGATTTTGTGTTTGTCTTGCTAGACTGAAAACTCATTAGGGCAGGAGCATAGTTTTAAAGCTTATTTATAACTATTATTATTATTACTACTATTATGAAAGGGGCCTCAGGTGTTGTTGACTGCATGTTGTCAAGAAAAATAGTTTATGATCTGATGAGTGCTGATCCTTTGACTGCTAGTGTAAGTTTATTGTTATGGGCTGAAAAGAGATGTAATAAAAAGTAGGAAAAGAGAAAATGCTTTTTGTTTTTGTTTTTTTTTTTCTCATCTGGAGTCTATCCAGTAAAGTCATGGAAAAAAGAAATTTCTAGGAAATAGGGGTACCATTTTCTGAAGTTTTATTTTTCTGTGCACTAAACAACATAAATCACTCTCTTCTCAGATTATTAGCATCACCCTAAGAGAACTGTAATAGATTATGGTGATGTTATCACATGCTTTTTTGCAAACACCGTAAGTAAAAATGTCCACTTTCATAATTGCACACACCAAAAAAAAGCCCAAGAACCTGGAAGCCCTTTTCATTGCTAACGCTCCTAGCTGGATAGGTTGAAGTGAGAAATAACTAATATGAGAACCTAAGTAATCAAAGTGTGGAGGCCATAACCAGAGGCTTGAAAATTGCTCCAGAATGACGAGTAAATATTCGTAGAATCTGTCTCTCATTATACCATCACACACAGTTTGTAGATAACATTGAGATGTAATTACTCTGTGTCAGGAGACAGGTGATGGGGAGAATCCTGTAATTCATGAGCTTCTGAGAAACCGATGTCTTTGTACCCTGTGTTTGTGTGTCTGTCTAAATGTCAAATGTTGGGAAGTTTTCTCTTGCCAGAATTGAGCAAGTCAGAGCCCATGTTTTCATATCTTCTATTTATTTTTAAGGTAAACATACTTGGATCATGTAAAAATACAAGCTGAAAACAGAAAAATTTAGTAGACGTAAGAGAATATAGGAGAAAATGGCATTTATTTTTCTTAATTTTTTTCTAAGGGCACTAAAAACCAACATTCAAGAATAACTTAAATAATTCTACCTCGCATTTGAGTATTGCTGTTCTGGTTTATTGTTGTCTTAAATGTCTTTTATCACAGTATTTCTCAGGTGTCCCATGCTTAACATGGGAAACTGGCTTGGTAGTCACGCCACTTAGTAAAATCAGATTCAAAATCATCCCTGTGCTTTAGTAAATGAATTACAAAATATCCTATATTAATTGCAACTATAATAATTATTAACAGTTAATCTCCTCTTTTATATGTGTAAAATCCATGATTATGCCACACAGGAAAAAGCTGTTTTGTAAGACTGTTACTGATCTGGGTCAGTATAATTAGAACATCTGTAGTGCTCTTTGTTGTATTGACTTTGATGAAAAAGGATCTTGAGAGTAAAGAATGCAGTTCTAGTTTATATGTAACCTTCGGTAAAGTCATCTAATCTCCCTCTGTATATTTTAGTATATATTTTGTAGATTATTATGTATACATTTGTATGCATTATGTGGCATAATGAAACTTCACACCTGTCTTGTTGACTGTGGAGGGCAAGTTCTTCATAACACTTGGCACCAGGGAGTTGTCTTGGAAAAATGCTAAACAAAGCAGTCTGCGCCAGCCAGAAAACAAGCTAACATTGAAGCGAAGTAGACAAACAGGGGTCTGGTGCTCATGTTGTTCTAGTCAGCAGTGGGGATGAATCCAGAATGATGGTACTGAGAGTTGGAAATGTTTTCAGCATCCTGAAGATAAGGTGCCCTTGGATATCAAGGACACAGCTCAAAATTCTTGACCTCCTCTGGGAATCTCAGCCTGAGAGTCGAACTCTTGATGAGTCAGTTGTTCACTTAAGATGAAGGCAAAACACGTCACTTGATTAGTCATAAATCAGCTTCGGAACTTTGTCTTTAGAGGGAGAAATCGTTTCTGGAAAGCTTACACGTACAAACTTGGGATTATGTCCCTCCACTCATACTCTTTTAGAGACTGAGATGAACAATGGGTGATAGTACTGACTGGCACCAGGGTGTGAGGCCAGGGCAGAGGGATGCTCACTGCTCCCTTTTGGAATTCTGTCCCTGATTAACCTCACCAGGGGGATGTGGAGCTCCAAAGGCGAAGTGCCACAACCCCATTGACAGTACACAACATCAAGTAGACCTCTTAAGCTAATGCTTATGATGTGGCTCTATTATTAATCTAATTTATGACTCTGTTATCTCACTGGTTTGGGAGGAAAGACAAAATAGATTACATGTCACTTGCATATACACCCTCTCAAAAAGTATGCTAGAAATTTTAAATTTCACCATAGGTCACATACTGGGTCATTGAGATAAATGCTGACTGGAAGGAAAGCTGAGTCAGTAATGCCCCATCACATCATACAAAGGCGAAATAATCAAGTTCGTCTTCACTTGTTATAATGTGGGTTTCCAATAAGTTTTAAATTCATAAAAACTGGTGCTTTGCCTGTATAAATTGAAGGAAAGGTATTAGATAAAGCACAGGAGTCTGGAGAGAACTCCTAATTTCCATCTCCATGTTCAGTTCCTCATTTTGTATTTTGCAGAATCAGAGTGCTGGAAGCCATATCGAGAGCTCACCTAATCTGTCCTCCTCGTCTGGGATATAATCATTATATATCTAACTGTAGTTCTTTTACAGATACCTGTGAAGTGGCTTTTTTTAAATTGTTTTGTGGGCTTTTTTTAAATTAATTTTTTAGCAGTGAGAATTCTTCAGTTCGGGATTCTTGGCAGTTCCAGTGCTTCACTATTCTAACTGATAGTGGGGTTTTCCAGCTACAGATTAAGAGACATAAACTTAGTTGAGCTGTCTACCTGTAGGTGTCTTCATGTCAGGTATTATTTAAGGAAATATTTCATTGAAGGTTCCGCTGCCTGCAGCAAAGAGCCATTTGTTGCACTCTGATTGTTGAGAATGGCGAGAGCCATTTGTTGCACTCTCAAGTAGGCGTCAATCATAGCAGAAGCCAGGCTGGAATGGTCAGTGGAAGTGGCATAGAGGTTACTTATAGACATCTAATTTTAGGTGGGTGAAGTTGAAGCCCACCCCAGACACCCAATTTAACTCACAAGTCATATTTTTAGACCTTTAGTGATCACTTTTGATTTGTCTCCAGGCCATCCATCAGTCGCTTCAAGCAATATGCTCTGGTTCAGTAATCATTTGAATGACAACTTCAATGAGAATGAAAGAAGGATTTTTAGAGTTTTAAATCATGTTCCTGTTTCAATGTCTAAGTAGGATGTTGGTCTCTTTTCTGCAATAACATGCTTGTTAACTCCAGTAAGCTTGGAGTTATTATCTGCTGTAATAACACTCCTCTGACCTGCTGTGTAACTAGTCATTACCATCTTGTGTGTGTGCAACTGATTATTCCTACACTTCCCAGGTTTTAATTTCATTTCTTTATGTGTTTTTCCTTGTTATTTATTGCACGCCTGTATTTTTTTATTTCAGGCAAGCAAAAGCCATGTATTCCTGTAAGGCCGAGCACAGTCATGAGCTGTCTTTCCCACAAGGGGCAATATTTTCCAATGGTAAGAGTTTTACATTATCTTTTTACATTTTTATATAGAATATATGTGTGCATATATACACATATATATATTACTGAGCTGATTATCCACAAGGTGAAGAGAGCATAATTCCATTTTCAAATCTCAGTTTTGCCCTGATTTTTCCATTGCTCTTGAATCAATACTGTCTAAATAAATCTATTAACCATATATAGGATCTTTTAACGATGTTAATTTATTGTAAATATGTTTTGTTTGTCTGGCTCTTTTTTTTTTTTTTTGCAGTGTATCCATCAGTGGAACCAGGCTGGTTAAAAGCAACTTATGAAGGCAAAACAGGACTCGTTCCTGAGAATTATGTTGTCTTTCTCTAGTATTCTTTAGTGGACAGCAATATCTTCATGGTATCCATGGTAACAAGTAATAAGCACTATGATTTTTATCTGACACAGATATGGGATCAGCCCGTTAGCTGAGCGGTAGATTTCCTTCAGATACTGCAGCCGCAGGTTACACGGCTCCCGCTCAACGGAACAGAATGTAATGAAACAGTTAACAGTTTCTGTACTGAAGACGGTACTCTGTTTAAATAACTTCCATTGTTTGCAAAAGGTTGTTCTGTTCTTCTTTTATGGGTAAGGAACACTAGAGCAATAAAAATCAAAAAAGTTGCCATTTAGCTGCAGACCTTCAGGTCCTGGGATGTTGCTCACAGAAGTGTGAAATTTAGAGGCAATGCACTCTATGATGTTTCTTGCAATCTATAGTATTTAATATGGAAAATTGTATTTTTTTCCACAATGTAACTAATGCTTCTATTGTGATCTGAATGCTCCCATAGAAAACTTGATTGTAAAATTAGTCCTAATCATTTCAAATATGAAATGAGTTTTCCATAAATCAGAAGTTGGAACTTCTGTTATTCTTTGAGATTAAAATGTGTTGTAGGACTTATGCAACTGATAATGAAATCAGTTTATACACTGCCTGAGCAGTAAGTGCTCATTCAAAATGTGATATGTTTAACAAATGTTTCATTCAAATACTTCTTAGATTTATTTCCTCCTCTCTATATCAGTATAGATAATACTAACAACCTTTATTTCTGTGATACCCATCATCGGGAAGAGATTCTCAGTGTATCTCAGAACAACAGCTGTGGAAAACAAGGAGATGCAGAATCTGGAATGACTGGTAGTCACGTGAAGTGAGCAGTGAAAAACAGCAGTCTGTTTTGAAACCTGAGATAAATTGTAACCAAGTCCTTTTCAAACTTTTTCCATTACAAGTAAGACAAATGGCCTGTGAAGTAGCTAATTTTATAAGCTATGGATGCTGAAAGCTCCATGTAGCAATAAAGTGTTTAGTATTATTGCTCCTGGCTTCTGCTAAACTATTTGACAAAGATTTCTCCCATTCCACAGAATAAAAAAGCCTTACTTTCCAAAGGTTTTGTAAAGACCCATTGATCGCTCCTGGTAGGACTGAAAAAAACCCACCAGCAACAACAATAACAACAACAACAAAAAACTCTCCAAAACCATAAGCAGCTTTTTAGATCTGAGCATCTTCCTTGCACACTTCGAGGGAAAACATGCACTGCTTGCTTGGCTAGTTACCATGCCCGACTGAAAAACAAGATATTTAAGCTCCATATTAGTAATTCTCTGGCATTAGTGCTACAGAAAGAATTCACTGTTTCATAGACCTGTCAAGGCTTAGTTCTTTCTTCAGTAACAGAAATCAATATATCAATTTTCCATTGATTTCAAAGTTGTACACTACTTCCAGAAAGTTTTAGGAAGAACTTCTGTTAGGATTAAAAAAATCAGTAATCTTTTAATTGCTTCTTTTTTCCTTCCATAGCCTTTTTCTTCTTTTACTTAGAAAATAAGATTTATTGCCAGCATAAAGCAGCACATCAGAACCTTCTTTACTTGCATGTAGAGCATGATGTCTGCAGAGCAATTCTGTGTTGAATTCAGGCTGGTGGCGAAAGCCTGCAGGATCCCTCGCCTTGCTAATTAAGTATCAAGGGGCAATCAGGGAAAGAGAGAGGCTGAAAGAGCATCCTCCCAAAAGTGATCTGCCTTTTCAGAGGGCAGGAGGTTGAGGACAGACCCCTTGAATTGGCGACTGACTGCTCTGGGTTCTTTCTTCATTCTGAACAGTTTAATTCCCAAATCACATTTGACTTCTCCTTAAGACCAGACCGTGTTCAGCGCATTGTGATGAAGGGCAGTGCCGGACATCGTCAGGCAGTGAAGGCAGACGTGTGTGTGCTCATCTCATTTCCCCAGAGCAGGTGTGGAAGGAAATGAAGGTCTTTTCTCACCAGATTGAGCCTTTCTTATGTTTAAGACAAGCCAAAATTTCTGAGTGTAAGCTACGCCTGAAACTGCCATTGCCCTGAGAAGATCAACATGGGTTTGGTTGTGTTTTTGCTGTATTGCACAATCCAGAGATGGCAGGCTGTCCAAAGCTCTGGTGACCTTCCCAGCAGCGCAGGGAGGGAGGCAGAGCCGAGAGCTGGAGCCCCAGCACGTGTCTCACCCGGGCAGAGAAGTGCAGCAGTCCGGGGAAAAATCCCAACTTCTGTGTATTTCACCGGGGTCAGTGGCAAACTGACCCGTGTTGAACATCCTTTGATGACCTCTTACACCTCTTCAGAGCAATTTAATTGTTGTGAAATTCTTGAGGAATGGTGAAATAGCACACACTCTTATTTGCTTTGTTTTTAGCCTGATTTAAAAAGAAGCGGGGCGAGGGGAAAGCTGACCATAGGTGATCTTACAGCCTGGGTATGTCTGGGTGTTCTCCAATATTGTATTTTGCAACCAGCTGATCTGAGTGCAAGCTAGAGGACTCAAAGATGCTAAATTCATTAAAAATTTTGTAAAACTGCAAAGTTCAGTTACAGATTAAGTAGAGCCTGTGAGTGCTGAGGGAAAGGTTGTAGAAAGACCTGGAGGAATCCCTGTGGTGTTTTGTCTGTTCCCCTTCATTCATCTCACATTAGACACAAAACTGAATTGCAGAAGACAGCTCGATAAGAAACTGGATCTCCTTCATCCTTCTGCTCACAAAACAAATCTGTATTTTCCTCTGTGAGACTCTGCACTTTCTCAGGCCCTTCTTCTGAACCAGCCATGATGGTCACAAATAATTTTAAAGTAGCTTAGTTTTAAAACAGCATTTACATCCAGAAAAGGTTATGCTCATTCTTAATTACAGTTAAGCACGATGAGCAAGGTTTTTCATATTTTTGAAATGTGTTATGGTTTTTCTGTTCCTCTCTTCTGTGGTACACAACAAGCACTTTCTGTATATTCTCACTGCTGGGTTGGGGGTGCCCCAGCTCTTCCTTGACTTCCCAGGAGGGAGTTTCTCTCTACAAGAAGCTGCACAATGAACTGGAAAGTTAAGTAACGAGGTGTTCAAATGAGGGAGAGGGCAGCACCAAAGCTTGTCTGATGATGATACTCTCAGGCCTGACCAAAAATGTCTTCTGATAATAGCAGAGGATCAGAAGTCTGTTTAACATTTAAAGGAAGATACAATATCTTGATAGTGCATTACCAGAAAATTAGGCAAGCTGGATTAAGTTACTTGACAGTATTGATTTACTGTGTTTTTTATGAGTCAGATTCCCGCTACAAGCAAAGCTTGTGCAATATTTTTATTATAATTATTTTTATCCTTCCTAAAAGGATGCAGCATTTTTTTTTTCCAAATGTCACTGTAGAACTCAAGGTAGATGGTCACAATTCATATTGTGGTTTCTGTTTATCTTGTGGAAATAATGTCTGTACCCACAACCTAAGTAATTAGCCATGTTTTTTCTTTGTTAAACCTTTTGATACATGTTGCAGTACAACATGAATCCATAGTGTGAAGGACTGATATATTGTATGATAAATATGTAAAGTATATTAATATTTTATATTCACACTTTTTATTAATGATGATAAAGATGAAAAAATATTTTTGGTGTAATTCCTATGAGTTCAGTATTAAAATGTCTTTGCCATATTTTGGCATTTAGAGTTCTATGTAACAAAATGCTTAAATTAAACCATAGCTATCACGTATGTCCCTAACTGACCTATAAAGTCCATTGTTCAACTATTTCTGGAAAAATATTATGCACAGATTTGCTGACCAGCGCTATTCTATGATAGTAATAGTAACTTATTTTCCTTTTACATGCTTTATGGTGCTAATCTCTATTCTTTGCCTATAATTAGATTGAATTGTAAAGTGCCCTTAGGAAAGATATGTAAGGAGAGGAAAAGTTGCCAAATTCGGCAGTTCAGAACAAAAACTACAACAATAACAAAAAGCATTGTATGGCAGTAATTTGATTTTTTTTTTTTGTTACATTTCTCCACTGGTCTATTTTCTACTTGATAAAATTGCATCAGAATAAATAATGAAACTAGAAAGCATATTGTTCTTCAAACTTCTTTTGCTAAGGCAGCGGTTTGTGCAATTTTGGGTTGAGCAGCGAGAAGAGAAACCCCAGTAGGGGAGCACATCCTCCAGGCTGGGGTGGATCTTCTCCACTGACGGAAACTCCCAAAGCTCTCATGAAGCCCAAGCCAGACCTTCGGCAATTTGTAGTGAGGGTTTGCTGGCCAGAAGCCCCCAGAAAGTAAAGGGAATATTCTGCTAATGGGGTAACGTGATACAGCTTGGCATTATCCCTTCTTTCAGCATAGTGCCCTGTATGAATTATTCAATGAGCAGAGATGAGGCTGTAGGCAAAGCTCAGCCTCGCTCCGTGTGGTCACACAGCCCCGACAGCCGCTGCTGCCGCGGCCGCTCCAGAGCCCGGCTCTTGGTCTGGCTCTTGGTCCGGCTCTTGGTCCGACGCTTGGTCCGGCTGTGTCCATGCAAGGCAGGAGGTCTCGGTTTCGGAGAAGATTTTTCACAGGCTTTGGGAGTTTGCTTTGTTTTGGTTTAATAAGGTGCTTGGTATCCAAACAGCTACTAATTCAATGTTGTAATTTGGTCACTGAAGATCATAGCGTTGTTTTTCTTGTCCTGTATGTGGCAGTATTTAATAAGCCATTGGATGATCCTTGTTAAATTTTACATATAGGGAATGGTGCTTCAACCCTCGGGTGTCTCAGCTGAAAGCTGTTCTGCATCTGAGCTTTTTGCAAGTGTTTTACTGGGAGTTCTCATTTAAGTTCTGACACTAAAGATAGCACCACGGTCTCAGCACTACAAGTTTCTGTTATAGCAAAGGGCAAAGCAGCTAAACAGGGCACATGGATGGTTTCAATTTTCAATTGTATTTATAACAATTTTGAAGGTATTAGAGTTTATAGGGGTTGCTTTAGATACTATATGGTATTTTAATAGGAAAGTATATACAATCAATAACTATATATATATTTAATAAAGTCCTACTAAATTATCTTATTGAACTCTCTGTTTATTTTGTAGTGTGGTTTCAATAATTATCTGCACTCTGTATATATCTACATGTAAATAACTGGCATGACATGCATAAGCTGACTTGCAGACATAATTCTATGTTGTACCTTACACTGTATTTCAAAAATTTGAAAAAAAAAAAAAAAAGTTTTTCAAAATAAAATGCCTTTCTGCACAAACTGGTTTCTTTATTATTTTTAAATTTGTCTCTGGTTCAGCCTTTTCTTTTGTCCAATAAATAACACTTGTGTGCTACTTCCATCCATACCTGCATTTTTCAGTGGTTTCACCCATGAGGATGCTTTACATGGAGGACTTTACTCCTAACATTGAGCAATAGGTATGTGGATGAATACTAGACAATGTCACCTGTTGTCCTGGTCACATGGAAGTCTCCAAAGATATGGCTTTTGAGGAAAAGAAAATAACAACTTTGCACATTAGGTAAAAAGAAACACAGCGGTTGGTGAGGTCTTTGCCGCTGAAAATGAGCAGGTGGGCAGCTGGCGGGAGCGGGGTTTGGTGACCTCTGGAGATCATCTAGTCCAACCCACCTGCTAAAGCAGGTTCACCAGAGCAGATCGCACAGGAATGTGTCCAGGTGGGTTTGAATGTCTCCAAAGAAGGAGACTTCACAACCTCTCTGGGCAGCCTGTTCCAGGGCTCTGGCACCCTCAAAGTAAAGAAGTTTCTCCTCATATTCAGATGGAATCTCGTATGTTCCAGTCTGTGCCCGTTGCCCCTCATCCTATCGTTGGGCACCACTGAAAGAATCTGGTCCCATCCTCTTGACACCCACCCTTGAGATGTTTATAAACACTGATGAGATCCCTTCCCAGCTTCTCTTCTCCAGGCTGAACAGACCCAGCTCTCTCAGTCTATTCTCATTAGAAAGATGCTCCAGGCCCTTAATTATCTTCATAGCTCACCGCTGGACTCCCTCCAGTATTCCCTTGTCCCTCTTAAGCTCCTACCGTTTCTCCAAAGCTTTTCACCTCAGGGACCGCAGCTTTTCTAGCCCTCAGGAGGGAGTTCTTTCTATTGCCACCTGTGCCCAAGGCGAGGGCAGTGGTGGGGTGACCTGTCTCACCTTTCTCCTGAAGGGACTCCAAAAACTCAAGAGGCTTTTATACCCCTGAGGCAATCAGGCTTTCTTATGATATTAACTAAAAATGACCAGCCAGCTGATAAACTCTTTCCATGCCCGCTGTGTGGTCAGGCCTGGCTGCTGCCTGCACCCCCGGGCTGCCCGCCTGAGCCAGGGCACGTTTGCCCAGGCGCTGTCCCTGCAGCTGCCCCAGGGACACGGGATCCTGCACCCCGCAGCTCAGGGCAAGGGGAAGGGTCTCCATGGCAGGGACGGGAGAACGCGACCGGGCTGGTGAAGTGGTGACCGGGCCGTGTTGGCTCTGCTGGAAACCTGAGGAGAAGGGGCTGCAATGGGGGCTTAGGGCTGAGCTGTAACTTCTTGCCTTTACTTGGATCTTACTGAACTTACTGGGGCGTAACAGCGATGACATAACCTGTCACCAGAAAAAGGTTCTGTGACTGACCCTGTCACCACTCGTTCACCGAAACGCTCCCCAGCACTATGGGCACTTTAGGGAAGTGGGCGAATCTGAGGGCAGCAGCGCAGCTGAGCACGGATGCCAGGAGGTACCTGACCTGCCCTCCCGCGCCCGGCAGGTTGGGAGTAGATCTGCCACCTGTGCCCGTACCCGTATCGGTGCCTGGGGCCGGCACGTAGGGCTGGAGTCACCTCTGCTCCCAGAGACCGTGGGCGCACACGTGGTGAGAGCTGCCAGAGCCAGCCCTGCACAGCGAGCAGGCACGCGGGGAAATGAAGAATATGTGCGTTTCGATAGTTCATCAAAAATGATCGGTCATCATAGGTTTTATGTTAAAAATCCGAAATAAAGCAGTGGGTTTTTTCTATTAGAGCTTTCTACCGTCTCCCATGAGGTTGCAGGCTACATGGATTTCAGATCCTTTAATCTGCAGGAGTGAACACAGACTATTTTGTGATCTATACAAAGTCTTAAAATAGATCTTATCACTCATTTTCCCAGTGTCTATAGGGCCATTTTACTTGGCATGGAATAACTAAGATTTTTCTCTGTTTCTGGAATCAAATGTTCTGGCTTGCTATATTTTGACATTTCAGTAAGCATTTAAAAGTAAAAAGATATTCCTCTTAAACTAACTCAGTGTTGCTTATTATTGCTGAACGGATGAGACACTACCTGTGTTTCTCACCGGAAAGAGTGAAGAGGGAGTTCATCACTTGGTTGCATTAAGACGCTTTATTACAGCACGTGATTCTTGTCTGTTTGGAAAAGTGGATCTCCTGGTCCAGGGGCTTCATTGCTTGATATGCCTACAGTGTGGAGCATAGAGCGGTTGACTTGTGGAATAGTTACGGTATAAAGCGGACACCAGAGTGATCCGTGGCCACGTGGAGCCTCTGCAGCGCTCGGCCGAGGGGCAGCAGGATGCAGCCGGGGGCTGCAGCCGGGGTGACCGTGACCCCCGCGCTCGTGAAGAGGAGAAATGTGGGTGATGCAAGGAAACGGCACAGGCACGGGCTGAGCAGGCTGCAAAGTCAGCTCAGGTCCCGGTTGGGAGCGTTGTCTCATGAATCGGGCACTATCCATTCCTTCGAAACTTCCCTGCGTTTCTAACACGAACACTATGCTTATTAAAGACAGTAAATAAGGTATGTGCACTTTCATCTTTTAAAATTTTACTTCACATCTATAAAGCTTTTCCTGTGTAATTTGGATTGATCACTGATAAGGAAAAGAAGTATTCAAAGATTTTCTTGGCTTCTTTTGTAATGGTTGGTTGCTTTTCTATTGTATTTATGGCAACAAGCTCAAAAGCTGAGCTAGCCTAGAGCAAGTGCCTTTGCCAAAGATCACTGTGTGCTTTTCAATGTAAACATGCCAGGATTCATGGGAACATCGAGTGACCTCCACAGCCGGTACAGAAAGGAGTCTTAATTCACTTGAAAGCACTTTGGTAATTGGAATACATCTTTCTGCCAGTATAATTGAGGAGCTGATTAGTTAGACTTAGCACGGGTGTATTTCATTTAAAATTACTGTTAATGGCTCTTGGGTGCCCTTAGAAGGGATTAGAGTCCCATCTGAATGAAAAACACCAGCGATTTATTTTTGTTGATGGTCATTGCTTTTGCCTTCTTACCAAAAGGAAAAAAACCACCCCACGTTCAAAGGGAAACATGCGGCTTACCTGGATTGCGGGTATTTTCAAACGGAGAGCGGAAACGCAATGCTCCCCGCTACGGCGGGCACGGGCTCCGGCCCCTCCAGCGGGCAGGGGGCTGAGGGCTGGGGGGCTCGGACTGGCTGGGCTGGGGGGCAGACGGGGGGTGTGCGGCGTGCCTGGCACAGCAGGAGCCCCATGCTACAGCCAAGCTCATTTTCGGGGTTCTACAGCCCAGACGTGACCGTGTGCTCGCGGCATTGCTGGGGAAGCGCCAGCGTGTGCCGTGAGCAGGTGAGGTAACTGCGCGGTGGGAAGCCCCATGAGAAACCTCGCAGAGGACAGTTCACAAACCCGGGCGGAAGAAAGATAAGAAACGTGAGCTTGGTCAACCTAGACGGTGTTCCTCCAAATAAATTAACGGGCGAGCAGGACACAACTGGTTCCCAGAATGAAACAAATGCTGTTTGGAAGGGCCTCACAAGAAGATAACAAAGATTAGGGTTTCAGCGTGCCTGAGCTGAGCACAAAGCGCTGGGAACGGAGGCTGAGAAAGCGGTGATGACGCTGTCCTGAATTAAAACAAGCAGGATGCAAGGAAAATCCACCAAAAAAAAAGCATCTAGGGGCTTTGGCAGCACCTTCCAGGGACATCTGAAGGAAGCGGGTAGAGAGCATAAGACCTCAAGGAGATTTAGGTGCAAACAAATTGTTTTGGGCAGCGGTGATGCAACTAAATCCTTACATAAAACTACAGCTTAAATAGTCATTGTAAGTTTATTATTTCCTGCTGTTGCTGTTGGTGGGGGGATGCTTACGTTTGGTCCTGAGAAATAATGTTTCTCTTCTGTCATTATGACAAATTGTGCCTGCCTTGGATGGCAAAACCAGTGATTTGGCACAATGACCTGCCTGCTGTTACCAGCCCAGCATCAGGCACCTCCCCAGGCCCTTCCTTGGGCAATTTGCAGTGAGTGCCGTGGGTGTTTCACGCAGCTTCCAGCGGTGAGTGGTGACACCGGTGTGTTTTGGAATGGGTCCTTCTCCCTGCCCTCCCTATCCTCCTGTAGTTCAGATGATGCAAAACAAGCAAGCACAATTAATTTTACCTTTGGAGCGAGGCAGAACTGAGTTGTAAGAAGAGTCCAGGTTCTGCTACCACTGAAGCCTTTCTTTAATAATTTTTTCTCATCTTTGTTTAAATGATGCCTTGAAACATTTCCCCACTGAATGAACTGGGAAGCCAAATGTCCAGATATCTGTAAGTGCATCAGCATGAGAAACTCAGGCGAATGCTCTTGTGCTTTTTTTAGCTATCAGCAATTAGCTCTGCTGGGTGTTTTTTTATCCAGACAGAAACCGAAGGAACAGTGCTTCTCTATCACGATGTTATTTGTGCGCATCTCTCACAAACAGCTCCTCTCCTGCATGCAGCAGGAACAACCACAGCTCTTTGCTTTTCACAGTTTCCAAGGTCAGCCTTCCCCTGTACGACACAGAACGTTTGAGTGGAACAGCGGTAACACAAAGCCCATCGCCGTGGGTGATGTAGGACAAGGGACCGCCTCATAGCGCCGCCTCAACCTTGGCTTGGTTTGGTGCCTTCTCCAGTGCTGCAGCATCTTTATTATTGACACATACAAAGGAAAATGATGGTTTCATCTGAATTATGGCATGGCAAGATCTCTGGCACTGCTTACTTCTTTCACTTAGATAACAAAGTAGCAGGGCTGTCTTCCCTGTGAGCAGCAGATGAGTATTGCAAGAACTCATCAGTATGTTTAAGTGGAAGTTCGCCTGCACTGTGCAGAGATGAATCAGTCTCCGTAGCGCCTGCATCATTACTGAGTCTGAGATGTTACAATGAGAAAACACCTTGTTTAGGCAGACTCTTATTAGCTAAAGGATAAAGCAAAGGGCTTAAACATCTCATTTCAAATAATGAGTAACATTACTTTGCTCTTTATACCCTTCCATTATCATGCCTGTTAAAAAAAAAGACACACACCACAAACACAAACCCAAAACCATTTTTGAGCAAGAGTATGCATTCAGCCTGAATTTGGATGTAGCACATATACACAAAGTCATTCGTCTCACCAGAGGTACAGCATTGCATAAATAAATAATTGGAGACTAAATAAAGGTACCAGTGCAGTCCTGAACTGAATGCGTATTTAAGTTGGAGCATGGCCTTAAACTTTGACACCTTGTAGTTCTTCAGTGTCTCAAAAATCCTTTATTTTCTTCTATGTGCTAGCTGATAGTAGGACTTTCACTTTAAAGAAATTCATACATATTTTTGTACTGATCAAATGTCTTCCACTATTGTTTAATACCGCATGGAATGTTTTAAAACTAAATTCATTTGGACAAAATCATCTATGTGGTAAATCCCAGCCTGGTCGAACTGTTCATGATGTGCACATGGAGTGCTTGATACTCTCTAGGAGATCGATTCACAAGAACGAGGACGTTCAGAAATGAAACTGAAACATCACTTTCGAGATGTACTGTATTATGTGGAAATAACGTGGAAAAGTATCGTTGCTGCTGGCGCAGTTAATGCTGCTCTGAGGGCACATGAACATTGCAGCGTATCCTTAGCAGCCGCGGCACCAGCCCAGACCTGAATGACCAGTGCTCCCGCAGAACGAGAGGGGAGCTGGTGTCCCCGTGGCAGGAGCCCACGCGTCCCAGCCATCCCACCCGGCCCCAGCCCCGGCCCTTGCCCGTTGGGAGGTGTTAGTGATGGGGAAACGATCACATTAGTGCTGCAGCCAGGACCCCAAAAGCCAGAGCTGACGTTCCCTGTTGGGGCAACCAAGAAAAGGTGACACCAGGCAACCTCAACAACCCCTCTGTGCCGGGCAGCAGGGGAGGAGTCGGGTGCCCCGGGGCTGGGGATCGCACGGTGGGCAGCGTCTGGCTACTCTCAAAACCCCGCTATAAAATATACATAAATTTGTATGTTGCTGTACTAGTTGTGTTTCTACTTGGACATATTTTGTCTGATAAGGAGAGGCAGCAGAGCGCCAGGGCCCCTGCTCCCCATCAGCACCTGTAGCTGCTGCTGCAGTGCATCCACCTACCGCAGTGCAAGTCACACTTGTTCATGATTTTTTCCTTTCTGTGTATTTATGATGGAAGATCAGCAATGCATTGTAACTTATTTTTCTTTTTTTATATGCTAGCAGTTTGACAGTTTGTAATTTTTACTAAAATCATTACCTTCCACACGAGTAAAAAAAAAATGAATTATTGTCTCCCATTCTTTGAGCCTCGTAGAGGATCTGAATTGAAAACAAAATGGAAAGTAATTCCCCCTTCCCCATCTGGGTTTAAATTCAGTAAATAAGCACTGGGTGTGTTGTCTCTAACCTGGAGCTGCCAAAGTAATCAAATAGAAATGAGCCTCCCTCGTGGGTGCTGCTCCGTGTAGCTTTTCCAGCCAGGGGCAACGGGGACTTAAACACTTCTCGTACTACTGCAAAGTAAGCACATCGCCAATTTATTGGACATGACACAACGCAGCTAGACAACAACTTTACAAAAATACTTCAAAGCTATTATTTTAGATGTACAAATATATAGATGCAAGTTCCTCTTCACTGGAAAATACAGAAATCTTATACAAGTTTCTTTTAAAAAAATTAATAGCAATAAACCATAAATTATGGCCATCATGGTCTTGAATGTTAGATACAGAAAAACACTAACACCAGCCCAAATATGACTCAAAGTTCAGGATTATTTGGCTTTTTTCATGGAATTTTCCATCAAGGATTACAAAGCCTCCACAACATGCTCATGCATTACACATCCAAGTAATCTTTGGGAAAGAAAGTGTGTTGAGGGCAGCGAGGGGAGAATAAACATTTTACAAATATGGCATGTAGAGTTTATCCAAAATTCAGAAACTGCAAGAGACCATGTATTGCAAAAGTCCCCAGCCTGGTTTTTCATCCTTGGGTTTTCCTCTATTATGTAGTTTTTCTTAAAATTAATGGCTGTCTTCAGGGAAGGCTTTAAGGATACTTTAATTGAAAAATCTTCTTAAAGTAATATTTTCAGAATTTCATAGGTTTGGGGTTTTTTTAATGTCAGAGGTTTACAACCTTGCTTTGTGAGAAGACAACTAGAAACATGACCTGTATTACAAAGTTTGAGAAAGGACAGTGGTTTCTGCACACCAGTAAAATATAAGCTGGCTGTAGCCACCGCTATGAACTGCATATAACAGCAAACCCAATGCCAACAATCTTGTGCAAAATTATCCTAAGTGAACTGGCCAGTGCACAGCATGACTATATTGTGGGCTGAGCTTCGGGATATGAAACTTCCAGTTAAATTTTTAAGTGAAAAGCCTTGTCATCCTCAGCTGGCCAACCCATGGTGTGTGGTGACAACAGTCCCGAAAGATGATGTTCCCGTCCACAGTGCACAAAGCCGTCACCATGGACCCCAACCCACGGCCGCCACACCCCGACTCCTTGGGCATACCAAGTGATGTGAAACTTACCCGATTCTGCTGTCACATCTCTTCTGTTTATTAGTTTATAATTTTTGTCAAGTGTGTTGTACTTTGGTCTATCAAATAATATGCCTACATAGACCAGCAAAATCCACGTCTTACTGTTACAAATGTTGCTGGGATCCGGGAAAATGGTTGGGAACATGTTAATTGCTCTACAGATATCTTTGTCATTGCTCTGAAAGGGAAACACCACATTTCAGATACAACATCTCCAAATATTTCTACCAAAAGGAAGGTTCCTCCTTGTAACAGCCTGCCACCCGCTAGCCTGACATCTCAATTCCTTCACTGACAGTTTAAGTTGGGATCCCGACTTCTCTGAGCTAGAGATGAAAACTCATTTCACTCAAACTGCTTTTGATTCATAATGATGCACGAAGTGAATTATGATATTTATATAAATACATTTATTTATACAAAGGGTATGTACTAATAGTAATGTGTCCACCCCGCACATCCACCCAATCACTTGGGCAGCGTCTGGAGCCGGGCGCAGGGACGGTGTCACAGCATCTGCCTGTTTCCGTATGTGTGTCTGCATGTCTGTGATCTTAAACTATGTATGGCAGCTGTGCCTGCTCCATGTTCCCTAGTTGTCAGAAAAAGTACTGTGTGAAACACTACTATTTGTAGTGACTGCTTTAACTATACATTTATATATATTTGGTAACAGCTGCAGTCAACTGCCTTTTAAATAGATGTATCTATTTGAGGGAATTTATAAAGTTCATGGCTTTATGGTTTTCAAAGATTATATGACTCCTTGGAGCTTTTGGAAAGGAATTAGGGATCCTATTAAATTTTAGTATTCAATCAGCCTTATTCGGGCACTATATAATATAATCATACACTCCTTTGAAATAAAATTGGCTTTTAAAACTGCATAGTGGTTGCAGATCATTGGGTGTTTCTTTCTCAGGTACCCTAAGCAAAAGCATTTACACACCTTTCTGAAGGCACAATGCCATGTTTATGTCTGTTTGGTGCTCTGCTTATTCAAACTCCACACAGCCACAACAGACCCGCTGGAATAAATCAGGATTTTTGAACAGTGCTATGATGAGAACATTGTTCTCAACTGGAGGCATTGCACATCAGAGTCTCAGACTGGACAGAAACCAACACTACAAGGTATGGAATGTGAGAGCATTACTCTATTTTTATCTAGTATATAGGCATATGTGAAAACTGTACATGCAATATGGAATGAGCAACTTACACTGATGTTCATAGAAGTGTCACCTGTGTAACACGAGGGTCCTTGTACTGGTCTGCCCAGTTACTTCTGTCTTGATGGCAAAGATATTTATTATGCCCACGAGATGCCTTTCATCCCTCGTTTGAAAGTACGCAGTCATGGAGGTCACTGTGCAGAGCTCTGGATTCCTGTAAATTACATCTTTCTTCTTCCTCAATATAGCAAAAAGAGATTTTAGTACTAAACTGGCTGGGTGGATATTCAAATTGAGCTGTGGGAAAATGCAATAGAGTGAGACTACTCAAATGACACTGTGAGAACTTCCTCACTGAAATGCGTGAATGCCAAACTAGTGGAACCATTGTACCTGTAGATGTGAAAGGGTAATTTAGTTTTCATGGTCAGAAAAACATGATCTATGGCTAAGAGACTTGTGATGGTATTTTTACAATGAGCACAGCTCAGAGTGGCAAAGAACTGAAATGTTGCCAGTTTTAAATGATAAACTAGAATTAAAAGAAAGCTCACCACTCCTTGACATCCTTTATATTCTGTAAATACCTGGTACAGAGCATTCTGGGCCCAACCCAGGAAAAAAATGCCTAAATGTGAATGAAAAAATACATCGAGGGAGCAGCTCTGCTCATGTACTGAAGTTATGCAACTACTGCGTTAGTTCCAACAGCACTGAAAGATTATTTTCTGAGGGTTATGTTCTCTTTAAGGTGAACAGCCAGCTAAATTTTAACTTAGTTATTATTATCCACGCAGTTATCTTCTACTGCGTGTTTCTGTCCAAGCATCTGAAAAGCTCCAGTACCACACTGCACGTAAATAACATCAATCTAATAAATTAATAGCATTCATTGAAAAAAAATCTCATAATTTTAAAATAAAAAACACCTAAAATAGGACTTTCCCCCCCCCCGCCTGCTTTTCATCTTCCAAGGAGGAAAAGAGCTAAATTAAAAACAAACCCTCTGGTCAAGTCAGGTCATCATGACACAAAGCAGTACAAACCAATAAATCCCACGATGCTGACAGTCCAGCCTGGCAGGGCGCACACAGGCTTTTGAGCTGTGGAAAGCTGGGAGGGCTTTGGTGCTTGGCTCTGTGGCTAAAAACTGACTTATCGGAAGGAGAGAAAGGTCAGCGTGCCACAAATGGCCTGTCAGGCAAGAAACATGTACTTGGAGTTGCACCACTGCATGGGTGGAGAGCAGCCGCGTCCCCTCCTGCTCTGGGGATAAACCAAGCTTAAGTTTTGTGCAGGCAGGAGAGCAGGGGAAGGAAGGATCCCTACAGATATACTGTTCATGCTACTGATATGTCACTGATAAAGGAGATAAATATTTGGTTTCAGATAGGAACATGGGAAAGCAGCTGACCTTCCCAATAGAGATAATTGAGAGAGACATCTTACTGTACTTTAAAAGAAAAAAAACCCAAAAACCTAAGGTATTAATGAAGCATTGACTGGTCAGAAAACAACAACAGAACTCCCAGCTTCTCTACTGTAGATCTGACCCAAGAAAACACAACTGCAGTACAGCTGAAGGAACAGCTAGAGTTCAAAAATCCCTAAGCTTCAGTTTATTGTGCACACATACACCAAGACCATTCCAAAGCGCCATGAAATCAACTGAAAGTTTCTCAGACTGCATTTCCCCCTGTGACAGACGAGGTGTTGATGAGCCCACATTCCCCTTTCCCTACAGGCTGGTCAAAACTGTTGATCCAGCTGAGATCTGTGACAACGCGAGCCAAGCGTTTGGCCTTTTGCATTTCTTGGAGCACAGCAGGTACAACTGTGAAGGAACTTGGTGTGAAGGATCAGGACAGCTTGCCGGGGCTGGAGGTCTCCTCTCCTCCGCACCACAGTGTCACAGCTCTCCAAACACAGCCGAGCTCTGCAACCTGCAAAAGTCTTTAAAAACTACAAATGCGACACCTTTATAAAGCCGAGTAACAACAGCGGAGCTCAAAGGAAACGGCTGACCATGGTTTTGTTTGCTTCACTGGAGTACCAGCAGTCAAAAATACCTAAACTGTACAGAACAGGAGGGGCTTAGCTTCAGGCATAGCTGGCATTATTTAGTGTAAGACAAAGAACTTTTCATGACAGCTCAGACAAAAAGTTATGTCTGCAATGTGCAGAAGATGGTAAGCTTTTTGTTAGTACAACAGGTCTCATACCTTTAAAATGTCATCAGACACATCGTAAACATCGGAAAACAAAAAAGTCCATCTGCCAAAACCTCTTATTTTTAGTACGCAAAATGCAACATAAGAAGATCCAGCATTGTTATGCCTTGTCCAGCGTATTGAGAAGCAATACAGGATGGTTTGTAAAGCTCAGATCAAAAAAGACCTTAATATTTAAACAAATACTAATGCAGAGAAATACAGATAACTAAAACATCTGGTACTATCTAAAAAACTCCAAGAAAAAATTAGTTTGCTGATGGACGCTGCTGTAGTGTTGGAAAGTCACAGTACAGGAGATTCCTGTAGGCAAGGAAGCGATCATGGGGTTTGGTCACTGTTCGTGGGGTCTGTGTAATCCAGAGCAAATGATGGTATCGAAATGGAGACTCAAGGCAATTTTATAAATTGGGCTCAAGGCTGGAAGTTCTCAAAGTAAAACAGTTTCTTGTAACTTCAGACAATCAAGTAATGAATGCAGGACTTTCAAATTCACATAGCAGTGACATTTAGCCAATCTTGTTCTGTTTCGTGTAGCACATTTATCATGACCATGAAGTTCTGGGTTTTTTTCTGTCAGCTAAAGATCTTTAAGAAATAAAATTTGAAAATGTTTTTAACCTTTGCGGTCTATTCCCAAAAGGCATCTATTTTTCCTTTTTGCTTATGCCTTTGAGGCAAATATAAAGCATTTCAGACTAATCTGCCGTATTTATGGGACACGGTGACATGGGAGCCACTTGGAACAAACTTTAGGCATTTAGTAAAAGGCAGATGCAGGCTGATCTGGGGCATTGCTAAGGCAAGTATACTGCCTGCTCCATTTTCCAACTTCAGAATTAGGATGTCAAGGAATATTATTTAGTGTGGGAAGTTTCTGTTAGAATTTTAATCTAAACAGTAACATAGAGAGTCTGTTTATTCAATGGTAAATCATGTGGCAATGCTTCAATTTCCAAAGAATGCATGAAAATATTGTTGTTACACAAATGTAGAATGGTCGAAATGGACGTTTTTACTAAGTTTCACAATTACTAAATACAAATACAAAGAAAAATAAAGAAAACAAAACTTCATATGTAGAAATAAAGAATTTTGTGTTATTTATTAAAACATAATTGCCTTAAGGATCACAGTTAAAAGTCAGACTGTATTGAATATGAAAGAAATTGCTTGTCTCTGGGCAGATAGAAATGACGAATCTAGTCAACTAACAGAAAAGTCTGCTTACACCGTTTCATCTAGAGCTGTGTCTTCACACAAACTCTAGTGAGTTTTGGACAATTAAGTGGGAATCTCAAAAACATTTTTATCCCCAGACATAATGTAGCTTCTTCTTGCTTAGCTTTAGGAAATGCTAAATAAGAAGATACCTTTAGATCTACCTTTAGTTGTCAGTTGTTGACATTTTTTTCGAGAATCGGGACATAATTTTTATGAACAAGTAATATCACTTATACTTGTAATGAGGGGCACCCTGATTTAATCTGGGATACTGAACTTACATCCAACGGGCCTTTGTTCACGTGACAAGGATATGTCTGTATTTGCACCATCAACGTTATGTTGTCAGGTGGTGGGTGCATCCCACATGGAGTGGGGAAGAGCCAAAGCACAAGGCCAGCAAGTACCAAAGTACCTTTCCTACGTTGTTAGAGAATTTGAGAATCATTTTTAGTCACTGGCAAAATTTGTGGTATTTTAATACATTCTTCTTGTGCTTTATCCGTTCCGCTGTTGTTTGAATATGTCAACGATTTACTGCCTTAAATCCATGAGTTGCTCCATATTCACATCAAAGGAACAAACATCACCACATTATAACGTTTCAGTCTTCTTGAATGTATAAAGCTCATTTAGTCCGATTCCTCTTTTACAGTTGTCCCAATTATAATGGCATGCCTTTAAAATATAAAATATGTAACTCCGCGAAATAGTACTGAAATGAGCCAGATGTGTATCAAAATGTTTGTAGTCATATTTTCCATTTCTTTTTGCATTTAATCTCACTATAATTTGATGTTAATGACCGTTTGAGTATTCAGCAGTGGAATTCAAAACATTAAGACTATTAAGAGTTGTAGTCAGTGAAAACATCTCTATTTAAAGCTTCTGAAATACAGAATTTTAAAGATGATGAATTTAAGATAGCTAAGTGATTTTTAGCTTTAATAAGTGCTGAACTTTTAAGGAAAATAACAAAAACCAAAGCTGAGTTGGTTTGCATACACATCACTTCTAGTGCAATACACACTGATGTTTTCCTAAGCTTTCCCATTTTTGAAGGAGAGCTGCACCAAATGGCGCAGAGAACAGGATGCCGAACTGAGAGTTTCCATGCTGTATGAGCACAGACAAGAATATGAATATGAATGTATATTCTGTGGCTAGCACTTCAGTCACTCATGAAGGTATTGCAGTGACATCTACTGAACTCTAGACAGCCAACTTTGAAAGGATATTTCTGTGAGGCAGATTACATAATAAAAAGTGAAATACCCATGAAAATATGTGGGCACTATTTATTTTAATTTCTCCAAAATATTGTATTATGCACATGCCCACATGTACCCACGCACGCAATGTACTAAAGTAAAAAGTTTACACCATGTCATACCAGAAATTTTAGAGCATGTAAGAAAAATGTATAACTGTTCTTAGAAATCTGAAAACTCTATTCATTGTCATGCTTAAGCATATCTAAAAAGCAACCTAGCCGAGTTTACAAAACATTTCTTACCACTGTTGTGATTTTTGCAGTTAAGGAATCAGGAACTCACAATATGTACATCAAGCTTAAATGACTTGTGTATGTTACAAGTATAAAGCAGTAGGCAGGGTAAATATGACAAATATACTGAAGTCCTGACATTGAAAAATCTTGACCAAAATAAACAAACAAAAAAATGACCCAGAAATCATCCCTATGATAAGAGAAAAGACATTTCACTTTTTGTGAAACAGAAGAGGTTTCACCATCCCTGCCAGAATCTTGGGTAGCTGGGCAGCAATCACCTCTGACATCATCTCGGGGAATTCAACACTCAGTGCACGGGACTGAAGAAATGTGTTCAGACAGAAGAGATGGAGCTGTTTCACTAGCTGGATTTAATAAAATACAAACATGATAAATCAGGCTAAGAGTAATGCAGCCAGATAAACATGCTGTCAATCACTTATACATCCATCAGCTGACATCATTATGTACCTTCCTCTGTCATTCCCTGAATCAATAATGTGGGTACTTGTCGTTCCCTATCAAAATATCCTCCCATGCCAGAAAATCACAAATATAGCTAAGTGGTATGTCATATAAAAACAGTGTCTCACTGATATCATAAAGTGTTACTATCCTCACTCATGATATGCGCCATGAGCAAAGGCACTTACTGAACAACTATTCGGTCTTTCATTTTATCCTCCTGTTCAACCCTTGTCTCCATGCCTTGGTTACCACATGCTATTCACACATTGCTCTGAGGACAGCATGTGCTGTTTCCTTGTCAGCTTTTCCATGGTTCTGATGATGATCATGCCTGGGTATACCGCAAACATTAAACTCCGTAGGCACTCGTCCCTTGAAAGCAGCTGCTCAATGTATGTGACTCTTTCACCTCTTTTATCTTCTCTGAGAAGTTCCAATTACAAGTTTTCCTTTAAGACCTGTGACCTTTATGTTGTCAAATACCACACTATTTCTGCTACCCTAGGCTTTAACAACACACAGTCTCTCTAATGTGATTTATCTTTTCCTTGTATCCCCCATCACTATATCAGCCTGAGCTGAAACAGGGACTTGAACTAAAACACTCTATGGACCAAACACTCCTCTGACCATCACTTTGCAGGATATTTCGCAGCAAGCCTCACTCACTTCCCTCAGGCTATTTTTCTTTGTTTAAGTATTTGAAATGAAGAGATTGACTGTCCAGCCCAGTACTCAGAAGAGTTTTCCTGTGGATACTGTGACACAAATTATTACTACAGGTAAGGCAAGACCTTTTTTTCCCAAGCAAGACCATTCCAAATAGGTTCCTTGAGCACAGGGCTGCTGTGAGGAGTTCACTGACCAGGACTTGTTTTTGCAAGTCAAAGGTAACTGAACTCCAGGGAAAGAGGTTCAGAACTCACGGTCCTGAGTGACGACTGCAGTCTGACTACCAGCAAATACTTAAAGTTAAGCTCCATATCCTCCCTTCAGACTTTTGTACTCTTTGCCCTCACCTGTAAAAATGCTTTCTGTACTTGTCTCATTCCCCTTTTGCTGGTATCTGAGACATTGTAATAGCCAAATTGTGGATACGGCTTCTGTGGATGGCAGAAGCTGATGGAGAGGTTTGTGCATTGGATCAAAAGACTCCAGACCACCTGGTGAACCTCATAATTATCAAAATTGTTTCCTCTCTTAACTCCCATAAATGAGCTCTTCATAGTTTTTTTTTTTTTCCTCCCAACAGAAGGAAGAATTAGTGACAATGAGAGCTTTTTGATTAACAAATGAATTTATTCTCAAATGATTAAAATAAAATGCAGATTTGCCAAGTACAGAAGAATAGAAACATGCAAAAACCCCACCTTTCCCTGAACTCTCTGCGAGCCCCTCACAACCAGCACGGAACTCAGAAATGCTTTTCCTGAAGTACCTTAGTGCCGCTCCCTCAGCACTTGCTTAAACTCTCAGCTCTGGCCCTGTTCCTCTGCTTTCTCTGCTCTCTGCCCCTCCTGCTGAGATACATGAGCCATTACAAAACAACATTCATGCTGGTAAAGGTTTATACAAAATGTCATTCCTCAGTTTTAATGGATATTAAGCCAATAGGATACCTGCTGGAATCTCAGAGATGTGGAAACGATTCAGCCACATCTTTAGAGACACTTCTGAATCTCTATGATACCACCACTAGGGTTCTCAACAACTACTCAGTTCCCAAATATAGACAGATACTGAAAAAATGGCATAGAACATACACATAAAAGTAGTTGAACCAAGGTTGCGAAACAAATCTTGGTTGTCTTTCCTTAATTCTCAGTAGCCTGACTTTGCAACTTGAATAGCCTATTCTTTGCATTATTTAAATATTTTCATGAACCTGTATACACACGCACACACACATGCTGCCCCCTACCAAAAACCATAATTGTACTAGTTACGTTATAGAAATAATGAAACAAAATGGTAGCATTCAAATGCATGTTTCTCAAATACTTAAATCTTGTATACTATATAATACATAATGTATGTATTGATGTTGAATATACAGCTATCTATTCATACAAATATACACACTAAAGGAAAAATGTAGAGGTTTTTTCTTTTGTTGTTTAGAATTGTTGACTAGCTACTTTCCATAAAATTACGTTTAAGAAACACTAGTTCCTACACAATAAGCAAAACACATTAACGAGGAAACTTACATCATGCATGGAATCCATCAGCTTTGTAAGTTGATAGAAGCGCTGTGAGTTGGCCACAACACCTTTCTGGCGCAAACCTATTGCCTTCACCAGTTCTCTAATGTAACTCGTTCTCATCTCATCAAATTGGCTTTGACTTCTTAGACCTTCCAAAGGAACTAAAAAGAAAGTCACACTTGCGTTGCAATTTATTCTGAAGGCAATGAGAGAAATTTAAAGTACAAGAACAATTCATAATATTTCACGCTGTGCAGTGCAATTCATTATTATATGCGAGGTGCTTCTTCCCGTTCAACAGTTACTCCAGAAACAGTGATACAATTAGTTAAAGGGATATACAAGCAACAACCAGTTAATTGGGCAACCTGCTGATGTCTATAAGTAGCGTTAAGCTTCAGCTATGCCTGTTCGCTGAAATTAAGATGGCCAAAAGAACCACTCCTGTCCTTGAGGAAAGATGTTATGGACTGGCTCGTATTTAGAGTGCTGAGGGTCAGCCCTCTTCATAGCACATTGATCTGGGAGAGACCTAGCTGGGGTGGCTCAAAATCGAGTCAAGGAATGAACTGACAACTCGTAAGTAGCACAGACAGCGAAGCATCCAGGGCTCAGGCTTCCTGTTTGGACCTATTTCACTTAGCATAGATGCACTATCAGAGGCTTAAATGTGGACAGCTTTTTAGAGAAATTAACAGCGAGGAGTAAATGGTTGAACTCCCTCTTGATGGTCAGTCACAAGGACCAAAGTGAGGACACAGAGAGAACATTGAGAAATGAACCTGCTAGCAACCGCTAGTGATGACACCATATTTGATCACTGATGGTAAGTGTTGGTAGCATTGTAAGGCAACAGGTGTAAGCTCTAGACTCTCATTCACTTGACATGGCAGAGTGTAATACACAAGTTTTATACTTTATGTTGTCAGAGGCAACTAAGAAATGAAAAACTTGATGAAAAAATATTCCCATCTGGCAATCAAATCTAAATTGTTGTGTCGCTGTAATAATCATACATTAAAACACTGTCTTCTTGTTAAATCTATTCCCCTTTCCTTCCTCTCTTGCCAATGACATTTTACACTGCAACGTCACACTTAACATTTCGTATTCTGACAGTAAGCATGAGGGGAAGGATTCACTTCATCGAACTTCAGACACTTTCTAGTATAGGCAGCTCCATCCAAGCTAGTTACCACAGCTTGCTGCAGTGGTAGTGGGAAAAAATCAGGCAAGTCTTGGGCACAAAACATGTTCACTGTTTTAGAAGTAGCTTTAGAAAGAGAAGAATTATGCTGTAGAGAGGCTTATTTTTCTCCACAGATTCTAAAAGAATGTCACGGGGACTAGCTCACACAGTTAAATAAATCATCTGCTAGTTATCTAGGTATCTAGTACATCTTCACTCTGGTATCAGACCATAACTAATATCAGGCCACAGTAGATTTCATTTGAATCTATTTAAAAAAAAAAAAGAAGCTTGGTTCATCATGACATTGACTTATTCAATCAATAACACCTAACTCTCAGGTGATTTGTCACTTTCTGGAATTAAAACGTAAATAAATCCCTGTACTGACACTCCGCACAATGCATTGTATTGTTAGATACCTAGGAATGGAATTCTTAAAAGAGAAACCACCTAAAAAGCAGACAGCTGCACAGGGGTTGGACCTAAACCCATTCCTTGCAAGAGAATTAGGTAGCAAACCCTGCACTGAGATAAGCACTGCTCCCCATCTACAGATCAGAAACCCTGTGGTCTAAGTCATGTCTGGTTCCTCAAAAGAACGTAAGGGCAAAGGAGACACTTCAGGCAAACATATTAAAACTACATTTCCCTCACTTTGAACCCAAAGAGAGCTGAGAAGGCAGAAGTTCAAATCTCCACTCTACCTGAGTTAAGCAGAAGGCTCCTATTTTGTAGGAGATTGCCCAAAAGAGGAAATGATCCTGTTTGCTAAGGCTGTTCTTGCTCACTGTCTCCTCAGACAAGTACTGAATGTCTGGGGGAAGGAGGGAGACACATATACAGAAAATCGTAAGTTTACTTTAAAGACAAGTGTCTAAGCACAGAGCTGGGCTATGGAAGTCAGGGTCTGACTACCAACTAATATGGAATTCAAACAAAGCTAAAAATAGAGAATAGAAATTCTGACTGCTTCCACAGAAAGTACATTCATAACACCATATTTAACAATAGTCCAGCTTTTAGGGATGACATGTTAGATTTATTTTGGCAACCGAGGGAGATAAAATGCTGGACAAGGTGGAGCCTTGGTTTGACTCTGTACAGCCTCCCATGTCCAGGCAGACAAAGGAGGCATCTGAAAGTGTGCCTGTCACATCTGCAGCGAGGGTCTGAATGGAAAAGTTCAGTTTTGTGGAGAACGCAACGTGCTTAGAAATAATACTCACAAGCAGGAATAGTCACAGTGGGGAAAAGTTATGGCACGGAAAAAGAATAGCTTAATTTTCAAAGCCTGGATGGTTCTGGGTATGTCTAATAGCAGAATTACAGACATCTATGAAATCTTTTTTGCTTATAAAGTGACATTCTCATGGAATTTAGAGTTAGGTGGATGCTATCCTTGACTTACGTCTCTAAACCAGCAGTTAAGTCCTTCCATTTCACTTGTGAATTAAGTTAAAAGATCTCTTCCAGCAATTCATGGCCTGTTTCCCTAGAATTCTGCAAAAGCACAGTCACAGTCCTGTCTAATTACGAAAGGTTCCACTAAGCTATTTATTTGAGTGAAGAAGTACGTCTTACATGCATAAATTCAATTTAAACACAGGTAGCTCAAACGTTCCTTGCCTCCGAACATATGTAAAGAATGTGGATGCTTTTATTCAGTGGCAAGAGCCCAGCCAAAATCTTATGCAATAAGATTTTGCAATTCCTCTAAATCAAAAAGTCTGGAAAGTGTTAGAGCTAGAACTGAACTTGCTATATGTTTTTTTCTCTCTTTTTTTTGGGCATAGCTCTACTTTCTTAAATCATAGTGTTTCTGAACTATTCACAGTATTAGTTCCTAGATGTATGGCCTCTGCAAGATGGAGACTTATTTAGAAGTTTTGGAGCACTACTACAACACAGAAAATTACATATAGTAAATAAGGACCTTAAAATTGGAAGAAATGCGGAAAATAAAAATGTTGGCTTCCTTTTTGCAAAGACTAATTCTGTTTTCAAGACAGCTTTAAAACTGTCAGAAGTACAGTATAAATAAAAATAGTCTAAGGCACAGCAAACTCAATGGAAAAGCTGTAAAATCAAAAATAGTGTTAATACTTAAGCTGGGGTTTCTACACAGAATCAGAAATTTATTGAGACTGACATTTAGTTATGTTTAACACAAATTATTGGTTCTTCAAAATTATATAAAAAGTAAAAACCAGTTCATCTAAACAATAAATCAAACATGAGACAGAATGACAGACTAAAAGCTGGGACTTGATTTAGTCTGTGAAAGCTCAAAACGGCCATACTTGCACATTTGAAGATTAAGGTGAATACCATGACTAAAATAAAAGTACTCTTAAAAAACAACTTATAACGAAAATGAGGTTATATTTTTTTTTAAAACAGTTTTGTGGAATTATATTTATACAGTAGCAAATGTCTAATAAATGTCACAGCAACAACGGTTATATGTTTTCCTTTTCCCAAAGATCTGACAAAGTGTTTTTTCCTATAAGACAATAAGTGCAGGAGAGAACAAAAAGCAATACTCATCAGCACAGCTAGAAGTACTTTCTTTTTTTTAAAAAAACCTCATTTCTTGTATGTCTATAAACATATAATCTTAAAAATGAGTTTCTGAGGGCAATGCAGTTGATAAAGAATAGTAGCTGGATAAATACTGTTAAACTGATGCACTCCTAAATGAGAGGGATTGGACCATTGCAATATTTTTTGAATTTGAACTTTGTGGGACAGAAATGGAGAGGCAGAATATATACACAGAATATATACAGCCAGAATATATATACATATATATACATGTATACATACATACATAGATATACAGAATATATACAATATAAATGTATCTAAATTTCACAGACGTTTAGAATCTCCCTCTAAGATTCAGATAGACAAGGGAATTCATTTTGTGATGAAAACAAGGTGGAAAAATTTTAAATAGGAATACGTGTGAATTCCAGCAAAGCAACATTAGCAGAGTGTATGGTATTTTGCTACTAGTTTAGTAATTTTTATGTTCATATGAGGTAAATTCAATCTTTACTGCTTATGATCTGTTTTTTTTTTAAGCATGAGCTTATGCAAACACTGGCCAAGTACAGCTTGAGAAGGAATAAAATTCAGTTCGTTATCTTTTACTGAAACTTTGTACAACCAACAAGCTGGTTATGCAGGGTTTCCACATCTCTGACTCTGTGTGTAGAGAAACAAACTTCAACATTCTTCCAATTATATTTCTCTGAGCTGCTTATTCTCATTTCTAGTGGTACCTGTACTGTTTTAAAACTTCCTATTTGAGGATTCATAACTAACAATTATGGCCTCAGCACATGTACATTTTAATATTTTAGTTTTGGAAAATAACTTCATCAACAGCCACATTTCCCATTTAAAGTGAAATCCAGCTGTATCCTGGATTCTTTAAAAGATATGTATGATTAAAAGTGACCACAAACCAAAGAAAAGCATTTCCATTTGTTTACATCTGTGCTAAACTTGGCGTATTTATAACTACAAATGTTGAATAAATGTTAGTATTGTTTGCCATGTGCACCTCCCCAATTCTTTTGCGTAATCATGCTTTAAGTTCTTGGCCAAGATAAAGCCCTCAGTCCTGACAATTTATTAAATATTTTTAAATATATTTTCAATGCTTGTAAGTGGTTTTTTTATCTGTGCAGAGTCATTTAAGCTGAAGAGCTTCCATACAAAAATTCTACAAACTCTATTTTAAAATGTGTAATGCAGTATAGCAATATATCAAAAGGGATCCAACATTATGCCAGTGCCTTTATACAGAATAAAACCAACTAAGAATTGCAAATTATTTGTTCCTTATAAACACTAGAAAAAATATTTTTAGATCTTGGAATGCTAACATTCCTTATATAGAAGTTCCCATTTGTTAAGCCAGGTAGCTTAGCATTCGTCAAGTCAAACAACATGTTTCAAAATGCTTTTACTAATGATATGTTACAAAGAAATAGAAGAACCTACTTGTGTTGAGAAGTAACAGTGCTTTCATACACAGGAACTCTTCTTGGCTGACTTGAAGTCTGACAAATTCCTGTGGGAGTTGCCACATGGACAGGCACAGGGAATAGAACGATGATTCTTTCATCCTCTGTCTTACACCCAGAAAAGGTAAAAAAAAAAATAAACCCCATGAAAATAAAGAAAAGGAATGGCTCTGGTACTAGTTGCTTGAAGGAAATGTCTTGTTAGCATTTGAATTACCACATTACAGAAAGTAAAGCGGTTACACACACAAACGATCTGCTGACCTTTTTGTACCTAGACTAGTTTTTTTAATCCTAATGAATGTGCTGTTATTTTGCATGTTCAATCTGTTACTGCCGCCCAGAAAAAAAAAAAAACAAAACCCAAAACCCAAAGTCAAAACAAAACAAAAACCAAACAAACAAAACAACAAAACCCAGAAACCTTGGAAACTATCAAAGCTGAATGATAACCACCAAAAAAAGGCTTTTTATTAATTAAAAACATCCTAATAATTAATACGAAGTACCTTTTTTTTTCTTTTAGAGGTTAATAGATTTTTACATTCTCTGAAAAGATTTCAAAGCATAAAATTGAAGATAAACATGAAAGTTTACAGCAAACTTGTCCTTAGGTTTTGCAAAAATGTCTGCATCAAAATACATTCTATCTAACATTGTACTGCTAACAGCAATAATATTACTTTGCAGCATTTTATGCCATTAAAGAAACAGTTTAAAATGTTAAATGTAAATATATACAAAAAGTATTTAAGTAAACTTAAATAATACAGCCTTATCTAAACTCCTGTAGAACTAAATTGTGCAAATCACACAAGGAAATATACAAAACTGTGTAGTTTTTTGCAGCATTTCAAACTTACTTTTCTTTTTGAGATTTTGGTATACTATTTTATTGCATATATTTATTGGAAAGGCAGTTTTCAACTGGAATTACTGCAATTGTAGCATTTTAAATTTTGTAAACGAAACTGAATTCATTGTACATTAAGATGAAGACCCAGTAACACTGGCTGATTTTACAAAGAGGCATCCTCATCCAGATGAATTCGGTACAACAACAGGATTAAATTTTGCCCATCCCCCTTACAAAGTTCAGATCAGTGTTCCAACATGATTGCAGATACTACCATCAACAATGAAAACAGAAGATATTTTCCATGAATAAAAGACTTTTCTCAATGCACCTTTTTCTTCTATCATATTAAGCGTTATTCTTATCTCAAATGCAAATTATTTCAGCTTTGTTCAACATCTGATGTCTCACATCAGCTTTTAAATGACTTAAACACAAAAATTTAATCTGTTATGTCTGAAAGTACTGGCTACTTCTGTAGCTACTTTAAATCTCCCTACTTATTCCTTTCTGGTAGTCTCTGTCAGGGTATGCTTAAATGCTGTTCTTAGTCATGTTTTCAGACACTGTAAAGTATAAGCAATAGTAAATCCTTGTAAGGTTTTAATACTAATTCTTGAAATCATTGTCCAATTAACACTTCTTTCTTGGTCTGAAATCGATGGTACCAAACAAGCCATTCCCAAGGAGCACTACAACTCAGTTTGCCAAATGACAGATTGGCTGTGAAACAATCTTTGGATTGTGGTTTCACGGTCATTTTGAAACAACTCAAGTGTGTGTTGCCCCTGTAGAAGGCCTTTCCATTCTCCCTTTGCACCTCCAGATATTCACCCCTGCTATTCCGGCATCAGTGCCTGCACGTCCACGTGGTGAGTCAGGTCAGGGATCATCCTCATCTACTAGAGGCTTTTTCTGTGGTATTTCTCAAGCATATCATTTCCCTATCTGCTTGACAGTGCAACCAGATAGTGTTTGAGCTGTTAAGTGAAATCACGGAGATACATGACAAGGCAGGGAGGCAGGTGGAGTTGACTTTTTTGGCTGTGTTCAGCAGTTACCTTTGCTTAAAGTGATCGTGAAAGTACAATCTTAAACATCACCATAGACAAGGAAGTTGCTTATGTTTTACGGATCTAAAAGTGAATTTATTTCCCAATAAATAGTTGCAGCTATGACTTAGTGTACTCGTTACTTTCGATATCTAAACCTTTGTTTATAATGCTTCTAATATGACCCTGATGTTCTTGGTTCTACAACTAAGAGAAGGGCATGTTGCCAGCCCACCTCCTTCTCAATGTAGATGGTCTTGAGCTACAAACAAGAAGCTGTCTCTGAGGGATTATAATCAGGGTTCACAAATCTCAACCCTAGTCTCGAACAAAGTCTTCAAAAGGTGGCAGCAGTGGTCCACACACAGAATAATACTCCAAGACACGACATTACTGCCTAAAGCCACTTCACTCTGTTTCTTCTGAATGTAAGCAGGAGAAAAATCACAGACTCTGCTGGCACAGAATACAGTCAGAAATTCTCTCAATCTCATCCCTTCAAAGTATTTCAATTTGTACAGCATAATTAATACACATGGGAGAGGAAAGAATTTATTACTCTATAACCTCACAGTGATTTACAGTCATTTGGAAGAGGAAAGGTCAGGAGCTACAGGGCCAGCTCCACTGAATAATTTCTATGAAGAACTTCACTGGCAAGAACCTGCATGTCTATCGGTTTTAAATTCAGGTGGATGGATCATCTGTACATCCACCTCTTGATCCTTAAACAGGTATATCTTACAAGAAAACATGTTTAACTTTCATCTCACTTCATAGTAGTTCTTTTAGGATTTAGAGGAAAAATAACTAAGAAAAATGTATTCAGGAAAAATAAATAGGGAGATTAAATTATGTTTTACTATTCCTGGAAACCTCACATGTATTATACCCAAAGTACCTAAAATTACAGCTTTGGTAATATTAATTTGCAGAGCTGAAAAACTAACAAAGGCTGAAATGAAGAATATCTGAATTCATTGGCATAGTGAAGGAAAATCTAAGCCAATGACCTCTCCCCAAAACCAGAAAAGAGCAGTCTCATATGTTTTATCCTCGATATTAAAATTTCTTCTTGCTAAATTATTACAATTTCCAGACAAGAAACGTACTTTGGAAAAGCAGAGTTTTATCAGAAATTGTCAAAACTGAGTATCCTAGACTACATACAGTTGACAAAACCCACCCAAACAATGACCAAAGAAAATCCCACTTAATTCCATTTGTTAAATCATAAACTCACATCTTATTCAGATGAATTCAGGTAAATCTGACAGCATTTTTTAATTTTATTTTTTCCTTAGTTAATAAAAGTATTATTTAAACTCCTTTTGTTTGGCTATGTCAACATAATAAACCTTTCCCACAGTTACTGAATTTTAACATGATCAGAGGACTTTCATCTGCTGTTAATTATGAAAAAGAACAAGTAATGAATGAAACATTGGCCTCAACAAAGATGCATCCTCGTTGACAAAAGTAAGTTCAAAATGTCATTAATATTATGCAACAGCAGAGTCTACTTACTCATTTAGAATCAGATCTGGTGCAAAATATAACATCTGACCACTGACATGTTTGTATGATCTCCATCCCATCGCAAAAACCATTAGACTCATCCAGGAATACTGGATGAGGGTTATCTGATCATCAATATGTAAATTTCGAAATCCTGAAAATGACATTAAAAGTTAAAATACTTAATAATTCTAATTCAGACAACAGTTGAGGAGGTATTCTGAGATTACAACTTTGAGCTATAAACTAAGAACACCTAGAAAGACAAGTGCTTTTGGGGATGAAATTTGTGAAGTTTGTGTAATAACTGACTACCTCACCTTGATAGTTAATCTCTTGCCTTTTTGTTCTGATCCAATATTTTGGAATGATCAAGCCAAAATTAATTTTAGCAGTCAGAAGTGACTATTTCAGTAAGTAGGAATGGATTTCATTCTCCTTTGGTAAAAATATGACAGTTTGTAACATGATCACTGTAACCAACTCTTATTTAATAGAGAAAGCTTGGACTTAACAAGAGATACAGATGTAATAAAATAAACATCCACATATTAATATATTTCTTGCACTTAACTAAAGGGGATTCATTTGTGTGTTTGCCTTTGATAACTTTTGCTCTTTGAACTTCAGAGATTGCTATGAAGTATCTGAGTCAATCTATCAGCTTCCTGCCACTGAAAGCAGTGGTCCTGCTCTGCATTACCTGTCCTGTTACCTCCTTCAAGCAAGCTCTGGCATTCATGCCACCCCTCAGTGAACTGGTTCAGCTCATGAAGCCATCAGAAAACTACAGAGAGTAAAAAAAAAAAGTTTGTTTTCTTCTCACTTAAGGAGATGAATCAGTTCAACAAGAGGTCTGACAGCACAAGCTGCAATGGCGAAGGGCAGTGATAGGGACTGCCCTTTCCTGCAGCAGCGAAGTGTCAAACAGAGCTCACATGAAACTGTATTTCCAGGCTTTCTTGTCAGTATATTGATTTTTATATGTCCCAGGATCAGGCCCCTATAACCATACAGTGGATGTACATACATGACATGGACTTTTTTTGGAACCCGGTCTTGACTCTTTGTAAATTCAGTTACTTCTCATTACCAGTCTACTTGTGAGCTGCTTAGTCCTAACTGGTACTATTTATTGCAATTTGTTGCTTTCAAAAATTCATTTTCATAAGAACAAAGAATACACAGAAATATAAACACTTCTTTATGCTAAAAGACTGAAAAATAGAGTTGAGGGGTTAGTGGGGAACAGCTGCTATAACAATCATATGCAGGAACTCTTTGGGTTTCCGGGTTTTTTTGGAGTGAGTTTAAACATTCAGATGCATTCCTCCCAGAGCACCCTCCTATTCAAATGTATTTGATTGGTGCATATATTATCTGATGAAGTGGAAGCTTAATCATTTTAGAATTTGTTAAGAAATAATTAACAGGCAGACAATAATATTCTCTTTTGACTGCTCGTCCTATGATGTATTTGCTTAACTAATTCACTACACATAAGAAGTGCTATTACCTGGTAGCAATTTCGACCATTTCACTACACAAAGAAGTTGCCTCTCACAAAGATGATTTAGACTGGTCAGCAAGGAACTTGGTGTTTCAGGTTTTGTATTGTCATAACCAGCATAGACAACTTCAGGCTCAATGCCTCGTAGAACACTTATCATTGGGGGAACAAACTGTATTTCTTGATTTGGAGAAAAGGACAGCCTTTGGGTTAGAGATTGGCTTTCATCTTGAAGGGTTGCTGGCTGCTGGAGTGCAACATCTAATGTCCTCACAACCTTAATTTTGTTAAACTTTTTGAATTTTCGACCTGAAAAAGAAAATTGTTGATCTGTTAAAAAGAATTAACCAGAAACACTAATATTTTCCAGTAGCTCTGAATTACACTTTCATGTATACAAGGAAATTAGAACTGTCTTCTGAATAAGTTGTCCTTTTTTTGACTTTTTATATAATTAATAATAATGGAAAATTTTTAAGAGTTTCTCCCTCCATATCCTCCTCCTTTCACTAAGAGATGAATAGAACCCACCCATTAAAATTATTGCTATGAATTCTAGGTTACAGTAACCTCAAAGTGCTTTCTGGTTCAGTTCCCACTGTTCTATCATATGCCGACAGCTGAGCCAGCTGGCTCTACAATTCAGTTTCTATTCAATGGTAATTAAGGATACTGTTTCTTTTTTCTCCCTAATATTCAGAAACAAAATGCTAGTAATTAATTACTGCACATAGAAATTCCCCTCCTCCAGTTCCATAAAGGCATTTCAGTCTCACAGCTAAATTCTGTTTTGATGATCTGTAAAGTTTTCCTTCTGCTTACCAGAAAGAAAACAGAATTCAGGTGATGAGTGAAAAGCCGGAAATACTGTAAAACCAAACATCAACACTTACAAAACTCTTCACTTTCTAAAGGATAATTTATGTTTCTCAGTATTTGCAATTCTTATTTCCATACTGCAGTGGTTTGAAGAACACTAACTAAAAAAAAATAGTTGAAATGCTTTCCCAAAATAAGCACAAGTTCTATGTCTGCTGTGGCTGTGCAAACACACAGAGCTCTAGGTTGCAACTCTGCAAACTTCTTTCATGGCAACCGTCTGGCAGTGCAACACATAGACCTAGCAAATCAAACCTCAGGGGTTCAAAGACAATAACCCTCAGTTAGATATTGTCATTTTACTAGTTTTAATAAAAAGAGAAATCCGCATAGAGGTGGCTGCATGGAACACATTCACTTTAAATAGACTCTCAAAGGTGATGAAAACCGTGTTAGATAATTAGTTTTGCGAAACAAGTTTAGCTTAGTGAAAAAAGGGTGTCGCAACAAATAAAAAAGCCAATAAAGATACTGATACTTATGGTCTTATGGTAGACGAATGTGGGACTGTAAGAGAGATGCAGGATGATGGCACAAAAAAAAAAAAAGGTAAACCATTTTGCTAATGAAGAAAAATACAAAGTTTACAGTTTCGACCTTAAAGAAAATAATAAGGACGGGGAAGGGTTTGCTCAAAAAAACCCCAACAGAAATCACGTGCATATTTTCACTTGTTGAGGTGTTGCATCCTTTAACAATAGTAGAAAAAGAGATGCACCGAATTTCATCAGATGAAAAGAAAATCCACGCCTATCAAACTGCTGAACCACTGAGAAACTGCATTATGAAATGGCAATATGCAAAAAGCACTCTAAAAGTAGAGGAGGTGAAAGGTAATAGAAGCCTAATAGTAGGCATCCATGTGGTTGATTTAAAATCCAGTTTATAACATGCATATCAAATTGCCTTTTGAAAAACTGTACTTTTATTTACAAGTGAAAGATTAGACAAGGGAACTTACCACATCCCAAAGGAAGGGGACAAAGACTTTTCCATCTCTTACTGACTTTATTTTAGTTAAAAGTAGTGCTGCGCTGTCAGAATGCAACCAGTGCACCAAAGAGGCCCCTGGACACTGGGGTAGGGAACTGCACATGCTCTGAATTCATTCACAGCTATTTACTACAGCATAGTCAGACTTATCTATTACCTTCCTCCTTGGAAAGCTCCAGCCTTCCAAACTACACACTAAAATAGAAAGGTTCAACAAAAATGGCTTAGGAACATGTCTATTCCATTTTCTTCTGATGCTCCCATATCATACAAGAGGGCGAATTTTATGAAAATCCAGTGTCTCCATTTTGGAAGATCTAGGATGTACACTTCAGAGAATTAAACTGACCTTTTCAAAACATTCATTAGTACACAGGTAGTATAACTTTACACAAAATTAATACATCAAACATTAAAAGATTTCTTATGTGATTTTATTTTAAACAGAGCAAATTCTGTTACTTAAATTAATTATTCTTGATGAGGACTGGTATAACTGGAAGCAGAATCAATCCTCTTGTTTGTGAACTAGACAAGATCAAGCAGATGAACACAATCTAAAAAGCAACAATGGGCTTTTAAAATCTAATAATTTGTGTTATTCCATCATAAATATGCATGTTTATGCATTCCACACACAAAAAAGTAATTTGTACACAAAAATGCAAAACTTCAATTTAAATTAAGACAGTATTTAAAATCCAAAGGGAGTATACTAAACAAAATTTCAAGAAAGACACTTTATTGATAGTATAAATATGAGTGATGGGGTCTTCAGTTATACTTATCCAGTGAAGTCAGGAGTCATCCTCATACTCACTTAACTGTGAGCTTAATTAGTATTAAGTACTCAAAAAATCTTATGCTCATTTTGTCAATTGTGGTAAGAATACAAATATTTCTGATTAGTGACTCTTTAGTAAAGAACAAAACACAAGCTTACACCTTATGTTACAGCTGAACCAAAAAAAAAAAACCAAACCCGAAAGAATAGACAATATATTATGACAAGAGACCTAGAGCCAATTCCTATCATAACAGAGCTATACATAGTCCTAAACATGCTGGGAATTTCCCACTAACTATTGTTCAGTCATGAAGGAAAACAGAAGGAACAATGCATTTGATAGTTCATAAATAATGATTTCAGGTATTTTCTGAAATAATAGCTTCAGATACTTTTACAGTTCAGAGAACAAGTAAAGAAAGAAACCAAACAGACAGCTTATCACACGGAAATGTTAGCAGTTAATAAGTAGCCATGTTTCCAAGTGATTAAATGTACCAGAATTAATGTCACACTGGCTTGCAGAATTGCTTATATGTTTATTTCTAATTATGTTGCTTAACAGCCACCAGTAAAGCAACTTGTTACCTACCTACTGGAGAGGTGACTACTAATAAGTCAGAGTAGACTTCCCCATCTACCACAAGGAGACCATGTCAAATTAATGCAAACTCTTAAGGACATAGGGAAAACAACAGAGATGAGACAGTACCTTAGTTTTTCAACTGCTGCTTACAAAAATATCCAGATAATTTCCAGCTGTAAGGTAAACAAATGTCTCCACTTATTCTTAAAATGTGTAAAGGATATTAATCCACTCTGGAAAATATTTATCTTAAAATTAAAACCCGTATGTGCATATTTAGACAGCACACCTTTTCTTTGTAACACTTCCATTAATTTAAGATAGCCAGCCACTCAAGCAATTTCCTAGTACGCACAGTTCCCTTACCCTTGATCACTCTAAATAGCATGTGCGTAGTGCACGTGTACTACATGTACCTAGAAAACAGAGAAATTTTAAACATAAAATTGAATTAATCTCATAATCAAATATGATTTTATCCTTAATACATAATTCTGTATTTTAATATTCTTTTAGCTAGGTATCCAGAACCATACTGCCAATCAGACATTACTGATAGTGGGCATTTCCTATTAAAATGGTTGGGTTTCTAGTAAAAGCATAACATCTCACTATCCTTCTCCACACTCTGCAATCAGGATGTCAATGATTTATTATTCTTGACAGAACACCATGGCTCTGATTTTAAGGTCACTATGCTCTTACGTTTTGTGTGGGAGAACAAGCTGTGTACACCTTAGGAGGGTGTATACAAAATAAAGGAACAAAGCAGCAACGCAGAAATAATACATCTTGGTTTTAATAAACCATTTGATGCTACCACAGAAAATATTACCTGGAAAATTAATTCAAATTTGTCTGCATGTAATCATTGCAATGTGGACTGAAAGATGACTGAAACAATGAAGAAAGTGATAATTTAGCAATACAGCTGAACAAGAAATCTTTGATAGACAGCCTGGGAAATTAGATTCACTGATAGGAGAAAAAAAAGCGCTATCCTATTAGGTAGAAAAACAGAAAGGGGATAGATTAATGTGTCCAGTTATGAGATGATAAAATTCAAAGACAATTAGCACTTCCACAGAGAATGACAATTAAGGAATTACAAAAGATATTTTCCTTCAACATATTAGAAATAAGAAACAGTCCATATAGTTAAATTGGTTACTAAGGCTATTTGTTGCTATTCTATAATTTACTAACAACTAACTGCAATTTATTTTACAGCAATTCAGGTTAATTTAATTGCTTTGAAATCAAAGTCAGAAAATGGAACTATTGTCCATGTAATATTATGTTATTATCTATATGGTTGCCAATCTGTAACATTCAGTGGAAGAGAAGTGTACTTCTCCCAGCAGTAAGTTTAATTTAATTACTGTAATAAGAATCTTTAGAATCTCATAGTTAACATCCTGTAAAATCTTAGTCCTTCTCACCTTGATTAAGCAACATTGGAGGTCTGTGTTTAGTAACTGGAGGCTAGCATTAAGAAATTAAGGAGCAGGAGTAAAAGAACAAAAATGTATCTATGTAAGTTCTGAATGGCAGAAATCAGAAAACACACACAATATCTTAAAATATAATAGGCTGTAAACACAGGAAAATATTTAAAGCATTGAAAATTCAGATTTGTTAAAAATATCCATTTGCATAAAAATATGCAATTTGTTCTGTGAACTGGAAACTTGCTTATGGATTCTTACATCCTGGGGAAAATTATCTAAGCTCAGTAGGATCCCATAAGTGAATCATACTGTGTTGATCAGCACAGCAAGTCACGGGTAGGAAATATTGTTCACGTGATACAATAAAGGAAGTATAGGAAATGGCAGAAGAGCGATAGTAAGGAAGATGAGAACAACAGCAGAAATGGTTAAACTGTCTATCTTGAGTCTTTTTGTTGGTTCGAATTTTAAACCCTCATTTACAAATAATATAATCTGACTCCAGTTTTTCTCAATTTTTTGCCTACATTTGTCTTCTCTTTTCACTATTAAGCGCTCCATTTCAATCTGTATTGAATAATTAGCTTACTAATCCCCTCAGAACTGCTGACATCACTAAGAGCACCCAAAATACTACACTCAACATGAGGCAGCTGAGAAAAACCTAGAGATGCCACAGTCCTGGCTTCATTAGATATTCCCTTTTTTCCATTGTCCCTCTGTTCTCTTTTACTTCCTTTTTGCTGCCAAATGATTTATTTACAGAAGAACACCAGTCCCCCCCCAAAATGGAAGACAGCTTTGATTAGGTATGTTTAGAAATGGGCTAAACAATGCAATGAACTGGCTAGATAGAACGACTTAGCACTAGGTACAAAGAAACTATTTATACTTGCTTAGTAATGGCTGAGAAAAAAAGGTGATGCAAAGAGGAACTTTTTACTCTTCAAACCCAATGGTACAGAACTAAGAGTCAGAGCACCTTTATCCTCAGGTCTTGGTTTCAAGTATGAGGACATAACATCCTCGTATGAGGACAAACTAATACGGACAGACCATCTCAGAAATATTGCTAACAAAAGCATCCACCTTTTTTCATTTTATGTACCTCCACCCAGAGCAAAATGTATATATTAAAAAACAGTAGGAAAACTAGCATCCATAAATGCATGCAAAATGTAGAACGAAGCCAAACCTTCTGGCTACTCTTCCTGTGTAGAATTATGATGCAGAACAATGCTGAAACACAACAACTAGATGATGCTAGTGAGTCATCGCACACTCTTCTGCTTGTTGAAACAGGGCTGCCTGTGATGTTAAAATACTTGGGGTTTAGTTATTGGTGTTGTCCAGGCTATCATACGCAAAAATTCTGATTAGATCATCATCAGACTCTCGGCTGTGCAAAACTCACAGCCTGGAATGAATTTTTACCTGTATTAATTTACACCAGTTACAAGCATAGAATAGTTTGGGTTGGAAGGGACCTTTAAAGATCATCTAGTCCAATCCCCCTGCCATAGACAGGGATATCTTTTATAGATCAAGTCACTGAAACATTACAAGACAACCTTACAAGTTATCTCAAACCTTAAAAGACAGGCATTCTATCTGCCACATCCTCCTTTCCCAAGTCTCCATTCTTATCACACATTTTCCACAGCCCACTTTGGACCCCTGTCTTTCCCTTCTCCCAAACCTGAGGGACTCTTCTGTCACAATGCTTCAGGTTCAGGGTGAAAAGTCTGCCTTTGTAGTAACACTGTTTCCCTGATGCAGTCCTACCCCAGCCCTGAAACACCTGTTCTCTCTGATTCATCCCTCTTCCCTCATCTGGTGTCACCAACACGCTTGTCAGCTCCATTATTTTTCACCGAGAGGCGGCACTGACTGACCAAGGTGCAGGAAGGATTGAGAAACCGGAACCCCGATTAGATTGCTGGGTCTCGTTACTCTGTCTCCAGTGGTGTGGGGTGAGAGGGATGCAGTTTGGAGAAGACAACTCAAAGGTCTAGGGAGGCTGAGGGGCACAGGACACAGCCTGAACTGCAGCATCACCTCTCCCTCCTCTCACCCCACTGGCTGCTCCCGGGAGCTGCAGCACCATCGCTTGCAGAAGATGAAGTACCAAGAGCCAGCAACAGCTGCTTACTGGTTGGGAACTGCTGATTTATAGCACTGATAAATGTATAAACTATAAGAATGACACAATGGCCACGCATGCAGAATACTCCAACTCCATACAATACTACAGGAGCTGAAAGCGTATAGATGTGCAAGCAAAATATCAGCCTGAAAACTATATACACGTTTTAATTTACAAATGAACACGGATTGGCCAGATAGTACACTTACACACAGTATATAATGCCGGTTCTGACAGCGACAAAGAGCAATATATAAAATGCAGAGAGAATGGTGAGAGAGGTCTGATACACTAAAATAAATTATATTAGGATGAAATCAGCTTTTTTTTTGTTCTTTTTTTTAATTTCCTTTGAAAACATATTATTTCTATCTTCTTTACATAGCCATTTCTTACAGTCTTTGTCATGTATTTTGAGGTGTTGTGCTGGTCCAAAACTTTATACAGCTAAAGTTCTCATGAAAAAATATGAAAAAATACACATCATTCCTGCATGTCAGCACAGCATAACTTGCCATGTGACTACCTGATCCTATACCATTCTCTCCCTGTGGGTTTCTAAATACACAGTGCTCAATTTTGATTAAAGTTGCATAAAAAAGGCAAATCTGTTACAGCAAGAACTAATACAAAGATGAGAATTCCCAGCACGCAGCATGCAAAGTCTATGGTGCTGGTGCAACCTCTGCTTGGCCCTCTTCAGTGGAAGAGAAGGATATCATTTTATTGACATAATGATGGAGAGCACAAGAGAAAAGAGAAGGAGATAGTACCAATTCTTGATTTTAGCGTCAATCTTGATCTTCTTTTTATTTTTTACCTAGAGCAAATTCTCTGATCCAAAATTATTAACAAATACACACCAAAGACACAATTCTTTCCCTTGCAAGAAATAGTACAAGGGTACACCGTAGGAAAGAGACATTCCCACAGAAAGGTTTTTCTTTTTCAGGATTTCCAGACTCATTAAAGAAAAATTAAAGGAATTCTAAATTATTTTAAATATCAGGTAATTCTTCCAAAAATAACCTTTTAATGTATTTCTTTCCTTTGCAGTATTAAAGTTTAAACTCAACAGATTGAAGGTAGTGTTCTTGGTGTTCTTGACTGCCTGCTTTTCTGAATCAGATTTGAAAAGCAGCTCACCTCCCAGGACCATCCCAGCTTGACAGCACTTCCTCAAGCGACACGCCGGACAGTTCTTCCTACGAATTTTATCAACTATGCAGTCATTTCTTCCAGCACACAAATAGTTGTGCTGCCCTGTAGGCAACAGAAAAACAGAATTAATACCATGTTTTCTAACATGACAAAATTATTTCTGTGTATAAACACTCCAAAAATAACAGAGGTTCAAAAAAGTATACTCGACCCATTAAAGGACTCCTTCATTTTATGCTAACTTTTAAATAACAATGTATTCCTATTTAAATATAATAATTTATTTGGCCTGCTTAGGAGTGAAACTCCCCAACTACAAAGTTTCAAAAGAATTAAGAGACAATACGAACTACTTAAATTATCGCACTATCCATTTTTCATATGTAAATCAAGCATGAGGAGAGACCAATTTATTCCTTTCAAAATTATTTTTTGTTTACATTTTTGTTCCTGTTTTTAAAGTAATTAAGCGAATTTTGCTTGGATTGATGTGGAGTTTCCAAAAGAAAACTGAATGGAGAATTTGGAGCATTAAGTATTGCAAAAAATGAACCCTCTAGGCAGAGTAAATTACCTCTTGACAGAGAAGCAGTTTGTACTATACTTGCTGAAATACCAACTGAACAGATGCAGCCAACGTAGCCAAAAAGGACAAAAAGAAGGACACTGTAACTTTTTGGTTTAGGTAGGTTAGTTCTTAGTTTCTTGTTTAATTCTGAATGACTCAGTTAGGAAGAGCCTGTCATTACTGTGTTAAGATGGAATTTTTTAAATGAAATTAGCTTCTAGCTGAGCAAAAAATGAAATTCAGCTGATGTCCCAACATTCTTTTAAGCACAAGCTTCAATGATACTCACAAATTTCACTTGAAGAGAATAAAAAATAAGTATACTTTTATGCTTTAGTATAATATTGATTATTTCTGTGATCAATTTTAATTTTGAATAATTAAGCCAGGCTAAGGAAGTAGATACGTAAGAAGAAATCAAAGCTGATCTTCACATATCCTTTCAAATTAGGTCCAAGTTTACCCTGTAAGGTTTAACTTTAAAATCCTGCCTGTTTGTGCACATCATCCTCTATTCATTTCTGTATTTTCAGTTTCTTACCGGTACCTAGCATGAACACATGAAAACATAAAAACATTATTCATTTAGAGAGCAACAAAATACATCATAATAGTATGGACAGACTACAGGAAGTACTGATATCATGGATACATCCCCTATGGCATATTGTGGATGTGGACCTCCAACTATAACTGACATTAACATCAACTCTCTTAAATTTTCACTGATTTCTGGATCAGTATTACTTTGAGTGAGCCATCTGATGTCACCAGCAGCAAATATGTCTGAGATTATTATTCTACTCAGATGCTGCTATTCAGCTTTCTTTATAACTCTATTCTCTCCTTTCTCTGCACGTGGTAAAATGAGCAACTGTTCACCAATAACTTTTCTCCACAGAAGAAAGACAAACTGAAAATGAATCCTCAGATGAGAGTGCAGGAGAAAGAACATTCTATTCTAACAAAAGAGCTAGTGCTAAACCATGTGAAACAATATATTTGCTTCTGTGCTAACACATTTTTAGATAATTAATTTACTTCTTACCCACACTTTTAAGACTACTTGTTTGGTTCTAGCAAAAGAAACCTGATTGCCTGAAATTCATTTTTATAACATTTTTTTTCTTTTAAAAAACAACTGGTAAAATAAAACCAGCTGCCTCACGCATTGCCTGGCATTTTAAAAGTATTTAGTAATGCAATAAATCAGAAGAAATTCTCATTTACGTTCTCCCAATAATGCTAATCCTAGATTCCTTCTTACAGGAGACGTTACCAAAAGTAACCAAATGAATAAAAATCTGTCTTGCTTTTGGCAACAGACCAGGAAGCAAAACACTTTATTTTGAACACATCTTCCTTCGGATTATTTGCAGTTTTTCCTTGTCTTGCTTTGCCTTCATTAGCTACAAAAGCATTCAGTCTTTTCAAAGGCAAGAACAGCTTTAAAATAAGCATTTGCTTTGATCTTCAAAAAGTTAATATTATTTCTATTTATTTAATAAACTGTATTTATCTACAAATATAATAATGAACCATGACCTAATCTTTATTATATCTTTACCTAGTTTATTTCTTGCATAAAGTCTCCCTGATACCAGCATAAAAAAGCAAGAAAAAGCCAAAAACCTGCAAACCCAACCATCCCATGAGACTATGGTGATAAAATCTCAGGTGCTTCTTGATTCTTACTGTCAAACACTTCCTTGTCTTCAAGAGTATAAAAAAGCCACAGTTACATCCTGAGCTTGAATTACACTTTCCTGTGAGTCTTCCACTCTGCTCACCACTATCCAATCTCTACCCAACACCTCCCATCCCTAAGTGTACTCTACTCATTCTCATTCAGATGCAACTTATTTGGAAAACACATAAGGTTCAATTATTTTGTAGTCTCATCTCTCGTGGATTTTTTTATTACCTCAGTCATCTGATTGGATCCCATATCATAAAATCTAAGTAAATCTTCTCATCTGAAACAATTTCTACCATTCTGTGAAACTGCTATTTGCTTGAAATTAATATTTAAGTAGCAGCAATCATCTGACAGCTTGTGTAAGAAATGGAAAACATGCCAGATATCTAGTTAATTTCAAAATTATGGGACAATATTTAGTTAGATAAAGCTATGTGGAATTTTTTCATGGGAAGCTAAAATACTTATTTGAAAATACATATGCAGTATCTCAGTCTTTAGGATCATCTGTATGTTAATTGATTGGCTTCAATATGTGAGCATTGCAGTTAGTTATATAAAATGCATTCACTAATGAAGTATCCAAAGACCTCTGTCAAGATAAAATCCCTGTTCCTGGTAGCTGGTCATTCAGTGTCTTTTATATGACTACTGTCAGTATTAACAGGGAAAAAAAAAAAGAGAAAAAACGGGGTAACAGTCGAGTCACTAGAGCATAGGTCAGAAAGTAAAGATTGATATTTGTGTTTCTTACAAAAATATGAATCTGGCAACTTTCTGGCAACTGTCACTTTCTCAGAAGCCTTCACTCCATGTTATGTTTCTTATACATGTTTACTTTTCACCTCTTTTTGAAAGTGCACATTGTAGCTCTCTCTCAACTAATTAACATTTTTCAGCTTGTGACCTAGATTTGATTTAGAATATGGAGAAAAAACAGAGACAATTTCATCTGTAACTCATATGTTCCAGATTCTGGTAGGATAGCATTTTCTTTAACCTCCAGCAAAGTCCTTTTGTGTTAGCAAAAGTGGAATTCCTAATGCAAACAGGCAAATACAATTTTAATTACTGTAATGACTAATGCTATACTGGCAGGTTTATATGAGAAAGTGGTCAAAATGCCAATGGTGCACACACACAAACACGATCACAGGTTTTGCTGTCAGTAAAGCACTACAGATCCTACTCCGGCACTAAGAAATTTTAATCCAAATACTGCTGGAAATTGCACATACAGTGTCTTTAAATTAAAAATGGCAGTATTAATTTAGCTCACTGACATGCCGTAAGTCACTTAAAATCACTCAAATAAACTAATGAGCTGCAGAAGTTTTGCAGATGTGCAAAATATGGAAAACATAAAGCTTTATCCTCACCAGGGGTATCATATGCAAGCAGTTATTTGTGTAAGTGCATCTGTGCTGAATTGACGCCAACCTGCACAGAAGCAAGGCTCTTGTTTGCAAACTCTCAGTTCCTCCTCTCTGCAAATAAAAGTACTTTTTCAAATCTTTTTTCTCTCTCTCATATGATTCTGCCTTCCTGTATCATTCTTAACTGGAAATGCTTTCTTATAAAATCACTGTATCCCCACCACTGAAGGACTGTTCTTTGCAAAACATATCACAGTGATTCATTTAGTCTAGTTTTAGATTTCTGTCTATAAACCTGCAGATAGCCATTGCATATCTTTTACGTATCTTTATAAATTATTTTATTACCAAACATCTCCCAATGTTGACTTTTTGCTTGCTGAGAGCTAGCCTCCAGGTTTTGCTCAATAATTTACTACCAATTTGCTTTACCTCTTACAATATTTTTTCAAAAGTAACAGTTCAATCAATAGGTTAACAAACAAACAAGCAAACAAAAAAGTAATTACTCTTTTAACATAATTAAATTTAGAACTTCTTGTGGAAGCCGACAGGAAACATGGTTTCAAAATAAATGAAATGGAAAACAGCTTCATCTCTATACCAATAATAAACACAATAGTGCAGATGTAGCTTTGGAGTAACACTTGACTTCTGGAAGCTCAGACAATATACTAGCGGAAGGATCACTCTGTACTTGCTCTGACAGTCAGGTTTTCCATAACTAGGCGAACAGCCCAGCCTAGTTCATCATCAGAAACAGTAAACACAGCAAACTTGACCTCTGCTCTGATCTAAATCAACCACTATTCTATTTACACTGCATCAATGTGCAAAATAGCAAATGTGGGTTGAGTTTGCCTCTCACTATGTGGGTTTATGAGCTTCAGTCTCGGGAGAACTAGGGAACTATACTAGACAGTTTGTAATACTGAAAATACAGCCTTCGTGTCCCTGTATGCCATTGCAAATCATTACAATCTCCAAGATTCCATACGCCTCAAATAATGTTTTTTAATTATTTAATACCAATTTCACTTCTGTGACAACATTTTCCTAAAACGAAAAAAGTCACTGAAGTGAGGCTTAAGACTCTAATCACTTAACAAAAATCCATATCCCCCACTGACCTTACCATGCATAATCTTTTCATTAAAAAAATGAGTAGTTAGCAGGAGACTCGCTTTCAATTTCTCTCTTTGCCTATTAAAATTAAATTCTCCTTTCCCACCTCTTAAGCAGGTGCCCTAACTAGTACTCTGTAGTGTATACTGGTATAAAGACAAACTTGCTTCACAGCAAAGAATTTAGAACTTAGAATTCAATGGAGCACAGAGGGGAAAGAACTGATAGAAGAATAACTTGTATGTTCCATCCCGGAATCTTGTTCTAGCTGAAATAATGTGGCAATCCTTTCTTCATAATAATAGAGTTCAAAGTGAAAGCAAGGAAGAATGATTGCACCCCGAGTTATCCGGCAGCCTGGAGGTCAGGGCTGCAAGGAGACAAAGGGTGTTCGAGTCCCTTCAGGCACTGGAGATGATGGACCTAGCTCTCACGTCCTGGGTGACAGCCTCACCTCTTCTACGCACTCAGTGATGGGGTCTGTGATTCTAACAGGTACTAGTAATTCCTTCATCTCTGTGAAGGTAGTCTTTCATTCCTTTGCTTTAACTAAAGGTGATTTTAAAAAGGGTTGAGTAAAAACATTTTGTTCAAAAACAAAGTAAAACCATAAAATGTTCATTCCTAAGTCAAACCTAGAATTTTTTTTTATAGTGCATTTTGCTTTGGTGAATAGATTGAAAAGTGATCTTTGACTTAATTCTGCTTGCAACAAACTTCTTGAATTATTCCACTCCATTGTCTACTGCTTTTAAACACGTAATCTTACAGTCCTCTGTCAGGTTTTTTTGCTAAGTAGACCACACAAAATTGGGTTCTTTAGAAGGCAAGCAGCATTTTCAAACTACTATATATCCTGCACTACTTTCCTTCTCTTCAACAAACCACTTCCAAGGTTTGTGAAATCCTTGACTGACTCTTTCCTTTTCTTGATCCTGATCTCAAAATCTTCCTGCCTTCTGTTGTGAATTCTGCAACACCATTGTCTTTTTCCTTCACAAATCACTTCTTCAGACAGCAACCTGAGCACACGGTTTTTATGATATCTACCGAACAGAACAATTAAATGTAGCTATCCTCTTTTTCATTCATTTCTGGACACAGTTAAAAGTTACAATCCTGGTTTCTCAAACTCGTTAATTTCACTGTCTGTTCCATCATTTCGAACAAGAAAAACAAACCAAAACAAACACACAACCCAAAACCATCACAACAACACCAAAATGAAGTTAAATTAAGACTTGATTCACAGAATCTATCATGAACTACAAAATCAGGATTACCATTTCATATTGATTTTCAGTCTTGTTTGCCTAGATTGTTTACTACTTCAACATCTTGGAAGACATAAAATCTTTGAGTCTAAATACAGGAACTGACAACAGTAAAAATTTTCCACAGCTAACACCTTTCAGAAGGAAATGCTGGCTCTTACAAGTCAGTATTTCCAGTTCTTTTTACGGCACCATGTCACAATTGCTCCTTGGTCACCATTTTTAAGCAATTAACTACATCAGTTGTACAAATATGGAAAATGATGGAAGTGACAACTTTCTTGTCAATAAGGGGTCTATTTTGTATAAATATAGAACCTGGGACTTGAACACAAAACCTACTTTTGAAGCACTCCATCTATTTCAGAGGTATACATCATTAAAGTACCATTTGTGCTCCTGATCCCTGAGTGTTGTATTCTTCCACCAACATAAGAAGCATTATATTTCTATTTCAGTCATCCCATCATTCCGATCTCAGTAAAAGTATTACAGCACATCACCATGATGATTTTTTTCATATATATTTTCCTCTTATTCTTTGACTTGTCCTACAACTGAACCAGTGGGACAGAGTCACTCAGTCTAAGAGTAATAAAAGTAAAGAGAAACATTAGTAGCAGAGAAAGGTAATGTGCAAAAAAATCAGATATTGTTGCCTGTTGTTCAAAACACTCAATGGACAACACACTACTAAAAAAAACTTAGAGGGGATTAATTTTACTAACTAGATTCTGAAGTGTGGACATCCAGCAGAGCAAGTAGCGTACACTCCCTTCTTGGACACAAGAGAAAAATAGGCACTTTAGGATGCAATTTATCTTGAGTAGTTGTCTAATTTTGGTTAATAGTTTAAAAGCGATTGGTCCATATATGGGTGTTCACATTGTAAATATCTACAGCTTGGTGCCACAATGGCTTGGTGCCATTTGATGTGATCTCACATCAAATATTGTCTTTTACAATAAGGGAAGACGGTATCATAACAATTGGACAAGAACAGGCTAATATTCTCATGGATCTCAATGCCTGCATGTAACTCTTTCTATGTTTTAACTGCAGAAGATGCCAGGTTGTTGAAATGTGCTCAGACATTAACTGATATTAAGCAACAGTCACTTGTGAAAATGCAGAGTTGTGACTATGTATTACCACGAAACCTCTGCAGTGCAACCATATATTACTACAGATAATGGCAGATTGTAACATATACATGATCATTTGTTAAGTCTTTCCATTCCATAGTTTCTACAGAACCACCTCTTACTAGTACACCATCAGTTCTGTGTAACAGATGCACAGCTTAAGGAGATAGACACCATCAAGCCTAAACCTCAGGTAACAGTCTGACTATAAGTACTTAGATACTTACTTTATATACTTAGATCTATTTTATACATTACAGAAATGTATTAGCTACCTTGGGTGATATGGGTCAGGTTCATATGACCCAATGCAGACAGTGTACATCATCACTGGCACTCCTTTTAAACTCAGTACAGAAAAATGCTTACTGTTAGAGTTCTGTTATTTTCATCCCAAGTAGGTATCTAAAATAAGTCAGGGAATTACTTCCTAGAAGTTTTTGTTTCTCTCTGTTTACTGTAAAGTGAACTTCAGATGAGCAGCTCAGGTTACTCACGTTGTGCTCACCTAAAGTTAGAACAGAGGAGTACCAGCAACACTGAGCAGACTGTTGCTGGTGCTCTTCAACACATGCAGTTTTACACTACCTGAAATAGCTTCTATTCCACCTGAAAAGATGTTCAACATAATACTTGATCCTGTTTCTAAAATAGTACATAAAGTTAAGCCAAAAATTGTAGCAATTCACACTTCTGCAGCTCATTATGTTCCAAGCCGTGTCTATTGGGAAACCAGTAGTAAGTCACAATGAGAGCAGTAGGAAGCCCAGCATTAGCGCAACAGCTAAAGTACCAGAACAAAAGAAATCTTAGCTCACTCAATCGTTGTGCCTAATACAAATCAATTCATCAAATCGATGTTTGTCAAGTGGCTGAATAACAAATACTTTTGAAGTCAGAAGTACAACGAAGACATACAATTATTTATCAGTGCAGATTTTCCTTCTTTCCCTTTTCATGATGCAAATTCTTTGTTCTCACGAAACTGACATTTCCCACTTGAATTTTAGGACCCTCAATAAAGTAACTTTGTATATTCGAATTTGGAAATACACTTAGCTTCCTGTACATTAGCACATTTTGGTCATGTGTAAAATAAAAGAGCTTTAATAATATTAATTCTGATATATTACGTGAAAAGTATTTCTGTCTCTCAATTTGCCATGTGTCTGCTTTGTGTTTGTATGTTTGAATGATTGTATGTTTTCTACTTCATGAAACTTTCATGACTATCAAGTTTACAATACACACTCTACTAAACTCTGATCCCAACATCCAGCCTGGAAAATTGGATTACACCTGCAGAGTTAGGAGAAAAAGGAACATTTTACATCTGCCTCATCAATTTCACAGACAAAAGGGTCTCTATAGTATTGCACTTCACTCCGTTTTCAAAGAGGATTTTCTATTAGTGGCTGGTATTTTTTTTTAAGACTTGGCATGCTATGCCATTTTACATTTTTAAGCTATATAAAAGTACTATTTAGTCTAGCGATTTTCCTTATGCATAGTATTTCACTACTTACAGAGTGAATCACCCTGTCATCACGAAACTGTCTATACATAACACAAGTCGGGTAAACTTTATCAGAAAGTTTGGTTGAAGTGACAGCATTCTTACTGTGTAGATGCAGCTCATGTTTAATTCTTCCACCTTCCTCTGCAGGTACCTCTCCATATACAGAGGGTGAAAACTCATGTGGAAACCCTACTTTCTGTCAGAAGTGTTTGCCAAATTCAGGTCTCAGAGAGAAGAAAAGTTCACACTTTGTCAGTTAAATATTATCTACTACATATGGTTTGGCTTGTTCCCTCGTGCTATTATCTGCACAGAGGTTTCACCTTGACCTTGAAGAACATATTAAAACTAGACAAATCTGCTATACAATCACTTGATCAATTTTGTAATAGGGTATCAGGTGTTTAAACAAACCAAGAGTTAGTTTCTGACCCATCTGCTGTAATATCATGTATTTATGTTGGCCTCAATCTCTTCAAGTTTAGGAAACTAATTTTCATCAGATGTCAATATTATAAACAAAGTGCAAAGGAATGAAAATGCTTTATATAAATACAGAACAAAAAAAAAGAGAAGTGAGACTTTATATAGAAAACACAGTACTTTAATTTTTTTTCATGATCTATGTTATATTAACTTTTCACCAATAAAACTAGTGAAAAGGAGACGCTTTCAACTAAAAGGCAACACTGCAGGTCACCAAGAAACCACGTGTTAGCAGGAGTGTAACTCCAGAATTCCAAAACTCTACACAGGGGGTTCCTGTTCAGGACAGAAATTTTACTACAGTGTTACACAAGCATTTTGATCATGGTTACCCTGCATGGTTTTACGTGAAGATATTTTTCTAAGACATTACTAATGACCACTTGACAATTTACTGCTAAAACATTAAGAGTTCATGCCTTAATCTTCATTTTCCTAAAGCACCATTAGACGTATAACCCAGTTTTGTTATCATGAACAAGATATATTGGTGGCACTTAAATAATGCCTGATCATCAACTGCAAATTACTTTACAAATATAGTAGTTTTGCATATTTGAAAGCATTTTGAATACTATTTCTGAAATTTTTTTGATTGCCAGCTCTAAACTGCTCGTCACTCTTAGGTCACTGACAGGAACGGCACTACCCCATCAGCACAATGAATCCAATTTTGTCTTTTCAAACTTCTTAACCAAATATAAATAACAGTAATTTTTGTTACTTTCATTATACCTAAAGGAGATCTTTAAAGGACGTTTTTAAAGCCTTGTGATTTGTTTGTACATTAAGTGAATCAATGGACTGGTACATCAGTTCTTTGTAAGGGACCAATAGAAAATGTACAATAAATGCAAATAAATGTTTCCTAAAAAATGGTATATTTTTCCCTTTTCTCCTCCCCACTTCCAGCACTGATTTTTTTCCTACCTGCTATACTAGTTTCCCCAAAAAAAGGATTTGCATTTTTATTTAACCTACTTCAAGAGTAAAATACTTTTATTGGTTCGAGTAAAATAAGTTTGTTGTACTGACACCATTCTTTGCATATATAGGCACATATGCAGAGCCGAGAACCCAAAAGACAGAAAATATCTACCAAATCATACATATTTAAGAATTCATTGCCAACAAACATTCTAAAATAATTCAATTCTAAATCAACACTTCCATCTTAGTGATCCTTACACAATTTTAGCCTGCTGCTAAGCTGTGTATCTGCTAACTATAGTCAAATGTATGATTAAATCATACTTAGTATAGAAACATTTCTGGGTTCATCCACACAGTTTCAAACGATTGTTCAGCCTGAGTATTTTAAATAGACTCTGATATTATTTCAAAAAGATCAGAGATGGGAAATTGAGTTTTCTGGATAACAAAATGGTCCATTTTATCCCCAAGGAAGGATTTAACTAATGCAGCATCTTCCACACGCTAGGGGAGAGTAAAATAAATGGTGTATGAACAGAACGATTTCTGTGAAAAAAATTACATAGGCTATTAAATTTGAAACAGCCAATATATATGAGATTACAGAGATACTTAAAATAGAAAATAGACATTTATCTATGTACTTGAAAACTTCACAACATATGAAAAAGATTGCAAAACACAGAAAATCCAAGAAGTAGCAAAAGCTATCTATTTCCAATCATTTTAATTTCTGATAGTGATCGGTACTTTATGGAAAGTATATGAAAAGTAAAGTTTTGATCATGATTTTGCACTCACCAAGTTTAACTTCTTATTTGCATGAATTATTATTAAAAAAACCCCATATGCCTGTAGTAGTACTAAAAATTTAAAAAGGTAAATAATGCATTCCCACTCAAAGAAATTATGGGCAGGAGAACATTTTACATAGGAAAATGTTTCAAATTCACACATCTGCCACGGCAAACATTTAAACACTATTTTCTATTGCATTTACAATAAAAATATTCTGTTTCTTCTTACAGAAGAGTAATTTGTCACTTTTATTTCTGATAAGAAATAAACAAAAAAGTACTTTAAATGAAACAAACTATCTATCCATAAATGGGATTACTTCAATGCTAGTTATTATATCCTGTGCTTCCATTAAAAAACAAGAAGTTAATCTCCTTAAGGAACTCTCTGTAGAATTGTACTTTCTCCACAAAAATGGGTAACTGTATTTGTTCATCTTACTCATGCCCACGCTGCTCATGCCTGTTATTTTTTCCCACAAGACTAAAAAACCTGTATTTTTTCTTAGTATAGTCAGGTAGTCTGAAGCAGTTGTGCATTCTTTGAATATTCTAACCAAAAAACCCAAACACACTTCCTCACCATACTCTCAGTCTTTGGAAACATTTAAAAATTGAGAGAATGAGGTTGCTATGTAAAACATAAGCATTTTGTTTGTGTAACTGTGCTGACCTCTTATTTCTCTGAATATCTATAGTCTTAATCTGGTAAGATTCTTCAAGTACAGACTTTGATTAAATAATTAGTGAAAATAACCTTAAGATACTGCTACTACTAATTTATATGCCTCTTTAATATTTATCATTAAAATATTCATGCTGAAGAGCAAGATGTTTTTGAGCAGGTTCACCTGCTGCACAATGTGATACTAGCTTAGGAAAGAGATTAAATTAAAAAGTGACAGAATCAAATAAAAATTAAAATATGACTATATAGATGAAAAGTGGATAATAAAACTTATTTTTAAATATGGCCTTCATAAATTACTTTATGCTATGTGTGTTTCTAATGGCTCTCTCATGAATCCCATTAAATGCACTAGAGAAAATGCAGCACTAGCTCCAAAGTTCAACTAGCCCACCTAGTCTGGTGTTATCATTTTGCAAATATCTAGTATGTTAAAGGAAGAACATGCACATATGCTTAACATAGAAAGTAACAGCACGCTGGAACAAAAATTCTAATTCTATTTTGCTAAGCTTTTAATTTTCCAATATTCTCCTTTTCATTTGAAGAGCAATAAACTCTACAAAAGTTGAATAAACTATGTATCACAGCAATAAAATACATGATGCAATTTTATTATTTTAAGGAATCCTATACATTGTAAAAATGTTTTTTAAGCATATGGAGCAGAAATTTGAACATCCTAGTTTTGAAAGGATCAGATAAAAATCAGAAAAGGAGACAAAGCATAAAATGTAGAAGTATTTGTTTTACTGCTTCCTCAGTTGAACTACATAAAGCAATCTGCTCTTATATTCAAATTTAAAACCTCAGTGGAGAAGGCATATAACATAATCCAAAAATAAAAAAAATAAACATAGGTATTCCTACTGTTTTTTTAAACCTGCAGCTTGACTTTGCAATTTAACAGCTATTTGGAACAAAAGTCAAACCCATTTATTATTATTATGACTTGAAATAGCTCAGTGAAACTTGAAATACTTCCATAAATCTCAGGAAGCCAAATTCTGCATCTTGCAAGTAAGAAAAATTCCACTAATTCAAAAACAGAATGAAGCCAAAATAAATTTTTATCTGTCGATCACTAGTTCATATACACAAAATTTTTCTTTGAATAGTATTTACAGGCAAATTGTGTAATACACAAGATTTTTATGAAACTGCCTACTTGGAAAGAGTAACTGATAAACAGTAAATAATAAATAGCAAGTAATGAAGGTAAAACAAATAATACTAGCAAAATCAATTAAGAAATAATTTAGTTGGTATTCACTGTCATATTTAACCAGAGTTGCCAAAACAAAAAACATTGCTACAGTCATAACATTTTTAAACATCAGCAATAAACAAAAGGCACGTCCTTAGCAGTGGCCTACAGAGGTACATTCGAAATAATTAGGAACAATGGCATCATATAGTACCTTCCATTGCCCTTTTAAAGAAGACTTTACAGCTTCCACAGGTAAGTACTCCATAGTGGCAACCAGAAGCCTCATCACCACAGATGAGACAAATCTTCTGGGGTAGTGATTCAAAACTGTACTGAGAACTCTGGCTGGTTTCTGTATCTGGCCTTCAAAAGAAAAAGAATTAAGAGAAATGAAATATCCAGTTTTGCGACAGTTAGCTACTTACCTGTATTAATCAGTTTTATACTCAAAACTTCCTTTTAAAATTTGCAATCAAGCTACCAAAGGACAAGAACAAAACAAAGTACATCTGCCTTTCTGCTTAAAGGTTTATCTCTACTAGGCTAAAAGGCACATTTGTAACATCCGCCTAGTCATTAAACAGAAAAGTTGTGGACAAAAATCATAGTATTTTAATCCGTTTTAGCTAAAAAAAAAGGTACAATCTAGGAACTCTGTTAAAATGTTAATCTTCCTCAGATCAACAGCTCTTGTGAATAAAGTCATACTGACTGAAACTCTTTTTTCCTGTACATAAAATGGCACGGAGACACAATGAAATGGAAGTCGACTGAATCTCATATGTCCCTTTCACATGGGAAATAACTAAATTTCATCTCGGCTAGGAAAATCTTTAATACCTGTTGCTTCCCATTCAGCTGCAGCATTCTCATCAATAACTATGATGGGCACATCGAGAAAAGGGGACGTACTTCCGAATTTCTCTCCAAGAAAAGAAACAGACTAACCTACTTAATCATTATGATTCCAAAAATCAAGGATTTCCGCTGAAACTGCAGCACTGCAGATAGGTATTTTTGCATACATTTCTAGGTAATAAACGACATGGTGGCATCGTAGTAAGGCACTTCATTCTAACAAATCAATATACCTGTGTTTCAGCTTTCTTTTTTGTGTGAAATTAACTGGGGTTTATCCCAAGTCGGGGACAATATTTTGGAGAATATTTGGCTATTTAGGAATATAGTCTCGCTGAGGGTGAGCGCAGCCTGCAGAACACTCTGCTCCCCCTCTCTGGGGACGGTCACCCGCTGGGACATCAGAGGCACCGAGCCACCGGCAGAACTGGGGGTGCCGCTACACGGTGAAGTTGTGCTGGTGTCACACACACCTGGGACACCCCGGCGTGCACCAGCAATGCAGAAAATGGAAACGCGGCTGCAGCTACCGCCTAAAAACTCAGACGGGGCTCCCGTCCTTCCCTCGGCACCATCCAACAGACCCCGCAGTGCCAGCCCCACACCCTGAGGAGCAAGCGCGGATGTACCCCCGGAGCTGCGCGACCCCTCGGCCCGTCCCCTCAGCGAGGGCGCCCCCGCGCACGGTCCCGCCGCCCGCGCCCTCCCCTTACCGCACGTAGCCGAGGTAGGGCTGGCACAGCGGCGGCAGCCCCTCCTTCAGCACCGCCGCCGGGAAGCCCAGGGGCTGGTGCCCGTTGAGACCCAGGGGCGGGTAGAGGCCCGGCGGCGCGGCCGACGTGGACGGCAGGCTGTCGGGCGCCGCCGCCGCCGGCCCGTAGGCCCCGGCCAGGAGGGTGGTCTCGGTCTTGTAGAGGACGCACTCCAGCGAGGGCTCCGGCCCGGGGCGCGGGGGCTGCGGGTACTCGGCGCAGCCCGCCGCGGCGGTGGCCCTGCCGCCCGGGTAAGGGGTGGGGAGGCCGAGCCCCTCCTCCTTGATTTTCAGAGCGGGCTGGAAGTCGCCGTAGGCGAAGTGCCCGTCCTTGGGCTCCGCCGGCGGGAAGGCGAAGCCCGCCAGCTCCGGGGGCGAGGAGCGCGGCCCCGCGGCGCCGCCGCCGCCCTCGTGCTCGGCGCCGTCCAGCAGCTGCCGCGTGCGCGAGGCCAGGTACGCGGAGTTGAGCGGCAGCAGCGGCACGTGCAGGCAGTCCGGGCCCGCCGCCTCGGGCCGCGCCCCGCCGGGCAGCGCCGCCAGCCCGGGGGCCTCGCCCTTGGGCACCGCGGCGGGGCCCTCGGCGCTGCCCCCCGCCTCCGCCGGTTTAGCGGCGGCGGGCAGGGCGTCGCCGGCCGGCCAGAGCGGGGCGGGCCGCGGCGGGAGGTGCGAGGGTTCGGGCGCTCCCGAGGCGGCTTCGCTCGCCTTGTGCGAGGGGCCGCGGCTCATCCCGGCGTCGGGCGCCTCCGTCCCGAAGAAGGACCAGGGCGCCGCGGGCACGGCGCAGCCGGCGTGAGCCACGGGCGCCAGGAAGGTGTCCAGGACCCTGTCCAGGGCGTCCTTGTCCGAGAGGGAACCGCTCCCCGGCCGGTACGCGAGGGAGTCCCGGTCGTCCTCCTCCCCCGGCTCCTGCCGCGGCTCTTCCTCCTCGTCCTCCTCCTCCTCGTCGCTGCTCTTGGGGTAGAGCAGCCGGTCCAGCGAGTCGTCGATGGCCTCCGCTTCCCTGCGAAAAGGGTCTCGGCCGGGCTGGCCCTGCAGCAGGACCGCCCCGTCTCTGGCAGGCGGAGGCGCTCCGGCCTCCTTGGCCTTCACCTCGGTCATGCTGGCCCGGGGCAGCGCTGGACACCGGTGACTCTCCGGCCCGGGGGGGCGGCCGCGCAGGGTGCAGGCGGACGGGCGGCTCCTCACATCCCGGACGTGCCCGCTGAGGCGGCGGCGCAGGTCCCGCTCATATGGCGCTGCCTTCGGAGGGGCGGCTCAGCCCCGGCCCCCGCCGCCGGGATGAGGGCGAAACGGGGCCGGGGGCTGCGAAGCCTGGAGGGGAGAAACGATCGGAGCGTGCGGGAGAGCGGGGTCCCCGTCAGGCTCCAGCGGCGGCGTGCGGGCTGCCGCCCGCTGCCCCCCGCTGCCCCCCGGTTCCGCGCTCCGCTTTTCCCTCCGCTGCGCCCCGCCGGCCCCGCTCGGCCGCCGGCTCCACGCCCCCTGCCCGCCCCTCCCCGCCGCCAGCCGTGCCCTCACCGAGGGGCTGCGCTGCCGCTGCGGGGCACCGGCTCGCCCCTCCCGGCCCCCCCGCTCTCCGCCTGCCAACGCGGGCGTCCCAGCCGCCCGCCGCTCCGCTCTGCCTCCGCGGGGCAGGCGGGCCGGGCACCGCGGCGCCCCAGCACCCTTTCCAGCGGCTCCTCCTCCGCTCCGCCTGTCCCGGCACGTCCCTCCCATCCCTCTCCCTTCGCGTCCGTCTCCCCGTGCTTCAGGTCTGCGCTTTCTGACCTCCCCCCGCCGCCTGGCTTTCTCCTTGCTTTCTCGTCTCTTGCCCCTCATGTGCTCTGCAGGTGCCCCGTCTTCACGCTTCACCGTCCTGAGAAGTGCAGCTCTAGACTGTGCACGGGCTGCAGGCAGGTTGAGTAGGTCGGTGTTTTGGAAAGCAGAGAGAAGACAAGCTTCACTCCTTCCCAATGACTACAGTATAATCTTCCTTTTGTCTGTTTTCCGCCGTCCCCTTCAGACATTCACTGTAATTTTCAGGATTTATCTCTGGCCCAGTGTCTCTCCTGATATAACATCCATTTTTCCAGTAGCAAAGAAACCAAGGCGTTGTAAAGTGCTTTATATTACATTCGGGGACCTCAATGTATCCTCTACACCGAGAAAGAGCAACATTTTTTCTACGTGTTTGGAAAACGGGGCATTCTTTTCTTCTAATATTTTCCTTTAATTACTTTGTCAGGGTGAATGAGAGCACATTTAAAATGGAGCTGGTTTACAGGAGCTGGCTGATTAACCTGCATTAGCAAGTTACAGTCGAGCCCAAGTTAATTCTGACCAAGAAGCTGTCACCAGCTAATTGCTGCTTGGCATTTAATATAAAATCCTGACTTCTTGGCAGAGCCCATTTAGCTCAATAAAACAATTACTAATTGAAAAACAACCAAACCGTTAATATAATTTGCATTATATAGCAGTCTCAGAAAACAAACTTGTGTTGAAAGTTAGAAAGAATAAATTAGTGTAGGAGTCCTCATGACTCTGAGTAGTATCAGTGTATTTTTGATCCATAGAGAAATGTGTGCTGTTATGTGCTTGTTTATGCTCTGCAAGTATAACATGCTTTTCAGAAAACACTTTTTTTTTCGAAAACTCTGATCATGAAATAGTTACTTTTGCTATTTTGCTTTCAAAATATTTCCAGACTGAAAAAGACAGCTTCTCGGGGAAAAAAACCGTAACATTTTGAAATTATTTCAGTGTTCTGAAAGCTACCATCAGAAATCGCACAGGACAAGTTTATAGAAGCAGTGGCTTCAAACAAACCTCATCGAATGTGGTGTGTATATTCTACATTGTTCTTGGCAAAATATTACTGGCTAGTAGACTACTTTGGGAGTATGCCTTTTATTCCTTTAAGAAGTAGGAATTTTAATTTTTAAGAGAGAACTATACTATTGTGGTAATAGCTAACATTTTAACATTTAGATGTCATGTAGGCACCTGTATATACATTTAGGAGGTTCAACAGAGTGATAAACACCAAAGTATGTTTGTTATGTGTAGGAATATTTCCTGAGCGGAAGTGTCTCACACTGTTTATGTTACAGAGGAAAGAACTGTTTGACTAGCAAGCAGCAAGAATCAAAGATGTCTTCATAATACCTATCAGTGGAACCGATGTTAAAAGAGCACTCTCAAAAGGCTATTCAGGTCTGTTATGATATGACATTAAAACAAATAATTTGAAGTGCTTCTATGGCTACTGAGCTTCTGTTTTTCAAGATTCTATATTTCTCCCTTCTTCCAAGCCTTCCTTTTCTCAGAAGGGACAGAAGTTCATCTCCAGCACTGTTCATCTCCGTGCTCATTTTTTTTTCCGCTGATGTTTTCATGCTTACTCAGCTAGTTGTCATGCCTGCTCGTAGCCACCGTCTTGCTTTCTCATTTCCACTTCCCCAAATGCTCAGAGCATTCCTGGCCTGCATCTTTACAGGAGTGTGCCCCAAAGACTTGTTTCCATACAGTGACTTGTTCTGTCTTGCTGCTTCAAGACTAAGAAAGGTAAAGAGCCACAAATGGTAGGAAGAGGAGGTCCTGAAAGGAAAGGAGCCCCAAGTAGTTTCCACAAGACCAACTTGCTGCTGCTGCTGACTTTACTGCTAAAATTCTACACTAGCAAGACCATGTGACTGTAAATACCTGTACATTCACCGGGAATATGTGTTTACTACTTGCATTATTTGTTAGCAGTGAAATATTGTGTAAGTTTTCAGTTCTTCCTAATTTCATTTTTATGACCTGCTAAATATACTCAGTTCTTTAATGGTAACAGTAATTATGCTGAATTGCCAATGTTTATGGAAAACATTTTGAGTTCTTTAGCACATTTATTAGACTTCGGTTTACATTGACTTCACATAATTCTATGAACTTTCATTGGAAACTTTTGCTATTTTCTTCATATTATTCTGTTCATAATCTTCATGCTCCATCCCTAGAAGTGTTCAAGGTCAGGCTAGATAAAGCTTTGAGCAACCTGATCTGGTGGAAGATGTCCCTGCCTATGGGACATCTACGGGGGGTTAGATTAGGTGACCTTTAAAGCTTCCTTCTAACCCAAACCCTTCTATGATTATGTGATTCATTCATTCCCTTTTGCTATCAGATATTCTCGCATTGTTTGGATGCTTTTCCTGATACTGCCATGGTATTACAAGATTTTCAATAAGACCATTTAAAACTACGCCCTATCAAATTTATTGACATTCTAATGTTGTTGTCATTAATTGGTTTTGATTTATTAATTTTGTTGTTGTGGCAATCACCATTACACAAAAACAGCCAAGTTTTTTTATGGTACTTCCCCAGCTAATTTTCAATTACAGGACATAAAAATTGAAACTGACACTTTAAATTCAGATCTAAAAATGATATTTTTTATATTGAATAAGTTTTTACTGAATATAAACATTTCAAAAAGCAAACAGCATGAATAGGTTTGTACTTCAGAATATACCTATTTTGGATCAAATAGTAAAGCATTGAAGAGTTTGATTGACACTACATCTTTTGAAATTCAACCAGAACTTGCAAATACAATATTTGGGAGCTCGATTTATTTTTGTGGCTATTTCATTGCTCTGTTCAGCTGTAGGAAGATTAAAAGCTGCACTTCTCATCTTGCTTCGCAGCACAATTTCCTATATAAAACATCAACAGGAATAGTAATAGGATTGTACTGAAAACTCTCACTGTGATGCTGTAGATTTGCATTTAATTTTTTTAAGCGGTTCCTGAGCATTTTTTTGACCATTCAGACATTCAACTGTACACTTTCAAGCAGCAAAAATTTTTGGTAGACTCTTCGAAGAATTTCTAATGTTGTTAGTTTAAATAAAAAGAAAAAAATGCTGTATGAGAAACAAGACAAGTGCAGCCTCCTCAAACCCTACATATATCAAAATCACAAACCTTTTCTCTGACCATCTTTTCTTAAAACAATCTTGAAGCATGGCCTAGGCGTCAACAAAACCTAAATTCTGTTTCTCAGGCTAAGTGTTCCATTTGCATGACAAGAGCACTCCATATAAACAGTGCCATAAAGTTAGTGACTTAATGTTTAAATCTGGAAAAGGACATATTTATTGCACCAGAAAACCGGAATTACTGTCTTAGTCCATACAGAACTTTCTTATAGTGATCACAACATTGTTCTGCACTCTGAGGACAGAGCTTAGAAGTTAAAGAAAATGTTTTATTTTTTCAGATGATCAATGCCTGATAATTTTGTAGTATCATTGTTTAGGACATGATACAACCAAAAATGGGATTCATCTTTTATAAACAAAGAGGAAGAGAGACTATCTGCTTCAAAGAATTTATAAGCTCGTGGTCGAAAAAAAAATACCAAACTAAAAATGGAACTCTATAACTGCATTTTGCAATCCCTACACTACAAAAACCCACCAAGTTTTCAACATGTTTTGTAGAGGTTAAAAATCATAGTGTCATGCAAATAACAGCACCTTCTTGGTATGTTAAAATACTTGGCGATACGTACTTCTATGGTTTCATCCCTATTCTGGAAATATTTAGACCCTTAGTTAGCTTGCTGAATTCCACTTACATTAGGATGCCAGCAGACATTAACTATGCATTTCTCAGAGATCATCACTTTTGAAGTACCAGCTAAGTCATGAAAACACTGAACACGAGGGATGTGGCCTGATCATAAATCTTCGCATCTGAGCACTTAATGTCTTTTAAGGGGCTCTTGTGATCTGAAGCACCCTGATTGAGAGCCATGATTTTTTGGCAGTGCGGTGTCTAAGGTGGGTGCCTAAAGAGGTCTGAATACAGTCTGAAATCCTTAAAATACAGTGTAAATGTGCTCTGCTACAATGACTAAAAACATTATAGGAATAATAGTTTTGGAAACTGCACTGTAAGAATACTTGCTTTTTTCCTCAGCATGGACGTACCACAATGTAATTAATCTCTGTGATCTGTTATCAAGTGTTTTGTTCCTTAAGATAAACCATCAGATTAAAAGAAAATAAAGAGCTATCGAAATTGTTGGCATACTAAATACAAGGGTGTCTTGAAACAAATGTAAATGCAAAAGGCATCTGCAAACAGCAAGGTATGTGGCAAAGAAAATAAGCAATAGAGTTATAAAAGGAGATGAGGGACGGGAAGCTGATCACAGTGCACACTACATTATTTCTTGCTCTCAGATGCTAAAGTTGACACGGGCATAATATCGATATGGGAAGTGAAGTGGGCTCTCAGCCACTTTTATCTTTATAAATTGTCCAATGAGGGGAAATAGATGGGCATTGAGTTAAATTCATGGAAATGATCATTGCTCCTGGGACAGAAGTAATATATATTTTTTTTATTTTTCTTTGTTTATACTTTGGCTAACGCTCACTGAACTGCGGAACATAATACGGTTTTAGCTGACAAAATAAGCAGGAGCACGACAAGTGAGAAAAAAAGAAGAGAAGAGAGATGCTTTCTGGTTTTATGCTCTACAGAGAATGTCATTGCTTGCTGGGTGACATCCTCAAAAGCTTCCTTGACTGTTTTGTCCTGTGGCTTTCAATGAATGCATCACCTGGACGTGCCAAAGGGCACATGCGTTGCATCTCTCAAGGCCTCGCTAGGCGATCCTTACCCAGACCCAATATCTGCCTCAAAGTGGCTTTGTTGCTACATTATGTAGCCTCAGGAAAAATAAATAAAGATTGCTCTGTATAAAATATGGTATTCGATTATCTGTATATATGAAATACATATTTCATATAAATATGTAAAGCAGCTGCATACAGACAGCTGAATTTGGTGGTGCGAGGTAGAAGGAGATGACTCCCTAGCAGTTTAACATTGATGATAGTCAATGTATTGCAACAAGTCTTGTTTGCTGGCTGGAGAGTAGGAAGTTGCAACCAGTGATACTCAACAGATGTTAGCATTTCTGAAATTCAGAAAGAAATAGTCAATAACTCTTCAGAGGCATTAAAACTAATAAAATTGTGAATCCTAAATAATTATAGAAAAGAAGATGAAAACTGGATAGAACCTCAGGGGAGTTGCAAGTGAATTTGGAGATCCAAATTGACATGAAAATACTATGCAACACGAAGATTGCTTGTTGAAAACAGGTATGTTTGGACTTACCATGGTATGTTTGTGTATGACATACACAGGTATGTTTGGACATACCATGGACATCCATAAATCCATGGGTCCAGATGGGATGCACCCGCGGGTGCTGAGGGAGCTGGCTGAAGTCATTGCTGGACCGCTCTCCATCATCTTTGCCAAGTCTTGGGAAACGGGAGAGGTGCCTGAGGACTGGAGGAAAGCAAATGTCACTCCGGTCTTCAAAAAGGGCAAGAAGGAGGACCCGGGCAACTATAGACCGGTCAGCCTCACCTCCATCCCTGGGAAAGTGATGGAACACCTTATCCTTGGTGCCATCTTAAGACATATCAAGGATAAGAGGGTCATCAGGGACAGTCAACATGGCTTCACCAAGGGGAAGTCGTGTTTGACCAACCTCATAGCCTTTTATGAAGACGTAACAAGGTGGATTGACGATGGCAGAGCAGTGGATGTGGTCTACCTTGACTTCAGCAAAGCATTTGACACCGTCTCCCACAGCATCCTCACGGCAAAACTGAGGAAGTGTGGACTGGATGATCGGGTAGTGAGGTGGACTGCAAACTGGCTGAAGGAGAGAAGCCAGAGAGTTGTGATCAATGGGGCGGAGTCTGGTTGGAGGCCTGTATCTAGTGGAGTGCCTCAAGGGTCAGTTCTGGGACCAATACTGTTCAATATATTCATCAATGACTTGGATGAGGGAATTGAGTGTACTATCAGTAAGTTTGCTGATGACACCAAGCTGGGAGGAGTGGCTGACACGCCAGAGGGCTGTGCTGCCATCCAGCGAGATCTGGACAGGCTAGAGAGTTGGGCGGGGAAAAATTTAATGAAATATAACAAGGGGAAATGTAGAGTCTTGCATCTGGGCAGGAACAACCCCAGGTTCCAGTACAGGTTGGGGAATGACCTATTAGAGAGCAGTGTAGGGGAAAGGGACCTGGGGGTCCTGGTGGACAGCAGGATGACCATGAGCCAGCACTGTGCCCTTGTGGCCAAGAAGGCCAATGGCATCCTGGGGTGTATTAGAAGGGGGATGGTTAGTAGGTCCAGAGAGGTTCTCCTTCCCCTCTACTCTGCCCTGGTGAGACCTCATCTGGAATATTGTGTCCAGTTCTGGGCCCCTCAGTTCAAGAAGGACAGGGAACTGCTGGAGAGAGTCCAGCGCAGGGCCACAAAGATGATGAAGGGAGTGGAGCATCTCCCTTATGAGGAAAGGCTGAGGGAGCTGGGTCTCTTTAGCTTGGAGAAGAGGAGACTGAGGGGTGACCTCATTAATGTTTATAAATATATAAAGGGTGGGTGTCACGAGGATGGAGCCAGGCTCTTCTCGGTGACAACCAACAGTAAGACAAGGGGTAATGGGTTCAAGCTGGAACACAAGAGGTTCCACTTAAATGTGAGAAGAAACTTCTTCTCAGTGAGGGTGACAGAACACTGGAACAGGCTGCCCAGGGAGGTTGTGGAGTCTCCTTCTCTGGAGACATTCAAAACCCGCCTGGACGCCTTCCTGTGTAACCTCACCTAAGTTTTCCTGCTCTGGCAGGGGGATTGGACTAGATGATCTTTTGAGGTCCCTTCCAATCCCTAACATTCTGTGATTCTGTGATTCTGTGATTCTATGTCAGTGAAAAATGCATTTTCTTAAAAATGTATCAAAAATATGCACATGCAAATATTGCACTTCTTGTGGGTGTTTTTGTAGTAATTTTGTAGTTTTAACCAGATGTATAACTTTACATTGCTATCAAGCCCTAATCTAAACATCCTTTTGGTCTTTTTGTGTAATCATAAAATATACTATTGTAGCAAAATAGTTCATTTTTTGTCAGTGTTGAAACAACTCTTATCTTTCCCTCTGCTGTGTCTTGACATTCTTGGCTGGCCTTTGCAGATCATGTCTTACAGTGTTCTCTGTCTTGTTATTTAAGGGATCAAATTTTCTCATTGGATAAAATAATTTTAAATAATAATTTTTTTATTTATGCTGTACCATTTGAGGAAAACAGTTACCAAGAAGAAGATTTACTTTGCCTGCTTCCTAATTTTTAAGAATTGTAGGCAAAACAGTGTTTGTCTTCAATTAATATTTCCAGAAATTGAATTTGTTTATTAATGGTTAAACCCTCCACAGTCTTCATCACTGGGATTACAACGGGAATCTAAGGAGGCAGACAGGAGGGCTGCATTATTGCTGCACAGCAGAGTGAACGTGTACTGTTGAAAATGGCTGAGTTACTTGGTTAAATCGAAAGCAAATTACTATCTCATGGCATGGCAAGGGTAGCATTTTTCCATAATTTGTAGAAAATAAGACATATATGTGTGTGACAAATTTCACTGCCTGGTGAAGAATAGGGTGCAGTGTGTGAGGATCAGCTATGGGGGTATCCATGAGTCGGGCAAGTCTGCAGTAGAAATGCTAAGATGCCAAGGAAGGTGTCCTGCGATGTTAAAGTAAGCAAAGACCAAGGTAGGATCCTCCACCTTTTGAAAGCTGCAGATCTATCCAGATGCTGTACGGCAGTAAAATCCAATTGTTTCTGGATTGGCCAAGTGCTGAAGACCAAAACATTAGACTCTGAGTTTTGCCTCAGATACTTGAATGCCATAAGTCAGCACAGCTGCATCAGATCCAGTGAAGATATTCAACTTAAAAACTGTCAAGGGACCAATATTCTTTCATTCTCCCAGTTCTGAAGTTCCCTTAAAGCATGTTGTTTAAGGATAATAAATGCCAGGTCATTGTTTCTCAAGAAACCTAGAAGACTCTCACATTTGTACCTTTGGGTCTGGATACTTGTCTAAATAGTAAACTGCTCTCAAGGTGTCAGACAAAACAGGTGTTTCACATTTAACTGATTGAAAAGGGCTAAGGTATTCCAAATTCTTAGGAAAGGGAGCGTAACCCTGAATTGGAAGCGGAAAAAAAAAAAGTCAAGGAACCCAGAAGTGGAGATTTACCATGCAAACACTCAATTTAAACATCAGCAGATTTTAATTTATTGCTCAGTATTCAAGAGCCAGAGTTAAGCCACAAGCCCGCTAGGCACTGATTTGGATGTGGGATATTAAACAACAGAAAGCAAAGGGAAGATGTAGCCCTAAGACATGACGGTTGCTCAGCTTCTTAAGTGAATCAGAGGAAATTAAATTTCATCACTGAAGTTTAGCATTTCTACATGCCATTTATAAAGGAAATCAATAGTGAAACTTGTATTGAGTATGAAAAATAAGAGTTCACCACTTTAATTAAATGAGATCTTCTAAAACATGAGAAGGCTGTCTAAACTGGCATAAATTCTGGGCTGTTTAACAGACTGAGAAAATATTGTTTACTGAAGCGTAAAACCATCAAGGTACGGAAGCTATTTTTATGTTCACCTGAAATGACAATTTGAAGATGGGTCCTTTTACTAGACATGGAAAGACATAAAATACCTGGTTCCTTGTGTTTAATACTAACTCCAAAGAAGCAAATTTATTCATGTCAGTAAAGAGCACAAACTTGCTAGTCCTTGGTTTTGAGAAACTCTGGTTGAGCTATTCTTTGGTCAAGTAGCCGTGTTAGTTCTGTTATTAGTTTTAGTTGCTGGTGTTGTGTTCATCCCTAGAAGTGTCTGCCATTGATCAGAGCCCCAGTTCTATGTTAAGTATTTCACAGACCAAAAAGTGTCCTGAAAACCGCTCACAGAAAAAGATAATGTTAAGAAGAGGGTGTAGTTTGTTGTACAAATAAAGATCCATGTAAGGAAAATGTTCATTTCATCACAACCCCAGGAGCCTGTGACAGCTGTTAATCACTCTGCCCTAAAATTAATCTCCAGATATGCTAGCTTTGAAATTCTGGCCATAAAGCATCTTTACAGGGATATTGTAAGGTGTGATTTTCTCATAACTTCCTCTGCCATCTTCTTGCTACCTTAAGCTAAAAAATAATAGCTACACTTTCCCTTTGAGGCGCCAGTGCACTCACAGGGATATGTAACAGCAAAAAAGATGCTATCTGTAGTGTTGTTTGCCCTAAAATGAAAAAAAAAAAAAAGATTATCACTGGTCATGGGAAAATAGATTAATGAGGTAGGAAGTAGGCTACCAGGAGTATCCCTGGACTGGTGGCAGCAGGTGGCAGGAGGGATGAAGGAAGTGAATAGAAAGGAGAAAGATTGGCAGCGACACCAATTCCATGATGACGTTTTGGGCACCAGTGGGAGCCTCTTGCTGCAGAGACAGAAGCCTGGCTGGCTTTGCTTTATCATAGCCTGTTTGTCCTGTTCTTCACCCCCTGTTCATAACAAATCTCATGTTAAGCCAGAACTGCCAGATTTCTACAACATTTCCAATGAGCAGTCCACCAAAAATCTGATACTAGCATACAAATCTGAATGAACAGATCAGATATAAATTTTGGCTGAGATAGAGTGTAAGCTCAGTTCCTAGTAGAATACAATTGATAAATGAATAGGATACTTGTTCCAAGCTATTGGAAGTCACCAGAAAAAAAAAAGTGGCAGGGGATTAATAATTTCAATCTGAAGACATTATTTTAAAATATATTTTATAAATTACATATTATAGAAACATATCTAATTAATTTTATCTAAGATTTTATATAAATTATATAAATATATTAACCTCAAAAAATATTACTTTGGATTTAATGAATGCTACTACTACCCCAACTCTACCCAAGGATGTCTGAATTGTACCATTCCTCTCTGTGCTAGGAGAAAATTTCCCTCCTAGTCCCTAATCCCAAATTCAGAATACATGAGTAATATATAGTGAATGGGTACATCAAAATATACTGGAGAAACAGCGAACACTTAAGGTTAAAAATATAAACTAAGCTTTTCTTATTTGACTTCATATCCGTTCTTATATTTGTACATTTTTCTTCTCAGTAAATGCAATATTTTCCTTTAGTCTTTAATCATAAGCTATATTGCATGACCATTCTGCCATGAGTTGTATTTGCTCACTCTTTTTAGCTTGTTTGCTTTCTGAGGTCAATCCTCTTTCTCTGGTCTTTCAAAACACCGTGTTTGGTCCAGATTTTTAAGTGATGAGAAGTGACCAGCAGTGTACTTGTGTGAAGGTGCTCTGTTACAACAGAGAGAAAATAAAAAGTATGATGAGAAGCTCATTTGTTTGCTATGACAGTTATCTAAAACTCATCTGTATTCTGGAAAACGAAATGCTGCCATTTCCAGGATAATATATGATGTTGTTTACAAAACACTTTCATTGCCATGGGTCTGGCGATATTCACCCTTTTACAAGCTTAAGGGGAAAATGAACATGACCAAAGCCACCATGTCTGATCCAAAAGGCAATCTGAATTGGTGCCACAGCTCTGTGCTTTGGGCATCATTATGAGATGAAAGCAAAAGCAGTTTTTGAGTAAACAAAGCATAAATACAAAATCAATCTAAAACCAGAAAATTATACTGACTTATATTTAGATGCCTCTCATAGACTGATATATTTAACCTGTGCTCTGTTACTAATGCAGGACTTCGCTCATCAGAAAAGGTTTCTATCTCTGGTATAAACTTCAGTCAGTAAATGTTCCAAAGCTTTAGCAGTCGTTCAGAAAGGATATGAAGAATGTTCCATTACACCAGAACATTAAAAAAGCTTTCAAATAGTACAGAATGCAATTACCCAAATAAGAACCAGGTCACAGCACTAGATCTGCTGTCCTGACCCATGTAAAAGCAGAAGTTGTTTTGTTTTTTTTTTAAATGGTGACTGATGCTGAAGACGTGGCATAGTGACTCAGTAGGTGTTTGCACTGTGCAGGAGGGAGCTGAACAGGAGAATCAAAAGTCATTTTTAAGAAGAAAATTAAAAACATGAATTAAAGCTTGCAGAGTTTTTTTATATATTTATTACTCTCAGACCCTGTACAATCAAGAATGAAAGAATCATGAGCACAAGGCTCAAATAATCAAGAGGCAATTTAGTCTATCATAACAGTAAGGAAATGTAGTGAAGAAAGCAGACTTGAACTTTTTCCTTGTTTTCCTTTCAGTCTAGTGACGGCTTAGCAGAGGCCATGGTCTCAGTTTCGAATTTGTGACAGTTTGTGGCAATTTCAAAGTGACAGTAGTTTTTTCTTTACCTTGTTATTTTAAAAATACAAGGAATTAATCTGACAAGAAACTGCCGTGTCTTAGCAAAGATTATTTTCTCAAAAATGGATCTGAACAAAAGCACCCAAACTTTTTTTGGAGGCTTTAGTTTCTTTTCCATTGTAGATGTTTCATGGTGTAAAGCCTTTGTTACTTCTCATCCACTTTGAGATGTGGGAAAGCAGCCTGCTGGTTATGGAAATATAACTCAAAGACCGGAGATGATATGGCAGGGATCCCAATACCTGTTGAAATCATATACGTACAGTAATGTAAATTATTTTTCTTCCTTTTTGAGTGATTGTTTGAGTGGATTATTCTAATCTTAAAGATTCCTACATGTTTTATTCATCAGGAGAAAAAAAAAAAGAGAGGAAAAAAAAGAAAAAAGAGATCAGTCCAAACTGGTAGCAGGTCTGGAATCTTTTACCAAAGCATATTGGGAGCAGGGGATGTAGACTGAGCTCCTGGAAACTCCTCCACAAACTGCAGAACCAGGACTATTCATTAAATAATATCTATTTGCTGAAATATTGAGTAGAAATGTGTTCTCTTTGTCTGCCAGTGTCCTGAACAAACCGGAAAATTTTCAAGATGTCTCGGCTCTCTTGATACGAAAGGATGAATGCCCCATCAGAACTCACGTACAATTTCGTTTCATCTGTGCTGGGATAAAAATTTGGTGAAAAAACAGGAAGATGCAATGCATTAATTCAAACCAAAACCAAGGCCACCTCATTAAAAGAACTGTGAAGGGCATTGTCATCATGGGAGATATCATAAGGGTGCCCTACATTACGGGCTTGTGTTTTGCTGAATCTTTTGTTTCAGGATGAATAGAAAATAAAAGGAGCATATTCTCAAGCAGACATACAAACAATACAGCCAAAATCACACTGGGGTGTGCATATGAAGTGGTCCCCTGACCGACAGGAAAATATGGGACAGGTCCTGAAAGAAAGCTGAACTTGTGAGATGCAGCTTTGATGGATGCAACAAGGCAGCCTGGGGGCTGGGAGGGAGCTCTGCAAAAAGGACCTGAGGTTCTGCTGAGCGACACATTGAACAGGAGCCAGCAACGTGCCCTTGAAGCAAAGCAGGCCAACATCATCTCGGGCTGTATGAGAGTGTATCCAGCAGATACAGGGAACTGATCATTCTACTTGCCCTGGTGACACACATCTGGAGTGCTATGTCCAGTTCTGGCCTCCCCAGTACAAGTAAAACATGGATGTGCTGGAGTGAGTCCAGTGGATGCCACCAAACTGGTCAGCGGGATAGAGCACGGAACATATGAGACTGAGTAAGGTGGGTTTGTTCAGCCTGAAAAAGATAAAGAAAAGGGGAAATCTTATTGCTGTCTACAATTACCTGGTCAGAGGATATCAAGAAGGCAGAGTCACAATCTTCTTGGAGGAACACAGCAACAGGAAGAGAAGCTACAAACATGAACTAAAATGTAGGAAATTCCAGTTAGTCTTTCTATTTTTTAAATACTGGAATAGTTTGCTTTGAGAGGCTGAAAGATCTCCATCCTTGGAGGTGTTCAAAACTCAACTGGACAAGTTGTAGGGCTTGGATTTGGTAACCTCCAGATGTGCTTTTCAACCTAATTATTCTGTGATTCTGTGGTTCTGTGACTGACTTGGCAGCTAGCAGGTGGGAATGGCTACTAGATACACTTGAATGGAGATAAATGAAAGCTTGTATTTATTTAAAGAGATTATATTGAGTGTATCTATAGCATATTTACACAGTTTTTGTATATCAGCATACAATACATAAATTTAGGCTACATATACAGATATATATTCTAGGATAGGTAACATTGCAGTACATTGCAAAAGCGATTGCCACAGTATCACTCTGATGAAGAATTTCTTGCTCTTTGTTAGGCAAAATGAGTCTAATGCCATCAGATGTCTGTTATTTCACCTGAAGGATTTCTGTGTCAAGTCCACAACACAGAGAGTATAGTATCCAAGTTATCAGGCAGAGGGAGATGGATCAGGCTACGGTGACGGGGTGATCAGCCATGACACACCTAACCTGTGCGGTCCAGAAAAATCTTCCAGGTTCTTTTGTGCACCGTAGATATATCCCGAGTTCATGTCAGGAGGAAACCATGTACCACAAATCATCTCTTTTTCTACTAGAAAGAAACAGGAATGTGGGCAGAGAGGGAGCCACAGTGTGATTCAGAAACCCGGATGGGAGGCACACCGTGCACGTTCAATACAGTGCACGGAACGTGAGTACAAGTGCCAGAACTGCCAGGTCTAAGTCAGCACTAATAGGCTGTTGTGACTGAAGTCAGGCCTGGGCTTCCTGGTGATTTTGTGACTTAAGGACATTGTGAGAAGATGTACAATAACCCCAGAAACTTTATTTCACTTCAAAGTTTTATTAGGGCGCTTATGTTAGATTTAATAATGGGTCAGAGTTGTAATGTATAAATCTACTCCTGATATTTTCACATTAGCATCTGCTTGGTCCAGCCTTATTATTTGTGATTCTGTCTGTCCTGAAATAGCCTAGTGCCTCCTTCATTGAATCTATACTCAGTGGTTGTCACCTAGGTATCTCTCCAGAATGTGCCACTGCATTTAGATACGTTCACAAGTGCTAAAATTATTTCCTTTTGTGTTTCAGAAGCTAGGCAGTGGCTATAGGAGTTTATGACTACTCTTTTGATTCTCTCATCCCTGAAAAAGTAAGAAATACTGAGTGCTGCTTCTGATTTTAAAGAGTCTCCAAGTAAAAATTGAATTAGAAATCCATTTTCAGCAATATGTGTTGTATACGGTCTGCTAGAAATAGCAATATGCTATTTCCTGTCCAGAAACAAAATGTAAGGGTAGAGGTGTATCTAACAGAGGAACACAAAGCAGAGAGAAGTTAGAACTCAAGGTGTCAAAAGGAAAGAGATCTGTCTATTAATGTCTATAACCAGAAAGATCCTGTTCTTTTGGACATCAAAATGAATGGTGCTCAGTTACATTCTGCTGGCTGTGTCTGGTTATTCAGGTGTTATTCAGGTGAAATCCAATGGTCTGGTTATTTATGACTGTAAATCACACCGAGTGTTCTTCCTCATATTAATATTTCATTATTGTTTTACTTTTTCAAAAGTAAATTTACAAACAAGCAAATTAAAAGACAATTCCAAGAGAGATCCATTAGAAAGCTCTCTTAAATATTCAGTTGAGATATTAGATTGACAAATAGATGATTGGGCAAAGGATTTAATAGTATTACAAAGTAATAAGACATTTTCAAAAATAGATTCTCTGACATCGTTAATGATTATTGCCTTTCTAATTTGATTTTTATAATTTACTACCAAAAGTGAAGAAATATTGTATATATCTTTTCCTTTTTTTGTGCTTATATTAAAGAGCTTGTTGTGGCTGAACAGACAGTTTAGTTCTCCTTTCCTTTCTTTTGCCAAAGGAAATAGTTGGAATTTTTTTCTTTTTTAGTTCTTCTTGATATAGATGACCCATTTTTGCTGTTGCACACTTCTGTAAGTCAAATTGCGTATTAGAAAAATGAGATACTTTTAGCTTTGCAAGCACACAAGACAGAAGCCAACAGAAAATGTCTTTTTTTTCCACAGACTGAGGCTGCACATGTAGAAGATCAGTAGACATATTACCAAACAGGATATTTTCCACTTTATAAGATCTTGAGTTATCTCTAAGGACTTAAATGCTGTTAGTAACGAAAATATAAGGAAAGTGTTAAGTTTTAGGCAAACTGCTTCATTTCAATCGTGTCCATAAGACAGGTCAGTTCTGAGAACTACTGTCTGTGCCTCAGCTCTCATGTAGCCAAAAAGGTCTTCTATTACTAGAGATTTGCACAAAATATAGTCTAAAGTAATGTGCCAAATTCTGTCTGCTCTTCAAGATTCCACAACATGCAATTTCAGCTACTGCACATTGTCTTCCTAAATTCCTCAGTTACACATTCATCTTGTGAACAGTAAGACCTTCCAAAGCTTAGAGATTAAAAGCTTCTGCAATCTGTTATTTCCTTCATTCTGTTACCCACTTGAAAAATAACCTGATTACAATGTAGGCAAAAATAATAAACCAAACAAACTAAATTATGCTCACAGTCGAAACTGTGGAAGTCGTCAGTTCAACCAATGCTAACCATAGCTGGTTTGTCTGTAATTACGAGAATACGTAGGTGTTTTGAACACCGAGGAGATCAAATGAAGCTGTGAGGTTTTCCAGTTTTGAATCTGAGAAGGGTAGATTTGGAGTCATTAAATGTTATTATTTTTTTCCACATGTACATCTGACTGATTTAAGGATCTGCTGCTTTCAGCATCTTTTCCGTAAGTCTCGTCTGACTCATATCCTCTCATCTGATAAATGACATGATCCTGGTGATTAGGTCTCTTATTATATGGGTTCGAATCTTAAGAAGACTGCTGTGTGGCAACACAATTATATGTGTTCTTGCCCTCATCTCTTGTTACTCATAAAAGGAAGACTCAAGTATGCCAAAGACACACTCTTCATAATCAAAATAGTATGTCCCTGCCTTGTTATTTCTTTTTCTTTATATTGATTTAGGTTTGTTATTTAAGATTGATCTTACGCTTTTAGTTTCTTAATTTTTAAATATGTGATTAGCATTTGCATATTGTGCAGTGTGCTGTGAGCTACCCCTAAAATGCTCTACAGCCATCCCTCCAATCTAAGGATGGGATGCTCAGCTCACATTTAATCCACGGGCAAGGGCAGAGGTACAATACCAAGTGAATGCAATTCTCTGCCTCCTGGTGCACCCCGGTTCTGCAGGAGCACCACTGGTTCCAGCACTGTGAAGCCTGAGCTCACAAGCCCTCCCAGGACTTACCTGGCCCCACAGAGGAATTACAGTTTCGGCAACTCAGTAGAAAAGATGGGAGACTATCAGAGCCAAAGGAGGGGTATTTAGGGTTTCAGGACATGTAGACATCCCTCTCTCCTGGGTGTCAGTAGCAATAACTGGAAAAGCTCTGGCCCGTCTGTTCCTTAATCCCTGAGAGCACAGCCAGGCCTGTGTGAATCCACACAGCAATCGGTACCATGCTGTAAAAAACCAGGCGTCATCTAAGTTCTCTTGAGTGTAAACACACAAACATTCTGGTAAAGCTCCAGTGTGCCCAACAGCACCCCTTGCTGTACTGTCTTTTTTTTTTTTCAACCTAGTAACCAACCTTTGCTGTCTTGGCAGCCGTCACTCTCTTGTCTTCAGTGTTACTGGCGCAAGCTGGATAGGTTGTGCTATTTTGATTACACCTGCTTAAACTGTAGTGATGCCTCCATAAGTACATACACAGTATGAACATATACACGAAGCACGGGTAGGTGCCCTCACTCATTTTCACCAACCAGAAAAACAATATGCCCTTGTCTTGTTCATATACGAGGGGGAATAATTTTTTAAGTATGGTTAAGTTTATGATTTGGAGAGCTTGACAGGCTGCATTTTGTGATTTTGGAGACTGGACTTTTCTGAGGAACCCTTATTCACCAAAATACATGAGGTATGTTGGCTGTTTTTTCGGTTAAAAGGTATAGTGTGTTTTCAGCTGTTGTATTAGAGAGTGTTTTGACTGTTTCTTGATGGCACTTCAGTCTGCCAAACTCTTTGGATCTGATAACGTTACCTGAGAGATTGAATAAGGCAGCTAGGTAGGAAATGAAGTTATAAATATTTGCAAGGTACATATTTACAAGTAAGAGCAATGCTGACTGCTTTGGAAGCGGAGTAGGCAATACACATACAATGAAGTATTCTGTTTTCTTAATGGAGCGTTGCGCAGATAGAAATCAAATCACCCATCCCCACTTTACTATTTTTGCACCAATCAGTCCAGGTCACTTAGACTTTCGCTCCATTTTGAGAAGCAGAATGAAACAAAACAATATGATTGCTGTTAACCAGGTCGTGCCTTCCTCTCTGTGTGTGCCGGAACATCAGTGTCATTCTGATGCTCTGCTTGGACCAATATGATCAAAATATTTCATAGCATCAGAATATATTTCTCAAATGTAAGTAGTATTTTTGTCTGAAACAGTCCTAGAAAGCATTCTAAAAGCCCAAACAGCTACAAATATCTTAAGTCCATGTACAGACTCCATTATCACATGCTGCTGTGCAATATCTCCCTTTTGTGAATATCCCCATATCAGACTGCCTCCATAATTCCCACTGTATTTGGTTATTTATTTATTTAAGAGTTGCCTTAATATTTTGATTTGAGCCATTGTGGTGTCTTGTACTTATTTTTTCTTTCAAGTATTGACCTGAGCAGGGTTGTTATCCTGAGAGGGACCAAGTTGTGCTTATGAGAATAGGCTTAATTTTAGACAGATTTGCCTTCAGATATGTCATTGAAATTTAGAAGGGCTTTCTCACATTACTTGCTTTCTTACCTCACATGGTGCATTTGTTGTTTTGTGTATTGTTTTCTGATGACAAATAAGTCTTATGCCATCTACCATCCATTGTGAACAAACAACTGTATCTTATTTATTGCCACTCATCCTTTGTTTCACTGCTCAGTCTTCCTGTGGCCTTAGAAAAAGCTTCTCCCTCCCCATTAACTGCTCCAAAAAAAATACTGCTCCCATAAAGAACAGTAACAATTAACACTTTTACGTATTAGTTTTAATAAACTGACATCTCACATTTGGAAGATGTGAAAATGTGCCTGAATTTTGTAGAAGGGAAAATGGGGACAGGAGATATTTGCAAGTGGTTTTTGCCAATAATGGTAGTGACTGCCAAAGACAGAAAACTCTTGCTATAGACAAGTTTGTTGTGGTCGCTATAATTTTTGTGTCCTGCTTTCTCTTTTACCTGATCTTCTGCTTGGTGCTTTTCTCGCCCAGTCACGCAGCCCTTTGCAGCAGCAATTAGCAGCTCTTCCTGATGGCCTTTGGATGTAGTGGAATTTTTCAGGCATTAACGGTGATTTCCAAAACCTCGGGTGTTCTGAGCAGGAAATGAGAAGGAAAGTATGTGGGAAGAGAAAAGTATTTGAGAAGTGACTGAGCTCCAGCTCCTCTTAAAGACAGGGAACATTCTTTTCTTTTCTTCTTTTTCTGGCAGAGGAGTCAATGAGAAATGGTAGGGATCGAAATAAAAACTGCAAGGTTTATGCTGCCTAAGATTGGTAGGTATGTTGCTATCTGCCTCTTCTGTATATCTTTTTCCTTTCAGGTCAGTCCTTGGCATATGCTCTTTTGGGGTTGCGTCTGCACATGAACATGAGGGTCATACACACTCTTCACACTTCACTATTTTCTCCATTTCATAACTCTGGTCACATTTTATTCCAACTAGTGTTGTAACATGAGCAGATGATGACTGCATGTATGTTACTTACTGACGTGTCTTATTCAATAAATAATATTAGAAGAAGTGCCACATAAAGGGTATCCTGACTTCTGGCTGCTGAGATGTATGGGGCTGCCCGGCAGGGACACGCTGGAGCAGTGTGGTGAGGGGGGCTGGCTCCTGACACCCACCAGGAATGGAGGAAAAGCTGACAAATGTTATTAATACCACATACACAGCACAAAAAAATCAGATCACCTCTTACAAAAACAAATGTTATTCCAAGTCATCTTTTCCTGTTTTTTCACATCCTACTTGTCCCCAGATCTTTGTAACAGGCATCTTGCAAAGCACTAAATACAAATGCGTTGTTATATTTGGTGCCATCCAGGGTGGTACCCTTTGCCTAGCTGATACACAACGTGTGGTCTCCATGGCTTGTGTACTTTTACACTTGGCAGAAGAGTGACCTGAAGCGCTGGCCAAGCTGGCTTTGTTTCATTTGTGGGCTTGTTTGTGCACTAACAACACTGATAATGTCAACACGGCTTTAAGAATAGTGTTTGCTAACTTGTTCTGGCTCTGAAACAGCAGATTATAAAATGCTGTAGCGTTTTCATAAACTCGTATTTCCTCATTCAGCAACAGAGCAGGTATAGTGCTAACATTTTAAAAACAAGACGACACTCCTCACTAACCAGAAAAAGGTTGAAAAAACTTGATTAATTGTCAAAAGTAGACTGGGAATTTATTTGCATCTTCGAATCTATGGCTGGCTCATATATCAATTATTTTTGTGATCTAGGCATAGTTACATCACTTTTGTTCATCCATTCCAGAATGCAAAAAATACCAGCCCGAAAAGCACTGCTGGTAGGAGAATGTGTGTTTTTTTCACTTAAGAGAGTTTGTGGAAGAAGGTGCTATTAATTTAATATTTAGTTTATTTGTGAAAAGTGTCAATATAATCAACTTAGGCCTCTATTGGTAGCCTTGTTCTTTACATTTTCACAGGACAATAACATTTCCATACCAACTTTCATTACCTTGACCTTGGATGTGTATTACATGTATAACAGTGCAGTAAAACAGTCTTCAGTCAGCAAGGTAGGGAACCATTATTTAAATTCAAACACACAGAGCTACACTAGGATGAGTTTTCCTTATTTTTTTCCGTTATCAAACTGAAGCAGAACCCTAGGAAGAATTCATAATACACTAATTTTTGTTGTTGTTTTAAAGTTTTGAATGTTTTATATTTATGTGGTCATTTAATGTGCTTTGTCTTACAGCAGTTGTACATGTATGTTACAAGAAATATCAAGTGTTCTGATCAGTTTTGTGAATCAACAGCATGAATTAAACCAAAGGATGATGTTACTTGTATAAAGAAAAGATCTTAAGGCTACACAGCTAAATACAGGTTTCAAGAGTGTTCAAAACTGCCAATTCCTTTTCCTTATTCTTTCTGGTTAATTTCCTAGATTTTTTGTATGATTTATAAGTATGAAAAAAAAAAAGAAAATACACAAAAAAACAACCAACCAAAAAACAAAGAAAAAAACCCCAACAAGTACCTTCCTTTATATTTTTTGGGAAAACACACAATTTAAAATAGTTTGTTCTTTAAGTGTCACCAGGCCATTTAAACTGGACATTTAAAGGTAGAGTTCGATTAACAGAGTCTCTGGGAAATTTTAAGTAAGCATGTATACTCTGCATAAATTCTTACTGGCTAATGTGTATTTGTACAAGCAGGAACATGGTGAGCTAGTGAAAGATAATCTATAAAATTGATGATTTTACTCTAATTTGTACATCCAACAAAACCATAGAAATTCTAAAAAGCCTTTCATAAAGGTAAATTTCTAGATGGACAGTAATTTTATGGGTGCATTCACCTTAACTGAGCAGTCACTGCTCTATGTATGTTAATTTTCTCATGTGTCTGAGAAAATGAGGTGTTAGGATGTGGCCTTTGTCACACTCAATATAAGCAAGTGCAAATGCTTCATTTCTGTAGTAGAATGAGTATTCAGAATTTCTTCTTTCATGCTAATGTAATTTGTAACCCTCCAGATTCAGTATTGAGTCTTTGAGCACTATTGCCAATCAGTATTTTAATGAATCAAAAAGAAGTGACAGTCTGTACTTCCGTACTATATTCTGAGTGAGAGTCCACAAACTCTTCACACAGAAGTGTAAATCACTCTGGTCCTGCTCCAGGTTGTTACCAGAATGATAGAATGTCCTCAGTTGGAAGGGACCCAAGGGTCATCAAGTCCAACTCCTATCCCTGCATATGACAACCCCGCAGTCCACACCGTGTGTCTGAGGGTGTTGTCCAGTCTCTTCTTGAACACTGTCAGGCTTGGGGCCGTGACACCTCCCTGGGGAGCCTGTTCCAGTGTCCAACACCCTCTGGGGGAAGAACCTTTTCCTAATGCCCAACCTAAACCTCCCCTGGCACATCTTCCTGCCATTCCCTCGGGTTCTGTCATTGGTTGCTAAAGAGAAGAGTTCGGTGCCTGCCCTTCCACCTCCCCTTGTGAGGAAGCTGTAGACCTCAATGAGGTCTCCCCTCGATCTCCTCCAGGCTGAACAAACCAAGTGACTTCAGCTGCTCCTCATACGGCTTCCGCTCCAAACCCTTCACCAACTTCATAGCCCTCCTCTGGACATTCTCCAGTAGCTTTATATCCTTTTTATCCTGTGGGGCCCAGCCCTGCACACAGTGCTCCAGGTGAGGCCGCACCAGTGCAGAGCAGAGCGGGACAATCCCCTCCCTGCCCGGCTGGCGATGCTGTGCTGGATGCACCCAGGACGCACTTGGCCTTCTTGGCTGCCAGGGACACTGTTGGCTCGTGTTCAACTTGCTGTTGACCAGAACCCCCAGAACCTTCTCCGCGGAGCTGCTTTCCAGCATCTCATCCCTCAGTCTGTATGTATGGCCAGGGTTGCCATGTCCCAAGTGCAAAATCCAGCACTTACTCTTGTTGAACTTCATGCGGTTGGTGATTGCCCAGCTCTCCAATTTGTCCAGATCCCTCTGCAGGGCCTCTCTGCCCTCAAGAGTGTCAACAACTCCTCCCAATTTTGTGTCATTGGCAAACTTACTAAGCAATCCCTCAAGTCCTGAGTCTAAGTCATTTATAAAGGCATTGAAGAGCGCTGGCCCTAAGATGGATCCCTGTGGAACCCCACTAGTGACTGGTCACCAACCCGACATAACCCCATTCTCTAGAACCCTTTGAGCCCGGCCCATCAGCCAATCTCTCACCCACTGCACTGTGTGTTTACCCAGCTCTATGCTGGACAATCTTGTCCGGGAGAATACTGTGAGAGACAGTATCAAAGGTTTACTGAAATCCAAAAGGATCACATCGACATGCTTCCCTTGGTCAACAGAAGTCAGTAGGGCAGGTAGGAATGATGTGGGCAGAGGTGGTGATGACTCGCACCAGTTGGGTGAGTCATGGCCTGGAGGCATCAGAGAGGCATCCTAGTCTTATAAGAAGGAACTTGGTGGTGGGGACAAGCCCGGTGCAGAGATGGGGGTGCAATCTCTGGCTTTCATTTGCTATTTAACTGACCCTTAGGGAGTGCAGCAATCTAGAGGACTTCAAACAGGGACCTGGCAGATAGTGTGGCAGTTCACATGGCAAAGCACATTCAGGGGTTCTGGAACACTGCTTAGGCTGCTGTTTACTGCTGGAACTCGCAGTTTCCTCAGAAGTCAGGGCACTGCTTCTATATCTTCCTGGTCTTCTGGGAACAGCTTCTGGGAACTCTGGAGAACTTTTGGGAACAGTTCTAGGAACTTCGGGGTGTTCAGGGGAGGCCACTGTGGTAGTGGGGCTGGAGCACCTGCCCCATGAGAAGACACTAGGGGAGCTGGGCTTGGTCAGCCTAGAGCAGAGATGGCTTCGGGGACACCTAACAGCAGCCTGACAATACTGAAGAAGACGTTACCAAGAAGACATAACCAGCCTTGTTACTCAGATGCACAGTAGTGGAACAGGAGACAATGTTCTTAATGCAGACAGGAGAGGCACTGATTTGACATAAAGAAAACCTCTCACAACAAGAATAGTTAAGTACTGGAGCAGGTTGCCTGGTGAGCTTGTCCAGTCTGCATTTTCCAATGTTTTCAAGACCTGACTAGAAAAAGCCCTGAGCAACTTGGTTTGAATAAAGTGTTAAGCCAGCTTGGAGCAGGAGGTTGGACTAGAGACCTCCTTAGGTCCTTTCCAACTTGAATTATCCTATGGTCCTAAGAACAAGCCTCTTCTGAAATCTCACCAAAACTGTTACAATTTTTCATCTATGCATGGACGTAGTCATATGTCAAATGAGACAGTATCACACTTAGTGGCTTCCAGGCCTAAGATCAGGGGGAAGAAAAAAACGAAGTGGCTTTGCAGCTGAAAGTGGTGGTAGGTTTAAAACAATGAAGCTGCAAAAGATCTACTTTCCCTTCAGAACAAGACAGTTTCAGACATACAGGTGCTTAAGTAGTATAATAGATGTGACATGGAAATCTGAATAAAAGTAGGCTGAGCAGACATAACACAATCAAACTGTCTCAGACCATATCCGAGTAACCAGACTGCAGAAGGATGTTTGCAACCTCAGCCCCGCAATGTTTGGAAAGAATTTCTATTTCCCTCCCAAAGAGCTGGAGCTATTGTTACATACAATATTCTGGATTCGATGAACAGGTAATCTGATCTCTGAGGCAATTATTGTGTTCCTGAGGCACTGAATGAGGTCTCAGGGACCCAGTGCAATATACTTAAGTCAACATAAATGATGTTGCTAAACTGTGCCATCCTTGTATCATCTCTGCATGTTTGGATCAATGGCTACTATTACAGTGAATATTAAACAACAAAGAATGTTGTAAAAATGTACAAATTCGCCTCATAATCACATAAACTGAACTGGCTGGGTTTTCTTCTGGTGTAAACTAATGTAATCTACCAAATTCTTGAAGTGAGCCCAGTTTGCATTCATGGTTTAGCCTTGGCTTTCCACTTATGAGTCCTGTGCCTTGTCCAACTCTCCCCAAATCTGGCCACATTTCTAACATCTTTACATCCTCCCTATGACCTCCCCACTTGTGTACTTGATGGATATTCCTTTTTTCTCCAGGTCACGTCTCAAAACTAGCTTTTTCCATGATGTCTTTTCACAAATCAAGAAACATTAATGTACTTGGAAGAAACTACATGCATTGTTTGAACGTTGTGCCTTTGATCTGTGAACCTTGTGCTTTAGTAGTCTTCTGGGAGCTTAAACATACTAACACATTGACAGCATTCAGTAAATAATTCAGGTGGAAAGCTTCCAATTAATTACTCAGTGAAATATCAACTTTGAATTACAATCAATTTGGTTTTGGTTAGGAAAAATAGACCACATATTAGTAATTTTCTGACATCAGATGATATTATTTTACTCCAGTCTCTAAATGTCATACTTCAACTATAGCCTTGTATTTATTTAAGCATGTATGCGAAGGACTGCACACTATGTGCTTATTGAAGGATGAAGATAGGAAATTTTTAGTGTGCAAAAGGAACCTTTAAGTTTTAAATTGAATTCTGATTAGAAAGAGAATTTACGTTGCTTGTGAAGTTACTCCAACTGATTTGTTATATACAAGCTATCTTGAAAGAGTGTAAACAAGACATAAAACACTGAACAAAACAACTTCTGTTTGTTTTCTTGTTTGTAGTATAAAAGGAGTGCATGTAAAATTACCCGGAGATTACAGGTGGCCACTTTAGTTACTAACGTGTTTTCTATAAAGAGAATTAATGTTAGTGATAAAATTACAGGGTTTTTTTCACTCATGAAAATGAATAAATAATCTTCATCAAGCATGATACAAATGCAAATTTCCTAGTACTATGGCACACTATCTTGTACTAAAGAATCCTGCTTGTCTAACCTTGATTTAATTGTGTTCTGTGCATAAGCAATGACCTCACTTGGGTCATGAATTGCTGAATCAATGGAGCAAAAAGTACCATGTTTGACCTTGCCATTAATGGCAAAGCATTAAAGAGTGCTGTATTATGTTCTTTTATGTAATATGTATATTTTCCTGACATCATGAGACAGTTTTCTTTTAAAAAAAGTAATTAAACCAAATACAAGTGACATTCTAGGTACTGTCCTATCCCTCCCCTTGTTTCTTTCTCTTCCAGAATTAGTTAATAATAATATGCTGGAGCATCAATCATTCACAACTCAGATGCTATGCGGAAGCCTAGCAATAACAACATAGCTAAAATCAGAGAAAAAGTAATTAGAAAATCAAGATCTATCAAAATTAGAAAAACAGTATAACATGTCAAAAAATAATGAAAATTCTCAAGTGAAGATAGTAGGCTTCCACACTAGTAGCATCATCACTGATTCATATTTGGACTATATGCAAATGTTTCCCCAGGTTTCTTTAATATGCAGGGAAACAACCATTTCTGTGAAGGGGAACATCATCATATCTGATGGATAAGGAGGAACAAATCAGTGAGCAAGTCCCAGGCTTTGCTGCTGATAAAGCAGGATCTTACGTCTCCTTGTCCTGGGGTTCATGAGCCAACAGTGTCCCTGGCAGCCAAGAAGGCCAAGTGTGTCCTGGGTGCATCCAGCACAGCATCGCCAGCCGGGCAGGGAGGTGATCATCCTGCTCTGCTCTGCACTGGTGCACCCTCACCTGGAGCACTGGGTGCAGGTCTGGGCCCCACAGGATAAAAAGGATATAAAGCTACTGGAGAGTATCCAGAAGAGGCTAATGAAGTTGGTGAAGGGTTTGGAGCGGAAGCCGTATGAGGAGCAGCTGAAGTCACTTGGTTTGTTCAGCCTGGAGGAGACTGAGGGGAGACCTCATGGTGGCTACAGCTGCCTCACCAGGGGAGGAGGAGGGACAGGCACCGAACTCTTCTCTTTAGCAACCAGTGACAGAACCTGACGGAATGGCAGGGAGATGTGCCAGGGAAGGTTTAGGTTGGACATGAGGAAAAGATTCTTCCCCTAGAGGGTGTTGGACACTGGAACAGGCTCCCCAGGGAGGTGTCACGGCCCCAACCTGACAGTGTTCAAGAAGAGACTGGACAACACCCTCAGACACACGGTGTGAACTGCGGGGTTGTCATATGCAGGGAGAGGAGTTGGACTCGATGATCCTTGTGGGTCCCTTCCAACTGAGGACATTCTATGATTCCATGATTCTGTGCTGCTCTTGCACGTCAGAATAAGACCTAGTTACTATCCGTGGAACATGGTCTAAAGGACGACAGGTTTGATATCCTATTTATAGAATCATAGAAATATAGAATCTTCTAGGTTGGAAAAGATCTTTAAGATCATCAAGTCCCATCATTAATCTAACACTGCCAGTCTAACACTAAACTGCATCCCTAAGCACCATGTCTACACATCTTTAAAACCCCTCCAGGGATGGTGACTCCACTGCTTCCCGAGACAGCTTTCTCCAATGCCTGACAATCCTTTCTGTGAAGAAATTTTTGCTAATATCCAATCTAAACCTCCCCTGGCACAACTTGAAGCCATTTCTTCTTGTCCTATTGCTTTACCTGGGAAAAGTAACCAATACCCAATTCCTACAACCTCCTTTCAGGTAGTCATAGAGAGCGATAATATCTCCCCTCAGCCTCCTTTTCTCCAGACTGAACAACCCCAGTTCCTTCAGTAAGACTTGTTCTCCAGACCCTTCACCAGCTCTAAACTGGTATAGGTATAAATGACTGCTTGCGGTGCTAGGCCAGGCATTATGGACTTTGTTTACACTGCAAAAATATCCACTCCAGGTAGAGATTTGGACCCTGGGCAAGAGATGGTGAGTGATGCTTGTTGACACTGTTCAGGGATCCAGCCCCAAAAACCAGCATGGGAGTTGTTGTTGATACTGTACCTGTACCAAACATCCATCCTGCATCATGCAGTGGTGTATTTTGCTTCATTTACCAGAGTCAGATGCAGGGCTGAAAGTACTAAAACAGTGTGTTGTTATTGATTTATGTTTATGTGATTACTTCGAATTGTATTCATGATTTTGTTTTTGAATAACCCAGCAGCATGCTTGGGAGCTGTGAGGATGTTCAGTCTGATGCGACAGTGACACTGCTGGTAGGAAGACACACTCTGTAAGCACACGCTGTAAACATACCCTTTCCTCTCAATATGCAGTTGATCAAAATGAACCCCTCTCCTGGGTGTGAGTGAAAGCTGGTTTTCTTTGACAGGACACAGAGAATCAAACCGTATGTTCTTTGCACTTCCATTTTGCAGGTGGAGAAGGTCAGTGTCAAGTGACCCCCAAATGAATACCTAGCGGAGGAGCTTCAGAGACCTTCTGTGATTCTTATAATGAAGCCCAGTGAGAAAAGTTGTTTTAGAGGATTTCAGTCATTGAAGGAATTCTAAGATCTATCTTTCCTCTTGAAAGAGCTTGGTCTGTAGGCAACATGTCCCACAGATATCCCAAACAGTAAAGGGTCTCAGTGCTGGGCATCCCATGGGCTTCCTGTGTGTCATGACTAGAACAAAGACTTCTCCTCAATTTTGCTTCCTTGTCATGTGGTTGTTTCTAGTACCATTCCACCCTGCTTTTTTTATCAGCTGAAGTAGTTATGTTAAAATATTTGGACCAAAAATGGTAATAAAATAGCTTGCTGACTATTTTTCAGGATTTTTAGCCAAAGCGAGATGCTGTGTTCTTTTATCTTTGTCCCCCTGCAGAACTTGGATAGCACTCTGTGGTGAGCAGCCATCTGAGAGCAGGTGCTGTCTCAGAATCACATTTTTGTGCTAAGAGAATCCGTAGTTCTGACCAAATTAAAACCTACCAAGCTGAAAATGTACTGCTGAGTGGCAAGAAACAAGAAAGGTTTTCTTCCCTGCTTATTATTACATAATATTAGCTGTTACAAAGGGTTCTTTGTACGCATAATACCCCCAGCCTCTCTCTATTCCATCTTATCACTTTAGAAGAGTGGAAATGAGTAGAATTTTTCTCCAGTAGTTATGGAGAACGGTTCTATTTTGAGGATTTTTACTGCATTGTAGAGGTCATGCTGGCATTTCTGAGAGCTACTTCAGACTTCTCCAAAAATTTTTCATTACGTTGTTTTCTGTTGGGAACTATAATTCTTTAAGCTAAAAACAGGCTGACATTAGTGAACAAGAAATAAAATGATGGGCTATCTTATGATGGCTCCCTGAAATATGCCACAGGAGTGTTCCACTGTTATCATCTGAAATGTCATTTAAAATAATTTTACTGTCATTCAGTTCAACTTCTGCAAATGTAGATGTATTTACTGTAAATTTGTAGTGAAGTTCTTGCTAGCTTTATTGTAATTATCACTAACTACTTGCATCACTAAAACAGAAGTGATTGATAATGGCATTTTTGCATTGAGCTGTACATAGTAATTGGACAATTGTGCTGTGTAAATGGAACATTACATTCACTGGAAACTGTTTCTTTTTGAGATGAGTTCAGAAATGAAACTTCAGAAATTGCTAAAAGCATCATTAAAAATTTACAGACAGCCTGGAACCCTAACATTATTTTCTACAAAAAGACCAAGTCATTTTCTCTCACCTTCAGCCTCTCTTTTCATCTAAGTGAATCTGCTAATTCATCTCTGCTGCCAGGGACGTAGAAAGTTAAGGCTTCATGACTGAACAGAACTGAGCAACACTGTGTACGTTACAACTGGTCGTATATATTTCACTAGGAGCAGAAGACTTTTTCAGTTTTTCCAGTAATCACAAACACTTGAGGATCACAAGCTAACAGGTCACACAATTTAGTGCTATTGATATACATCAAATTCCCACTTTGCTTTAGTTACACTTGTGTTAAAAGGTTTGCCAGCATCTCGCTTACAGCTCCTCCATATTTATCTGGCAATTTCCAGCAGTGATAGGAAATACACATCAATCCAGTTATGGTTTTATCTTTATATACTAACTCTATATAAGCTATATTTAGATCTATACCTATAGTTTATATTTGTGTATCGGGAACTTATATAGTATCCTCTTGAATCTATATCAACTTTAATGATCTGCTGTCTTCTGGCCTACTTTCCACAGGCCTGTTACGCCTTGTATGAAGAACTACTTCTGTGCATTTTGAATGGGAGTCCTTCTAGCTGCATTTGATGCCCCCCCTAATTCTTGTACTGCAAGAAAAAAAAGGCCAGTGAATCTCTGTCCCCTTCCCATGACATGCATTGTTTAATAGACATCATACACCTCTCTTCTCAGGTCATATTTTTCTCAGTTTTAGTAATTCCTTTGATGGAGTGGTAGGGTTCCTTCACAAAAACAGCTGTGGTAATGGTTCCCAGTCATGTTTTCTGAAATGCTCATTTTTTTCCCTTGTTAACTTCACAAAAACTTTGAATGGTAAATTCCTGCATTCCAGGTTCCTTTGTGCTTCCTATCAGCTTCTGATAATTTCAGTATTCACATTTATGTATTCTTATATATTCTGTTCATAAAAAGAAAGCAGTCAACACTATTGGGTTTTTTTTACCACCAATTAAACATGGAACAATAAATCAAAATGAAACCAAACCATAAAACTCACAATACAAATATTGTCACATGCCTGTCTCCATTCCAAAATACCAGTCCATTCCTGTGTGCTTTCCCTATGAGCATCAGGAGATACAAGGAATAATAGCTACTAAGAAGACCAACAAATTCAGATATTGTCAAAATCAAGAGAAAACCAACTCCATAGCTATTGCCATGGCACTCTCCTTTTCCAAAATTGCCATTTAGCTAAACCAACGTAAGGGAGAAAGGGGAGGATCTGTGCTGAGGGTCTTTCTGACCCAAACCATCCTGCCCTCACAGTCACAAGTGCAATTTCAGTGTCACTGAACAGAGTTTCCCTTTCGTGAACTCAAAATCAGCATGAAGAATCGTTATCAGAGAGTGCTTTAAACTGGAGTGAAACTGAGGGAAAGATATGTTTCTTATTTGTGCTTTTTTATTTCAGAACTGAATCCAAGTCCTTGAGCAAGTGACCTCCTCGGAAGAGCCAGCAGCGGGTGGGCCCGGAGTTGGGTTGCGGGCCCGGAGTTGGGTTTCAGGCCCGTGTTTTGGGGTCATTTCCTGGGGCTTTCTCAGAAACTGAGTTCTAGTTCTGCATTAGATGCGTAACCGTGTATTGCCTTAACTCTAGCCTCCTCTGCAGAGGCTAAATAAAGAACTTGGAAAATATCGGATGACTCAACATCGGTTTCCACAGGCTTGTTTATACTTCAGAGTCAGTGGCCGGCGGGTGGGCTTAACGCGCGGTTGTAAGAGCCACATCCCGGCCCAGGGCTGTCCTTTGGCACTCGCACTGCAGCAGGGCTGGTGCAGCACTCTGTCACCGAAAATGTCCCCAACCTCTGGGATTCACAGCACACTGAAATGTGCTTTTTAATCTCATTTGATTAGTATTTTTAGATAATGTCTCTGTTCTCCCCTCCTTCTGTTAGAAAGGAGAAATTAATGTGATTGTTTAAGTACTGTATCCGTGAACTCTGTGTTACAGGAAAAAGTAGGTATTGCCAAGAGGCAACGACAGAGAATCAGAAAAACTATGTGGCAAAGAAAAACAGTAGCCCAGACAGAGTTATGTAATTTTGCCTTTTATTTATGCCTGTTCCAAAAAATTTCCATAGTCCTGTCACGCAGAACTTACTCCCATGGTTTTAGGGAAGCAGTACAGATATCACTGATGAGCCACTGTAGTTTTCAGTCACAAGGATGTTATGGACCCGTAATATTGTTATTGCTAATAGATTATTACAAGCAGTGACAGTAATATTACTAGTAACAATAATGAACAGATTTTGCCCTGTGAAACCATGAAATGATGTAGGACCTAAACGAGGATGGATTATATTACTTACACTTAGAGGGGTTTTCTATCTCCTGAACACCAAACTGTTTGGTGTTTCTCCCTGAAGAAAAATTCCATGTCCAGGAGAAAACTAAATCTGCGTTCCGTGTCAGGAGAAGAGAGGTGCCTTGGAGAGGCTATCCAAAATACTCAGACACTGAAGTGTCTGCTGTCGTTGACTTTGCCAGGTTTAAATCTTCCTGACACAAAATCCACTGATATAGAGGAAAATCTTGGCAACTTCTCCATGTTAGAATAAAACAAAAAAACAGGCACTTGAAAGCACTCAGGATAAAGTGGCACTCAGGACAGAATATACAGGATTAAATAAATAGAAAAAGAAAAAAATAATAAATATAAATAAATAAAACGAAAATAAGAAAATTGAATGACAATACAGTTTTCTTATGTCTGTTTTCACTTTTTTCTTTCTTGTTCATATTAATATGCTTTCTCTAAACAGTAAAATTATATCCCAATTAAACTGTGCTCTGTTAATTTCATCTTCTTACCATGGTAGTGTTGAAAGAACCATTTTGTCCAAAAGGCCATCTACTCAAATTAATAATATTTGGGCAGAAAGAATTAGTATATGAATACCTTACTCAAAATTAACCATTAAATTTAATTAGAGTTGGTTAAATCATCACCTCCTGCTTAGAATGAGTTTGCTTTTAAAACCTGCCAGGATTAACACTTTTAAGAGTGACTGGAAGCTCCTGTGAAAATTGATTGCATGCAGTATATTAAATAATTGTAAATATATTTGAATAATGAGTAAGTGTTTGGGCCAATTCTGTTCTGGGTTTGTACAGTATCCAACAAGGCAAGTCTTAATTTATCTGAGATGTCTAGGCATTACCGTAATAAAGTGATTAAATATAGTCAATGTTGCATTATTTTAACATATCCACATTGGAGTGAGAAAATACAAATGTAGTATGTGCCAATACTACTTTTCTTGGACAATGCTGTATAATTGTAAATGTGTACTCACCTACCTTGGTAGCAGTCAGAATCAATGACATAATGCATTTTCCTGCAATGTAAGCCTGCATTTTTCAGTTGGGGTATATTAAAAAATAATGCAAGTCATATTATTCCCTACACCAGCTTGCTTGTCGTACCACTCCATCACCTGTTAATTGACAAGAAAAGTAAAACCCAAAAGCTGTTTCACACTTCAAAGCTGTGGACTTTCCGGCACTGTACCGGCTGTCGGTCAGTTTTTCAGTACACAACCAGTCCAATTATAACTAGTAGTAAATTTGAAAAATACAGATGTTACCATCCTGATTTGCTTTTCACTGCCAATGCCTGAGCCTGGCCAGGCTGTTTGTCAGGACCGGAGGCTTCATCAGGGCTGCAGCGTGGCTACAGCTTTATGCAGCAGGATGATGGTGATCCTTCACTGCATCCTTAATTGGGTAGTCTAGCTATATAAAGTATTGATTGCTGCTTAGATGACTTCCAGCATTTTATGTGTATCCTGTAGGCTGCTGAGGTCTTAGCCAAATTAAATTACTTTTTGCCCAGCTGTCCTTATCCTAGTCGGAAATCTGGGGTTTTGCCATTCTCTCTTTGTGACAGAAAAACTATGAGCTAGATCTGAATCTCTTCTGAAACACTCAGCTAAATAAAATAAACCATCACTGACGTGGTCCAGCACTCTGCGGTGGCAGCATTTACTACATCGTCCACTGAGAATCATAATCCAGAATCTAAACATTCATCAAAAACATACATCGATAGTGCAGCTGATCTTCCAGATATGAAACCCATATACACTAATGATTATTTTTGTTCTACATGACAGCCTGTAACAAAACCACTGAGATGTATAAACAGTTGCTCTTAGCAAGTCACTAACACTTATTTCTTTCTGTGATTTTAACTGCAGGTTATTTTTGCAGAAAATAGAATATTCTTCTGTGGTTTCTTGATGCAGATGCAAACAGGGATGGAGTTTTCTGCTTCAGGTGATTCCTAACTAAAAGTGGAGACATAGTTCAGATATAAGGACAATCATATTTCTGGGTAAAAGAATAGAAGCATATGGAGAATGTGGATTTGAGAAAGCCTGAAACTTGCAAAAATATTTTATTTTTCATTGAAAGTTTTAATAGTGTATACCTTGTGCTTCACAAGTTGTAGAGTGTATGACTGGTAGAAAATATAGGAATTGGTGCTTCTGAAGGCATGGACTTTCTGGAAGTGCCTTCCTAGCTGCAGTCTGAGACTGCTCTTGGTGCTGTGCTGCCTGTTTTCTGCCAGCCCTAAAACAATATGGAGAGTTTGATTTAAAATATTTCACAAGGACATTTAGAATTAAAACAAACAAACAAAAAAATACAGATACTTCTGTTCTTCACTGGACTGGGTCAAGATAAAGAGACACGGAAAATCTGCTGCTTGATTATCCTGTATCAATCTATACAAGATTAAAGTCTATCCTCAAAGACATTTTCATTTCAAATTCCAATTACTGAGATTCTAAGGCTGTCAGGCAAGTTTGAGTTAGGATTAGAAACCAAAAACAAAGCCTTTTTTTTTTCTCTTAATTAGTCAAGAGGAAATTGATGACAAAGTGATTATGTATAATTTCTACATGAAACACATTCTGAATTCCCAAATAATATCATAAAATAAAAATACTTTGATGATGATGTTCAAATCTATGTATCAGTAACACTCACTTTCCTGAGGCATATTTTAACTACAAATCTAGCTGAATATCATTCAGCTGTAATACCAGACAGACTATTTTTCGTTCGCACAATTACTGAAAGTAAATAGTCCAATCTACAGAGAAAGCCATAGGCTAAAAGTGAGAAAAAATTATGTCTGCCTGTCTGTCTGTTTCAATGTAGAATTGCAGCCTCAATGGCTGAATGTTGTTCAGACCATCAGTCTTACAATAGTTCTCCTTAGCTATTTTTCAGACATTTAATTGACTGTATTCTGCAATTGGATTACAAGCACAGGTCCCCTTTTCCTTTTCTTCCCCCCCAACCTCAGGCCCTTATTAATATCTGAGTATTGCCAGAGTCATTCTCTTTTAACAAAATTTTCATCCTTAAAGGCCTTTAAAGCAATTGCTCTCCTGTTTTGTTACATGCAGGTGGTTTTGGAGATGAGATCATTCTGCCTGACAGTCTGATGAGTTCAAAGAGTTAAACAATTCAGAAAACTGGTTATTTTTTCATGCTCTCCCATCCATCAAAAGACTCCTCTTAGATTCAGCCGGTACTACTGTTGGTGTCAGATGTTTTTTAGAGATTTGTTTTAGACCTACAGTCTCTGTTTTCTTTAGTGGCATTTCCCAAGTCCAGAAAATGTAGAATTAGGATGATTCATCAAAAGTTTTAAAGAGTTTTTTGAAGTGAATTTCACAGAAGTAATTATTATTTGCTGAAGGCTGTACAAGGCAGAGAGTAAAGACAGATCCTGCCTGAAAGGGCTCAGTTTACAAGTCAAAGTGAAAAATCTCAGAAAAGCTTGGAAACCTTCTCGTTTTAGTTTTATATATCAATTGTCCAACTGCGATGCCTTAGAAACCTGAAGTGAGGATGGAATCATGCTACAAACATATGTAAAGATAGAATTAACCTGTTCAAATGTGAATAGTAAGCAGTTTTATCTGAGCTACTGACGCTGTGATCTTGCTGTGGTTACAGGAGGGTAATAAGCACTTGTAGGGCACAAGTCCTAAACTGAAACAGGACAACTGAATCACCCCTCACAGTACCAGCTTCTCTCTAGTGATTACAGAGGGAGCCTTGAGTGACTGCTCAGGTGTCACTTTTTCCACTGTTGCCATTTGAAGCTGAGATGAATCCCACCCCAAATTATAGCAATAGCTGGTCCTTGCAGACGCAGTGTAGCAAGGGACACGAAGATGTAGAGCAGTGAGGTGATTTGCCCAAGTTATGTGAGATGTCAGAGCCAAAGCCTGAAGGAGAACCAAGCTTTCCTGACCTGTTTAATTCCCTGGTAACCAGCCTACCCAGAAGACTCCAGAGGCGTCACTTGTTTCTCCTTTCTTGCGAGTGCTGGGAAATACTTCACTTTTTAAGAGGGAGCTGGTCATGGATAGTGACTGAAACCACTGAATCAGACCATGATCATGATTAATTTATTATTCACTATATTGCAAGAACCTTGATCTATAGATCTGAAGACATATTCTTCTTGCTATTTTTCATTTTCCCCTTGGATTCTAGAACAGATTTCACACGAGTCTGTACAAAGTAGAAATGTATATCACCTCATCAGTGTTTGGTTATCATTTTCTATACTATTCCATTTGCAGTATTTTCTCCCATTGGCTAATCTCCTCCCATGCTTGCCTGGGAATATGCAACTGTCCAGTATAATCTCACCATTAAAAGCCTGCCCTTTATGGCTTGCATTACCTGCCCCCCCTCCACCCCATGAAGACAATGTAAACCTTGATCATGCCTTTGAGAAGAACCTCTAAATACTTTCTCTTCAGCTGTTTTGATACTTTATTTTAAATTGTTTGCCCTCAACTATAAAGTTAAGTTTATATACCTGAAGGTTTATTGTTTGAAGTGATGATTACATCCAATTGCAATTAGATATATTTAATTTCTTGTACTGCAAATTGTATTTAACTGAATTATCTTGTGAGCTTGCTTTCCATGAAATAGTTATAACCTCAATATTCTTCAGAAAACCTATCCTAACTTGATCTGTGGCCATCTCCTAATTCCATATACTAAATAAAACTAAAATATTTGTCTTTGAATGGAATGTTGAAAATGTACAGTTGGGAAGAAAAACAAACCAGAAAAAATGTAGTCTATGATTTACTATTTTGTAGTTTAAGTCCCAATGAGATTTAAATCAGGTCAGTAGTACAGTTTATGTTGAAAATTATTTTAATTACAATTTATGTTGTTTTAAATAAGGAATTGTTTTGAAAAAAACTCTGTAGGGACCTTAAATTCCCTGTCCTAAAATGGCTTACATTGGTTTACTTATAAAATACCCAGTAATGGTTTTAACACTATGTTATTTTTGGTCTTCATCCTTACCAAGTACTTGCTAAAAACTCTGTGTTCTGCTTTTTTGATTGGTTTGTCACTATCCAAAGGTAACTTAACGCTTAAAGCATTACAGTCATATTCAGTTCTTTGGGAGAGGGAGAAGATGCAGCACAGTTTGGAGGAAGAGTGTGAAGAAAAGGGAAGGAAGGTAAGAAGCAGAATCATAGAATAGTTTGGGTTGGAAGGGACCTTTAAAGGAGAAGGGTCCTTGCCTGGTTTTGCAGCTCTATAAGGTAGAGGTGCCTGTCCACGCTTCTCCTCAGCTGGGAGAGAGAGATCATCCAGGCACCAGCCACTGCAGACAAGCAATGAAAAACTCTTTTCTTTTCACAGAATGGTTGGTATTGGAAAGGACCTCTGGAGATCATCTAGTCCAACCCACCTGCTCAAGCAGGTTCACCAGAGCTGATCACACAGGAATGTGTCCAGGTGGGTTTGAATGTCTCCAGAGAAGGAGACTTCACAACTTCTCTGGGCAGCCTGTTCCAGGGCTCTGGCACCCTCAAAGTAAAGAAGTTTATTCTCTCATTCAGATGGAACCTCCTGTGCTTCAGTCTGTGCCCATTACCCCTCATCCTAATGTTGGGCACCACTGAAAGGAGTCTGATCCCATCCTCTTGACACCCACACTTGAGATGTTTATAAACATTGATGACATCCCCTCTCAGCCTTCTCTTCTCCAGGCTGAACAGCCCCAGCTCTCTGTCTTTTTCTGCACTCTTTTCTGTGCTTGCCCCAGTGTGAGAATCACTGGGACTGGCTGGGCTCTTGGACAGTACGCAGACAGCATGAGACCATTGGTAGGTCAGGAGTGGGTTTGTGGAGGAAAAAATTTTCTCCTCGCTCCACTTATTTCTGTAGGTAGGGACAGTCTGCATGGTGAGGTGGGTTTTGTCCTGGACCATGCACCCCAAAATACGTGAGTCCCTCAGGGCAGCAGCTGCAGAAGCCACACGCTGCCTCTTACAGGGGTGGGGGTGGTGGGAAAGGGAGAAATCTCTTCAGTAGAAGATTTTGGCATTAGATTCCTGTCGCAGATGTCACCTATAAAGTACCATTGAGGCTGGAAGGAAACAGAATGACATCGTGGAGCCTGTCAGCAGGGAAAAAAACAGCTGGCAATGCCCAGTTCCACTGCCCGCCAGCTGCCTCTTTTATAGGCAGCTGCTAATATTACATGAACCCTAAGCTATAACTACATGAAAATACTTACTCATTTCCCATCTACTTGCATAATTTTATAAAGGATATTAATATAATCCATTTCACTCCTGTCTGTATTAATAACGCTCTGTAAAGGCATCTGAGAAAATTCAGTTTTGCAATGGCACCAGGGCTTTTCATACAGCACATTTTTGGAAGGTTATCGCATGTCTCGAGTGGTTGATGTCACACCGCTGTCAGCTTCAGAGCTCATAAACCTGCCAGAGCTATGCTGCAATCATCTAAAAATGCACCATCCGGAATTTCTTCTAATTTCCTGACATGTCTGTGTGCAGGAACCATTGTGGCAGCTGCCTGAGCATCCTGAGCAACTGGAGACCAGAGTGGACTCTCCTCCTGCGGTGTCGTGCTGCCTGGCAACGGTCACGCTGCCCTCCTCAGGTTGCCATGGTGACACCTCCAGCTTGAGTGTCACCAGGTAGGGGATTCAAAACAATTCGCTCTTGAGAAATAAAGTTCTGGTAAGACTGACTTCCAGAAAAGCGTAATGTTATGACTGTCATCAAGGAACTATGCTTTTTAGAGACAAACCAGCTGACTAAATTTCTTGGTAGGAAGTTGAAAGTTTATAAATAAATTCAGACTCAGGGGTATCCCTGGTCTGCTGGGGGCAGCCCATGGCTACAGCCTCTCAGGGATGTCCTTGCCCCAGCATGGGTCACCCGCAGCCACAGTCCCTCAGAGATCTCCTTTCCCTGGCTTGGGCCACCCATGGCCACAGTCCCTCAGGGATGTCCCTGCTCACTGTGGGTCACTCACAACCACAGTCCTTCAGGGATATCCTCACCCCCTTGGCCTGGAGTGTCCTCAGCAGGGTGTCTGCAGCCCTTCATGGCTGCCCATTACTTTCTGAAGTTTCTGTAGGGTGTAGACCTGGCTAGAGCAGCTCTTGACTGGCATCCAGTGGATCATGACTTCTCAACCCACACCAGAACTGTGGTTCCTGTCTGCATTAACTTTTTCACCTTTGCACATTGCAAGTGCAAGGCTCTGTTTCCCTCCTCATCCCAAGACTAGCACCAGGCCTTTCTCTTGACCATGGCTGAGCCTTCTCCAGGTTCCCAGCTATGAGAATCTCAGACAAGTTCTCAGGGGAGATTTCTTCTTGCAGTCCAACCCTTGGTCATCCCTTTTACAGACCCACTCTAACTGGAACCCTGGGACTTGTCAGACTCCTGACTGTGACCCTAACACTAGTCCAAGTCTGAGTCTAACCCTAACATAAATGCAGGAGGGACCTAAAGCTATAGATGGAATGGAGCCACAAAGGGGCTGCCAAAGAAAGGGATGGACTTCAAAAAGAAGTCATTCTTGGGAACTTGGCTGAGGGTCTTGAGGTAAAGCTCAGTCACTGACATATCATAGTATTATGTTTAGGCTTAGGGTTTAGGTTAGGCTTAGGGTTTAGGTTAGGGTTGTGGTTAGTACAGAGACAAAGCCCAGAGCTCCAGTTGGTGTGGGGCTGCAGCAGTGTTGCCAGAGGAAGGGGTGGGCTGAAGACAGAAATCATTACTGACATCTTGTTCAATACTATAGTGCTGGGCATCTTGGACTAAAGGCACAGCTGAGCTCAAGAGGCCTCTGGTCTCAGCTGTGCACTAGTCTGTAACCCACACAATATTGCTCTTGAAAAAGTTCCCAAAAATTATTTATTCTCCTCCCTTTGGCCGCCTTACCCTCACTGGAGCCTCAGGCCTTGTCTATCACTAACTATAACCTTAACCATAGATCTGGTCCTTGGCTGAGCCTTAGCCAAAGTTGCCCAGCTATGCCCTGGTTTAAGAAAGTTTCAGAGGACTGCTGTAATGCTGTGCAGTAGTATTTCTCTTTTCTGAAGACTGTGTTCAGGGTATTCATGGTATTCTAATTGATGTATATCTCGCCATGCTATTTTATTTTGGTGAGAAAAACGAATTGTTTCTGAACATGTTGGTGACCCCTGCATTCCAGTGATGTAAGGATGCAACTTCTGGTGAATTTTTGCCTAGCACGGTAATAGTAACATACATAGCGTTTCCATATCAGGTGGCAGCTTCACAGAGCCCCATAGAGATAAATAAAATGACATATCTTGTGCTAATTTTCCTTTAATGAGATATATTTTAATGATTAATCTGACCAGCACTTTTGTAACCTGCATGCTTACTCTCAAGACAGTGAACACAGCCAGAGCTGTAATAGTACAGGATGGGATTGCAACTCAGCCACACCTCTCATGTGTCAATACGTCTCTTCAAGGTGGTTCTTCTGCTCTGAACACTGAGTCTGCAAAACAGTCATAAGTCTGTGGTGGCAGACGGAACAGACAGCAGTTGCAGCAGCTGGACCAAGTCTAGAAAGATAGGAAGCAACTGGAAAAGGATGGAGAAGAATTCCTGGATAAAAGGAGCTTGAGAGCTTGCGGGGGAGAGAGGATCTGTGAGAGTCATGGACTCTATCTCACTGAGGTCCCAGGCAGTTACATTATACTCTTCTTTCCTCTTACAGGAAAGTACTGAGTCCAAATATAGTTGTTACTTGTCTAAACTAGGAATTTTTCTTCTTTCTTGACTAGGAGATAACATTTTAATCATTCGGTTACATTCTCTTTGTTTGTTTGTTTTGTTTTATTTGCTTTGTGCTTGCTTCAAATGTACAGTGAAATATTTCCGCATGTCTGCGTGGTTCAGTCATTTGCTTTGCCCTGAAAACAGATGATCACTGAGTGAAGCAGAGTGCTTCTACTCATGCTTCTCTGAGTAATGCCTTGCTTCTACCATGTATTTCAGGAAAAGTGCCAGTGAAATAGCTTGAAGAAGGATAGTCAATGGGTAAACCTGTGTGTTGAGTTTAAAAAGATTATAAGCCAAGATAGGAAGAAGATAGAGAAAACAATAAAGAGAAAAATAGAGAAAAAAAGGTAAAGTGGCAAATGAACTAAAAGAAATAGGTCCATTCTCTGGGAAAAATAAGAGAAGAGCAGAAAAAAACAGTGTTAAAAGCCAGAACTGGAATGAAAAGGGCAGTGACTAGGTAACAAGGGAGTGGGAAGTGAGGAAAGCAGATCTTGACAGGATAATCTACCTACACAAGACTAAGTAATGATTAAGAAATAAGAAGAGATACAGCCATGGGAATGGTGAAGACATTGCCAGGAAAAATTATTTAAGTGAGAAAAAGCAATCACAGAGAAAATATTGGTTGACTATTATACTACTGAACACAACTTTCCTTTACTTGGACATTTGCATCTTAATCTTTGATGTATTTGCATAAGAACTGACTTTAGTTTAACTTCTATGCATAACTCGAAAATACAGTTTTTATCTGGAAATTCCTATGTTAGATTTTTTTAATGTTTGTAGCAAAGTTATAAGAGAAATTTGGGCTTGCAGCTCTACTGAACAGCAGCCTATTGTTTATACTTGCCATCTAAGGGACTTTAGTGCCCAAGATTACCTCAAATATGAAGCTACATTTTGTTTCTGGAGAGTCATACATGAAGCAAGGATATTCTTCTCAGCCATTGATTTCGTCTTCCATTTAGAGTGACAGGTAGAATGAAAAAGAATAACACTTTCTGTCTCAAAGGTCATTCCTGAGAAACCACAGTGTAGTGTAGTTCCAGTAACGCTGATGAGATCAAAGGCTGCCATTTTTAAATGCCTGTGCCCAAAATCTGCAGATTTAAGTCATTAAAAAGGAAAAGACACTGCTAATTCTAACAATCTCATCATTTATTAAAGCTGCTAAAAACAAAGATGTCTGACTTAGTCACCAGGGTTAGAAATGTCAATTTTAATCTTTTTGTGCTTATTGCAATACTATAAGTGTAAAGCTGTGTCATGTGCTTGTGTAAAACTAATTTAAATAGAAGCTGACTTCTATACACCAAACTGTGTTTTATGAAGATTACTGCGTAGCAAAATAATTGACACATATGTATACAACTACATTTTATGGACAGACTACTGACACAGATTGATAAATACCATGTCTCAAACCAAATTATTTTTAGAACGATCATGTGAATCCCTTCTTTTATAGAATTTATGTTTAAATAAAACGAAATTCCTGTAGTTAGAATATTTTGTATTTTGATAATCAATATTGTCTCTCATTTATTTCTATTAATCCAAACTCAAGCAGCAATGAAACCCAATATACATTTTAAATCCAATGCAAGATTTTAACAAGTTCCTGTGTGACTGTTGACATTTTGTGATGAGACATACTCACAACTACAGCTCTGATCATCAAATTCATCAAACCAGATTCTTCAAAGCGTGATGTTTGCATCAAACACTTGTACATGGCTTGACACCTTTAGGAAGCAGTTAATCGGTTTCTGTTGGCTGATGAGGACATTCCAGAAGGTTTTGCACTGAAAGTTAAATCAAACTGTGCACAGCTTGGCGCTGCCACAGCAAGTGTTTCCAGTCCGTGAGCTGTTTTGCTCGAAGCTGTCTCACACACCTCTGCTCTACCCCGCAGCCTGCAGGATTAGCACACTTCTACCTTACGTGGCAGAAGAAAAGGAAAGAGCGAATGGGTTTGACTTCCTGAGAATGTGACACTGCAGGCAGTGAAAGCCCGGGAACAGTCCCAGCACAGAGGTGACTTGAACTAATCATCTCTCCTGTTGTCTTTATGTGTTTCATTAACAAGCACTGATAAAAATTTTAAAAACAAGTGTCAGTAAGTGAATGAGTTGGACTTCAAGTTAATGTGTGGTCTGTGCACGTAGGTTGAGAAAAGTGCTTGAATTATTGTTTCTGGACTTTTCCAAATTCAGCTTTTAAGATGTGAAACTGAAGAGAACCTGACATGGGTGATGGAACAGCAACAGCAAGTTTACTGAAAGTTATAATGCAGCTGCAAATGTTGGCTTCAGTCCTGTAGAAACAGCAGAAACTCTTCCAGTAACAGATGGTCTAGGGCCTTTCATTTATTCAGGGACTGTTAGTGTGTACCTGCCCATTTCTGTCTGCAATGGAAGGATGTCGTGAGGACACAACAATGGTACTGGGTCAAAAATGCATCCAGCTCCATATCCTGTCTCTGACAGTGGCCAATGCTATCTCATGAGAAAAGTAGCAAGAGCAGTTCCAGGGGAAAAGCCTTTTCTCAGCAATCTTAATTTCGTCTGTGCCTGCTGCAGCAACTTGCCTTGAATATTTGCTGTCGGTTCACTCTACCACTTCTCCAATTCTTGAAGTACCTTTTGTGTGGACAAGCATATTATGTTCCAGTGAAAATCAAAATGGAAGTCTTAGTGCTAACTGCTCTTCTACAGCAGTGGAGATAGAAGCGCTGCACCTACTTTTGAACCCTGGACCTGTGAATATTCAGTTGTCATTAAATACCGTAAGTGCTCTGAGAAGCCCAAGAGTTTGCTCACCTTAGCTGTCACCCTGGCCAGCTTCCCCTGAGATGTGCAGTGCACAAGTAAGGATGCAGATCTCACCAAGCCCATGCATCTGTTCTCAAATTGTACTCCACTGAGTGTAAGTTGACATAATTTCGGTTGGTCTGACCCTGTAAGTACTGCTCTGCAAGCATGAAAATTGTAGAATCAGATGAGTACCCATTCAGCCAAGCATTTAAGGACGAATTTAAGTCCTGTTGACTTACACGAGAGATAATGTGTGCTTAAGTGTTACTGAACAAGGACTATTGTTGTCATTGTCATATTCTACTTTCAGACTTTTTAGAGGTGACATCGGTTGACTTGAATGGAAATATGAGTGTGGGTTGAGCCTATGCTGAAAAGTTTTGATTCCCAGTTTGAAAAATATGTAAGATAGTCTACCACTCTTCAAAGACACTTGTATACCTCTACCACTACCAATATTTCTCTACAGCAACCTGTTTCATTATTATAAAATTGAAGATTTTCAGCAGTATTTATTATTTTTTTCCTTTAAATCACAAAAATACTTAGTGATACATTATCCTGGATCAGTTAAGTTTAGTTCAATTTAGTTTAGTTTAGGCTTTTCTTTAAATAGTAGTTATTAGCAGTCTTGCTAAATTGTAACCCAAAGGGACATTAGCATTTGAGACACTGAAACTCCTGGACATGTAGCTTTTCCTAAGGTCACTGCCAATGGCTGAACATATGCCTATTACTGAAAGGACAACAGGTAGGTAATAGTAATAGATGCCCCCCCAAAATATATATTTTCAAAATCTGCTTACGGTTTTAGACACAAAGTAAGATAAGGAAAATATGTATAGCATCAAAGAAGTTTCCAAATATGGGAGATAAGTGAGTTATAAATATGGCTACATTAAAATTGCATTAAAATCATCTTGCTCTGTTCACTCATGTTGTTGTGTCCCTGCAAAAAAAACATTCATTTGACTGAGAAAAATGTAAGTTTGTATGGCAAATCAATTACAGTCTTGGTAAAACTAAAGTTCTGGATAATATTACTTGTTTAATGTTGTTAGTATTATTAATTCATTAGATTAGTTAGATAAGCTGTTCTCTCCAATTCTTCTGAAAAGCAACAGTTATCAATTTGACAAGGCAGACAGATTAGTGATCAACATCAAATTAGTCTGACTAAGGTTGCAGTTTAATTACAAGCATGAGAAACACCAACATTACAAAAGGGAGAATTTGACTCTTGCTGTGTCAGAGCATGATGCGTTCAGCCTGACAAACTCATTATTTATTGGGTTTTCAGAGCAAAAATATCCTGTGAAGAATTTTTTAACAAAAGTCCTCATGAAAACTTGAAACAATGTTGCATTACATATAAGTAGAAAATGATGCAAACCTTTGTCATAGTTCAGCTCAAAGGGGGTGAAACACCTTAGAAAAAGTGATGTTGCTTCAAGCTCTGTGTGAGGACAGCTGAACCTCATCTAGTTGAAGAAGTCCCTCCTCATTGCAGGGGGGTTGGACTAGGTGACCTTTGAAGGTCCCTTCCAGCCCAAACTCTTCTATGATCTGTGATTTTATGAACTTGTAGAGAGTAGGTGGTGAAAGGGAAATGTGGGCAGTGGTGAAGTATTGTGCATCTGGGCAGCTTGCAAGAGCTGGGCCTCTTGTGCAGCATGAGGGCAGTCAACCACCTTCAAAGACTAAGAGCTATTGTGTGGAAAGATGTTGTGTAGACAGCTCAGCTCGCCCTGGGGTGGGAAACTGGTGTTACGGGTGGATGGCCAGGCAGCCATCAGGACTGCGTGTGACCTCTGCCCAGTGAGGTTCACCACCTCGGCTAGTGAGCTGCCTGCCTGCTGTGTAGGGCCATTCTTTCTGCTACTCACAAGCCAAAGATAATGTCCTGCTGTCCCATGTGTGGGCCATTAGTTACGCATCCTTCTATCTGATATGCCTGCAGAGCTGTGCAAAGATCCCTTGATGGACCGTGGCTCAGTGGCAAAATATTCTAAATGCTGGGCAAAGTGCCTTGTGTTTGTAGTTAATACTGAACAATCACCAGGAAAACATACTGTGAATTATCACTAACAGCTTTTCTCAGCGTGGGAGCTAAGCAGCAGAGGAGGAGATTGGCAAGTCACCCCACACGTATGTTAAGCTGGTAATTTATCATTCTGTATCAAGAATCAAAAACAGGGTGGAACCAATGGTCAACAGGCAAATTCCTATAAATACAGGGCTATGTTGTCCAGCCAAGCTGTGCTGGATACTGTACTGGAGAATCTGGGCTGGCATAGCAGAGGGAGAAAAACAAAAGGGAGCAGTCCCTGTCTCTGTGCTGCAGAGAGGATTTCTAAATTACTTTAATGAGGATAACCCAAATGGTGGTGTAATCCTCACCCTGGAGACAAAGTGGTGAAAGCCATGCAGAAGGAAACAAAAATGATGGACTTATTAAAGGCAGAGACTGTGGAAAGCGAAGCAGTTTGTTAATTCGAATGTCCCCACGGAATCACTGCCATAATATCAAAATAGGTATGGGGTTCATTTGTCAGTCCTGTTAGAAAAGGATCTGAGCAGCTCATAAACCAGCCTCGTGCTATCAGCTCTATGTACAGCCTGGGCCAAACTGCTGATTTACGGTAGAATTTAGTTTCTATTCCTCCTGATGAATAGTCAAATCTTAGGTTGAAAACATTGCAAACAGCTGCTGGATAGTTGTAACTCCTTTTTTTCTTTGCATTTTTGGAGACTGATGGTTTAACACACACATAAGGTTATTAATTCTTCCCTGTCCTGCCTGACCCACCCCCTTTGCATCCTCTTGTCCCCTTCAGAAACCTTACGGCTTTGCAGAATCACAGAATGGTTGGGGTTGGAAGGGACCTCTGGAGATCATCTAGTCCATCTCACCTGCTAAAGCAGATTCACCTAAAGCAGATCACACAGGAATGTATCCAGGTGGGTTTTGAATGTCGCCAGAGAATGAGACTCCACAACCTCTCTGGGCAGCCTGTTCCAGGGCTCTGACACATTCAAAGTAAAGAAGTTTTTCCTCGTATTCAGATGGAACCTCCTGTACTTCAGTCTGTGCCCGTTGCCCCTCATCCTATCATTGGGCACCACTGGAAAGAGTCTGATCCCATCCTCTTGACACCCACCCTTGAGATATTTGTAAACATTGATGAGATCCCCTCTCAGGCTTCTCTTCTCCAGGCTGAACATACCCAGCTCTCTCAGTCTTTCCTCATAAGAAAGGTGCTGTAGGCCCCTAATTATCTTCATAGCCCACCACTGGACTCCCTCCAGAAATTCCTTGTCCTTCTTAAGCTGGGCAGCCCAGAACTGCCACACTTATCCAGATGTGGCCTCACCAGGGCAGAGTAGAGGGGCAGGATAACCTCCCTCAACCTGCTGGACATACTCTTCTTAATGAACTCCAGGTACCATTGGCCTTTTTGGCCACAAGGGCACATTGTTGACTCATGGTCAACCTATTGTCAAACAGGACTCCCAAGTCCTTCTCTGCAATTCTGCATTCCAGCAGGTCAATCCCTAACCTGTACTGGTGCCTGGCATTATTCCTTGCCCTTGTTGAACTTTATCAGGTTCTTCTCTGCGCAGTCTCCCATCCTTTCCAGGTCTCTCTGAATGGCAGCACAGCCTTGAGGTGTGTCAGCCCTTCCTCCCGGTTTGGTATCATCAGCAAACTTGCTGAGGGTGCACTCAGCAGGTCATCCAGGTCATTGATGAACAGACTGAACCAGACTGGACCTAACACTGAACCCTGGGGAACCCCACTAACTACAGGCCTCCAACCAGACTCTGCACCATTGATCACAACCCTCTGATCTCTGCCATCCAACCAGTTCCCAACCCATCTCATTGTGCATTCATCCAACCCACACTTCCTAAGTTTACGTATGAGGATGTTGTGAGAGAGAGTCTCAAAAGCCTTGCTGCAGTCAAGGTAGACAACATCCACTACTCTTCCCTCGTCTACCCAGCCAGTCATATCATCACAGAAAGCTATCAGGTTGGTCAAACATGGTTTCCCTTTGGTGAAACCATGCTGACTACTCCTGATAACCTTCTTTTCCTCCACATGCTTGGAAATGATGTTCAGAATGAATCATTTCATAACCTTTCCAGGGTTGGAGGTGAGGCTGACTGGCCTGTAGTTTCCTGGGTCAATACTTTGCCAATACTTGTGTACCATCTGTTTTACCCAAACCTTCTGGTGCCTTTCAGAGGTTGTAAGACGACTCTGCTTTAACTGAACTGCTCGGGTGAGGTTCATTTTGCTCTCAAAATATCAAGATGTGGGTGTAGGTGGCTACATATAAACAAGGTGGCTAACCTCCTTCAATAGATGATGGAGATCAAGTCAAACTGTAACTTGGAGGTGATTCAGTTTACCCCCAAATTTTACCCACTAGGTGTTCCTACAGTAGACAACTTATGGCTGGTCAGATAACTGTTCTCTCAAGAGCAAAGAATGAGCAGAGGGTGAATCCATTGACTAGGTACCATCCATGGGGTTTGCTGTGCCTGAATAGCACTGTGACAGAGGCACAAACTTTCCTGTTATGGACCCTTTTTCTGATAGGGATTATGTCAAACACAGGTTCACTCTCAGGGCATTCTTTTAGCCCCAGTTCTGATTCAGTCACAGCACCATCCCAGTTCATGCTGCCTCTCAGATTTTCAGGGTTTGCTATATAAGTTTCTTTCTAATGTCTATTCCTGCCATATGGGCTCAGACAATTCAATGTTTCGATGATTCTAGACAAATATTTCTTTCTGTGTTAATGTAAAATTTTACAAGTGCAATGCTTTTTCTGGCCATACACAAATGTTTTGCCAGTTTTCAAAGTACGTGTTTTAAATCAATCACATCTCTCTGAGCAACAAAAGATTTTAAAACTGTCCCAGCTGCTCTATTATTTCTAGCTCATTCTATTATATTTTAGAAAATATTTGATGGGAGAGCATTGACTCTTGGCTAATGATTAGACAGGATAGCAAACATGTTTGGGGGAGTAATAATGTGTTTGGAGTAAGTGATACTAAACATGGTTTACTGGAACTAGAGCATAATGACAAATACTGTGCTTTAAGGCTGAGCAGTGGTTATTAATTAGCTATACCTACTTACTCTAAGATGTCTCTGCTGTATGAGTATTGCTGGTTTCCTGAATCTTCTTGTTCTTTTTCAAGGTAGCTTATTCAATGAAAATAGCAACATGTGGTGGGGTCAGTACACCCTCACTAATTTTATATTTTCTCTTAACGTACATTGAATTTAAAAATATTTGGTCTGCCTTCCATTAACTATAAATGTCATGCTGCCCCTTAAAAATATGACATAAGCCGTTTCTTAACCTTCTTACTCAAATCCACCTGATACTTGTTCAGTACAACACATAGAAATGTTTCACTACACGCAGTTTACAGCCATGAGGGAGTACTGCTTCTTCTATTCTGACCTATATCATTGTAAGTCATTAAGTTTTGTACAATTATTCTTTTTTAAAGACGTACACGGAGATAAATAGCAGTCACTAGGCTGCAGAACTGTGTGCTACTGCCCGACAATAGGAATATGTAGGGTGCTACTAATCTGGGGCATCTAAACAATAGACAAGTGGTGCCTTGCTCATCAGAGATGAAACACAGAGAAAAGAAAAAGTACCCCGAGATCTCAGATCTGAGGAAGGTATTTTCCCAGCCCCCAAACCTAACAACTGGTATAAGTTGTTATATCGATAACCAAAGCTTAGAAACATATTTTTTGACTGAGAGTTTAACAAGCATTATTTAACCTCAGGTAGCTTGCCCACATATTTGCGTGAATGCACATTGGACCCAGAACTTCTCCCACGAGAAGAGCCTTCTAGAAAAATTTGACTTTATTTTAAAGCTTAAGTGGTGGTAAATTCACCACCCTGGTCTTATTCTAAATTTTTAGGCTGAATTTCTTATCTTTGACATCTAGCAACAGCATTTTATTATGCCTCTATTAGTGTTGTTGAAAAATCCTACACAACGCATAGGAAAAAAATTATAGAGTAGGATCCAAAGCATTTCTGAATCTTCTTTTCAAGAGGCCAAATAATGTTATTTTCTTCAAACCTTGTCTTGTCATGGCTCTCCTCTGAATTCACTCAAGCATGTGGACATAGGCTATATGATCTTCTTCAGCTTGAATAACATCTCTACACCTGTTGGAAAGGATAAAAGGTAAATTTTATTTTTCAAAGCTAATTTACCGAAAACAAATAATGACTTAAAAGATACAGTTTATCTGTACTACAGTGCAAGACATTCCCCCCAAAAATGGAGGCATTAATGGAGTTTCCATATGTCTGACATTTTAAGGGGTATTTCCAAACATATACTCTTGTTATTGTTTGTGTTATTTACTTCTTGCCTTCCAAATTAAAGCAATACTGGAAAAATAATTTTACAATTTTATACTCAATTTGCTCTTTGAATTTCTTGAGTGATTAGTTGGAAGTTGTTTTCCGCTTGTTTTCCAATGTGAATTCATTGCTTTTCTTAGGGAAATTAGAACAGGTGGTTTACCTTGTTTCTCTTGCTTGTTTAACAAGCTTAAAAACTAAAAAGCCTACTTACAAAAGCTTCCCTCCTCTGCCTCTTGCGGACTCCTGAGTAAACTGGAAAGTTATAGCAACAATATTTAAGTACATACATTTACATGATGTGTGACAGCTATCAAATGTGTGTTTTGAGATGAGTCAGAATCTAACTTGAAGCTCTGCTGTGTAACCTTTCAGTCTGGTTGCAATCTCATCTAGTGACAGTTTCACTAACACTATACACAAACTTTTCCCAAATTTCTGCATTCCAAACCCAAGTCTTTTAAGACTTGGAGGTATAACCTTTGTGCTCAGCTTTCAGACATATTATCTGACCTTTTACACTATAATGCATTTTTTTGCAGAGTCACTGTTTAGACAGTGGCATAACAGTGTGATCTGCTCTGTTGTCTGGTTATTTCCAGCTAACCCTTCCCGGACTATCGTGGTTCTGACAGCAGCTGAGCAGATATCTGGTACAATAACAAGATTATCTCTTTCCTGTGTGGTTTCTGCTTTCAGCATTTGAGTGTATCAATATGTGCTGCTGTTGTTGTCTCCCTGCGTGTATGGCTTGATACCTATGTACAATGAATTTTTTTGGAAGGGTCAATCTTATCCTTTTTCATATAGAGGCCTCCCTCTTGAGTTTCTAAAGCTGATCTCTTTTGGGATGTGCCCAAATTCCCAGATTCTGCTGAGATCAGAAGCCAGCAAGTGCTGAGGCACGAACATGGAGGAAAGAAAATAACTTCAAGTCATTATGAAATAAGAAGCTCTGGTCACTGACAGTGATGGAAGTCACCAAAAAAGCTTATTCAGTTCTTAGGTACAGCAGTCTACACATCCAAATTACATTAAAGCACAGTCATCTTAAATTTCATGTAGCTGTGATGTCACTCCTTTTCTTTGCCATTTCCCCAGTCAAAGATGATAGACCCGTGCTATCTCAGATTACGATGCTGTATCTGAAGCGTATTTATCTGGGGAGAATTGACTCACTGATTTTCTAATTGATGAGACAGCAAAATAAATGCATGCATCAACTAAAGACAAAGTGATTTCGAAGACCTTTGCTGTGCAGAGTGAACAGAAACAGGATGGTCGTGCTTAATACTCAGGATTGGGTAATAAATATTTTTCAAGAATTTTCAAGAGATGCTGAAAAATATTTCAAAAGTAAATGATGAATGATTGTTTTCTCATTTGCTGGAGTTTTTCTTCCCTTTAATGAAAAGGAAATTTTAGTACTTTTATATCTGAAACTGTTCTAGAATTAGAAAACAAAAAAACCCTCCCCAAAACTGTTTATCCTTCCAAATCTTTACAAGATTGTTTTGATTTTTTAGAAGTTTTAACCTACTTTAAAGCTTTCAAAACTTACCATAAAATTCAGAGGTTAGATGTGCCTCCCAGAACTGAACTCCCCATGGATCCTGTGTTACAGATACAGTTAACTACCTGTGCAGTACCATCTGCTGAGCGGTCATTCAGAAATTTGGGTTAGATCCCCTAAAGATCATTATTAGATGGTAATTCTTATAGCTACATGGAATATAGTGAAAAGACAACATACATGTCAGCAGTCAGGAGCTGGTGGGTCAAGACTGACATTAAGGTTATACTGGAAAAAAAAAAAAAAAGCAAAAAAAGAAGCTGCTGTTCTTTCTAAAAATAAGGCAGCCATCACCTGTTCACCAACTTTTGAGGTGAAAACCAGATATACAGTGAATTCTCCAGTCTTACCTTGTGAGAGGTCAGAGTGCCATCTACCTCTCTGAAAACTATGTTTTACCAGAAGAAGAAGAAACATGAGGATGCAATGTGTCCCATAGCAGGACCTCTCTGGATGCAGCCTGAGCTGTGTCGTCTCGAAAGGCAGCACTTTCTTGAGCTCAGCATCACGGTATGACACCAAAAGGAGTGTGATGGGTTCACAAATTAGTGAGTGGGGCACAGGAGGGACGCTTCACAGATGTTCCAAAAGGCCAGTGTGCTAGTGCCACATCTTGTGTATGGACAGAAACACAAATTCCCCCTGGGAATCAGTCAGCAGCCCAAGGAACGAATTCACAATGCAGTATAGGTATGAACTTCCTCAGATATAATTCAAATGTAATAGCAGTATGTAACTAACATATATTTAAAGGATAGCGGGGATCAAATGAAAAGAGTGTTTTCAAGATGATGTGCCTTTCATAGATCATGTGGTTGGGAAGCCAACGGGAAAAGAGACCAGGAATGGGTAGGAATGGATCTTACACGCCTGTGCAAACAGATGGGCTTCTGTCAAAATCCAGGCATTGCATTCTGCTTTTAATACACCAAGGTACTCAACTCCTTGCGTACTTTGACTTTGCATTTACAACAACCGTTACTTTCATAATATAGATGCTAAGAGTTGTATAATTAAAAATGGCACATTAAACCAATGAACTATAGTGGCAGCTCAGTTTTCTGAGACCATATAAATTAATTGCTTTCTCATCTTTCTCTGACCTTGTTTTAGAAAGTAGGTAGGATGAATTCATCTGACATTTATGCTTTGCCAACTTTACTTCCTGAACACCCTCTGCAAAGCAGCAGATTAGTATTTCAGGGTTAAAGTGTGATGTAGACAACACAGCTGTACAAGAGATGAAGAGGATAAGAAACCTGCTTACCACATGCTCTGCCTTCTACCAAAATGTTAGCAACGAGTTCCAGTAAACCTTCTCCTGTCAGCCTTGGTCAGATTGGAAAGGGAGTGACAGGTGATTTGGGTTCTGTCCCTGAAGTATCACGCCTTAACGAGTGGGTACAAGCACCTTGCTGCTTTCCTCCCAGTGGTTTCCTTTGGGGTGAGGGTGGGGTGGCACAGGAGGGCAGTGCCTTTGAAGAATTGCGAAGTTATGCACAGATCATTGCTCAGCGCTTTCCCTAACCTCAGAACAAACACTGTTCACATGAGCATGACTTGAACACAACTTGAAATAAGAAAAAATTCTCAAAAGAGAATTAATAGAAACTGTTCTAACAGAAATAGCAATTGGATGCCACTTTAAAATTGCTGAGACTCATCGTTTCTGTTTTTCTGATATTGCTTGGGAGAGAAACTGCAGTAGGCAATAAACTACTAACAATGTAGAGGAAAAAAACAACGCTCACTCTGTCTGATGTTTTGCCATGAGGATCTACTGGCTATCAACATAGAGCTTTGCAGGTCACCGTGTTCCATATTTTCCTTGTGAAATGTACTGTGTGCTTCGGTCACTTGAGTAAATCTGTGTATGCAGTTTCCTAATAAATTTTTTATTTTATTGCCTTATAAAAGGGACTTTAAAGACCATGTGGATCTGTAATTGAAGATTATAGGCTTAAAGAGAGAACAATTTTATGGGAGCACAAGGGACATGGTATTTGTTATGAGAGTGGAGCCTACCCACATCATAATTTCTGCACAGCAGATGTGGAACAAAGCAATGCAGAGAAATGGTAGGGGACAGACCCCAGCTAGCCCTGGATCGGTGCTGAAGGAATAGGAACAAAACCAAGTAAAAAGAGCCTTTCCCAGGTTTTGTGAGCTCAGTTTCCCTCCATCCCCTGCTTACCAGGGCCACCCGGACTCATGGACCTCTCTCCTGCAGCATGAATCCTGCTCACAGCTCTCAGCACCTGTGTTGGGGCAGGACAGGCACCTCCCTGACCAACAACAGCCCTAAATGGCTCCGCTCAGCCTCAGCTTTAGCAAACTGAGCTGAGCAGCAGCTCTAAACTGTGCCCTGTCCCCACCCTGCAGGCATCCACGTTCACCCTCTGGCTCCAGCAGAGAGAGAAGGGGCATCTATGGGAAAACTCCAGCATGAAAATGATGCCATGCTACAGGGAGGCCAATTTCAGGTGTAGGTCTTGAAAGGAGACTGTTTCAGACGTGTGAGGTGCTGGGCTGAGGCTTTGCCAAGTGATGATGATACTCTGCATAAATAACCCAAGCGATGCTCCCTCACTGCATCTGATCCAGCCTGAAGCCTTCCTGTGGAGGGTGGTGGGTTTCTCCACACCTTCTACCACTGGGGAGAGGCTTTACTTTGTCATTGGACTGCCCAGAGCTAGTGCTGAAGAAAGCACATGTTTAATCCCAGTCCGAAAGCGTGTGAACTGCAGAATTTGCTTGATTTATCATTTCAAAACTGCATCAAAGCCAGTCCATACTTGCTTTTCTCATTTGCTGGTTTTCAGATAGGTGTTTTAACAGTTCTGCAACCCAGTTCAGCCTGTTCAGCTATAAAGATGTAGTTGATTGATAAAGTATTTCTCCATAAGTAATCTTCTGTCACTGAATATCTAATTGTGTAAATTAAAGTATACTACACGGGTATGTGACTAGAGAGAGGAGGACAGTTAACATTGCTTCATTTTCAGAAAATGGTTTAGTATATATTCTCCCCCCCACTTCCAATATCACACTGTACCATCTTGTGTTTAATTATACAAATGTGGACACATATACTTTGGGGAGGGGTAGCTTTATACCCTAGAGCATAAATAATAAGCAGTACATTTCTTATCAAGTCATACTTTGTTAGTTTGTATTTCTCCAAATGTCCTGATCCAGTCCTGTTCTGGAGGAATCCTGACTGGTTTACCCTCATGGGCTAACAGATCACAAGTTACAGGTTCACAGTGACTTAAATGAAACATGTCAAAATAGGAAAATTTTGGCTAGATCTCACTTTGAGCTTTTGATTATTTCAGTAAACTTTTCAAAGGAAATATTGGAAAGGAGAAGACTTGTAATCTCCTCTGCATCCAAATCCACTAGCCTGGTAATGTTACCCAAAGACAAGATGACACTGTACCACAAAGACAAGCTCTAATCTGGAAAAGATGGAGATCAGATCATAGATTAGAAAATGATCAAGAACTAATCAAAGTGCAGAATTTATGGACTAGGCATCAAAAAAAATTGCAAGATTAAGGAGAACTCAAGGTGAAATTCTTGAACAAGCTATTTTAAGATCTTTTCTGTCTTGAATGATCTGGCAAAATACAAGAGGATAAATAAATGAAGTAGTATCTTGAGGACAGGAGGAAAGTTTACTAGCAGAAAAATACAGAGTTGGGCATGAAAGGGTCATACACATGAGAATTTTCTGGAAACTGGAAACATTGATTGGAAGAGGAGGGACTTCAGAATATTACACAGTCACATTTTACCTAATTCAGGTAATTAGCTGGATGGCAGCATCCAAAGAGGTGCAGTCAATGGCTCAGTGTCCAGGTGGAAAAGAATGAGTGGCATCCCTCAAGGGTCTGTATTGGGACCAATACTGTTTAACATCGTCAGCAACATAGATAGTGGGATCAAGTGCACCCTCAGCAAGTTTGCAGACGACACCAGCTTAGTGGTGTGCGTGACAAGCCTGAGGGACGGGATGCCACCGAGAGGGACCTCGAGAAGCTCGAGAAGTGGGCCCATGCGAACCTCATGAGGTTCAACAAAGCCAAGTGAAAGGTCCTATACCAGGACTGGGACAACCCTGGGATCAACAGAGCCTTGGGCGGTTAAGGGATTGAGAGCAGCTCTGCTGAGAAGCACTTGGGGGTACAGGTGGACGAAAGATTGGACATGAGCTGGCAATGTGCGCTGACAGCCCAGAAGGCCAACTGTATCCTGGGCTGCATTAAAAGGAGCATGATCAGCAGGTCGGGGGAGGTGATTCTGTCCCTCCGCTCTGGTGAGACCCCACCTGGAGTCCTGTGCCCAGCTCTGGAGCCCTCAGTGCAGGAAAGACATGGACCTGTTGGAGAGGGGACAGAGGAGGCCACAAAAATTATCAGAAGGCTGGAACAGCTCTGCTGGGAGGACAGGCTGAGAGAGCTGGGGCCATTCAGCCTGGAGAAGAGAAGGCTCCAGGGACACCTTATTGCGGCCTTTCAGTGCTCAAAAGGGGCCTGTAAGAAAGAGGGGGACATATGTTTTAGCAGGGCCTGTTGCAATAGTACAAGGGCTAAGGGATTTAAACTAAAGGAGGGGAGATTCAGGCTAGACATGAGGAAGACATTTTTTACAATGAGGGTGGTAAAATACTGGCCCAGGTTGCCCAGAGAGGTGGTGGATGCCCCATCCCTGGAGACATCCCAGGCCAGGCCGGACGGGGCTCTGAGCAACCTGAGCTGGGTGAAGATGTCCCTGCTCATGGCAGGGGGTTGGACTAGATGAGCTTTGAAGGTCCCTTCCAACCCAAACTAGTCTATGATTCAATGATTCTAATTTAACATATATTGTCCTCTATTTTTTTTGTTTTAGTTATTCATTACTGCCTTTTTCTGACAAACATTAGCATTAGGATTTCTTCTATCCTTTGCACATTTAAAAAATGGACTTAGATTGTACTCGGCCCTGCCAGCACATTTTTCTACCTGATGTCTTTTTCCCCTTCATAATTTCTAACTTAGAACAATCATGACATTTATTGTGTCATTATGTTTTATGCACTGGGTTCTCCTTTAACTTTGCACTTGGCTGATAAAAGAACCCTCAAACCTCTGCTCTGGTAATCCAGTTTACTTGCCAATAAAATAGACCAGCAAAACTCTAAAAGTGAGGCCAGCTGAGCTGGGGCAGAAGGAGGAACAAGCATCCATCCAGAGACTGGAGCTAACATCACTCTGCAGGTGGCACGCTGCGGAACTGTTTGTGGGTACTGGTTGTTTTACCATGACTTTTCTCTGCTTCCGTGCCAAGGATACAAATAAAGACAACAAACTGTCTCTCCTTCACCTGCTACTTCACAGGAAATCGTAATGTCTGCCCAAGCATTCAAAAAATTAACATGATTCTTCTCAAGTCAGAGGAACTGTTTCCAAACTGTGCGTGGCATGAAAGTTACCACTTCTGTTTCAAGCCTGATGGAGTCCTTGAGTGAACGCTTGTCTGTATTTACTGCGATAACTGGTTTAAGTATTACCTCTCTCTACAAGCCTTGCTGTTCTTAAAACTGTCTCTGAGAGCCTTAAGAAATAGAAGGCAGTTAAAGGGAGCAGAAATGCACTTATGTGTAACTACAAAAACCAAAACCAGATAAGAATCAACACTTCAAAAAATCACCACTGGCTAAAATAATTTGCTGCTTACCCCACCTGTCCCCATGCCCCAGCTCACAGCTGGCACTGCTCTGAGGGCATGTACCAGGTCCCTGCTGATATTGCTTGCTGCTTACAGCGATGTGCCTGCCCATCTTCTTTGAATGTGAACACTCCAAGCTACAGAGACAATTTTGAACCCAGGTATGGTGCAGGGATGAGACTCCATAGCCTCACATGGGGTTCTGAAAAATGCCTGTTGTGAAGAACGAGAAGGATAGCACTGATCCCACATATTTAATGCAAGTTGCCCCTCGTGCTGGGTTCACCTGTGCCTTCTTCTCACTCACCTGTGCCCTTTTTCATGCTCGTGGGAGTCTTTGCAAAACAAATTGTCTGGGGGTCACGTCTTTAAACATGCTCAAGTCATTCAGTCTGAGACCATTAACTAGTTCAGTCATCTTACAAAATTACTCGCCAAAATCTGGGAAATTTGAAATACTGACCATGAAATAGAAGAACCCTTAAGAATTTATCTTCAAAGACTCAAACATGACAAGAAACTTTGTCCAGGTGCTGTAAGATGACTTGCCCTCCCTGTAACAAGAAATTCGGTATTGCTTATGTGACGGATTTGCCAGCAAGACCATGTTATTGTCTCTGCCCAGCGAGCCATGCGACATCGAAGTGGTGAGTCAAATGTGAGGGACCCTGCAAAAATGTAACCCCTTCTATTGAATGGGCTGCGAAACTTTCCATTTGTTCATCTGTATCTCTGGCATATGCTGTAGCCGTAACTTACAATCAATGATCTGCTTAAGTGTTAAGATGTACATCCAGGTAACTTGCCGTAGGGAATAGATTATGCCACAGAGGCAGCATTCCCAGAAGACATCTTGTGTGAAATAGATATTAATCAAAGCAATTCCAGTGGTTCCTGGAGGGCAGCAAGCTATACTTCATTAAGCATTGCTCAAACCTGGCCTGTGCACACTCTCAGCTGTGTACACAAGGGCGGCTCTTGCAATTTCAACAGTGAAGGAAATGGCCAGCTGCACATAGAGACAACGTTGGGATGCTCTGAAACAACATTTTCAGTGCTTTTCAGTTTGTCAGAGTTGTAGTCCCATTTTCCTTCCAGGAGAAGTATTGTTTGAAAGCTAAGAAAAATGCTTGAAATCATCACATCATATTGCATGAGACAAAAGAAGGAGAATGTGGAAACCAAACTAGATTTGTGGCTCATTAAATGCCACTGACCTTAAAATGCACATGTTCCTCATTCTGGTTTTGCTGCCTGACGTGTCTCTGTGTATCACTGTCAGCCACAGGATGAGCTTTCTGAAGCACCCATAGGGCACTCACTTTGTTCTCTTGGCAATAATTTCAGAGGTTATTGCCCAACAATAATTTATAGTAGTCAAATACAATAATCTAAGAAGCAATGAATAGTATTTTTACAAGCTAGTTTTTCATTGTCACTTTGTGTTTCTGTGGCCTTTTATGCATTTGACAAGCATGCATTTAACCTTAAAAATATTTGTCTCCTCCACCCACAGCAGGACACAATGGTAAGGTCTGTGGACTCCTAAAAATGCTACATCGAAAGCTGTGAGGAACCTTACTTATCCTTATTTACACTCACCTTTATCCTTCAGCAGTAGTGTGATGGAGACAGGCATTGTTCAATAAAAGCCAACAAGACATGGTTTATCACCGTTTATCACACTGAGGTACAGGTGTCTTATTCAGCTGTGCTCTTTTTTTCTTTTTATTGTTGTTTTCTGCATGGAAATTTTAAGACTACGTATGCCTTTTTTTTTTTAATCCTTAAATTTGGTTGTTTCATAAGACTTCAGAACATTTGAGTATTATACTTTTAACTATTTTATGAAATCTAAGGTTAAGATGTATTTGTGTCTAAGATGGCTAAAAATGTGTCTTATTCTTTGGCTTCTGATTTGCCCTGTCTGGTTGTTATACCTCATCAGTGATATGGCAAGTGAGTGGTGGTTTTTGTTTGTTTTTTATTTTATTATTATTACAGAGTCATACCTGGGCCCAAACCAGTCAGTCTGCAGAGCATATTGCTCATCTGTATTTCATTGAGGCACTCTAAAGTGCTCCACAAGATGTGAGGAACAAAACTAGTTCCCTACTGACTTCCAGAGATGTTTTTTTAGAAATTTCTCAATTTCTCAACCACTTATATCATAACAAGTTCTATAAGGTTAATTATTCTTGTCTGGCTGCCTGTTGCTCTGATGTCAGGAATCAAGTCACCCTGTTGGAGCTTAATTTTGCCTTCATTTTCACATCTGTGAGGCATAAGTTTTGGTTTTATCTAAAGACGTTCTTAGTCTGCAGCTATTCAAATGAAAGGGAATTGATTCAAAAGTAGTTATATTGTTTCTGATCCTAATCCATGCAAGACCCCACTATTGACACTTTTTTCATTCATTAAAATCAGCAAAAACAATCAATTTTTTCTTAGCATTGTTTTTAAGCCTTTTGGATTCCTAACTGTATTTTGCAGTCACGACAAATGTAATGCTTCACAGTCCACTTTTGAGATTTCAAGTACCCTGCTGCTGTTTTTGTCAGTCTAACTTTCTTCTAAGAGCTTCGTAAGTATCTTTTCTTGTAGCTGATCTGTATATATTTTTCTATGATTTCCAGAAACCATGTCAAGCTGACCTAACCAAATACGAAACTAGGTTCTTTGCAATAGCTGTCTGTTAGGCAGGTGTACTAGAATTTTCAATAGGTATGGCTTCAACCTTTTTTGCCCTCAAATGAATTAAACTGGTTTTTAGCATGTACGCAGTGCCCTGTGCTACTGAGGTAGATGGCTATACAATATCTGCCTGTCTGTCCACTTTTATCTCCATTATTACAGTAACTGAGTTCTTCACAAGCAGTGAAGAATGCCTTGTTCCTCAGAACACCCTGTGGCTTTGAAGTAGGAACTTCATTATGTCTGTGGGGAATGAACAGACAAGACAGATTAAGGGCTAAACCCTAGAGGTACTTAAGGTTTGCAATACTGAGATGAACAGCACCAAGGGGCACTGAACCTGGGGCATCCTTGTCTCCAGGTCAGTCAGCCCTGGAGAGAATTAGATGCTCATGGAGCTGATCCTGAGGAACCTCTGAAGCTATCGAAGGTCTGCTTTCGGAAGGAGAAGGTTGACCTTAAATGCCTATGCAGGTTCCTGCTCTTACAATGTTTGTGAGAAGTATCTACTAAAGTTGCTGGGTTTTCTTTTTTTTTTTTTTTTTTCCTTTAATACAGACAAGTTCCCAGGCTGTCAGTTTAGTAAATTTAATTTCAAACTTAATAATTCATGAAGCATTCCTTAATCAGATAGCTACTGAAATTTGCTTCCTTAATATGCTCCACCAATAAGTTGAGGTTGATATATTTAAATTCTCCAGGAAAAAAAGCTATTCAAAAAGAGATAAAAACTGTGTTTGTGTTTTCTCTCTCATGTGGTAATGACCTCTCAAACAAGTCAGAAACAGCTGAAGTAAACACTGTATAGTCATTCCATGTATCCTCTGGAAAGTAATTTTTTCCTTTCAGACCTAGGAGGTATGTGATATCACAAATAAGCATTTCTAGAGCAAATCTCAACAACTTTTATATTCATTTTTCTTGCTGTGATTATACCCACCCATGGTAAATGGCAATGAGGAGCAATGAGATGATATTTCTGAATCAAAGAGAGCATTTAGTACATCTTACCCTCACTCTTACAAGAAAAGGCAGAATCCACCAGACACACAAGAATACATGCAAGTCCTTCAACTTCTTCCCCATCAAAACAGAACAGGTCTAATTTAGCCATAGAAGACAATTATAGTTGTCCTGCATTGAAATATTCTCCAAGATGTAATAGGTCCTAGATGGATATATAGCCTGGAATTTGTTTTATTTTCTTTTACTCAAGACTAACTTAGAGTATGCATGTAATGTTGTACAAGAAACTTCAGGTTTTTCTATCACCTTTTGAGTACTTTTGATCCTAGAGTGTTAATATTCCTTTAACAGCAAATTTTATGACTAAACAGGACAGAGTGGAGAATCCTGTTGTCCTCAGGGCATTTGGCCAGGACCCGAGCAACACCTCCACCCGTTTCTCATGGTGCTCTGGTGTAGGCACGACATGCTTCCAGCACATCCAGACACACAGAGGAATCCAGACACTCCCGAGGAAGCTGTTAAATAAGCGCTGATCCTAGACTCTCAGTGCATTTGGATTCACTACTAATAAAGATCAGGCATGGTAAAACCTAATTATCTCGTGGTTACAGCCCTGTCAGCAAAACACCATGTCCTTCACAGAATTAAGCTTTCTTTGGTTGTGCATGTCCAACAGTTTTTTCTAGTTCCTTTGAAGTCAGCCAAGGTATGAATGAGCATAGTAAAACAGACAGATGGTTGTGTCAGCTTTCCTCTTCTGTGAATTATACAGCTTTTACATGAGAATAGACATTTACATCTGTATTCATTACATTTTACTCCCTGACAGTTCTTAGGTGTGTTTCTGAGCAGTAAAATATGAGAGTACGACCCCCTCAGATTTCCCAGAAAACTCCAATATTGTACTTTTCCCACTTATTACTCTATAACTTCACCTGGCATCAGCCACAAATGTTTCAGCTGACTGGTTTGTTTCTAAGAAAACGAAATTAACCCCTGAACTCAAAGGTCAATATCATGGTTTGCTGGAGGAAACGCTTATCAAGCCCCTTAAATTAATAGTTAGGATGTGTTATAGACAGAATTTATTATTGGTAGTAGTTATGGAAAATTTACACATGAGCTTACAAGCTGAACATTTACCAAAGGGTTTGTCCTTTGCAGGCAGGGAGTCAGTTGAAGTTGAATCACTTGTAATTCATAAAAATCAGTGGAGAAAAAATGTAGAACATGTAGTGCTACACCTGACTATACCTAATTAGCAGACACAACCACATAAAACCCATGCCAAAAGTGATGTACGAATCTCGTGAGGGACCATGTCAAGCCAACCAACTGAAGGAGAGGGCCACAGAGGTCAGGCCCCCACACCAATAATATAGCCAGGTCCCATCACAATAAAAGAGGAAAATCCTAAAAGACTTCTGAGACCTGGTCTACATTACAGCTGGAAAAAGGTAAGCATTAAAGCAACATAAATCTATTGCAGAACTTCTTTGCAAACAGGCAACAGAAACAGTGAACTATGAAAACTCTTTTGGGTTTTTTCCCCAAAAGATTATGAGGGAATGTGAGGAAAACACTTCCTCATGTCATCAGAATGATTATAAGCATTTCATCAAGAAATCAGTGCATGCACTTGGAGAAAGACAAAAACGACAATTCTCACATAGATCACATTTTGCTGCCAAATTGTGAATCCACAAAGATGGATCACAGGTGGATAAACACCAGATTTGCTGCAAAGTTTTTTCCTCAACAAATATATCAGTGTGCTATATTTAGCTCTTCTTGAGTGATTTCATGCCTTAAATTACCTTTTTATTTTCTGTAGCAATACTTGCATAGTCTGTTCTTATGGTAAATGATCTGGATTTGTAAAAAGCTAACCAGGTTAGAGCTGTAACAACATAAAGGGGCTTCTGGCCTCAATTCAGGGTGCACAGAAGGACAAAGCGATCGAAAAGCATTGGTAGAGACAAGTATCATGTGCTAGTTCCCTTCAAGTCGAGTTGAATAGAGAGCACAGAGAAATAGTGTAGAACATGATGGAATAATGTCTCTAAATATAGCTTTAAGAAGAGACTAGGCTATACTGCAGAAGATTACAAAATGTATTCGAAGAAAGAAAGCAGCTCAGAGAGAACTCCACAGAGATGTAGCAATGCACACAACAGACTCTGCAGCTTACTGCAGAGAGGTAGTCGTGCTAGAATGGGGCAAATCAGTGGTTCCCATCTTGAAAAATATAGCTGTTACCCTGCAATGAGGATCACAGAAGATGAGATGGGAGGATACCACACATAACATGACAGATACATGGCAACTCACACAATGTCTAGTGAGGAAAATGCTATATTGGCATTGATGCCACTGCTTCCTTTTCATCATAATTCATCAGCAAACTGTCTTGTATTCCGTGTTCCCCAGATGGTGAAGGAGAAATGGTATTGCATTTTTTTAGCTTCTTGCTGTACACGAAAATTATCTGTCCCAGAAACTGCAGGAAGATAGAGAAAGACAACGTATGAAGTTCATTGGCAACATCAGTACTAAGGAAATCTCCAGCAGTCCTCCTTGTGGTCACCCACACTGCCTGGGAGAAGGCTCAGTGGCAACTGGTTGTGGCTCCCACACTGTTTCTGCATTTCCATCTTCCCCATCACCCAAAGGAGAAAGTGAACACAGAAGGATGTCCAGTCCACCACTGAAGTCACAGAGTGGGGACAATCTTTCCTCTCCTTGCCTCAGCAGCAAATACTCCAAACCAAACATGAGGCTGAATTAGAAACTGCATGAAAAGCTGCATTGCAGCTCCTATCATGTATGGATTTCACAGGTGAGCTCAGCAGCTGAAAGGAAAGCAAAGGGCTGATCTGTCAGCCTTAGGAACCTGATGAGCTCAGGCAGCAGCTGAGCAAGGATTTATGAGAACTGTTTGAGATTTAGGCATTGATACTTCATCTTAGTCCTGCTTTAGTATCTAAGCCTCTTAAGACTTTCCTGGTGGGCTAAGAAAGAGACCTGTAGATGACCAAATTCATGGAGTTAGATCAGTTTGACAAATGAGAAAGGCTCAGTCGGAGGGTGATGATAAACATTATAAATTTGCATCCCCCATTTCTACTGTGCTGCTGGGAATGTGAATTCAAGCTGCTTTGTGAAGAGCAGCCTTGAAAGCATTCAAAATTTGCGATGCATTCCCACATCAGTGCAGCTAACAGGATGCTTCTCATGTGAAACACTGTGAATTAACAGTGCAGTTACCAACTGCCTTGGAAGCAGGCAGTATGGGAAAGGAGGCTGAAGAAAATAAAATCTGGCCTTTTTTTTTTTTTTTAAATAGATGTATTGCTATTACAAGTTATCCGTAAAATAACTAGAATTGAAACATATGTGGAAGATGAAGGAGAAACCTCTTTCATTTTTGTTTATTTATATATTCAGCAAGAGTTGCACCTTGCTCCAAACAAGATGGAGTTAGAAAAAAAAATCCTTCAATTTTAGTGGAGCTACTCCATGTACAAATAACTAGATATCAATGAGATAAGGGGTTCATAATCTATTATAGTCCAGAACTCCAGTCATTCTCCCCAGGAACTGGTGTGCATTTCCAACACAGCAAAAAAAAGGAAGGGAAACATTATTTTTAAAGCCAGGAAGAAGTTCTGAAAAATCCCAAGCGGCAGCTGTCAGTATTTAATACCATGCAAAATCACTATATAAGCATGTATGAGCTGCTGCCATCCCTTCAACCTTGCAGCAAACATCTTACCCACCTCAGCTGCTGGGACAAAGCGTGGCCAGCGGCAGATCCTCCTTCAAGCGGCCGGAGCAGCGGTGACTCGCTCCAGCCTTATAAGGCAAGAAAGGTGTCCCTTGGGCAAGCTGGATGGCGGTGTCATAAGACCTCTCACAAAACCTGATTTATATGTAGCAAGCTCTGAGCCTGACAATGTGAGGAACAGCAGGCCTTGGCTGAAGTCAGTGGTGTTATATCATGGAGAAGCTTTGTCCAGACTCAGGAAGGTCCTCTGGCGTGAACTCTGCAAAAAGCGGAACATTCAACTCAAGATGGTCCTTTCCCAGATCTGGCAGGGGCTGCAGAGCCACTGGAAGGCAGGTTAAATGCAAAATCATGTGGACAAATTAGAGAAATGATCTGGGGAGAACCCCAAATAGAATGTAATTCAATTAAAATACGAGCAGAAATCTGTACTTATCTGCAGGTTCATGCTGGGAAGCATCAGAACAGGGAGGAATTCAGCCAAAAAAGGGATCTGGGGTTATGGTAGATGAGAAATGAAATGAAAGTCACCTGTGACATGCTCTCAAGACCAGCGTAAGCTGAAGGTGAACTTGTAAGAGAAAGTCATACTACAGTTGTTTTATTTTGTCAGGGCTTAGCTGGATGGCCAGATGTTGTATGAGACAGAAAAAGATTCAGAAGAAAGAAATTTTAAATCAGGAGAGTCTAAAACCCATTATTTTCGAGGGGAAGAACTGGAAGAATGGGAGCTTAGTCTGAAAGAAATTACTGAAATGACAGTAGTCCTCATGCATAGGAGGCTGTGGCAAAGTGGAAGAGAATAGTCTGTTCTAACTGTGCTGGGGTGGTATGACCTGAAAATACAGCAAGAAAATTTCAGATCACAAAAAAAAAGAGAAAGAAAAGTCTACTTTAGGGGCGGTAAAACATGGGTACGGATCATGCTTGCCATGGAGTATCCAGCATCTGAGGTTTCAAAAGCAGACTGAGACAAGATATCTGTAAAGTTGATCCCATCTCAGGATGAGGGTGGAATTCTGAGTCTATGTGTTTTTAAAAGATCAGGCTGACTCCTAGCTGCTTTTGTTGACCCATCAACGCAGAAAATATTTTAAAATACTTGCAATCTTCTTTTTTTTTTTTTTTTTTTTTTTTTTTTTTTTGCCAGAATGCACTATTTTAAGGCAAAGCTGATCAGCAACACAAGTATACAACAAATGTGTGGGAGCCTGACCCCATGGAAACAGGTTTTCTTAGTAGATTTCAAAGTTCTTTAACCAGTCATATTCCCACTGAACTCTAGAGGAACTTGTGGGTGTCTTTATAGATTTCACAGGAAAGGTGATGCTTATATATTCATCCAGAGAGAAGCAAAAACTGATAAAGATCCTGGAGGAGGTCAGGAGTACTGGAAAACAACATTTCACTTTAAACACATTCGCATGTCCTCCTGTAAAGCCCAAAGGAAATATATGAACAGAAAACAAATTACAGACAGAGAAAACAAACCTCCTTCTCTCTGTCTTATGGTTTCTCTGACCAGCTCTTGACAGGAACTGCTGGCGCAGCTGCCAGCGATTCTCATCCCAGCCCCAGCAAATAGCTAGGAGGTTCAAAATGACAAATACGGAAAAAACATCAAAGAAGCCTTTTTGGCCAGATGGTTGACTTGTAACAGTGTTGCATTTCATTATTATTCCTATATTTTGTGGCTGTTGCTTGTATTACTCTGGCCCTGTAGACTTCTGCTTGTGAGAGACATAAGAAAGCACAACATAAAACCGTCACTGGAGAATTTATGAGACAAGATGGGAGTGAGAAACAAACTGCTATTTTTTTTCCCTCATACCAACAAGAAATAGGCACAGAAACATGAATTCTCTGCAGTTTTCCATGGGCGGCCCTGCTAGTGCTTTCCAGCGAGCACTTGTGCAGCACGCAGCGGGGTCCACAGCGGCAGCTTCGGGTAGAGCTGATTGTGGCACCAGGGTGTTTGCCGATGGTGTGAGATACATCAGTACGTAAGGGGCACTAAGGTTAATTCTACCCTCTTTGGTTTGCAGACTACAATTAACACAGATGTGGTACCCAGCATGGCCTGTAATGCTCCCCCACAGATGTGCTCAGGGAACCAGTCCATGCTGGCATCTGCAGCAACCCATCTATCCTGAAATGTGTGTTTATTTCAGTTGGATTAGCACAAAACCCTAAACTTAAGTTGCATCAACAAGAGCCTGCAATGCAGACGTGGTCTAATGTGAGGTGGGAGGTCTGTGCCTGGGCTGGAATCAAACTCAGCTTTCTCTCCTCCTCATCTTGCCGTGTCCTCACAAGAGCATCTCTGCCTTTTTTGGTTTTGCCTTTGCTGTCCTATTCAATTCTGTGTACTTGAAAGGCATACTGGTTATGTGTTTGCCAGGCAGTCTGAAAGACCCTCAAACAGCTTAAGAACTGAAATGTGTTTCTTGCATGATATGTTTTCATTGCAAATATTAGTAGATCAGCCATCTCTGCTTTTTTTTTTTCTTTCTGTTTTGAAAAGGAAGCTTTGAAAACATTTTCACAAAAACCACGACAGGTAATTTAATCACTAAATACATTTTGTACCCTGTGCTGGAAGAGTTAACTCCCTGCACGTTATTTTTTACCTAAACACTGATAAATTTGAGAGTCACTTACATAATTTCTTTGGACATGACAAAGTGATGCTATGGATGTCACTGGGAGCTGACTGGGGAAAACTTTTAAAGAGACTTTAAGAAATTACAGGATTTGAGCTTCAGACCAGAAGAAACCTGATCCCACTTGATTTTGCGGTTACAAGATGTCTAGCAGTTCTTTTAGAGTGAGCTCAAAATGTAACCTGTTTAGTATCCAAAATGTAGAAACTGGCTGTTTTTAAAGAGTTAATGATTTTTCTTTCTGACAACCTCAACCATTTCATATCCTGTGGGTCTTGGTCAGTTTTAATGACATCTCCAAGTAGGGGAAAAAAAAAATATTTATTTTTGCTGGAGATCTATTTTGCTCTTGGAATTTGGCCCTTCATTTGTTTTTCATAGTGATGGATAGAAAAAAAAAAGTTCAAATTCTGTTTTTTAAGTTTTAACCTGTATTAATAACATATGACCATGGATGAAGTCTGTACAGCAATAGCAGCCCACGCTTAGGGGTGCCAGAATCCAGTGAGCCAAATGTCTTGGTGACATTTCAGGTCTAGAAAACAGATATATTTTGCCAAACTCTTTACTCACAGAAGACTGAATTCATAGTTCATTTAGTTCATACTAAAAATGGAAAATGTCATTTTCTCCTGGGTCTGGATTAACCGTGAAGTGAAAGTTCTGCTAGTTTGGCATTGACAACCATTGAGGCAAGTCCAGTAATTTTTAATCAGAGTATTATGCCCTAATATTTGGAGAGCTGTAGACATTCGATTGAATCCAAAGTGTGTGTTTGTACGTCCATGTGTGCAAGCCATGTTTATTTATATAGAATTGTACATATTTTATACATTGTCTTTATATAAATATAGATACACATATACATAAATACATTTCATTGTATAGATACATGTGTACATTTATATATGATGTTACATATTCACAATATATTGTATATTTATTGCATACAAAAGTCCACAAATATACAAATAATGTCAGAATTTGAGAAGATTGAGATGGAGGTTTTGAAAAAAGTAGGGTTTTTTCCCAGTAAGGAATTTGATCCCATGTAATTATAAATCTATTTATAAGAAAGTAACATTTCTGAGCTTTCCTATACAGAAGCAATAGGAAATGGTGCTGGTCAAAAGGAAAAAATAAAAAAGTTCTGTTCTGATGAAAAATAGAGATTAAAAAACTTCACTCTCCCATTTGAGCCTACTTTATCCATTTTCAGGAAAAAAAAAAGACTGAATGTTTCTAGGTCACTAGCAGGTTGTTACTCCATTCCCTCGTTTGTCATTTTGATGCTTTCTGGGGTCAAATTCCAGGAACTTTATGTAAAAGTGCAGTAAATCACCATGTAGTGAGTAATAATGTGAACGAAAGTGATACTATTTTTCATGAAAACATACGATATTTTGCCTTCGTATCCAATAAACAGGTCCAGAAGAAGGAATTTTGGTGTGGGCCTCAGGACTGCTGGGGGGCAGCCCATGGAGGGGCAACGGGAGCTCTGCAGCAGACAGTGCTGGGTGGGTTCCCGCGGGCAGAGACCTCCCTGCTGGGGATACTCTTTGGAGGAAAGGACACCCAGGCCTCTTCCCAAAGCATTCTTACCCCAAAAGGTGCTCTTTTTTTGATGCTAGAAATCAGGCAGCTGTATAAATGCTATTGACAGTGGCAGCTGGTGGCCACACCTACCTAGGTGTAAATACCAGGTAAGTAGAACTTACTATTTCCTTTCAAATCAGAAGGATACATTTTCTGTCCCATCACGGAAAGCCTTCTAACAGCCCTGTGTTGCTGATCAAAAAGCACTGGCACCAAATACACACAAATCAGCTCTGTCTATCTCCACATTAAGAGAGGCTTCAGCCTTGCTGTCTATAGCTAGGGGTGGAGGGTGATTTAGTGTTTTCTTATTGAGCACCGGTGTGGTGGAGAACACACAGCAATGAGACATTTATGCCTTGAGCTACTTGATATAGAGTACAGCAGGTTTTTTGCCAAAAACCAATCAGGCAAACTGGTTTGGTCATTTTTTTGGTGGGAGGACATGTCCTTTATCGTATATTTGTTCCATACAACCCACTTCCCTTAGGATTTGGAAAGCAGCTGGTAAGACCTTTCAGACAACATTATTTCCTACCTGTCCTCCACAAAAACCCAGTAAAACCAAGAAAATTTCCCAACCATAAATACGGAAATGTATTTACTCTGTTCTTTCAAGTCCTTCTTTGACTCCATATAATTTCACAAACCTTGTCTGCAGCTAGAAACAAAACTTGTGGGGAATGATAACTCACAAAGTTTGTCAAAAGGCCACCTGCTTGGTTGAAGGATTATCACTTAAACTCTGAAAAGTCACTGTTCCTTTCTGAGCCACAGTGTGGATATTGCAGCTCTGGCTTTAGTGAAAATTACTTATGAAAAAGAAAGTATTAAAATATAGTACAGCAATAAAATTATGTGGTTTTCCCAGGTAGCTTGCAGTTTCAGCTTAGCTTCCAGCAGACATAGAAAACTCGTGGTCAATTTACTCGCATCACTCCTCAGCCTGTCAAGGCTCAAGGGCAAGGGAAGGAAGTGAACGGGCACAAGGTTGTGTCACCTAATCACTTTTCTGCAGAATAAAACCCGGCGACTGAAGTAATTCAACTCTCATGACCCTGTCAGGATTGGAGTTGTGCCAGCCCCAGAAGACGAAACCAGACATCAGACCAATAAATGCTAGTAACAAGGACAGTGAATATTGAAAGGAGATTTTGTAGTTATAAACAAGGCAACGGGCAGTTAATTAGCAGATGTGGAACTGTATGCACAAGAAATACAAAAATACAGCCTGTCAGAGCTGCATTTTTCAGTGTTCAGTATTGCAGCAGGACCCAAGGAAACATATCCAGCCCAAAGCCATGCAGCCTGCTCAAGGTGTGCTACCGCTGTGGCTTTCTGTGATGCTTCAAGATGGTGCAAGAGGTGGATGGAACGTTTTCTTTTTCGTGAGTAAAAACAAGACAGCCTTTAGATAGTTCTGAAACTAGAGCCATTTGGGAGCCAGCAAACAGGTCAAACATGGGCACCACAGTATAAAAAGACTATTGAGCTGCTGGAGGGTGTCCAGTGGAGGACCATGAAGTTGGTGAAGGGTTTGGAGACGAAGCCGTATAAGAAGCAGCTGAAGTCACTGGGTTTGTTCAGCCTGGAGGAGGCTGAGGGGAGATGTCATGGGGGTCTGCAGCTTCCTCACCAGGGGAGGAGGAGGGGCAGGGCTGAGCTCTTCTCTGGTGACCAGTGACAGAACCCAAGGGAATGGCAGGAAGATGTGCCAGGGGAGGTTTAGGTTGGACATGAGGAAAAGGTTCTTCCCCCAGAGGGTGCTGGACACTGGAACAGGCTCCCCAGGGAGGTGTCCCGGCCCCAGGCCTGACAGTGTTCAAGGAGAGACTGGACAACACCCTCAGACACACGGTGTGAACTGCGGGGTTGTCCTGTGCAGGGACAGGAGTTGGACGCGATGATTCTTGTGGGTCCTTCCAACTCATGACACTCTATGATTCTATGGGAGAGCCAAAAAAAGGATCTGAGGCTTATGTTCTCACATGTCTCTGCAGGTCAATCACTGTAAAGCCAGAGCAGCTGAAAATTGGGGTGAAGAGGAGCAGCCGCTGTCTGTGTGCAGAGCTGGAAGGAGCCAGTCCTGGGGCTCGTCCTCTCCCATCTGGGCAGCAGAGATTTGCTGCCTGCACAGGGCAGAGGCCAGGGCTGCCTCCTGTCCCCTGAGTCCCCTGAGCTGTGTTTGAACTCCAGGACTACTGGGTCAAATTCCCTGCTCTATTTTCCAAACTCATACACTCAGAAACCTTTGGGTCCTATCCTTTTTGAGTGAGGAAAATACAATAAAGTGTTGTGCAAAGCTGCAACACTGGCTGTTTGTTGGAACTGGGAAATATTTGCATTAATGAAGAAATAATGGACAAAACCAGAGATCATAGAGTCCCCTTCTTTTTTTTTTTTTTTTTTTTTTTTACAAAATCTGAATAAATCTAGTACAACTTCAGGAACAACGGAAAGAAGAAATCAACACATTTCTCACATTTACCTATAACCTTCTAAAACTGATCCATGGCAACTAAAATACAAAAAAAATCCAAATCATGTGACCTTTTGTAAATCCAGAGCAGGTTCTCTGCTTGCCACTCTCTTGGCTTTTCTTACCCTGAACAAGCTTTGTCAGGTGCCCACCTTCACCAAGCTATTCCAAAATCCACATCAAACATTGATGGATGAAGACTTACTGGAAAAAAACCAAACCAAACCAAACCGAACCAAAAAAATCCAACAAAACAAAACACAGTACAAGATGGGAAACAAGAGAAAAAGAATTGAGTAATGTTTCTACAAAGAAAAAAATATGAAAATAGGTGAGTGAACTGAGCACAGACCATTTCTTGCCTGGAGTGTTAGCTTTAGGAGTAACAGCAGGCATATTTTAGGACTTGAAAATTTCCATGTTCAGGGATTTATAACGTTTATATTGACTTATACTTGACATACGACTGCTTTTACAGAGCTTTGTTTTAGTGCTACTATAGAGAATGGATATAATATCTTTCTAAAGAATTGATAGATAATTTTCTAGGCAACTTTTTAACTCTGCTGAGTCAGGTTAAGATAATAATTTTTTTCTGCTAAATAAAAATGTTACGTTCTGCAGTCTCCAGCCTTCCCAAGTAGAGATGGCTTCATGTTTGTTTGCCTGTATTGGTTTGTCTGCTTGGGGCTTTTGCTTGGCTGCTTATTCCTTGGTTATTTTCCTTCGCTGGGAAAATAAAATAAACAAATACTGGAAAACTGCTGTGTTTAGATGAGACAGAAGTGATTAGTCATAAATCTAGAAGCCATACATAAAAATTAATAAATTTCCCAAACTCACCAAAGAAAAAGTGAAATGGTGAAATCTCAGAAGATTTCTTGCACCCTTTCAATTACTGGGACACAAACCAGAGACTTTACAAACATGGTTGGTCAAGGATCCCCAAGAGTTTTTTTGGATAAATACAGATAACACTTGCAGACACTGGAGCTTGTAAACATGTATAAAGATATCTCTAATATAATCAGAGAGCCATAGAATTATAGAATAACTCAGTTTTGAAGGAAGCTCAATAGATCGCCTGGACCAGCCTCCTGGTCAAAGTAGATCCAGCCCTGATAAAGTGGCTCAAGGCTTCGTCCAGTCAATTTATGAAGATCTCCAAGATTAAGACTACACAACTTCTGTGAGCAACCTGTGTCTTGCAGCATACCCAGTGGGGAAATAAATTTCCTAATATCTAACCTGGATTTAGCCTCTTGCGGCTTGTGTCCATTGCCCCTTATTCTCCTCATGTGACTGAGATGCATCATTCTAAGTCTGAAACATTTTCCACAGCGTTTGCTGTAGCCTTTGAGTGGATTCACTGCAGCTGAGGTTTCACTTGACAGTCTGCTTTGTAGGAAAAGATGTATGGGAACACCCAAGGCACCTTAAAAATCAAATGAGAAAGTTTGGTGAATGGATGTGTGTGTATGTGTAATATGTACATATGTATAGCATATACATATGTATGTGTATGTATGTAACGTGTAAATGTTTATGTACATACATGTGTATGTGTAAAACCAAGTGCGTACTGATGTGTGTGTGTCAGCGTGAGGATGTTTCCCCAGCACTGCTCAGGGAATGAGATGGCAGGGCTCGGGCAGGACTCTGCACAGTCAGTCCCTCACCTGCTTTTTAAACAAAAACAAGGAATTACTGCCCCAGTGTGGTGGATGGTGCTCTTGCATGTGCCTTTAAAACAGTAAGTCTTGAATTTACTGAACTTTTCCTCGCTTTCGTCCTTAAAGCTTTGCCAGTCAAACAGAGTTTTGTTTTACTTTGTACTTCAGTTTGCCTGGACTACAAATAGAGTTGCTTTTTGATTAGGAAGCTCCAACAGTGTCATATTTTGCTTTTTGTTTAAGAAGTCACACACACAAATATACTGCAAACATCATATTCTTGTGTCAGGTCCAGACACGCTTTCACTGGCAATACTCTTGAACCTACTTCAAAGGTACATGTGGGCTCAGTCTCCATGCCTGGCTTTTTTTAACACCTTTATCCAAACAACCTAAATGGGAGGCAGGTTTTAGCTTGCATTAAGGCTTATGTTCATGCTTGGCAGGCAGGTTACTTGCACGCTCCCAGGAAAACAGAGCTCATGAATGTAGGAACAGAGTGAGAACCATCAGCCTTTCAGACGCTGGTGTGTTTTATTTACACTGATGCCCAGCCAGGACATCCATTGCATTCACTGCCACTCCAGCCTGGTGAAATATGAACCAGGCTGTAAGGTTTGAATTTTATAGGATAACCTCTCCCAGCAGAAACTGGGCTTTTACGGGCCTGTTTGTAATACTCAAATCCTTTTTCACTATAAACAAGAAGAAATGAGAATGAGGACAGTGGTTCTGATTTCCGGAATTGAGTTTGCCCAGGCAAGTGGGGTTTATTGTTTGTTTGTTTTCCCATCCCCTTTTTTATAGCAAGATTTCTAGAAAGGTGATGCACTTAATGCAATTAGCCATGACCTTGATCAATGTACTGCACAAAGATAAGGAGGTTATTTTATAATAGTTACTGAATCAATACATCTGTTTCCTAACTATACTTATTAATTCAAACCTCTGGCCACAGTATAATTTGTTTTTGTTGGCAGGGCCGAGCCACTGCTGTGTTTTCAAGCTCATTGTTACTTAGGGAAAGAGTAGATGAAGGAACGTGGAAATACAGTTGGGAAATAAAATTGTTAAAATATTTGCTTTATTGGAAAGAGAATGCTTCATGTATTTACATAGCCAGTTAAGAGATTTACAGGGATGGACTTAGCAGAAGACAGGATTTAGTGGGACTCACATAGACAGTGTTACCCTAACAAGAGGGAACGTAAACTGGAAAAACTGTGATATGCCCCAGACTATGTCAAATCCTCGCTTTGATCCAGACAGCAATTTTATTTATTTTGGATAGCACTAGAAAATAAAGTGTTGTTGCAACTCACCTAAGTTGATGATGAGTTGTCAATGGTTTCTTTGCCTGTTGTCCACATGTGGACATCCACCACCATATGGTTTTTGGCAAAGAAGGAATTATGCATCTAACTATTCTGAAATGTCTGGTGCACCACACACCCCAGAGGATGCTAGAGGCTGTCAGTCAGTCAGTCACTACTACTTCAGTTATATTGGAACTATCCTTAGGTTTTGCTTTGCAAATTTTTAAGACTAGAAATTTACAATTCTTACTGAACTATCATTGGAAATTCCAGAATCATCTTGCTGGGCTCTGGGAGCCCACCCACATCCCTGCAGGGACTTCATTGTAACTCAACCCCCCATTGTAATAGTTCCCTCTAGTTCCCTCTTAACCACCAAGTCACCTGAACTGAGAAACACCTGAGATTGCATTTGAAGATTGGTTTCTCCAGGTCATTGCTATTAGACTGAACTTACTCTGGACAAACAACTACAAGTTTGTATTGCACAGAACAGCATGCATATTGATGAATTTCACTTCCATTATAAAGTTAATTTAAACTGCCTGGGTACACATGAAGGCAAATTCACTCTTTGCATATTGCCCTTGAAGTCACTAGGATAGTCTCAGGGCTACAAAGTCAGAAGTAGCAGATCTTCTGTGATATGCCCTGTGAATCCAAACATAATTAGCCTGCTGGAAAGTCCAGGCTGTTAATTAAGATGGATATTTACCACAGTCTCTCTTCTCTGGCATGCATCATGTGGTCTGTGGGTGCACAGAGCTTTACCTACCATCGAGTGAATTTATGTTATTTATGGTGCATGGGAGAAGCTTAGTATGATAAACTTATCTAGCTGCTGCTGACTATGCTATGACAACACTGTAAAATTTATAGACATTGAAAATGATGACTGGAAATATATTTATTTCAATCAGAGTTGAACTCCTGCTTAAACCAAGTATGTAAACCAATAAACCTAAAAATAAATGGGTAACCGTAATAATTTACTTTTCAAGAGAAGTGTTATAATAACTGAAGGGGTAAGTTTAGCAGAAACAGTTTACTGGAGAGGCACGTATACGTCAACTTTGCAGTGACCAAGACTTCTTCCAAAGTTTTCAAGTCTTTTGTTTAATAAAGTAAGGGAAGAGCTGGGATTATTTGTTCCAGAATTACTGCACTACACTAACAGCAGTCCTTTGGCTCACGTACTGTTCTCTGTGTAAAATAAACCAAGATAAATACATGTATTTGAAGAAATTTCAAGCGACCCTGACAACAGGACCATCTGTTAGAAACAGTTCTTATTATTTTATATGATGTGTAACTGTATTCTCCCCTATCGAGCTCCTGAGCAAACTCATGAAGACCATAACATGCCATCATCCTACTGATGGGGCAGGAGGTGGGAATACCTCACTGGGATCACCAACACACATCCTATCGCCACCACAATCTCCTTCACATTAAGTTTTGGCTGGTGACTTGAAATAAAAACCTCTTGGTGCTTGCTTAATGCAACAATTGAATAATTTGAGGTTGAGTGATCAGCTACTAGATCAACTGCAACTGCTGGATTTTGCAGTGCAAAGCCAAGTTTAATGGGGATTCATTTGTAACGGACACACATAATTTACCTAAATCTGAGTCTTACTGAAGTACATTGTTTGAAGCTGTGAAACCATCCACACAGAAGAGAACTCAGCACATTTTTATGTCCAACTACCAGCAATTCTTGTTAGCTCACTACTTCCACACAGACCTCATGGGTGACCCAATAAGGGATTCCCATTTTCTCAAGATATTGAACTACAAATAGATTGGGCCAAGGCTGTGTTTTCACTCTAAGCCAGCATTTACCTCTGAAGCACCATCCAGGCAATAAATGTCTGTGTTGAGTGAATGCCCTGAAGCAGAAGGTGCTGGTGACCTGCACTTGCTTTCACACAGACATTCACAACTAGGGTTTTGGGCCAATAGATGGGACTTACCTGACCAATGGAGAGAAAGAAGTATTTTGAAAGCATGCTTTGCTGGCATAGACATCTAAAATTCTGCCCTAGGATTTTCTTTGTGTTTTCAGAGACTGGAAGAGGAGCCTAGATGGCTTGCTGAGTTATCTGTGTTGTGAATATCTAAACCAGAAGAGACAAAATCACCAGACATGTGGAATATTCATGGGTGGGTACAGGCAAACTTCAGGCAGTAGAAGAACTGTAGGCTCTTCAGGAGTGATTTTCTCTTTATTTCCTCCCACTCTGATATAACAAGTCTTTCTTGGTCCAGCCAGGGCTTGGCTTTAACACTCTTGATGGTACTACAATCAATGGCCTCCTGTAGGGTCAGAGAGAAGTCTCTGCTGAATGGATGTGACTGTATGAGGCAGTTTAGTTTCCTCAAATAAAGTGAAAAGCAAAGTTTAAGGTCCACTCTAGAGGGAAGAAACTCACAGTATTCTTAAATGATGCCGATGAATTCAAGCACGAGGCCATTTCTAGAAGAAACATTTTCTTTTGAAAAATAGAACCACCATCTCAGGAGAGATCATATGTTCTCTAGCACAACCAGCCAAAGTAGCCTTGAATCTTGCACTACGAACATGATTTGATAGAAACCTGATATTGTACCTCCTTTTCTGTTCACCAAAAAGATTTAGTCATCGTGTATGTTTTTAAAAACAATTTACTGTGTTAGTGATTTTTCTCCATTCAAAAGGGAGTATGTTATGAGCCAGCTGCAGAGCCCCAGTTTACCAAGAGGAGATGGGGACTGAGGAACCAGGCTACAGACAGGACAGGCTCCGTGAGTATCTTAACTGGAATTTTTAGAACTCCAGTTCTCATTAACAATCCCATAGAAATCCCTTTTGCTGTGAAGACATTAATCTCATGAAATCCCATGTTCTTTCTCTATTGAAGTGGATTACACCATTGGATTTCTGGTATAGTTAATCAAATTATTTTCTGGAATCAAGGAAATACTCCCTTTGAGAAAGAATTGAAGTTTTCTCTCAAGCATGTTTATATTAGTTACGGACAATCTTAACTGGCGTAAGTGAAGAAGCTGAGGAACAGATTGTTGAACTGACTTAACAAAGGTCGTGGGAAAACACATTTATTTGTAGAAATCCATTCAGTAGCTGAGAGTGAGTAGGTTTTGCCTACAAGCAAAAGGTTTTTGTGCCGGTTGTCATTTTATTTATGCCCTTTTTGACAGATTGTGCAAACCTACCAGAATATATGCCTTGTTGTTTATAAAGCACAATGAAATATCCAAGTGATATGAGTGTTTATAGATAAAAGTGCATTAAAATATTGCTATTAATATTAATAATGATTTATCTGGTGAACTGTACTTTGCATACTATACAATCTGATCTTTTTCAACTACTATGATTTGACTTCCATCAATTAAATAAGCAAAGAGTAAACATCAAGGAGCTGCATCACAAAATATTGAAAAGGTTAGAATAAAACCAGATGCTAGTAAAATACAGTTGTTGGACACAGAAGGCACTGAAGGATTATATTTTGTGATCCCTTCTGCACAGTCACATTAAGGATGGTGACAAGAACAGAAAGAGGAACAGGATACTTGGGGTTTGCAACAACAGAAACAAGAGAACAAATGAAATATTTTGAGCTACTCAAGGTCATATGGACCAGGGAAGAGCAGTGTATCATATGGGATTACCTGGCCTTCTAAGCACATGGAGTTTAAGGTACATTCCTCAGCATCACCTCACTTCTCTTTTGATAGGACCCCCTGAAGTACAAGTATTTTTTCAAACAGAAACTTTTAAATTTACTAGTTCTATTTTCCATGGGCCGAATTAAAATTTAAGCAGGAACATAAGCGCTTAGAAATAAGAAATATTATTCGCACCAGGCATTTTCTAGTGAATTTAAAAAAGCATTAAATATTTACATGAAACATGAGCAATTTTAAATATAAGGACAATTTCTACTGTTCTGCAAATGAGTACAGTTGCACATTATGTCATCTATAATGTATTAATTATAATGTTCAGCTACAAATTTCAAGCTTGAGGGAAATCTCTGAGAGGCAAATCCAAGATTTCATTGGACCAAACTGTATTTTGGAACACTGCAGTCATGAGAACATGTTCTTAGTAAATTACATGATACAGCTGCTATAGCTGAAGTATTGCCAAGATCAAACTGTATATTGTAAACTTTAAAGTATTAATATTGAAATTACGTGCTCACCACAATGTACTAAAACATGGGATATGGATTTATCTTTATGATAAAGCTTCTGGTTCATCATCAAGAATTTAGTTGCCATATGCACGGTAAGTTACAGTTTTTCCCATGTCTGGGATAGATGTGGTTAATGGTTAATGGGCATTTTCATTTATACCTACCCACAGGTACACTAATGAAGAAGGAAAAAATGTAATATTTCCACAGAGTAAAGAAGAACCATACAGAATCACAGAATCACAGAATGGTTGGGGTTGGAAGGGACCTCTGGAGATCATCTAGTCCAACCCACCTGCTAAAGAAGGTTCATCCAGAGCAGATCACACAGGAATGTGTCCAGGTGGGTTTTGAATGTCTCCAGAGAAGGAGACTCCACAACTCTCTGGGCAGCCTGTTCCAGTGCTTGACACACTCAAAATAAATAAGTTTCTCCTCATATTCAGATGGAACCTCCTGTGCTTCAGTCTATGCCTGTTGCCCCTCATCCTATCATTGGGCACCACTGAAAGGAGTCTGGTCCCATCCTCTTGACACCCACCCATGAGATATTTATAAACATTGATGAGATCCCCTCTCAGGCTTCTCTTCTCCAGGCTGAACATACCTAGCTCTCTCAGTCTTTCCTCATAAGAAAGGTGCTTTCAGCCCCTAATCACCTTCATAGCCCACTGTTGGACTCCCTCCCGTAATTCCGTGTACTTTTTAAACTGGGGGGCCGTGACCTGGACACACTGCTCCAGATGCGACTTCACCAGGGCAGAGTAGAGGGGCAGGATAACCTCCCTCAACCTCCTGGACGCGCTTTTCCTGATGCACCCCAGATACCATTGGCCTTTTTGGCCACAAGGGCACATTGTTGACTCATGGTCAACCTACTGTCAACCAGGACTCCCAAGTCCTTCTCTGCAGTTCTGATTTCCAGCTGGTCAACCCCTGACCTGTGCTCGTGCCCAGGGTTATTCCTGCCCAGGTGCAGCACCCTACAGCCTGTCCTGGTCTCTCTGAATGGCAGCACAGCTTTCTGGTGTATCAGCCCTTCCACCCAGTTTGGTATCATCAGGAAACTTGATGCTGTCCACCAGAACTCCCACATCTTTCTCTGCAATGCTGCTTTCCAGCAGGCCAACCCCTGACCTGTACTGGTATCCAGCTTTATTCCTGCCCAGGTGCAGGACCGTACACTTGCCCTTGTTGAATTTCATCAGGTTCTTCTCTGCCCAGTCTTCCAGCCTGTCCAGGTTTCACTGAATGCCAGCAGAGACTTACAGTGTATCAGCCCTTCCTCCCAGTTTGCTGTGATCACTAAACTTGCTCAGAATACACTCAGTCTCGTCTTCCAGATCACTGATGAACACATTGAACAAGACTGAACCTAGTACTGGCCCCTGGGGAACCCCACTAACTTCAGGCCTCCAACCAGACTCTGCACCATTGATCACAACCTTCTGAGCTCTGCCATCCAGCCAGTTCTCGATCCATCTCACTGTGCACTAGTTCAGCCCACATTCCTGAGCTTACCTACAGGATATTGTGAGAGACAATGTCAAAAGCCTTGATGAAGTCAAGGTAGACAACATCCGCTGCTCTCTCCTTGTCACAGAGGCACCCCAAAAGTCAAATTTAGGTGGACAGCAAGTTCCAAAACAGACTTTATTCTAGGCAGAAAAGTGTAGCAAATAAACTAATTAGAAACAAGATTTATACAATTATTTATCGCTCTGACAACACAAAATACAGGATGGGTATCATTTTAGTAGATTATTGGCATACGACAACATAAGGATAATGAGGATCCACAAGGTGCAGGCATACACTCACAAGAAACAAAACTAGTGGTCTCTCACTCATGGGTGCCCAGAAGAAATAAACATTCCCCTGGGTTGGGTGAGGGCTCACACTTGCCTGGGTTAGGCAAGGACTCATTCCAGGATATATCCAGTAGAGAGAAAAAAACACTCAACACAAAAGAAGCTGAGGCGCTCCTAATCCAAGGAAGTCTCCTTAGATGGCATCCAAGTCTAAAGAGAGGGCTCCAGATCACAGGCCCTCTGCTCCGAGAAGAGGGGTCTTCGGCGGGGACCCAGTTTTCTAGCCTGGTTAGATCTGGCTGTGGGCATTACCATATGGTCCAGAAGCTTCTCAGCTTCTCTGAGCACCTCCTTTGTTGAAGATCCTGTCAATTGACTGAGGCTCCAACCCATCCTGCCCTCCAGCTTGGGGGAGGTGAAGTCACCATGCTCAGGGTTGGGGAGGACATGACTGACGGTACCATCCTAGGTGTGTATGTGGGCAAAGGCACAGTGGGGCACAAAACGTGCCAAAGAGCCATCAGCTGCCCCATTGAAGACTGTGAATATCATGGGAACATGCAAATGACACACCCTCATCTACCCAGCCAGTCATACCATCACAGAAAGCTATCAGGTTGGTCAAACATGATTTCTCCTTGGTGCATCCATGCTGACTGCTCCTGACAACCTTCTTTTCCTCCATGTCCTTGGAGATGATATCCAGAATGAGTTGTTCCATCACCTTTCCAGGGTTGGAGGTGAAGCTGACTGGACTGTAGTTTCCCGAATCCTTCTTCTTGCCCTGAGAATTCCTAAGGGCCAGTCTTAACGGTAAAGACAGAAGCAAAGGTGGTATTCACTAACTCCCCACATGACAGAAACATCCTTCTTCCACCTGAGTTTTGACAGGAGCTCCTTAATCATCCATGCTGGTCTCCTAATGTTAAAGAGGACCTATAGACAGTATTTCCATTCTGAGGGGACAGCCAGAACCCAAAGTACATACCTGTAGAACATCATATTATTCCCAAATGATGCCCAGGGGTAGGCTACTGCATCAAGTCCTTGATATGCACTCACTGTAATGGCTGTGTGGACACCGAGTCCAAACACAGACACCGAAGACAGAGTGATCCAAATCCCACATGAGTTTTAGTTCCCCTTCTGCCAAGGAGCTTTGTGTGCTCTGTCCCCATAGCTGAGCCCCAGTGGGACCATTCTCCACACAGGTTTCTATAGCTAGTGCAGTTCAGAGCAAATGCTGGGGATATTGGGGCTGACATTTGAAGGAGTGAGAAATAAAAAGGGAAGGCAAAGGGCTCATCCAAATACTGAGACTGGAAAGGTCTACATTTGACACTTTATTTCTGTAAACAAATAGTAAGAAATTTTAGAAGGACATACATATGAAGGAACACTCAGAAGTGCAACCAGTCCATACAATGTATCCCAGCAAAGGCAAGGGGAGAAGGCACAGATCGATCATTCTGTCCGATTAAAAACAAATCACGCTGTCAGTACTCAGATTTGAGATGGCTTTGTTTGCAGATGGCTGGGGTGCCTGCAGTCACGTCCTAGCGACATTTAAATCATCCTTTATTTCTAAAGTGTCCCAACATACATTGGGACATCCGCGGTAAGTACAAATTTGTATTCCAGTGTTTCAGCAGAGATTCTAAGTCTGTGTAAAGCCCTAGCAAATATACAACTGTGTGTACAATTGCACCATTGACTCCCATTAGTAACTCCGGACAAAATGCTCATCTGCAGTTCTCTGTTAACCACAGAGGCAGGTAAATGAAAGGCAGGTAAACGGTAAGAAAGACCACACTAAGGTCTAGAGATCTGGCTTTCTCCCTTTTGAGTGCATAGGGATTTCTTGTTTGTTTTCAAAAGGTATTTGGGGTTTATGTTTTCATTTTTTTTCCCATATCCACTTGGTTTGGCCACAGTGCAGAGCACAGCAGTTAGGAGTGTAATTACTTAGGGCAGCGATTGCTGAGGGTGTCAAGTGAGGCTTTGCCCATGAAGATGACACTGTGTCTGAAACGCTTCAAATGCCATCTGGGTGAGCTGCATCTGAATTTCCATGCTTTGCTGATTCCTGCAACGTCATTGCAAGACCTGCAGATCAGCCCTGCCATTCTTTCCCCTGTCCTGGCTGGCACTTGTGTTTCCCCCGCTGAAAGGAGCTTGACCCCATTAGACATCACACAGGGCTCAAGGATCAAAACAACAGAGGCTACTTAAGTATTTGCAGATTTTGTAAAAGCTGCTTTCAAAACCCTGGTGATGACTGACAGAAAGGGGAGTGTTTGCTTCAGTCCAGAAAGGGTTGATCTGCCGAAGAAGCAAGAAAGGGATGTTTTATGTAGCTGATCTGGAGTTATTCACCTGGTGGAAACTGCAAGCCAGTCATGTGTGAGCACCAATGATAAGAAAGAGCATTCTGCTGTGTGCTGCATACAAGAACTTGCACTGGCCACAGAGCAGCAATGGGTGCTCCCTTCTTGGATTGAGCAACTTGGTTCAGCATCGATCTGCCGAGAATGAGGAGCTGGAGATAAAACCTGGAGGTTTTATAGGATGGAACACACCGTCCAGCACATCCCTCGTGTCCCTCGCAGATGATATGCACCGCCATGCTAACATGCTCCATGTAACCCCAAGTTCACATGCCAGCTCCGCCCTTGGGGACAGGTGACAGCCGGTGGGCATTTGCTCACGGAGCTGATGGGTGAGCCAGCAAGGCCTCCTGCGAGGGCTGGGATGGGTCTGAGGGCCATGCGGGGCTGCTCTGGTTGGCGGTGCACGAGTGAAATGTGCCGGCCAGAGCAGGAGGGCACGGTGTCTCTCTCCTCGCCTCCGCCGAGGTGGTGCTGGGGCTGGATCGTGGCCCTCGAAGCCCAGGTGTCAGAGCTCATCCAGGAAATCCAAGCAGCCAAAATAAATCTCCACCTACAAGGACAGTGAGAGAAAGTGCTGATGAAACCATGGAGGCAGGAACAGTCGTGACTTTATCCCCTGTGCTTTAGGAAGTCCAATGAAGAACATGTCAGTGACTTGGGTGTTGCTTTGGCCCCTTCTCAGCACATGCGATACCCTCGGGACACAGCAAGTTGTCAGAGATGTGCAGCGCCCCTTTGTCAGGCAGTGGGGCTCGGCAGGGAGCCAGGGGGAGCTGGGATGTCCTCTCCAAAACCCAAGCAGCAGCATCCCTCGCCGTCCCCTGCTAGAAACCAAGGCTTGAAGGAAAACATGCTGCTTTTTTATTGTCTGGTTTTGGCTTCCCTCAATTATATCAGGGGAAATCCGAGCTTTTTAAGAAGTATTTCAGGGCCTACAGCTACTTGCAACAACTCCCTGCCTCGTCTTTGGCAGAGGTTTGAAAGACGGTCAGCAGAGTCTGCTACACACCTGGGCTCCTCGTTCTTCTTGCCTGCTTGGATTTCCTCAGATGCCCATGCCTCAGAGCTCTGCTGCCAGCTTTCTTCTCTTCCGCTCTGGTTGCCCATCGCTCTGCTCTTCACACGCTGCTTTTCTCTTTCGGCCTTCTTGTGAAGAGCCTGGCAACCTTTCCATCCAATAGTATTGTTAGACAGGTAAAGCCATCATCAACATGAATCCATTCTGCTCTTCGTCAAAGCTAGCTCATGTTACCTGCTCTCCCCAGAGGAGCTCGTCAGGTGTTCGCTTTCCAGAGTGACTGGAGGCTCCTGCAATGGAAATGTGGAAGTGAAGAGGTGGCAGGGACCTACCTGCCCAATATCTCCCCCAGCTCTGAAAGGCACATCCCTCGGAAAGGTTTGCTCAGCTCGGCGGTGCCAGTTCTGCTGGGATCACCACACCAAGTGCAACGGCCAACCTGCATCAGCCTCACTCTGCCCTTCTGCAGAGATGCAGGCTGGTGGATGGCCTTGCTGGTCCCTGTGGCAGCAGTCCCACCTTCTGAGAGGGGAGGCTTTTCTGTCGCACTGTTTGTGGCCCTGACATACCTCTGGGGTTTCTGCTTCTGCCCCTGCTGCTGGCAACTCCTCGGCCGATGCACGGGCAAGCCCATCCTCCTCCTCCTCCTCCTCAAACAGTTCCTCCTGGTGTTCGATGAGGAACTGCACCAGCTGCGTCACCTGCACGCAGCAGCAAACCATTGGTTTCCAGCCCGGTGGCTGAAAATGGGTCAAACAGCCCTTCCCGCTCCTGACCCTCCCTTCAGTGCAGAAGCTGCAGCTCTGGGGGCCCGGCAGGCTGTAACCGGCCTTTAAACACAGCGTACCTTCCCTGTCACCTGCACCAGGACGTCCAGGGGCAGTGAGTCCTCCTCGGGTGGGCTGAGGAGGTTTGGCCCCACGCAGATGGCCAGGTTGGCAGCGCTCATCCTGCTGGTGCTGGCGCTGCTGCTGGTGGTGTGCAGCAGGGTGAGCAGCTGCTTGAGGAGGAGGAGGTTGGCTGTGGGCAGCTTGCTGGCCACCCTGCGGGAACAGGAACACAACATCAAGAAAGGAGACGCTGTCAACATAGGTCTGCCAGGCTGATCCCAGCCAAGCCCGCCCGAGGGAAGGCTCCCTGGCCATGCCTGGTCCACAGCAGAGGGGCTGCCTTGGCTGAGATACGGCCACCTCTCTCCCTGCCTGCCCTTCTCACAACAGTCCCTTCGTGGAGCAACCCCCAATGTCTGCGGGCATCGCCCCAAGGAAAGAAGTGCTTCTCTGTGCCACTTTCCCCCAATACCGGACCCCACAGCAGCGAGAGCTGGCTGGCAGAAAACACAGCTTTTTCAGGCAGGCTGTGGCTTTGCAGGCAAGTCCCGGGCTCTGGCAGTGCCTGCGCAGCAGCCAGGCTGCTGGCCACACTTACTGCTTCAGCCCCGCCAGCCTCTCCTGCCTGCTGGTGTTCTGCAGGGCGCTCATCCAGTCCTGGTACAGCTCGTTCTGGAGGAGCTTGGAGGGGATCTTGCGCAGGAACTCCTGCAATGGCAAGGGCCGCGGGTGAGGCTGTGCCCAGTGCCACCGGCAGCACAGGCAGCATCTCCAGCCCAGCGCTCGGGCTGAGCAGCAGCTCCCGGGTTTGGGCTCCCGCTGTGGCAGGTGCCCGTCAGCGCTGCCAGAGCCGGGAGCTGCCGGGCTCCGTGTCAGCAGGGCTCACCTTCAGGGTGCCGGCCAGGAGGTGCACCGGCTGGCTTTCGAGCTGGACCTGGGCTCCGCTGTCCAGGGCCTCCCGGAGCTCCCGGGAGGCGCGCTCGCCGGCCGCCAGCCGGAAGATCCCCTCCGTGGACGGCCCGTGCTCCTGCAGGACAGCCAGCAGGTCCTGCGGGGGACAGAGGAGGACATTGCTGGGCTGGAGACAGGCCCTGGGATGGGGAAACCTTCTTGGGGGCAGGAGCGAGTGTGGATGGCTCCACAGCTCTCAGGGGGCAGGACAGGCAGTGTTTGGAGGTGGGCGAGCTGGGCAGGAGCCAGCTGTGTCCCCAAGACCCATCTGGGGTCTCTCTGATTGGGACATTGCCCTTCCAGAGGAGCCAGCGGGATGGGGAGCCCCTGGCCAGGCTTGCTTACCTGGATGGGCTGGGGCAGCGTGCCGTCCTGGCTGCAGAGAGCTGCCAGGGGCCGGCCGAACAGAAGCCCCCTGTCGCCTGAGCCTGATGGCCCGGCAGCCTCTGCAGCAGCCGAGGTCCCTCGCTGCCCAAAGGGCCAGGGCAGCCACCTCCTCCTCCTGTGGGTCCCACCGGCTGCCAAGGAGAAGAGAGCAAAGAGCCATGGAGGAGAAGTGCCAGGGGAGCTCTCCTTGACCCTCTCAGTGCTGTCCCCACACCACCAAGCGCAGGGGAAAAGCATCATTTGGGAGAAAAAAACCTCAGAGACTCAGATCTCTCCTGCCACTGAGATATGGGGATGGACGTGCCCTGCAGGAAAGGCAGCAGCAGCCCCAGTGCAGCACCAGTGTCCGTCTGCGAGAGGAGGACAGAAGAGCCATCCTGCCCCCGTCTTCCCCAAACTCACCAGCCGAGTGCCCAACTCCACCTTCACTGCCGGACGGGACGACAGGTGGTGGCCGCTGCTCTGCACCAGCCTGCAAGGAACGCGCTGCGCTCACCAAACACTCTGCAGCAGAAAGGGCCCCTGGTGAGGGGCATCAACCCCTGGCCCTGTGTGAGAGGTGAGGATGTCTGAGACTGCACCCGCAGCGATCCTCACCTTTGCCTGGTTCTCCACCAGCCTCTCCAGGCTGCTGGCGTGCAGTGTCATGGCCTGGGCAAGGGGAAAAGAGCAGAAGGTGAGAAGCGATGCACCTGGTGCCGGGGTGGAGCAGCCTCTGGGGACAGAGCAGAGCCAGGAGGGACACTCACAGCATTGCGGCCCCTCAGCTCCTTCAGCAGCTGCTTGAAGGAGGGCATTTGGGTAACCCGGGCTCCCTCCACTCCTTCTGGTGGTCTGTGCATGGGGAAGAGGAAAAAGAAGAGCTCTGTGACACCCAACCCACCTTTTCCCTCCCCTACCAGCACTTAGAGCACTTGCAAGCTGCCCCAGAGCAGCCGGGTACCACCCGGCAGTGGAGCGGAGAGCAGCGGCGGTGATGAGGACGGGGCTGGGCAGGTGTTGGCTGGACACAGCTGGGCTTACCCAAGGAGCGCGCTGACCCAGAGCTCCTTCACTGCCCGGCAGCTGCAGAAAGAGAGGAGAAACAGCCTGAGTGCCGCTGCTCCCCAGCCTGCGGGCAGAGGCGGGTGCCGGCACAGCCCTGCCCCGTGGGGACGGCCACAGAGGCAGGATGAAGCCCCGTGGGGCAGGACAGAGGTGCTGCCCAGCCCTGCCGTGGGATGTGGCACCGAGACTCACCGGAAAGTGATGAGACAGGAGCCGCAGGGCCAGATGAGGACGAGTGAGGTGGTGTGCTTGCCTTCCTCCTCCTCTGCGCCATCGCCGGCTGCCCCCTTCCCGCTGCTCAGCACCCGCAGCTGGCCCAGGGCCAGGCAGAGCTGCGGGCGTGGGGCGCTGCCACGTCTGCAGAGAGGAGCGGCAGCGAGTGACCTGGAGGTGGCCAAACCCTGTGGCTCCCCTCTGGCATCCCCCTGCCACGGGCACGGCCATGGGTGCATCCAGCACCAGGGTGTGGGGGCCTGGGGCTGGTCCCTGGGTGTCCCTGCCCTGGTGCCAGGGCCAGGGCTTGGGAGGAAAGGCAGCTGGGCTCTGCGAGTCTTACTGGCGCTTGGCGATGACCAAGATATCTGTGAAGAGGAGGAGGTCCCTCTTCCTCGTCGCACGGCCCTGGGTCACCCGCACGCGCTGCCGGAGCAGTGGCTCGCCAGATGCCGGGACGGGCACGCACTGCTGCACGGGCTCAGGGTCGTCCCTGCAGAGCAGACGGTGTTGGGCATGAGAAAAGCGGCTGCTGTGGGGTCTGGCTGTGCCGTCTGGCTGTGCTGGGCTATCCCCGAGCTCTGGGGGCAACCTACCTGGAGCCGCGGCAGCAGTTCACCTGGCCCATCCCGACGAGAACAGAAGCTGTCCGTGGGACACACTGGTGGGGCTCAAGATCGCTGCCAGGAGGCTGGAGAGAAGCTCCCAGAGCGCGCCCAGTGCCAGTAGCGCTGCTGGGCAAGAGCTGCGCTCTCGCCCGTGCCGCTCCGTGTTGGCACAGAACCGTTGCCGGGCCAGCGCCGGGTCAACACAGCATCGCGTTCTAACCGCCGTGCTGGGGGAGGGGCACTGGGGGTCTCCCCACTTTGCCCACGTCTCTCTCGTCCTGGGGAGCCCAGAGCCGGCACAGCACTGCAGGCCTGGCCTCAGCAGCGCTGAGCAGAGGGAAGGGTCACCTCCCTCCAGCTGCTGCCAACGCTTTGCCCCGGGCAGCCCAGGGTACCACTCGCTGCTGCCTTGGGGCACGGGCACCTTGCTGCCTCCTGCTCAAATTGGTGTCCACCAGGACCCCAGGTCCTTTTGTCCCACATTGCCTGCCAGCAGCTTTTGACCAAGAGTTGAAGCGCATTATTAAGAGCATTGTCCCAATGCCTCTTAAACACTGATAGGCATGAGGCATCGACCAGCTGTCTAGGAAGCCTGTTCCAGTGCTTGACCACTCTCTGTGTAAAGAAACGTTTCCTGATATCAACTCTGGAGCATCCCTGATCCCTCTGCGAGGTCTCTTGTCCCTCAAGAGACTCAACAGCACCTCCCAGTTTAGTATCATCAGACAACTTGCTAATGGTGCATTCAACTCCTGCATCCAGATCCTCAATAAATACATTGAGCTAAACTGGCCCTAGAATTGAGCCCTGAGGAACACCACTGGTGACTGGCCAGTACGCGGTGATCTCAGTTGGACAATTTGTCCAGAAGTCTACTGCAAAGGAACAGTATCAAAAGCCATACTGAAATGCAGAACAACCACATCCCTTGCTTTCCCGTCATCCACTAGGCAGGAGACCTTATCATTGAAGGATATCAGGGCAGGAGCTCCTTACTCATCCATGCTGGCCTCCTACTCCCTTTACTTGATTTCTTGCTCATAGGGACGCATCGGTCTTCAGCTTGGAGGAAGTGGTGTCTGGATATTAACCAGCTCTCTTGGACCCCGCTGCCTTCTAGAGCCCTACCCCACAGGATTCTGCCAAGCAGGACCTTCAAGAGGCCTAAGTTCGCCCTGCTGAAGTCCCTGGTTTTACTCCTACTTATTGCCCTGCTTCCTCCACGCAGGATCCTGAATCCACCATCTCGCAGCTGCTGCAGCTGAGGCTGCCTCCAACCTTCATATCTCCAACCAGTTCTTCTTGGTTTGTCAGGACGAGGTCCAGCAGCACACCTCTCCTCGTTGGCTCCTCCACCACCTGTGTCAAGAAGTTGTCACCAATGATCTGTAGGAACCTCCTGGACTGCGTGTGCTCAGCTGTGTTGCCCACCCAGCAGATGTCAGGGTGATTGAAGTCTGCCATGAGAACCAGGGCATCTGATTGTGAGGCTACTTCCAGCTGTCTGTAGAAAGCCTCATCAGCTTCCTCACCTGCTTCCAACTTCCTCACCTGCTTTTCCAGGCACACAGAGCTACGCCGGCCTCAACTGGAGAATCATAGTCATTGTCATTACCGCTGACATACACAGCAGATATTCAAAGCAGGAGCAATCTCTTGGGTAACTGAGTTCAAGCTGAAACAGAAGCTATAATGAAATCTGAAATGTTCCCTTTGGGTACATCATCAAACTTCATCACGCACCTAGTGGAAAATGTGAGCTGGATGCCTCTCAGGCTGGAGAGTGCAGCCTACTTTCTGGAGCTCTCCAATCACTTTGTCCATCCTGGAAAAAGCATCTGCCATTCAGAAAACCAAGTATGAACTAGATGTCCACAGCTCAGAAGACAATTAAAGCACTCGAATCAGGGATAAGGTTTCAAGCCTTGACCACCAGTCAAAAAGAGGCAGAAGCAGAAATGCTTCAGTCCTCCTCCTTTCCACCTCAGCACCCCTTCCTCCTGGCTGCTGTAGGATGCTCCAGAGAGGGGACACCCTCTCTAAGTGCACAGGAGGGAGACGGCCCCAAGGCTGGGCCAGGGATGTGCAGTGAGAACCTCACCTGTGTCTGAGAGCTCGTCTCGTGCGCTGCAGATGCTGAGTGAGGAAAGGGAAAGCCAGTCTCAGAGATCAGCTCCATGATCTTTATGCTTTCCTCACTCCTCTACAGCATCAGGAGTCTTTGCACATTTTTTACCACTTAATTCCCATTTCTGGGCTAGTAGTGCAGCTTTATTTTAATGCACAGATCTTGGATGCAGTCCCCTGAGGTGTCACAGTGGTTTGCTGTTGTTCATGTTTTCTCCCAGAGGAGTTACTGTGTTCCACCCCAGCTGTGGTGCCACCTAGAAATCCTCCAGCCTTCCCATCCATTGATAGTGTTTAATACTTTTCTCCAGAGCACAGTATCATCTGCCATTCTCTCAAGAGGTAAGATTTGTCTTTCTGACAGCAGAGGCTGCTCTGATCTTTGCCCTGTCCTCTTGGACCCTTGCCTCCTCTGAAATGTAGCAGCTTGGTGTTCCTGGTCTCTAACTTCCCCCCCATTCCATTTCCTTTCTCAGGTTCTGGCAAAGTGAAATTCAGTCAGAAAGTACTTCTACCTAATCACCGTATAGCGAATACTATCTTCAATGAAGCAAGCTCCAGTATGAAAAAATAATGTCTAATACATTTCTTTGGGATATTTACTGTAATATCTCCTATTCTTTCTCGTTTTTCTTGGTTTATTTCTTCCAGTGTCACTGCACTCACCTCTCCCTACTTGTCTGCTCTCTTCTCTACTGTCTGATTCACCATACTTCTGGATTTTTTGTGGGGTAATAGTGATCACAGAATCACAGAATGGTTACCATTGGAAAGGACCTCTGGAGATCATCTGGTCCAACCCCTCTGTTACAGCAGGTTTGCGTAGAGCAGATTGCACAGGAAGATGTCCAGGCTGGTTTTGAACGTGTCCTGAGGAGACTCCACAACCTCTCTGGGCAGCCTGTTCCAGTGCTCTGGCACCCTCAAAGTAAAGAAGTTTCTCCTCACACTCAGATGGAACCTCCTGTGCCTCAGTCTGTGCCTGTTGCTCCTCAACCTCTCATTAGGCACCAATGAAAAGAGTCTGGTCCCATCCTCTTGACATCCACCCTTGAGATATTTAGAAGTGTAAACAAGATCCCCTCTCAGCCTTCTCCAGGCTGAACAGACCCAGCTCTCTCAATCTCTCCTCATAAGAAAGATGCTCCAGGCCCCTCATCATCTTTGTAGCTCCCCGCTGGACTCCCTCCAGTAATTCCTTGTCCTTCTTAAACTGGGCAGCCCAGAACTGGACACTCTACTACAGATTCGGTCTCACCGGGGCCAGAGTAGAGGGGCAGGATAACCTCCCTCAACCTGCTGGTCACTTTTCCTAATGCACCCCAGGTTTCATTGGCCTTCTTGGCCACAGGGGCACATTTTTGAGTCATGGCCATCCTGTTGTCAACCAGAACTCCCAGGTCCTTCTCCACAGCACAGCTTTCCAGCAGGTCATCCCCTGACCTGTACTGCTGCCCGATGCTATTCCTGCCCAGGTGCAGGACCCTACACTTGCCCTTGTTGAATTTCATCAGGTTCTTCTCTGCCCAGTCCTCCAGCCTGTCCAGGTCTCACTGAATGGCAGCACCGCCTTCTGGTGTGTCAGCCCTTCCTCCCAGTTTGGTATCATCAGCAAACTTGCTGAGAGTGCACTCAGTCTCTTCATCCAGGTCACTGAGGAACAGGTTGAACAGGACTGGACCTAACACTGAACCCTGGGGAACTTCACTAACTACAGGCCTCCAACCAGACTTTGCACCGTTGATCACAACCTTCTGAGCTCTGCCATCCAACCAGTTCATGATCCATCTCAGTGATGGATCATTCATCATCCCTGGTGGATAGGCTGGATTCTTCTGGAGACTGGTCAGATCCTGCCCCTCTCAATGACTGGCCATATTGGTTCAAGTCCTTCCAAGCAGATGAGAATTTGTGATGGCTCATGGTACTGCAGTGCTCATTTCTGCAAGGTGGGACTCTTCACACTTCATTATAAACATTGGTAATAGCTACAGTGGCTGCTTCAAAGTAATTGAAGAGAAATGGTTACTTCTATTACACAACTCACCTGGGATACTTGTCAACATTAAGACAGGTCGTTGTTTCTACCCACTGAATATAAAGAAAGTTTAGATGAGCTCAGATGCAGACGTCTTCATGGCCCACATCTAAAACCAAGTGAACTTGTAGATCTTACTTCTAAACACAAGAGGATTCATTGGCTTGGCTTGGCAATGTTCTCAGATAAGGTGCAATACAGCAGGTTTTAACCTGGAATATCTGAATCTGTATGTGAAACTCTTACTCAGGACCTGTTACTGTAAATCTTGAATACCTAAAGCTTGCATTGCAGTATTACTCTCCAATATCTGCAGTCCTCCATGATGCATAAAGCTTCTTCCCAATAGCCAAGCATGATTTGGTTTCATCAAGAATAGTGAGAGAAACCCTTGGGCAAAGCTTTGTTGATTTGGGGATCTTCTTGCTGCATTTTCTTCTGTTCAGAATTTTTTAAGTCCTTCTATATTTTTTTAGTGGAATATATTTGCATGAACAGAGAGGAGAAAGCCTAAGAGATGACAGATTATACTTACCATGTCTCATAACTCAAGCTTAAGAAATATTCAGGGAAAAAAAAATTAAAAGCCAATATCTTTTCATAGTAGGCCTGGTTTAGATGTCAAAACTGCCGCTGTGGCAACTGTGAATTGCGAGCTCCAAAAATTAACAAGTTTTAAAGAAATAACTAAGCAAGACTATCTTGTTATTCTAATAATTCACCAAAAAATCTGGAGACACTTCCTCAAAGTTATGTTGATCTTTTCTTATCAGAAACCAGAAGGAGAACTATGTAGGATGCAAGTTATCTGTTGCCTACTACAGATGTTCTGAAACATCTAGTATCAGTCACAGTCACAGCAAACAAAATACTTGTCCTTGAGTCTAATCAAGCATGAAAAGACCTTTGCTCCCTCTGTGAAATTTTTTTTGTACTTGTCTTACTAGCAAATTAAAGTATTTTACCACATTTGTCTTGCTGCTGTCTTCCAAATAAGAGCAGCCGAACATTCCCAGCGAAGGACCAACATGTTCATACAATGTATCACAAAGGTATTTTGAGTCTGGTGCATTTAATTTTTTTAATCAGAATAATATATTTGGTTTTGTGCTCATTTTAAATACTACATTGCTTATCACACTACATTTAGCAATAGACCTCTTCAAATATATTTAACAAATTGTTCCATGAGTAATAACTACATATAAAATATCTTCATTGAATTAAAAAAATCCATATGTATTTTCTTCATGAAATACAATATATACATTATGATCTTATAGTTTTAAGGTAAGTCAAAATTCGGGCTTAAACAAATTCACAGTGTCCATTTTACCTCTGTAATAAAAATCTTCACTTTAAAAGTGCCTGGATCTTAAACTGTGTTTATGTATTTCCTCACATTTAGTTTATGGAGACTGAAGCTTTTACCATCATCTAGCACTAGACCGCAGATTGAAATCATACATTATAATGACCAGAAATAAAGACTTTTGATTACTCAAAGTGAACTTTGACTGCCCTATTACCTCAAGTTCTGACCAACAGAAGATCTGCTTTGAGCGGCATGGCCTCTAATGTGGTCACTCAACAGAGCTGCAGTAAGTGCTCGCCGCTTCAGAAAATCAGGCACAAAATGCTCAGGCAGGAACTCAAAATCGGTGGGTGGCCAGTCCTAGCCAGGGGAGATGGGCAGGAACTATCCAGGAGCCGAAAGGCCGTGAAGTTAGTGGCACACTGCCTTCCAACCCAAGGCCACTCCAACTGCCTTTGTTTTCCATACAATGGCTGACACAGAAACCAGAGTGTTTCTGCAAAGAGCAGCCAGCTGGGTCATCATTTGAGCCAGCACTGTGCCCTTGTGGCCAAGAAGGCCAATGGCATCCTGGGGTGTATTAGAAGGGGGGTGGTTAGTAGGTCGAGAGAGGTTCTCCTTCCCCTCTACTCTGCCCTGGTGAGACCTCATCTGGAATATTGTGTCCAGTTCTGGGCCCCTCAGTTCAAGAAGGACAGGGAACTGCTGGAGAGAGTCCAGCGCAGGGCCACAAAGATGATTAAGGGAGTGGGGCATCTCCCTTATGAGGAAAGGCTGAGGGAGCTGGGTCTCTTTAGCTTGGAGAAGAGGAGACTGAGGGGTGACCTCATCAATGTTTATAAATATATAAAGGGTGGGTGTCACGAGGATGGAGCCAGGCTCTTCTCGGTGACGACCAACAGTAAGACAAGGGGTAATGGGTTCAAGCTGGAACACAAGAGGTTCCACTTAAATGTGAGAAGAAACTTCTTCTCAGTCAGGGTGACGGAACACTGGAACAGGCTGCCCAGGGAGGTTGTGGATTCTCCTTCTCTGGAGACATTCAAAACCCGCCTGGACGCCTTCCTGTGTAACCTCACCGTGGTGTTCCTGCTCTGGCAGGGGGATTGGACTAGATGATCTTTTGAGGTCCCTTCCAATCCCTAACATTCTGTGATTCTGTGATCTCAGGGCCCTCAGCACGCCCCGTTGATTTCCGCAGGAAACACCGCAGGTTATGAGGTAATGCTTTCTCATGATCAAAGGCGAGTTATGGAATTGGCTCATCGTTTTTCAGGCCAGCACGCTGTGGTTTTAATATAAACTGCTCTACTACCTTTGAAAATCTCACTTTACATCTCCTCCCTCAGAGGAAGAAGCTTCAAAATTTCTAAACCCTGAGTTCATTATACCCGAGGCCCACAGGACAGGGATTGTCCCACACACTCCATGTTTGGCTAGATTAATGGGCCAAGCAGGAGGCTGAGCAGTTCCCCCAAACCACGACAAACCCCCCGGGGCAGGCCGACCTCCGGAGCTTCCACTGCTCTCCAGGCAGGACGCAGCCCCTCGCCTCCACCTGTCTCGACATGATTTCAAAACCTGCTGTAATACTATTTTATTTTTCCCTGAAAATAAACAGTGACTTTACCTACAATTTTTTAAAAAGGACTATCAGTAAATTCAGCTAGAAACTAATCTAAACCAAATAAGAATAACCTTCAGTCTAAACGGGAGAGGCAGGAACATTCTGATACATTCCACAATAAATTAGTTTCACAAAGGTAATTTAAAATCAATTACTGACCATCCATTTTCAGCCTTGTTTCCTAAACATACAAGGCTTCTACAGGTGCATTATACATCTTGATGTTCCTGTTACAACTTTTTTACAGCCCTTTCACTAATTTCAACCAAACTCGAAGAAGAGCAGAGACCCCCAATGTCATACATGCTTCTAACAGTCCCAGAATTGGTGACTGTCACAAGAAAGAAACCCAAATTACTGTATTAACAGAGGGAAAAATTAGATGGAAGTTAGCCTGAAACCAGTTGACTGTCCTGCATAGACATATTAGCTGGCCAGTCACACAAGTATCAGACAGACACAGCATGGGCCACCTCTTCTCCAGTTAAACAGGAGACATGGAACAAGTATTGCGGTAGGCAAGGGGGAAGCGTTGGAGGCTTCTGCTGATGACATGGAGGAATACAGCACAGGAGCTGAGCTTTCTCCAGTGGAAAAAAAGGAGAAGGGATGCCAATCCACAGAAGATGAAATTTCATGACCTTTTGGAACAACATGTTTTTGTTTGCTAAGGACAGATTGGAACAAAATTCAACGATTTAAACAAGTTTAACTGTGGAGAAACATGGTCGCCGATGCATGACCTTCCCAGAATTCAATAGCGTTGCACCTAAGATTTTAGTTTCTTCCATCTTAAATAAACATGTTACCAACTTTACATTCAGATCCCTAACCTGAGGTTTGCTACTTTTAGTTCAAGACATAGAAGCTGGAGAACTTGGGAATTCTGCAACAGATTAGAACTTCAGGCATTAATTATTTTGGATTAAAGAAGTTTTCTTCAGGCCTCACCAACAGCTTCGCGATAAACTTGGTGAAAAATATTTATTTCTTAATGCACTAACTCACATTGGAACCGAGGTAACTTTCAGGATAGTCCAGTAGTGACAGAAATAAGTTGGGAAAAGTATAATACAGTCCTTTGAGTATTCCAATATCTACATCTTGAAGGAAATGTTCAAATAAATGACTTTAATATCCTGCACATTTTTAAGAAAGGCAGCTAACTTTTTTTTTTTTTTGCCAGTTGCGAATGCTTGAAAAATTAAATAGCTTTTGATATAAATATGTAAAAGCCTGGAATTTTCCTCTTTTGCTTCACTAAAATATATGTAAGAATGTCTACAAAAGGAAATTTGCAAAAATAACCAGTTAATGTAGGAAAAGTTTAGATTTATGCTTTTAATCTTTCATGACTGGGCTTATCAAGATTCCATTGGAATTCTAAAAGAGATAAATTGAATATTAAAATAGTCTCAAATTAACTCTTCTTCAGCAGGTAAAGACAAATGTCTTTTCTCAAGTGGTATCTCCTCCCTACTGCAGACTGAGAGGATTTGCCACTGTGGTTTTCAATAAAGAACTGGAATGATCGAATTTCTGAATCTGTTGTAGAAATGTGAGTTAGACTTGAGAAAAACAGAAATATGGCTTTAAGTGAATCGCTAATGTTCTGTTGCATTTCTTAAACATTTAGGTTATCTCTTGCTTTCTTCTTCCTTAGAGTTAATTGACAGTTTTTCCCCAAGTTTCCTTATAAGTTCTGCCAGATCTTCAGAATTTTGAGATTTTTCTTCGAGGAGTTCATACCGGAGACTTGAGATGTCTTGTTTAATTTCCTTCAGTTCACCTGTAACAGAAGTTAGAAAATCACACTATTAAGAAACAAAGGGAAAAAAAACCCAAATCAGCATATCCAAATATCTCACAGTTATCATGGGCTTTCTCTGTATTTCTTTGTTGAAACAGAAAATGTGGATGTTCTGATCCCTGTTGGTGAATGATGGCTTAGGGATAGGAATGTAGTTCAGGAATCAAACAAATCTGGAGGCAAAAGTGTGAGAGATCACATCAGTTTACAAAACTCAAAATCATGTTAGATGGAAGTTGCTGTTCTGCTGCAAGAGAGATCATGCAATCGTAGTATCATTTAGGTTGGAGAAAACCTTTAAGATCATCAAGTCCAACCATTAATCTAGCACTGTCAAGTCCACCACTAAACCATGTCCCTAAGCACCACATCTACATGTCTTCTAAACACCTCCAGGGATGGTGACTCCACCACTTCCCTGGGCAGCCTGTTCCAGTGCTTCGCAACCCTTTCCAAGAAGAAGTTTTTTTCCTAATATCCATTCTGAACCTTCCCTGGTGCAACTGAATCCATTTCCTCTCATTCTATCACTTGTTACTTGGGAGAAGAGACCAACCTCCTCCATGCTACAACCTCCTTTCAGGTAGTTGTAGACAGCGATAAGGTCTCCCCTCAGCCTCCTGTTCTCCAGGCTAAACAGCACCAGCTCCCTCAGCTGCTCCTCATCACACTTGTGCTCCAGATCCCTCATCAGCTTTGCTGCCCTTCTCTGAACTCTCTCCAGCACCTCAATGTCTTTCTTATGAGGAGGGGCCCAAAACTGAACACAAGATTCAAGGTGGGGCCTCACCAGTGCTGATTATAGGGAGACAATCACTGCCCTGATCCTGCTGGCCACACTATTCCTGATACAAGCCAGGATGCTGTTGGCCTTTTTGGCCACCTGGGCACACTGCTGGGTCACGTTCAGCCGGCTGTCGACCAACACCTTCAGGTCCTTTTCTGCAGATAATGCAGATCGGGGGTTCCTCAGTCCTCCTGGCCAGCAACAAAGCATATCACTGTCCAAAAGAGAGCGGTCCTCTCCTTTTCCTGCTGCACTGTCTTTCCAGCATCAGAGGGGTGCAAACAAATGAGAACATTCCTGTGAAGTACATTCACTAGCTGTTTCCAGCTAATAAATCACACACACAAAAAAACTGAAGCATGTGCATCCCCATATACGAATCTTCAATAAGAACACATACCCACACATGGGAGAATTCATATGAGAGTGCCCTAAACCAGCTGCTGCATTAAATGCAGCCTCACCATGGGAAACGTATGGGCATTACTAGAAATACAGCAACACTTTCCAAAAGAAGTCATCAGAGCAGTGGTAGTTTCTGATGGCACGGCAGGGACAGAATGTCTTATCTATTCCTTAACTTCAATTTCATGTTAATTTTACATCTTGCACTTGTAAACATGCCAAGCGGATTAAGTATTTTGGAAACATTTTTTTCAAGTGGCATATGTAACCACTTTAATTAGTTTGTTTTGTTTCTCTGATTAGAGATAAACATACCATTCATCAACATACTCACCTTCATTGACTTCATCACTTTCCTTATCTATCTGAGCTTTCAGTACGTATCTTTTAATGAGACGCTTCATTATTTTCTGCAGAGAAAAAAAAAAGTTTTTTTAGTTGGACTTTGTAGTACTGCTGTGACAGTTCAAAATATGAGCTCTGTTAGCTTCTGTTGCATTCAGACATTTCAGTGTAGGACTTGCCCGTTTAAATGAATATAATGCAAAAATCTCTGCTTTCATCTACAGTAGATATTTAAACTTTATGATTTTGCACATATATGTACATGAAAGTTAGAAAACTGAACAGATTTTATGAATGTTATAATTCATGAAGCTTAACCTACTACTGGAGTCTATGACCGTGATTAACACAGTTGCTGCTTTGATCTCCATGTTGGCAAAACAACCTAGTCTTTATTGCTACCAGATGTAATGACCCTGACTAGTGGTGTTAATTGCTAAACCCTTTTGCCATATAGTTAATTTGAATCTATTTTTATATTTGATTAGTTATCTTCTCCCAGTGTCAGACTTAGAGAAAATGGGACCCATAATTCTGAGTCATTTAAGCATCTCAGCTGGGACTCATCAAATGCAGATATTTTCTTATGTAAATATGCCTATCTTTGGTAGTTACCTTTAATTCCCTTTATGGATAGAAAAAGCAAACCTGAGAGCACAGTTCATCTCAGACAATTCAAATTGATCAAATAAATCACACCATTAGAATGACTACCCTCTCTGCTAATAATAAGAGGAACCCAGGCCAGTAAATTTAGATGTAAATTTTACCTTTCCAGGAAAAATGAATTCTGCTCCTGATTCTCCCATTAGTTCACAATACTTGAATTAGAACCAGATATCTAATTACCTTTGAGGATCTATTTTTCTATCTTTCAGTTTAATATTTTCATATGATGTAACCCATGACAACACAATAATGCTTCTTTTTCACTACAAGGTAGAAAAAAGTTTTATGTGTCTGCTTTTGTCTCCACAGTAACAGACCTGACTAGAGGTGGTTGTGAAACATCCCAGATTAGTGGTTCCAGACCATTGTTACAGTCATGCTTGCGAGATCAGCAGCTGTACTGTTTATTCTAATAATCCAAGAATGTTTCAAATACAAAGCCACACATCCTCATGTTTATGGGATAAATTTGTAATCTTACTATCTATCACTGAGCCATAATGAAATTGTCTGTGAAAAAGGGAGGCTTTGGAGTAGATTTGTGCAGACATCGTGTAAGAGCGAAGCAGAACTAGCCTGTCTTATGGTTAAAAAAGGCTTACTTGCTTTCTTTCTGCTTTTGCACTCAGATGGTCTTGTTCTATTGCCCAGGCAGCTCTTGCTTGTTCCTTTCCACCTGCTCTGTAGTATTACAGGGAGGAAAGGAGGACCCTCTGGACCAGAATAGCTGTGCTGGGTCTCTTTATACTTAACTGCACAAAGATGCACTGCAGTTGTTTAGAAGCAAAGAATAAACAGACTGTATTGATAGCATAAAGGCTGAAAGATATTTGCAGTGTTTGGGATATTAAAATATAGAGGTGTGGCACAATAAGCTGAGCTGCTTCAGCAGAAGGAATGGGAAAATTTTGTGTTTCTTTTTAGCTTTCTTAATTTGCACTGTGCAGTTGAGGACTCAACCTGTCTCTAAAATTAAAAATATTTTTCAAGCACTTTAAAATATTGCACTATAAGAGTAGCATTTAAGAAACAAAGAAGAGAGGAAAAAAACACCCTTAGATTGTACTGCAAATATCTAAATCACTGCATTTGTTTCTGACACATACAAGGTCTGTGGATTTATTCTCGATTTATGTTGTCTAATATAAATTCAAAACTGTCCTTAAGCTGTCAGTCTGCCAGTTCTACTATTTCAGTTTAAAAATAAACTGGTTTTTACCTGGTATTGCCTTGGAGCATTGTTTAAACTGTTTAAGTGAATTTCATCTGAGCTTCTTATACTCGATTGCTTCCTTTGTCCAAGCTGAAATGGAAATGTTATTTATAGTACAAATTAAACAGAAGAACAATATGGTTAAATTAGCTCATGCATATATCATATGACAGAACATTAACTGTTAAGCTCAATTTGGGGAGTATTAAGTTACTACGGTAAAGTCCTTGTACCCGTGCAGAATTTCATCACGAGAGATGGAGCAAACCCTTTCAGACTGCAATGCTGGAAAGTAAGAACTGGGAGGTTTTCTCCCTTTACTCTGCCTCTCACCTGCTCCTCACAGGCCCAAGGGACCAGAGCAGCCACATCCCTGCGGACCTTCCCTTGCTCCTCGGGTGCACGGGAGGGGGTTCCACCTCAGGAGAAGGCAGCTTTGTAGGCAACGGAAGAGGAAGAGCCAGGGCAGGGTGTGGGAGAAGCCAAGGAAGGAGAGGTGACACCATTGCCCCTTTCTTTCATAGCATTTGTCTGTAATTAACGTGACCTCCACTACCACAAAATACACGAGGAGTTTGCTCCTCCCCTCACTCGCACTAATGGCTGAATGTAATTGGTTATGCAGTTCGTGCCAGGGACCACAACATTATCAGCTGACATTTTTGAGTAGCACCTTCTTTACTACACATGCTGAAAGGAGAGAGCATCACTCCTCGATGAAACACCAAGCACGCAATTTGCAGGCTTCATTACTGATTTACGTTTTTGAGAAGGACTAAAGCATCACCAAATGGTGAACTGAGACTCAAGCTGAGTGACTTGACTGCAGTAAGAATGAAGAGCAACTGTCAAACCAAAATAAATGATTTTACATTAGATTGATAATGGGGCCAGTTCAATGAGTAGTAGTACAAGAAAAAAAAAAAGTGAAAAATAAATCATGATTGATCTGGATGAGGAATAAGTGGGACTGTCACTGAAAAGTCAGTCCTCTGTAATTACACATAGTCCAGTAAATTTTATAACTGTTTTAAACCATGGGCTATCATTGCAGTGTCTTGGATCCTGTGAGATCGTGTTGTACATCCAGCGCGGTTTCCCATGTTGGTTATCTCTGACTTAATGCATTGAGCACCTACAGACAAGAAAACTGGGGCACTTTGAAGCCTGGTAAGTAATATGTGGGATACGCTGGGACACAGTTTGGTGGGGAGGAAAGCAGGAGAGGGTTGGATGCTTCTGCGGATGTACAGGCACATCACACGTCAAGGGTGCCCCCAAGACAATGCCTGATGTTAGCGAAGGCTAAAGCCTTCCTGTAGCCATGTCTCCTGCAACTGAAATCACTACAGCCTCTTGAGGTACAATGGGAACTTCCCATGGATGAACTCTGATAATAAATGGAAGTAGGAACATGGAATATGTGATAAATATTCACCAAATGTCAATCAGAAAACAATAAAAACATCTCAGCAGAGAGCTTTACTGGGGCTTTGCTCTAACATACATGTACTAACACAAAGGCTAAAACAAAAAACTTGGGAACTGTGTAAGTATAAAAAGGCTGAATGAAGCATCGGATTCAGTTGTTTAAGAAGCAATGAGGTCATCAATTAAAATTCTCAATTCTCCCAGCTGCTGCAGAGCTTGGTCCTTAAAAGTCTTCTAGTTTTCTAGAATTCCAAATAACTTTCTATTCACTTTAACAGTAAAGCAAATAAGTCTTCATGAATCTGCAAACAAGGAATAATTTAAATATTTTCAGATTTTGTTTAGCATTTAATAGAATCATAGAATAGTTTGTGTTGGAAGGGACCTGTAAAGATCATGTAGTCCCATCCCCTGCCATGGGCAGGGACATCTTTTACTGGATCAGGTTTCTACTTTGATATTTTTTCCTCAAGATTACATTTGTTGGTAAAATGTCTTAATTTGCAATTAATAGAAAATTTACACTGAATTTGGAATTTAGTTTTTTTCTTTAGAAAGATATGTGTGTCTATATACACATACTTTTAAAAACATTCTATATCTATTCAGACTATGTTTCTTTGACAAAGTAAAAACAATGATAGAAGAGATATAGTAATATATAATATATAGTAATATATAATATAATAATAATAATAATATAATAAATATTTATCTCTAACATGTTAACTGAATTTGGATGGAAATGGGATGAAAGATGTATAAAAAGGGCAAGTTATTGTTGCTTTTTCTAGTTTGAATAAAGCTACCTTAAATGTTTTGAATATATTTTAGAAAATGGAAGTTTATCTAAATGTCTTAAACTATGCACCTGTGTTTACACAACTGTTTAAACGCTATGTCTTCCAGGATTTTAGAACTAATAATACTCTCTTGGCCCTCACCTTTACTACTAGATTAAAAGAGAAAAACAATCTCCCTGCTTTTTCAGCTCCTGGTTTCCTAATGCACTTTTTTTTTTTTAAAAAATAATGTAGTAGCACTCTGCTTTTTTTGAACAGAATAATGTACTTCTAATTAACTAGAGACTGCACCTTGAAAGTTGGCAGGTAAATCAGATGTGTGTAACGTCATTAAATCTGCCTACGAGTAACAGTAAGAGAAAACATGTATTGTACATTGCTGAACGACCACTTGGTGGCAGAGGCAGCCAAGATTTCATTATAGCTTCATTTTTACACAAAATTTTTAAACTCCCTTTAAGCTTCACAGCGGTGGCTTTTTCCTTTCCCAAGAATTACCACTATAGCAAAGTCAGCCTGTCACATTAATGACTGAACTACAATTCTTATTTTAAGTTAATATATACTGAACATCTGGACATGAGTAATTGGAGGGGAAAATAAATGTAATTTAAATAAAACAATTATATAAACCCAAACAAACAAAAAAATCTCCTCTAGGAGTGTTGTGTAAAGGAAGAAATGCAGCATACCTGGAGTTGCTCTTAGAAAACACCTTCCTCTATAAACTTGCTTCTCATTCTCTCATTTTCTATTATTATTTAAAATTCAATGAAATCAGAATAGTAATGTAATCAGCCTAGCTGTTTTGTGTAGCACTTTTTAAACATCTTAAAATCCAGTTTAAAGAAGCAGCTGACAACTTGGAATGCCAGTAAATTGTACAGGCTTGGACCAGAATTGTGGGTTCCCAGAAAATGACTTGGTTTGTGCTCACTTGTGAAAATTTGAATACTTCAGAAACGTTGTTTTATACTAGGAAAGTAAAAGTTAACATTTTCTTTAAATTATTTGAGTGAGGGTTTAAAACTATTTCAATAATTAGTTGTTCCTTATTTCTATTCTGAAGGGCCATATTTTAAGAAAAAGGCTTAAATACGTCATCTGCCACAATTCACTTTCAGCTCAGGAAGATGAACAAGTTCTGTGACTCTTAAACTATAAACTTTCTCATTCACAAGGCAATTTTTCAATTTAGAATAAAACTCAAAGCAGGTTTCTCTAAAACTCTCCTTTTTCTTCATTTATTTCTCCCCTTTTTTGGTGTGAGTTTTTTGTTCACTTGATGTTTAAAACACCAATTCTAGCCCGCAGTAGAATAAATCTGCAGGTTTTAATCAACAGATTGAAAGGAAACACCTTCAGAGGTTTTATTATTATATGTAGGTATGTCTCAAGAAATTAGCTTCTGGCATGCTGCACTTTGAACACAGCTACGTAAATCACGCGCCATTCAGCCTGGGCAGCGTCTGGCTGTTTGTTTTCTGCCAACAGCAATCAGAGCAGAGCTGGCTGCTTCCCCCCTTCCCGTCTTAACTCCCGTCTCCACGCTCGCCCTGGTGCTGCTGCGGCTTTGCACTGAGAAGATGCAGGTTCTGCGGGAGAAAGAACCACGGTCTGGGGCTGAATCAGTAAAATCGAGAATGTGTTAACACTTCCGGGTACTGCCATGCAACGTCTTCTAGGAGTGAACTTTTAGTGCCGTCCCAAGCAGGACGTGCACCAGAGCAGCTGGCTCTCTCCCGAGGCGCTGTTTGGCAACCGGAGTGGTCTGGGGACAACAGTTCACAGCAACGTTACTACGTGAATAGGGGCAAGCCATTCCTGAACTGGCCTCCACGACCAGGTAAGCTCCCTGTCACCTTTAATTTACTAGCACAGACACAGCCACCAAGTCCTGGGTCTGGTCTTAACAAATCTTTTCTTATCCCAGCCGAGGGAGGGGATTGTCCCGCTCTGCTCTGCACTGGAGCGGCCTCGCCTGGAGCACTGTGTGCAGGTCTGGGCCCCACAGGATAAACAGGATATAAAGCTACTGGAGAGTGTCCAAAGAGGGCTATAAAGTCAGTGAAGGGTTTAGAGAGGAAGCCGTATGAGGAGCCGCTAAAGTCACTGGGTTTATTCAGCCTGGAGGAGGCTGAGGGGAGATGTCATGGCAGCTACAGCTTCCTCACCAGGGGAGGAGGAGCGGGCACTGAACTCTTCACTTTAGTGACCAACGACAGAACCCAAGGGAATGGCAGGAAGATGTGCCAGGGGAGGTTTAGGTTGGACATGAGGAAAAGGTTCTTCACCCAGAGGGTGCTGGACACTGGAACAGGCTCCCCAGGGAGGTGTCCCGGCCCCAACCTGACAGTGTTCAAGAAGAGACTGGACAACACCCTCAGACACACGGTGTGAACTGTGGGGTTGTCCTGTGCAGGGACAGGAGTTGGACGCGATGATCCTTGTGGGTCCCTTCCAACTCAGGACATTCTAAGTAATGCTGCTTATTATTCTAAGATTCGGATAAGGTCAGCTCCACAGTATGTGGTGGTCCAAAAGGTAAGTAAAAATGTAATCATCTGGCAATATCAGCCACTCTGCTGCAAAACCTGAGGAATGAATAAATGTGACTCAGCTGCTTTATGTTTTTCAACATAAAAGCTTTTGCTTTTTTTTTCTTTTTTGTAATTTGATTTGCAGTTTTATAGTTTCTTTGTGTGGGGAGTAAGTGCATTTCATTTAGCGTTAATTATACTACAATCTGCAGCAAGTGGAAAGCATTAATATTTGAAGACTAAAAATTAATTCAGGGCTAGGAAAAAAGTCTGATAAACCATAGCTGCATCCTCACAGCTCTCTTTCAGAGGGACTGCTGTAAAAGCAGACACAACTGTAACTGTTTTACCTAGAACTGGTAATTATTACACTTTGCACTTTTCTAGCCATATGAATTGCTAAGTTTGAATATAATTTTGGAAAGGAATGATAAGAATCCAGCTTCGTTCCTTAGGGTGCAAGAATGGGATTTTTAAGAGTACCTGTTTTATGGGAACATAAATTTCATTTTAAAAAGTCATTAAAAATAAGCTTCTAACTTACTTATGTGCTTCTCAAAGTCACAAATTAAGTGAATTAGGAAAAAAAAATCCTTTGATTTTTTTGTTTTTCACCATCGCTCAATTTAAAGTTTATATGCATATCCTTGAAGTCATGATTTTTCAGTGATGACTTTATAATTTTTGGAAGTCATGAAATCAGTTTGTATCAAGCAGCTTGATGAAAAGTTTTGCAAATGTCAGAGTCATCAAAAACTTGAGCAAATGCGGTATCACCTCTGTTGGGTCTTAAATACATTAGGATTAGATTTCCCAAATAAAACTGAGATCTGTGAAATGCTAGAAAAGTTACTGGTAGCACACGAGACATCTCAAGTTAATAACAATCTTGACTTTGGTGACAGTGTTTGTAATATCTGTGTTTGTTTTTATAGACTATGATGAACTTAACCAGAGGCAGAGGCTTGTCAGAGACAAATTTTCCCCTTCAGCTCCATCTTTTCCTTCTAGGATTGCAACCAGTTTCTTTTTAACTCCTCAACTGACATCTGTGATGGAAAAAGTGCTTGTCACATTGGTGACAGAGAGCTGACAAATGCATGTAATTTCTCTACTGACCCTCGGTCTACTGACTCTTGACTATAGACTCAAGAACTCCTAACCTTGAAGGCCTCTGCTCAGACTGCTGCCTATTTTAACAAAGATCCTTCCACATTATAAAGTTCCATAAATGACACATTTGATTCTGCCACCATGACAAATCTGTCATTTCTTTTGCTGTGTGAATGTTACCATATGCTCACCTTTCTACTCACTACATCTCATCAGTTGTCTTGCAAAGCTTTTCTTAAGGTGTTACACTCATGCTAGTCTTTACACTTCCAATATCACCTTATACCATGTGCTATGCCCCATGTTCTCCTAAAGCAATTAATTTAATTTATACCAAGACACTGCAGGAAAAACAGACTGACTATGAACTCTTTAGATAAGCCCATGAGATACAGCAAAGAATCAACTCAAGTGCTTTTTACTGTACTTGTCGTGTAAATAAGAGAGAACAGACCACTTTAAAATAAAAGCAAGCTGCATTCTCAGTGCAAGCAGAGATGGGCTACAAAGGGGGAATTTAGAAACTGTGCCCAGGCATGTGAGGGTGGTGGAAGAAAAGCCAAAGCTCACCTTAAGCTGACATTTGCAAGGGCATTAAGAAGAGCTTTGACTCCTACAACAGCAGTATAAGGATGAACAAGGGAAATGTGGGCCTGTGGGGCAGGGGATTTAGCGACAGCAGAGTTGGGTAAGGCTGAGAGACTTGATGTCTTCTCTGCCTCATGTTTCACCAACAGTTTGCAAGGCCTATGCGCTTAGTGAAGGGGTTTGAGGAGGAGGAGAACAACCAGCCGTGGAAGAGGGTCAAGCCAGTTGTTACTTGAGAGAATTCGACCCAGGCAAGTTCATTGGGCCCAAAGGATTGCATCCATGGCTGCTGAGAGAGCAGATGAAGTCCTTGCAAATACGCTATCATTTTTGAAAAGATCATGGAGACTGGGTAAGGTCCCCAAAAGCTGGTGAAAGAAAAACGCCAAACTCATCTTCAGAAAAGGCCAAAAATAATGACCTGGGCAACCACAGGCCACTCAAGCTCACTTTGGTAACTGGTGAAATAATGGACTGAGTCCTCTTGGAGCACATTTCTGGGCACATGGAAGAGCAGATGGTGACTGGGAACAGTAAGTGTGGGTTTATGAAGACTAAAACCTGTCTGAGCATCCAGATGGGTTTCTGAGATAAAATGACTGGATTTGCAGATGAGGGGAGAGCTGGAGATGTCACCTACCTTGACTTTAGCAAGGGTTTAACACCGTATCTTAGAGTATTCTTGTACTCAAATTAGAATGTTACTGTCTGGATGGGTGGACAACTAGACAGGCAAAATCCTGGCTGGATGGCTGGACTTAGAGGGCTGGACAGGGGCCTTGTCTTGGGACTTGCCCTTTTAAACGTCTTTATCAACGACCAGGTGTCAGAGGTGTTGGAGCGCACTCCTGTCAAGTTTGCAGACAAGGCCAAATTTGGTGGGCAACAGCTGATTGACTTGAGGACAGGGATGCCATCCAAGAGGATGAGGCTGACAGGAAACCTGTGAATTCCAATAAGGACCAAGGCGAAGAAACAATTCTTTCAACAACACAGGCTGGGGCCTGGCTGGCTGGGGAGCAGCTCTGCAGAAAAAGACCTGGGAGACTTGGGGGATGGTGAGAAAGATATTAAAACACTGCAGCAAGCTCAGCTCAGAGCATTATCAAGATGTTTGGGGCTGGACCATCTGCTCTGCGAAGAGACACTGGCGAATTTGAGCTTGTTCAGCCTGAAGCAGAGGTGGCTTCAGGCATACCTAACAGGAGCCCCCAGTGTGTACAGGGAGGCCACTGAGGAGATGGAGCTGGGCTCTTCATCGTCTTGCAGGACAGGAGGATGAGAGACAATGGACAAATCCAAATGAGGGCTAGAAGAAGCAACTTTTTCCCCATGAGGGACAGTCAGGCCATGTCACATGCTAACCAGAGAGGTTCTGCAGTCTTCGTCCCTGGAGGTTTTCAAGGCCAGACTGGATGAAGCCCTCAGCAACCTGGGCTGACCTGGGGTGACCCTGCTGTGAGCAGGAGGTTGGACCAGAGAACCCCTGAAGTCTCTCCTGGCCTGAATTATTCTCTGATTCGTTGACAAGAAGCAGGAAGAACTGTAAATTTACAATGGTACTTTTGGACTGATTACAGGTGTAGACAGATATTTATATTTAAAAAATAAAGTAAGAATTTCAGCCTATATATAATGACTGACTTCAGTATGGACTAAGTATGTAGGGAAATTCATCAGAAAAAACAGGTCAACAAGAAAAATAAAATTAAAATTGGATTTATCTTTTAAAATCAGCTGCCAGTATACACACTATGCAATTACCTTGTTCATCTCTGCATCTTCCTGAAAGCTTTTCTTTTGGCACAGAAATGGTTTAGAAATCAATTTTTTGATTCTGAGTAGGAGATACAGCAAAGATTTTGGGCTTGGCACTAAGTTGAAGGGTACTGGAAGAGTTCTGCCTTCTTCAAAGTAAGAAAACCAAAGTTTAGCCCTTGCAAATTTCCATTCTACATCAGCATCATCCTGTAAAGCAGAAACACGGCTGTTAATACACTATTAATACCACCTTGACTATTGAAGATGCTCTAGCTAAACTCTATGTGTGACTTGGATGTAATTGGCTGAAGTTAATCTCAAACAGATCAAGAACTTGTTTATAATCTGTGAAAACCAAATTGCAATGAACAGAACTGTTCTTATTAATCCATTTAAAATTATGCAATTACAGAAGAACAAAGTGGATTTGATTTAAACATTGGTTACTCAAGAATGAGTGCTAATAATTTGCAATACAGGATCACGAAGACAGATCTCCTTCTTTGGTGCTCTTTGTAAACACTCTGGTAAGAAAGAAAGCTCTGACTTAAAAGCACACGATACAATGCCCAAGTTAAAGCTTCAAGGCAACACTCAAATTCATCTGCCAGGGCCTGACTGAGTAGTTGCTTGCTTGGAACACTGACATACTCAGTAAATAAAATGGAAAAATCCCATGTTAACATAATAAAAATGCAAATATCTCAAATGAGACAACACCTCTGATTTCTTATCTTACTGGTCTCTTCTGCAGCAATTAGTTTATTAAGTTTTTTTCTGAAGAAGACATAGTATCAGAATTTTAAGTGAAAATTTTACTCAATTACTTTAAACATGAAGTTAAAAAAAGAGGTGATTCTTACCTAATTACTTCCTCTTGCTGGAATATATCATTAAATCAGGTATGCTATCATCACCACGGTTTACATTTAGCATTTACAATAGCCAAAACACTCACTTTATTCCTTCCTGTAAATTTCAAGAGGGTTTTCTGCAGAAAGGACTGACATCATGTTCAAGGACATGACTCAATATTGCTACACCTGTTTTTAGAAGCTGTTTGTGTCCAGTCAACATATTTTTTCATAACAGCCTGTTTTTTATTGCTCTGAACCTCACAGTTTGTTCTGTGGCCTCCTGAGCCAGAAGAATCTGAACCTCCCTAGAGAATGTGTGTTGCTCCTGCTCAAGCCGGACAAGGCTACAGCCCCAAATCAGAGCCCCAAACCTTAGCGATGTCAAACAACCTGAGCCTGCTGCTTTGCGGCAAAGATGTCACATGGGAAAGGCCAGGATGCCCTGGCTCCTGGAGATCTGCTTCCTTTTTTTCTAAACAATAATAATGATTTAGCCCCTTGTTTTCCATGGCATGCAAAAGTTCGTGCTGATTTTCAGTAGCCCTGCTGATTACTTTGTCAAGTTTTGTTCACTGCAGAGGACTAGAGCAACAGTTTGAATAAAAGGAGAAAACAGCATGTTATAGACTTGCTTGCAAGGTCAAGGCAAAGGAACTAGAACATCTTTGCAGTAAGAGGGACACTACTGAAATAATAACTACAACTGAGGCAAATGAAAGATTCATAAAGTCACACAACGTAGCCCATCCTCTTCAGGAGCATAACACAGTTCAACAGCAGTTTCGTAGCCCAGAGCAGTTCTTACTATTGCAAGCACATGCAGCTAGGTAATTTCCAGGTATAATTTCCAGGTATTTTATAATAAATTAATAGCTAAATTAATATTTTTTCATAATATACTCCAAAAGCCTATGTGTTCTTTTTCTTAAATAAGATGTCAACAAGAAAATTTTCAAGGAGATCTAGACAATTTGCTGTAACAGTAAATGTGGTGTTATTTCATCACAAATGGAATTTTTACCTCGATTTCCTGGAATGAACTGTTGATCATTGCGATAAGCATGTTCAGTAAGACAATGACCATGGTAACATTATAGACTCCATAAAGGACATAACCAATATTTTCAATAAATTTGTGGTTATAATTGATGACAACTGATTTAACTTCTGAGAGTCCAAATATAGCCCAGAACAATGTCTTGAAACTTTCTTCAATACTAAAAGGAGAAATTGAACACATGCATAAGTTACTGAAGAAAAGCTAGATATTCTTATTGTATAAATTGCCAGTTACCATTTTTACACAGTGCACGAATTTTTCCATTATCATTATGTAGAACTTTACCATAGTGCTATTATGCAGAACAAATAGACTATCTCATTTAATAGGTACAGGCTGTTGCATAATATAAGATTGCTAATATTTAGGACTGACAATAAAACCGTCTGATTTAGTTTAGGAAATATATATACATTCTCCAAAGAATATGACAATGATTCACCTTTTAACTACTTTAATCTACATTCTACATGCTTGCTGGTAATGTGAATATAAATAACAAAAACAATTAACCTGTCAATATTTTAATTGCACCATTAGCTCATTTAGTATTAATTATTTCACCATTAGGAAGACTAATATTCCGATACTGTGAACAAGACAGGATATCTGACTGCAAGTCAGGATTTTTCACAAAATGAGTCTCACGGACCATAATCCTCCAAGTTGAGTTTTCACTATTCCACAGATCCAGGGTAAAGGTAATAAGAGGTGGTATAGGGATACTGATTTTTTTTTCCAGGTTAGTTCATATAAATAAAATGTATTTCCTCTTAATCAGCTTACATATATAAGTCCAAACCTCTGAGTTATCTTTTCCTAAGTATCTCCACCTTTTTGCAAATGTATTTTCTCTTGCTTTGGTGAAGAGTTCTCGGTTCCCCATGCCCAAAAATACAGTAGCATTGCAAAGCACATTTTGGATTTTATTGCATTGTTAAGAAAAAAAGTTAAGAAACCCCTAATTTTTAGTTGTGAGTTTGCCGCTTGTAATTTTTATTAGTATGTCATCTGTGAGTTGCAGTTTTAGGTACTTTATCTATTGTGTGAACTAATAATAATAAAAAAAAGTAGTGAATTTTTTTCCTTGTGGCCAAGTTTGCTTCTTGGCTGAGTACACTTCATAACAGCTACAGTCTGAACATGGTGACAGCCAGAAATCAAGTGGGCAAGGGCTGTAGTGCATGGAAAGGAATGAGTTTCCACTCAAATGATCTATCTTAAAATCACAACCAGAAATAAGAGGCATGACAAATGTGTATCAAAAAACTCTTGACAGGCAGATTCAAAAAAAAAAAAGGAATGTATTTAGATTATTGCCACTGGAAACTATGGAGAGGCAGAACTTAAAAGAGGGATTAGATTTGATTTTTTTTTTTTACTAGTAAGAATATACAGGGTTGTCTGAATTAAGTTACAAATATTTTACCATGTGTATCACTCTGTAGTGATTACCCTGCTTCAGTTACAGGTGACAGTAACACCGGATGGAGGAACCAGCCTTGCTCCCATGTGCTGCAGGGAGCTGCCACGCTGTGCTCTGCCGTGCCAGTGCCGACCATCCCCACAGGGAGGACACCGTCCTGCCAGCCCAGGTCCGACCCAGCCTGTGTCCCCAGACCACTGAACAACCCCGGGAACAAGCCCTGAGCATGGAAGGCTATTACAGATTGCACTGCCAGGCCATCTGATGTACGTACAGTGCTGTGTAAGGGGTCTGAGGTACTTCTGGTTTTTTTATAAGCCTCCCCAGCCCAGGAGGCTGTTGGGCTGCTTTGCCGCAGGGGCGCTTTGCTGGCTCATGGTCAACTTGGTGTCTACCAGGACTCCCAGGTCCTTTTCTGCCAAGCTGCTTTCCAGCCAGTCAGCCCCAGCCTGTCCCGGTGCCAGAGGTTATTCCTCCCCAGGGGCAGGACATGGCATTTCACGCTGTTGAACTTCATGAGGTCTCTGTTGGCCCATTTTTCCAGCCTGTCGAGGTCCTTCTGAGTGGCATCACAAGCAGCTGGCCTATCAGTCACTCTTGCTCATCCACATAGGCCTTATGACACCTTTGTTTGATTTCCTACCCATTGAAGGGCAGTCTTGAGCGCTGCAATGTCAGTTCTTGAAAATCAACCAGCATCCCTGGACTGCCCTTCTCTTCAGGGCCTTATCCCACGAGATTCTTCCCTGAACAGCCCCAAGTCTGCTCTCCTGAAGTATGTGGTTGTGGTCCTGCTCTTTGTTTTGTTGTCTTTTCTCAGGAACCCAAACTTCACCATCTCATGATTCAGCCAAGGCTGTTTCCAACCTCCACACACCCAACAAGTTCTTCCTTGTTTGCAAAAGCCATGTGTCACAAAGCTGCTCCCTGCATCAGCTTCTCGACCACCTCTGTCAGGAAGTTATTGTCAATGTCCTCCTTGAAACCTCCTGGACTGCTTGTGCCCTGCTGGTTTGTCCCTCCAGGAGATACCAGGGTGGTTAAAAATCCCCATGAGGACCAGGACATGCAAGTGTGAGGCTTCTTCCAGTTGTCTGAAGAAGGCCTCATCTACTTTGTCTTCTTGATCAGGCATTCCATCGCCGACATCCACTACAACGTCTTTCATGTTGGTCTGCCCTCTAATCCTGGCATATAATGTCTCACTGGCTCATTGTCTATCCCTAGGCAGTGGAACAGGCATTCTTGCTGCTCTCTCATGTAAAGGGCAACTACATCTCCCCTTCCAAGCCTGATTTATCATAGTATTGTTCAGATCAAGAGCTCATCCTTTGATTTCAAATACACCCTTTAAGCACCAGAACAAGAGAGGAAATTACTACTTAGTCCAGGATTAAGGAATTTTTAAGAGATGCCTACCTAATAAAACAACTAGTAAACAATACATAAAATGCAAGCAAACATATTCCCATAAAAATAGCCCACAATCATTACAGTTTAAATAGTTTTACTTACGTTGTGAATGCTTCATTTTGTTTTGCCCCCAGATAGTAGGAATAGAGATTAAACATGCCTATCATGAAAGCCACAAACACCATGATAAATATCACCATGAACTTGAAGATGTCCTTCACAGTTCTGCCAAGTGATATCTGCAGTGGTCCGAAGCTTTCATTTGCTGGTAAGATGTAGGCTATTCTGGAGAAACTTAATACTACCGCAATTGCGTACAGGCCTTCAGATATGATCTGAGGATCAGACGGGTCCCAGTTCATTCTGGCTAGAAACAAAAGATGAGAATTTTGGTCAGTATTTCAAAGTCTACCTTAGGCTATTCACCGAAGTACTCTCTCTTGGTAACAGTTAACCATTCAGTGTAAATCAGAAGTGAATGCAATGGTGCTACACAAATTTGGAACTTTTGGGGAGTTGAATCCCAATCTATTAGAGAATTTATGAAAAATTCCACTTACAGGGTCAGGTGATGAAAATTGAATAAATTAGAAATCTGATTTGCTTGAGCTATCCAAAATGAACTGTTTCATTGTGGGCACTTGAGATCATTAAATGCCACCCACGACTCCAAAACTGTGGGAACAAAAATGTTTCTCTACTCTTTCTATTTACTCCATCTTTTTACTCATAGTGAAATGCTAATGGTCCTTTCCTGGCATACACCAAACACCCATCTCTATCACCTTTTCTGTCATCATTTCTATCAGTCTCTTCCATTGAATCTAATCCACTTGTGTGGATTATTCAAACACCCTTTGGATCATGCGGGAGGGTGACACTGCTGTTGGATAGGGAACACAGTCAGCTGAAGAAGGGAATATTCAGGTTCAAACCTGTACTTCAAGAAATATTTACAGAAAAGTGTCAGAAGGAGAAATCCAAAGCACTACCATTCCGAATACTTCCTAGCTAGAGATTAAGGCATTCTCCCACGAGGCAGGAGGCTTAAATTCAGTTCACTGTTGTGCAAAGAGAAGGCAACGGCAAAGAGAAGAGGTTAACTCAGGAAGGGTTTCCCACATCCCAGGAGAGTGTTGTCATCTGTGTTTACTCTACTGTAGATGCCAGAAAATGAAAGAATTTATACTGCAATGAAAGAAATCACTAGCATTTGGAAAAACACTGATTTGAGCTGTTAACTAACAAATAACCATTTAATAAAAATCAGTTATTTGCACAGCTTTATAATATACCCATACCCAGCAATGCTGAGCATTATTCAAAATGTCCATATATAGAGCAGAAAATCATATTTTTCAAGGAACTTACTGTCATGGCATTATTCGAGCATCATGACAAAGTATCTAATTACTCTGGTTTTAGGCATAACAAGGCTCAGTTATCACACATTCATTGCCTTGTTAGGTGCTGTGTGTTTCTTGTGGGTATATGCATATTCCTTTGTCTATTGAGCTCCTCACTGTAAAGGCTACTACACACTATATTCAAATGAGAAAATGTCTGTATGGCAAAACACTGTGCATCTTCACATAAGCAGACATACCTACGTTAGCTTTACCTCAGATTTCATGGATAACTTAAATCAAAGATGGCAGATGTTTCAGTACGGGCTCGTAGCCAGATGTCTCTCAGGTTCCCAGATGAGCTGTATTGTCACAGAAAGTTTGAGGTGGGAAGTGACCTGTAGAGGTCATCTGATCCAACCTCCCTGCTACAGAAGGGTCATCTAGAGTCAGTTGCCCAGGACTGTGTCCAGACAGCTTTTGAATATCTCTGAGGATGGAGACTCCACCACCTCCCTGGGCAACCTGTGCCAGTGTTCAGTCATCCTCACAGTGAAAAAGTGTTGCCTGATGTTCAGATGGAACCTCCTCTGTTCCTGTTTGAGCCCCTTGCCCCTGGTCCTGTCACTGGGCACTACTGAGAAGAACCTGGCTCCATTCTCTTTTGACCCTCCCTTCAGGTCTTTATATATATTGATGAGATTCCCTCTGAGCCTTCTCCAGGCTGAACCAACTCTCTCAGCCTTTCCTCACAGGAGAGATGCTCCAGTCCCTTCATCATCTTTGTGGCACTTTGCGGGACTCTCTCCAGTTTGTCCGTGTCTTCCTTCTACTGAGGAGCCCAGAACTGGACACAGTCCTCCAGGTGTGGGCTCACCAGTGTTGAGTGGAGCAGAAGGATCATCTCCCGTGACTACCGGCAATGGTTTGCCTAGTGCAGCCTTCTTTGTGCTAAGGGCCCATTCCTGGTTCATGTTCAACCTGGTGTCCACCAAGGTATATTTGCTAGCCTATGATAAAACCTGTGGCATTAAATATTCACTACTAATATTATCCATGTTAGTATGATCATGCATAGATGTTCTCCAAGCAGACTTCAATGTACATGCAAACACTAAAAAAATGGCTCAACTCTGCATAAGTGCATAACAGAGTCACAACCCATGATTGATGTGAACAGAAACTGCCTTGCTGCATGATGCAGTATTATACAGAGCAAATAAGTTACAAGACTTGTGCCTGTCATACCCAGAAACTGTGAACATAAACAACAGCAAATTCTTCAAGTGGGTGTTACTGAAAACTAAACTAATGTTTAACGAGCTGCTTTTAAAACTTATGTGAGATTTGTAATTTTCCCGTAAAATGTATAAGAATACAATTTAATGGGTTTCAGAATATATGCATTAATTGCTCTACTTTTTCTACAGCCTGGATAATGAAGAAATGCGATCTTATCAGAAATAGTATTTGAGGCATAGAACAGAAACTGATGTAAATCAGTAACTAGAGAAAAATATCTAATAAAGGGAAGCGAGATGTGGAGGTATTGAGAGTGAATACAAGTAAACAGCTTAATTTTTTCTCATTTGGGCAAAATAGCTTCTAGTCACTTCTCATATATGTGAAGCAAGTTTATTAATATTTTTATCTCTCACTGGTAAAGAGAGTGGATTGAGAAATATTAAAATAATATAAAAGCCTCTGAACAAAGAATATATAAAAGATATACTGGTTATGTTGGCAAAGCAGGTTTAAGAAGTTCCTGCCCCTGCACTACGGTACATCAGGTTCACAGTTGCACCAACACCAGTATATCTTTACATGACTGGTTTCTGGGATAGCACTGAGTAACTGAAGAGATGACGTGACCAGGATTAAAATAATCTTGAAAAGGGGTGGGGTGACGGGGTTATTTTGATCTTTGATCATTTCAGTGTCTGATGTCTACAACGGTCCCCAAAGGGACGCATGAGCACAGCCAAGGGAACTGTGATCAAATAGCAGGGATAAGAAAGAGAGGAAGGGATGGGAATTTCTTAAGTAGTACATTGTGGAACTAAAGTATCAGAGACGTATTAACAGCAAATCAATTCATTTTGGCCCAAAAAGCAGTCTTAAGCATGTGCAATCAACTCACCATAGGTATAGTATTTTATGTTGGGCTCCAGTGTTGGACTTGTCAGATCTTTCATATTTGCATCAACGAAGTTCTGGGCTCTGGACGCATGCCAAAATGCCATAAACCTTGCTATGAATGATGCTGCAAAAATTGCTAACATACCAAAATCAAGCATATTCCATAACTCAAAAAGGTATTCCTTTGGACCTTGAGACCAAATTTCTTTACATTCAGACCATATCATGCCTGTATAAGACAGAACAGGGAAAACAGTGTGTTCTTTTACCTTCATGTTTGTTTTATGTGATATTTTATTATGTATAGGTAATGCTCTTGGTTGCATTCAAACTCAAAACTATTTTGGTCAGTGGGAGTTTGGACACAAACTAAAATCCTTGAAGCTGCCAATTCATATACATTCCAGTACTTCTTTCTCATGTGAGTAATAATAACAATCTTTCATACTGCTTTTTCCTGTACAACTACGAAAGCTTTCAAAGAGAAGAATGGTATGTGAGTACTACCATCTGTTACAGAGACCGAAAGAACAGAAATGCTCTGGCATGATCATATAGTGGTAGAACTAATAGCAGATCTCACATTTTCTTATTTTCAGAGTACTCTAGGTATAGTCTGTCTTGCTGAAATTGCAAATATATGTGATAAATAATCATGAAAGTAAGAATCAGACCTAATGCTTCTTCAACAGAACAAAGGTATCTGTTTGATTCCTAATTATTATCCCTAATAACAAAATATAGGAGTACAGTATTAGTTTATGGCATTATTTTATTAAGCAAATACTTTTCCTTTTCAAGATAAAATGTCTTTAATAACGAAGTACACTTCTAGGATTCTAAAGAGAGTTAATTAAAAACTGAATTGTAATAATGTCACTATTTTTTGCACTTATCGAATTGTCTGCAGGAACTTTTCATTGTTTTCCCATGACAATTATAATGTTAATTACAGTAATTGAATTCTACAACTGTATGCACTGAATCAATTTTTCATAAACCATCTAATACATGACACTGAAATAAATAAAAATAGATGAATTCGCAAACTAGAACTTTAAATTGGAAAATTATTATTTACTTATTTACTATCAGATGAAAACACTGATATTTATAGAATATTTGGAAATCTCAGTGACATGTTATTCCCATAATACACAATTACATTAATTTATATACAGTTCTATCATGAAATAAATAAAGATTGTCAATGTCTTTTAAAGCTATAAGAATCAAATGGCTCCCAGTTCAACCACAAAGAGCTCACAAAAGCAAAATATTTTAAATGCATAAGCTCTTGAATGGAAACAGATTTTACTTAGCTAGAATTGAACTCTTCCATATTGCTGACTTAACTAACAACCAGAACCCAGATCTTATATATATTTGGGCATCTAAATCCTACTGTAATAAATTGTATTAGACTTGTAAATAAGAATCAGACAGCTAAAGTGCTTTTGAAGGTCTGTGCTCAAGTTCTTATGCTGAATAGTATTGCATCACCAAACTGAATGGCTCAGCTCAGAGTGCTATTCATATTCACCTCATCCTTACACTGGGATGGAAAAATCTATCGCTGAATGTTCAGGGGTCTATATTCTGCTTCTCTTTTGTCAATAATACATTCAGCTATACACTATCAATTCTGCAGACATACTTGCAAAATAAGAGAATCTTAGCAGAAAGAGACAACTGGACACAAAAAAACTTGGCCCATGACGTGGAAAACATTCCCCTTGGGAGTTGACACAGCCTGACTCAAAAAAATAAAACCCAAAAAACCAACCAACCAAACAAACAAAAAAACCACCCCAAAAAAAACAAACAACCAAAAAACTCCACACAAACAAACCAAAACCAACAAAAAACCCCCCAAAAAACTGGTAGACCCTTTGCTTTGATATTCATAATATTGAATTCGTTCATCTTCAGATGATGCAGATTTCACCAAAGTCCTTAACCAGAACGTTTGTGATTAACTAGGCACATGGGACTCCTTCTGATATCCACTGAGAAACACGAGGCCAATGTGGGAATGCAGCCAATTGAATAAACTCCCCTTGCTGCAATTTTTACACATAACATTAATAGCAAAAGATTAAATTTGGTCCAGCTCCACTGAAATCATAGCAAGACAAATTTAAGCAAAAATTAAACTTTACCTATTACCCAAGAAATAATGAGCATCTCCATCCATGAGAAACAGGATGTTTTCATCCTAAATAGCTGTTTTACATTGCCTGTTGTTTCATTAGGTCGAAGTTTGGTGCCATCAAATCTGTCAGCTGCGTTCATGACAAGTAGACCAAGAAAAATGGTGAAAGAGGCTGCATGGGCTACAAACTTCATAAATGGTCCACGCATTATCCTCCCCAGCTGCAACAGAGGTTATGAAACACAAGGATATTGCATTGCCTTTTTCCAAAATAAAAATGTGTAAAAAAACCAGTAACACAGAGAAATATATATTTCAATAACACACACGAAATAATATTTGGAAAAAGTTGTATACCATGGCGCCAGGCTGACAGTCAACTTTTAAAGTTTCGACTTATTTGCTGTTTTCAGGGGAATAATCTATCAGTTTCACCATATACGTATTTTTAACTCAGTATTTTGAAATATTTCTGTAATTACTTTGGGGAATCTATGTCTATTATAGGTAATCAATACAAATTTTTATTATAATTGTTGAATTTCTTACATGCTAGTCATTTTTATGAAGCAACAAAGAAAATGGTATTTTGACACTTACTAAAAGCATTAAATTATCACCAGGAGTGAATTAAGAGTAAGAAATTCTGTTTCCTGACTGACATGATACTCAATTTAGCACAATTATTGTGCAGTTTTCCCAAGTTATTTTCTTTTTTAAAAACTTCATGAGGCATTAAAAGGTAATGTTTATAGATCTGTAGTGTCTTAATTTCCTTCCTGACTCCTTTAATAGAAATGCCAGCAACTTTGCCATGACAACTTTAAAATGGCTTAGTGCAACACTTAAAAAACCTAGAAGTTCCATACAAACTCACATAAGGCTGAACTTATAGCAATTATTTACTTTATTTTTGAGAGTGTCTCTATTAATAGTAAAAGTCTTAGCTTGTTCACTTAGTTGGCAGCTGCAGAAAAATACTTCTAATTCTGCACGAAGACAGTATCTGTATCTAACAAAAATTCCTTGGAAATCATTGAAAGTGTCACAGATCTCAGCTGAAACATAACAATCTGTGTTCTGGAAAAGGGAGAGGAAAGCAGAAAGGTAAGTTATTGGTATTCATATTTTTGCTACACTTGTTTCACTATCAAAGTCAGAATTTTGCTGTCTTTACAGTCAACCCTTACAGAAACAAAGAATAAGAGGATGCAGCCAGGGATGCAATGGTAAGGTCTCAAACACCGCTAACACTAAGAGAACTAGACAAATGTAAAAAGAAGATACTGTTAAAGGAACACTGTCAAGGTTAGCAGGCACAAAATTTGATCTTCTTTCTATTTTATATTATTTTGCAAGCCCACGGCATTCATTATGTTTCTCACTCAATAAAATTACTTTGTCTTTTATTAAATTACTTTGTCTTTTATTAAATAAAATATTCCACCAGCCTCATGAGAAAGGACTTAAACAACCAATTATTTTGCATGAACTACAAAGAGAACAGGTAAGCATCATGGGGCAAGATTTTATTTCAAGCTAGGAAGGAACAGTCATAAACAACACACAATAAAGCAGAGCTGGAAAACGATAAAGTACCTTGACAGTGCCCTTTTAAATGAATTATTCTTGTGTTCACAAAGATGGATTAGGAGATAGATGCCAGAAAGAGAAACAGCCAGAAAAGAAGAAAAAATACTGAAGGAGGTACTGTTAATATGTGCCTTGACCAAAAAATCCAAAATTTAAAAGATTGAATTCCCAGATCCAATATGTTACAATTACATAAAAATTTACAAACGGTTTAATGAGTTATCAAGCTTTAGTAACCTTTTTATAAATACTCTATGTTCCCTTGACCTGCTGTATTGACCACATCAAGACAACAATTGATAGTTTGTGGTTGCAGAGATGCAGTGATTTCAAATTGGGTCCATCTTTTTGAAACACCATGTACAGTAAAATCTCCCTGGAAGCAGGACTGACTACAGTTGAACTGATTACATAAATGCTGGAAGGTATTATGACATTGCCATTCAATAGTGATCCAATAAAATCCTGAAATCTCAATTTCAAAATTCCAAATCTCTTTATGGAGAACATATATGTCACAAAATGTGAATCAGGGAAAGAAAAAGCAACATGTAAAGACAAGGCCATAATCTTGCAAGTTTGGACTTTTCTATAAGCTAGTCTTTCTGTAATATGCTGTCACTGTGTATTTTGACATAATAAATTCCTTCCTATTGCACAGACCAAGCACATGATCTTGTAAATGTTCTTAATCTCTTTCTGTAATTTAAGTGGGTTTTTGTTTGTTTGTTTGTTTTCCTGGTTTCTGATCCTGTGTGCTATAGTCTTTGGTTTGCTATAGAGTTTTGGAGAGAGTTTTATATGAATAGGTTGGTTTAGTCTAGGACAAGATATACAATAGTTTTACGGTGGATACTTTGACATGTATTTGTCTGGAGAAAAGGCCTGACAACAAAAAAGAGATAATGCATATACTTTTTTAGGAAGAATAATTTCCTAGCTCATCATATACTGGACAAAATGTTCAATTTCTTTTCCTCTACCACAGTGCGAAAGAGGAATGCGCATAACCCTCAGAACATGCTTCTAGAAAGCATGTAGGGACCTGCCAATTTACTTCTTTAGAAATGCCAACCCACGGTGGCTGGGAACAGTGAAAGAAGAACCAATTTCAAATTCAGATCCCTCATCTTTGCCAGGAGCTGACTGAATTATTTATGAACTCATAAAGCTAAAAATCTAAATTCTAGTATTAATTAGAACTGAACAGCATAGACATTAGAAACTCTTGGAGATAACTGAAAAGAGTTTTTAAACTTTCGAAATGTAATGTCATGTAACAAAATAGCATTCTAGAAGTTTTGGGTTAATTATGTCAGTAGTTACACAGAATTACCAATTAGAAATGCAGAACAAACAGTTTACAAAACTTTGAAGTGCCTCCATGTGGACTGTTGCCTGAAACTCAAATAAGAGGCATCTCAATTCCTTTCAGCATCTGACACTAGTGAATTCCTGCTAAATCAACAGGGCTTTGTCCACGTATTTCTATGAGCTTTCTCCCAGATCTGAAACTTTCAATTCAGTATCTGTGGTCCAAGATCAAATTAACTTTTTCCTGAAGACGAAACTGGTCAGCTATACAGGTAACTGACTGAGATGTTGCAAACGTGATAAAGACATTTTTGCCTTTCTCAGAGCCATGGCATGAGAATATAAAGAAATGTGCCAAAATAACTCCACTGCAAGCTATTACTTTCATCACAAATCCTGTGCGTATTTTCTCTCACTTCTGTCCCTGTAGTGCCAAACCTGGAAAAAGAATGCGTACTTTATCTCAGTAGGAGGAGAAGAGATTTAGAAAATTCCATCAATTCATACACAGATGGACTCTATTGGTACAGACCATGTTCTGCGTTAGAGCCATCCTATCCTGAAATTTAATAGTGAACATTTTTGTCTTCAAAAACCAGAAGAATCCAATTTTGAAGTATGAGTGAAGCACAACATAACAAATGGCAACTGGTGAAAAAGGTGGATTAGACTTTACATTTGCAGAATATAATGAAACAAAAAATATTCAACATATAAATCACATGGTGAGACGACTAAATAGCAACAGAAGTGGAACCTTAAAGGATGTTGTCCCTTGAACCTCAACTTTAAAAACCTACTCTGAAATAGCTTTTTCAGAATGACAATGGTTCAAAATTACCTTACGATCCAATAAATCTTTGAAAAAAGAAAATGACAAATAGATAAATCACTGCTATAGTTGGAAACCAATTACTGAAATATGTTGAATCTCAAGGTGTGTTTTTAGAAAAAAGTATTCATAAAAATCATAGTCACTATATAGAAGACTGAAAATGATAGAACTGATTTTTATTGTCCGGACTGAAAGCAATGAAAAATATGGCAAAACAAAAAAAGGACCACATTTCTCCTCTGAGAGAACAATAAAAAAACCCACAGTGACCGCAGTCCTCTCAACTTTCCTCTTCCCCTGGAATCACTGTATGTGATTCGACCTGCTAAAATAATGGATGTTGTACTGTAACCTCTTGAATAATCCATATAGGATCCCATCTGTTCCCTCTAACATACTCTCAAGGGAAATTTTCCATCAGTGTCCATTTAAAATGGATAGTGACCAACTGAAAAAGAGACTCAAAACAAAGTTCAGAGAGGTCAGAGACTGTAATCCATCTTCAGTGGAAAGGCTTTCTATACTATATATCATTCAAATCACATATAGTAGTAGCATCCGAATCCAGACGTGCATTATAAGTGGATGCAGGGGATGCCGCATGACTGCTTTAAAAACCTCATGGAATATAATAAGTATTAGCACTGTCTTGACAAGCCAACTTTGACTTCTAGAAAACTGATGATGATTGTTTTAATTTCTGGCATTCATGCTTCAATGACTTTGATCTATTAATTTTTAATAATAAAAAATTAAATTGCCTTTGAGGTAATTGGAATCAACACACAGTTTGAACTTAGTCTATCTCTGAATCAATGGGAAATGAGGATCCTCTGCATCTGCCTACTAAGGCAACAGCTAAATGAAGAATAGTTTGAATGATTGTTTCTGAAGTACGATTTCTACAAGGCAACTCTTGCTGAACCATTGTAATTTAATTTACTATAAACTGCATTTAACACAACATAGTTTCCTGTCTTAATTACAATTGCCAGAACATGCAAACTCGCAGCCATTCCACTCTAACTTGGCTTTAAAATAACACATTTCTGAAGTATTACTTAAGCATGTCAGTAACTAACACTCATGCTCCATCTTTGCCGGACAGGAATCTACATATAGATGACACAGGAGTTAATAAAAGGCCATTACAAGATTCCACAGACTGACCTTACTGCACGGAGCAATCCAGTAAGCCATTGAGAGGAACGGCAGTCCCACCGCGACAGCAAGAACCACCAGGAACTTCACTGCCATGGTCTGCTGCCGTAAACCTGACAAATTCTCATACCAGATTGAAAGAAGTTGTTGCTGGCAGTTTGGATGTGCTACAAACTGCAACAAAAAAAAAGGAGCACAAAAATAATTTTGCTATCAGAATATATTTCATTAAAGTAACAACTATGTGAAGTGCACTAAGAATGTTGGACTAGCACAACTCATATTCAAAAGAGCATTAACGAGGGTGTAGAGAAAAAGTTTTTTGAAGAGCATAATCTCCCAGCATGCAGGTATGTTGCCATCAGCAAGAATAAATCCTTTAATTTAAAAAATGATTATTTTATTGACATTATGTTCCATCACAAACTATTAATTTCCATTTAAGGGTAATTAAACAAAAACTTTATCTAGGCAAACTCTACTTGTTTCTGACATACATAGTTTTTATGTTACTACTTCAGAAATTCCAAAACTTTTTCTGTTCTGCAAAGGATGTTATAGAGTTTTTAGTTATGAAAGAATATAACGTATTTTCACATGCTAACATGGAAAAAACTTTTTTTTTTCAGCTGGCATAGGAAAACAGCTGTCACTTTTGCAGGAAATCAGTTAAGGACTATTTATAACTTGGTTCTGGAAACTTTTGGACAAACTGAAAAAACTGACAAGTTTGGTCTATAACCCTCTATTCTGTCAAAACCTCTGGATAGTATAAGAAGCATCTTACAAAGGTAGATATTAATATTCAAACAATGGATTCTCGTGCACCATAATTTTTTAAGTCTGGGTCTGGAAATACAATTAAATATTTAACTGAATCTAGTATTTTTTTTCTAGACTAGTTTTCTATATTTAAAGGTTGACTGGCTGAAGGTGCAAGATATGTCTTTTTCAAGCCAGTGAAAGTGTTGAAAGGAATTTCACGTTCCAGGAAGGATTAAGACTCAAATTCTATGAAGGACTAGGTCAATGTGATATTTTGTCTTCAAAAGTTGTTTCAGCTCTCTTCAGTGACCCCAGTTTGCCAACTGTTTTGCAGGTTTATGTTCATATGCTGGTAGGTGCTCCTCAGTCAAAATGGTTTTCTTCTTTTCTTCCCTTCATGAACCTGTAAATACTCCTCACATATAAATGTTTTAGGTGTCCCTAAGAGCTGTAAACTGAACTTCTGTAAAAAATCTGCAACTCTTCCCTGACAAATTAGATCTGTATATTCAGCCCATACTGGATTTTAAAGAGTTTCGATGACTTTTTTTTTTTAGTTTGTTGAAATAAGATATTGTTTATTTTCATAGTGTTGATCTGATCCATTTCATTATGTAGGAAAAGTTTTATCAAAGGTCTTGCTGCTCTGTCAGGAGATCGCTCTACTTTAGGGTAACCTGCTTTCCTGAGCTGTACCCTCTTGATCTTCAGTTGTACCAACTTCATCATGCAAAACATTTCTCCCTGATTCACACACGTCAGCTAGAACTTTACAACCTATATTATCCAAGAGTAGCTTTCTGAGTAATTCAAGGGCCTTGGTAAAGCTACTAACCCAGCTGGTTTCAATGAGAACATTTCGGATGTAGACCAGAGTATTAAACTGCCAGCAGAAATGAAAGCAAGCCAAGGAAGGGACGATAACTCCTGTATTCCACACTGCCCGCAGCCCGCTGATCTTCAGAAGTGAGAACCACAGTGCTATTACACCTAGATTGTGTCTCTGATCCTCTGTACAGACAAATATACATTTTTATGAGACACGCAATTTCACTAAGTTTTCTCAACTTTCTGTGTGAGACACAACAGCTTGACAAAAGTGTGTATCAATATTCGTTATCATGCAGTGCACAGGACTGCTGTGCTATCCTCTGGTTTTTATTAAACCTTACACGTTTCCAGGCTGCAGAAGGAATGCGAATTTCTTCCATCTTTTTAAAAAAATAGATTAAAATTAAATTCTGGTAAAGATCTACAAATTTTCATATAGCTACATATTTTCTAGAGACATTTACTCTCATACTCACTGTGACAAGTATCCACCCTGAATATCTGCTTCTTGTTTATATTGCAAGCTATTTGGGGCAAGGATCTTTTCATTTGTAAAATACACTGTGCAAAAGGGCCCAAATGTTCATTTAAGTGTCAGAGGCTACCACAACATAAACAATAATAGTACAATTTAGTACCACTATCATGATGTGTCTGATCAACATAATTGCTTACTTTTTTAACTTCATACTTAATGGCAAGTTTTAAGCGGCTAAGGCTGGGGCGACCATGTTCTCCATTATTATGGCACATCTCTACATCACCATTCAAAATAGCTTCCACTTCTTCTGTATTTCGGCACAAATCAAGGAGTCCAACTACAAAATCCTTGCATTGCATAGACAATTTCTTGTAATCATTCTAGAAAATAAAAGATAAGAAGAAAGAATATAACTTGCTGTTTAGACCTAACATAAGAGAAATAGTTCTACATCCAGCTACACATCTGTGAGCATCAACAGTTTGTTTGCATCTTGTTAAGTTTTTTTCTGGTAGATTAACAGCACTTTGTTATAAGGCATCTATTTCCCCTAAATGTTCAAAAATAGGATTCATCTCACCTTGGACATCTATATTATCAGTTTTTACACCTGAGTTGCTTCTCTAGACTTGCTTTATAGCCAGTTGAAAGTTAAAAAATACACTTTCAGAAATATTGTATGACGTATTTGAATGACTGTTTCAAGTTGAGATGAATAGCAAAAGGGAATTTTTTCTATTCACTGGTTCTCACACAAGTCTAGACAACTAGCTCAGATGTAGGCAGTTATGCTTTAGAGATCTCAACTGGACAGGAGGAGCATCCTATGGAGAACATGTCTAAACAAATTCCGAACCTTCTTGAGAATCACATAAATACATTGAATTTTCTTAAGCCTTGAATTATTTTTATCTTCCTCGTGTTCCCACACCTCTTTTAGCTCGTACACACAAGATTTGGTCGCTGTTTTCCAGCAACAGTGTCAGCAGTGCTGCAGAAAGCATGGTGACACCACATGTCTAACTTCAACTCAACACTCTCTAGCTCAAATATCTCATGACAGACTTCACTGTGTGAGCCAAAGCATTGCTCTACACCTGCAGGTTCAGTTGCTTATTGCTTTAACATATACTGTTCTAAATCACCGTTCTGCAAAATGTGTAAGTTAATACAAAAAAAGATATTTTCATCATTGCAATCCACAGTTTGTTAACCACTCCTTACTTGCAGCTGTGTTTGCATCATAAAAGATGAATAAAGCTAGACAGATAGCGAGTAAGATGGCTACAGATATAGACGAATATCTAAAACTAAAAGATGTATACAGATACCTTTCTCCTGGCCTAAATCTTACAGGAGACTTACTCCTACATGTGCCAACAACTTCTGATATGTTTGTGATCTCTGCTAATTTTAATGTCTTAAAAAGATGAAATTACTGTAGAATTTTTCCCAAACAAAAGACTAAAAAAACCCAGCCACCCCACACCATACAGCACTGTTCATGTTGTCTCTGTTTCATGTTCAAAGTAATTTCCTATGAATGCTTCTACTACAGTGACACATTTCCCCTCTCTTCTGGTCTATTCTTCACAGCATTCCCCCCTCTCTCACTCCTAGTCTCCCTTCTTTTTAATTACTTCCTTCATACTAACTGCCATTTAATGCACATCCTGGAAGAGAAAGCATTCTTTGGAGTATAGAGAATACCCTCCTTTATTTGCCAAGGGTGTACTTAATGCATGTTTATGCTTTATTACCCACAACACCACAATACCAGTTTATTACTTGGATATATTCAAGGATTGTATCGAAGTTTTACGTTTCGCTTTGCTTAGATGGATGCAGACATTCATATACAAATAGTTATAGAGACAACTGTATGTCTACATAAAACTGCTAGTGATTTATTTTTTTTAATCATGTAATGTAAGCAAGATTGCTCAGATCTGTCATAAAAGAGAAAGGAACTTTAATATCATTTCTCTACAAAGACAACAGAGGCTAACTACTAAACCAAACCATTTCATGACATGCTGTATATTTTATTATTGTATTATTTTTTTTTCCCTCTCTTCAGAAGAATAACCATAGAGATTAACAAAAATCCTGACTCCTTGGCACTACAGAAAGACATTTTTTGAGAGTAATATATCACCTTCCTTTTGGCTTTCATTTTTGTAGCAGCAGCTAAGATAAGATTCAGTATTCAATCATTTCAATACATAAATGTCCTCTTCAAAATGAAAGGAAAAGTAGCTATTTGAGGTTCACAGACAAAGCAAAAAACATAGAGTCAACCTATGCACCCTGGTACGACTAGGTACCACAAACTGTTCCAAACTGATATCCGACCCTTGAACATCAAATGAAAAAAGGAAAAAATTTCAATAAATTTAGGAACAAAATAATTTGGCCTTCAGAAATAACCATTACAAAATATTGTAATATATTCATAGTATATGGGCATGTGCATATTTTCTGGTAGGAGATACATATATATTAATACATGCACACTCACACTCTTCAGCAGTATTTTCCAGCTATGGTGACTAAGACATGACATGGATATGTGAGGAGACAATTACTCCAGGATGGAGTCCAATGCCTTTGGCTACTCTCAAAACAAAAATCATATATGATAATTTATTCTAATTAAGAATATGATTTTTTCTGAGTGTAGTTCTATTTATCAAAATAAACACTGAATGGGCACTTTTACAAATAGCTGGATACCTCCATTTACACTTTGCAGAATTATCTCTTCTGAATTTAGGTATAGTATCACAGTATGCATTAGCACCCAGTCAATTCATCCATCAGCTCCATCAGTTTATTTTCTCATTTGCAAATGCAGTAAACCAGCTTCCCCTCCTGTGCAGTACTGCCCAGCTGTGATCAGGAGTGGTAGCTGAGCTGAATTCTCCTTGGCCATCAGGTTAGAGCACAGGATCTGTGGGGAATGGAGCAGGGACCAGCATCACAGTACTTAGAAGAAGCCTACAAGGAAGATAGGGACAGACTTTTTAGCAGGACTTGTTATGACAGGACAAGGGACAATGGTTTTAAACTAGAAGAGGGGAGATTCAGGTTAAATACGAGGAAGAAATTTTTGACACTGAGGGTGGTAAAACCCTGGCCCAGGTTGCCCAGAGAGGTAGTGGATGCCCCATCCCTGGAGACACCCCAGGCCAGGCTGGATGGGGCTGGTTGAAGATGTGCCTGCTCACGGCAGGGAGGTTGGACTAGAGGAGCTTTGAAGGTCCCTTCCAACCCAAACTGTTCTATGAATTTATGTTCTCTGTCTGGAGACACATTTCCTTATGAAGAATTTATCCTCTTAGGGAAGGTGAAGGAGGACAGATGGGATGAAAATGTCTTAAATTGCCACAGGAACACTTGTCAGGGTCTGAACACAGGGAAGGAAGGTGGCTCTAGCCAGGCAACTTTGTTTCTAAGAAATCAAGTGTGTTAACCTGCAGAGACTACTGCACTGGCTCCCTTTTGCCCCTTGTCTCCTTGGTCCACTTAAATGTGTAGTGGCAGCAAAAATGGTTAATGCACTTTTCTCACCATCTCAGTGTCTTTCTCTGTCACACACACACAGAAACTTCTCCATCTCCCAGGGTCTCATGTGTGTCTCACCATTAATGTGAGCCAAGGGAACGTGGTAATTTGTTTGGCTTAACTTATTACTGAAAATGGCCAAAGGCACACAAATAACTCCACGAGTTCTCCTTTACTGCAAAATGTAAATTTAATGAATGAAAAAAGCAGTCCTGGGAGACTTGAGAAGGTAGTTAGCAATTAAATTACAGTTGGAGGCTTTAAGAACCAACCCTTAATTCTGCAATAAAGCATGTGTGTGCTTTATTTTACACATGTGAAAATGTTGGCCCAGGGCTCCTTGGCCGTTTAGGAAAATCCCAGTTTTGCTAAATTTTGCCAAGGCAAGGATGAGAGGGCAGCACTGGCTGCTCCCACCCTGCAAAAGGAAGGTGATGATTTGGGGTGGGAGCTGTGAAGGATGAGGAACCAGGAGAACAAGATGCTGGTGGCAGAGGAACAACAGGAGGGGTGGGGGTGACAGTGGCTGTTGCTGAGAGGGGTCACCTGCCCTTCACGGTAGGAGCAGCTGCAGACTGTCCTGGAGTGCCAAGTAAGGGAGCAAGAAGCATGGTCACTCTGAAAACCTCAGCTGACCGTGACTTGCCTCACCTCTGACCATGACCAAGGGCAGGAGAGCATGGCCAGGAGAGCAGGAGAGCATCACCACAGCCGTTTCTCCAAGAAGAAAGAGGCCTTCTCTGCACGTCCTCCTGTGACCAGTCACGGGCTCCTGCTGTCCCCCAGACTGTGCCCAGGATGAAAATGCTTTCAGGGTTCAGGCTGATGCTGAACCCCACAAAGGAGATGAAGCACGTCCTGGCCCTGCTTAGTGAATGTAGAGGCCAAGACCAGAAAGGCGGATTCTGCTATACGAGGATTTGGGATTTCAAAGTGCCTTATGAACATAAGTGGGACCTATATATTGTATTTAGGCATCTTAGCAGGGAGATAAAGAATAATTATTGCCCTTACAAAGGTGGCACTAACTCCTTCAGTGCCTCGGTTCTTCTCTAAAAAGTGATGTTAACTTTTCTCAGAGAGAACTTACGATACCCATAATGAAGACTGGGACTTGATTTCTGTATGAGTTATATGAATGAAAACAAACGGAAAATCAGACTTTGAGATGATAAATTGAATTTTGCTTCTCATCAGAAAAGCAATCTCAGATTACCTTATTAGGATATTAATTTACAGCAAACAGTAACATATCTACGTTTCTTTTAAAAATGCATTTTTCCATTTCATTCCATTAAACAACAAAACAGTCTTTTGCCATTATAGCTGCAGAGGACTTTGTACTAAATGCAAATTTTATGCATTTTGAACAGTGCTGGGCCACAGCTGTCAATCTTAAAACTGCAGGCCACATCTCTGCAGGACATGTCAGATATCATCTACATCCTTACGGACATAATGGAAATATTAGCTCTAGGGTGGTCAAACAGTTTAGACAACAGAAAATACAAGTACAATCCCCCAAAATAAAAAAAAAAAGTTCTATCTGATATCAAACCTTGTAAAGCTGCACACTTAGCCATTTCATAAAAAGCTACATTATGTGGCGTTCCAAAAATCCTGGAGATCTCAGAATTACTGAGGAACCCTGAATTAGCTGTTTGCTTGGTGCAGAAATATTCCTATACTGTGCTTGGCACATCTGTCCAGTTAATCCTCCTTCAGAAATCATCTTCTACTTTCTTCTGATTTTACTCCTAGCAAAGTTATCCTCCAAAACACTTGTAAAAACCACACGCGACAGGCATGTAATGCTCGATAACACTGCTACAGAGCAGTTTCCACTGATCATGGCATTTCCTATTTTGTGTGAATCACAGTTTCACAGCCAGTGTTACCGCTAACCTTAAACGACGGTGTAAGACAGGAGAGAGAAGTAATTTTTAAGACAGTCATGAAGCAACTGGCATCGCAGTTCAGCATCAACCCTTCCATTGCCTCTGCCAAAGACCTGGGAAGTGTCTGTGCCGCTGGTTGCTGCAGGCACCCACTAGGAAGCTCCCCTGCAGCAATACTCCATCGGCACTATAAAATAGGTGACTTTTACCAGAAAGTTCAAACTGCATTTAGGCAATATTTTAAATACTTTAAATAACTCAGGCAAACCCTAGGTGGAGCTAAAGATTTGCCGTGTCCAGATAACCTATGCTCTCAAATATACTTGTTTAGATTACACTAACACGTGTAACACATTTTTATGAAAACTACATTTTTACATAGGAAGTACATTATCCAGATAATTGTAGCAAACTCCTGAAATAAAGTAAGGGCAACAACTTTTAGATAAATTGCTGCAAGCAGGGATATGATCTTGCAGGAGCACAAACAAGCCCAGACTATGTAAAGCTAACAGCATCCATTCCCAGCAGCTTGTATACACAACTGTTGTACCACCTGCACTGACCCTAAACCAGGCATTTCTGTTATCACTTATCAGTAGTGTAGATGTTAATTCTCATCAGTGCACATATAAGTGTACTCCCTTGTCTTTAATATTTATCCAGAACCACCGCATGATTTTAGAACCTGTAAAAATGTTCCCAAAAGACCTTGTGTTGCCAGTCGCCCGCTCCTGGTGAAACCTTAAATTAAGGGAGCGTTAAATTTCCGTGTTGCCTTGTGCCCCTGCTCCTCATTGCTCCTGTTCACTTTCACTCTACTCCAAGGAGTATGTACGTCCTCAGCAGAGCTTGGCTGACTAACACTTGGCAATACGGACCTGCTCTGTCTCTTCTCCAGCATCCTGTTTCTGCTGAGGGACAGTACCTCAAAATCTCTTGCAATTACTTATACAACGCTACCCTCGAAGGAGAGCTTTAATTTTAGAAAAGGAAACTGAGGCAAAAGAGGAAATAAAAAACCAAGAGTCACGCAGGGACGAGCCAGGTCAAGCTGAGGAAGGAGCTCCTGACGGCGCTTCAGGACAGGCTGCAGAGTCGCGCTTTCTGAACCACCTTTCCTCACCACGTGCTCCGCTCCCTGCCCTGGTGGCACCAGGGACAAATCCTGCTCTCGGAGGTCATCTCGCCAGTTGCGTCCTGCAGAATACATTTGAAGGGCACTTCTTGCTGACAGTTCCAGTTGATGATTTTATTTACCTTTACAAAAATCTTAGATTGTGTCGCTCCAACTGTGGTAAACAGAGCGATACAGTCCCTACAAATCAGACATGCTATTTATCTCAACATAGCCATGAACTTAACAGGCTGCATTTATGGCGTATGAAAAATGTTTTTCTGATCTGTTCTAAATTTACTCGCCTTCAAGTTAATCAAGTTCTTTTGTTCACATCTTCAGCAGCTGCTGAAGAGAAAGAAACAAAAGTATGTGGTTTTAAAAACTCTTCTCTGAACTGTACATGAAAGCACTGGATGAAATCTCAGTCCACTGATGTCCTAAGGATTTCTATCAGGGGCTCCGTGGGGCAGACTTTCATCCTCTGCTTTAAGCTGAAAGAACCTTGCCAGAATTTGGTGTTACTGAAATAAAATAAAAATTCTCCTCTGTTCCTATTCCAGCTGTTTAGCTGCTGTTTTTAAGAACCTCTTGCACATTCCCCCTCCAAGAAATATTTCAGCTTCTTACAACAGGTTGGTGCCACAAAGGTACACCTACAAGAATGAGTCAGGAGTAATTAACTCAGAATTGCAGCATCTCTGCTCAGGTCGGCTGCGCAGAGATGGGTTCATGGCCTTGAGAACAGTGCTGCTGCTGAGAAGATTAACATTGACCATGGCAACTTCAAACTCTTCCTAACGGAATGCTGGAAATGAAACTCTTCTTGCTTTGGAAGTGATTTGATCTCCTGCTGGTGAAGTCTAGATATCTTGCTGTGTCACAGAAGTATCATGTACTAGCATCTGCTTTCAATGCGGTCCCATAAGGTAAACCCAGTCCAAGCGATTTTAGTTAACCTAAGTCATAATTAACACTGTTTGCACAAGGCCTGACTTTGCATTTACTGAGAGCAAAAAGCTTACATTCTTACTGTCTTAACACACATAAACTGTAGTAAATATTTTTTTTACGTTGTGCACCATTTTATCTACATAATTTAAAAAAAACCCACAAATGCTTCAAGGATCTAAGGGGCCTTGAATCCCTGGGTCTCAACTATTTATTTTTTTTAAAGTCATAAATTTTTGTAACATTAAAAATTCTATATAACACTGAAAAAGTCTTTAAGTTTAGGGAGTTCACATACAAATAGGTACAAATAAATAAAAAAGAGGAAGCAGCTAGTACAAACACCAGAGAAAAGCAACACATTAAAAAAGGACAAGAAGGACATTATTTAGAGTTATTTTGGTAAGTAACTCTAAAACTTTGTGAGAAGTGAGAAATTTTCAGTCCAGTTCCAAGAGCACGACGAGAATGTATGAGGGTTTAGTACAACCCTGCAATTTGGCTTGCATGCACGACCAAACTGTCCCACTTCAGTCTCCTCTTTCCCTTGTCCTAGGCCAGCTTCACCCAAGGGTTTGAAAGGACTCCTTTACTATCCTGCCCAGTAGGAACTGGCATCTACATAAGCAGCATGAATTACAATCAGCACAGAGCAACAAGATATTCCCAAATATTTAAGTCCCCCATTCATTAAACAATTACACATTTTTTCACGTTAGCCTGCTGATTTGTGAGGATGATGCTGACCTCTTACTGTTCAAAGAAAGGGAGAAAGACCTTTGATTGAAGTTTGCAATTCTGTGTCTGTCAGAATTGGTAACCTTCTACTCACCTTAAACTCCTTCTCAATGTTGGCAAGCACAGCCAACTCATTGCTGAGCTCTAAGGCAGTCATTATAGGGTCTTCACTGGACAAAGACAGATAAGCGGGGCTGGCCAGGCCTTTGTAGGCATTGATTCTAGACCTAGAATGGCTGAAAGAGTCGTGCTTTTGTTTCTGATTGCATTCACTGCACTTGCAGAAATAGTCATGTGGCCTATCGATCCGAGCTCCTTTCCTCAGCAAAGTGTGGACAATCTCGTACTCATGGCAGTGAGCGGCCAGAATGATGGGTGTAACGTCATGGGAAAACCTTGTGCCATCTTCATCGTATGCATAGAAGTCATCGTGCTGGAGCTCCGACTGGCTTGGACTCAACGCAAGCCTCTTGCCCTCGGCAAACGCGGGATGGTTTAGGATGGCTTCCACTATCCGCACATAACCTTTGCTAATAGCCAAAAGCAAGGCATCCCCAACCCGGGCCAGGTTCTCCTTCTTCAGCAGGAGTTCTGTGATCTCCAGGTGCTCATTGGCAACCGCCAGCTGCAAGGCGTTCTGCCCCATATAGTCCACACAGTTCACATTGAGCGAGGGACATTCTTCCAGCATTTTGCGAATCACTGGAATATTTCCATATTCCGCTGCGTCCAAAAAGCGCTCTTCCTCAAGAGAGAGACTCGTTGAGCGGTCATTGAACATGTAGGCCGGCCCTCGGCTGGCCTGTCTCCTCCCCTTCTCCCGGAGGATGGTCTGTCGTCGTAGCGCTAGTCTATTCTCGTTGCCTCGGCTGCGTGGAAGTAGAGAAATTATTAGTTCTGTTGTACGCAAGGGGATATCCATTTTAAATAATAATCAATAAAAATATTTAATCATTTATCTGCTGCATATTTTTAATGCTACAGGGAGACCAGAAATCCTGACTTTGATGCACTTTGTAACCCCTGTTGTTACACAGCCCTGGAATCGGTGGCCAGCTACATTTTATTTCAACAAGAAGAAAAAGCCCTAGTCAATCATCATTTAAGACTATACATTTTTCTCTATTTCATTCTCCACAGTTTTTGCGTAATTTTAGTGAAGCTGGATTGTGCTTCATGTTACATAAGTAGAATAACAGTTTTAAAGTTAAGGTTCTTTCTCAAGTTTACACAGAAACTTCTCTCTGTTTTTCCAGCACTCTTCTATCCAAACCATCATCATTTGGTATCCCACACATCCCTCCGATACGTACAGTCACTTCATGAAAAAAGTGCTTCCTATTTTAATCTACAGTGTGTTTCAAAAATATTTTAAATCAATATGTTTCTGCAACCATGAACCACCCATGAATGAAACTCTTGGCACTTGAAAGCGTGAGTTTCAAATGATTACTGCTAGATGCCTCTTTTTTGTGTGTGTGTAACTGTAACGTATTGCCACCATGTAACATACTGCTTTGAAATTGGGCGCAGCTTTTTGAAACACCCTGTAAAAAGAAGAAAGTATTGTAACATTTTTGTATGCTAAGATTTCACTTTCTGGTTACAAGAATATTTTCAGCAGAAAACATTCAGCAAAGTCAGAGAATTGTAGCAAGAGGGACATTACATTTTCTCTGGATCAATGTACTACTTTCTGGCACTTTTGCTAGATGTAGCAGATATTTTGAAGGAGTTCACTGGAACAACTGGGTATCACAAAAATAGAACAGCAGATCTCAGGTTCATTGTTTAAATATACAGTTTAAATACAAAGCTGACCCGGAGAATCCTGATAAGTGCAATGACTGCCGCAGTCCAGAGACAGCCACTATCAACAGTCTGAGGTGGTAAGAAGAGCCCACATCTGCTCAGCTGGGAGGAGGTGTCCCAGGGACACCACGTGAGCCCAGGTGCCCTGTGGTGGCCCTTCTGAAAGCCGCCACCCCCTCTGGAGGCCAGTCCCCAAAACCTCTTTACTTGGTCTGCTTTGGTGCTCGGTCACAGCTCCGAGCGAAGGCGAGTGATGGTGCGAAGGGGCTCAGCAGCCGCGGGGTGCGGGACGAGGGACCACACAGGACAGCACTGGGCACACAGCGCGGAAACTGTCCGAATTCCCCTCTTCTGCTTCAGAAAAGCAGCAGGCTGACTTCACTGCTCTTATTATTCTTACTCCCACCACTACTTCAGCAACTTTCTAACTTACATTTCAGGTCTGGTTTCTCCTTTTCACCCTGCTCATGTTTTTCTGACATCTGTAATTGAATGCTCAGACCTACACTGAAACTGTACAAGACAAAAGCCTGTTGACTACATTGTATGACATCTGTTACTTCCCATCTCCACCATCATTTTCATTATTACAGTTCATAACCTTGATATTCTATTTATGCCTCCACTCAGTGGCTTGCCAACAAATCCTGCCGATTCTTACTTCATGACAGCTCTGAAATGTTGTGCATTTCTGCTACTGAAACCCTCATCCATTCCTTGCCTCTTGTATTAATTAATTACTTAATAATGATTTAATCATTAAAACATAATGTGAACCATATCAAAGCTATGTTTGATGAGGCATGCTGCAAAATATGCTACATTCTCTTTAACAAGAACAAAATCTAATTCATGACTCCTATCATTTCAGTCAACTAAGATCCTAATCCTCAATAGAAATTCAATTGCAAATCATTTTCTCTCCTAGAATTAGTCTGCTAAACTCCATAATATTCACTACAACTTCATCTTTTTTTATTTTTGAATGGTAGCTTAATGATTCTTTACACACATATGCTTAAATACTCTTCACTATTATCAGTATTTCCCACTAAATAATAACCACGAGCAATATTTTATTTATTTAATACTTACTAATGAACATGAATTTAAGTATTTAAATGACAGTAAAAAAATTAGCTTTTTGTGATTCAAAACATCTTTACAAAAAAGTAACATTACAAGATATTATTTATTCTAGATTGTTTATATTTAACTTTAGTATAAATTTCCTTTTTGTCTCATGCCCCCTCAGTTCCAGAGATACAGTCCTCTGCAGCACGGGAAATGCTTCAAATGCCCAAGTGTTAAATCTAAAAGGACTTTTTTTTTCCAAAATAATCACAAATAGGGAATGCAGGATGTACCAAAAATGACAACTACAACTTCATTCAATATACAGACAGCACTAATACCGCCCTACAATGGCAAGTTTACAGCCTTAATTTGGGCAATGTCATTTCATGATACGGAACAAAGTTAGATTCCATCCTCTTCTACTCCTCAAGATCTCCACAAAGGCTTTCTCAGTTACTGTGGGTTCAAAGCACATGACAGAGCATGGATATAAGCTAATATCTTATACATGAATATGGCTGGTTGAAATTTTTCCATGCATATTTCCATATATTTTGAAAGAAAAAAGATATTTATATTTGTTGAAAAAGCACCCTTTGGAATGGTTTCATAAAAAACATGAAATCTGAAAGAATGAAGATGTTTCTGGCACTGGCGACAATATTGGTGCCAAAAACCAAGTTCACTAAATGGCAGCCAGTCTTTTGATATATCTAGGAGTCTTCAACTGGAAATGTGTGTGCTAAACTGGAACAGGAATGAAATGGTAGAAAGAAGAGATCATGGCAGAGAAAGCAGACACCAGACTCCCCAGTTTTGAAAGTTACACCTTAGAGGACTGTTAATGTCATTCTGAAAAGTTTCTTTAAAGATGGAATATTAGAGTGCATTGGTAGGCTGAAAATCATTTGTGAGACAGCAAAGAGTGGGAAGTTAAAGTCAAGATGGGGGGGGGGAAAATAGAAAGAATGTAAGGGGAAATTTTAAAACTTGCTCGGTTTTAAGATTTATGCACTGAATAACTCTTCAAGATGCCTATGGCAAGACCATAGGGAGACAAGCTCCCTAACTTCCACAACAGGGTTAGTTCTCAAAAAATAAAGGACTTAAATACCCCAATTAAGTTAATCCTGTAGTCAAGGGGTTTAATCAGGCTATATGTTTCCTGAGCTTTATAGCTTCCTGGAAAAAAAAGGCTCAGTGTAATAATCATAAAATTTAGAGTAAAAATGTTTAGTTGATTCTAATCAACTGATCAGAACTGATTTTCATTCACTATTGCTTTTGCATATCCAAATTGTGCAATGCTTGGAAAAAAATACATTTCTGCAGTGAAATGAACTAGAGCTAAAATAAACACAAACAATACATACATAGTGTAGTTACAGATCTTGTACATGTATCCTTCTACCAAATTTAATTAAACATGGTATGACTTTAGAGCTTAACCAATAAAAAAGTTAGATTTTCTCTAAAAGAACAAATTCATTAAAAATGGATACAAAAACTTTGACTGTACTGCTTTTAACACTTTCTTCCAGCATATTCCAAGCGATATGTTAGCATTTGGATCCTTATAAAGTGAAAGGAAACAAACCCTGCAACAGGATCACGGTCATTATTTTTTCCTGAGATGTTGACAACTACAGTCAACCAGCCAAAATCTGCAGTTCATTAAACACTTCCTCTTTCATTTTCAAATAATAGAAACCAATTATATTTCTATTCCAGCAATACATTCAGTATGATTCATCAAAACAAAAAGTAATCATTGCTAGTGAAGAATACTTAGAATTAGCTTGTGTCCAGTAGCATTTCCTCTTTCCTTGCCTGTATTTAGAAGGAAATCATTGCTTAAATGGGAAATTAAGTACGTACATTCCCTAGATAGTAGCTCATCTTCTGGAATAGAACTTGTCACAGAATGAAAAAGAAGTTTTTTGCATTGTTTGCTTGACTGTAGCACATATCTGATGCACAGTTCTAGAATCTCAGCGTAAGTCATTTCCCCTGCATTAATATTTTATATGTATGAAGGAAATTTCCTGGTTTGCCCATTTGCAATTACAGTTAAGGGTCTGTAATTAAAAATGGTTCTTGCAGCACAAGACTATAAATACGTTTAATTGTAACAGAGAAAGCAAATCATTCTACTTTATTATTTATGCTTAATTAGATACACATAGTAAATATTAATTCAGAAGTTTGTTAAGAAGCGTATAAGATACTCGATTGCCTCCAAGAGCAGAAAAGGAATTTGATGATCCAGACGAGTATGTTCAGTCCTGTTAGTTATGATGTTCTTACATTTATTTTATGATTATTAAGGTCTTTTCAGTTCATTTTTTATCAAAAAGATGCCCATGCTAGCACCCATTGTCACGGATTCTGACCACGTAAGTCTTAAAGCCACTTGAAACCTCAGCTTTCCCAAACTACTGAATAACCTTTGGTTGCCACAGATTATTAATGCACTTTGGGGGAAATGTTGTCTAAATGATTGTACTTATTGCTACTTATTACTTAAGAGCCAGCATGACCAAGTCTGGAATATTGTCATCATTTTGGATACCATATTATAGGAAAGGGTTCTACAAAATAAGAAATCCAATGCAAGAGAGCAGCAGGGGTCACCCAGTCTCTACTGTATTTTCTACTTTAAGCATAATAAGGTCTATGTTATGAACTATATAGGGTGGTATTCCACTCATCTCACTTCTAACAACAGGAACAGTAGGATTCCAGTATAAATTAGTCATCCTGATCTACTCTGTAGATAAAGGAGAGACAATTCTCCTATCTACATGTAATATTTATTTTAGGATAGCATAAATTTTCATGTGCAGTACCTACATTTTTCCATTGTTAAAAAAAGAATCCTAGCTGATAGGTGAGATTGAGGCATCCTTTAATGCATATAATTTAGTGGGAACACAGATCACAGAAGGATGATGAAGTCAGTCCCTTACAAATACAGATACCACCTCAAATAATTCCCATTAAAAGATCAGGCTCTGTCTTAAAGGAAATTGCTGTCTCGCTGGAATTTTATTTTCTTTCACTAATCCCACTGAAAGACTAATCCAGAATTTGATTGCTCTAGCAGCTAGAAACTTTCATTTTCAGCTTAAATTTAATAACGGCCAATTTATACCTATTTGTTTTTGTTTAAGAAACAGAATTGTATTTCAAATTAAGTAGCACTTTTCCGTGACAATGGCTACCTACAACAAACAAACACATTGCATCATGTCCCCTCTCAACCTTCACGTTGCTCAGCTAAATCAAGCTCATCTCATTTCCTGCTGTGTCCATGCGGTTAAATCCATCACAGAACAAAAATCCACCTGAGGACACCTTCCTGAACTACACAGTAAACCCACGTGTCAGTGTTTGCAGTAAAGTGATTAGAAACCATTTTGTGTTGAAATGTACATTTTGGCTCTCTCTGGTGCATTTACATCCAAGAAATCTTTGGGGCATTATGGATTCCTCTGTGAGCCAGAGATAAGTCTTCTGCCCATGCTGACTTTCCTTAATCAGGTGTCAGACAGTGAGTCTCTGATTTATGAACTGAAAGAACTGGGCTGAAAGATCCGACTTTGACCCTCAACTCCCTCTACGGACACAGACTGTCATTATGAAGAGTTGTGGAGCTGGGAAATTCAAGTGTAGGGAACAACTGCGAGCCTGCACAGCATTATAATCCAAAGTAAAAAGCCTTTTAGGAGAGTCTGCTAGAGGTTGAACGAGCTTGCACAGTGACAGGGCAGCCTCTTCCTTTTTTTCCTTTACTCACGTAAAAGGGTTTACTATACTCTAAACTTACTGTGTAAGAGTACTCTGTTAACTCATTTAAACTTGCGGTTTGGCTTACCTTCAAAAATTTATAACCTCAGGAAGAAGACTATACAACTTCTTAGGAAATTAGAACATATAAACTCACAAAATCCAATTACGCTTTTGTCTTCGTGACAATGCTTTAGTAAGAGACACCACACTGGAGTCCCTTACTTGCATGCATTAATACAAAGCCAGACATAATGCCTGTAGTTCTCATGAAGAGAAAACAAATGTGTACTCATGTATACTGCCAGCAATGCAAATCTACAGGCTGGAAGCACGGCAAGGAAAAAAGGGGGCTGAGACTGCTGGCAGCATGCTGAATAAAAATATTGAGTCATAGAGATAAACACTTTCAGAGCAAAATAGAGAGAGTTACGTTGCCACACTGGCTTAATCACAAACTCGTCAATCTCCTGAAGTTCAAGAATTTTGAAAACTGGCCAATTACTAAGCATGATGACAGTATCCACTGCTTGTTAAAACTCAAGTTAACTGGCTGAAACAATGTTGAAACCAGTAATAATCACCTCTGAATCACCTCTGTGGATGAGATTACAAAAAACTTCAAAGGCAACGGACCTTTTTTAAAAAGAAAAAAAAAAAAAAAAAAGCCAGTGTAAACTTAGTCATTTTCAAATTTAATTCTAACATGCTGTTGGTAAACTGTTCAATATTAGTAATCAGCTAGGGGATCATAGAATCACAGAATCATAGAATGTCCTGAGTTGGAAGGGACCCACAAGGATCATCGAGTCCAACTCCTGTCCCTGCACAGGACAACCCCACAGTTCACACCGTGTGTCTGAGGGTGTTGTCCAGTCTCTTCTTGAACACTGTCAGGTTGGGGCCGGGACACCTCCCTGGGGAGCCTGTTCCAGTGTCCAGCACCTTCTGCGTGAAGAACCTTTTCCTCATGTCCAGCCTAAACCTCCCCTGGCACATCTCCCTGCCATTCCGTCAGGTTCTGTCACTGGTCACCAGAGAAGAGCTCAGCCCTGCCCCTCCTCCTCCCCTGGTGAGGCAGCTGCAGCCGCCATGAGGTCTCTCTCCCCTCAGTCTCCTCTTCTCCAGGCTGAACAAACCCAGTGACTTTAGCTGCTCCTCATACGGCTTCCTCTCTAAACCCCCACCAACTTTGTAGCCCTTTTCTGGACAGACAAGAGAAGAAGTAATACCAAATAAGACTATTAACACCAAACATCCTAGAAAAATTATCTTGAAACAATCTGATTTACTTCTGTAACAGAATAAGAAGCCACGTGAACCAGGCAGGACTCATATATACGTCACACATCTTCAGTAAGGATTCTGCTACTGTCACACATTATATTCTAACAAAAAAAACACAGAAAGAGGCTGAATGAAAGTATGAAGAGAGTGCACAGTTGGTTGGAAAACTAGTTATCAATCAAGGTTATACAATTTGCTCAGAAAATCTGACTTAGATCTGGTATTATTTAATATATGCATTAAATGTGATGTACGATGGAATAGAAACTCCATGTTTTACATTTGCATAGGAATTTAGTCTGTGAAGAATCGAAAACAGGAGGAAAGCGAGGCTAGAATTTTGAATGGGCCTGATAAGAAGTGATTTGAAATAAATGCCTTGCAATTCGAAAACAAATAAAAAGTTTTGCACCTAAGTCAGAACAAGCAAGCACACATTAAAAGATGGGACTGGCCCAGGTTAGTTTGGAAGGGGTAGGTATGAAGTAATACAGTATTACACAAACGTGGTGACACAGGCCCTACACGTCGCAAACAATACAGACCAACTGGAATTAGTCTAGAAGGTCTGGAGGCCATGAAATAAAGTAGAAGTAGGTTTTAGTTAAACTAGAGAAGACTGAAGGAAGTTAGATAGTGTAGAAAGCAATGGTGTAAAAGGGAGGGAACTTGTCTCTATTCAGGTCTGGGATTAGTAGGCAACCTGTAGCTCCAAAGTCCCTAAAACTTGACTATCAGAAAACACTTCAGAGGAAAGAGGATCATTTAGATGTTCTATTCTGCTACTCTTTGTTATCATATATATTTAATATACATATATATGTTGCATAAAACATAATAATATTTAATTTGCAAGATATTTTATAAAATTATATATTGATATATATAAAATATTTAAAACTGTGTATAAAATTAAATAATCAATACTTAGTCCAATCAGAGATAGGATGTGAGCTTAGACAGACACATGGTCTGAACCTCTATGTGATGCCACGCTACAGGGACAAAAGTGATGGGCTTTAGAAAAGAAGATTAGGTTAAAATTCTATATGTAAGACAGTGAAGAGCTGTAAACAAACATCTGAAAAACACTTGGATTTTCCATTGCCAGAGATCTGAGATAAACAAGGGGTAGGAATGGCTATGGACAGCTGACCTTGCTTGGTGGAGAGCAACTGGTGAAGATGTTCACGTCTCTCCCAGCCCTATTGTCTATGATTTGATTCTGCAAATCATGAACAGGGACATATCTGTCTTATGAGGGAAGACAAACCCCTCAGACCATGTTATGCGGTACTCCTGCTTCTTCTGCAGTTCTCCATCCTCAGTCAGTCACTACAGCCCATGATGGTCCCACATTCTTTACTGCTACAAAGCACGTCCATGCGGCTCTCACAAGATACGTCTCTCAGGAAACTCGTAACAAACTCCAGACCAGGACAACTCCCTGGCTTGCATCTGATCATCCAAGTTAGAGCCCATACGAACCTCGGTATGTGAAGTGCAGTGTTGATAAAGCCTCGTTCCACAGGCCTGGACACCGAGTCGGGGCTGGTTCTTGCTGTCCCCAGGTCTGAGCTCAGCACAGAGCGGCTGGGAGAGCTTGTGGGGCCATAGAGCATCAGAGACGTTTATCTCTCACAGGCAGCAATATGGCTTCTTTTGCTGGCATTTTCTAACTGGGCCGATTTTTGATCATTCCTTGATCTATTTTACGATCATGGGAAATGCCTCTTATTTACACCCACTTTGGTACACGGATCCACAGTTCCCCCATAACCCTTAGAAGCTGGTAATAAAATACAAGTGGGCTAGAGCCGAAGCACTCTGTAAATAACAAGCTAAAACCAGCCATAGACATTTACAAGAAAATTTCCAAATAAGCAATAACAGTGACTGCATTAGAAGTGAGAAAAGCCCGTAATGAACATCCCTTAAGTATTTCATTTTGCAGCACTTGAAAGGTACAAATAAGAGTATTTTTACTCATGTGGTGGGATTTCGTTGTTGGTGGTGGTGGTTTTGTTTTTTAATCAGAAGCTGCACATCTCACACCAAGTATGAAATATGTCATTTTTCAGACTGTTATTTGAAATTATGGTTGAAACTGATGTGTCTTCTGGGACTTCCCTGGAGGCACTTCTGAGATCTGGACTGTCATAGCTTTTTGTTTACGTCTGCCAAGAAGTGTTTTCTCCAAGCTGATTTATTATGTTGTGCAAACGCTTTTGTATCAAAGCAGATAAAAACAACTTAATTTTAGAGAGTATTTCCTCATCCACAGCTTAGTGAAAAGTTCACATTTGTCAATGTGAACCTGGAATGGTAGTGGTCCGACAAACATTTTCTTCAGGGAATAGCAAAAGATTTTTCTCTCTCCCCTGGAAAGTAGTTCAGTAGCTATTTAATGGTTGATGGTGAGAAAGCACACAACATAGCGCAAATAACCATTTCACAGGCTCTTCATTTCATTTGCACTCTCCCTACTTTTTACTCTGCTCTCTCACCCCAGCAATAAAATTAGTAGCTTCCTATTGATGAAGCAGCTGCCCAACACTGAAATGGGAATGATAAGTGAATAGAAACATTTAGGGAAATGATTAAGAAAACAGTATCTGGAGAAAAATGGTCCAAGGTGGAAAGACGACCTGGAGAACTGTAACTGAGTCTGGCTAAAGGAGATTTATCAGAAACACCAAATAAAAAGGTAGAGAACTCTGATTGCTTGGATCTTTGAAACCAAGACATGGGATTTAAATTCTTTCCTAAGAATAAAAAAAAGGAGATAAGAGAGTACTTTAGCAGCCCAGAACCTGTTATATACCATACTTGCAAGGCGAAGAAAATAAAGCAGATTAAACAGCATAGGATGGTAAGGCAAGACAGATGACACTAAGAAATGGATTGAGACTGCTTAGTCAAAAGATACCTTGTTATTTTTATCACCCTTTTCTTTGGGGATTAGTGTCATTTTAAATTTTAGAAGACTACTATGGAACTGGGTGTGTAGGTCTGAAGATCCTGTAGTACCTGAGCACATGCATAATTTCACACTGGCTGCTGGTAGCTTTTGACGATAAGTCTTAAATATAAACTTTGAAGTCTAATTTTAGGGTCATTACTGAAAAACTGAATTGCTATTCCCAGTACTTGATCTTGCTCAGAACGGCGTCCAGCTATGTCTGCAAAACTAGGACCTTTATATCTAATATAAAACATACCTGCTCGAACATTTTTCCTCAACAGCAAAAAAATGCTGAAGGCATTCACCCTTTAAATCACACTTTAATTTAAGTGTAATTGCCTAGTTTCACAAATTATTTGATCTGTGTGCTACTCTGAGGTTGTGTAAAGCCAGGAAGTGTTTCTTTCCAGACTGTTTCTTGCAGAAGCTGGCTGAGAATACCAAGGTGCGCCCACCAGAGGGAACTCCTTACTAAGCCTGGCACTTGGTAACACCGCTGTTCCCCTCTATACCAGCTTCTCAGTAAGAAAATTATAGCTCCACATTTCTTACACGTTTTCCAGGAAGTACCTTTTGGTGCCCGCTGCAGAATTTTGTTACATCCTCTACTGCTCTGGAGACAGACCACCCAAAGTTTATTGGTTTCCACAACAGTAAAACAAAGATCAAAAAGTCTAAATAATTCAAATTAAAGCTAGTATTTTAGCTACAAGAGTGGAAAAAAAAATAAAAGGTAGCAGGAAATGAAATACAAAGTATGACTTTAGCATAAATTTAACAGCTGGTTACTTTGCTAACTGATTTGTTTCTTATATGGAATACCTAAAGGACATCACAGCCTTCATTGCCATGTGTTTATAGAGATATCACACTTCCAGCATATTCCAAGGGATATGCTGAATCCTGTATCTATTCCTACAGTCTTATGCACAGCCATTTTGAGACAAAGTAAATCATTCTGGTACTCCAGAGGTATCTATATGCCTTTGGAGTTGAGGCTTAAACAATTTGTATATACTTGAGTTTGCACGTTTTGCAAAATTAAGTGTCCTGTGTCTTGTTCCCTCCTCAGTTACCAGGCAGTGTCTAACTTTGTCACTGAAGCTGCTGGTTCTTTTTGAGGCTCCTTGTGTCGGTGCTGAAAACTATTTCCCCTTTCAGAAATTCAGTCCTGTGGTCAAGTGTTCGCTGTCCAGTTCAAGCCACGTCTTTTACAGAGCTGTGAACGCTGCACAGTACACGTGCTGTGCAAGCAGCCTGCTGTGCTCACAATGCCCAGTGAGTTCCCCGCTTCCATCGCCCACCTCATTATGAGGTGACTATCAGCAGTTGCTACCACGAAAACAACTATAGATAACACTTGCTAGGTGACTGGGTGCCTCAAGCAAGCTGCTTCTTTCCATTAATTATCACTGGGGTTTCCATGTTAATAAGCTACTGGGATTAGCAATCTAAAAATTCAAGGTCTGACTTTATCAGAGAAGGCAATTTAGGGTCCATTTGTTTACTTAGGTATGAGCTCACTGAAAACATCCATCTAGTTCATATTAGATCTACCACTGAAGTTTCCGTAACTCTCCTAATGTCACTTCTTTCTATTACTATATTTTTATTATTACCAGCATAAGACTATTTGCAATGATTTGTAGACTACATGACTAAAGCTAACAGGTCATGTTTTTTAAAAGGCAGCTAAAACATTGTCCAGTTAGGAGGATGACAGTCAATACAAAGGCTGTAACACAAACACAGCTGGCTGGCTATGACAAACAGGCCTCTATAAACAGAACATCATTACATTAGTAATGAAGTAGCAGACATCAACAAGACAGCCCTTGTTATTTACTTAGAGATCCTTAGGAACAAAGTGACAAGAAGTTCAAATAAAAGCAAAACCCACTTCTCATATAGATCTATGGAATGTTATGCTACCGTGCAGTATGTGCTTTACTGCTGTGTCCCATTGCTTATAAATAAAAGTACTTAAAATAGAGCGTGGATACTTGTACCAATGCTAAAACTGGATACAAACAAAGCAAACTTTTATTATATACAAGTAATTTGATCTTGGTACTCTCCTGCTGGAAACACTAAGATTCTTAAAGAGAAACTGTATTTCAAACTATAAATTACAGACAAGGTTCAGTGTTTCATCTCTCCAAATCAAATCTGGTAACACAAAACATTGATTGCATAGAGACTGAGGAATAAATACTTTTTTTTTTTATCTTCAAAAGGATTAAAATTGGTTTCTATTCAACTAAATAGGTTAATTCTTATGCTGTCATAATTTATATGGTGGAATAGTTTTGCTAACTGTTTAGTAAATTAGGTCAGGGTGTTGTTTCATGTGCACTCTCGCAGAAACACTCCCCAACTCTCTGCTCTGCTTTGGCTTCTCATTGCTACTCCCACATCATGCCATTTGCTATCCCGACATAAGTACTGTGGCATCTCCAGGTTGACCCCAATCAAGGAGCTTATCTAAATGAAAATTAACATTTCTGGGAGAAAAAAACCCACAAAAAAACAAAAACAAAAACAAAAAACCCCACAAACAAACAAACAAAAAACCCCTCCACACACACAAAACCACAAACAAACAAACAAAAAACCACCAAAAAACCCAAGCAGCTTACTCTAAGCTCAGCTCCCTAGCACAGTTTCTCGCACAGATGCAAACAGCTGTGCTGGCACATGATGAGAGGTAGTATGAGGACAGGAATCAGTGGTGGCGAGTGAGGAGAGAAAGACCTGATTCTTGTGTATTTAATGCTTTACTGTCGCTCCCTGTCTCCAGTTCACAAATGGGGTGCTTGCAGTCAGTCCCCTGATGCAATTCCTTGCTCAGGACAGCTCACGCATGGCTCAAACCTCTCAGTAACTAGTGAACTACTACAGAGAATCCAAGAGAATGGTTGTGAGCCTAGAAAGAGCAAAGCCCCATTTACACACATACACACACACCCCTTCCCTCTAGTGAGCATACACCGATGAACTGACAGAACATCATAGTTAAAACTCTCTGGCAACGCAACATTGTGCTTCTATAGCGTGTGTTTTCCTTCTGTCATCTCTTTGATTTTTCGCCACACATAGGCATGTTTTTAAATAGCACTTGGAAGGAGAGATGATGACTTATACTGCCTGTTCTCCTTTTTTTCTTTTTTTTTTTCCTCCAAGCAAAGCCTGCAACTCTTCCCTACAAAGGAAATTGAAGAAAATAGAACAGTAAGTAAATTAGCAGATTAACTGGTCCAAAACAAGCAAAAGCAGGTGCTCCTTTATACTGTGCAGTCAGTATGTGGAACCTGCCACACAATACTACGGGTGCTAGAAGTTGACAATAGGTTCAAGGGGCAACTAGGTAAATTCAGCAAACAGAAATCCACTGCTGGTATTAAATATAAACTTTCTGAAGTCTCTGAGTAGTAAAGTGGAGAAATCTAGGGAAGTATGGCTTCTTGTCTTCACTAGTCTCATAGTCTTTCTTTGACTTTGATTTTGGCCCCTGTTGAAGACAGGATACTGTGAGGTCTGTAATTTACCCATTTAAAGATATATTTTATATATAAAATCATATACATATCTAATCACGTATAAAATTGTATATAGGTGCCAGACTCAAAAGGTTTTCTTGAACCACAGGTAGAACCGAGGGGACGTACTAATTTGTCTTTTGAATCCTTTACACTGGGCAGAAAGATTCAGTAAGGGTCCTTCCGTATCTGTAGCTGTTTGCAGCGCCCATGGCAGATTCCAACAGCTTCTGTTATAATCTGTTTTGATCCCAATGGCAGTAAAAAGCACATTGCAGTGGCATGTTCTCTAGGGTTTTGAGGCTGTCCAGCTTACCCTGAGAGGCGAACAGCTTTCCCTTGGGTGTCTCATAAACAAGAAAAGCACAGGAACCTCTTCAAAGGGCTGTTTCTTTTCTCATGCTCTGACCAGGACTTAGAATGGCTTCAAATTTTGGTTAATAATTGTAATATTTGTAAGTAAGCAATGTACAGATGTGTGCATGCTGTAACAACATATCTCAATAAAAATTCATTTCTACATGAGCATTTTGTTACAAAAACTTGAGTATGGATAAAGATTATTAAATTAGGCAACAGGAAACTATGTCTATATACTAGAGACAAAAATACATTTGCATTACTCCTCTGACTAAAGCCACAATCTATCACAGAGACTTGAAATCGGATTTAGTATAGCGGTAATTTACAGTCAATGGATTCATGTTTATAAAATCACTTCTCAACTAAAAGAAAAATACACTGAAGACATCACTGCAAATAAGTGCAAGGATTAGAAACTGGCCTGAGCTACAATTTTTCTTTAGAATTTTAAGAACTCAAGTGTTCAGACAGCTGATCTTGATTTAAGTTCCTTTCTAATAAACATCAATGCCTGAAATTAAACAAAAGCTTTAAAAGACACTAACATCTGAGTACAATGCCTCAGAAAGACAGGGAGATCAACTATTAATTGATTAGCTGTGGAGCAGTCCATTCTTCATCAGCACATTCCAGAGCTGAAATGTCAAGTTCAACGGCATGAGCTCTTGATGCTGCAGCAACAGCCTATAAACTCTGCAGCACCACTGATTTACTGTACCCTCATCTATCATCCTCCACATCCAACCCTTCTTGCCTTTGCAAAACCTTATACAGCTACGGCTCACAGCTAGAGAAGAACACTGATGTAAGCCTCATGATTCTGATGAAGAACTTCTACCTACAAGAGTAATTAACTGTAAAAAATACAGCCGAGGAAAATTTTCCCCTGTGTTCTCCAACTCTAGTTTGAAATTCGAGTCCTTTGAAGTATGTGACAGTGCAGGTCAGAACCTTTTTCTAAAAGTAGTTACCCTCTTCTGAAGAACACACACAATAATGTATGAAACATACCTTGCATAGCTTATTTTGACCTTTAGAGAAAAAAACCAAAAAAACCCCAAGATGCTACCACATGGAGTTTCAGTGAGGTACATTGAATCCTGTTTAATCACGCTTTACTACTTATAAGGTTCAACACTGCTGGGACCAGGTGACCTTGAAATAAAGGCAGGGAACCTCAGATATCTAACTGGGAATAACTGGGCAGTCCATATTTCATGGAGCTATAGTTTCAGGCTGTCTGTGGTCAGGGATGTGACACCATCCATAGTCACTAGCTCAGAGCCCCAAACAAAGACCAAGGGCTGAAGAGGCAGGAGTGTCGAGCACATTTCTGCGTTTATAAGCTCCAGCAAAATCCCAGCTCTGGAATCACAGGGGCTGTGACTCCAACTGGCCACAGCTGAACACTGTAGGTAGGTGCAGCAGGTATCCTGGTGTCCACCAAGAGTAGTGTGGCCAGCAGGACCAGGGCAGTGACTGTCCCCCTGTAATCAGCGCTGGTGAGGCTGCACCTGGCATCCTGTGTTCAGTTTTGGGCCCTTCGCTACAGAAAAAGACACTGAGGTGCTGGAAAGAATTCGGAGAAGGGCAACGAAGCTGGTGAGGGCCCTGGAGCACAAGTGTGATGAGGAGCAGCTGAGGGAGCTGGGGCTGTTCAGCCTGGAGAAAAGGAGGCTGAGGGGAGACCTTATCGCTGTCTGCAACTACCTGAAAGGAGGTTGTAGCATGGAGGGGGTTGGTCTCTTCTCCCAAGTAGCAAGTGATAGGATGAGAGGAAATGGCCTCAAGTTGCGCCAGGGGAGGTTTAGATTGGATATGAGGAAAAAATTCTTCCTGGAAAGGGTTGTCAGGCATTGGAACAGGCTGCCCAGGGCACTGGTGGAGTCACCATCCCTGGAGGTGTTTAAAAGACATATAGATGAGGTTCTTAAGGACATGGTTTAGTACCAGAGTTAGGTTATGGTTGGACTTGATGATCTTAAGGGTTTTTTCCAGCAAAAATGATTCTATGATTTGATGATTCTACGTAAAAACTGCCTAAATCTGTGAAATAAGTAAACCTAACTTAGCAGCCTTTAGTAACAGCATCTCACAGAGGATTCTGTTTTGCCTGCTAGAGTAGGCAGATCTGCAGGAGACTGCACAGGGGGACAAGACAAAGTGCTGGTTAAATCTTGTTGACAGAGAAAAGAAAAAGGAAAGTAGAAAGAAAACTCGAGCAATGCTGGGGAATGATATATTTAAGTTATGTCTCAGATATGAAGAGATGTCCTATTATGGTCCTGAGGCATTAGTCTTCCGATAACAGTGGAGCTGCATGTTTAAAGATTAATTTCACTTCAGCTTGTAAAGCTGCCACATTTGGGAAGACATTTTAAAAGCGGAAATCTTCACACTCTTGCTATTATTGTTCCTCTTCAGTTTATTTTAATTGTACCTTTCCACATTTAACCAAAGTCCTTGTTCATTCTGCTGTGGTTTTTTTTCATAAACCAAACTCTGCTTCCCGACATATGTGATAATTAACCTCATTTGTGAAACTCTTGTCCCCAAGCACCTTCTTAACTCCTGCATTTATTTTTAAACCAACACTCATTAAAGACAATATTGTCACCTACTTTATCCAAACTTGCCAGCAGATATTAATAAATTGCTTGTAAATAATAATACACAATAAAATTAAAATAATAGAACAAAAACTGGAAAACAATGCGCCATTCTTCCCAGTCCTTTGGGTTCTATGTTTCTATGTGTAAAATGAAAGCTATTTAGGGCAGTGATGGGCTGCACTTCCTATCATTTGAGCCTAGAAGACAGCTGTTCATAACAATCAACCAAATCAGAACATGCTGAAAAGAGACCCTACTTTGAAAGTCCCCAGGGAATACAGACAGGGGAACTGTTGCACAAACTGTACATGGAGATGCAGCAGAGTCCAGCAGACAGACAAGTATCTACCCAGGAAATCTGGGATCAAAAGCTCTTCCCTTGTAGTTGTAAGAAATAAATGGGGTTTTTTAATCCCTAAAATCCAACAATCCCAACCAGATTTCATTTTCGGGAAAATAAAAGCCCATTTCAATTTCTGATTCTTTGAAATATGGAGAGTATGTTTACTTTCCCAGAGCACGTGGTAGGATTTTTTCAGGATGCAGGACGGCGCTTGTCTCTCCTCTCTGTGCTTTTACCACTCTTCAGCTGCCTTTCACCACTGAGATAGGGAGAAGCCCAGCAGTGTAATAAAATCCCTCTTCTGACAGAAATAGGCTGCTGGATTATTCCATTCTTAGCTCCTTTCCATTATGAAAAGAACCATCTATGGTTGTTCCTTGGTTCCTGGGAATTAGCCAATATCCTATTTCATCTTTCACTCAGCACTATTTTACCGCAGCTCATAATCTCCAGTGAGGAATCTTGTCAAGTGATTTTAGAAAACATAAATATCCTATCTCCAAGAAATATCACTTATCTGATGCAACATTTTTATGGTACTTAAAGGGACTTCATAAACTCAACAAGGCATGCTCTCTTGTTTTCAGACTCTCCTGGCTATTGACAGATAAATCACCTGTTTCCAGGGATTCTCTGATTCCTCAAACCATAGAAACTTCAGAGTGTTCATATCATAAACGATTTATCAAACTAAAATATTATAGTTATACAGAGAGTATACAATTGCTTTTCCATGAACAGTTGCTTTCCCTTTGAACAATCCAGCAACAGAATGAGAGATGGCCATTGAAGTACAAGAACTGGAAATAACATGGGAGGAACAACAAGCTCTTTGTCTAGATGGACTTGCCATGCAGAGCTTGGATTCACTTTCCATCTCCAAGAATGCCAAATTTCCATTCGCACATTTTAGAGCAATAAGTGCTAAACCTGTACAAAGAGCAGGTCATCTTCTAGTGCTACTGATCATTCTTTAAGAAATGTAATGGGTATTACACTGAGCCTAGACAAACGTTTCTTTCTCTGCAGAGTATAAAGGGGGAAAAAAGAACCATGACCATTATTCTTCATTAGATTTACTAAGCACCTGAAACAATTAGTTCCAAATACTATTTCATTTAGCTTACAAAAATATATCCACTCCCTATTCCTTCTTGTTGTTGTTGTTGTTGACTGAGCTTTCACACATTACTAGTGATGCAGAGGAATCAGAACACAGCAGGTCCCTAGCTGGATCTCAAATGCAAATTCCTGATTTTACCGACCATCATCAGGAACATACTTCATAAGCATGCAATTGTAATTGATATAGAGATGAAGTAGATATACGGAGACTGAAAATAATCAGTTCCACATTGCCTGTTAAAGTAAGAAGCACCCTGAAGTGCTTCAGGTTGTGCAAGGTTAAACTGTATCTGAGAACAACTAAACCATTGCTGTCTATCTCCGGCTCTGTTCTGCTTAGTAGGAGATTTTTTTCTCTGTATTATACTAAAAATCTGTCTCATAATACAAACAATCTACCTAACACATCCATGTGAGTCTTGATCTTCCAGGAACAAATAAAAGAGTGCATTTATGCTTTGGCCAGTTTTGGTGGAAAAAAATCCACAACTTAAAAAAAAATAATGGACTGGGATGAAGCAAGGTAATTATGTCCACAAAAGATGGCCTCAAACAGGGTTTCAAATATTTAGAAACCTTCTGTTAAGGAGAAGAGCACCGCAGGTGCAGGCGACTCCACTCAGAAGAATTTGCTGCAGCAGAACCCAGTGGAATGGCCACTTCACCTCCCTGTTGAGCTTTGACTTTCAATGGTGCATTGGTTTCTGTACAAAGAAAAATCAGTAGATGCAAGATAGCCTGATACATAAATAACAAAGTGGAATATCAACCAGGAGAGAATGAGGAAAAAAAAAAATCCTGACATTTTATTCTAGGAGTTTGTGCAATGCTTCAATTCCACACTGATAAAAAATAGTAAGGAAACCTAATGGTCAATTTTAGAAGGTACCAGCCTATTCAACTGCCCATCTTATCCAACATTAATCAAGCTGTTCAATAGTCCAGGCTCACCCTGAATTGCTTTTTCTAGCAGTAAGCAGAGAAAACGACTATCCCAAAGTCTAAATTTTAGTTTATTACACTTTAGTTTATTATACACTTCTATAGAGACACCTGATATCTCCACATACAAAACAAACAAAAAACCACAACAGGAAATGAAGAAAACCAAAGTGAAAGCATTCCAGTACTTAATTCTAAATGGATTAAAAGAATCGAATGATCTCATTTGTGGAAGCAGAAGAAGTAACTCAGATCACCTAGAGTTTCGCTGAATTTAGCTGAAAGAAGCTGGTGTTTGGTGTGTTACCCTCTCCTCACCTTGCTACAAATCTCATTGCAGCTTGACTCTTGAGTCGTATCTTTGTAAGCAGAACTACATTTCCTCATCCACATTTCATGTATATTGTATAAAACTACTCGCTTCCTTCTTTTTATGTGACCTAAATAAAGAACTCTTGTAAGCAAAGAATAAGCTTTTTCTTTTTTCTAAAAATACTTTACATTTTACGTATAAATAAGTAATAGTGATATGAAGCATCTGGGCCAAGTTCACTGTATGAAAACTAGTTCAGCTATCCAAAAAAGTAAAGATTCATTTAATGCTACCTTTAGTATCAGAGTGGATGAATTTATACAGCGTTTGTGTCCCCTTAGCACTGTGTAACTGCTGGTGCTAAGAGAAGTTAAAAATAAGGTGGATGAACTCAGCTCATGCTTTTTCAGGTCTGCATGTTTTGGGATTTTGTGTTTTCTGTTTCTCAAATTATAAGTCAATAATGGAAAAGACTACTCGGGAAAAAGGAGAGGCATTATGAGAGAGTCAGAGAAGAAAAACGCAGAAGAGAATAGACTTCTATTATCCATTACAAGAAAATTTGCACAGTTAAAGAATTAAGAGCAAATTAAACATAACTTCAAGACTGAATAAAAGGAAAAGACGAAATGAAGTAGAAACAGCAGAAAGAATACACACAATGAGATGAGTACTCAGTGTTCCTTATAAAGACTCATTCAACTTTACTTTTCTTCTGATTAACGTCTTTTGTATGGAGAACAGCACAGTGCCCCAGAATTACTCACAAACACAAAACGTTAGGACCTTGTTTCCAGGCCTTCATATATGAGTTGTACAACTTGTTCCTGCTCTCTGTTCATCTCTTTCTACATTGGTGTCTAACCACATGTCCTACAAACCTTCTGAAAGTCAGGCCAGAGATTTTAATTGAATTTATTGTATTTCCTTTGAGTTTATTTAATTCTATAGACAGGTCAGTAACAGCAAAAAGTATGCTTATGTGCTGTGTTGACCTCATATTTTCCAAGAAAATCAATGTGTTTTCATTTCTATAGTAGGGAAAAACAAGTTTAATATGCTACATTCCCTTTCTCTGCATCATCAACCATAACAGTCTATCTATCAAGGTCTAACTCTTCAGTGTTCGTTTGCATATCTTTTCATGTATACTGTACCTCTGATGAAATTGTTGCTTACTGTAACTGCTAGAGCAATCACAACAGGTTTACAACTGCAATAATGACCTTTTTGAAAGGATGCTAAACTTATTGCAAGCTGATTAGAGAAGAAAAACAACCCCAAGACAGAGACCATATATTTATTTTCACTCCTGCTGCCTCTGAGGTATAATTTTTCACGTTTTTGTCTCATTTCAACTAAAAGAAAAAGAGAAGCAAACATTACAATAAAGTAGAGAAGGGAAAGATACTTTTAAATTAGTTAAAATCGGAAATAAATAATCAAATAATATCAAATATGCAACAGTATCAGTGAAACAACATCAACAATATCAATCTTCACTAGAGATCTTTTTCTTAGAGAAAAAAAAAAAACCTGAATGAAGTCTGAGAGTTTTCTGAGTAGGACTTGCTGGGCTGGCCTATAAAAAATGGTAGAATGACCTAAAAGGCTGTGTTATCATTCCACAACTGTATCAGGAAGCACTGCTGACAAGAAGGAAAACCATGTAAGAAATTTGACTTATAAACATACTTCTCATGCTGGCACCTGGGTTATTTAAGGCACATAAAAAATGAGAAGATGGCAGCCAGTTGATCCAAAGGGGAAAAATGTTCTTTAAATAGGGGAGAGCATGAGAAAATTCAGGGAAAAGTTAACAACCAGGACCTCAGGTCAGGAAGTTACTCGAGAATACAAACTCAGTTTACTGAAGCGGCATATGATCTTGGATGTTTCTCTGCAAAACTAAAATCCACGGGTGTCAGAGTCTGCCTGAATTTGGATCATATGCACTCCAGGAGAGTGAACTGTCAGGTCCATTCTGGTCTGTTCAAACTCCATGTTTCTTGTTTTATTTAAAAAAATCTTGTGCCCTACAAAACATCCCACTAGATATCAATGCCAGTGAAATTACCCTGCCCAAATTCATCACATATTCAGAGAGCAGGGAATCCTCACGCTATACCACCAAACAGCTACAGAGGTACAAAAAAAAATAAAATAGCCTTTTTTATTTTCCATTCCTGGAAGTACAGACTAGCAAGGTGGTCTAAATGTGCTTCTCCAGACTAGTGAAAAATTTACAAATCTGTTGATACACATCTTTGAAATGCCACTCCCCAAGAGCCGTACTGCACAAGCTCCTATGCAGGAATCCTTGTGGAAAACGGATGGCAAGAAAAAGAGTGAATATACAGCTCCTGGCTGAAGCTTCAGTCCCTCTCTGGCGTAACAGGATTACACTGGTTCTGTTCACAGCCGTACTGCTACATCCAGGATCCCCGTGTGCAGCACAAAAACATCAAAGAAATCACAGGTGGTGAAGCATTTTGGATATTATTTTCACATAAAATCATGGGCAACATCAATGATGTCTAAGCAAACAGTCTGAACATGTTTTCTTAGCCAAAATTCACATTACCTTGCACCCAGGAAAGGCTTCTTACACCTATCACCACTTCCACAGAAATACTGAAAACCTGCAAGCTAACCTCCCAGCTCAGTTAGTCTTCCAGGGTTCCAGAGGGAGAGAAGAAAAAAAAGAAAAAGGAAAAAAAAAAAAAAAAAAGGAAGTAAATTACAAGAAAGAAACTTGCAGAAGATGCAGACCCATAATCCATTTGGCTTTACATCTGTTGGCTGAATCTGTTTCTCTCAAAACAGTAACAACTCAAATCCAAAACCCACAGACAATAAAGGAAAAAATTCCCATTGATGTTAACACATTTAGGATTGGACCAAAGGAACTTAATGGATGAAGCAGCTTATTTTCTAGTGGAACTTCTTTTTTTGTCCTGAAGTTCATTAGTGAGGAAATGAAAGGTTTCAGTGACTGCAGGCATCGAGCAAAACCTAAATATTAACTTGGCCCATCAGTGCAAAGTTTAAAAAAAGTCCTAAATGCTTTGCTCAGCATCAAAAGGACACATTTTAATACTGATCTTCAAGGTCATAAAGTAGTTGCCAAACTGCTATTTTTATGCCTTAAAAGGAAAAATCAGACTTATGTTAGCATCTCACAGTTGGTGTTAGTGGCCCTGAGATGGAACAATCAATTTGTCTTCTTTCGCTTCTGGAAACAATATCATTGTGTCACCACATCCCTGAGCAACTGCGTGCTTTCCCTCAGGTTTTACAAAAGCAAAACTTAGATACTGAATAATAAATAACATAAAATAAATTTGGAGTAAAATGCAACCTCTTACATCTATGACGCAGTTGGCGTTGCTATGTCTAGGGTGGCTTTTGTTGAACACTGTCAGAACCTAAATAATGTTCCTAAATCACCTGTTTTGCTAGGATTAAAGAAACATGTCCTAAATGCTGTCCTTGGTAAAGAACTAATAAAAGCCCTGTGTTTTGTGAAACACCACTTTTTGTGTTCTATTTCCCAAGCTTCTGAAATTGCTTTTGTGACGGGCAGCCACAGCTCTTTTCATGAGGTACCCATGTCTGGCTATGCCTGTGAACACTGAAACGCTTTTTGACACTGCGCCAGAATAAACACCCACATCCACTTCATCTGCACTGAAATCAATGATGTGACAGAAGTTATCTGAAAATACTATGCACAACTAAATAAATTTCACTCATTTTATGATAAAGGTTTTTGCCCTTATGATTATTTACTGATGGAGTATCTGAAACCTCCTGATTCTTATTTTGCTGGCTGCTCCACAGACACCCAGGAAGCCTCAAGGGAACTTAGAGAGGAACCTTATCTATATAACTTTTACAATCACCATTTGTCCAATACAGGCCTCGTACAATCATTAATTACCTTGCCTCTCTATGGGTTTCATTTCGAGATGTTTCACAGAACGTTCTCCCATGATAACCTTTTATCATCTCAGTTTCTAAAGTAAGTGGGCCAACCTGTGGCTCAGCTACACCTGACGCCCTGCTGAGCCCTGGTGGGATGAGTGGCCTCGCCAAGATCTCCTTGGGATGCCACCCACCCAGGCTCTGTGGTGTCCAAGGGTGATCTAGAGCAGGGGAGACATAATCCTCTTTACAGACCTGAAACTTCTACTTCTATTATCTTGGAGGTGTCCTTAGTATCACCTAACTTCAGAGTCTGGCTGTGTAAGTGCATCCATGTGTGAACAACTGCCAACGCAACATGGGGCAACCCCACAAGCATCTCCCTGCTTAAAAGTCTCTAAATATCTCATCACTCTTCTTTTGGCTCCTGGTTAAAACTACCATATATGCACATTTTAGACCACAGGAAATTCATGTTCACCAGCGTTCTGTTCATCATTTAATTCCTGTAACACCTATATTTCAACCTTTTCACTTTTAGATATGGGAAATGCACAAGGAAGGGATGTGTGTGTATTTGTGGGTTAACAAGGAGTGCAGGAGTCGGGATGTGAAAACTGGTGTCTGGGGAACAAGTGCTGTAGTTGTTCACAGTGCTGAAGTCCAGACACAGGGCAGTTACTTGGGAGAAATATCTAAATATATAACCAAATTCAAATCACAGATTTAGCGGAGCTTAACATGATTAAGCCTATAATGTTACAAATTGTATTTCTAAGTTAACGCTTTATTTTTTTAAATTACAACTCAAAGAACAACAATTTCCTAACTACCTCTTCTTTTATTTGTTAAATATTCTTAATAGAACTTATCAAACTAATAGTTAATCACTTTCCTTTGAATGGCTATAGAATATTTGAAGGACTGTTTGACTACCAGGAACTCTGCCTAGAAGAAGCGAATTAGCCTTTGCTCCTCATGCTGTTACTGAGAAGATTTTAACACATTGGAGCAGAATGCCTCAGGTATTTCCAAATACTCACTGAAAGGACTCAGGACTATAACTCTTTCATGTTTCTACTGCTAATGAGATCTGGAGGGAGCTCTTTTGGCAAACATGTTCTCTCCTGTTCTGCACAATCTACATTACTACGCTAGATCTTTCTGACTTAAGCTGCACAAAAAAATCCACTAGTAAGAAACGGACTGTATGTCAGCATGGTGCAGTTTTCTTCAAAAAATTTAAACATTAGTCATTCAGTACAGCAGAAAATAATCTGATGGCTTTTAATGGAGTATACTCATGTTGAGACCAGAACCGACTTGGAAAATGAGATAATGTCTAATCATACCCATTATGTGTGATACAATCAGATGGGATTGATTTGACTAAATATAGATGTAGACAATGCAGACATCTGCAACTGAGCTAGGCACCCCAAACCTCCACCACAGCTGATGGGCAGAAATAAGCCCTTCCACAGCACGATGCATCGCCCCAAGTGCCTAAACTGAATTGCACATTAGAAGTGCCTATTTATCTCCATTGATTATAAAATGAGCTAAGCATGTCTAGTTGAGATGTAGATACCTACGTATACTTCACTAAAGTTATCTGAGAAGATTAAGACTTTCTCATGTTCTGACTGAGGTCTTTACTAACTGCTCCAAGAAAGGTATCACCTCTCTCCACAGACCTTACCTTGCCAACATCCTTAAATCATTCTGACTACAACACTGCCTCTGGAACCTGAAGGATACTAGTTTTTCAAACTGTGCCTCTATCTATAAGGTAGAATACATAGAATTATGCTTAAAGTTGCACAAGAAGTTAGGCTGAAAGCACGGATTCCATAGGTTTACATGAGAACCAATGCCTCCTTAAAAACATAGTTTTCTGATGTTCAATCTAAGCTTTTGCAAAAGGTCAAATTATGCTGTGAAAATTCTCCAGGCAGTCGCATTTTTACCATGTCAGCATAAGCAAGATAAAGCTAAACATCTCTTTGGATCTAATCCAAGTGTTACTGACTTGTGTGGGAACTGGTCTGGACCTTTAATGGTCAAAAAGGGTCTGAAAAGTCCTGTGATGAGATGAAGTAATGCTATATGTTTGGAAGAGATGAATCACTATCAAAATAAGCAGCCATCTTACTTTAGTTACCACACTGTATTAGAACATCAACGTTAAAAAATAAAACAAAACAACCAAAAAAACCCAGACAACAAACCCAACAACACCAACACCACCACCAGCACAATAGAGATCAAGCCATTGACCGCAACTCTTTGAGTGCGACCATCCAGCCAATTCTTTACCCACTGAGTAGTCCATCCATCAAATGCATGTCTCTCCAATTTTGCAACAAGGATGTCATGTGGGACAGTGTCAAATGCTTTGCATGAGTCCAGGCAGATGACATCAGTTGCTCTTCCCTTATCCACCAATGCTGTAACTCTGTTTGATACCATTTTAAACATTTTCTTTAATTTCAAACCACAGATTTAAAAAGTAGGTTTTTTAGTTTACAATTTTCCCAAGAATTTGTGGTTGACTATCTTAGGACTCTGGTTTCAGCAGATATGTACAAAGAACTTCAATCAGAAAGTTGTTCAAGATTCATATTTTTATATAAATAACTTCTATTATATGAGGCTGGATTTGAATGAGTACATCTAAAGTTTCGTGGTAACCTAAGAACAAGCAGTACTGCCATAAAGTACAAGACCAAGGCAATAAGGAAGTTAAGAAACTTTTCCTCCTCCAGTAAATTGACATCTAAAAAGTGAAGGCAGGTTTCTTGAACCTTCCCCAAAACCATTCCCCAAGAATTACGTAGGACCAGTCAGATTCTGTGGTGACAAGATACAAGGATTTATACGTCTGTATAACCAATTCAAATCCACTCTATGCTAAAAATGTGGGAAAGATCCTTGCCTAGCTAAAAATGTCGTGTTTCATGGAACTTCAAGAATCCAACTTCACAGTTATTAGTAGCCCCTTGTTCTGTATTCATAAGAAATTACTTGGCATTCTCATTTTTAATTCCACAAGTACTCTTAGCACTTAATGTTTGTGGCTGTCTGCAAAATCAGGTATTTCAGATGCATCGTATAGATGGCTTGTTGTTCCCACAGAGAACCTCTGCCTGGGTATGTATACACAGTCCTTCACACGCGGATGCCAGCTTGGCCTGAACTTGCTCTTAGCTCGTAAATGCCATTGGCGTGTTGCAGCGCTTGGGCTATGAGCTCAGCTGGAAGGCAGATGGCTCAGAATGAACTTTTGGGTTAGCTGTGGTTACTCAGCTCTGCGGTTGTTGGAGGTTCACGTTAGGCCAGCTTCAGAAGTCAGCAGAACGAACACTCGCCTGCAGGCAAAGATTACATAGAAGCCAGAGTGTCAATTTTTACGTCCATTAATGTTTCTGCCCAGGAACTTCAATGTGGGTGTTTCTACTACATGAGGAAAAAGAAGAATCTCCAGTAATTAAAGATTTATCATCTACTCTTCTTCTCCCATTACCTTAAATATAATCAAGGCATTGAACTGTCACTTATCAATAACATATTGATTACAATCTTTTCACATTTAAGAAAATTTTCAAAGCCTTTATTTCTTCTTACTGTTCTATTTCTCCACTAAGCCAGTGCTTACTTTCACAAACAGGTTAAAGATTGCAAATTACCTGCATAGAAGGAATAATAAGGCCCAGAGGATCTTGACTTGGCCATTAGTTAGAATGAAATTGCTGTGCTGTCCTTTTTGGGTGACTTTTCCTCACTTTCTTTTTCATTTTCTAGAAAATATCTCAACGTATTTAACGACTGTAGTCTTAGAGATACCATTGTTGTTGAAGTTTCAATTTCTTTCAATTGTTTTAATTTTCCATTCTTCAAACTCCCTCCTGTTTACAGAATCTACAAGATTCACACAAACACTACTGCAGATCCCTCCCTTATTTTGTTAGGTTACAAACTATCTTTTAATTGCAAAATAATATTTACATTTTTATATTGCAAACAGTACGTCCAGAAAAAAACAGATGGCAATTTTTTAATAATACATATAAATCTGAACTCATTAAAAAGGTATTAAAGAAGACTGAAATAAAAAACTGCTTCTACTTTCAGTAGAAAGGACTTTTTTTTGTTTAGGAATATTATATATTTGTAATGGCTGTGAGATCTCAGGCTTTTCTGTTTCCTTCTCCTTTCAAATCCATCAATAACAGCACAGCATTCTTTCCTCATCTTTGTTTCATTCCATCACTTGTCTTTGGAAAGGACGGAGGAGGGGGAGAAATCTTGTCATTCAGCTAGCCATGTTTCCTGGGATATGCAAGGTTTATTATTTGTTTTGGAAACAGAGGAGCTTTATTAGGGTTATTCTTGGGCATATGCTCTCTGCACATTTTTCTTTCAGGACCCAATGTGCCTTTTTTCAACTTCTTCTGAGTACCCAGGAGTTTCACAAAACACCTGCAAACAGAATCAGTAGGTACTAGGAATCAAAACGAAACTTTTATTTTTGCCTCCCTCATAAACCTATTGATCACAAAGGTACCATGTTTTCTTATGTCTCTGGACAGCATCTCACACAAAGGGTTTCTGCTCAGTGACTAAAGTCCTTAGGCTATGTCTGCACTAATAAATGAATGAGTGCCAGGGAATGTTCCTGGGCAGCAGAACTCCATCATCTGTACAGCTAAATTGTTAGCATGGTCCCTGGTATGTTTTTGGGCCAACTAGCACTCCCAAATATTCCCACGCACTGCTCAGGAGTTAACCCAGGCCATAGAAAATTTCCATTTGGTAGTCTCAATGCCACCACCCTCTTTTAGCAATTCACAGAGTTTAATAAAGGGTCATGGGCTGTTCAGTGCCATTTCACTTCATGGGTCCCAGCACACTTCACTGTTTAGCACAGATACAATCTTAAAGTTTTTCCCTGTTCCCATATGTGTGTTCCACTGATAGTCTAGTTCCACATCAGAACAAGACCAAAGAACTCATCATTTTCTTCAGATTTCCCTCCGACATCTTGAGGTTTCCAAAGAAAAAAAACTGGGCTGCTGCCTGGAAGGCAACCATAGCATGCATCAGACAGCTCCTCAGTCCGCACAGTGACAGGACCAGGACGATGGAGCACACAGCAGAAAGCACCTGTCATTCTGTTTTTTCTATAGCCTTACATGATGTGTCCCATTCTGAGCATAAACCAGTTATTTCAATTCATGTTTCCTGCATTATAAGGGAGGAGTCTATATCTTCTAGAGAAATTATTTGTATTGCAGGCACTTGAAGACTATCATTCTCTTCAGGACTCAGCATGTCATGCTGGCAAGAAACTGAAGTTTTTGCGTCCACAGGACCCCTGTAGTGTTCTAGCTCTCTGGGATCCATGAGAAATGACTGGCTTCAGCAATGGAGCAAACATGGGCCAGTACATACATATCACGTACCATCCAGCTACTACATCTCTCCAGCACAGCTGCCTGGCGATGAGATGGTTCTGCAGGAGCCAGTGTTGATCTGTCCTGGCTCACACACTCCAGCTCAGTACCAGCCACAGCAGAGCATGATACCTCCACCCAGAATGAGATGCCCATCACTGCAGAACTACATCAAGGCACAGGTTTAAACCTTGTTTCTACAAATGCCAAAACTTCATAAATATTATCAATAAACTTACAGAGAGCACACCATATAGAGGGGTACTGTTCAAGAAGTACTGTATAGAGGAGTTAATGGAAGTGAAACATCCACTGGAAATACTGCAAATGGTAACTATATATATATATATATAAATTATACCTAGAACACTGTGAATAACTTGTCAATGTAATACTATCATACAATAAATTCACAAATGTTCCTCAGGCCAATTTCTCGGTTTTATTACCATGACGTATTTTAATTTTATTAGAAGGATTCAAGAACACATTTACACTTCTGTCATACAACTATAAATACATTCCCTTTTGGTGTATCAGAGGGTTTTTTATAATGGTTATATTGTGGCTATAGTATGCAGCTAAATTAAACTGTCATAGGAGATTTATTTATTAAGACTAGGTCAAAACTCAGCATTGAGTAAATTCCAGAGAGTTATGGCTCCCTCCCAACCTGCATGAGAGTTTCTTTCCTAAAAAACCAAATGGAGACAGGAGGGGTGTGGGAAAGGTGGAGGTGGGGGGAAGGACACCATGGCCCTGGAGACATCCTGGACAGGTTTCAGATGCAGGGCTTTGGAAGCATTCACAGACCAATATAGATAGAATAAAAGAGTACCAGCTACTTCTTCAGGCTCTCTTTCTAGAATCAGCATGAAGGAAACTTAAGTCCAACAGAAAACTTTTGGAGGAAGGAAAAGCTGTAAAGCAACAGAAGTGCAGGGGGATCAGACAGACTGCTTGTCTCTTACCAGCCACCAACTCTCTATTTATAACTTTCCCAGGTCAGGATTCTCTGAGTCCTTCGGAGAACACACACACACAACTAAACTTCTCTATCATTTGTTCTGTATCTTTCCCCTTTTTAGAGCTAAAGAAAGTCTGCTTCTGCAGAACAAAGAAGTGTGTTCTTTTCATTGGCACTATCTGGTACAGTGTATTTCATTATTTTAGTCAACTGTTTGCATGACAGGCCTGAGGGACTAATCCTCAGCTATATCTACACTAGTAAAAATGCTCATGAATGTTTTGGGTCACTAATGCCAGTTGGCATCCAGAAGCCCACAACTACGACCACTGTGCTCAGTTCCAGTAAACCGTTTTCACTGTTGAAAGAAGAGTGGCTGCATGAAAACCAACAACTGGGAACAGTTCCAGAAACACTCTTAATTCCCAAACTGTGAAGGGAATTGTTTGGGAGACTGTAGATGTCTTAGGCAAAAAGCACGCCAGGGAACTTTCCAACTTGTTACTCACAAACAAAGAATTGGTTAACGATAAAAGTCAATGACAGCCTTGTCTGCAAGGACTGTGAGGTTGTGCAGCTCAAAACCCTGAGGGAAGGCAGCAAGACAAACAGCAGAATTAGAGCCTTGAACTTAAGGAGAGCAAATATGACCTTGTTCAGAGACCTGCTTGGCAGCATCTTGTAGGAGGGCAAATAAGCCAAGGAGAATCTGATCTTCAGGATACCTTCCTCAAAAGTAGAACAGTCCTTTGTGATGTACCAAAAGCAAACAAGCACAGTAAAAGGAAGCATAGAACAACAGAGTCCTGACTGACCACAAGTGCAAAAAGGAAGCATAGGGATAGTGGAAGAAGGAGCAAGCTACTTGAGTACAATACAAAGATATTGACCAACCACATCGTGATGGATTTGGGTAAAACGAAGTTCAGGTAAAGTTAAAATTAGCAAAGGATGTGAAAAGCAACTAAAAAGGCTTTTACAGATACAACGGTGAAAAAGGAAGGCTAACGAGAATGTGGGTCTGTCACTCAAAGGGGCAGTGAACCTAGTGGCATGAAAAAGTCAAAGTACTCATTGTTCTCTTTGCCTCGGTCTTTGCCAGCAACTTTTGTCGTCGAGTCTCTCAGATCCCTGAGACAACTGTCAGAGTCTGGGGGAGCAAAGCATTATCTACATTACAAGAAGATTAAGTTGGGTCAGCTGGGTATACATAAGTCCAATGGACCACATCAGGCACATCCAAAGTCACTGAGGGAGCTCACCAATGCCATTGCAAGTTTACCCTCTACTTTCTTTGAAAGGTTTTGGTAATTGGGAAAAGCTCCTGATTCTTGATAACTAGAAAAAGGCAAATGTCACATCCATTTTCAAAGTAGGGCTTCCCCAGAGGTGGGATACGCAGAGCTATAGGTGAATCAGCCCAATCTCAGTTCCTCAGGAAAGCTATGTGGCAAATTCTCCCAGAAGACATTTCCAAGACATGAAGGATAACAAGGTGACTAGTATTGATTTACTAACGGGCAAATCATACCTGACCGATTTGATTGCCTTATTTGACAATAAGATGGGCTCACTGCACTGAGGTTGAGCAATGGCTGCCACTTACCTTGACTTTAGCAAGGTCTTCAACATGATCCCACAACAGGACAGACAAACTGTCAGGATATGGTTTGGAGGGGAACATGATAACATCAGCAGAAAATTGATGGGACATTTGGGCTCAAAGGGTGGTGATAAGCACTATGAAGTCCAACTGCAGCTGGTTACCACTGCATCCCTCCAGGAATTATACCAGTGCCAACAGTGTTTAAAGTATGACATTGATGATGAAACAGAGCATGCCTTAATAAGATGATGGGAGTGTTTGACAAACTGGAGGATAAAGCTAGAGAAATGGGCCGAATGCAACACCATAAACTTCAACAAAGGCAACTGTGAAGTCTTATATCTGGGATGGATTAACCCAATACAACAAGCTGGAGGACAACTGGATAGAGAGCAACTTTCCAGGAAGGATCTGAAGGTCTTCAAGGTGAAGAGAACTCAGCAGTGTGCCCTTGTGGCAAAGGCAATCAAATGTGTCCTGTGCTGTGAGAGCAGGAGTGCTACCAGCAGGTCAAGGGAAGTGATCCTTCCCCTCTACTGGGCACTGGTGACGCTCTGTTGGGCACATCTGGAATGCTGTGTCCAGTTCTGGACTCCCTGGGACAAAAAAAGACACAGACATACTGTGATGAGTCCAGCAAATACTCAAGGGCACTCCAGAACAAGAAATGAAAGCAAAGGCTGAGAAACTTGGCTTGGTCAGCCTGAAGACGAGAAAGCTGAGATAGAGATCTTACTGCTGTCTACAAATACCTACCAGAAGGATATAAATATAACTGAGCCAGACTAATCTCAGAAGTGCACAGTGAAAGGACAAGACGCAACAGGCAGAAATTGCAACACAGGAAATTCAGATTTGGTGTAAAAAAAAAAGAGTCCTTCCCTGTGCCACAGGTTGGCCAGAGGATTTGTGGAATCATCACTGTTGAAAATCAAAACTGTTCAAATCCAGCTGAACAATGCCAGGGGCAGCATGATATAGTTGGACCTTCTCTGAGCAGGAGTTTGGTCTAAATGATCTGCACAAGTTCCTTTCAACCTACACTGTTCTATGATTTGGGGAGTATGAACAATGTTGTAGTATAGATGGCTGCATTCCAGTACCCAGGAACATTTCCAAAAGTCATTTCATTTATCATTATAGAGCTAGCCTCTCTTTCTACTGAGAAAATGAATAAATATTTTGGAAACAGAAACATAAGAAACAGGAACTGTTTCTGAAAGGCAACTTCTTTTGCAAATGACTGAATAGGGACCCAATCATCACAGGCAAATGTGTGGTAATAAATTATTTGAGGTCAAAAAAAGAGCTCGAGAAAAGATAGAAGGAACTAGGTTGTTTATTCTCAATCAGGAAAGACTTTCACAATATAAAAAAGTTTTCAGATGGGTAATACTCGAAAGAGGAAAGGAATAATTATTCCCTTGGACTAGGCAAGGAGTTACATCAAGAAAAACTGTAAAAATGAGGCATTCGGAAACCACAAATCAACACCCTATTGCCTTCCATTAAAACAATTCCTTCAACTACAACTATCTTCTTACACTTAAGAAAAAACATCCTACGTGATATTGTATCAAATGCTTTACTGAGTTCTTGAAAATTAGCTCTGTTGTCCTTCCTATTCATATATAATTAGTCTTGCATTAGCCTACAATGTATTTTCTTTCATTTTGTCTAATTATTCTTTCCTTCCAATTTTTTTCTAAAACTTCGTGTACTGTTCTTAGAACAGGGTTAGTACATCTACCATTCAGCAGTCATGAAATATTACCCCTATTTGACAGAGCTATCAAAACCAAAAATGGCAACGGAAAGATTGCCTTTAGAAACTGAAAGCTTCGGTTAGCCTTGGAAAAAATGATTGTAATATTTTCCCTATTCCTTTCATAACATGTTTGAATCAACTCTACCAACATGAAATTTCCTTTTAAGTGACAGCCTTATAACTCTTCTTCTGAGCTTGTATCTAACTGAAATGTAGCTTATTTTTTATCAATCATATTTCAGAGATTGATTTCAGTCACCTATCTAGTTTTTTGCTTACAAAACAGTTGGAGAGCAACAGGAAATTAATTTTGTGTATTTTAGATCAAGTTGCCTAGTTGGGAAAATGAAAGCCTTGTCAATAAGGGAAAAGGGAAACGGTTATAATACAAGAAGGAAGTACAATGGCAAAATCGAAATAGTGGATTACAGCAAGATACATTTCAGTAAGCAGTAAATAAGATCTTGGAAAAAATATCTAAAAGGCAAAGGAGTTAACGAGAATTAGGACATTCTTTTTTTAAAAAAATAAATATCATGGGGACAAATATACAGTTTTCTATCATGGAAGATAAAAAGGTTAAGAGATCATCTTAACCAAACTATAGGCATTTCTGGATACGTGAGAGGAAAGTAGTAGAAACAGAAGTGATAGTTTGCTAAGAAAGAAGACAAACACAGAAAGAGAAAACAGAAGCAGAAAGCATGGGGGAAAAAAATGAAAGGCTTGAAGGTGTCTGCAGAGTAGGCTATTCCAGAAATTATTGCAAAAGCACATTGATAGAAAACAAGGAACTAAGACACAATCCACAGTATCAAAAAAAAAAAAAAGGACTAATCGAGTCAGCAAAGATTCACAATCAAACCACGAAGTATATAAAAAAATAAAAGGCTATGAAGGGTTTATTTTGGAACTGACACTGCTCTGTATGTCCAATTTAACTGACACAATGCAGGAAAAAATGGCAGAGCTGAGACTCTCATAGGTCTTGTTCTACTTGTTGAACATACTTAAGATGTTCAAGCTTGTTTCAAGATGAAAGAGCTTCTAATTTTAATGGGCTCCCTAGCTGGGTGTTCTACATGGCCCTTTGACATTTCAATACCCATATGAAAATGCATTCCAGAGACTTTCTATTGTGAAGTAGGAACAAATGCATGGAAGTTAATTTGCCTGAAAGATTAATTTAAACACAAATAACATATATATTTGAGTATTACACCACCACTGAGATATGCTGTGCTCTGCATTTCTATATTTACCTAAATAACATAGACAAAGTAAGCACCACATGGAACGGGGCACCTGAGCCAGAGCACACACTCCCACTGGAACTGACACAGAGAACCAGAAACCCCTGGGGCATAGCTCACCGGCTTTTCACTCGTTTAGATATCTTAGAGTTTTACATTTAGGCTGGTGAAAACTGTGCACTAAAAATTACTTTCTCTCTAGTGATTAACTCCAGTGGTCAAATTAATTATATCAATGACCAAGTATATTACATACAACACATTGCAAGCTGTTGTTTTTAAGGAAAGTGATGACAAAGGTCATGTCCAGTGATGATGAAAGCTCAAATCGGAGAACTGCACTTTGAAGACACCCATGATTGGTTTTACAACAATTTAGCTCTGCTAATTATTATTGCCATTTAAACTACTATCACTCTCTGGTATTTTCAGTCTGAATATGTGACACTCTTTTAAGAATTTTTTGAGGACTCCTCAATGTGGCACTTCAGCATCTTTGAGTAGTTCCCCAAATGATGTAATTAATATGGCCACATCCACTTAACTCTCTTTCACCTTTGCTCATAGTCAAGTTATTTGACAACTGTCACAGATCTGTCAAGTTTCATGCCCCGATGACATTCCCGCCCTGACTCCACTTTCAGGCCTCTCCCAGGCAATGGCCAATGGGGCCACCAGCCTCAGAATTCTGTAGGGTCTCTGCCTCTTCTGAACCCAAAGTCCCTGAAATGTCAATTGTATTTCTGATGCTTTCCAAGAAGCTCAACTAGAAATACTGCACCTGACATTCTAACTGGGGAATGAACAAACCTTCTCCCCAAGTATTACACTGAATAGAGCTGTATGTTGGGTCTGGGTCTTCCCAATGGAAGTACAAGGATCAGAATCAGTCTTGTGAATGAAAAGTAGGACCTATTTTAATTCAAAGTTGCCTCAGTTTCTCTGCAATGTGCAGTAAATACTGCAAACTTTAAACATATGTCCTATGTGGAAAGATACTTCCACACAGCATATAATTAACTGTTCCTTTTCTAATTATTTCATTAACTGAGATTACACCCTCAGGCCCTAAACAAGAACTTTGGTAATACTGAAATGTACATTTTAGAATAAAGAAAGCACAGATAATATCTGCCTCACTAAATTCACCTGATAAAGATGTCAAGAATAACAATTTGCCCCAAGTTGAAAAACTTGATCTATTCTTGAAAAAAAATATAATGTTATTTACCTGGTTCAGAAACCCTGAAAATCAAAATTAGATGAACTCACAGTACAGAAATCCTTATTGAAAGCTCACAGCTTGTAAGTGTAATAGACATCTTGAGATGTAACTTCAAAATAAAGTTTCAGTGTTGTTCACACTCGAAGTTCACCATTAAATTTCCTTGAAGGTATTACACTTGTAACTGAAAAAATACAGCCAACTAGTGAGTTCCTGACACATCAGTATGTATAAATTTTGACAGAATACATATAAAAAATACTGCTGTGATCAGACACAGGCAATGTCATCAAATCTTGAGGCTCACTTTAGCAAATTCATCTGTAACTCTCAAAATTGGAAATGTCATAAATCCAATGATATCAGATAGAAATAATCAATGGCATTTATTTTCACAGTAGTTAGAACTGCCAATACAATACGTTTCTCCTTCTAAAGTGATGTTACAAAATGAACATACATAATCAGAAAGACTAATCTTTGTAATTTTAAAAGAAGCATACTATTTGAGAGGGTTTATATATAAGAAAAAAATGGCTTTAAGTTCACAATAATTTGTTTTTCAAATACAATGGTTTTTTTTAGTGTTGTCCATCCATATAAATTTTTTTCAAACGCTGCTCCCTTCCCTTAATCAATGTCAAAAATAAGGGTGATCTCCAGATGGTGTAAGCTGTTAGAAAACCACTGATCATTCTGTGGTTATGCTGACATACATAAAGCTCCCATTATCACCACAATATTTATCTGTGTCTCATTTACTTGCACTTATGACATTGCCTGTACCATTATCCTAAGGAATTGTTTCTGTAAATTGATATGAACTGTAAAGATAAACATGAAGATGTCTGAACTGTCATCAAACAAATTGGATCACAGTACAGTTATTTTTTGCAGTTTTGCAAATTACAAATCATACAGTCATACTTAATTGCTAAAAATGCAAATTCTTAAGGTTCTCAAATCAAAACAAAACACTTCCCACAATGCATACACACACACACAGGGCAGACGAATCAGTAAGAATGAAAGTCATCCAGGTAATCGGGAACCTACTCAGACTTTCAGAGTACACAACGACCACTGGTAAATATCTGGAGTAGTGCAGAAAACATGTTTTATCACCAGTAAAGAAGGTCTTACATAAGTACAGCAATACTTGGTCAAATCCATTTCACCTGCAATAACTAAACTGGACAGATGCTAGATGGCTAAATTAAGCTGTAACTTAGTTCTCTGTAACATAAACCACAACTTTCAGAGCTACTTCAGGAGAGCCATAAAACTACAGCACTGTTGTTCCCATCTTCACTGTCTTCTGTAAGAAGAGCTGAACTTCTGGCAGTAGATTATTCAACAACTTGACTGCAGCCAAGATGCACTCTATGTTTTCAAACACTTCCTCAGATATATTTAGGTTTGGTTTTTAGTGCTTAAGTATTCTCATTTGCTCTTCTAAATCAAATGAGCGGTTGATTTTTCCCTGTAGTCAGCATTCCTCATTTTCAAATTCTTGTTCTTCAATCAGGGATGGAATGTTGTGATTGTTTCTACTGACTCTGCTGTCAGTTAACGCCACAACTCAGTGCTGCCATGTTTAAATAGTCTCGGGTAACAACAACAACAACAAAAACAACAACAAAAGTATCCCTGTTAAATTAATTCTCATTTTAATATCTTATAGTTGATAGAACCTCTTAGCAGATGAAGCCCTATTGCTTATCTATGCCAAATCATCCTTCAATCTCTGTCTAGGCAAACTAACTCATAAATGTTTTTATCCCCTTTTAAATTAGCAAAACTGGGAAGTTCTTTAAAGCCTTCGTATAGTCCCTTTTAAAGCTTTGTAAAACCCACATACAGAAACAGTTGATTCAATATATGTATAATACCTCTTTGCTTAGCTATCCTTCTAACTTATCATATGAACACTGTACACCAATGTTAAGTACTGGAACTTAAATTTTTGTGTCTCCCCAGACACTAAAATCTCTCTGGCTGGCATCTGTGATTAAGAACAACACAGAAACCAGGCAAACCACATGGACTACTGTGGCACCCTCCATTTTAACATTTGCACTATAAAGCTACTGTTGCTTTTGTCAATCTGGACTCTATGGCATTCTGCTGGATTGCATCTTAAGTACCGCAGTCCTACAGCTGCATCTCTCATACTTCAGTTGTCAGCCTCTTCAATATACGTTTATTGTCCAATATTTATAATCATGTAATGTCCTGAGTTGGAAGGGACCCACAAGGATCATCAAGTCTGAGGCTCTTTAGGGACATGGTTTAGTGCTAGAGTTAGGTTATGGTTGGACTCAATGATCCTGAGGGTATCTTCCAACCGAAATGATTCTATGATATGACAACCCCGCAGTTCACACCGTGTGTCTGAGGGTGTTGTCCAGTCTCTTCTTGAACACTGTCAGGCCTGGGGCCGTGACACCTCCCTGGGGAGCCTGTTCCAGTGTCCAGCACCCTCTGGGGGAAGAACCTTTTCCTCATGTCCAGCCTAAACCTGCCCTGGCACATCTTCCTGCCATTCCCTCGGGTTCTGTCACCGGTCTCCAGAGAAGAGCTCAGCCCTGCCCCTCCTCCTCCCCTGGTGAGGCAGCTGCAGCCGCCATGAGGTCTCTCTCCCCTCAGTCTCCTCCAGGCTGAACAAACCCAGTGACTTTAGCTGCTCCTCATACGGCTTCCCCTCCAAACCCTCCACCAATTTCGTAGCCCTCCTCTGGACACTGTCCATTAGCTTTATAGCCTTTTCATCCTGTGGCACCCAGACCTGCACACAGTGCTCCAGGTGAGGCCGCACCAGCGCGGAGTAAACAGCGAACAGTATTTAACTGCTCTCCTTATTGTCATCACGATCTACCAGCAGCAGGTGAGCTCCACAGAGCACTGTCTTTTCCCAGACACAATAATCTGCGGAGTTGAACAGACATCATCCTGTGTTTGGCATCTGCAATAAAGTATGAAAATATTAGGCGGTACACACTCAAACAGGGGAAACGAAACTGATTTCAGGCTTACAAACAAGACAACACTTGCTAGGACTCTAGCTTTTCCCTTCCCAGCTTTATGCCTGGTCAACATGAAAACCCAAGAGTCTTCTCCTTTCCAGACATTGGATTAAAGCTCAAGAGGTAAATATTTGTGTCTCTGGCTCTATAGGGCCTTGTTTGAAAATGCCATACTCTGACTCAACTGCTTTGCTTATATTTGCAATCACTTGCCAAATGCAAGAGCACGGCACTTACCCATATTACTGCAATAACAAGAGGGTGCCCAGGGACTGAGAAGACTTTCTGCTTCAGACCTTCTGTAGGCTTTCATTTAAAAAGTGTGACGTTAGGCCATGCTGACACTCCCTAAACTCCTGCTCAAACTTCAAGCCTTTAAATGATGGTAATTTGCATTTAAAAGTTATGAACTGGCATGTGGTGGCTAACATCACATTTCAAAAACTAACTCGGATAAAACAAGTGCAAGGTGCAAAATAACTCTCACTCTGCATCCCACAAGGCTGGCTACCTCAGCCACCCCTTTGATGTACCTGTAGGAGAGAGACATGATCCTACGAGGTTCAACAAGGCCAAGTGCCGGGTCCTGCACTTGGGTCGCAACAACCCCAGGCAGCGCTACAGGCTCAGGGAAGAGTGGCTGGAAAGTGCCTGGCAGACACGGATCTGGGGGTGTTGATTGACAGCCGGCTGAACATGAGCCAGCGTGTGCCCAGGTGGCCAAAAAGGCCAACAGCATCCTGGCTTGTATCAGGAATAGTGTGGCCAGCAGGACCAGGGCAGTGATCGTCCCCCTGTAATCAGCACTGGTGAGGCTGTACCTGGCATCTTGTGTTCAGTTTCAGGCCCCTCACTACAAGAAAGACACTGAGATGCTGGAGAGAGTGCAGAGGAAGATGACAAAGCTGGTGAGGGGCCTGGAGCACAAGTCTGATGAGGAGCAGCTGAGGGAGCTGGGGCTGTTCAGCCTGGAGAAAAGGAGGCTGAGGGGAGACCTTATTGCTGTCTGCAACTACCTGAAAGGAGCTTGGAGCATGGAGGGGGTTGGTCTCTTCTCCCAAGTAGCAAGTCATAGGACAAGAGGAAATGGCCTCAGGTTGCGCCAGGGGAGATTTAGATTGGATATTAGGAAAAAATTCTTCACAGAAAGGGCTGTCAGGCATTGGAACAGGCTGCCCAGGGAAGTGGTGGAGTCACCATCCCTGGAGGTGTTAAAAAGGCATTTAGACGAGGTTCTTAGGGACATGGTTTAGTGCTAGAGTTAGGTTACGGTCGAACTCGATGATCCTGAGAGTCCCTTCCAACCAAAATGATTCTATGATTCTATCTTCTCCCTGTCCCTCTCTGCGTCTTTCAGTAACCCCAAAGGTTTCCTGGCAGCAGTGCCACACAGTTCCTTAGCTCAGGAGCTGCAATGCCCCTTGGGGGTGCCATGTGATGGGGAGGGAGAAGAAACTCCTGACTGCCTCCACAGAATTCATGCCCATGTAAGGTCCAGCCACCATCTACTCACAGAACTCTTCAGCAGACGAGGAGGAACATGATGCTCGGCTGACAGGATAACATGAGCCTGTGTCAGTGCTGCCAACAGCTCTGCTGAGCTCTCACTGCCTTGATCATTTAATGACAGGGGGCAATTTCCTTTAATTCCATTTACTGTCATCTGTTTTCAAAAAGGGGAAAAAAGGGAACCTGTATGGGAGTATGCAAATGTTATATATACGTTTGTAGAAGCACAGAAAACAAATATGTGTCACGCAGTACAATTTAATGAGCTCATGCCAGTCACTGAATGCATCTAAATCCAATTGTAATGCAGCAATCCAGGAAATGCATAGGGAGATTCAAGCAAACACAGGGCAAAACACTGGCAAAGAATTCAGACTGAACTCACAACATTGCCTTTTCTTCCTTTTCCCTGTTCTCCTAGTGGGGTAAATTACTTCTGGCATGAGTCAGACATAATTTTCACCATTATCTTTAGCACAGTTTATTATACAGAGTTATAGGTCCAGGTGATAGAGTATGGTATCAGCGCAAAGGTCAAAGAAACACAAAAAACCTCTCCAACAGAAGAGCTGGAGAGGACTAGGAAAAAGATGATAAAAGTCATGTAAAATGCCTTAACGAGATGGCATTTAAGATAGCTGCTTCCCATGCTACTTGGCCAGGGAAATGCTGCCAAAGGTAAGAAGTCTAAATATGATACTTTCACTTTATTTTTGCAAACCTTTATTAATTGAATGAGGGGAAATACACCTGCATGGTTTACCCATAAAATCTACAGTGTACAACACAAACCGGCGAGTCTGAAACCAGGACACAGCAGATCAGCGTGCCCTCCAGTCAGCACGGAACTAACACTCCAACACAGGAATAAACTGTGCTTTAATCAGATTTGTCAGCTTCTGGATTGTAACCAAAAACTGAGTAATTCCTTTACCCTCGTGAGATCTATTCGGTCTCTATCTATTTCTTGAAAATTTGACTATGAACATCAAACGTAGCTGACATCAAGCTGGCCTGCTCATCACTACCATTGACGATTGAGTCTGATTTTCTCAGAGAACTGCAGATATGAAATACAGCAATACTAAGACGTCATCAAATAACAACAAATGTTAAGTATAGACAATAAATGAAGAGTTCATCATGCTGAAATATAATTCAGATCCTATTCTTTTTAAAAAATATAATATCTTTCCAGATATCATTCTTTGTATATCTCTCACTAATCTTGACCTGTCATAGGTGACGGCTCTTGACTGAAGAAAACTGCCAATAAGACAAGGATAAGAGAAAAATATCTACCTTAACAACAGGGATCCTCCATGCTGAACACGTCTCATGTGACTGAAGGAGAACTAGACTAATATGGTAAGTTATGAGTGGATGGAACTGTAGATAAAAGGGACTGCTATGAAATGAAAGCCACATAAATAACTGATTAGGAAAATGTCAACCAACAACCTCAGGTCTAGTCAGAGTAACGGGAGAAGCATTAAAGATTTTTTCAATGTCTGAAAAGGAAAGAGCAACAGGAGAACCTGTTGGAATTAGACAAGTGACAAGGGTTTGGTGACACAGAACTCACTTCTGCAGAAGTGGCACCTCTGTGTTCTGCTCAGCACCTGAGGAAGAACAGACAATAAGTTGTCTCTGCTTTGCAAAAAAGCAGAAGAGGATATAACTGTACTAATGACAGCAATTACTCTAGAGGTAATTTTTTCCTATGAAATGGATATGCAACAATATATCAAATAGAATTCCAAAAAGGTGGTAGGTATGATTTTCTAGCAGTCATATTTGACTGATTAAGTACCTTAACATGTTTATCCATGTGTTCATTCATTTTACTCTGTAAGACAATGAAATGTGTCCATCAGCTAATACAAATGTTGGTCTAACCAAGTATTTCTACAAAATGAAAATTTCCTAGAAAAGCTCAGAGTAACTCAACCAACAATGAAATGCTGACAGTAACTAGGAACTCTGGTTTTTAACAAGTTCAGAGAAAATAATAAATCTAACTCAATTTTTCCTTCTTGGATGAAATAAAGATTTCCACGATAATTCTAGTTCCAGCACAGGAGACATTTTTTTCTTCCTCATCTGCTTATGGGAAAATAATGAAGTGTGCCTATCTACACTCTTCTTGCATCTATGTTAGGAAGAAGCTATTTTCATTATGTAAATGTGATGTATCACTAATTAAATGGAAGAAGCAAGGCAATATGATAAAATCTACCTTGAAAGTACTTTAAAAACAAAGCCATATTCAACAAAAAGAACAGCTAAGTGGTGTTACCCAGAAGAAAATTAAAACCAGATAAAACGCATGAAACCAAATTCAATGAAAACAAGGAATGAGCAGAGTTATTTCTGTAGATGTTATCCACTATCTGCTGCAAAGTAGGTTGAAGAAATATGCATTCTGCACAAAAAAAAAAAAGAAAAAAAAAAGAGGGAGAATTCCACTAAAAATCAGTGTATAACTTCAGGATAAAGAGCCACTGCAGAACTGCTTAGCGTTTCCATGTGTGCCTACATAAAAGGGAAAACAACGTAAAATGTAAATGTAATTACTTTGGTTTACTTCTAATAAGTGTGATTACTGTTATTAAAAAGTAATTAGTTTATAAGAATAAAGAAACAATGACAATGTTTATTGTTCCCTGCTATGCACAAAAAAAGTACTTGCCCTCCTGACCTCAGGGGCACTTTTAGTGAAAACAGAATTAGTGGCAAGTCACACATGCAAGTCCAGCAGGAAAAGATCATTTGCCTTTCTCAGACCTGAATTGTAATAACGACTCCAATACAGGTCGCAATGTGAAAGAGCTGATTTGATAGATCAAAGACACAAAATGAGACCTTTAACAGTTACTGTTACTTCGTAATTGCAGAATATTTTCCTGTGACATTTGTAACACTTAAAGAACCTTCTGTCCCTCACTCCCCCACAGCACTCAAAAGTGTTAAAAGTCCTGGCATCCACTGAACGCTGTATTGGCTTTGATCCCACGGAACAGAATAAATGCCTGAGCTACTATATTTGACAATATCATTAGTTGTTGTAGCTGTCCAGTTAGGTGATAATAACAGAATAAGAGAGGGAGGCTTTTACAGCCACTTGACAAAGACTGTTGTTAGATCTAAATGGAAATCAAGAGGTTCACTTTCGCAGTGGAAAAATAAAGTTTCAAAAGATGCCGACAAAACCTCAGGACTTTTATCCTCAAGAAGAAACCCGAGCAACAGACAGTAGAACAGTTCCAACTTGCTGACACTTTTCTGGGAGGTAGCAACTGTGGATTGAGATTTCTGTTCTGCCCGAGTGAAAACAAGTCTTGCAGCTCGGTCTTTGACACCCCACAAATGTACCTTGCCACTAAATAATTCACTATGGTGAAACAAAGAAATGAGAAATCTTCCTAAGGGGTATTTATTCAAACTGACACATAAATGCAGATTTTGGCGCACTGACATTATGGTGCAATGGTAAATACCAATGAAAACCAGTTCTTAGTTCTACTTTTTATCAAATTATACTAGGTTTGCAATGTACTCTAGAGAAGAACTATTATTTAATTAGAACTTTTAATTACATAGAAACATCATCCTTTATCACTTAACACTAACAACCAGGGAATTTGGCGAATCAAAGCAGAATAACAATGCCAGGCATTTTTAGTGTGAAATGACATGTACACTAGCAGAGTTAAGACCCATCCAGCATCAGTTCTTTGGGATGGAAGGAAACTCTTCTGCTGGAGAAATAAACTAAACCAGGAAAAATTAGAATTAAAGTGGCCTTTTCATTAATCCAGTGGTGAATACAGGTTCTGAAAAGCAAGAACTTTCAGCAGGAATTTTTCTTGCTTTTCTAACTTCACTTACCAGATTTTAACCAAATACATTAAAATGAAGGGGAGAAGGTTCCTTGGATCCAAACCTTAATATTGTGGAGGAAAAGAAAGCATTCCTATGGCTGCTTTGTAAGTCATCTGAAATGTACCACTTTGCATCAGCTCCACAGAACAATTAACTACATTTTCCTAATGAAGGGAGACAGAATTGTAGTTTGGGTCACAATCGCCTTGCCTGGGCTGGTCTCCTGAGAGAACATCATCAGCTGAACATGCACATGTGGATACACGCGGAATGGTGCTGCCTGCCAAGGGAGTCCCAGCACGTGTGCATCACGGGAAACAGCTCAGCAAAGAGGGGGAAAACAAAACCAGACAGCATTGAATGGACTCATGTATGATTGAGGGTGGCTTCAACAAGCCAAAGTTAAACCATCTTATTTCAGACATATTGAAACACTTTGGATCAAAAAGTGAATGGTGAATATTTCTGAGAAGAGTGTTGTCGAGACTTCCTTGGAAAAAAAAGAAAATTGTAACTTTTTTAATCATGAACACAGACACAAAACCAGTAATGTTTCACATGAACAGGAATTCCAAACTTACTCAGCTTTCACTTTTACATGGCTTTGGGAAAATGGGAACACAGTGTTCATATATATTCTCTATTGGAAAAATGAAATTGTTCTGTTTTGCCAAGTCTACAAGGTGACATCTCAGAACAAGGTGGGGTGAGGAATGAAAAACAACATACACTTGCAGAGTTTTACTTACAATTTTTGTTTACTTACAAGGCTTTTTTTCCTCATGATCCCCTTGTAAGTGCTATACTATGTACTCTCTAGAGCAGCAGTAAGTAAGAAGAGTGAGGAACCGAGAGCCGTGCTCTCATACAGAAATAACCTCTGGGATATAAAACTAGTCTATCATTTCTCTATATGCTCCATATGAAAAGTGTCATGAAAATAGTTTCACAGTCCTCTCCCACTCTGGGACATCCAGTTCCAGGGCATGAAAATATACAGAAGCTTCAGCTGGCTTTGCAGTTTTCTGGAACTGACCCTGAATTTTTAGGAAGATTGACTGATGATTTGAGATAGGTAGCAAAAAGTCATTCTTATTTTGTACATCTCTAATTTTCTATATTCCTTTGAAACATTCCTTCCAGTTACATAATTTTTAGCACCTTGCCTTTTTTTTTTTATAAGGTATTCAGCAGTCATAATTTGGTATTTACTGCCTCTTACATTTTCAGAATTGATAATTTCAGGTACATATAGCAGCAATAGATGCTTTCTTGTTCTCTTCTACCTTGCGTCTCAGTCTTGAGCTCAGTGGTTACTAAGCAGGGCAAGAGATAAGCTGATCCTACTCTTCAGCCAAGACTATAATGAGATTCCCAGGTTGTGCCAAGTGGGATGATGCTAACTTGTTCAGAACTTCAATGGGATCTGATTTTCAGTCTCCCAAGTGATGAGATAACAGCTCGCTACACTGATGCTAACAGTTCAGAAGATCAAAACCCCACATCTCACAACTGAAGGTCTCAAGTCATTCTTAAGGGCAAAGTCTGGTTGGCTGTACTGCTGAACTGTATCATCCCATTACTGAAAATACTGCCATGGGCATCACTGAACACATTCCACTAGTGACCCGTTGCTGACATTCAGGACAAACACCATAACTGAAGCAAAGTGCAAACAAGCCCAAGAAGCATCACAGAAAAATATGCTTACCTAGTGCAAACAGGTGGGATATTATGCTGATAAAGTTGCAACAATCTTAACTGCTTGCTACTATCACAATGCTGATATATTTAGCCCTCTCCCAATATAATATTGATATATTTTTTTAAAACTATTCCAGAAAAGGTGATAAATGTTCAGAATTTACCTCTCCCTCAGAAGACACATTTTGCTGCCGCATCTCTCATGCAATTCCAGTTCTCCAAAATGGTCCTCATGTCTCTAAACAAGACTTATATTTGGTGTCTTTCAGGCTTGAGGAGAAAATGGCATGTCGCCCTGTCATTAGTAGTGGGCAAGATCCCTCCTTAAACTCCAGAGACAGTTGCTAGCCACTTGAAACAAAAACCCGTCTACATGTAAATAATTTGTGAATAGAGGAAAACAATTTTGGATGAACATTCAAGTCATCAAGATATTGAAAACTAAGACCTCCATTAACTCCTGAACAGAAAATGTTCCTGTTTTCCAGGTAGACTTCATGCAAATTTTATACAATTAATGTTTTACAATTTTAAATAATTGCAGAGAAAAATCTTGTTTACAGCACATTCTCAACTTCAGTCTGTACCAGCCTGCATGCAGCCACAGAAGCGTTACATTTATGGTTATGGTTAAAGATTATGTCGTTGATCTATGTGTGTAACTCAAGACAGGAGAATGTGATCTGACACCACAGAATGTCTGTAAACAGCCTTAATTGTAAGAAATTCTGAGGCAAAGTTACATCACCATCAACGACACTACTTAATCCATACCAACTAACTGAAAAATCCGGAGAGAGGAACTGAAACCCTGCAAAATGATGATGCTTATGGAATATATCACTATGATTTATTTTTAAAATAATCAGATTTAATACTTTTGCAAATTGTAAGTGAAGTTTTTAATGAAAATGAAGGATTTTTTTAATATATATCCCCCTCTGCAGATTTCAACATTTGCATCCTAGGAGTAAGTCAGTCTTGTCACAGCCAGAGCTCAGAAAAGGTGCACAGGTACCCAGCCGTGCCGCTGCCCCGTACCAGCACCTTCCTCCTTGATCCATGGGGATATGTCGCAAATCCTGCACCAACTGAAGCTGGTTCACCCACAAAAAATATTCTTTCCCTTTAAAGCATTCTCGATGCTCTCACTGACAACTAGGGAAATTTCTGCTGGTTTTCAGATTTGATGTAAAAATCAATAACACATAAACCTCAGGTCACTAAAGATCCTCGGACAGCTTTGTAAGACTAGAGGCATTAGCCTTGCTGTCTCTGTGAATCCCTAACTAGATTCTTTTTTAAGTTTCTCTTCTTGATACGTATTAAACGCTGTTACTGATTTTAGCCTGGAAGTGGCTGTGGGGTGAGCAATCCCAGAGTATATTTTATATATCAGCTTGTTTGGTAAGATCATTATTATTTTATCATACAAAGCAGTGCTGAAATTTCACTATCACATCAGTTGCTGTTTACCTACCAAAGTGTTCACATCAGATGTTGCTGAATTATTAAATAGTTTTCTGACTTAATCCATTACAATTATTTTTTGAAGAAAAGTGGAGAAGATTAACTTCTACTGCTTTGTACCGCGGGCAGTGCTCATCCTGCACACCTTTGGAGATACTGCTATCACTTACTTTTTTGTTAGCAGTGCTCTACAAAGTGTTTTAAATAATATACTCCATATCTTCAGAAACTTACGTTCCTCTCCCGCTAATTTTTGCTTGTTTTCTGTATCTGCCACGTTGCCGTAACACCTCAGCCTTTCCTGGCCAGCAAGGAGCTGCTACAGACCCGCAGCCTCCACACGACTCAGTGACACGGACTGCAGCCCAAGCATTCCAGTGATTTTGATGTTGTGTGGTTTTAAGATCCTGAAGAATACTAAAGTGAGGTCATACAATCTATCTATTACCCTTGCAAAATTCCATCCCAACCCCACAATATGTCAATGAAGTTAATTAACTGGTTTTAGCGTTACTGCACTTCGATCCAATTTTTGTTAACGGTTGTTGCATTTTTGAGTTCAGATTTCTGCACTTACAGAGAGAGAGGAGAATGAAATGGTACATTGTAAGGGGAGAAGTAAAATTCTAAGACTCACTTGAGAAAGCAACAAAAGCAGCAGTCTTCAGAAACTGTCTTGAGAAGTTAATGGGAAACTTCTTCTCAAAGGGAGGAGAAAAGAAGAGGTAGAAGAGAGGAAGAGTCACTGCTGCCATCCAGGAGCCTGCTCTTTGCTTCTGGTTTTTCAGATAATTTAGTCAGAGCAGGACTTCAAGGTCTCAGTGGAAATTTTAGAAGTTCTACTGCAAATAGCCTGAAGTATCCCGCTGCACCAAAGTTAATTTCACCTCCCTGGTACAATAGGTTATGTTGATCTCATACAGAGCCTGAACCCTCTGAGCAACCACCCTAGTCCATGTGTTCCCACCAGGACAGAGGAAGCAAAACCCAGGCAGTGGACGTGGTGCAGGAAGATCCATGAACATATGCATTCGTCCTCTGTGTCAGAGCTGAGAGAAGCTTGAGCATCCTCAGAGCGCTGGATGTCCCTTTGAGTAAGCGCCACTAGTACTACATACATCTATATTAGCTTCTAAAAGAGCTCCTCTTCCACATGTGCCCCAAATAAAACTTCCATAGCCTTTAAATTACTATTTCAAAATCTTTCTCTACTTAATATATTTGAGTCATAGTAGGTTTCTGGAGTTAACTATAAATTAATAAATTCAGCAAGAAAAAAAAATAAATATTAACTATAAATTAATAAATTCAGCAAGAAAAAAAAATAAATATATCTTCAACTTATGGATAATCCAACCAACTTAGCAAATGCAGATAATAGACTAGAAATTTCTAGTACGTGTGATACTTCCTTAATAAATTAAAAAAAAAAACTCCTTGAAAATCGAAAGTAATTTTAAATTAGCTTAAGGAAATAACACATAAAAACACAGATTAGCAGAGTGGAGCTAAACTAATACAGAAAAACAATTATTGCATTGCAAAAGAGAAGGGAAAATTGTTTTATAGCCTTCAATCATGAAAAATACTTGATTAGGAACAATTCTCAAAGAGACTCCCTGTGTTTTCTGAAAGGATTACCAAAAAAAAAAACAACCAAACAACCCACAAATAAAAAAATAAATCAATATAATGGTTCTGAACTCACATAAGTAACTAAACATAGTTAGAAACTTGCAGAATGTGACCACAAACGTTGTAACATACTAAAAATGCTTATGAAAATAAAACCTACAACCCACTCTTTTACTGATATCTGGATCTTTGAAGGCACTAAGCTCCCTGTGTGGTGGGGCTTGCGAGTCACCCACATCTCACTCCAGCTCAGTTGTCCCACGTGGGACAGATGCGGGAGCCACTGCTAAGTGATCAGATGTACCAGACCCTGTCCCCATCACAGCCCCCACTCGTGACTGTGCTCCTGCTACACGTGACTCGGTGTGTGGGCACGTGGGGAAGGGAGGGCACCTTCCTCCACTGTGATTAGCAAAGAAATGGTAATCGTGACATTTGCGGCACGAGTCTCGACAGCACAGAGCTCCTGAGCTTTGCGATGCCAGCTTCCAAAGCATCCTCCCACAAGCTGCACCTGAGTTAAAAGTATTTCCTGGCTTCAGGCTGGTGGTACCGCAGTTCCATCCTCCCGTGACGTGCCAGGTGCTGTAGAGGTGTTTAACTGATGGAATCCGGGATGTAAAACATCGGTGCCAAGCGGCTGGAAGGCCGACAGCTGGACTGCGTGCAACGCGCCTGTTTGCAAAGCACTTCGAGAGCCTCCCACGAAGTGCCAAGTATTGGATTATTAACCACTTGGCTGGCCCAAGACGTGTACACAGAGTAGGACTAACAAAGTTTAGCAGGCTGACCTGGCTACCTGTTCTAAGAAAGGGGAGAAAAATAGTGTCTAGAACAGCTAAAAATGTACACCACAAGAAAACATCTTACAGAAGACAAAGAAAACATAAATCACTCCTCAAAGATGAGGGAATCTTCACTTTTGAAAGGCTTCTAAGCAGCAATCAGTCATCGTTCCTACATTCAGTCAATGTGCACAACAGGAGAAACCCGGACTGGGTCAGGAGGAAAATCAGCACAACCAAGTGAGCGCCCGGACACGTTCCTGTGCGATCTGCTGTAGGTGAACCTGCTTTAGCAGGTGGGTTGGACCAGATGATCTCCAGAGGTCCCTTCCAACCCCAGCCATTCTGTGATTCTGTGAAGTGTCCACTGGAACTAACGCCACTGCCGACAGAAGCAAGCAGGAGGCAACAAACCAGCACTGTAGTCCACCCTGTCAGTCTGCTGGGCACATACCTATTTGCTAGTTAAGCTGATCAGGATACACAAAATTAACATTTCAGGAGGAACCAGGATGGCTGTGGCTGCAAAGTCTTTTCAAGACCTCCTTGGTCTCAGGCTACTGTCCAGCTCCAAGTCAGACACCGCCTGCTTGCACGTGGTGGGTCCCTACGTGTAATGGTGAAATCAAGGTCCTCTCTTTTCAAAGCAACAATTCAACTGGCTCCATAGTCATTTGCCCTTATTAGCAGCAATTAACCAGCATGTGATCAGAAATCTATGAGGTCTCCTGTGCGTATCATAACTGAGCCAAGCGTAAGTCTGTTGGAACAGCTGTTTGTGCACATGGTCAGGAGGGGCGGCTGCTGTGGGTCGCTTACAACTCAGGTCAATTCGTCATATGAACCTGCTAAACATCTGGGCTCTCCAGCAAAGTCCTGGTCCATTGAAGGGAGTTTAACTCAAAAGAATATGAGGAGCCATTTGTAAAGAGATGCATCATTTCATTCAAGATTTGGAACAAAGCAGCAAAGTTTCACAGAAATTCTCCATTCTGAATGTTCTGTAAAATTGCTAGCACTGCATCATATAGACCTTGTGATCTGTACTCTGTTTTCTGGGGTATTATTAAATGCAATTTGCATCAGCTATGATCTTTTGGTTCATGAGCCTTCTTTCTACCTGCATGGGAAAGCCTCACAGATACAAAATAATTTTTAAAAACCCTCAGTTCTTTAATCTCTTCACTAAGGTAAATTCTGACATCTCTACCAGTACTTAAAAAATTTCTATGGGCAGAAAAGAATTCTAGACATGTTCTCCTGAGCTGGCAGCAGGCAAGGTTGGTTTGGGTTTTAATTAATGATGTATAAGGGAGAAAATTAACACTGGTATGACTAAGGGCACTACTGAAGGAATGTTTGGGCAAAGAGGCGGGTGTCACATCTACTTCTTGGTGATTCATGATTACTACTATTATTACTATTTGTCATTCTTACTTCATCACTACTATTGCACATTAAAAGAAAGTGGCCTATCCACAACAAAGGTTTCACCCAGTAAATCCACATCCACAACACTGCCATTTTGTTCAAATCAGTAACTTTTTTTTTTTTAAAAAAAAAAAGGAAATTACATTCAACACTTGCAGAAAACAAGCTATCCACACTTCGCACATAGCTTTGAGAACACACCCAAAATGACAATTCTGGATATGCAGTTCCCCTGCCACTCCACTTCCTTGGGGCTCCGGTACTAAATCTCATGTTTAATTCCCAGTGCCAAAGCTTGCCTTTTTTTGTTGTTGTTTTGGTTTTGTTTTTAATATTGACAAACATTTACTTAGATATATTAGTTTGGGGGAGGACAACAGAACTATGCTATCAATTGATTGTACTAATGGTATGAAAAATGTAGTTGTATAGAAATGAATATAGAAAATAAACCCAGACTTTAATTAGTCATCTTCACATTATATTCCACAACTTCTAATTTGCTAAAAACTGTATGCTTGATTATGCATTTAAGTTGTCACTGCTTGACAAATAATAACCATTCTACCACAAGATAAATATTTTAATCCATTCCAGAGAAAACTGCATGTAATTTAATTATCACTAAGCTTTTTGTCCACAATTAATTATCAAAACTTACATTTAAATACTGCTTATCAACCAAATCCTTTAAGCCTCCCATCGAGCAGACTCGGCGAGTGTCTACACTCACAAATGTGTGCACAAACATAATGTAAGTCTCATTTTATGCACTTTAAGATTGAAGCCCTTTGCTAAGTCATTGCCTTGTACTGCATCACAGTTTGAGGTACGAAATCAAGTCATAAAGAATTTGATGAATACAGTTTAACTGCCAAAATTTTCTTTTGCTCATGGTTGCAGAGGTGGAAAGTCTAAATACAGCTTGCTGAGGCAGACCCGCCATGCCAAGCCACCTTCCTTTGGGACACTGATGGTTGGCAGGAAGCCTTCAAGAAGCCACTTGTCACAACCTTCAGCTTCCGCGGTGGCAAACGCTGCTGGGAGGGTGTTTGACAAAGAACACATTTGTTATTAACATTTACAGTGAAGGGTGTGCCATACATATCCCACGCATTTCTTAATCGCTATTCCACCTCCCTCCTGCAAATTTAACGACTTATATTTACATGGAAAGCTTCCAGTTTTAGAAAATTAGGTCCTGCAGGGAGGTGACTTTCATTCGTTCGGTAACCACATAAAAGCGAGCCACAAATATATCCTTTTCTTAAGAATGGGTATAAATAAACCTACAGAAATACTGCAATAGGTCGAGCAAAATAGATTATGAAGTATTATCACAGGAAACCACTCAGGTAATGTAGGTGACCAAGGGAAGTCCACTGTTAAATTAGTGACCATATGCAGCGAACACAAGAGTGCACGACAACTAAAACCAACAAAACCCACAAGTCTTTACCAAAAATGAACAAACGGGGTTCAAAACCTTTGAGAGGTAATTTTCAGGCTGTGTACCAGTTTCTGCATAAACTCACGGTTTTTTCAAACGGCTTCAAAGCATAAAATGACCTGGTAGAAAACTCCATCTGCAGAATGCTGAGTCTGCTCCAGGGACGTGCCGGAGCGGAGCGCGGGGAAGACCCCAAACCAGCCGCTGTCCCCGGGCACTGCCCTGCGCCCCACGGGCTGAGCAGAACTCACCAGCAACACACCTCAGCTCTCCACGGTGAAATAAATACTGTTGTTCTGTTCTGCTGCTCTTTTAAAAGGAACCTTTACTGAATGTCTCATCCAAAACCAAAAAACAACAACAACAACAAAATCACCAACACAGTTATGGTTTCTTTTTTGCTCGTTTCTGATGAGGCAGTAACCTGTCAGGCTGAAATATCAAAATAAACCTATTTCCTTTTAATTAAAAACAAAATATTTGTTATTCTTCATTTGGGTAAAAAAAAAAATGGATTTAGGGGAAAAAAAAAATCACAACTCAACATTAAGCAAATCTTTAGTTCAAAGTGCAGCATTGTGTTTTAGATACATGTAGTAAATGCAGAGGGAACTAAAAGCTGGATTTTCTGGAGCTTGGTAATAATGGTGATGTTCTTTTACCCAAGGCTTTGTGGATTAAATCCAGTCACCCAGAACATGAGAGATCCAGACATGATTTTTTATCCCTGTGCCCAGTAGGAAGCAGATCCATCAGTCCTAATTCACAGGAAAGTGTTCCATCCACTAGGCTATAAAATGAAATGAACCTCCTCCTTACTAACTGTTCTACCTTTTGCTATCAACAAAACTACTGCAACATATTTTCAGAGGACACAGCAAAAAGACTCGCAATCTGAAACAGCTGCCACACTGCGCAGTACTCCCTGAAGAGATTGTGTCTAACGAAGAGTCTGGAAGATAATTTTACAGGTCATTTCAAGCAAGATAGTCGAAGCTGGAGATAAAAATGTTATGTCAATAGCAGAAACTGTTATATTGCAGGCAGGAAAGAAACTACTATGCATATTATTTAACAAAGAAAGGGTATTAACGTAAGTATCGGGTTTGATAATGTTGACAAACACTTGATCCGAAACCACAAAAACTGAGGAATAATCTACACCTCAAGGCAGTTATGCACATCACAACATTTTTTCCCCTGTTTTCATCTGATAATCTGTGTGCCTCACTTACTTTATAATTGACATCTTAATGCATAATTATCCTTCCTTACATGTACAAGCAAATACATTTGTTTTTCACAGTGCAAAATATCTCAAAGTATAAATAAGCAATATAACCAGATGCCTGACTGAATTAGTGTATTCTCACTAGCTTTGTACACTGACAATCTGTTCTTCAATAGCATTTTTTTCAGCATGGAAGTTTACATACAACTACTATCACTTTCAAATCCCACTGCACATCGGCACTCAGACTTGGGGTTAGAGCGTAAAACGCACTTTCCATCCTGTTTTTAACTAGCTCTGTGCCAATGAAATACTTGCACAAGAGGAAAAACAAAACAAAAACCACAAACACCACACATATCCCCGTTTTTGGATTTCAGGAGGCAATTTTCTGACATGTGTGTCGCAATGTATTTTTTGATGCATCAGGAGTGAGATTCGATGACTAGATTGAAGAAGACTACTAAAAAGAAAGTATATACTTGAATATCATTTCTAATATACAATTATTACATTTTTTAAAGTAGCCTCACCTTTTGGAAATAATTAAATTACAAATTCTGTGGATAGCGTGAAGTGTGATTTTTCCTACCAAGGGTTCTAAATTCAAAAGAAAAGCAAGATTTTTCAGCACAAAATCCCATTAGAATTTTGGTTTGCACCATACCATTAAAAAAAGGCGAGAGTCTTCTATCTACTTACAGCCAAAAGACTGTGTGACCCTACTCGGCATGGCTGCTGAGCCCAGAGTACTTTGCTGAAGTCCCTTTTCCAACCGATGCAGCCGCTGCCTCGGACACAGCGAATCTGTTCTTCAGAAAGCTGGGTGCTCAATTCATACTCACTTGAGATGACGCACATTGTTAAGCAAGAGCACTGAAACTCAAAGCCTCGAATATACCAGTAAGTGTCAGGTCTCTTGCTGCTCACAGAGTTAGTTAATATTGACAGGTCAGTATTTCAAATATTTTTTCCAATTTACAGGTAATTTAATATAGGAGCACACTATACTGTCTCAGCCTAAAAATAACAGAATGACCCAATCAGCACTGCTGAACTCATTGACACAACATCAAGGCAGGTGGGCTGATTGCTAACAGTTATTCTGATTTTTCATGTGACCATGTTATTTTACAATTAATGAATTATCTGAAAAATCATCTGGGGAGGTGGGGAGGAACCAGATAATTATTTGCTGTTATAAGTTGACTATATATCAAGGCTCAGGAGTAACACCACTAAACTATAGTAGTTCGATAGATTAGGGTTTTAGCTACAAATACAATAAAGAGTTATCTTAAAATGCTAGGGGTTTTGTTTTGTTTTCTTATTATTATCCAGCCACTACAACACTTAAAGGCAGTCAGAAAACAACACATGAAATTGTGTTCTACAAATAACACATGCAATAACATCACCATTAGCACTAAATCAGACTTGAGGAAAACTATGCCTTGGTATCAGACTACTCGTCAAGCAACAGTCACATGCCATGTCACACCAGTAAGTGCGTTACTCTCCAGTAATGTTTAAAAGGGGGTACGCTTCAGTTTTTTTGGACATCAGCTGTATTCTGCATTACTGTTCTGCATTAATCACCGTCACACAAGATGTTCCTGGAGCACTTCTGCACGTGCAAATGAAGCCTATCATTTTCCAGTCAGTTTGGAAAAAACAAACAAAAACAACCAAGAAAACGAAAACACCTTAGCAATTGGATATAATAGATACTTTAAGTGAAATATAAGTAGCTTTAGTTAAAACATTTTAATACATCAACTGTTGTAATCTGCAGGGTTATTTTCTTGTGTTCGCATTTAAGCACAGACACACCATTTGATCTCAAGGGACGTGGAGCTCTATCTCAATGGACAGATCCACAGACTCCAAGGTTTAGTCTCATAATCAAATGGTCACCAAAGATTCAAAGAAGGAATTCCAATGAAAAATATGGCACCTGGCAGCACAACCAGCTCCCTGAGCTACCACATTTTTGGTGAAGTAGCTGAAGAATAAACACTGACAAACCATAGATAGACTCGATAAGGCATGCACACTTTGGCCAGGCAGATTCATAGCACATGAAATAGTGATTTCACATAATTTATCTGTCAGGGTAATACATGCCCTTCATCAGCAGTATCCTCGGGATCTCCAGAGACCTTATGACTATATAGATACAAGGTAAGATTCATATAATATTCTCTACCACAACAACATCAGGAAAAACTGGCCATCTGACGATTTTTAAATAAAGTAGAGAAAAGCATACTTACTGCATGTAGATGACAAAAATTAGAAACAGTCAAATGGCCCGTGTTTGGGATATACTATGTTCTTCACCGTGTGAAGGCCACTAGAAAAATTAATGACTTCTGGCTGAATAGACAGATCAGCAAAATGTACCTAAAACATGATGTAGGTGGAATTTAGGTAGGAAAATTCAAAACCTGAGCTTAGCAATAACCATACCCTGGGGGGGCCTATACTCACTGCATTCACCCCAGCCAGCCAACCAAGTCCTTGCAGTGGTTGCCTGTTAAGTGACTCTTTTCCACACCCAGAGAAGCCCCAAACAACAGTTTCTCCATGCCTTACGTACATCTAAAAACTCAAAGATGGATGGAAACACCTGCCATCAGGGAGGGACTCTAGGGTCCTGCACCTATCTGCATCACAGAATCAGTCATCTAAGGCCTTGACGTGACATAATTGGAGATAACTTCCTGCATTTAGTGCTACCCTAGTTCCACAAAGCAACTTGACTAGGATGCAGGCTTTCTTTGTAGGCACTGTGAGATTATGAGAGGCAATCTCCATACTTGTGTGCTGGACAAGGGGCCACTAGCACAGGCTTATACTCCTGAAGTAAAAACATCAGCACCACACAGACCTTGCAGATTTTAAGAGATGCTTTGAATCACTTATGCAAGATATATCCTCTTGTAGCTGCACAACCGTCCCCAGTGAGTACACAGCAAAGGAACTTCAGATTTGCCATATTAGTTCAAAGCTGAAGTCCACTAGCCAGAACCATTCTCTGAACAAACCATCATGAGGTTTTTCTTCAGAAAGCATTCATTAGACAGATGCACTCCTATGTTTTGAGATAGGGTTTAAGTCCAATGTGCAAGAAAGTATGCTTTGGTAGCTACATGAGCATACTGAATTAGTACTCTACAAAGACACTTGGGAATTGCAATACAGTAGTGAATTCTGACAACTCTGGTTGCTCCTAACTGAGTTTATAAACAATCAAACACTGTGAGTGTTGCCAGCTTCCTTACTATTATTCCTTTCCTATATCCAGGCAGCTGCCAGTGGCTGGTAAGCCCTTCATAGATAAAACAGCAAAAACTATGAGAGGTTGATAACTGGAATTTACCAGTTAAGCAATAAAATACAATTTGTACAAAAGAAAGTACACATCTTCTGGTAATCACCTGAGACTGTAGGACTCAGCTTGTATTGCTTAATACTCATTTTCCCCCTCTGTGGGATAGCTTCTCCTCAGAAGCGTTAACAAGTGGTAATTATAGAAGTCATGCTGACAAGCCATTACCAGAGGGACACTGTCAACACAATGCCAATTGACCTGGATGTTAACAATTGTGATTCCTGCAACCTTTATAATTGATGTTTCATTTAGTTTTTATTGCATATGTTCTTCCACCCTGCTTTAAAGGATAATTATTTGGCAAAACTTAAAAAATCAAATTACACGAGGCTACACGATTTTGACAAAATGAGGTAAGGCAAGGACTATGGTTTTGTGAACACGCCCGTAATGTGCACTCTCTGTGGGAGCAGCTGATGGCAGGAGCTAAAATTTCTGTGACTGTATTAAACCCACCAGATACCGCTAGTTTGAAGTACACCCGACGCCTCTCGCACCCGCAGCAAACCGGAGCGTCCCTTCGCCTCCCCCACAGCGGGGCAGGCACCACGGGCTGCGCCCCGGGAGGACAGTCCTGCCAGCTGCGCACCGGGGCGCTCCTGCTGCTCCTCCGCCTGCCGCAAACACAACCACCCCGCTCCTCCACCGGGGACGACGAGGAAAGACGGCCGCGTCCCCACCGCGGCTGCCCCGGGCGGGTCCCGCCACGGGTTCCGCCCCCGCCGGGGCGCAGCGGGCGGCAGCGGCACCTCCCGCCGGCCGCGGCCCCGCACGGCCGCCCCCCGCCCGCCAGCACCTGTCCCGCCGCCGCCTGCCCCTCCGGCCAGAGTTCGCGCACAGCCCGGCGCCCCATTCCGCTCCGCGCAGGGAGAGAGGGACGCCCGGCCGGCCGGCGGGACTCACACGGGGTAGAAGGCGTAGGGCGGCAGGGCGCTCTCCTCGCACGGCTCCGCGTCGAGCAGCAGGTAGTCCTGGCTGTCGTTCCGCCGGGCGCCGGCCGCCGGCGAGCTGCTCTTCCGCGGGGCGTAGGGCTGCGCCTGGCTCATCTTGTCCCGCGGCCGAGGCGCCCGGACGCGCAGCGGCACCCTCGGGGCGCCGCGGAAGCAGCGCGGAACCGCCCGGAGCGCGGCACTGCGGGGCTGTGTCCGCGCAGATCTGTGTCCGCGCAGATCTGTCTGTGTCCGCGCAGATCTGTCTGTCTCCGCGCAGATCTGTCTCCGCGCAGCGCCGCGGGCCCCGTTGGAGGGAGGGCAGCGCGGCGGCCCGCCGGGCCCGGGCAGGGGTTACTATGTCAACCGCGGCCGCCGCGCCGGAGGGCAGGCGCAGCTCGGCACCGGAGCGGGAAAGTTTGCGGCGCGTCAGCTGGAGCGGCCGCCCCCGGCCGGCGGGGAGGGGCGGGAGGGGCTGCGGTGCCCCCGCCGCACCGCCCTCGCGGTCCCGCCCCCCCCGGTCCCGCCGGCCCCACGGCGATCCCGCCCCGGCCCCGCACCGCTCGCACGGCGCAGCCTTCCGAGCAGAGCTGCGCACACCTGTGCCCCGAAACACCCCGGCGAGAGGGGCGATGTTCTAAGCACAGCCTCGGCAGGGACAGGGCTCACCTGCAACCGCTTTGTACAAACCCGGCCGGCGGGGGGCCGAGATCCGCCAGGCACCCGGCGGGACCGCGAGTGTGCGGAGTGTGCAGCTGGCGGGTAGCGCCGCGGCTGGGGACCGGGAGCAGCTCTTCTTGCTGTGCTTTAGCTTGGAAATACAGCGTGTGCTGCGCTTTGACAAACGCTGCTCACCTGTTTCATAGCAGAGCTTGTTTTGATCACCTCTAATAATTTCAGAGAAGAGCAGGGGCAATATATAGCCTTTTTTAGAAAAAAATAGTTTTGCAGTTTGACAAAACTCAGTCCAATTTTATTGCTCTGTTCTACTTCACTGATAGCACTGGTAATATTCATATTTTGCTTATGTGGACTGTAATAGCTTAAATATACTAAACTAATTCCAAACTTTTCTGGAAAAAATAAAAAACTAAGGTATTGAGGAAATAGCATCTGTCGTATAGGCACCTTCAACATTATTTAACATAATAGGCTTATTATCTCACGAGGGAATATTTATAACTAAATGTTGTAAATGTACAGTTAAAATAAGTACATCCAAATAAAATTTCTCTCTCATCCCCAGCCATGTTCACATATTGAAACTATTGCCATGGTTTGTATCTGAACAGCACTTCAGTCTTCAGGCACACACACCTTCCCCTCATTTGGTGATGTGCTGAGAAACTAACTGGGCAGACCCCAGTACATCCCAGTACGAGGTGTGCAGGCAGGCGGTGTTGCCTTTGCTCCCCCCAGCATCTGCCAGACCATGGGGTCAATGACTGCCTGCGCCAGCGGGACTTGTGTCACCCACCCATCTGCAAGAGGAGGTGGTACAGAAAGACACCTACAGCTCACTGGAGTTATGACAGTATTTTCCATGGTCTTTAGGCGAGGTTTGGAAATACCTACAGTCAAAGGTAATTCCACAGTTGCTCAAAGTTTCTGAAATTTCTTAAAATTAGATTCTAATGGGTTTTAGAAGTCTTCCTTTCTTGGCAAAACATTTTTTTCTGTCGAAAATAGGAGGCTTAGTAGCAACGTTACCATATGTATTTTATAGTTATCATGCTAATTATTATTTCATATTACTATAAAAAACCAGATATTATAAAGTTATATGCAGACTTTGCATTTGAGAAATATTCTATTGATAATACGTCGCATTTTTATTGTAAGAAAATTGTTTGCCAGTAAAAGAGTACTTTGTGATAGGGGAAATTTCAATGTGTTCCACTGATCTTATGCATAACTGTTTCATTTCACTTGTCCTACTCTGTTATGAAGATATATTTGCTGATATTTTTTTTATTTCTCCATTGTATTTCAACTGCTTTATTTGATACTAGACTGGTGTCTCAAATCCTCTCTTCTAGTTTTTTTTTAGTCCCTCTGTTCTTGCTCAGCCTCTGGTATATTTACTTCTTTTTAAAAACTAATACCATCCAACTTTGCTGATGGGTTATCAGATCCTTTGATTTCAGAGCTTGCTCAGCCACTTTGTTTTCTTCTGCTTATTCCTTCAATTCTCTATTTACTGTGAGTGCCTCTAGGATTATTTCCCTTCTTCCCCCTGATACTTGTGCATCTCTCTCAGCTTCCAGGTGACATTTCTCATTTTCTCAGGTGCTTTGCTTCCTAGATCCCAACCCTTCCTTGATCTTCATTCTCATTATGGCCCTGTAAGCTCTGGTATCATCCCAGGCACTCTCACTTTCTCACCTATCCCAAATCTTCCACAAATTCTGAAGTCACACTCTTAGGTTGCAGTGGTGATGCTCGTGGTTTCTTTCAGATGATACTGCACCAATGGCCCTAATGAAAAGTGAGATAAAATGTTATGGTATTTTTACTTGTGCACGCTGGAGGACTGATATACCATGAGAATATCAATCAACTTCAACAGGGAAACCTGCTTCAGTATTTTTAGTGACTACTTACTGAATGTTAACCACAAACAGCTGCTTCTGAGTATTTGATAGCTCAGAAACATGGTAACATTGTGAACTCTTCCAGTTCTTGGCCATCTCAGTACGAGTTTTTTGATGGTTTCAGGTTAACAGCATGTGATGGTCATGGTTGTTACTTCTGTGATACAGGTTCGTTGTTTTGGCTCTTTGTGTTTCATAGCACTGCTATCAAAATGAACTATAAAAAGGAATCTTTACAGAGACAATGCAATAGGCAGTGAACAACACATGTTCTCTAGAACAAAGTACCTATTATCTTGGGAACAGTGAAAAATTTGTACTTCTATTGGCTTTTTTATTCACTCCAGTAATAAATAAGATATCTATGGTTTTTCATCCCTACATGCTTTTCAAGTACGAATTACCTCTATGAGACCACCTCAGTATGGCACAGTTTTCTTTCACTTCATCAAGGACTGGTAGGACTTGCTAAATTAAACAGTTCTATGATAGGTCACAATTTCGGAAACATTGGTCAGATCAAAAATGTTCGTCATCCTTGAAAAAGAAAAAGGTGCTGAGCCGAAACTCTGGATCTTTACAACCTGATTGTAAAATAAATAAATAAATAAATAAATAAATTTTTAAAAAAGGAAAAGGAAAAAGAGTGTCTTTCAATGTACTGTAACAATTGTCTAAGTCTCCATTGACTGGTTACAGAGTGGAATTATGCAGCACGGTGGGAGTGGGCCACACTGTCACTGCAGGTTAGATAAGTACACATCTTTGGAGGTCAGTGAATGTTCCAGGAGTCACAAGATGATGGAAAACCTGACCAACCTATGTGTCCTGTTGCTCTTAAACATTTATGGCTGGATGGTTCAGGATATAGAAGGAGTGCACTTACATCTGTTTCCTTCTTTGAGTAACAGTCTAGGGATGATGATCTGTTCTGTAACCATCTGAAAGCTAGTGAGGTTCCAGAGAATTATTTTGGCTGGCAAGGTGCTGGGATGGAAAAGCAAGGACTGGTCCTTTGGTGCTGTGAGACAGACAAAAAGTGACCAGAGAGTATGACTTTAACTGTTCATTACACTTTTTGCAGGTCTTTTCAACAACAAAATGATATTTGTATATTATTCTGGCTTTGCTAATGGCCTGGTCTTTCTTTTGCAAAGATAAACAACATACGCTATTTTTTAATGAATTATCCCATTATTGATATTTATGCAGCGTTTCATTAGACAAATCACTGTACGTGTTCTAGAAAAAGTTATCAGTCCTTCACTGCAGTCTTTCCCATACAGATATGTATTTTAAATCAGAGTGAATACAGAACTAAAGAGCTTTTTTCTTCTAAGTGTTTATCTGACTTGTACACATATTAACCTTTTGTTCATTTAATATAAAAAGTCCATTACCCTGAGTGATGATAACAAAATTTGCAATATTTCCCTGCTTAATATTTTCTTATGTGCACCTGTTTTATTACCTAATCTGAAAATACATCTGTCTTCTCAGATAAAAAGCACTGATGTATTTTAGTGTGAAACTGAAGTGTTAGTTTAGAGCTGGCTTAATTGGTTTTATTACAGACAACGAATTACAAACTCTTCCATCATCATTCACTCAGTCAAGTATAGCGACTGAGATACTTCACTCAGAAAGATGAAAAACAGAAACTGAAAGCTCCCGTTCCCTGCACAGGGGAAAGGATGAGAAACGGAGTGAATTCACATGACAAGTGACAGGCACATTGCTTAATGCCCTGCTAGAAGTCACTTGGGTACCATGGCAATGAAAGCTGCAAAAGAAGCCACGCAGAACAGCACAGTACCATGATTCAGCCTCACTGAATAACTTACAGAAAGGTTATCTCTATATGGCAAAATATAGGTGCAATTGTATTGCTCACTTGCAGACTAGTCTAAACCTGCTCAGGAACAAAAGAAAGTGGCAACATCAGCCTGTACTTGTAGCCAGGAAACTTTCAAGGATTCATAGAGTGATGTTACTTGCTCATGTTTAACCAAAGTCTTGTTACATGGGATGGTTTGATGGCACTGACAAAGGCGCTCCAGCACACACCACAGGCAACTTCCCAGCTCTCTGTTTTGCACTGGGAATACTGTCAAAGTTACACTTGTATAAAGCAGGAACAGGGCAAGCCAGTGTAATTGTGGCATGGCTCAGCAGTGTCACTGCTGTGGGTGCGAGCATCGCTTGGAAAGCAAAGAAATATGCTATACAGCAAAGAAATGCTGATTTCTTGGAGGTGTGAAAGATGTGTAACCTGCCTGCTGGAATTTCTTCCTACTACATAGTAGGACTCAAGAATCAAAACTTGCATTTAGAAAGTAAGAAAAGAAAACTATTACTACTCAGAAGTTTTGTTAGTTCACACCATAAAAAAATGGAAAAAAACATTGTCAACTACTAATTCTAACCACAGCTAATCTCTGTCTAAATGTCAATGAGGACAGAATCTCATTGTGCCACAAAGAAACCTTCCCTATGTCTAAAAATGTTCCCTAGTTTAGTCTCGTCTGGCCGTGACCCAGCCCATTGCTTCACATTCTGCTCTCATACCTGTATTCCTTTTCTTCCTATAGAATTCTGCCTGGATACACTTATGAAACTGAAATTCAAATTTTAATCTCTGTCAAAAATTACAGCTGGGCCTTTTTTCTGCAAGGAGAGCTCGATGAGGAGGTGGGCTCAGATGGCTAGTGGATATCGACACCCAAATGAGAGCACGAGGACTGGATCACAGAAACAGTAGAAACAGTTTCAAAAGCCGTCCACAATGTCTTGGCTAAGAAGACCCCAGGGTGTGCAGGGCAGGAGGTACTGCAGGACTTTTGCACTGTGAGAGAGGAGAGGAGAGGAGAGGAGAGGAGAGGAGAGGAGAGGAGAGGAGAGGAGAGGAGAGGGGAGGAGAAGAGAGGAGAGGAGAGGAGAGGAGAGGAGAGGAGAGAGGAGGAGAGGAGAGGAGAGGAGAGGAGAGGAGAGGAGAGGAGAGAGGAGGAGAGGAGAGGAGAGGAGAGGGGAGGAGAGGAGAGGAGAGGAGAGGAGAGGAGAGGAGAGGGGAGGAGAGGAGAGGGGAGGAGAGGAGAGGAGAGGAGAGGGGAGGAGAGGAGAGGAGAGGAGAGGGGAGGAGAGGAGAGGAGAGGAGAGGAGAGGGGAGGAGAGGAGAGGGGAGGAGAGGAGAGGAGAGGAGAGGGGAGGAGAGGAGGGGAGAGGAGGGGAGAGGAGAGGGGAGGAGAGGAGAGGAGAGGAGAGGAGAGGGGAGGAGAGGAGGGGAGAGGAGAGGAGAGGAGAGGAGAGGAGAGGAGAGGGGAGGAGAGGAGAGGAGAGGAGAGGAGAGGAGAGGAGAGGAGAGGAGAGGGGAGGAGAGGAGAGGAGAGGAGAGGAGAGGGGAGGAGAGGGGAGGAGAGGAGGAGAGAAGTAGGATCAGGGATGAGAAGGAATGAATTTAAGGGTGTCGTCCTGTCTTACTGAGGACTCTAGGTTGTGGGGAGACAGATTTCTAGGAGCATCATCATTGCTGGACTGCCAGGATGCTCCTACCTCCATCATATACACACGTGTACACACACATGACTTACACAATCCCATGCAACCATTATCCTACTTTTTGCTGTCAGAAACATACAGTTCTTCTCTATGCACTTTCACACAAGATCTGTCATGCTACATTTGCCTTGGCTTACATAGTATAATTAATTATTGTCAATTAGTTTTAAAAATTTGAAATGCAGTAACACCTACCTATGCTGTATCTACACTGCGAAAGTCAGTGTAACTGAAATATTGCCATTAAATCCATTGCAGTTTCATTACACATAATTTTGTGGCTTTTGGGTAAATATTGTGTTTCCAACCTAGTAGTCTGAGGCATGCTGCTCAAAGATAAAGAACGCTTCTAGTCATCAAGCCCCTATTCCCATTACAGATAATAAGATACTCCTTCTGTATTATAAGTGAGTAGGAGGATATTTGAAGTCAAAACTAGATAGAATTAAGTGAAAAATATCTTGCTAGTTTCCAAGGAGGTGGAAAAGTACTAACCTTCCAAAAAGAGTGTATGTGTAAAGGGATGTTGGACCAGAGATCACGTATATTGTGAAAAGTAATCTGACAGAAATCAATAGAATTATGGCATCATTAAATCAGTATAAGTGAGATCAAAATTACATTTTTTCCTTTGTCTACCTTCTGTCATTACATAAAGAATTTTTTTTTTCAATAACCCCTTGTCCTTCTAATGACTAACATGACAGCTTTTCAATGTGGGTTCCATGTTCACTCGGGATACTCTGGTAACTTCTGTGTCCTGCCCAAGTGGTTCAAAGCATCTCCACCTGTCCCCTAATTTCATCAAAGTAGTAAAGAAAGTGATACATTGAAGCTTTTCACCTACATACTTTACAGGATCATTATGTGGTATGAGATCTTGGAGATATTTAGACTTACCAATGTATCGGGGATAAACAAGTACCATAAATAGTGACAAATAAAGTAGATCTTCAGCAAAAAGAGGTTCTTGAAAATTCAAATAACTATTGCTGACATTTTACCTTTACTGGCAAAGAGGTGTGTTTGTAGAAATGAGTTGTTCAGCTTGACGTGATCACATGCAGCCATGGGAATGATGTGGTTCATAACAGTTGCAACATTTTCTGTTTTCTTTGCATGTTAATTTAAGTGATCTTCGTAAGCTGAAGGTGTGAAGCTTCTAATAATGAGAAAGGAATGGTCATTATTTTTTTTTTTCTGGTGAGTACTAGAAATCTTGAGTTACCCCTGTTGATTTAACATTCAGGTTTGTTTCTGTGTTATGTTAAAAGATGACACCAGCAGTTACTCTAGTCCTCAAACTAAATATCATGCACAGGGATATTATTTTATGATTTTGGGAGAGGGGTTCCCTATGCTTATTGATGATACTTGTATCATGGTTATCAGTTATCTGGCCAGCATAACACTGGCAATTTCCTGCCTCTTTTGAGAAACAGATAAAACCATAAAATGTGAAAAATTTGTTGACAGGAGACCAATAGAAGAGATTTTTAGATTTAAAAACAGACTAACTGCAGTGAGCACCTCCTGAAAAATGTCTCACTGCTATGTCAACTTCATCACTTAGAGATTCTGACATGATGGATATTAGTGTTGCAATGTTGCCTTCAAGGTGGAATTCATAAGCATTGATATCCCACTGATTTCATCCTGTTGTATAAAAAATAATGACTCAGAACACTTTATCTGTCAAAGACACCTTTTCTAAGCTATCCACAAATTATCTCTTAGTTATGTTTTTTCTGAATTACATATGTGCATTGTGTTCTACTGTAAGCTTCCTGTTAGCAATGCTCTAAGAAATGAAATAATCCAGTCTGGAATTACATTCCATTTTGCATTTCTGTTTCTTTTGCTACGACTAGATACTGCACTATCTTATTCAGTGACCAGCAGTAGAAGGCTTCAGTGCTTCAGTGTAATTCTAAGATCTGAGAGCATCAGTTTTCCAGAGAAAACAAGGATGCAGTTGATACTCAACTGGCAACAAGGTGAGAACATCTTTGAGCTCAGACATGTCCTTTTATCTGTTTGATGCTACACATCCACGAGCTACCAGAGAGACTTTGCCTGCTGGGTCCTGCAGGCAGCCCTTTATTTTATATGTTTGCAGTGTAGTTCTGTCACTCTGTCTTCTCTGTGTTCTTGCTGCGCATGATTGGCCTGATCTGCTTTGTTTGGAAATCAGGGAGAAGTGAATTGGGAAAAGAACGTTGTGTTGCATGAAGGGATATGCCACCCAAAACAGCTCCACCAGAGGACCACAGGCTTTCCTCCGTTGTGGTGCACCATCAGCCTTCCCATCTGAGTGATTCTCTGGTTCCTCTACATTCTTGTCTTCCTTTATTTGGCGTTCACATACTTCTAGATTAGTAAGGGTTTGTTTGAATAACCGTTTTGAGAGAAAATTCATATCTGTAATCACACATCAGCAATTGCATGTGGCTGAGATAATTCAAGAAAAGACAGTTCCTATCCCTTATTTGCTGTTACTATTTTCCCCTTTTTCAAAGTTCCACCATGCACTCATAAATAAGAAATAACATTGTAAAACTTGGATAATTATTTGCTTATCGTAACTTTAGAAAAAATCCCGCAAAAACAGATTTCCGGGATGAAGTTTGTTTACCTACCTTAATTGTTGAATTCTGTGAAATAAATTATAAAATATAGTATGTAGTATGTATAATATAGCCATATATATGCCTTGCAGAATAATACAGGAGTGATATACAAAATGTAAGACAACTCAGTCTGCTACATAGTGTGTTTGTCACAAACAATTTTACAAATTCTACCCACCATTCTGGATAAAATCGAGACTTGTATAAGTATATTCTGTTCACATACATCTTCCATCCAAGAGTTTGAGCTGTGGTGGCATCTGCCAGGACATGCTTTGACAATCACTTCTACTCATCATTATTTTAGTCCTCAATTAGTAGTCCCTCTGTGTCCTGCCACTGGACAGGACAATCGGGTGTTTAGTTCCGTTTTAACTGCAGTTTATGAAAATTAAGTTGCATGTGGCATCAGTGTATGAACTAGCAACTGTGATATGAAGCACAGAAGATTTTCACGTTATTCCTTCTCTTCAGTTTTATGCTGTAACATTTCTGCTCATGATCCCTTTTGGGAAATTGCTTGGTTGCTGTAGTAATTAGCCAAAGAAAGCAGGGTCCTATTCCCCTCATTTATTCTTAGAATCATAGAATCATAAAATCATTTTGGTTGGAAAAGACCCTTAAGATCATCAAGTCCAAGTATTATCTAAATCTAACACTAAAGCATGTCCCTAAGAACCTCATCTAAATGTCTTTTAAACATCCCCAGGGATGGTGACTCAACCGCTTCCCTGGGCAGCCTGTTCCAATGCCTGACAACCTTTTCTGTGAATAAATGTTTCCTAATATCCAGTCTGAACATTTCCTGGCACAACTTGAGGCAATTTCCTCTCATCCTGTTGCTTGTTACTTGGGAGAAGAGACCAACCCCCTCCATGCTACAACCTCCTTTCAGGTAGTTGCAGACAGTGATAAGGTCTCCCCTCAGCCTCCTTTTCTCCAGGCTGAACAGCCCCAGTTCCCTCAGCTGCTCCTCATCACACTTGTGCTCCAGACCCCTCACCAGCTTCGTCGTCCTCCTCTGAGCTCTCTCCAGCACCTCAGTGTCTTTCCTGTAGTGAGGGGCCCGAAACTGAACACAGGATTCGAGGTGCAGCCTCACCAGTGCTGATTACAGGGGGACGATCACTGCCCTGGTCCTGCTGGCCACACTATTCCTGATACAAGCCAGGATGCTGTTGGCCTTTTTGGCCACCTGGGCACACGCTGGCTCATGTTCAGCTGCTGTCAATCAACACCCCCAGATCCGTGTCTGCCAGGCAGCTTTCCAGCCACTCTTCCCTGAGCCTGTAGCGCTGCCTGGGGTTGTTGTGACCCAAGTGCAGGACCCGGCACTTGGCCTTGTTGAACCTCATTCAACTGGCCTCAGCCCAACGATCCAGCCAGTCCAGATCCTTCTGTGTGGCCTTCCTACCCTCCAGCAGATCAACACTCCAACACAACTTGGTGTCATCTGCACACTTACTAAGGGTGCATTGCACTCGACCCCGTCATCCAGATCACTGAGAAAGATATTAAACAGAACTGGCCCCAGTGCTAGGCTTGCTTTCTAAAATTCAGATAAATACTAACTCTGGAATATGAGATGTTGAAATGTACTAGATGCTGCTGGTCTCTGCATAAGTGTCAGACTGTTACAATATTAATTTTGGAAAAAAATGCCCTGACTTCAGAGTAGAAAACATGCAGTGTTTCTGTAGATTTTGTTTGCTTAGAATCATGACGGCTGTTTGGAATATTTCTCTGCTCCTGGGATGACAGATCTAGCGATCAGTGCACCTCTGGGAAGGAAACTCATATGCCTTATTCCATCAACGCCAGCCTTGCTGTTCTGGGCATCCCTGAGACAGCACAAGTGCTGGTGATGGGCACTGCAGGGCGACCAGATGGTGAAAGCTCAGCCTTTATGATCAGGGAACATTGCTATCCTGACAGCTGAGTTTTTAGTTAAATGCATTAATACCAGTTTTCACTAAGCAAAAAGACATTAACTCTGACTCCAGAAATGCTTCTGGGACACAACTCATTGGAACCTTATGAAAAAAAAAATAAAAATAGGGAGATATTTTATGTTTGCCTTCTTCCGCACTGCCTTTAGGCATCTGTTACTGTCAAATGCAGAACGCTGGATTTGACAGATTACTTAGTCTTGTCAAACATGATAATTCTTGAAATATTAAATTATTATCCCCTGCAAAGTTTACATCACTGACATACTTATGCAAGATGCTTATTTGTTGTGTATGGCTATGCCACCACAGTGCCATAAAATACACAGGCCTCTAGTTTCACTACACCACAATGCATAACATTTGCCTACTACTTTTACACCATGGCACTGCAGGAACGATGGTGACTACTTAAATAGCTCGTGAATTTCTTAGATCCAGACCAAATCACTAAGTTGAAAAAAATTACAATGACTCATACTCATTTGTTAGATACAATGAAGCCACTTGTGCTGTTGAAGTGTGTTATGTATCCTACACTGGTATTATTACTATCAGCTCAACTGATGGATAGATTTAAGCTTGCTACTCCTAATTTTGTTATAACTATGATCTTATAAGCAACGGTAAAGCCTAGTGGTTTGAGGATTTTCTTCCACAATATTTCCAAAAAGTAAAGGCAGAGCCCATAAAGCAGACTGTGCTTTACCACAGACTTTTCATTTCTACTTCAGGATACAAGACACGTCTTTTCAACTGGATCACTACTGATTTGTAGTGAGGAAGTTTGCTTTGAAAAATTTGCTATTATTTGTTCTATGAAAATTCTGATAGTATGGAAGGTTTTAGATAACACTATAGCATAGAGCTAAGAAATTTAGGGCACACATAAAATTATTGTTGTCCATGGAAAGCTGCAAGAAGTGCATTCATTAAATACAGCATCATGTAAGTAAAATCAGTTTCTATCTAGCAAAGTTAAAATATGAAACAGATCATGGCACATCTGCAGATTTTCCAAAGAAAACTTCCCTCTGATGGTCTGTACAAAATTCATTGCAGTGTTAATCTGCCTGATCCTTTATCAAACTATCTGCAGTATCGATGACGTGATACTGGCTGGGTATAGAAGAGGGAAGGTATATTTGGAGGCAGAGACACATCATCTTTGGGCTTTTAAGAATATTGTGTGGGTGGGAAGTCATTTTCACTTACATTTAGATGTTTACAACACAGGCATACAGCTATTTAGGCTTCTTCTACAGGTAATTGTCTGTCCATTTAGGTTAAGACTAATTAGACACTGCAGGCAGAAGTTTTCCCCCACCGATCATCAGGGAAGCCTAGATAATTACCACAGAAGTAGAAGTTTTAACACTGCAAATGTGTAAAAGTTAAGCAAAATAAATTCTGCTCCACAGTTCAGCATTCATCTCTTTTTAGGCCCCCACACAATAGTCATCACATAAAACTTCGACAAAGTCGTGGCGATAGATGCATGCATGTCCTGTGAAGTCGTGGTACACAAAACTGGGAAATGTGTTAAGCGGGAATATTTGCTTCCATACTCCCCTTTTGCAAATGGCAAAGATGAGTTATTATCTGTATTTCATGCCGTGGCCATTTAACCCTCAAAAGAAAAAAAAAAAAAGGAAAAAAAGCAATTATAGGATTTAGTAAAGACTCTTTTTAACCTAAAATTAGGCCACTAAAGGAGTGGGATGATGTCAGGGCAGAGGAACAGGCACAGCAGCTCTAATACTATTTTCCTCTTCTGATTTAAAATATTCATTAAGATTCGGAAAAAAATCAACATCTTTAGAGGTCTTTTTTTCCATTTTCTCATGACAACTGATATGCAGTAAGAAATCTCTCCAAAATACTGACCTCTTACATTTGGTAGCAATAATTAATAAAATGGCAATATTAAAATCTGGTTGGATAATTTTTGTTCAGGCTTTGCAAAACATCCTCATGGTTAGCGTATTTGTAAATAAAGCTAGCAAAGAAATAAAATGTGAAAATGAATGCACTGAATTGTTATGCTCATTTCTTTTTCACTAAATATGCAGGGATCTTCTTTTATCCCCTGAGACCAGATGTACCACATGTAATGAGATTCTGCAAAGTATCAATGTGCACAAACACCACAAAAGGAATCTGGGGTTTTCAGTTCCTTCCTGACAAGTAGGATTAATGAGGAATGGATAAATATGTATGTAGAAAGCGAGATTGATTGAAAGTTAAGTATTATGGACATGATCAATGTTTAGGGGAGTACTGATGTTCAATACATTGAAGAAATTCTCCCAGATAAAATTTCCCTGGGGAAAAATACCCCAAAAAACCAAAAAAACCAAAACCTTTAAACAATGATTTTGAATAAACTAGGCCTACTGAGAGACAAACTGAAGTTATTCACTCAGTATTTCTTGGTAAAGTTTGAAAGATTTTTGATTGATCAGACAGCAGGTCTCTGTGTTTTCTTCACCAAGCTGAAGTTGCAAGACAAGTTGCGGTTGCAAAACATCTTGTCCCAAACTTTGCAGTTCTCAGCTCCTCACCTGTCTGCTGATGCCTCGGTACTGAAGAAAAGTGACAACAAAAAATACATTAGATGAATGCAAACTACAGCAGTGACCTACTGCACACAGCCACACACACACATCAGCTTGGGAACAGTTTGTTCTGTACAGTTCACCTCGATTCTGAGATGATTTTTTACTGAATTAGATTTTACAGAGATCCAATGGTATTACATATGCAATAAAACCTCCACAACTGTCCTGCACAGACTCCATTAAATCATATGCCACCTACATGGAGCCACAGTTGTATGATATATTTTTAAACCTCTCTAGGTCCTCCAAACTACACTGTGGATTAATCTCCTCTTTTGGATTAGAAAAATACTGCTCATTGTTATAAATAGATGAACCATCGTATTTTTAACTCTACATGGTGTCTTTGAAAACATGACTAACAAAATATTCTGCTGGTCTCCATAAGATCATTTTGGTACGTGTGTCTTAGCTGACAAAAATGTGTATGACAAGGACAAACCAAAAACCTACCTGAAAAAAATAATACCCACAAAACTATCCATATTGCATCAAGTAGACAACATCCTGGTTTTTTACTTCATAATATCAATTAACAACAATAAACTCATACAAAAAGGGCTACTTTTGTTCTGCCAAAGCAATTTGTGCCCCTAGCGAACAATTCTAAGAAAAAGTCAGAAACGATATTGAAGAATTAAAAAAATATATTAATGCTGATTCGTATCCAAGAAACATGAGTTAACTTGCTTAATGTTAATTACATCCTGACTAAAGCTAATGAAACGTATCACACAAAACTCTTCTCTGTCAATTTTCAGCAGAACAAGTGTCTCCAAAATGTTCAGTTTCTACTTGACAGTTGTGGTGGTGGTGTTGTTTTTTCTTGGAAAGGTATTAAATCCCCAACTGAAAACTGGCCATTCTTGATCACTTTAAAAAATAACCCCTTGATTTTTTTTTGTTGATTATTTCACTTTTCATAATTACATTTGAAAATTTGAGATCAGAATGAAGTAATTTAAACCCTTTCAGAGTGAAATACTTCAAAAAGCCCATTAAACCTGTTTTAGTTTTGAGGTTTTTGTTTTGTTTTGTTTTGTTTTCAGCGATAAAGTGCTAGAAAAATTTTATCTTTTCAGACAGTGACAGTTAGTTTGATCTGTTTGAATTACAGACAAAAATACAAATTAATGGTTGTCACTCTCCATAGATAGTCCACTAGAAAACTAATTATTGGTTAGAAATTCTGATCCCACTGGAATTCACAGAAATTGTGCCATCAACAGACTGCAACAGAACCAAGAGTTTATCTTAGGTATTAGCAGGACTGGGAGAAAAGCTTTAAGGAAATCTGAGCTGTCTGGATGAGCTAGATCAGCATCTTTGTGTTATTAATAGTTCCTAATAATACCAAAAACTCTCCCACAACTAGGAGCCAGCCCAGTAGACTTCCATTGTATTGCTTTGGCCTGGCTTACTGGGAACTGTAGAAAATTACTTTGAAAAGTATCATTATATGAGTGAAGGTATTTGTGCTTCCAATATTATATTCTGTAATATCATGAATGTTCAATGAATGCTTTCAGAATCATCAGTTATAAATGAAATCATGTTATAAAGCAAACAAATTCTGGAGGATCTAATGCAGGGGTGTCAAACTCATTTTCATCGGGGGCCACATCAGCCTCGTGGTTGCCTTCAAAGGGCCAAATGTAATTTTATGACTGGATAAATGTAGGAGTAGTTACCTAATGGGTTGCTCTAGCGTGATATTTTATACCTGATTATACCAGAAATCCTGCAGGCTTTTTTAGGTCTGTGTAGGCAACTTTGCTCACTGCAGTGGCACTATGTACATACATAGAGCTAAACACATGATCTTGCAGGACTGAAAGACTTTGGAGTTGGTCTCCAAATCCCATATTTAATAATGGGTTGTATCAATTTTCTGTACTCAAGTACATACAGTAAATAAATGTTTTAATTCACATCAGCGATGATGCTTCTCTGAGAATTTGTGTTACTCCATTGGAAAGCAATAGGACTGGGAATAGGAAATCTCTGCAAAAATGAATCCTCGGGTTCTGACCCTTTCCATTTTTGACTGAAACACGAAAATTTCTAAGAAGAGCTGATGTTGCCAAGACCACAATAGCATTCTAGAGAGGATTTTTCAGGCAATAGTTTGCTTCAGAAGTTACTTTTCTTTGGAGTCAGTAAATTGTGGTGGCCTAACTGTTTTATTAAATAAATTATTGGATGAAACTCCCATGGTACTGCCATCAGAACCACAAGACTGCTGTTATTTGTCTCTGAGTAAAGTGTTACATTTTGAAAATTGCTATTTAGAAAACCAAGTCTTAAAGAATCTGCTTGTCTTCTTCATTCACCATCTCTTGGGATAGTGTTACTTGCATGAGAGCTCCCACTGAAAAAAGCTTCTACGCCTCTGGGTTGCAAAGGCAGACCTGGCAATAAGAACTCACTTCATATTCCTCTTGGGATTGGTGTTTAAATTATTTTTTGTTTTTTAATATTAAAATTAATTTTTACTTCCAGCAGAGCAGGAGCTGATTCCCATTTTAAAGGGAAAATAAAAGCAGGTGGAAAGTAAGTAAACCTTTAGTTTGGAAACAACAGCTCTGGGAAGTTCCTTGTGTGTGTGTCCTCCATCCTCACCCACTGGTGCAGTAATGAAAGGGCCTTTCTGAGCTCTTTCAACTGTATTCCAAAAGCAGCTCCTTTTTTCACTTAGGTTAAAATTAGCACTAAATTCCACTTATTTATGAAGTGTTGTGTTCAAAGTGAGAATACTTCTTCAAAGCTGTATCTTGCAACTAAGAAAAGCTGAAATGCTCTTTTGACAGGTTTCAGGATTTAAATCAGAAGACCTGGATCTCCAGTTGTGGAATTGAGAAGTTTTAAACTTGGTCTTTGACAAACAGTCATAATAGATTTAGAAAATCTATACATTTTATCAGTAGTAAATACAAATATGCACTTATTTTTTAAATTGTATGTTAAGCAACATGCAATGCAACCCTGCTGAAAACGGGTAGCGGCTGCTCAAGGACAGAAGTATAAATTTCCAAAAATAGACATATTCCTACATTGCATAGGATGCACAAGGAATATAAGAACAACACAGAATGTAATATCATGTTTGGGATGCTTTATGCCTCTGACGGCTGGGTAGTCCAGAATTCATGTATTCCAAATTCTGCTCTTGGTACTACTAGTAAATATTTTTTCCTACTGTCTTGACTTTCATCCTGATTAAACCAGAACTGTAATAATATAGTCCATAACTGGTTTCTAGGGGAACTGAGGAAGCAGCAGCCTCCATAGTTAACACTGGCCACTGTCACCAATGTTCTCGAGCTAGAGCTGCGCGGCTGCACAGCCTCCCCCCGCACCTTGTCTTCTCTTGAGTAACTTCTTTGGCATTTGGTTGGATGTTCAGATCTCTTACCTCTACTTGGGTTTTTCTACAAATATATGTAGTTTGAGTGTTTGCTGTTATTTGCCTTGCAACCAGCAACCAGTACTGTCTGGCAAACAGTACTGCATCCCACAGAAAGCCAGCTGAGATTTTTTCATATCTTTCACGTTATCAGGCTCGTAAGGGGATCAATATCCTATCTAGGTGATTCAAAAAATGACCATTTCCTTATGTACCTTTTGACATTCTCAATCTTAATTTAGAAATATATTGTATTTCCAGATAGCTCTATTCAATTTGCAGTAGGTTTGGACTGGCTGCTCACTACCCCAGCCGTGCTTACCATACCCCAAACATTTGCTTGCTAGCTCCAAAGACAAGACCATAAAAGACAATGCTAAAAATTGGTTGTGCAACTGGGAATTTTTTTGTGAAAAATTGAGAGGTTTACCCGTTGCAAGGAAATCAGCTTTTTTGATTTGGAAATAGAACCTGTTGAGAATTAAAGAAAACAAAAAGGAGAAAAATATGAAAAAATCTGTGAAACAGTCAAACACAAGTCCCTGTTCTAAACAAGGGGTTTGAATCTCACTTTCAGCCAGGAGATGTAAAACTGTTTTCAATCATTTTTTTTTTGTGGAAAAGTTTTAAAAATTTAATTCCAAAGCAAGCAAGAAAGTGTTGGAAAACTTGAAAATCCTCAGAAGGCAGAAAAACTACTTCCTGTCTATAATACAGAAAAGGATAAGAGCACTGGCTCATAAAATCAAAGTAGAATTTTCAAGCTATATGAATTCTCCAAATTGATGTAATGGATTTTGATAATGCTGAATCATAACCATAATATGCCCATGTTTTGCAGTAAAAAGGACTATAAATATTAAAAAAGAAAATGAATCAAATCTATCTATGTAAACTCCAGATGCAAAAATTATAACAGTGAGAGGCAGGTGCAACAGGAAGTAGAGTTTGTATAGAAAAGATGGAGAAGAATTAACATTTTTGTTAACAATACATCATCACCGATGCTTGTGTAGCACATTAAATGCTACAGTTCTGTTTGTTCCAACTGATTCCATTGCTGCACAATAGCAGGACCTACTTACCTGTTGATCTTTTTCTTTGTAATTTCACAATATGAAGGAAATTATTATTATTCTGACACCCAGCCAGATCACAGCTATTATGTATGACAATATCCATTTGTATTAATATTCGTTTGGGTTATAGAGGACAAGGATCTTGTGAGCTAGAGAACAAAGAGAACCGTAAGACAGGACCATCTTGTAATCTGTATCTATAAAAGTATTTTCACATTCATCTGCTCTATGGCAGGGGAAACACGATGAGGACTGAGTGCCCAGGTACCAGCACAGGCTTTGGAACAGCCCGTGAGTGTAAGCTGGTGTCCCTCTGTGTTTCGATGCTATCTGTGATGAAACTCATGATCTTGTCATCATCTTCATGCTGCAGTATAGATGTACTTTAGCAAGGCGTTAATGAAGTCACCTCTCCCAGATTTCTTTTCTCTCTATTTTAGATCCGATCCTACTGCCACTACAGTCACAGCTCCTTCCCTCTGTGCTGCTCCTTCCTTACACCTCTCAATTCAGTTTTAGGTTTAATATGTTCCTAAGCTCTGCTCAGCTGAAACAATTGCCCCTTGTGAGAAAAATCAATATGATACTCATGGGATTTGAATGACATACATCAGGAATTCTCTTTTGTATCTTGTCTCTCTCCCAGGTAAATAGATCCTGGACAGATTTTTAGAAGAGATGAACTGACTTAGACATTCAAGACACAATTTCAAGAATGAAGTATGCATTTTGGAGCCTAAGGCAAATGGAAGGTGGGACAAACTTCTGTGCATAGACCAAAACATGAGAGCACCCTGATCTCCTAAGGAACATGTACAGACCAGACACATCTTTGATGACAGCGTACTAAAGGACTACAGGCATTAGCTCTCAGCTAGTCAGTTCAGGTACCAATAATGTTAGAGTCACAGGCTAATTTGCCTTGCTGCTTGGCTTCTGAAACTGTACCTTAGATGTTTGAAATTTTTACCCGAAGTGAAATTTTCTACATTTCACATTTGGAATTGACACTTCCACCTGGAAAATCTCCTGTGGCAGCTCTTCCTGAGGTGAAGGGGTGAGCTGAAAGGTGTGTGGCAGCTCTCCAAAATATTTTGGTGGTAGTGTTGGTTTTCATATGATTCATTTTAACACCAACACCTTCCTGCCTTATGACTGCAAATAATGCACTCATCTGGGGAATGACGAGTCATGACAAAGCTAGTGATGGGATGAATCAAAAGAGAAAAAGGTCATCTCTACAACATTAAGATTCAGGTGAAAGTATTGTAGTTGCCTCAGTACAAAGGGATCTACCAAAAGATCCCTGATTACCATATTTTTCCTTCTTTTTCATGGGATGCACAGGATCTCATTACTACCATAGCAACAGAGGAATTACAAAGCCTTCATTCAGGAGAGTTACGGAAAGGATTTCCATTCTCATCTTCAGTCTCTCTGAAGCTGTTTATATGGACTTCACAAAGGGAGCTCAGTAACAGATGAAAGAAACAGTCTGCTGGGTTGAACACTGGCTTGGGACCTATTGGCACCTGACTTGGGAGCTGTTCCTGATTCTACCAATAACTGCTGTGTGATGTTAAGTCATTTTGTTTCTCCACACCTTAAATTCTCAATCTGTATGACACAGATAACACTCTCAGGCATGCCAAAAACAAATGCTGAAAAAGAACTAATTGCTTTTTTCATCTTATTTAAGGAAAGAAAGGAGGTACCAAAGTTTATCTGAATAAGAACCCTTGATAACTTAAAACACTGCTAGCTATTTCATTGTATCACTTGGGCAGAAAACACTGGCAGTTTTGAGGCTGAGACACAAGCCTAGAAATGCTGGTGATATTTCATAGCATTGTACCATTTCCCAAGAATACTGACCGGTTTTTACTAGGCTATTAGATGTTACTTCTGGTGTACGGTAGAGAGTGAACCCATTTGACCATTGCAGTTAAGTGAGTTCATGATATATGGTATTTAAATAAGGCAATCTAGGTTCATGATTAATCATCCATTAGCAGTAAGTCATCATTATGCAATCTGTTTCTGAAGATATTGAAACAAATATTAAGTAGTTATTATGCACTTCATCTTCAATGTTTTATGAGTCGGTTCCAGTGTTTTATAACACTGACTTAGTGCTGCATCACAGTTTACACATACACGTTAAAGCTGTCTTGTTAAACCCCTAATTCTTAATTACCATTAAGGTATTAGAAGAACAGCCTGCCCAAACTCTAGTTTCCCTGTGAAATCCTTAGATCCAAGAAGTTTTAAGAACTTTATTTCTCCTTTTTTAATCAACGAACCCTAAACAAAATATATTGACTTTTACCTAAACCTTCTTCAGCTACTGCAAAACCCTCCCAGGGTGCTCCAAGGTGCTCCCAAGGCGCTCCTCCAGGGTGCTCACTCAACAAAGCTTCCAGCAAAAGCTTCCTATGAGAGTCTGGGCTGAGTGAAGGCTGAGCAAACTTCTCAGCCTGTCTCAGAGGATTCAGTACCTCTTGTGTAACACACAACAAGTTTTGTTGTGCATGGCTTTACATTGTTAAATCTGAATAATTCAACCATCTGTGTTAAATAATTAATTGGGGGGAATTAGCATTTCCGAGTTGTATAAAACATTTCAAAGTCTAACGTGCTATTGGGTTTAACTTTCACCACATACAATTACTCTCTTGATTTTATATCCATGGTTTTTTGTACATTACAGTCCCATTCTCACACAATTCAAATAACAAAACTGCCCACAGTCCTACCCCCTTTGTTTTGGTGTCTGACAGAAAGCACTACTGCCGAAATTCCCCCTCAGTTTCTACAGGGTCCAATATTTATTTTTCCTTTCATGACAGCACTTATGAATTGCTTCAGCTAAGAACTTTAATTACTACATGAATATCAATTAATTAATGAATCTTCGAAGCAACTATGTGAGACAGGAATGGATTATGGATAAACGAAGATCCAGAAGAATTTTTATTATCTGAATTTCAATAGCAAATGAGGAGCAGAATGAAGAACAGCACTGTCTGCATCAAGAGTCCCAGTTGTCTTTGCAGCTCACCCCAATATATATTCTTTCTTTCTGTTATATAATCATAGAATCATTTTGGCTGGAAGAGACCCTTAAGATCATTGAGCCCAACCATAACCTAACTCTGGCACTAAATCATGCCCCTGAGATCCTCAGTTATAAATCTTTTAAACACCTCCAGGGATGGTGACTCCACAATATCCTTGGGCAGCCTGTTCCAATACCTGACAACCCTTTCAGTGAACAAATGTTTCCTAATATCCAATCCGAACCTTCCCTGGTGCAACTTGAGGCCATTTCCTCTTGTCCTATCACTTGAGACCAAGACCCTCCATGCTACAACCTCCTTTCAGGTAGTTGTAGAGAGCGAGAAGGTCTCACCTCAACCACCTTTTCTCCATTATGAATATTATCTCTTTCTCTGCTCCTTCCATTCATGACTTACCACTATTGTCCATGTGGTATTAAAATCTCTCCTGTAAGAGATGAGTTTTTGCCTGAGAAGCCTCTGAAATACAGCAGTCCCCAGTTGTATGTCAGCACATTCCTGTCTGGCCTTCCTGAAACCCATCCCAGTGATAATCTCTTTCATCATAAATTCATAACAAAATATTAACAAACATGCCAGGCCTGATTTTCCTACAAAGAGCCCTTCTCACCACTTCAGCAATGTAAAACTGTTTGAAAGGGACTGCAAACATTTACATCCTTCATCTGCCAGAGCCCATTAGTGAGAAAAATGAGAGTAAGGCTAACTAGTATGGAATAAAAATGCACTTTTAATTGGACTCTGACAAGATAACTGCTTGAAAACCTGCAAGGGTAACAGTTTGAGTGACTATGATGGAAATGACAAGCTTTCTAACGTAATTCTATGCAGGTCTGGATTTCTTTTCTTTAGGTAGCTTATGCTTTGTGCCTATTTAGCAAACCTTTGGTAGTACAATCAATGACTTTTATACCTTTCAGGCTTTGTTGATGCTAGCTGGAGTTTCCCTGAGAGCCTATATTACTTCTGAGCTATTTTTGGTGTGAATCCACCTCCCTGGTCCCTCTGAAGTTTCCACACGGGGAGGCTGAAACTGCTTTGAGAGATGCTTCCTTTACCATTGTAGTGATTAATGCCCGTGGAAAGTTTGCCAGCAGGGGGTAGGGGTACTACATTTATCATTATGCAATATATTTCAGTCAATTTTCAATCTATTTTCCCTAAATCTGAGAGTCAAGGAATCTATGAAAAACTTTGCCATCTATATAGCAAAAGGGTATATTTTAATAACATAATAATAATGAAATAAATACACTGGAAACAAGATTGAATTGCCCCTTCACAGCCACTTAGGCTGTGGAGCCAAGAAAGTTGTTGCACACAAGCACTTTTGCTAGGGCAATGCAGTTTAGTCCGTATATTCGTATTTTAATCCTTCTTTAGATAAGCAATCAATTCTTTAAAGTATCTGGATAAAACTAGTTGCTTAAAATTACCACAGTTAAATTCAGGAGACCTACTCTGGTTAGCAATTAAATTTCATCTATTTTCTGACTAGAAAAACATGTTCTTAAAACAAAGCAAAATAATCAGGCCAAAGCCATTCAAAATTAAGTCAATTACCAATCAACTCATCAGCATCTCTTCATCTTCTTAGCGTTGAGGAATAGCAGAAATTTACATTTTGAGAATGGGACTCCAATCATATTAGAGCCATATTTGGCCTACTGAAGTGAAGGTCCCAGAATTAAACCAACTAAAATAGTGAAGTATTGAATCAGGTTCTGAGGTTCATATTCTGGTTTATTCCATGTCCAAATGATTGTGCGGCAGGCATTCGCTATATGAATATTTACACACTTTTTTCGTTTACACACCGGTGCCCCCGGCCCCACCCCTCCGGGGTTCCGCACCCTACACAACGCTGGCCAGCTCAGCGCCACACTGCGGTCTTGAACTCCTGGACTCAAGCGATTCGACGGACTCTGCCTCCCGACACAGCTGGGACAACAGGTGCGCGCCACCGCGCCCAGTTGGTACTGGCACCAGTATTATTCAATATATTCGTCAACGACATGGATGAGGGAATTGAGTGTACTATCAGCAAGTTTGGTGATGACACCAAGCTGGGAGGAGTGGCTGACACGCCAGAGGGCTCTGCTGCCATCCAGCGAGACCTGGACAGGCTGGAGAGTTGGGCGGGGAAAAATTTAATGAAATATAACAAGGGGAAATGTAGAGTCTTGCATCTGGGCAGGAACAACCCCAGGTTCCAGTATAGGTTGGGGAATGACCTGTTGGAGAGCAGTGTAGGGGAAAGGGACCTGGCGGTCCTGGTGGACAGCAGGATGACCATGAGCCAGCACTGTGCCCTCGTGGCCAAGAAGGCCAATGGCATCCTGGGGTGTATTAGAAGGGGGGTGGTTAGTAGGTCGAGAGAGGTTCTCCTTCCCCTCTACTCTGCCCTGGTGAGACCTCATCTGGAATATTGTGTCCAGTTCTGGGCCCCTCAGTTCAAGAAGGACAGGGAACCGCTAGAGAGAGTCCAGCGCAGGGCCACAAAGATGATGAAGGGAGTGGAGCATCTCCCTTATGAGGAAAGGCTGAGGGAGCTGGGGCTCTTCAGCGTGGAGAAGAGGAGACCGAGGGGTGACCTCATTCAGGTTTATGAATATATAAAGAGTGTCACGAGGATGGAGCCAGGCTCTTCTCGGTGACGACCAACAGTAAGACAAGGGGTAATGGGTTCAAGCTGGAACACAAGAGGTTCCACTTAAATTTGAGAAGAAACTTCTTCTCAGTCAGGGTGACAGAACACTGGAACAGACTGCCCAGGGAGGTTGTGGAGTCTCCTTCTCTGGAGACATTCAAAACCCGCCTGGACGCCTTCCTGTGTAACCTCATCTGGGTGTTCCTGCTCTGGCAGGGGGATTGGACTAGATGATCTTTCGAGGTCCCTTCCAATCCCTAACTTTCTGTGATTCTGTGATTCTGTGAATATGATCCAAAATGTGGAGAAGGGTGAACAGACCAACATTTTGCTTTTTGCTTGCTTTGACCTTTCCACAGACCTGTGTAGACACACAAATCCACCACAAATCCAGGGTTCTGGATGTTTTGAAGTCATTCATCTGCAGAGAGCCTGGAGACAACTCATCATTCCTGCTTCCTTACCAGAATCACTGAAAAAAACAAACAAACAAACAAACAGAAGAGTTGAGCTACTTTGTGAATCTATTTTTCTGGTTCCTCTGAAAGTTTTTCAGGAAAACACTGGCATTCAACCTGACAACAGGTTGGATGAGGGGATGATAAAGAGACACTTGGTCCTTGTGGATGTTGGGCCTGGTGGGATTCAACAGCATCATCACAGACCCCAGACGTGCAGGGAAAACACTTAGGGAACTTATTAAACAGAGCCACGCATATAATTTTTTCTCTTCTGGGCTCCCATCTAGGAATAAATAGCAGAAAAGCATGAGATTTAGACCATTACTTTTTCAAAGTTTTCTTACAAATAGGCATCAGTGTATTCAGTAGTTGGCTTCTGAAAAACAGGAACACTGCTCATCTAGTGCTCTATGTGTTACTTGCACAAACTAAGCATCTGATTTAGAGAAAAACTAAATTTTCCAGTTGGACTGTCTCAGATTGTAAGAAAAATGGTTTATCAAATCACATTCTAATTCTTAATAATACTGTTTAATTAGAATTTAAAATCTTATCTTTCTAAAGGCTGTTACACAGAGACTCTTTTGGATTTATCTTTGTGATATCTGTATCTAGTTTGAATCTCCTCTCTTTTAGTTTAAAACCATTACCACTTGTCCTGTTGCAACAGGCTCTGCTGAAAAGTCTGTCCCCATCTTTCTTGTAGTCCCCTTGGAATAAGGTCTCCCTGGAGCCTTCTCTTCTCCAGGCTGAACAACACAACTCTCTCAGCCTGTCCTCCCAGCAGAGCTGTTCCAGTCTCTGATCATTTCTGTGGCTCCTCTGGCCCCTCTCCAACAGGTCCATGTCTCTCCTGCACTGAGGGCTCCAGAGCTGGACACAGGACTCCAGGTGGGGTCTCACCAGAGCGGAGCAGAGGGGCAGAATCACCTCGACCTGCTGGCCACACTCCTTTTGATGCAGCCCAAGATATGGTTGGCTTTTCTGAAGCCAAATTATGCTCAAATGCAGCTCAATGAGAAGCAGTAAGCATCACTGGGTGAGGCTTCGAGAGGGCTGAGATGGTTTTTAAAGTCCTAGTCTCTTAGACGTTTACCCGTTCAGGGTGCTGCTGAGCATGCTTAGATTAGGGGTTGTGCTGTTCAGAACAAATACGTCACTTTACTTTATGGCTGTCCTTTTTCAGATGCTAATGCAGAGGCTGACTTCAATAATGATTCAAATCTCAAGTCTAGATATCTAAACTTCTCCTCAGTCCATCCCAAGCAGGATAGTAAGCAATTTCAATGTAGACTTGATTTTCGTGTGAATCAAAGAATTATGATTCACAGCATCCATCTTTAAAATAAATATCATGTGCTGAAAGAAGAATAAACCAACAGTTAACTTCAATGTTTTGGTTACAAAATTGTTTTTATTTGAAAGTGTAAAGGTGAAGGCACTACTTTTTTGTTGCAGTCATACAGGGCAGGCGGGGGGGGTCGGTTAAAGCATATCACCGTGTGTGTTCTGGTTATTTTGTTTCAAGAATTCAGACCATAATTGGATAATACTAACACTGTGTACTGGATCTGGCTGAGATAGAGTTAATTTTCTTCACAGCAGCCAGAATGGTGCTGTGTTTTGGATTTGTGATTGAAAGAGCGTTGATAACTCACCAGCGTTCTGGCTGTTGCTGAGCAGTAGTACTTGCACAGCATCAAGACTCTTTTTCCCTCTCTGCCCTGGCAGCGAGTAGGCTGAGGGTGCGCCAGAAGCTGGGAGGGAACACATCTGGGACAGCTGACCCCAGCCGACCAAGGGGATGATCCATGCCATGTAACATGGTCAGCAATAAAAACGGAGGGAAGGGGCTTTGTGGGAGGCAGCCATTGCTTGGAGACTGACAGGGCATTAATCTACTAGTGGGAGGTGGTGAATTATTACCTTTGCATCACTTGGGTTTTCTTTGTTTATTTGCCTTTTTCCTCCTCCTATCATTTATTAAACTCTCTTTATCCTGACTCATGAGTTTTCTTGCTTTTGCTCTTCCTGTTCTCTCCCTTGTCCTGCTAAGGATTGGGAAGGAGCGAATGGCTGAGGGAGGCTTAGCTGCTAGCCAGGCTGAGCCCACCACGCACCATCCCATTATCAGAATCTCACACTGCTACAGACAAAACCAACTGATACCTGAAGGTAAAAGGTAAGAAAAAAATAATTGAAATACAGCGATTGATCAACATGTCAACCTGTCTTATCTATGTAGTCTAAATGTGTCGGTATGCATGAACAGAACCTGAAACATATAAAAGCAAGTATTAAGATTAAATAATAGCAAGATGTGAAGATTAATAATACATAGGTCAGAATAATGAAGTCATAATAGGAACAAAGAATCAGTGCATTTTATCAAAAACCACTATGTTGATCTACTGAAAGCAAACATTGGTGACAATTAACTTTTAGTCAATAAGCCTAGAAAGCAGCAGGTTGTAAATGTCCCATACCACCAAGGTTTAAAAAATAATGCTGCAAGGTCTGCACACATGCTTCTCCACCATGCTGCTTTTTTCTGAAGGTTGCTGCCGCCTCTGCTAGAACAGATCAAGCTATGAGCACTTTGCAGAAAGCAAAGCACAAGAAGACTCAGATATAAAATAAACATAAGTCCAAATTTTTAATGCAATGGTTTATTCAATAAAAGCTACAGGCAATCTCACCTTTCATGGAAGGCGACTACTTTATTTTGAACACCACATTTTTTACCTTATTGTAGTCTTTTAAAATGGCAATGTGTCATTAAAAATAATTTCAAACTCAAGAGCAGAAGTTTGATCTCGTTACAGTTCCTCAAGTCAGTAATGCTTTTCCTCATTAAATTAGATCATTTTCTTGAGAAATACTCTCCTTTCTTATTCAAAGTATACAAAAACATCACCACCTTTTAAGTTACCACCTTTTTAAAAGCAACCAGCGTGTTGAGAAATTCTCCTGCACAGAACAGCAATGTCCTTTTTACGTCACGTGGAAGATAACTTGAAGGCAATGCACTAGTTGCCCTGTACACTTGGCAGCACTGAAAACAGGTCTTCAAGCTGAAGAAACAAATTTCAGAGATTTCTCAGTTCTGGGTACAAAAGGACTGAGGAGGAACCTCCGAGCTTTGTCCATGTGTTTGTAGGAGTGTCTGTGCACACAAGCCTATGGACGTGTGCAGGCTTACCTAAACACTACCAATTCCTCAGCACTTAATAGGATACTGAAATTTGTTTGTGTTTTATTAAAGGAACTTTGAAGGTTCATTTTGCTAAGAGACTTTAAATAGTAAATCTTAAAACTTTCATTAAAGTATTTCTGCTTTCTCCTTTGGGTCACCTAAGAGCTGCAGTCAGGCACAGAAGGATTAAGACTGCTCTGTTTCCACTGCTTTTTCGTACCTCCTCTCCCATATTGATTCTGTTGTTGACACCAGACAACTTGCACAGAACCGGCGGTTTGGGCTGGATGAAGTGAATCCCAACCAAGACAGATAATAGCAATTCTTCTGTGGCTGAATATCCACTATCCAGTGTAAAACTACTTCTTAAAAGGGGAATCCCACAGACAGACTTATTTGTCCTGAAATGGGACATGCCTAAATGTTTCCTCATCGTCTACCCCAGTGTCTGGCAGAAAGGGCTGTGCTGCTCAGAGCTGCACATGGTCTTCACAGCAGCAGGAACGGAGAACTCCCTCACGTGGCTGATGCAGAAGCTCACCTTCATTTTTTCTTCTTTGCGTACAGACTTGCGGATGATGCACCAATACAACAGCATCAACTCAAGCACTGAGTGACAAGAATGCATTTGTTTCCACTGATTTTAAGCAACAATTCATTCTGATGACAATATTTTACAAAAGTCTGGTTTAACTAACTATTCTCTATCTTTGCTCATTTTCCCGAGTTGATGAAGCATTCAGTGCCTTAGAATAAATTTCATCAGATTTCTTGAAAGTATTTCATGCTCTGTGCTCTTTTTTGCAGATCTGTGACTGGCCTGAAATGTTTGTATTTCTGTGATGTGAATGAGCATTTTTGGTGTTGTTAAAAACTTTTGTTGAAGGAAAATAATCTAGAAAGTTCATAATAATCTGTTACTTTTTATTTTACTCAAGAAAACCATCTTTTAAAATTAGATGAGACTTAAAGATCATTATATAGCATTTGTGAAGCAAAATATGCAATTCATACAAATCTAGTTTTGGTTTTGGCTTGTGTATAGTTCAGCATTTTGGGGGAAAAAGTTTTCTGGAAAAGTCATAGTAAAATTTGTATGTACAGCATTGCAGATATTCCCATGAAAAGAATAATAAAAAGCTTGGGATTTATTTAAGATCATAATTACATGAGAAATTAATGTGAAAAAAATCATCTGGCTATATCTGAGCTTTATTCTATACCCAGTTTTAAGAGAGGATGAGAAGGAAATATTTCGGAGCATGTCAAATATTTCCGAGGTCCAGATTATTTACAGTCTGCAACCAAGAATGGAGAAAGAGAAAAGTGCAGTGATTTACCCATGATTAATCGGGAATGTCTCTGGCAGACTTATCCTTCCTCCTTCTGGTTGTAGTGGTGTCTTGAAAGAGTGGCAAGCCACACTTACATTTCAGTTAAACATGTTGTATTTTGGAAAATTCAAACACAATATTTCCTTTTCATACAAACTTTCTCAAAATGAGATGTCTCACAAGCTGACAAAGGCTTTATTGCATTTGAATTTGTTTTTCTAGTACTTCATGAAGTGCTTTTTGATCTGACAATTTAAAATGCATCCCACAGATAGAAATGTGCAGGCCGTAACACATGTAAAGTGAACAGTCTTTAAACAATGTCTTCGCCTGTAAAGGAAGAGCAACTGAGAGATATAAATCAAGTTGTTGATCATGCAAATACTACAGTGAAAGGCAAAAATAACAAGAGTAAAGAAATGTATGAGGCTGCTTCTGTGCATCACTGGGCTTTGTTTGCTTGAAAATCAGACATAGAGTAACATGAAAGGATGTTGCTCTGTACATTTTACAAACCAAATTAACTATGCATGTACACCTATCCGAACCATCAAGTTGCAGAGCACAATATAATAAAAAAAATTTAGAATATTAAAAAAAATATGGTGAGCATTAGTAAAAACTCAGTTTAAATCAATTGCTACTTGCTGCTTGTTTAGGTTTATTAAAGTCACACCTCAGGAAACGTCATTTGATAAAGTGCACTCGAAGTTTTGTCTGCATAAACTTCTTTAATTACACTTCCTACAGAGAAGAAAACACAGATGACAGTGTACTATGCCAAAAGACAGAAAAATGATGCAGAATCCCATTTGGGCTATTTCTGTGACCCAGAATGGGCCTCATAGTTTGGGGATTTCAGGCATTCCACCTGCAAACCCATCCTGGAAATATCATAATATTCAAATTCCGGATTGTTTTCCTTGGCTTGGATTTTACAAACACAAAGTGATATAATGTTTAGAAAGGACTAGAGACAAAAGTCTTTATCTTCAATGATGCTATGTGAGCTGTAAAATATACAAGTGACTTAAAATGTACAGCTGTATGAATAATGCCTCTTTAGTTGAGTGCCCAGTTGAAGAGAAAAAAAACCAAACAGCTGAAACAAAGTTGATATGAAATGGGAGTATTTTAGCATGTTTTTAAAACTCTGAAAAACTTCATTTCAGATTAACGCAAAATGTGTCGTTCTCCTGAGAATGCTTGATTCCTGTTAAATTTATGCGAAGAAGTCACCCTGTCCTACAGACAGTGTGCCACATCCCACCCCATCCAAAGAGGGTGGGCCAAGCTTGGAGAGCTGAGAATGCCCACCTCATTCCTCTGGCAGTTCTGACAGAGAAATATTTCATTAAAACATTTTGGCAAAGAGCTAAGGAAACAGTCGCACAAAGAAAGGAACTTCTTCAGGCCTGAAACAGGATGATGTTTATACAGTGGGACTTTATCAGGTACATCATGGTACAACTATGACTTTGTTCTCCATTTGTAGGAGCAGAGTTTGCCTTTAAAAAAAAGGCAAATTCACATGAAAGCGGTCAAGTCTGCAATAACATCTGAAAAGTGGAGATTAACCTTCCTGGGGAAAAGCCAGCTCTACACAGTCCCCAATACCAAAACATACCTTGAAGCTCTGCTAGTTGGCACTGAAAACCCTTTAGAAGCATTAGCAGTTCTCCTGCCTTGCCTCCCTATGGTTCCCTCACTGTGCACCACTTGCTCCATCCCCATCCCGCTTGGCTTTTTTATATTCATGGCGACTTTGAGCTGAATCAAGGGACAGGACTAGTCTCATCCCCACATCCCAGAGCCTGCTGCAGGGCTGGGGAGACAACGATGTTCCCATCTTTGCTCTGTGTCTTACATAAATGCACCTGGATGGAGAAGTCCAAGACTATTTAATTTCATATCTGCATCTCATGTCATTACCAGCCACTTTTGAGATGAATTTTCTTGGATTTTTGCTGAGCATGTTTCCAAGACAACCTCCCCAACACAACATAAATCAGCAAATGCCTACTGAAGGTTTAAAAATATTATTATAATAATTTTGTGAAACTAAGCAGCTATTACAAATCTGTGTCTGTCTTGAAGTTCAGTGTTTCATCTTCAGGTGTGAGGAAAGTGTCATGTACATACATGCATAACTTTTTTCTAATTCTTTCATTTGCAACACCCTTTACAAACTTCTTTGCACAAAAATGATTTCTTAAAAAAGCTCTGTGGCATCTCATTTGATCATTAGAGGGTACCTGAAAAGTGATAGTACATACTTATACATGACTATTCAAAATGTAATAATTAAAGCTTTCCTGATTTTTTAGGAAAATCAAGTTAAAATTATTATAATTTTTGCTCTTCTTCAGAGCTGAGCCAGGAAGTCTGCTTCACAGCATCTGTCAGGTCACTGGACACTGCTGATCATTTACAGTGGTTTTGCCACATGTCTGAACTTGCTTGTTAGGATGCAGACAGCCAAAGTTATAACTACAATTCTGGGCATGAAACATCTGCGTCACCTAACTCTAGATGCTGTTTCAAGAAATGAGATGAGCTAAGTCCAAGCAGGAGAGTTTCTGTCCCTTTTCTGAGTTCGACACTACTCCATCCCCTTGACCTTCTACTTGCCTCTTGCTGGCTCTGGCAATTTGTGTGGATCCTTCTGTGAGATGATTCAACTCAACAGTCTGGCAGCAAACTGACCCGTGTATAGATTTCTGTTTGGCGCATGAACCGAATATTGCATCATGTCATATGCAACAGGAGTAAACCACCATCTACATCAGAAATTACTTTAGCAGATCAGGGAAGACCTTTCCCTAAAAGTCAAGCTGAGTAAAAAAAACCAGTTATGATCCTATTTTTTAGAACTTGTTTGTATGTCTTAGAATGAAAGCAAATCCCTGTATTTCCCTAAAATATATGGTTCTTACTATGAAGCACGACTTAATTGACCCAGTTCCTGCATGGCAGAATGCTCCCATCACTAATTCTTAATGTTTACTTCCTAGATCCAGGAGACATGGGTTTCATTTACTCCTCACCTCCTAGACCCAAGAGACATGGGTTTCATTTACTCCTCACCTCCTAGACCCAAGAGACATGGATTTCACTTACTCCTGAATGTGTGGCCCCTCAGTATTTATGTCTCCCAGTCAGACCCAGGCTCAACTCAGTAACTCGTTATTTAATGATGACCTGATTTGCATGTCAGAAACATAACCTTCCAAGCCCTTTTTTTTTTTTCTACTGAAAATAATCAAACTTACTCCTAGAGCTGCTCATGTTTTACACACTCCAATGCTTTTGTATCACTTTTTTCATATTGGTGTCGGTTGTGCCATTTCATAGATTTTAAAGCCACATATCATGGAAATTTAATTTGACCTTCTACTGAACTAATGACACTATTTCACTCAGTAATTCTTGCATCCACTTTAGCAGTTCATGCTTAAATTAAGCACGTCTTCAAATACATTTAATCTCAATATAAGGTTTTAAGTGGTGAAGAATCAATCACATTCTTGGCAATCTGTTGTAAAATGGTTACGTGCCAGTCTTTCCATTGCTTGACCTTTTCTGACTTAAATTGCTAGACACTATATCTCAAGAGTACTTTGTGAGGTTAAAAGTGTTTTCTAATTTAAATACCTTTAGTATATGTAAATTATTATTTGCCATGGTAATTTTTTCCTCTTCTTCTGTTTTACAAGAGAATTACCTTGAAAATCTGAATGCGTTTATCAAAGCTGAGGTTTCTTGAGTATGACCAGAGACACTTCAGTGTTGATTGCTAAAAGCTGGTAAGTGTTGCTGTGGCAATCCACAAACAGGGATCTCTTTTGCAGAGCTCACTTTTGCAGGCATTTCAGAGCTTCTGTTTCGTCCATCCACAACACACAAATTTCATATCTACATGACCTTATTGCACAATATTCAAAAGCTTCATGTAGATTCCACCTGCATTTTGTATGTCAGTGTGGTTCTTCTAACCCAGCATTAGTTTACAGTATCCCAAATACGTGTTAAACAAAATTTTGAGAGGCAATCCTGTTTGAATAAAAATCTGTTGACAAAAAAAATATATGAAACTACTGAGTGGAGAAGAGTATCCATCCCTTATAATCTTCCTTTTTTTTTTTTTTTTTTGATTACCTACCTTTAATGTCCATGAGACCAGCTATTCAAATATCTACTTTACCAGCAGTCAGGGAGATTCTGAAAAACCTTTGTGCTAAGATATAGCTACTTGCTAAGAAAAAGCCTATTTTTGGTATCCAACTATGTAAGGTTGCATTCAGTAAATCCATGTAATCATACTGTAATAGAAATGAAGACCAGCCAGTATATGTATGTTCAACTAGAAATCAAATCAGTCAACACTGACATGTTTCCTTTGTGCTATTTCAGGAATGTTATGGTCATAACAAAGTAGGGGTATGATTCTGCTTTGTCTTGAGTTCAGTACAAGAGAGATGCTGTTACAGGCTTCTGGAGGAAGGAAGGATGATATGTAGTACTTATTTCTTTATATGTCTGTAGAGACACACTCTGAAACAAGCTAAAAGCCTTTCCAAATCCCAGAAAGCTTCTCATACAAAGCCTGTAACAGAGAACGAAGTTGAATCCAGGGCACTGAAATCCCAGGCTTGCTCAACATTGAGGCAAACATTTTTGCTTTAGTGGGATATAAGTGCAAATTATGTAATGTAAGTGGCTTAAATACATTTTAACTTACTCACAGAAATGTTGGTTGGAATGAATCTCTGAAGATCATCTAGTCCAGTCTTCTGCTCACAGTAGGACTACCATCAAGACTAGATCTGGGCAACAATGGTTTTATCTGCTTTATTTTGTCTATTTTCTTTCACCTTGATTAAAAGGAAAAAAAAAATAAGAAAAAAGTTTGTGGGGTTTTGTTTTTGTTTTTGTTTGTTTGTTTGTTTTTGTTTTTCATCTTACATTTGCCTTGATTTTGGAACATTCCAAACAACCCTTAAGTTAGAGAAAGGCCAAAACATATTTGAGACATTTCCAACAAGCTCCTCCCACAAGTTTCTACTTTTTTGGTGATATCCAAAATCCGGTCTGAGTTGTTGGTTGTAGGGTCATATGTATAACATGGTTCTTAATGATAGCAGAAAAAGGAAAGGATAACACAGATTTTCTCAGGCTCATATTAGCTCAATGACCACCAGTTCTAGTTAGTTGTTCTAGCATTGAATCATCTAAATAATACCGTATCTTGAAATACATTCTACTATATATATATCATAAAATCTAGTAATATGTATTTAGTAGCTACATACTTATGAGACATTGGAAGCACTAAGTGTAATATTACAAAGCCAAATGTAACTCTGCAAGTCATGCAAAGGTTTTTCCAAAGTAATTGTGACTACGTTACAATGCTACTCCTTCCTCCTTGTGCACTCAGAAATTTCATATTATATAGTTTAATTCTGTGTAAGGAAAAATATTACATCATTATTACCTGTTTCTACAATAGATGAGCAGTCTTACTTTTGATTTTTAACTTATTCATACTTTTCCTATGCTGGTTGCATATTTGTGGTAGCCTTACTATCCTCAAAACCTGAACCTGTTGTGGTACCAAAAGGAGTCACTGTGCTTCTCAAGAGCTGTTCTTACTTGCCAGGATGGACACACAGCTTCTAGTATCCCATAGAATCATTTTGGTTAGAAGAGACCCTCAAGACCATTGAGTCCAACCATAACCTAACTCTGGCACTAAACCATGTCCTTAAGAACCTCATCTACACATCTTTTAAACACCTCCAGGGATGGTGACTCAACCTCTTCCCTGGGCAGCCTGTTCCAATGCCTGACAACCCTTTCTACGAAGAATTTTTTCCTAATATCCAATCTGAACATCCCCTGGCACAACTTGAGGCCATTTCCTCTTGTCCTATCACTTGCTACTCAGGAGAAGAGACCAACACCCTTCATGCTACAACCTCCTTTCAGGTAGTTGTAGACAGCGATAAGGGCTCCTCTCAACCTTCTGGGGCTGAACAACCCCAGTTCCCTCAGCCGCTCCTCATCAGACTTGTGCTCCAGGCCCCTCACCAGCTCCATCGCCCTTCTCTGAACTCTCTCCAGCACCTCAGTGTCTTTCCTGTAGTGAGCGGCTCAAAACTGAACACAGGATTCAAGATGGGACCCACCAGCACCGAGTACAGTGGAACAATCACTTCTCTAGTCCTGCTGGCCACACTATTTTTGGTACAAGTCAGAATGCTCTTGGCCTTTTTGGCCACCTGGGCACACTGCTGGGTCATGTTCAGCCGGCTGTAAATCAACACCTCCAGGTCCTTTTCCACTAAGCAGCATTTATCGTCAGCTCACCTTCCCCTGCAGTCTTACTGTATGTAAAGTTTCAAAAACCCCACTCTAAAGCCTCAGTAAAGAGGTATGTGTTTTTGCATTCGGTTGTGTTAAGATGAAACTGCAGAATGAAAAAGTGGTTTGTGTGCTCCTTTATCTGCAACCTTTGCAAATTAAGGTAGCTGAAACTCTCCAGCTTTTGAGTGAGATACTCGGAGACTTTCTGCAGCCCTGGGACACAAACATGTATTGTGTTGCAAAAAGCTGCAAAGCTGCTGCTTTCATGCCAAGTGCTGCGGCTGAGACACACACTGGGGAGATGGTACGGATCCTGGGTTACTCTTTTCATGAAGGAGTTAATTTCCACCAGCAAAATGGAGATTTGAAACATTTAGCTTCAGGCCTTCCATGAAGCTTTTCACTATTTGAGGAATAATCCAATGCAAAATCCTAAAGATTTTGTTATCTCAGGATATTTGTTCTCGTCTATTCCTAACCTTTCTCTTGGCAAACAGTGGTAGTAATCATATGGGACTAAATTCTCTGCTGCTACAGGAAGGGCACTACGCTGAAAGGTTACTAGGCCATCAGCACATGATTATTTGGCCTTTTTGTCATTTCTGCTAAGCTTAATGAAAATGGCAACATTAACCCTCCTTACCTGAGGCATTTAACTTTGTGCCTAAGCTGGGAGGCTGTGTATCGTGGGGAACAGGGAGTGCAGGAGGCTCCCAAAGCTGCTCTTCTCAGTTGCTCCCTAAAGGCAACCTTTCCTAAAAAGAGGCTCTGGGGTCCCAACACTGGCATCCAAGACAAAGATCTAAAATTATCTCCTAGCCCCGATATATCCAGTTTTTCCGCAATTCATAACGCCAGGCTGTGTGTGACGTTGTGATCAGAGCCACACCACACAAAGGTGCTCAGAGCCGCAGCCGTCAGTCGCACACAGCATTTGCTCATGGAACATTCTGATGCCTTGGCGAAATATAATGACCTATAATTGTGTTTGTGGAGGACTGTAATTAGTGATAAACCAAAGCTTGGAAATCATGTAGGTGACTTACATTATATAAAATTATAGGGCCTGTTCTTTCTGCCATTTGATTTTGTAGGAACAGAGCCACAAAGTAGTTGCAGCTCCACTCCTCACACCCCACTGAGTGGGGTAGAAATTGAATCTTACTCCATCTCCAATTGGGAATTATTGCTGCTCAGCAAGCACGAAATCTGGAGAGGTGGAGAACGTCATAACCCAAGAATAACTTAAAGCTCGCGTGTTTCCAGGGACAAGAGGGGCCTGAATTCACTCGGGTATAACAGGGAATTAAATGTGAGGATGCCACATTCTGAGCAAGGGGTAAGATATTGTACAAGAGCAGTAGCATAACACTGAAGACTGTTTTAAAAGAAGCAACTGTTCCTGCTTCTGGTTTAGAAAGAAAGAAGAGATGCCATCCCTGCAGAGGGGTTCAGAGATGAGAGTCTCGAGTGGAGAGAAGCACTTACCTGCCACCCTGCATGAGGCATCTCAGCCCTGGGGAGAAGTGACATTTAATACACATCTTATTTTCAGTGTTTCCCCACAGGCTGACCTTAGGTGGCTTCCCAGGCAGTGCACTGTGTTTCAGTTGCTCTCATCTTTGGGGATTCTCTGGTTTGGCCACCACTTTTCCTTCCCAGGCACTTTGTGGGGACATTAGGCATAAAGGCAAGTAAGGGGGGTTTCACTACACCGGTGGAGTGCCTGAACACTTGATTGCGCCAGCAAGTAGAGGTCCTGGTATTTTCCCATCTCGTGATGGGGAACACCACTGTGGGAGTCAGAGCATTAAACACTGCGAGGTGCTCAGAAACCATAATGCTTAGGGGCTGTGGAAGAACACCAAGGCATGCTCAGTTGCAACTCATTTGATCTAGAAGCATCTGTACTGGCCTATGCCTGAAATTACTGCAACAGTGGTTTTCTGTGTCAGTGCTTATCACCAGAGAATTCAGATTAAAGTTAAATAAGCCGAGGGTACTGTGGCACATTTCTTCTCCTAGATGTTCAATTTTTTTTAATTGTGCATGTTAACTTATGTTTTATTTTTTTTTTTATTCATCAGTTGTTTTTTAGTAGGTCTTAGTTTCAATTATAGCCTTCTAAGTATGGGTCTATGTCATAGCAGTGTTACAGACTGAAAGCAAAATTTTCTCTGTTTGGGAAAAAATAGTGTTGTATAACTGGTCATTACTCCTCAGGCATAAGGCATAGAGACCCATTAACTTTTTCATTTGGGTTAAAGTGTCAGTCATTTCAGTACATAATTGGAGATATACTGGAGATCTATGGAGAACATGAATTCCTATGATTGAAACTTTGGCCTTTTTTCAAGCTGTGAAATGCTTATATGAAGGAACATTATTATTATGAATACACATGCTTGAATTGCAAGTTCTCAGGGTGTAGTCTCAGAGTTTGGTATGCATATATGAGATAGTGATGCAAGAACACATACGACTTTATTACTTGAATAAACAGATGATGAAAGTAGTGATTTACTTCTCATGCTATTTTTGTTTCTTAGCAACCTCAATTGTTTTCATCATAATGCTTTTATGTTTGAATTATGCATCAATTTACAGTACTTAAAAGTGGGTATTACTATAATCTTTCAGGTTATAAACTGTTCTTTTGGGCTACAAGCTAATTACAAGAGAAGCTGCCACTTTCTTTATCTTTTAAATGTTAGATCTCATTTAAGTGTTTTTAAATGTTATCAGATTAAATAATTCTCTCATTGGAGCATTAACAGGACTGGATAACCTGAGAGACATCTTTCCTGGAGAAATGAGTCTCTGACCTTGGGCCTGCGTAAATGAAAACACGTTCTTAACTTTCACATATTCTTTGTGCATGACTTTTGTATCTGAATTACGTATTTTCAGCACATATATGTTTCCTGGTTCTATTATTGAACAACAGGCACTGACTACTTCTCTGCTTTGGTTTTCTATACAAGCTCTCTTCTTTGGGGATTTTGTATTAATTTACTTTAGGAAGATTAACCTGATATAGGCTAAAAGTTGTACCAGTTGTATAGGAAGCTCAGTCAATAATTTTCTTACAGGATGTTATAGTAATCAGCTCCATCATAAAAACTGCAAGAAATGGAAAAAGAAAAGGCAGTGCTGGTAAAGATTCGGGTTTACATTGCTGTCTTCTTCAAAGGACATAGTCTCAGGTGACATTCATGAAAATATACCTGAAATTTGAGAACTCTTAGGTACATTTCTTAATATTTCTTCTTTCCTCATTTTGAAATCGTGTATTACTTTTTAAGTGTGTAAATTATTAAAATCATGCAGAAATAATATTTCAACTTCTGGAAATGGTTATCTTGAAACAAGTATGGTCTTGCTAAACTGGGAACCAGAAAAGATTTTAATACAAAGTTTGAGTAACCTAAAGTGGAACATTTCTGACTCCAGTAATTAGATCCAGATCACCAAGAAAAAACTCTTTCCTTTTCTCCTATGTCAATAATTACACTTCTTCATATTTTTCAGTAACGGACGCTCATGAAAGATTAAATAAGGGTGCTGTTCTCAAAGTGCGTGCTCTGGTATCTAAACTAGTAACACCTGTAACAATACAAGTTGACAACAGGGATTAAAGAAAAGGTTAATAAGCACTTGCGTAAATAACACAGACACATGAACATAGAAAAGTCCATGTATTTATCACATGTAAAGGAAATAAAGCCCCCTTTTTTTTCTTTTGTAATTTTACATCTATTTCTTGATGATACAATGTATGGACTATTGTCACTATATTATGCATGAAAACATCCAATACATTGCACTACTTTGGGCTGCTTTCTCTTGGGTTTGAAAACTAATCAGAATTACAGAACCACACAATCATAGACTGTCTCAGTTGTGAAGACATCTCTGGAGACAGCGTTGTCCCACACCCTGCTCAGAGCAGAGTCAGCTACAGCAGGCTGCCCAGGGCCATGTCCAGTTGAATTTTTAATATCTCCAAGGATGGAGACCCCACAGCCTCTGTGCGCAACCTATTTCATTGTTTGACCACTCCAAGCATAAACAATTTTTTTCTTATGTTTAAGTAGAATTTATTGTATAACAATTTGTGCCCATTACCTCTTGTGCTCTCACTAGACACCACTGAGAAGGCTCTGTCTCTAACTTCCTTACTATCCCCCATCAGATATTTATAGACACTGATACAAGCCCCTTGAACCTTCTCTTCTCCAGGCTGAACAGTTCCAGCCTTCTCAGGCTCTCCTCATATGTGTCCTCTGGGCTCCCTCCAGCATGTCCATGTCCCTCTCATACAGAGGAGCCCAGCACTGGACCCAGCACTACAGATGTGTCTCTCCAGTGCTGAGCAGAGGGAGAGAATCATCTCCACTGACCTGCTGGCGATGGTCTGCCTGATGCAGCCCAAAAGGCTGTTGATCTTGTGTGCCTCATGGAGCTGTTGGTCTCTTCTCCAATGTAGCAAGCAATAGGACAAGAGAAAATGGTCCCAAGTTGCACCAGGGGAGGTTTAGGTTGGATATTAGGAAAAAATTATCCACAAAAAGGGCTGTGAAGCATTGGAACAGGCTTCCCAGGGAAATGGTGGAGTCACCATCCCTGGAGGTGCTTAAAAGATGTGTAGATGAGGTTCTTAGGGACATAGTTTAGAGGTGGACCCGTTAGCATTAGGTTAACAGTTGTGCTCAATGATCTTAAAGGTCTTTTCCAACCAAAATAATTCTATGACTCTATGATTCTGTGACACACTGATGGCTCACGGCCAGCTTGGTGTTGACCAAGACCTACAGGTTCTTTCCTATAAAGATGCTTTACAGCCAGTTTGCCCCAGCTTGTCCTGGTGCCTGGGGTTATTCCTCCCCAGGGGCAGGACTTAGCATATGCCTTTGTTAAACTTCATAAGTTTCCTGTTTTCCCATTTCTCAAGCCTGTTGAGGTATGAATGGCAGCACACTCGTCTGGTTTACCAGTCAACCCTTGCAGTTTTGTATAATCTGCAAACATGCTGAGAGTCCATTCCTCTCATATAACCAAGCCAGTCATCTTATCATAGAAGGCTGTCAGGTTGAACAGTCATGATTTCCCATATATAAATCCATGCTGACTAAGTCCAATCACCTTCTTGTGCTTAACATGTTGGGAAATGGTTTCTCATAAGAAATACTTTATCAAAGGGAACTGCAGACTTGCCAACCTGTGACATTAGTCACAGCTAAGACTGATGGCCTGTCACAGATATTCTTGTACCTCAGGTAGGATGTGTTTATGGAGTTCTCCTGATGCATAAACTGATCATAAGCACCTCACCACTAATAGAGAGCACTTAATTCAAAAAGCACAGCTGTGAGTGCGAAAAGTAAGATATTTATTATGTAAATGCATAGAAGAAGCCATCTCATCATGGGAGGCCAGTTGTTTTGTGAATTGAGAATATAGTTATAAATTACTGGTCTAAACTCTTTCAGTCAGGAACTGTGTTTTCTTCTTTATCTTAATATATGCTTTTTCAAAAGGCCTCAAGAGCTATTGCTGGCTAAAATAATTCATTTAGGCAGTAATGCAGAAAGTGGAATAATTTTTTTTTTTTTTTAATAGAAGGGATCTCACATTACGTTAATGAACAGAATTTTTATAAAGATTTATAAAAGACTGGTTTGGATTGTTTAGAAGATGCCATTCAAGGAAAGTATTGGCAAACCATACTGTGTAAGACAAAAAGGGTCAACTGCCTGTAAAAATATTACAGTTTACAGGACTGCAGTAAAACAAAAACAAAAGCAAGCAAACAAAACCAACAAAAAACTGTAACTATAAAGTTAGATGGGCCTGTACGAAAGAAAATATAATTTAGGTTTTGGCTACTGCTTTCATGTAAGAACAGCAAGGCTTGGACTACTGATAAGGCATGGCTATCAATAAGTGATCAGGGTTAGAAACATTGAGGTAGTTCTTTCTAGTAAATAGAATCAGTAAAAAAATATAAGAATAGCATGTAATCAAATAAAGAAACCCATTAAAATTGTCTCTGCAGCAGTTTTATTTAGTTGGAAACAAAACCTCCAAAGAGCAAAAGAAAACCAAGCTAGGTAAAACCAGAGCGAATTATCCTGGATATAAAGAAGACAAATCTAAGTAGAAAGAAGAATAAATGCCAAAAGAAATGTCATTTGGGGAAAATAATAATCAAACTGTAGAACTCCATTAAACAAATTTGTTCAGAAAAATGTCATGAATACATGACAGCAAAGATGGAGATATAGAGAGAATGTGTCTCTTTGGCTTCCAATAGTTGTCAGTAGTGGAACACAAGAGAATAGAATAAGAACAAAAAAAGCTTGTTGAGGAACTAAATGTTTTTGATAATGAACTATCAAGAATTTTCTGATATGTTGCACTTAAGTATGAAATAATATACTTAGTAGCCCCAAAAGGATTCTGACCTATATTTTTGTCAGTCACTTTATAAGGTAACGTAAAATGTTATCATGCACAATATTACAGGGCAACCTGCTCCAAAGCTTAGATCTATAATGAAGTACTTCCGTTCATTTGTTTAGAACTTGCTTCCCAATAGTTTCACTTAGTGCCCTCCAGTTCTTGTATTAAAAGAGCTAGTGTTCAGTCACTGCCTTTAGCTTCTGTACTCCCTTCATGAGTCTATATTTCTTCTGTGGTCTGCTTCCAAGCTCAAAACTTTAGTTTAACAATATTGTTTAGTTTAACAATTAGTCTTATCTTATAGTTTAGCCATATGAAAAAATCTTCATAATTTCAGGATGACCTTCAGTTATGCATCACTGATCTTTCATATTCTGCATTATAAAGCTGGCAGCATATTTTCTATTAACTTCAATACAAAATTAGTTGGTCAGCTCATCCCTCAACTCTGAAGCATCCAAATACTGTGAAACCATACATTATTTTTAAGTGAGTATGTGAAGTCACTTGACTGATGGAAAGACTGCAGCACAGATCGTCTTGGATTGAGAATAAAGGCAGATATACTTTGACTTTATTAGCTAGAAATAGCAGAGAAATACTTTGCCTACTGATGGCGATTTAAGAAAATACATTAATACATATTCACTGAAGTCAGCAGGTGTGTTAAGCCAGACCTATATAGCTCCTTTTCACAAATTTGATCAAAACATAGTTGCTCGGTTAGTTGATCTGCAAACACTTATTTTGATGGGTTCATGAACCAACATGAAGGCCTGAGTACTCATATTGTCTGTTTAGACATAGGCAAAGTACACACAATCCTTGGCTTTTCAGCTGGCCCAAGAAATTATTTCAAGAACTATGTGACCAACCTGTAACAGGAGATGTAAGCCTGCTACAGAGGTAAAGTAGCTCTGTGATGTCATAACCATTAGGAAGTTTCTGCCAAAATTATATGATAGAATTATAGACCCACTACTGTAACACAGTTATGTGCAAATAATTGTGAGGAAGGGAGAGAAAGATTTGCTAAAAAAGAATATGCCAAAAATGCATAATATACTATATAAGTTTACCACAAGTATGCAACCAGACTAATCTGACACTTCTTATTTAAATAAGTAATTTTGCAGACAAAATAAACTTTGCAGTTTTGATTTATCTAGAACTTCAAATAAGTATTTGATAGACAATAAATAGGAAAAAAAATGTTGGAAAAAATAAGGTTTGCTGTAAGAACTGGAGAAAAGATAAAAGACTGAGAGAGTGCAACTGGAGTTGTTACTGATCAAGTCACTTTAGGAATGGCCTTGGGAATAATTTTTAATTTTTTCACTTTGGCTAAAAAATTGTGCCCTTAAAATTTCCTGATGAGAAAGATGACATTTTCAATGGGAAAATGGCCTTATATAGGAAAACCAGATGCCTTGAATATGAGGACATTAGGAATAGTATGAAATATTGCTCTGTAACACCCAAATCATGAATAAAAGGATTAATAAATGCGATCTTTTACTGCAGCGGAGGAACTCAGATGGAATTTGAGAAGCAGGAGAGATCAACTGTCTAAATCAAATCTTGGAGTGAAGGTGAGTCACCGGTCTTTATAACTATGACAGAAGAAATGCAAGTCTATTGCAGTTAAAGTGTTTCCTGTAGAGGAACAGAAGAATGGATAACTGAGTCATCATGGGCTCAATTCAGTTGCCTAAACTAAAGCAGTCACTTGCAACGCACTGATGAATCTGAAACATCTTCATGAGGATGACGTATTTGATTACAGACCATGCCTGACCTATGAATGGCAATGAGAAGCTAAGTAAGACATCTTATATTGCACTTGTCGCAGATATTTAGGTAACTGAAATGTACCCTGGGATTTGTATCTGTTTAGGCTCTTTGACTATAATAGTAAAAAGGAAGAAAATGGAGTCCAACTGAAGAGCATGTGTCTTCAACTTGGTCTTCCAGAAGAAGCAGTGGAACTGTTCCTTTGGGCCTACAACTTTTCAAGCAGTTCATTTTATTTCCATGCAACAAGCAGTTTTACTTTCCCCAGAGTAAAATTTTATTCTAAAAGCAAAGAAACAATGTTTAATGTCTCCCACCGAAATATTTTTGGGTTTACTTAAATGAAGCTACATCTTCTCAGGGACACTCTCCATCCTGTTAGGAAGGGAAAGCATTTAAAGCTCATAGTATCAGAGAATCATAGAATCATTTTGGTTGGAAGAGACCCTCAGGATCGCTGAGTCCAACCATAACCTGACTCTAGCACTAAACCATGTCCCTAAGAAACTCGTCTATGTGTCTTTGAAACCCCTCCAGGGATGGTGACTCCACCACTTCCCTGGGCAGCCTGTTCCAATGCCTGACAACCCTCTCCATGAGGAATTTTTTCCTAATATCCAATCTAAACCTCCCCTGGCGCAACTTGAGGCCATTTCCTCTCATCCTATCACTTGTTACTTGGGAGAAGAGACCAACCCCCTCCATGCTAGAACCTCCTTTCAGGTGGTTGCAGACAGCGATAAGGTCTCCCCTCAGCCTCCTTTTCTCCAGGCTGAACAGCCCCAGCTCCCTCAGGTGCTCCTCATCAGACTTGTGCTCCAGGCCTCTCACCAGCTTCATCGCCTCCTCTGCACTCTCTCCAGCACCTCAGTGTCTTTCTTATGATGAGGGGCCCAAAACTGAACACAGGATTCGAGGTGGGGCCTCACCAGTGCCGAGTACACTGGGCTGATTACTTCCCCAGTCCTGCTGGCCACACTACTCTTGATGCATGCCAGGATGCTGTTGGCCTTTTTGCTGCTTTGATGTTTCTTTTAGTAAATGGTGATATGCCAAGATGAACTGAAATACAGTTTATATTGTGCTTTATGAGCTGCTTAAAGTTACACTGAAAGCTTCACTCACACTTTCGCAAGAGCATGGGAAAGAGAATACAAATCTCCTAAGCTTTCCCAAGACTTATCTTTCCAAATGCCGGTAATGTCCAACATTCATGCTCATATTCAAGTTCCACAAACATAAGCTGTTTATTTTCACACCCAAATGAAGACTGCTGTCATAAGGATACCTGTCTTTCCTTTTTTCAAATCTTCTCATATCCAAGATATGGAAGTCAGTGATTTTATATAGTATGTTTCTAATATAATTTCTTGGAAGGAGATGAAAAAAAGAACATGCATAGGACAGACAGCTTTTCAATTAGGTATATGCTGATGTTTGGCATTCCACGTCAGCCTTATTTAGGTGTCTACTAGAGGAAGGACAGCCTGTTTGGCTATTCCAGGCCTTTGATTACACATCTCCTAAGGTCAGAAATATTTTTCATTGCCAGAGAATCTCATGTTTGCTATACATAAGGCCAAGGATGTGGAAAGAAAAGACAGACAGTGCCCATATTTGGTGAACATATTGTTTCATACATTTAAGCATTTGCTTTGGAGGGGCTGCCATACTTCCTCCTGTTTTTCAAACCTAGCAGAGTATCACCCTGCTAAAGGTCAACTGACTGCAGCTGCCCTGTGAAAATGCCACTCCCTTTTCCAATATATAAGAAATGCATCTCCAGTTTTGTTGGGTTTTTTTTCCTCACTTTTGCCAAAGATAGCCCAAATCTGCATATGAGTTCATGAGCTCCTTCCAGACTCCTGCTTTTTCTGGAGAAAACGTTCCTCATGCTAAGGATCACTTCATACTTGTGAGAATGTTAAAAACTGAAAATATGGAAAACAAGGAAAAAGCCTGTAAAAGTATTGTTTGCAATATGAATCAAATGTCCCAAATTAACAACAAAATCTGGTCACCACAAATTTTACAGAACTACCACAAACTTGTGCTGTTTTAGCAGAAGGATTTCCAGAAGAAGAGAAACACAAGCTGGTGAGAGAAAAAGTGCTAACATTCTTACCATGAAGTTCACAGGTTTTTATAACCCAGTTCTTCACTTTGGCTGATTCAGTTTGAATTGCCATAGTTTTTAAAGTATTATTAATGATCTTGGTTTTGTGGTCATGACTCAAAGCAACTAGAATAAAAACTTACTGTGCTGGAGACTATATACAAAGAAAGCCTGGAAGGGTGCTGACATCAAGAAGGTGAACACAAGGGAGGCTAAAGACAGAGATGTCAAGAGGGAAAGGAAAGTCTATCTATTACTGCAGAAAATACTTTGAATATTCAAAGACCCCTATGATGACTCCCTCATCTACTTCTACCAGCTGATGTTGCTCCCTTATTTATCTTCAGGACAAATCCCTAAACAAACAAAACCCGAAAACTCCACCACACTGATAGGCAAGGGTTAATGAGGGCAAGAAAGGGTTTCTCCGACCATGAAAAGGGCTCCTTTGTGCACTTATTTGTCTGAGGAAGTCTAGAATTAATTGCATTTTAATTGGACATAATCTTATTTGAACAGGGAATAACAGATGTAGCAAAGCAAATAAATAAAATCAAACTACTTTCTAATTACCTTCTTACAATCTCAATAAGAAATTCACAGTTAGATTAGGGTGTTTCAGGCAATTACATTAAAGACTTCCTTATTCAGAAGAGAATCCAGATGGCACTTGAAAAGCAATGTTGTCTTTGCAGTCCAAAATATAACATGCTCCCAGTTTTATTTTGCCTTTTTTCTCTAAGAGGAAGGGAGTAGGGAAGGTGGTGTTAGACCTCACATCAGTAATTCCTGCTGCAGGTTTCAACCCACAGCACGTGGCGAAGAAGTAACTCTGTGAATGCAGAACCCAATTTTTCCTACACCACCAGACATCGTTGTAGCTGTACCTGCTCTGTGTCCTGACAAATCTATATACAGGCAGGATATGATAAAATGCAAGTAATGTTTTCATACATTCATTTTTCAGCCTTTAACTACAGCTTTCAGAGGAGTAGAGGAGGAGCATTTCTGATAAATGACAGTCTAGGGTACTTGGAACTGTTTAGAGCAGCCTCAGAGGAAGCGGCTGCTCTATTTGAGAAGATGTGGAGGACAGAGAAAGAGGGCAAAAACAAAAACTGTCCTTAAAAAGGAAGAGTAAAGAGCTTATAGACTAATCCACCTAGTTTATTATTAAAATTCAGCTAAAAATAATTAAATAAGCACATAGGCGAAGGCATACAAACACAAACTTGATGTGAACAACTACTCTGAAACCAGCATGGCTTTTCCCATCACTGCATAGCAGGCAGAAGCAATTGTTTTGATACAAGCGCATTATGTGCTTGTCAAATATCACATAGAATTTCACAAGCAAAATGAGGATTAGGCTTCCCTTTTCCAGAACATGATAAAACTGCCATGGGTTGGACACAACATTGGTTAGAAAACTTCATTTGGATAGCAGTTACCTATTTTTGTTTATCGAAATGGAAGGATGTGCTATTCAGAAGGGCTATGTCCTGGATCCAGTACTATTCATTAACCTCATTTACCACCTGGGTGACTGAACAGAAGGTACATGCTATTAAATTTGCAGATAACAAGAGGCTGAGAAAAAAAGACTGCCTTGGGGACAGAATTGCAGTACAAAATGAGATACTATGAAATGATCTGGAAAACAAGGACAGAATTTAACAGGGATATGTACAAGTTATTTATCTAAGGATACCGAACTTTACAAACGACTAGGAAAGTTTATTAGATATATTTGGTTAGAACCTTGAGAAGTCATGAGAGATCACAAGCTGAAAAGCAGTTAGGAACATCTTAATTTTTAAAGGATGTATGTTAGAATATGGCCTGCAAGACACATGAAGCAGTCCTTACCCTCTGCAGCCCACTGGTAAAGTCTTTGCTCTAATACTGTGCCCAGCGTTGGAAACTGCACTTTAAGGAAAACCGCTGAATACTAGGGACAGTTCAGAGAAGAAAACGATAAACAATTTATGAAAAATAAAGGAAAAATTGCTTTTCATGTTCATACTAAATCATTCCCATAGTAATAAGCTTGAAAGTCAGCTGGAAAGGTTCATATTAGATATTAGGAAAAAATTGCACATTAGTTATTGGAATCATTAAGAACAGGACAAGCAAATACTGTTCGGAATAAGTGATTCTCGTTCAGAGAAGAGGACTGGGCAAGATGACTGTGTTACATTTCTTTCAATAGTTTTTCTAAGATGTTCTGAGTAGAAAAACAAGACAACAGCAGTCAGAAAAAATGTTTAGATACATAATGTGCCCTCATGCATACTCATGCCTGGGCAGTGTTATTAGAGGGCTATAGGTTTTTTTATTCTCCTGGTCATTCCTCATTTGAGGAGATAAGTGAAAGTCTACTAAGGCTGATGATACCAGTGCAAAGCTGAACTGAAGTCTAACTTCAAATACGAGATTAAATAATATACACCAGAACAGGATATGTGTACCCACATCTACAAGGAAAGAGAGCATGAAAATTCTTGACAGTGATTTATTCTCAGAACTACATAACCAGATTGAGATGTCTTCAGGAATTTAATCTACGGTGCATCATATCTCCAGCTGGCAGATAACACCAGCATTTGATGTAACAAGGAGATTTTAAAACAGGTATTTTTTTTCCATTGTTAGTAGCTTTGGCCTTCATGCATAGACTTCTCATATTCCATGCAAAGCATCTATGCTTTCAAAGGGGCAAAAAGGTGTACTTAAGTTTCTTTGGCACAGTAAGAACCAGAGTAGAGGCATGGCTAAAAATCCTCAATTACAATAGTCTTTCTCAGAACTGCTCTCCCACTATTTTGATGCAGGGGGTGCTTCCAAGTGCCCTCATTGCCTTCACACTTCCGTGAAGTGCATTAAATAATAAATTTTTGAGCAAATATTTAAAACTATTTAAAATCAGATGAACATCAAAACCTGCAGAAATCTGTCTGTTAACATACTTGCTAGTGTAAAAAAAGTATATGATGATACTGAGAGATGGTGCTCTATCAGAATAAACCTTCTAGTTTATGAGACCTCTTTCAGGGCTTGTAAAGTACAAATCTTGATAACTGTATTTCATAACTACCTAAGGTCACTAAAACTGACAAACTCAGTTCATTCCCATCTTGGTCAGTATTTATAGCAAATCGTAACTAAGACTAGTTATCAGACTGAATTACCAGAATTATTCCTAGCTAAGAGCTGTTCATTTCACCTGTCTGAAGATACTCAGATTTCCTCTTGAGAAACTTAAAGAGAGTGAAATGACATGACAGATTCATGTGCTGTCGTATTAAGTGCAAACCCCCATGTCATAGTATAGAAAAGATGCCTTAATGGAAAGAAAAGCAATAGTGAAGCTTATAAGAAATTATGAAATACCAGAGGCTAATATACAGATTTCACAAAACTACTGCTCATCCTCTTACAGCTGTAAAAAAAAAAGGCAAACAGGGCTATGGGATCCTTCTAAAACACATTTGGACACAGAAAGTAAATGTGGACTTAAATCAGAAGAAATACAAAATAATTTAGTGGAATACAGTCCACTGTTTATGAATTCTGACCTCAATTTTAAACAGGAATTACTTTCAAGTTACTGTTTTTCTCTGATTTATTGCACCATGAGAACAAGATGGAAGAAGTCATGCTTGTGGCATTAAGTAGAGACATGGGAGACCTCATTTTAATTTCTGTTTATGGCAGCATCTCCTTATATCGATACAAGCAAATTTTAATTTCTCTAGGCTTCTGCTTACCATCTCTTATACTGTGAATATGTACTCTTCCCTTTCTGAAAGTGGATGTGAGAATAACTTGATAGCACAGTAACAAGTAAATAAAAATTTTAGAAGAAAATGCACATTTTAACAACCATTGAAGTACACAGAATTTTGGTACCAGACTGAAATTCACTCTGGACCCTTCATTGCTACCTACATAGAATAAAAAGTTATGTCAGTATAGGGCCCAAGAAGAGACTGGTTGTGCCATGTACAACTTGTCTTGTAATCAATTATCATAGGTAGAGGTGAACTAAATGGAATAATTGCACAGCAGACAAATATTCACATGCCAATTCACCCCTTGGAAAATGCTAGAAGAATTTTCTACTGCCATAGCATAAGGCTGCAATGTTCTTGGGACAAGACTAACCAGAGTCAAAGCACAAGCAGACTGGTTCTACTAACAAATAAAATAAACCTTTGAATTGCCAGACCAAGAAAATACACTTATTCTCATGAATCACAGTGAGTCTGTGTCAGAAGAGAAATTAAAAATCTTTAGTGACATTTGTCTGCATCCAGTTTGCTCTCCTTTGCTGAAGTTAAATGGAAAGGTAGGCTCCAACATCACTGTCAGAGCACAGCGCCTGTTACTCACACTGGACAGATGGCAAACGGCACCTTAAAGAAACCCCAGAAAATTCACAGGAAATACATAGAAGGTAAAAATGTCTCCCCTATGGTCCAAGTAATTCAAAATACAATAATGGACTAGAAAGGCCAAATGTACAGCTGGGCTCGCTCACTGTGTCAGTTCCTGTTGGCAAAGGTCTGACTGGCATTTTGAGACCAGAAAAAAATGAACCTTTTAGATCTGAGTTGTAGTTGTCTTACAGAGCTGAAAACATTTAAAAAAAAAAAAAAAAAGGTGAAAGTCATTCTCCCTCCATTAAAGCTATTGAATTAAATTCGTCCACCAGTACAGTTCGTATAACCCAAATTCTGGGTAGTTTTCACCTCTGGGAATGAAAACACAGGTGATTTGCTCAGCTGTGAAATTGCATCACTGGGATATGACTTTGAGATTAAAAGAAACTTTTCTAAACCAACAGAGGCAAAAATGCAAAGAGGCCCAGGTAGCGCAGCTGAAATTGAAGACTCCTGGATTTGAAATATTTATAATATTTTATATTGTGGAATTAAGCTCCAGGAGATTCTCTTATTACATCTTTATTCCCAGTGCCTTGCCTCCTGCGTAGTTATCTGCATCAGTGAGATATGTGTCTGTCTTCAAGCATTTTTTCTGGATCAAGACAGTAAGGGGTTTTTTTGGTTTTCTTTGTTTTTCTACTTCTCTGGTACTTTTATGTATATTGTTTCATAGTTGTTACATTAAAATAGAATGGCTAGTAGTTTATAAATTATAATTGAAGTTGTATCTGTAGTCTAACAAACAAATATCAGCCCTTTATTAAAAGATTAATTAAGAATGCATGTCATTAATGTATAAACTTCTCTAAGCATATAATTTGCAACATCTGGATTTTTCATTGAAATAAAGTGCAGGTATGCTACATAAGCAATGCAAATCACCTTTACCACACACGAAAGGACTTTTTTTAAATGAGTTAAGCTTGGCTTGCGTCATTACTTAATCATCCTGAAGAAACCGCATTCATCAGGAGAGCAGCATTTCAGGTACCGCTGTGGCTGCAGCAAGAGCACATTCACAGTGCAGAAGAAGTCCTCCCGTTGGCACGAGCAGGATTTTGTATGAAGTGCAGCAGCCTCAGCCCGTTCCCTTTGCTGAGGAGGACAGAGCCATGGTGTAGCCCAGAGACAGAGTCGAGTCATTCCCTCGTGTCATCCAACACACGTGCTGGGCCAGGCTGCCAGAAGGGGCTCGGGGACAGCAGGGACAAACCCCTCCCTGGGGACACTTCTGCAGGCACCGCTTTCCTTCTCTGCACAGACCCCTTCCTGCTCCCCTCCAACAGACACCGTGAGGGATTCAGGGATTGGGGTAAAGAGAAATGCAGAGACAATGTGAGATGGAGAGGGATGTGCGGCGTGTCCAGCATGTTCCTTTACAGACAGGCCTTTGTCTAGCTCGTGTTTTTTCTGGTACAGCTACACCTGGAAGAGTGAACAGCAATCTAGATTGGATTCTTATTTATTTAATTTTTGGAGTGAGTGTCATTGCTACAGGTTTTCTCCCCAGCCTGTTTTGCTCCAGCCATCCAGCTCTTGAGATATTAAATATATTTGACCACTTCTTTAACATGTTTTTTTTTTTTTCATCTGAGGCTAGACTAAAACACAGACTTTCCTCCCAGAGCTTTTATAATCTGCAGATGACACGGTTTTTTTTAAATATTAGAGAAAAGTATTGAAAGTCTCTGTCTCGTAACTTGTAAACGGAATACCAGTCTTGGCTGCCATACAGAGATAAAATATTATGTTGTGCTAAATGCCTGAATCTTTTTCAGTGAGGTTGCTGGGGAAATCAGAACCCACATTTTGTCCAAAGGTCTTTCCACAATACGATGACCAGATGCTAGAGGCAGAATTCATTTTCCTAAACGTGAGTACCCAGTACTGTTTGAGGTGCTCTAGCAATATTGAGAAAATTCCACAAAGGACTGGCTAGTTGATGCAGAATCCACCAGCAATCTATAAATTGCTGGAGGGCAGGCAAAATAAGCCATTGTATCTAGAACATTAAATATTCATGACTAGGCAAACATATCCTGCCCAATGTATATCTCCTGTGAGTATTGCAGACATTCACATAGAGTTTGGAGCTATGAAATATGACCTGTAAGTAATTCACTGAGGAGGGCTAGATGCTTATATATGAGTAACTAACTTAAACTACAAATCTCTGTTGGCTTGAATAGAAGCTTAGACAACTTCTGCACAAGCAAATATTCACAGACTTCTTAATTGAGGTATTTTAGTTGCAGCCTGAATCCCACCCTCAATGGCTTTTACTGCTGTAGGGCAGCAGTAGCATTCCTAAGGGTCTTACCTCGGGTTATTGAGCTTTTCAGCTTTAGTCTGTACAGATTTGTGTCCTGTCTGGACTGTCCTCTGTATCTTCCTCAGTCACTTTATTACCCTACCAGTGGCTGCACCCACTTTTTTTCCTAGCACTGTTACAGAACAGATTCTTTCCCAGCTGGTATTTGCCTGGATAATCACATCTTCTATTGTAAGATCAATGCTGTGCAGCACAGCTTTTAGCTGTTTATCTTCTTTGTAGTGCTAATATCATCGTTTCTGGCACAACTTTTGCCCATCAGCCTTTCTTTATCCAACTCAAAGTTCTTGAACGTTGTGTCTGCTTCCAGGCTGCTATTTTGTCTTTTGCTGCAGCATAACCTTTTGCCTCTAGGCCTAGTTCTTTTGAATTAAGGGCACTGCTTCAGTCCCCTGGTCCACCTTGTGCACAGTGCTGTCATTTGCAAAGCCCAGCCAAATAATGTAACCCATTGCTAATACCAACTTCTCTCATTTTCAGTCTTGCCTCCCTACCCAAAGAACTGCTGGACTAGTTCTGGAGCTATACGTGACAAATACATGCTGGCTCTAAGCTCTTCTTTACCTTAGGTCATTTTTACTCTGTTTCATGTTGCCTGTCATATCTGCAGTGTCAGAGCCTTACACCTCATCAGCTTCAGGCTGAAGGGAAGGGTGGGAGTCTCTTCATTTTCTTGGCAAATTCTAATGACTCTGAAGGATTAATTCTATTTCCTAGTGTGAGTCTGCACATCTGCCTCTCTTGTTGGCATTCAAAACAAATCTAAGTATTTAACCACAATGCTGTCCTGATGACTGAGAGCTGTTATAAATAATTGTTAAAAATCCACCACCAGAAGCATAGCTATCCTCAGACTTCTTATTTTCATGCTGCAAGCCACTGGTTACAGATTCAGAGTGATGTGTGAGTAAATCTCCACATTTCATGAGTGTCAAAGCTAGCAGAGCTTTTAGCTCCAGCGGTCTTTCTCTCAGAGTGTTGTTTTCATCACTGTAAAACTGACTCCCTGTTATTTCTTATTGAGCAATTTTAGAAAGACATTTCACTGCAGGAGTATGATGCATTTCCATCTAAAATAATTTATCCTGAACATATCTAAAGGTATTATGCTGCAAAAAATTTCTGAGCTGTTGATTCCACAAAGTACAGGCAGAACTGCTTAAAATCCTTACTGTGGCAGGGTCACACACCCTGTGAAATCAAGCATTAGTATCATCCTCTTTACACTTCTTTAGAGCTGGTACAGTTATAAGAGTTGAACTTCACCCAGCGATTATGTCTTACTTAATAGCAGAGTTAAACTATGTAACCATTTAACAATGATGTTCTGATTAGCCTCTGCAAAGGTGCTTACCGCTCTCCCATGGCTACACATCAAACTCCTAATTTTGATCCTCTGCTGAGGATGTAGTAGATGATGTGTCATTCCCTTGCATCCACCATTTAGTATGCAAGCCCTGGTCCCCAAACAGCCATCTGCTCACAAAAAGCATCTCTGTGTTGAGGCATCATGTTGCCAGTCTGTGCAGTGAGTACAGGAGGCAATAATTTGCCTCAAGACAATCCACGGTGAAGTCTCATTAAAATACGTTTCTCATATTTATTACACAATATACTGACAAATTAAAAATCCCATTTTAAATCTCTTTGAATATTTTAATAGTCTAATAGTCTAAGATAACTATATTACTGTTAATTAAGCAATGCACCATTAACAATATCAGTTCCTTTACTTCTTCCTCTGCTATTTACAGAACGTTTGACATTTTTGTAGAGATTAATCCAAAATGAACCAGAAAAACCAGTAAGCAGTTTTTAAAAAATGAGTGTTATGAAGATAATGTTCTAGGCCCTTATGGTATTCACCACTCTAGATGGACGAGTGTGAGTCCACCTAACACTTCACTTAATCAATAATTCTTTATGGAACAGTAGTTAAGCACCTTCTTACTTCAAACCACCGTCTCTTACTTCAGTTTACTCAACTTCTTCTGGTTTAGTTAGCCCATTATAATAAGTTATGTAAAAGGAGTAAAATCAAAATACAAACACAAAAACAATATCACCTTTTCTCGGACTGAAATTAAGAATTTATATTTCCTTTAGTTTGACTATAGTTCCTGCTGATTTCTATGCAGGTGGATTGGACAAGATGATCTCCAGAGGTCCCTTCCAACTCCAACCAATCTGTAATTCTGTGAGTAAACCTTATGCCCGAACAGGATTTGTCTGTTTTTTCACCAGTTTTTGTCTGTCTCTTTTTTGACTGTCATGAGAGTCTTCTTAAATTAGCAGTTTGCTCAGTATCAACAGTTTTATTATTGTACAAAATACCAGCCATAGTGCCTGTAGGAAGCAGTCCAACCATTTTCCCAATATGGCATAAATCACCATCCTTTAGTCACAGCACAAACATTTCAGCAGCCAGCATAGAAATGAGGACATTCTGGTGCTATTAAAACAGTGCTTGCATTTGAATATTTCAGTATAACTTACAGGTTTTTGGGAAAAAAAAAATCACAAAACCCAATATATAAAAACCTGTGGTTGAAAACATCGTGGTATAACCATCACTGGCTCTTCTGCCACTGGCATCTCTTCGATCTCCAGGCCTCCAGATACAGCCGAGGTATCTGCATCATTCAATTCTTGGCTTCATGAAGTGCAGCACTTCCCTTATAACATCCCCATAAGTTGATTCCCATTACTTTCTAACACTTCCCGTGTTTCCTGTTTGCTTCTGGGGACAAACTGCACAAAAGCAGCATCTTCCCCAATTAACTTGAAATTCACAGAAAGTTGTGAGCTGCAGTGTTTTCTAACAGTTCCTTAGCATGAAATGAACCATGATAAACACACATTATCCAACCCTTGGCCCAACAGCTTTTTTTCCCCTTTCATCTTTGCTGCAGGAATTCAGGTTTTGCTTGTCCAGACATGGACTCTGTTTCCAGCTGAGATACATGACACGCTAACAGCTTGCTTAGAGCTGGTGTCTATTTGAAAGATTAAAAGGCCTCTAGCCCTTCTTTGGGGCTTTTCAGAAGTCAGTTCTTAAGAAAAACTACTCTCTGCCTCCTACGTCAAAGCAGCATCCTAAAGCTTCAGACATCTGAAACACTGCTTTGCACCTATTGCACAAGCTTTATGGACCAGTTAAGGAATAATTTAGTTCAATGAGGGAAAAAAATCAACTATGATCCTATTCAAGATTCAAGTTTGATTTCAGTCCTCAACAGCAGAGTTTAAAGCATGCCTTTCTGTCCTGAGGTGAACCATATATATGCCTAAACATACACATGTGCAAGCCTGCTTCCCAACTTTTCCATATACATGTGTATAGCTGATGACTTTAGAGCATATGCATCTGCAATTCTTTGCTCCGCTCTTCATAATATTCAGTACTAAACACTTTAATGTTTCTTCCCCTTCTTTCTTTTCCCCCCTCACAACAATCTAGGAAGCAGAAAAGGTATCCTGTGTTTGAAAAACCTGAAATATTTATGGTTCATTTGGAACAGCATCTTTTATTTAAAATATTTTTAAACCAATTACTGTATAAATAACTGGACGCATATGCTACACAAATTACATATTCCTCACCATCAATGAAAATTATGTATGGCATACTACAGAGTTGTTCAATAAACAATTTTCAGAGAATACCTTTACTTCAAACCATTTGAAACAGGCTTGAAGAAGACCTATTGAATCCTTACACTTAGGCTACTGAATGCACCATGTCCTATAATCCCCATTATAAATTTCTTATTGGATTTCACCTAAAAGCAGATTATTTTTTTATTCCTCTCCTCGCTGCGCCAGAACTATTCCAGTGGTCAAGTTTAGGAAAAGCCTTTGGAGTTTTAGCTAATTTAGTTGTTGCCAGCTTATCTGGTTTTATATATCTGTTCACCTTACTTCACCTTGCTGCATGTCCCTTGAAGATATTTATAAACAGTCACAAGGGACTCATTTGCCTGGAGGTCACAGAGAGATGGAGCGTGAACACTTCCTGTGTAAGAGGCCGCGTTCCTTTAACGTACTCACATAATTCATAGACAAACGTGAAATAGTTTGCTACTGATTTACAAAAATGACTGACAGTCTTAGAAACTTTGTATTGAAAAAATATCTAAACATCAAATGCTCCTTTTTTCAATGACTTTTTCTGTTATATCCTAGGAGCTTTCTCTTGGACTGTAAACATTCTCTGCTCCACTCCTGTGACCAATAAAGATCTAGGCCAATAGAGTTATCTTAAGACTTTCTAAAATGCTCAAACCAACAGGTGAACACTTCCAAGGAAAATAAAGCACAACCTTAATGGAATCCTTTGGTGTTCTCATTTTGCCAGTTACAGGAAGGTCTTTATTGTTACATCTGGTTTTCAGTTCAGGCATGTGTTTGTTTGGGATTGTTGGTGGACCCCATTGCCATCTGCCTGCTGAGAGTGGGGAAGGTTTATGAGAGACAGAAGTTGCAGCAGGCCAGGGAGTCCCTCAGTCCAGTTCCCCTGGTACCTGTGTATCCAGAAGCCTGGTGGATGGGACCTAAAGCAATGGCAAGACCCCACATCTCCCTCCCCAACCGTGAACACAGATGGTAGAGGAACCCTCAGGAGGAAGTGAACTCTGTTTCCGTCTGATGCATCAAAGGGAAGAGAAATGAAATACATTGATGGACAGGCCTAAAGCCCATGAATTTTGCACATGCTGTGTTTGTTATGAAGGCAACCCAGCTGGACCGCAGAGCAGTCCAAGTTATAGCAATGTAAGAACCCAGTGTAATGACCCCTCACTGGGCATCGCATTAAGGCAACAACACCAGCGTCAGCGACAGTCACTGCAGGGCAAAACAAGGAGGCCTTTCCGAACAGAAATGGAAGAAAGAATTTGAAATTCTTGCAGTGGAGAGCTGTGTTTAGGTGGTGGTGTTAGGTCCTGCTAGCAGCATAGCTCTGGTGAGCAAGGGTGGTTACGAGAGCAAGGATAAGGCCATGGGGAACGGGGGGGTGATACCAGCAACAACCAGCAGCACAAGTTATGCTACAAGATCACTTACTTTATTCGTCCACCTCTTCAGACTCCTCTTTTTCCCTTTAATAAAAATATTTGTTAAGCCAATTTTTAGAACTTGTGAGGAAAACTAGTTCATTTTGTATCAAAATATTAGTTTAATTTTCCTATTTCCCTTTTGCTGGGAGGAACAAATCAGCAGGTTAGCAGTGACCCCTTTAAATCTAAACCTGTCGTTCCATTTTCCTTCCAGTCAGATGCTGACAGAAGGGTTCTACACAGTATAATGAACCGTGGCTTTCGTGATTAAACACATTCATCTTCAAACTTACTCTTCAAGTCAGCCTGAACAACAGCCTTCTCTGGAAACTCTCTAACTTCAAATGTTCCTTCTTTTTCATTAAAAGTATTACTGTGTGGTGATCAGGTTTTCTTATAATTTTATTCTAAACCATCTCGAGAAACAGTCTAGGAAACAAATTAGGAGCACAAATAAGGCTTTAGGAATATTAAGACCACCCTTCATATCAACATCCAGCATGGGTACCTGTGTAATCTTCAAAATGAGGTTTACTCGTTAATACCAGAAGACCTTAAAGTACCTCTTCAAAAAGGATGGATCCCGCACAACAGTGCTAGAAATAATAGTCACTGCAATTAAGCCCATTTCATATGCAGAGATATCAAGTAGGAGCCAAATTCTTCCTACTTACTGCAGTGGTGGATTGCGAATTCTCACCCATTTACTTCTGGTTTTGTTTTCCAAAGATCATAAAAAATTCTGATACTTGGTTCAACAGTGTAGTTTCTTAGCCACCACTGTTAGCAGGTACACATCAAAGAAAGATGTATAAGTTTTCTCATCCATCTCATGTAGCTTACAGAAGACTTCTAATATCAGCCCCCTTCAGCTTTTATTCATGCATTTTACCCCCGCTCCCCTTTGTTTACTCCATTTCACTCTTGCTTCAGACTTGTCTACAAGCATCATCTGGACTGAAATTGGCTTCAAAAATAGCCTCCCAGCCCTGAACAGCTTGCACCTGGGCATTCTCTAATTTTTTTACCACTTCACAAGTAATTACAGTTTGAATTCCAGCAGCTGGTACAGAGAAGAGTCACCAGAAACAAAAGAGCAACAGCTAGTATATTAAAGAGTAGCTTGGCCAATAAGTGTAACCCGGATGTCCTTGTGTCTTACTCTCTTAGAATTTAGCTTCTTAGTTTACTTAAACAGATACTTAATGAAGATTCTTTTGAGTCCAACCCCTGACTGCTCTGTGGTGCTGGGCTTAGCTGGGCAAGTGCTGCTGGATTCAGGCACTGTCTTAGCCAGGGGACTACATGGAAAATAAAGTTCCGTTCACCACACAATTATATAATGATTTTCTTTGCTACTACCTTCTAGATTGATATTGTGTCCAGTATGTCCAGAAAACTCGACGCCTCCTTACTTCCATCAAGTATTTGCAGAATTGTCTGGAATATCCCAAATCTGCCCTGGGTAACTGCTAGAGAATTTTATGGAAGCATCATCAAAGACACTGCAAGGATCAAGGCTGTTGTCTCCAGGATAACAGCTCATAGGCTGTCCCACACTCTCTGCCTTTAATCTACCTTCTGTATTATTTTTTAGATAAAAGTGCTTGTGCCTTCCAAAAGCCACTTAGATTGGTTGTATTTGCATCCTGCAGGAATCCAGTGCTTTGTGGGATGCAGGCTGGGTAGCCCAGTGCTCCAGAGGGTTGGATACCACCTCATGCTATTATTTTTTAAGCAACAGAGAGCTCATGAGAGTACAGAGATGTGAGTGCAAGTGCTCTCAAGCCTTTCTCGGATCACCTACCACAAAGCTTGGGTTTTGGGAACCTCTGTAATGCAAGACAAGAGAAAGAACATCCAAAGTATCTGTTAATTTGACATTTCCCTTTCCAGGAGCAGGAAGAAGGGGGAAGCTGGGGAGAGGTGGCCTTTTGTTGTTCTGCTCCAGTCAGTCATGGGAGTCTCGTGGACACCACCTGTGTCACCATCTGGGAACCCTACAGCAGGCAGGACAAGCCGAACTGCCCACCAGGGTGGTCCCCGGGGTTAGACAGCTCCTGGCATGGCCATGCAACAAATGATGGGGAAATGAGGTTACTTGGAGCACACACTGCGTGCCCATTTAATAGTAATCTGGTACAATTAAGTGTTGGTGTGTTTCTAATCTCAATCTCCTACTAGAAAAAAGCACTCTGGAAAACCAGCATTTACAAGTAGCGCTTTTATAACAAAGTTAAGCTTCTAAAAGGAACCGTATTTGAGATATGGAAAAAACCACAACCTCTAACAAACTATTTTAACCCTACAACCTAGTTAATCTGATAGTGTAAAGGCCAGTGCTATACAACAATTTAAGAAGTTATAACAGGACCTACATCTTAATTTATTTCCACAGAGAGAAATACACAATACATACTGATTTTGTAATTTTTTTTCTTATATATTCTATCAGATCCAGCTAGGGGAAACTTTTCCTCACATTTTCCCTCCTTGCAATTTATTGTGTTGATTTACAAGGATCCTGCCACAAGTCCTGGTCTAGGCATTGCTGGTTGTCAGACGCTAGAGATAAGCCGTCATAATTTAGACAGCCACTTAAGCCTGTTTAAATTCAATACTTCATTGTGTCTCTGCCACAAAACAGAAATAAGAAGGTAAAAAGGTAATTTGCAGTGATCTTAATCTGTCCTCAGGACCCCAAGGCTTGACTTCTGTGTTGTTTCAGTGAAAAGCAAAGGAAAATCACATCACACATATTGAACATATATTGGGTTATTGATCCCACCATGGTATTTCAGAAAACTGTGATTTTATGTGCTGATTTCAGCTGAGGAAAATCAAATTGTCTTAATAATTAGATAAATGGAGATTACACTTCCAGAACATTTTTTTAATTTGGGTATTTCAAAAACTTTTAAGTGTGTTTTACGTACACGTAGAAGTCTACTAGTAGAAAATTATAAAGTACTGAAAGTATCTTAGGGTTTTCTTGGAAGTAATAAATTGAAAATTGATTATGTTAATTACCTGGTAGTTACTTTTGTATGAGTATCTGTGCCTTATCAAATCGATTTTGATACCTTTTCTACTGTGGTGTAATAACTGTACAACTTGGCGCAATAACTGTATAGACTGCGGTTGAAAGGGCCTTGCACCAAAATAGCATTGCAAAAACAGATTGTGTTCACTTCGAAGGACTAAGATTTTCAGCTGTAATTGTTAGTACCGATGCTATGCCTACTGCTACCTGAGAAGCAGAAGAGAGCTTGAGTCCACCTTCTTATTTTCTGAGACTGTCATATTCCCTCCTTCTCTTTCTCCATAAATATTATTTATATTATGTGAGAAAACACTGAGTAATACCAGATGTCCTGAAATCTGGGAGCAAATCCTATAAGATATGACTGCATCTTTATCTGTTTACCTTTCATGCATAAATGGTTTTAAATTAGACATTTTATCATTATATTTATCTACTGTTAACTATTATTTATGGTAATTTACTTTTGGCTGATTAAAAGCTGAGTTTTTCAAGTGTTTGCTTGGAGATACTGAAGTTTATTCAGCAACGAACGTTTCTAGCAATAGTTTATGATTTTTCTGTCAATGCAAAATAAATTTCACAGCCATTATAACAGCCTTTTGAATACTCCTTTTTGCTTGGTGCTAAACTTAGCCATTTAACTGAAGAAATTGCACATCACTCGAGACTGCAGTAACTTCTTCATAGCACTGTTAGCGTCTGTTAAAATCTCCTTTAAGGACACACACTTGACTTACTAAAGTCTCCTCTGCAGCTGTGTGTACAGTTAGGTGCACAACTGGGCTAGAGAACACTTTAATCCAGGGGCGTCAAACTCATTTTCACTGGGGACCACATCAGCCTCGCGGTTGCCTTCAAAGGGCCAAATGTAATTTGGAGTGCTTACATTTATCCAGTCCTAAAATTACATTTGGTCCTTTGAAGGCAACCACGAGGTTGATGTGGCCCCTGGCAAAAATGAGTTTGACACCCGTGATTTATTCTTTTGTCCCAGGGACTGGGAATGCCAACCAGCTCCCCAAAACTGGAAACAGGTGAGAGGCAGCAGAAAGGGGACAACTTTAGCTGACAACTTATTTTAAACATGGTTAGCAAGAAAGAATATGCTCTGAAATGACCTGGCAATGTGCACTTACAGCCCAGAAGGTAAATCGTATCCTGGGCTGCATCAAAAGCAGTGTGGCCAGCAGGTGGAGGGAGGCGATTCTGCCCCTCTGCTCCGCTCTGGTGAGACCCCACCTGGAGTCCTGTGTCCAGCTCTGGAGTCCTCAGTACAGCAAAGACATGGACCTGTTGGAGAGGGGCCAGAGGAGCCACAGAAATGATCAGAGGCTGGAACAGCTCTGCTGGGAGGACAGGCTGAGAGAGTTGGGGCTGTTCAGCCTGGAGAAGAGAAGGCTCTGGGGAGACCGTATTGCAGCCTTTCAGTGCTTAAAAGGTGCCTGTAAGAAAGATGGGGACAGACTTTTTAGCAGGGTCTGTGGTGACAGGACAAGTGGTAATGGTTTTAAACTAGAAGAGGGGAGATTCAGACTAGACATGAGGAAGAATTTTTTTACAATGAGATTGGTAAAATACTGATACAGGTTACTCAGAGAGGGGGTCGATGCCCCATCTCTGGAAACATTCAAGACCAGGCTGGATGGGGCTCTGAGCAACCTGATCTAGTTGAAGACCTTATATTGAGTAAATTATTTGCAGTAAGAGAGCCGAACTTGCTGAGGAAGTGTTTTCTTGTTATCTTTATGTTGGTAGAGAAGCATCTTGTGCATGAGGACCTGCTGGGAGGGCAGAGGAGGGGCAGAGAGAACATGAAGAGCACAGTAGGAGGGAAATACTTAACATGGCACTTTAACCTGGACATTTATTCCCTCCTCAGTACCTCTTGCCATGATTTATACAAATGTGGTACAGCAGTACCAGTGACGGGACAAGAGGAAGCGGCCTCAAGTTGCGCCAGGGGAGGTTTAGACTGGATATTAGGTAAAAATTCTTCCCCGAAGGGCTGTCGGGCATTGGAACAGGCTGCCCAGGGCAGTGGTGGAGTCACCATCCCTGGAGGGGTTTAAAAGGCATTTAGACAAGGTTTTTAGGGACGTGGTTTAGTGCTAGAGTTCGGTTATGGTTGGACTTGATGATCCTGAGGGTCTCTTCCAACCAAAATGATTCTATGATTCTATGATTCTATGTCCCTGCTCATTGCAGGGCGTTGGACTAGAGGAGCTTTGACGTTCCCTTCCAACCCAAATTGTTCTATGATTCTACGAAATTGTTGAGCAGAGCTTACTACTCAGTTTCTACCTCCCGAAACTTGAATTTCTTAACATGTCTCTTTCTATATCCTAATCTAATGGTACGTTCTCTTTTTATGCAGCTTGTAAAGAGGTAACATCATGGAGGGCTACAGGGACTGCAGAATTCCTTTCCTGTATCTCTCTACCTAGTACCCTCTTTTGAACAACCACACACGGCATGGAAATATACAAAATTCAGACACTTGACGTGAAACCTGACGTCTTGAGTATCAGCTGGCTAGTGGAGCTACTGACATAACTACAATTTATCTGTAAATTGCTATATATGTCGGCCAAGTGTTAAGAACTAGATACAGCTTCCCTAAACAGAAGTGCTGCTCAGAATTTATCCACTCTCACCAAAAACTAAACATCACAGTCACTGGAATGACATGCCAGAAGCACAGCTATGTTTTCTAGATGTATAGAGGTTTTAGCAAGCAAGTACACAGATTTTTGCAGCTATGTCACCAATATTCCCCAATGGTTTAGAGGCTGCCAGAAGACCTCTAAAGCTCTGTGTCTGCTTAGGAAGTTCTGCCATGCCAGTCATCACACTCGATTCAGCCAGTGATTTGACTGAACTGCGATTGTCTTTTTTTTTTTTTTTTTCTTTTTTTTTGTAACCATGAACAAATATTAGAAGGTCTGGAACTTTTCATTTATGAAGATCACAGTCTCAAGAAGTAAGTTTATTATTATTTTGAAAAGCCCTTCCAATGTTATTTGTGAGAAAAGCTCAGACTGAAGTAATGATAAGCTGCATTGCTGCAGTGCGCTTTGAACACTAGTTTTAAGAAGTGATGAAATTTGCTTTTTGTGGTGGTATTTGTAAAAGGTCCTCCTGAAGCCTTACTGCCACTGTCCATTTGGATCTCAAATTTACAGGACAATGTACTCTCTAAATTAAACTTTATTTTATGAGCTAATTAGGAGAGAAAACAAACAAACATGACAGACCAGGGCTCAATCCCCTTGTGAAAACTACTCTAACAAGTGAATTCACTAATTCATTGCTTAATTCACAAGGTTTCTAATTCACAAGTTCTCTAATTCATAACTTGTAACCTCTAACGTGTGCACTTATGAGCAAAATCATTACCTGGTCAATGATGAGAGTGCTCATCCTTCCTCCTTGATCACAGTCCCGGCATCCTCCACATCCCCCGCAGGCATCCCTTGTGTCACAGCCTCAAACACCAAAACCTCAGCAGTCCAGCTGCTCTTGGATCTGCTTCAAAAACTTTTTGGGTAAACTGACTTATTTATATCTTCCATCTCGGAAGTTTGGTCTACGCCATTTCCGTGAGTTAGCAGAAACTGCCAGATAGCCCATATGAAAGGATTCTGGCTGCAGGAGACAAGCTGCAGGTGACAGTGGCTGCAGAATGATCTTTACCCTTTCTGTTTTGCCTACCTTTTGTCCTTGCTTTGACCTAATGCCAAACTGTATACAGCAGTGAGATGTTTGAATGAAAATATGGGTTTATGTACCTGTTATTGTCTGAGAAGAGATTTAGGTGCCATTGCACACAGAACATTTTGCAGAATACATTAGCTTTCTTACTTAGTGAGAACTGCAGAATACAAACCAGACTATTTTCTTTCAGTAAACTCAGAGGAGTTTCAAATCTATTACTGACTTCTATGTATTCTATAACATTTACGTTTTCTCTAGATGTAAATAATGAAGTTACAAAACGGCAAAAAGTCCAAATGTTTTCAACAAGCTGATACAGCAGAATTCATGCTATACCGCTATTAGACCTGATCCTAAAATTCCTCATTCAGCTAGTAATTACAAATAGTAGAAATTCCTCTCAATTCACAGGAATTCAGAATAAAAAATACAGGGATAAAATTTACAATATTCTATATCAATGGTGCAAGGTCTTTTTGTAGGCCTGTAGTTAGTGGGGTTCATCAGGGGTCAGAGTTAGGTCCAGTCCCATTCCAGCTGTTCATCAATGACCTGGATGAAGAGACTGAGTGCACCCTCAGCAGATTTGCCAATGATACAGAAATGGGAGGAAGGGTTGACACGTCAGAAGGCTGTGCTGGCATTCAGCAAGACCTGGACAGGCTGGAGGACTGGGCAGAGAAGAACCTGATGAAGTTTCACAAGGGCAAGTGTAGGGTCCTGCACCTGGGCAGGAGTAACATCAGGCACCAGTACAGGTCAGGGGATGACAGGCTGGAAAGCAGCACTGCAGAGAAGGACCTGGGAGTTCTGGTTGACAACAGGTTGACCATGAGCCAGCAATGCACCCTTTTGGCCAGGAAGGCCAGTAGTACTTGGGGTGCATTAGGAAGAGTGTGACCAGCTGATCGAGGGAGCTTATACTGCCCCTCTACTTTGCTCTGGTGAGACCACATCTGGAGTACTGTGTCCAGTTCTTGGCCTCCCCATTTAAGAAGGACAAGGAACTACTGGAGGGAGTCCAGCAGCAGGGTACGAAGATGATGAGGGGCCTGGAGCATCTTTCTTATGAGGAGAAGACCGAGAGAGCTGGATCTGTTCAGCCTGGAGAAGAGAAGACTGAGAGGGGATCTCATCAATGCTTATAAATATCTCACAGGTTGATGTCAAGAGGATGGGACCAGACTCTTTTCAGTGGTTCCCAATGATGGGATGAGAGGCAATTGGCACAGACCAAGGCATGGGAGGTTCCTTCTGAATATGACAAGAAACTTCTTTACTTTGCGGGTGCCAGAGCCCTGGAACAGGCTGCCCAGAGAGGTTGTGGAGTCTCCTTCTCTGGAGACATTCAAGACCCACCTGGATGCATTCCTGTGCGATCTGGTCTGGACAACCTGCTTTAGCAGGTGGGTTGGACTAGACGATCTCCAGAGGTCCATTCCAACCCCAACCATTCTGTGATATCCCCTCCTTGAAGCACTTTACAGTTAAATGCAATTTAGTTCATTAGCTGAAGATGAAGACAGATTCTAAAGGCAAGAATAATATACCAATGAGAAAAGACATCTAAACACGTTCTGTCCCGATTCTGTCTCCTGCCAAACAGACACGTGCCTTAGGCTTATATGCCTTATGTCTGCTCACATACTCACTTGCTAGAGCTTAGCTTTCCTCTTGTATACGAAATAATTCAACATCAGTCTCAGGTTTTTCTTTTGAGGCTGTCCCTGTAGCTTTTTGTAAGCCACCCTAACTTTATCTCTCTTGTTCACTCTACCTTCAGGGCTGCTCCTGTCTCCCTTTCATCACAACAGGAGCTGCATAGCTCTCAGCTATGTCATCTCCTGCAGAAAGGGCACCAGCACTCCCTCACAGACACTGTCCCTCTCTTCCCTCCAGGAATTTTCTTACCTAGCGCTCAAGTATGTTAAGCTATCTCAGCTTCCATCTTAATTGCTTTTCTGCCTTTATTCATATTCCTGTAAAGATATGCTCTTTTCATAGAATTTGCTAGACACTAATAAATTCTTTGCCCCTAATCCAGGAAAAAAAAATAGTTACTTCTTCCCCTGAATTTCTTTTCTGTACTTCTTTTTTATATCTTATCCATAATATTATATATTAGTCGAAGTCATATTTTGCCTTGTATAGCATGTACTGCCTTCTTAGTGCCTGAACTTCCTAGGCAAACAGGAGCACCAGTAAAATGGATGATGAATGGAAATCATTCTTCACAGGTTATGAGTTTGGAGTTTCACGAGAGGACTGAGCAGAACTAACAGTCGTGACCAAAAGGTAAATCCTCCCTCCTCTTCCCCTGCTTTCTCCTCCCTTTCCAGTTCAGCTCTCCTGATTTCACATCCCAGCCCCCCTTGCGACCACTCTGGTCACCATCTGGATGAACCTATTTAGCTCATTAAATCTGCAAAGAAATGACCCAGCAGAAACTTAGTCATTTTCTGCTAGTTTAAGGAGCTGAATCAGCTCATCATCTGACAAGTGCCAGTGCCAAGCGAGGGAAGTGTGACCAAGAGAGAGCAAAGTAGTAGGACTGCTCTTCTGGGGAGTTGCAGGCTGCCAAATTGCTCCGTGAGCTGAAATGACTGATTCAAGATAAGTCTGTGGCAGAGGACAATTCTAGGTTTTGCATCACTCATCATCTCTAGACCACCTTTGCTCTCAGCCATTGTCAACAGTTACTTAAAGGGTAAATAGGAACACCACTCCGAACACAATCACTCTCGTTTTTCACTCCTGCTCAGGTTCCCAGTAGTGTCACATCATGCAGTAATTCCACTAAAATGGGTACTTAAGAGCCTTTCAGGGCTAGAGTCAGTAGGAAGCCTGTTTTTCTTTATAGAAAATGAGTTCATGCTATATAGTTTAGCTTTACTGGTATTTTTGCGAGAAAGTAAACATCTCAACAGAGTCAGCACTAACTTTGTATGAATACAGAAAATGCCTGTCATATGATGATGAGCAATTATTAGAGCAAGGCAATAATCATCTGTCACCTAAAGCATCAGCATCACTACACAACTAGCAAATGAAGTCAATAGCTGACACTATCTGATTGCTCAATTTTTATTTTAAAATTAACTTTATCACCTATTAATAATATTTAGCTTACTTATTAAAAACCCTTCAATGCTGGCAACTGCTCACAAATAATTAAGGTAGATAAGACTAATCTCTAAATGAAGTGAAGAATCCACGATCTACCCTTTCCACTTCCAGGTACCTGGTAATAATTATACGGCAGCCTTGTTATCTTGAGTGCTTTGTCTGATCCTAGTTTAGTATAGTAAAAGGGCTTGAAGTTCTGCAACAGTAAGACTGTGATGGCAGTACAAATAAAATTCAACCTCAAAAAATAAGAGCCATTCCTACCGCCAGGCTGCTTGGCATATCTACTCAGGCTAAAGTAAGGTTAGGAATTTTGGCAGTCAGATTCTCAAGGAGGCTGCATTTGCGTCCTCGAGTGACCCTCTTCAGACACGCTGAGGATGCAAGTCCTGAGCCTCCCAGCTCACAGCTTCCTCCGCTGGAGCTTACACAGCTTTATGTTGCTGTCGTTGCCAAGTGTATGTGCAAAATGGCACACGGCAGGGGCAATACAGGAGAAGGGAAAAGCTGAGAAACGAGAGATGAAACTTATGACTCCTGTTCTGTCCCAGCTGCTCACTGATCTGCAGTGTGCCAGCACTCCAAATCCATTTCTTTGCAATCAAGGTCCTCTCTAAATAAATAGGAAATTATGCTGAGGTTTACATATGAACAGCTTATGTGGGAAATTTCAAAATACTATTTTTTGTAAAGTCCTTGTGATCATTAAATATAAATTACAACTTTTCCTCATGTAGTTTTATCAGACATCTTCGAATACCAGTAAGGATTTTCTGAAAGGTTATATGAAATAAATATTTGTTTTTTGGACTCTCCTCAGGAAGTTTCATAGAATTATGGTGTTCTCTCTCATTGAAGTTGTTTCAATATGACACGGTATGAAATAAGTGAGAAGAAAGTAATTATCTGCTGTGAAAAAGTTGTTACACTTTTTACTGTCAAATGAACAATTATAGTTATACAGTCACTTTAGTGGTTGCTAAATAATCTCAGTAATTTACAAAATGTAATTGTAACTGCTTTTTTAGAAGTGACTTTTCAATTAAATGTTTTATCACAGATAGGCTTCTAGAGCTGTTACTGATTCATACACCAATGTAGGCTAACATAATAATTGTAGGTCTTAATTATGCTAACTATGAAGATAACTGATGAGAATTATCTTCATACTTGTTACGAAAAATAACAAGATTGTGAGGCGACTTCATGTTTTGAAACTCAGTAAAAGATCAAGCTGAAAATGAAAAATTGTTTTTCACAATTAAAAATAATACAAAACAAAACACAAAACCAAACGAACACAATCATAAAATTCCAGACCTAAATTAGATCGTAGAATTTGCTTCTAGCTGAATGTTAAAAGAAATTCAGAAAGAAAAGTTCAAACTTGGCTGAATATAATAGCTATGTTACATAAATTGTGAGATGGGAAAAAGTGTTGCAGGAAGCAGTGTATTATGCCATTTGTTAGCTTCCTAAAATTGTAATTCACAAGTTTCTCTTTCATTAGGTGTGAGGAATGTGACAACTGAGCTCAGGCAAAAATTAGGTAAACATTAACGACTGAAGTTTTTGACCCTCAAAGGCCCCTGCTGTGGCAGGTGATGCAGCACTATTCTAACCATAAATTAGCGCTCCTTCCTAGTACCTAGCTCCATATGAACACTGCTCCCATGGGCAGATTAGTTTACAGTAAAAAGACTCAATTTCTACTTTGTTCCTCAACAATCTGAGCTCACCTCAGTTACCTGAAGACAAGTGTTGTGATGTTTGAGACACCACGGTTTTCTGAGAGAACCTTACAGAGCAGGCTGGTATTTACACAGCACTTGTGAGAGCCCGGTGTCCTTCAGGAACGGCACGTGGAGGTCAAGTCGAAAGCCATCTCAAATAGTAAGGGAAGCTTAGGCAGCTGTGTTGCACCCTCTCTGTCAAAACACTGGCTGTGGTTCGTGCAGACAAACCTGAGCTGGGTTCAAACAAGCTGCCGTGGTAATGTTGGAGGTGGTGATTCTGCAGCAGCAATCAGCTCAGCAGAGGCAAAATGCTCTGCCACGCTTCTAACAGCTACCTGGCCAGATGTTGCAGCCCACAGTGAGCAACACGATGCTGAGATTACACTGTCAAATTTAAGGCTAGGTCAGACAGGCCTGCGCTAGCAGCAATCACAAAGGGAATGATGGAAACACAGGAAAAGTGGATTAAAATAACCTGACGAGAAAATACAGTGGTTTAGCAGTTTCCTGAGGTTTCCTGATTAGAGAGGCTGAGCCCGTGGAATTCTCACTGATGCAATCCAAAAATAATAAACTATCTTTCCTGGCACAGAGGATGACCAGATATAGATCCAGTGATCCATTGCCTCTTTTAGTCTTCCTGTAGCACTTTGTCCTTGAAAGACCTTACTTATTGATTCACATTCTCCCGAGTTTCCTCTGCATCAATTTCAATAACCTTTAATTAAAACTGAGCTGATCCCATAAAAGCTGTGCATATTATCATTAAAGGTTGCAACAATGATTTAGACAAGCTTATTGCTCACCTTTGATTGCATAGTTCGTGAGATTCAGGGAACTGGTGGCAATTTGTAAAAATTAATATGAGTGACCTTGCCAGTAGACAAGCAATTCTTTATAGAGCCTATAATAGTTTCAGCTCAAAGGTAACTTCTAGAGAGGTTCTCACACCATCCTTGACATGCTCTTTGTTCTCCACCTTTTAAATGGATGACAGTGATTCATCTTCTTATTTAGCCAGATGTCTGAAAGCCTTGGAGATACATAATGGTGCCTATGAAGAGAGCAACATTTGACACTTTCAGTTCTGGCACCAACAGTGCCTAGAGGGTTCAAGAGAGAGTGGATTTGAAACTCTCTTTATATTTGTTTCCCAAACTGAATGCAAGTAAAAGACTTGGGGGAGATCAAGCACTCTGGTGTCTCTGAGCAGTACATGATTTCCCTGAGAGTGGCCCCAGCTCAGCTGCATGTCTTACTGGAGAAAGTAATTCAGCTCAAGACATGCAGTGGGATTTAGCAGAATAAAACTTCTAATGTTTTTTAAAAATAGATTCTACATGCCCTGATGCAGATGCATTGGGCAGCATTTGAAAACACAATCAATTATTGCCTCCCCAAGACATACTTTCTACTTGCTACCATAAAATTGCCCCCATTCATCATGAATTAAATTTTCCTACACTCCCCAGAGCACAAGTCTTTGAAAATTTAAACCTCAGCCTTCAAATAATCAAATATCCTTCCAACAGTTCTTCTCCCATCCTGAAGAGGTTAGTATAGGTCCCTCATTGCCTGCAGAGAAACAGTGTCAGTGCAGAGAGGGCAGCAGCGAGGTATGTTCAAATCACAGTGCCGTTCTCAGTCAATACCTTAAAGTTTACCCACATGGCTGGTGTTATGTCATATGTTAATAGACCACAGTCATAGCCCAATTTGCTTGTATTCTTCTATATTTTGCCTAGAAAGAGTGGAAATTTTCTAATTTTTCAATCAGTTCTGATGGCAGCAAACTATGCTGTGCTATGAGGAGCTAGTGAAACTTCGCTTGGGTTTCTATATATTTCAGTCTTGGGGCTTTCTGAGAAGCAATGATGATGGACCTCAAGGACTACTTACTAGAAACTCTACTGATACACTGTTCAGGTTTTCTTGGTGGTAGATTTTTGTAGTGTCCTGATGGAACAAATTTATAGTCAAATATTAGTTATCAGAATCCAATTCATTAATTTTTGAGAGATCACACTATTTTCTTGCTTATACTTTTCAGAGCTTTTAATGACAACTGCTCATTCAAGAGAGCCAGTGACTACATATGGATATATTTCACTTTATGATCAGGAATTATGGAGATTTAGGAAAGACTTGCCTATAAAATGTCAGTGCCAACTCCAAAAATGTATAGGGACAAGCTAAGCAATGATAGCTTGTATTATTCCATTGTACTATTCCATTGTACATTCCATTGTACTTATTCCATTGTACTATTCCATTTTTGTTTACGTGTTGTTAAATCACTAAGTGGTTTTGACTGAGCCCATGTTTGACAGGGATGTTATTTTTGTACTTTTTAAAAATCCGTTAGTCCAGAATAGAAATGTAATTATTTTACAGAATCTGGATTTTACTGAGACATCAACACTGTGCTATTAAATGAGAGAGTCAAGACTTCTTGGGGGATTCATTTAGAGACAGTTCTCATTGAGAACATGAGAGAAAAGTTAGAAGGCTCTTATGGTACCTTTTGAGCTAAAATCTGAAATAAGAATTTACATAAGTCCAACGGAGAATATAAGCAATACTCACCAATATTTCATGAAAATAGACTTTTGAGTTTTTCTTCAGATGAGGAAGTGCTGGATTGAAATTAGTTTATTAGTTCAAATAAAATTTAATAATAGGCAATTTAAATTACTAGGAAACAATTTTCAATAACCTCAAGTAAACTTATTTAGAGAATTAATTACGCATGACATTAAACAAAAGAACACATAGAACAACATAATTAGAAAGGTGTTTTTCTAGATTCTTGTCATCTTCTCCTTTATGTTGCTAGCAACTTTGTTTGTTTTAGCCTGGAGCTTTGTTTATAAATTGTGGCCAACTGAAGGACAAACATGAAAAAAAGTGAAGAAGCAAACTAAACTCCATCTGCAGATGAAGGTCAAATTCACATCATCTGATCTCAAATTTCTCATTATCTCCAAAATAAAATAACATAGACTCTTCAGCTGAAATATTTGAAATACATGAACTGATTTAGGAAATCTTCTGGTAACCTCTTTTACTTATTTGGCTTCAATGTTTTCCCAGTGAAGTTTGTGGAGGTTTTACAACTGGTGTTAGCCTCATTTTGCACTGCATTTGTCCTCATGGTAAAGCTTCACCAGATTTCAGAATAGACCAAAGCTGAGGTATTTTGTAAGTCCTGTTTATCTGTTAATGTTAAAGAGGATGAAACAATCTGCAGTGAACCACATAGATGGAAGCTTATCTATGTATTTTGTTCTAATGTCCAGCTGAAGTCTGTAGCACCAGCCAGTCCCTGGCAACATCTTCAGCTCGTGTCAGGGAGAGAAGGCTGCCGCCCTTGCCGTTCACGCTGGAGCATCCTCAGCGCTGTCAGCCACTCCTGGCTGCAGCGTTTGGGGCTGGGAACCTCTTTAGTTCCAGAGGTGAGAAATAATACCTTCAGTCAACTTGATGAGCATTTTTATTCCAGAGTTTAGCCTGCAAACCCACAAATCTCAGAAGCAAGCACCACACGAATCTTTTACTTAAAACTCAGCAGCAAGGAGGACTGCTGTTTTTAATTCTCTTTTAATCTTTGCTGAGCTGCTTTTCTTTAAATTGCTGGTACAGGTACTTAATTTTCCTCCCTAGCATTAGCAGTTGCTGGGTTTTGTGTGTTGTGTGGTGGTTTTTGGATTTTTTTTGGTTGGTCGTTTTTTTGTTTTGTTTTGGGTTTTTTTAATTTATTTAACTGTTTCTTCTTGCTTGAATGGTGGAAGATAATAACCACCCTGTGGCTAGCTGGAACTACTTCCCTCAAATCGATCAGATCACATCTTCTGAACAGCTCCCATTTTGCTAAACTGTTTTGCTGCAGTCTTACAGAAAGCTGAACATCTTCCAAGTCAGGATTAAAGTGCTATGGCTGTGGAGTGAGTAAAGGGCAGGTATTAATAGCTCACAGCATGAGTGTAGTCATAGATTGAAGTACTTTGGACTCTTGTCTTCAGAGTACTGTCTAAAGCAGCTTTCAGGTATAAAAGAACCAAGAGAAGGCACTGGAGAACAGAGAGAAAAAGGCTGGAGCACTGTGGATTAAATTCCTTACCTGAACTTCTGAATCCTGAGAACTGCCTTTTCTCAGTGCCTCGCTCATCCTGAAAGCACCGAAGTTTGCTGGGTGCCCCTCACTTAACTTTAAGGATCCTGAACTTCCATTCCACATCAATGCACTCTGAACTAGGTTTCTGGGCTCAGAACTCCTGTCAGTTGTCAGTTATTATCCAAAAACTAGATGAAATAACACTATGTCTTCTGGGACTCCTCACTGGTTCAGGTCCTCACAAAATCTAGTCATCGCTGCTTGCTTTTTAAAATGCATTCATATAATTTATAACAACTTAATGACCAGTGCACTCAATAGAGAAAAGAGAGACTTGAATTTTAGATCCTTGTTAGTCTAAGGATTTCCGTGATTTTGGATCTACATTCTTGGAGAAGAATAACTGTTGTCTACCTCTGATGCTTTGGGTGTTTCCTGGTTTTTTTCCATTACTCAAAAATATTTTTTCTCCCCTCCCAAAAAAACCCAGATCATAGCTATCTTGTGCTTTGCTCAGGCAGTGGGTTTTGTTAGCTATTGCGTTTTGCTTTTCTTTTTTTATTTTTTGTTTGTTTGGCTGGTTTTGTTCTTGCAGAAGTGAAGGCAAGATTAACAAGATGTGGAAGAACAGAAGAGCATTTGCTACAAAAGCAAGTAGTATCAGAACTATGATGAGAGGAAACTCTAAGTATGCTACAATCTATACCAAAAAAAACTCTGAATAACACAGATTCATGACCTATTACAACTCACAGTGGTGGCATCTCAACTATTGCAAAAGCACCATGGCAATACGATAGGTAAACCTAGGCTGATAAAAGCAGCGAGCAAAAAATTTCAGTTCATCTTTAAAGAACTATCACAATCAAAAGCATGTTTAAAAATGGAGCCTGAGTTTGATGAAGAATTTCAGATGCCTAAAGTGGCATTTCAGTAGAATCAGATTTTGTTGCTCAAAGCCTTCAAGAGTGTGCAGGTGGTTTTCACCAGTAAATTCTAGTGCAGCACATACCCTGCTTTGAACCTGACACTGAATGGAGAAAGAAATTGAGGGCTGCAGAAAAACATACCTTTGGGAACCAAGTCCAGCATTAGCCTCTTGGCAGTGCCTAGACCCAGGTTAGACTCAGACTCCTCGTGTCTGTTGTTCCCTTAGTCCTGTGACTCCAGAATCCCAGGCTCAGCTCCTTGAGGAGCTGTAGGGCACAATCCCACCCCAACATCTCATAGTGCTATGGTGAGGGCACTTTTCTCAGAGGTGGGAGAGCGAGTGGAAACCATAGACTGGGTAATGTTTGAGGCGCTATCGAGTACTTTACTAATGTTTACTGCAAAAACACATGTAGAACCTCTTCTTCCAGGAGCTGCACAGACTGTAGACGGCTACCTGCGTAAACATGGATTATGATGGAAATATAGCCTGGAGATACGTGCCCATCTTCCTAGAGCAAGCACTTTGGAGCATGTTTGGAGAGCTAAACGTAGATACCCGGAGGATTTTCAGGCTAAGTAGGTAAGTGCCTACATGACTGGGTGGTATTTGAAAGCTGCAAGTCTAGATTGCTGTCTAGATAAATGCATATGGCTTTGATTTAGGTCTCTGTCTCAAATTAGATAGGATTTTGGTGGTCTGGTTTCTATCCAGAGTGAATATAAAAAATATTTTTGCCACCTAGTAATGTGAAAAATTTTGTCAATACACACTTTCTGCAGTGGATTAAAACTAGATTATTTCGAAATATAATATATAATGTATTTATAAATATATAATTAAACCTAACTTGATAAACCAAACTACATAGGTAAATTATAAATAAATGCAATACAGATCTTTAGTAGTACTTGATCTTCTGTGCCCAAAGGAGTATAAGGTCAGGAACAGTTGCAGATATGAGTAACTGAGGAGCCAGGAGACTCACAATTGCAGCACAACACCTGGACTTGCCCTGGCATGCCACATAGGTCAAGCCTTGTAATGTCTTCTGAGAAATCTGTATCTGTATGCACTTACAGAATTATTCTGGATCTCTCTAACCTAAATTACATTTCTAAGACTTCCCAAAGCACTCTATAAATTGTTTCATATTTTAGAATCTGTCTAAATTCTGCTGCTGGTTAAATGTAATGAATTTATAATCTGAGTAAAAGTACAGTAGCTCTGAAAATAACAATTTATATTAAGAGGTAAATACGTGGGCATAATGAGCAGGGAAGGAAGAAGTAGCTATTAGAACCAAACCTATGTTCTCCACAGACAGCTTTGCAGGAAATATTAAAGCTATTATTTCCAGTCTTCAAGATTTAGACTCCATCTGACATGAACACGGAATTTTCATTAATGTTAATGGAATTTATGCAGATGTGTCAAGTGAAAAATAGCCAGCGTGTAATGAAAGCTGTAGCAGAGTAAGAACAGCTGTCACCACACAGAGATGGCTCAATAAAGCCAATATTTAAAAATGGATCTTCCATCTTTCCCAAAATTATATATCCTAATAAATTCTAGGAAATGCTGGGAACACTATTGATCTGTAAAGATGCAAAAGGATGCAAATAGCTGTACAACTCATCAAATGTTTGGCCTGCCCCTTAACACCCATGTTTCCAACTGTCCTCCAAAAGAAAATATCTCCTACTTTGAGTGTATATGTTCCACGTTTTTTTCAAAAAAAAGCAGCTATAAGAAGTTATTTGTACATTTCCTAATAAGAAAATTAATTCCTTTGTATGAGAATTACTTTTTTTTAATAAAATATCCACTAATTTTCTTGATGCCTCTCTCTATATATAGTTCACATATATATGCAGTGGATTTTTATCTGTCAAAGCAAATTAACTTTTCTGGCTGTCTGAAAAGCCGAATTGGCAAATGCTCAACACAAGCAAACTTTTTTTGAGCTAGGTGTCTTAAGTACTAAATAAGCCAAATTTTTGAGGCTGGATAGATTCTTTCTGAGATACTAGTAATTCAAAGGCCTCAAGATTCTTCTGTGCAGTTTCAAAGGGAAACCGAATTAAAAATTGTATATAAAAGGAACTCGTCTGTATTCTGGTTGCTCTTTATAGCAGTAAAATATCTACATCTACAAAGTCAGTGTATTTACTGGTAAATTAATTTTTTATTTAACCACATTCCCAGGTGGGAAGAATAGAATCAGAAACAAACCTATTTCAATTAATTAGACATTTTTTCTATACATTTCTTTTTCCAGCTTTTCTGAAATTCTCCTGTGTTTACTAACATTGCCTCTTTAGCCTGCAAAGTCATAATACAGAACTGAGCAGCGTGGAAGAAAGCTATGTTTTTCAGAGGAAGGTGAATAAGAAGCTATAAAATGGTCTTTATATCTGAGTCAGACAGGGCTTTAATCTCATTAGCAATTAAACTGGTTACAGTCCCAAATCTGTGCCCTGGCTCTCTTACCCTTGTGTTTCAAAACCCACTGTTCCCCAAGGGTTAATAATTTACCTGCATAGTGGGACAACTGTGGGCCAGTTTAATGCAGGTACCTTCATTTTCCCTGTTTTCTACATTAATCTTTCCAGAGCCATTTAGTCCGTGCTTAGCCTGCGGATTAAGCCTGCAATGTGTTTGACAGAGATGATGGTATAAGATTCCCCATCTCTCTCTCTCCCTCCTGGCTGCTCATTCCCACCCTGCGCCTGGGATAAACTGCAAAGAAAACCTTGAAAAACACAGTAGAAAAACTAACAAACAACAATAACAAACCACACAAAAAACACACGCGAAACACTAAAAAAAACCATACACCAACTAGATTTGCGTGATGGACGGAGCAGGAACGGAAATGTTGGCGCTGACAGCGGGCAGTTCCAGCCGGGAGAGAAGGGCAGCAGAGGGGAGCCCCACAAGTCCCGTTGCGATGAACCATTTGTTCTGCCAACAGGGGCCTGATTTCCCATTTCACGCGTGCTCATCCACCCTTTCATAAAGTGGCAGGTGACAGCGTAAACACTGAAAAAAGAAAAAGTGTTTGTAGATGATTAAGTGGTCTGGCAACGAGGGCGAGCATGCTAGTGACTGCTAAGAACAGCCGGCTGGAAAGCTTTGCAGTTCTCCATTCCCAGTCTGCACCATCACAGGCTGCATGATCGCCTCTGCATTAACACAGCAATTAACTGAGGAACAGCAGCTGGCTGACATCAGTTATTTTGGAACACTAATAGTTTTGTTGTGTAAATGATTAGCAGCATTCACAAAAAAACTGGAATTTTTTTTTTTTTTTTTTTTTTTTTTGCATCTAAGTTAAAAATGTTGTATTGGATAATGCATGCCTGAGTCGCCTGTTTTGGCAAGTCAAGGTTCTGACACACATAGCAGAAGTATTGTGGAGTATTTTTCCCACGTGTCAGTCATATAGTCTTGACATTTCCTTCTTGGTTTTTTTAAATACACTTGCTGGCTCTATGTCACACACCGTTGTACCAATCACTTCAGTGTTCTATTTTCAAGACTGTGTCTTCAAGAATAGCAAAAAATATTATTCAATTGCTTTACATTACAGGTAATAGTAATTAAAAAGGACATCTAAGTAGCTCCATGGAATGTCTGTTCTGATGTCAGTGTTCAAAAGTTTTGTGGCATGTTATTTTTGTGTGGACACATGCTATGTTATGGGAAGGTTATAAGGCAACAGGTGACAATACCTGTAGCTTGTGATTCACATTATTTTAATCATTGAAGCTACATAAATACCAGGTAATACTGAGAGAATTTCTGAAAATCCCTTAACTTTTTGTGGTTTTTAATGGCTATAATGCTGTGAGTATTCATGTCATGTGAAATATCGTCAGATACATGACATCTAAAGCAGTGAGAGAACTATGGCAGTGCAAATAAAAAGCCTCGTGTTATTTAAAACACTGTTCTCCATATTTGGCAAAGTCCTAATGCTCTCATTGTTGAGTGGGACCCTTCTGAGCCCTAATAAGAAGTTCAATTTAAGCAAGACTTGTTGGTTCTTCAAATGAAATGGAGACAAATTCTTCCAAAAGGTATCTGATCTCACATGTTTTAGACACCTAATTTAGGATGAGATTAACCACCCCACAGAAATGTATTTTTGTCGTCAAGGACTATAGAGGAGCCTTGGCAGCTGATTTAGACTAGACCCCTCAGGTCTAGAAAGCTGTATTTAGGTAGAACAAGTCTCACCCTTTAAACTGTTTTTCAAAGATGAATTTTCATTTAGGATAGAATCATAGAATCATTTAGATTGGAAGAGACCAAGGTTGCTCAAAATCGTGTCCAGCTGATCTTGAACAACTCCAAGGCTGGAGATCCCACAACCTCTCTGGAACACTGTTCCAGTATTTGACAATGGCAAAAAAAAAAGTCCAGATATACGATTGGAAATTCCCATGTTCCAGTTTGTGTCCATTGCCTTCCATCCTGTCACTGTACACCTCCAAAAAGTCACACTCTGTATTCTCTGTGTACTCCAATCAGCTGAAAACAGCAATGAGATCTTTACCTTCTCCAGGCTGAACTAACCCAGGTCTCTCAGCCTCTCCTCATATATTTTGTTCTCCAGCTCCCTGACCATCTTAGTTATCCCTGCTGGACTGTATGTCCATGTCTTTTGTGTACTGGGGAGCCCAAAGCTAGACACAGAACTCCAGATGTGCCTTACAGATGTGGAACAGAGGAGAAAGATCACCGGACCTGCTAGCTGCAGTCTTACTAATACAAGCTTCACCCTTGCTAGTACATTTTTGCTGATAACGATATGACAGGGAAAATAGAGCTGTATATATTTAGACCATGGGAGATAATTTAGTCATGAGATAATCATAAGGGTCTTGGTATCTGTGGCATATCTCTAGAAGGTTGTGTCAAGGCTGGTAAGAGGGTAATTCCTGAAAACAAAAGTGAAATTCAAGGTTGTGAAAAGAGAAAGAAAAATAATAATCAAAGAAACAAACCCGTGTTTCTGCTGCTAGGTTTATTTTCTAACCATGTCATTTTTTTGACTCAATAATCTGCTAGATAAACAAAGTTGAGGAGCACGATTAACTGTAGCAGCATAGAAACAAGAAGCAGTTGTGGGGGAGGTATAGGTTTTCTTTAACACTTTTTCCTATTGGAAAAATGATCAGTGCAATTACACCCTAAGGAAAATAAGTCTATACTATTATGGCCTGAATTCATCCATTCAGGGTCCATAGCCCTCTGGAAAACACTTATCATTCCACAAGTGAAAACAGATTGAAAACCACAGTGTTAACAAAGAAGAACAAAAGGAGACAACTGACTCCAGGTTAAAGAAGAATTAGGCATTCCAGTTATCTCAAATAGAGAATACATAAAGACAACGTGCCATATACTTGACGAGGTGCTTTTCATCAGATTCTGTTAGATTTACCAAATGTAATTGGCTTGCAATTTCTTTGAGAAAACAATTTAGCATCCGAAAAGAAGCTAAACCCCAATAGATATTTCCTTACCTAACCTAACTGTAGGTGTTGCATTTGCAGCTATGACTAAAGTATTTCTGATGGAAGAAAAATGAGATTCTCACTATATACTAAATCGTATAACAGTCAACTGTTTTATGAGGACCTTAAGTTGGAATGTGGAGTCCTCAGCTTTGGATGGACCTTTAGCCTGATTTATAGTTATATTTACATACATAAGAATAAGATGACTATAACAGTTACAATTACTACATTATAAAATGCTGTACAATTAGACTTGCTAGCAACATGAACCATACGCTTTTTGAATTCCTGAACATCAAGTCCAAATTTGTACTTCCAAAAAAATACCAACTTTCAAATACAACTGTAGAGATTTTCCTCATTATGTTGATTTTGCATAATGTTGTCATGCAGCAATCAACAAGCTCCTTTATCTGTACATTTCTTCCTTCCTCCCCTAATCCTTCTTTAAGTTGGCTACTGCTGTCACTAGAGAAGTTTGTTGTGGCAAAACCTATTAGATCCTCAATGTAAGAAAATATTTCCTTCATATTTTAGCAGTTTGTCAAATGCCAAGGAAATTGGGAGATCTACAGACTTATAACAAAGCAAGAAGAAAAAGAAAAGGGCACTATGTAAATGTGTTAAAAACAGAACACTTGCCACTGGTGAAATTTAAATTAACACCTACAGAGGATGAAGTAAAGAGAAGAAAGAATTTATTCATTTGCTGTCTGCCTATGAAGTAAAATTCATTATGGAGATTGGTTTTACCTTAATCTAGGCTGACTGGTTGCATTTAATGTTAAACTGAAAGTTCTGACATGTGAATGCCTGATGGCTTCTATATGCCGAAATTATGGTGAACATGCCCTACATTAAGAAACCAGAATCTATGGGATGTGTTCTTGTACTGAGTGGCTCAACCATGCATCCATTAGAGGAAGAATCAAGCCATGTACTCCACTAAGAAAAGAGCTACCAGCTTCATCACGCCACACAGCTCCACAGAAATGGAATTGAGGAGAAGCAAGATTGGGAAGGCAAGTGTGTTCTCTCTTGCTCCACAACACCCTGGGAAAGATTTCGTGCCTCTGCTCATCAGTTACTGGAAGAGAAAAAAGACAAGATACCCAGACTGATGATTTAAAAATTTATAGATTGAGACTAGAAACTTTAAGATTTATGTGGCTTTGCATGTTCAAAACTTCTGATTGGCGAGGTCAGGCCAAAGGCTGACAGCAAGCACTTTATCTTGTCTCCAACAGTGAAAACCAGCAAATTTTGAAGGAAAGACTATAAGTAACAGGATAAATATAAAATAATAATTTCCTTCGTATGACTTCCCAGCTAGGATAACCTAGCTGAAGAATATAGCTCACAGAGAAAACAGTACATCTAAACTGGAAGTTATCCAGCGTTTAGACTATTTCTCTAAAGATTCTGGGAAGGCAAGAACCTGCAACTTACAGTAAAAGCACTCACATGTTTCTGATGAAACAAACATTTCCAGAAAACTACAGTCCAGAGCTCTAAATGTTCTCTAGCTCTCTCTTCACACAATAAAGAATATGTAAAGGGGAAATAATAAACCCAAATCAAAAAAGATTTCCATTTTGTATCCTTGAACTTCAATAATCCATCAGAAAAAGAGAAGATTCCAGACCCCACACCTAGTCCTCCTCTGCAACACCAAAGCAAAAAAGACAGACTTTGCCAAAGAAGAAGTCTCTTTGCCTCAGTATTGGTTTAAATGAATAAGTAGAGAACAGTGATTATAAGGGAAAATCATGAAGAGATGCCAAGCTCCATCCAGTTCTCTCTGTCTGTCTAGTGTATTATTCATGCACTAAGGAGCAAAGTTTATCTTCTTCCAGTGACATGTCCATAATCAGGTCATACTCTTCCTCCATTGGAACTCTTATAAAAAATATTTCCATCTAAATGTTTTATACCCAGCTGTAGAATACAAGCAGTAGCTGCTTGATTATGAGACAAAAATTAGCTGTATCTTGCCATCCTAACATTTTTCTCCTGCAAACCTGTTTGTAAAGAAATAAAATCGATCAGTGAGACCTGTGGTATTGCTCGCTCTCACAGCTTAACACTAAAAGAGTAATTTGGTCTACAGAAAATCCTTACTTACAGTAATTTAAAATTTAAATTATGTGATATTAAAGAAAAATAGTTCTGCATTTACAGAATGGTAGAGTTTCCAAGTTGTTTTCACTTGTTCTTAGTATTACGGCATAAAAATATCTCCTTTAGAAAAACCACAAAATATTCACTGTTTTGATGTCTTGTGAATTTATTTGACAATAGCATTTAATGTTGCATTATATTTAGGCAATTTGAATATTATATGAAATACGGGCAACCAAATGCAATGCTAGCGGATTGTCCCTGAGAGGAAGGAGGGAAGTCGGATCATAGGATGCAAATTTGATGGGATGCAAACCACAGGATGGCAACGGACTGAGCAACTTCTTTTCAGGGACCTCGTCATTTCCAACAGTAGAAGGTCACTGGTTATTTTGAAAAAATTAACTTTTCAATTCAATTTAATTTTGTCCTTTACCTCTTTCTCAGCACTGCTGTATGTAAGGATTTCCTTTCCCCAGTGCAACTTTTCATTGTGTGCTGAATTATATGTGGATTTATATCCTCTCCTCAACTCCCTGTCATTTGCAAGACGTGAAGAAAGGCTGGGCAAAACAAGGCTGTCTAACACGGCAGGTTCAATGTTCAGTGAGTGACCAGTATTTTCTAAGATTCAAGTCATAAAACCAAGGTTAGTCCTTTCAGCGTAAAGTCTCTGACATGCCTGCAGAGGTCACTAATGCGAGACCCTGCTGTGTCAGTTCAAAGTGAAGAGAGAATTGTGACAGCAGATTTAGCCTGTTCTGAATATGTCACTGAAATCTCACATCGTCCTCTTGTTATGTGTGAGTCTGATCAACAATGTAGACTCTAAAGGGCTTGCTGGACAGGCAGGGCTGCTAAAAAATGTAATCCTGATGAATTCAGTCTGCTTTTCTAAAGATGTTCTCTGTAGCCAGCTCTACTCAGTCCTTGTTTGAAGCAATCAGCTTCTTCACACACAACAACCCATTGGACTCATGTCTCAAGTTTAGACTTCTATTCCCACAACATTTTGTGCATGTAGCTGTTTCTGATTTAAATGACCTGTCCTTGCCTTCAATATTTCACATAACTCTTTCTCTCTCCAAATCCATCCTCTTATTAAATCACGCTCCTACTACATTTTGCTAATATCAGTGCAGTTTCTCTTCTTCTGCCAAAAATCCCTTCCCATCTATGCAACATGAAACTTGCTTCTCCCACTGACTCTTCCTCAGTTATTTCACTGAAAGTTTTAATTCTTGGACACTGTTGGATAAGCAATAAAAATCTTCTAAAGTCCCATAAACTGCCTGAAAATTCATGTGCTGCACAGTGACATAATCCTATTGCCAGAGCCCCTCACCTTCCATTCTTCACTGGATTCTCTCTCACTGTCATTTCACATCTAAAATGTGAAATTTTTTAGGAATGGAAACTTCGTTCTTCATCCATTTTTTGCAAACAGTAACTATAATAAAAATAAGGCAAGTGTGGGACCTGTCTGTCTAGTAATATTCTATTCCTGGAGACAACCTCTGGCCTTTCGTCTGAGTTCATATTTGCAACATGGGAGTAGTAAATCTCTGGGTGACCTCATTAATGTTTATAAATATGTAAAGGGTGAGTGTCAGGAGGATGGAGCCAGGCTCTTCTCGGTGACAACCAATGATAAGACAAGGGGCAATAGGTGCAAACTGGAACACAGGAGGTTCCACTTAAATTTGAGAAGAAACTTCTTCTCAGTGAGGGTAACAGACACTGGAACAGGCTGCCCAGGGAGGTTGTGGAGTCTCCTTCTCTGGAGACATTCAAACCCGCCTGGACACCTTCCTGTGTAACCTCATCTGGGTGTTCCTGCTCCGGCGGGGGGATTGGACCAGATGATCTTTCGAGGTCCCTTCCAACCCCTGACATTCTGTGATTCTGTGATTCTCTAGGAGCTGATGCACCTATCAGTCTTACAATCACCCTCTCTGCTGTCATGTTCATTCCTTTCTATCTACCTGCAAAACTTTACAATATGAAGGGATTTTCAGAGAGGTCATGTGGAGTACGGTAACCATACATACCGTACAGGGACATGCAACTACGTGCCTGACGCTAATTTGAGGCACAGCAGAACAAAGTGTCATCTCAGAAGCTCACTCAATCCCAGAGCTTAGCATTTCTCCCGGACGTGTTGAACTCCCTCTTGCTTGTCACTGCACTCCAAGTTTTCCCCCTTCGGCTCACCCAGAAGGTGTTGCTGTTCAGCAGAACTTTTAGCAGCTCTTTAAGCATTTTTTCCCTGCTCGCAGAGGTGAGTGAAGCCAACGCATGTGCCCTGATGCTCCTGGTCCCCCCAGCAGTCTGCTGGAGCTGAGTCAGTGCAAGAAGCTTTGGATGTCTACAGATCTCACATCGAGCAGCAAATTCAGTGCTAGGATCATAGTCTGACTTCCCTGACTTGGTCAAAACATGTAATGTTTTCAAGTGCTTTACTGTGCTTAATATCCTGCCACCTAGCATGGGCTGGGCTAACCTACCTTTTCTATGTAGATGTGCTCAGTGTCTTAGGCTTCGTTAAAAGTCTATTTGGAAACTGGCTTATTTTCAGGATTTCTCATATTAGATGTTTGGAAAATCACTGCTGGGAAGCCAGGGCACTGTGACCATATTAGGACAACATTGGAGCATGGGCCAGACACCTTTATTCCTTTTCTACCACTTAAAACCTTTGTCCAATCCTGGAGAGAAGGATTTCATGAGCTTTGGGGAAAAAAAAAAAAAAAAAGGCAAGCAGGAAAGTAAAAACCAGAAAGTGACATTAAAAGAAACTCTACTTTATATTTCCTTTGTGACATATTATGGAGTATTTCTATTTCCTTTGTTGAAGGAGGGCGAAGAAAGAGTGTTGTATTGTCTGAAGTTACTATAAGTACTCTCGTATCTGTGGACCTGATTCTGCTTTATTTGTGAGTCAAAATGCTTATGTACTTACTGCAGTGACCTGGGGAACCTCAGGCTGGATCTAAGGTTCTTGTGGAGTCAGTGAGGTAATAGAAATACCATTTAGCCAGCCTTAACCAAACCATCTTCTGCATGAGAAAAGAAGGTTCACAGAGCAAATGCAGCATATGTTGAGCTATAATTAGTTCCTCAACTGTTGGGGAGCTTTTTGAAAGAATTGCTACAATCTGTAATGTAATAGAGTACAGAGCATAATGTAATCACAGATATTCTTTAATTTACACAGTTCTTGGTGAGTATCACGGCAAACAAGTTGAACATCTGGTAGCAGAGACAGCTAACAATGAACTTAGAGCTGTATTTTAATTCATGCAGCTGTCCTAGCTAGCCAGATTAAAAGCTTTTGTTATTCTCGATGTTTGCAACATGTGTGTGAGAGTCTGTGGGAAAAAATTAAGTCTCACATCATTTGCAAGCTCTTTTTTTTTTGCGAAGGAAACTCTTCCTCTCATAAAATATGTATTCATTCAAGCTAAAAATACAGCTTTGTAAGTCATTTTCACATGACCTGTGTACTAAGAATGTGCCTATGATATCAGAACAGTAAATGTACTAGAAGCTCTGACAAAACAGTGATACCTGACTCTGCATTGACAAAAGGTTTTTGTTCCTTTATGGGCTTTTTTAGTATTTTTCCCAAGGAATCAAAGTATCATATATTTCTTTCTATTCCTTGAAAATGTAGTGTATTTCAACTTGAACCAGGTTATGTGCTTCCTGCTTCTTCACTAAAAGTTAATGACCTTGCACAGTGTGTGTGTCAGCAAATAATTTGGAGGACAAATATAGTATGATTTATGCACATTGGACCCTTGCACTGGTTTTGTAGAGGAGGACAAAATGATGGAGTAATCATACGAGAATCTTTCTTCTTCCCCACACAATGGAGGACTGTGTAAAATAGTCCTGAATATACTGACCAGAGGAAAATTTGTTGTTGCGTCTGCCAATGTTCTCTGGGACTTCTTGGTAGAACTGAGCAGTACAGAATGGGTTTTATCCTGCCTGTTGCCTAGGGCAATGATTTTGCAGGGACATGTGGCTGGACATCTGGGAAACCCACTCTTGATATATGGAAAAACTGCTCTAATTTTGTCTCTTTAAATTTTGAACAAGAGACATGAACAAACCAATATTACAAGTCCGGCATTTTGAGATTTCATCTCCCTACAAATATGGGATTGCTTTTAACTGCAGGGTATTTTGTAAATGAAACACTTCACTGGGCTATAAACATTTGACTAGAGTGTTTTGATTACATTCTTATTTGTGATTTAAATGATTCCTCTTTGAGTTAGAAGCCTCCAAAACTTGTCTGCTACCCTGAACCACCTTAACACTGATATATTATTTGTGCTGCAGTACACATCAGCAACTCCAAATCATTAGACAGGATCCTATAGTTGTCGGAATTATATAGAGTCATAAATGCAAAAATGGGTCCTCAAGTTCATATTCTAAATCTAGGAAAGTGACATACATAGTTGCAGGGACTGTCAGGCAAAACGTGTGATTGATAAGATTTTAAAAATATCTTAATAAAGAGCTGATCAGACAGCCTACTAGCACACAAACATTCTTCGCTTTTCCTAAGACATTCCTTATTGATATGGGCTCTTATGTTATTCAGACACTACATTGATTCCCAGGTAAAATGGGGGTCTTCTGAAATCAAGATTTAAACTTGAAATTCATGATGTATAGAATTTTACTTGGGACTGAGCTACTAATGGCCTTGTTTAATAAATACCTCTTTTGTGTTTATGGCAGTGTAATTACATGTAAAAAAAAATGGAAAATTACTTTTTTGGGCTACCATTGCTGTTTTGAATGTCCTTCAAAATCAGTATGAACTTGTGCTTAGTACATGCCATTCTGAACTGCACGATGCTTGTGTTTCTGGGAAGAGGATTTTAATATCAACAAACAGGGAAATTGTCACAAAGGCAAGACTCATGCAGCACGTAGCCTTATTTCAGGAAACTTAGTAATGTATGAGAGTTGCTCTATGTAGCTGGTTTGCTATTTGGGTACTAAGCTAAGGACAGTGTATTAAATTAACAAAACCAATATTAATTTCCTGCTTCCTATTTACTAATAGGCAAGCTAAAGCAAAATGCAATTGCCAAGCGTTCACATCATCCTGAAAAAAACACCTGGAAGTCAACCAGGCTCCTGGATGCAAACGCTGCTCTGTATTTCTGTAGTGCCCATGACTTGTCCTCCTGGACCCATGGGCGCTCTCTCGCAAGCATTTGGTAACTTAGATTCTCTGGGGGCACAAGGGTGATTATGCCAACAGACAAAGCTACACACAGTACTAGGACCAAGGCAGTTTTCCTCATGATGTTTTGTCACCTCTTGGAGGGACAGCAAACACATTTACATGACAGCCGAGAGCAGCGTTCTAAGATACCATGTTTGAAAACAGGCATTACATGACCTTGTACTACGTTTCCTGCCAATTGTGCTTCAAGGCATGTTATACACTGCTGTGAATTATGCACAAAAACAGAAAGAAAATTAAGTCTTTTGAATCAAGACTATTTATAACTAATTACTGTGCTGTTCTTGCTTTTAGCTCTTTCTTGGCTTTGTGTTATTTTTGTGTTTACCTGAGAATTCATAATTCTATTTTACCATATATGTCTTAATTCCCTGTAATGCTGCACTTTTAAAAAGCATGGTCATAAACACTTTTGTATCTTGTTACCTGTACCGAGCAGTCAGTCTCTCGTTGTAATTTAAATCAGAATTACAAAAGATCACTTTGACTGGAACCACTCATCTGAAGCTTTTAATTTTTAACTCTGCCACTCACTAATAGTGTGCTCATCTTTACCAGGTTCAAGAGTCTACCTAAATTAGAAAATTTTGGAAACACAGAAAAAAACTACATAATTCTGAGGCAAATAAAATAAATTGCTTCATCAAGTTTCTTCTCAAATTAAAAAATAAACATAAGAAACTATAAACCAAATCTACATAATCTGAAACATAGAAAAATATTAAGAAGAAAAATCATGGCAATGAAATTAAAGCCTTTCTAAATAGTAGTTCTGTTCAGTCTGATAGTGTCTGTTCTATCCTTTTCCTTTTTGACAGTTTCTTCTGTGTTAATGGTGTTTCAGACAAACTGCATAGGGGCAAAGTTGGGATTGAGATAGAGAAGATGGAATACGAGAGACTGGGATGCGTGCAGAAGCTCTTGGAGCTCTTGGAGCCTCTTCTTCAAGTGAATGGATAAAAAGCAGGACAGAAAGTATTATAAAATAACTCAGAAACTGTGGACAAGGTAGGTCTCAGAGATGAGCCTTACCTTAAAATGGATGTGTGGATGAGAAGGAAGGATACACCAGTGTCCAGATTTGGGAATATGAATGACAATGTTTTATAAACATAATGATGCTCAGAAGACTCTCCATAAAGACCATCCCATTGTGTCCCCAGGCACAAGAGAACAGAGAATGTTTTCAGCAGCATATGCTTCACAGTGATACAAATCGATATCTTGAATTAGTAGAGTAATTTATTAATTTTAGTTCCGAATCATAATCAAGTATATCAGTGGAAGAGACTGTAAGAGATATCTAGCTAGAAATGTCTGAAAAAGAATACTGACCATTGCTCATGCAATAAACTGAGCGGAACAAACATTATATAGCTGTTCCTCTATAAAATCATGTGCAAGTGTTTATGTATGTTAATATGCATGTGTGTCACCAGAACAAGCAGATGTTTAAGCATAAATTGATATCTTGTTGGAACAAAAGAAAAAGTTTTGCAGATCAAAGCAGCTGCTTGAGAACATTCAGTACATGCAAAGTCATACTTCTTTTGAGTTTCATTATTTTAATTCTACTTCTTAGTTGGCATAATGATCACAGTTTTTATTCTCATAAAATTCATCCATATTGGGTGTTTATTGTCTTGCTGGATGACACCTGGGAACCAAATCCCAGCAGTGTAGTCCTGGCATTAATGTATTGGCAGAACTGCTGGGTTGAATAATTTGTTGTGGATAAAGAAAACTGCTGAATAAAAGCTTAGCACTATATTTACACATACGATCTATACCTTATTACCTGCTGAACAATTTAATGATAATAGCTCTAAAGAAAAAAATGATGAGTCAGTATGCTGTGAAAGCAAATTTCAGACTTAAAACTTCAGGTTTCCACAGCAAGTACTTCTCACAATTTACCATACTCTGCCTATTTGGTTTAAAACTGCTGAATGCTTGAAGAAACACGTGCAGTCAGAAACAGTGAATCATTGGCATAAGTCAAACCCCTGACATTTCAGACATTTCAACCTGGATATCTCCAATACTCATTACTTTTGACTAGAGCATTCACCGGCTTTCAGACAATCAAAACATCTCTCAGAATGTGTTGTTAGTGGTTACCAATTAAAATAGAGCTGTATTTGTTGCATTAATTATTGTCGTTACCAGTTCTAATCAGGAACTTGTTCAGCTCTTTCTGCTACAAAGAAAAGCAAAGTACTGCAGCAATTTCTGATGGCTCTGGCTGCCACATAGGTCAGGATCACCATGAGAACAAGTCCTCAAGTTGCATTTTGAACCTTCCCTTTCTTGTTTTGTCTAGTAAACAAGAAGCACAGAGGTAAGCAAAACAAGTCACAGAAAAGTACACAAGAGTTTTTTCAAGACTTAAAAAAGTTTCAGTCTCAGTGTGATGTGAAAGTTCATGGGACTTATCCAAAACATTTCCACCCTATTAATAGCCTTGGTCTAATATAGGCAGAGAGCAAAGTCACTGTGAAAACTTCCCCACATAAATCTATTAATGCACTTCATGTTTGAGTTACATAATTGCTTTTCCACTTCTAGAACCTCTTCAAAAGCCAAACTGTATTAAAGACTTCTTTACAGGGTTCAGGGCAGTGCTAGCAATGAGAAAGCTGGGATACCAACTAGTTCACCCGGCTAGATTGAGTTGTTCACCAGTTCACATGGGTGAAGTACTAGTGAGTTTTTTCACAACTTCGGGAGAAACTGTCGTTAGGGAGGTAGATTTTAAGCCAGGCCTTAGCTTTTAGAGCTGCAGATGGTGCTACTGAGCTATGAACTCCTTTGAAAATCTGGCTCTTAAAGGAAGAATCAAATTACTTGAAAAAATTATCAGGCATCACCCATCGTGCAGCTGCCTCATGACTGATGTCACTCTTGATCTCAGTTTACCAGACAGTCATTTAAAGATCATTGTACTGTCATACTTTATAGTGGAAGTTGCTGGATTTGGTAGCAGAAAAGATGTTCAGTGTATTTTAGCACCAGAGTATGCCTGTGAGGTATTTTGAGGTATGGGCATCTTCTTCTGAATGGGGATTGAATGTTTTAAAATTTGTTATATGTTTTAACTGTTATGTTCCCAAATAAGAATCTTTTTACTCTGATTTTTTTTAATTTCAAGTGTTCCATTTTGTAAAATGGCAAATAAATTCATTAGCTTTTAGCTTCTGTTAAAATACAGTAACATTCTCATTTCTTTCAATGTTTATCCAAAGATAAGTGCAAATTTACCCCCTTAGGCTTTTGTTCCAGCCCCCCTACCAACCACGGGAAATAAAATAAGATTTCACTTTAAATTCACAAATGTAAGCAGGTCATACCCCTGGGTGGTCATCAGGACACCTTTGGGACATGGAGGGTAGCAAGAAAAGGAGAAGTCCTCACGCACCCACCAAAACCAAGGATGGGGATAAAGGAGGCCCAAGGACTCGGCCACAAAACAGGAAGGGTGTGGGGAGGAACTTTGTAGTAATGATTCTGCTTTGGGTGTGAACTGAATTGTGGGATGATCTGGTAATGGCTTTTCCAGTGATTAACTTTCTGACTACTGCTGGAAATGATAATGGATTCTTTTTTTTTTTTTTGTGGTGGTTACAGAGAAATAAATTATAGTGCCAAAAAAAAGAGAAGTGCATAATAAACTTAACATCTGTGAGGCTCTCAGTGACAGATGCTCAAAGCGACAGATGCTCAAAATGTGTCTCCTGGGGAGATATGATTCTAGTGACCTTCTAGTGACCTCCAGTGCTGATAATACCAAACTGGGAGGGAGGGCTGGCACACCAGAAGGCTGTGCTGCCATGCAGTGAGACCTGGACAGACTGGAGGACTGGGCAGAGAAGAACCTAATGAAGTCTAACAAGGGCAAGTGTAGGGTCCTGCGCCTGGGGAGGAATAACCCCGGGCACCAGTACAGGTTAGGGGTTGATTCGCTGGAAAGCAGCACTGCAGAGAAGGGCTAGAGAGTTCTGGTTGACAACAGGTTGACCATGAGTCAACAGTGTGCCCTTGTGGCCGAGAAGGCCAATGGTACTTGGGGCGCATTAAAAAGAGTGTGACCAGCTGATCGAGGGAGCTTATACTGCCCCTCTACTCTGCTCTGCTGAGGCCACATCTGGAATAGTGTGTCAAGTTCTGGGCTCCCCCGTTTAAGAAGGACAAGGAAGTACTGGAGGGAGTCCAGTGGAGAGCTACAAAGATGACTAGAGGCCGGGAGCATCTTTCTTATAAGGAGAGACTGAGAGAGATATGTCCTTTCAGCCTGGAGAAAAGAAAGGTGAGAGGGGATCTCATCAATGTTTATAAATATCTCAAGGGTGGATGTCAAGAGGATGGACCAGACTCTTTTCAGTGGTGCCCAGTGATAGGATGAGGAGCAACGGGCACAGACTGAAGCACAGGAGGTTCCATCTGAATATGAGGAGAAACTTCTTTACTTTGAGGGTGCCAGAGCCCTGGAACAGGCTGCCCAGAGAGGTTGTGGAGTCTCCTTCTCTGGAGACATTCAAACCCACCTGGACGCCTTCCTGTGTGATCTGCTCTAGGTGAACCTGCTTTAGCAGGTGGGTTGGACTAGATGATCTCCAGAGGTCCCTTCCAACTCCAACCATTCCATGATTCTGTGATTCTTTGACCTTGACCCACAGCAGTCTTTTTGTAGAGATGTCCTGTAAAATGTGGTTGCTATTCACAGAAAAGAGATGTGTCTGAAACACACTATCATGACATATAAATAAAATTGTGTTACAAGGGGTCTCATACTGAGGGGAGCAACCCAGAATTTGTTTTCATCCAGGCAGGACCACATTTCATGATCTCAGTTGGAGAACTTATATAACTTAGTATATAACTAAGATGAATCAAGCCCCTGATTCCAGCATGTGTTGGAACACTACTAATCCTAGGATTAATCCTATGTGTTAAATCACTCCAAATTAGTGTCAGCTCATACTGTGTTTGAATCTGGGTGAGAACGGCTCAAATATGCTTTATTTTTTATTACATGAAGCATATTTTCTATTAAAAAAAATTTTAATTTCATTTTGCATAATAATAGTATTGACTTTCCATAAAGTATTTCAGAAATGAAACAAGACAACATTTCTCCCATTAATTTCTCTCAGCTCTCAGTAAATACTCAAGAATATAATCAAGGAAAGTGAGAAAGTTAAACAAACCACTCTTGATTTTGAGGATAAAGCATAAAAAAGCCATCAAAACAATAGAGACACAAACAGCCTTTTTCCTGTTATCCTCACTAAAAATAGCCAGAATACGAGGAATACTAAATAAATCAAGGCCAGTAAAATATTCAAAACAAATATTAGAACAGGATAAAATACATTTAAAATTTGGATTTGTGTAGTAACAAAGAAAGAATGATTTTAAATGTTGGTACATGACTAAATCCGAAATTCTGCCACTATTGTCATTTGGGCATCCCAATTAAAAATACCATCTTACTCGGCAGTTCAATATAAAGCAACCTCTGCAAGCAAGATGAAGTACTTGTGAGGTCAGCCTAGACTGGTCTGCCTTTATGTGGTGTGTCCTTAGGCGCTGACACCTTCGCTTGGAGATGCACCGATTACCTCCTCACAGCTGGACGGATGGAAGGGGAGATGGGTCAGCACCAGCCAGACCAACTATGCACCTCTCATTCAGTGACCCACTAGTGCTATGGGAAACTTTAGTCAGTCACTTTGTCTTGTCTTCATGCTCCTTTGTAATACAAAATCAGGCAACACTCATGGGCCTCCATCGGGCATGGAGGACTCGGATGCATGACCATGAAAGACTGCAGAGATATATCACATTGTTTTTGAAACCTAACACATTACAGCGGAAAGGAAACCTTCAGCTAACCCAAAAATAAAGGCCAGCGATGCCTGCTGCATTGGAAAGCAAAGTGTCAGCCCTTTTCCCCGTTACTGTTTGGAAGCTGTGGCATGGATGCAAAAAATCGAGCTGTAGGCAGTTAATCCAGGCACCCACATTGCAAATTGATCTGGATTCCTACATGCTCTGTCAAAAAAGTGAGACATCATCAGGTGAGCATACAAAGGAAGGCATCCCAACTTTGAAATGTAAACTCTTCCCCTTTTTTTCACCCAGGGAGCTCCATAAAGGCTGTTGAGTCTCTACTGGTCCCTAAGCTCCCATCATGTTTTCTTCATAAAAGATGATTGAGCCCTTATAAAGAACCTCTTTAGGGAAATCACAGAAAGAAAATTCCTAGAGATTTGGAATCTATTCAGTGCTAAAAGTTATTTCCTTCCTACCACAGACTTTCATACCAATGTTTTTCTACAGGGTGAGGGATGAGATTGAAATGACAACTTCTCATGATGTGGCTGTTTATTTTAGAGCTACACTAGAAAGCAGTCATATAAGAAGTTTGATAGAGGAAGAAATAAGGAGGCGGAAACAGCCTTCATATCCAAACTTACTTGCTGCATTGGCAATAATTAGGAAAGATAAAGAAATTTCAGAGAAAATCTTGTATTTATTTACATAGTCCTTCACTCAAGGATTTAGATCCAAGAATCAGGTATAAACTGATATGATAGTCATTAAATATTATCTTCCTCACATCTAATTCTACTTTCATGGGCCTTTCACACTAGAGCAGGAATAAACACTATTTACAGTACTTCCAATAAATAATATTTTAAAGAAAATACCTATTGCAAGAGCAGATCAGAAATTATTTTCTGAAAAACAGAACAATTACTGAAGATACCAAATCGAGCCATCTGCTTGAGTAATCAATTCTGCCCATATTCTCTGCCTAGCATCAATTCACAGAATTTAATGTAATGTTTCTTTGGAACACAGATCTGTTTGCTCCAGTATTTTGATTGTTTCATGGTCAAGAGTAACAGAACATAGATTCAGTATAATTAATTGCTTGTCTGAAAGGAGAAAACATTGAATTTGTTAGACATAAAAACATTTAAATTATTGGTTTCTCAATGACAACACTAATCCTGTTTCCTAAAGCAATTCAATCTTCATAAGAGACTGCAGGGAAAATCTGGACTTTATGTAGTGGTGCTGCTCAAACACAGGAAGCATGAAAGATGCAAACAGAAATGCAAGAAACTCTGCCAATACAAACTTCTTATTCCCACATGAGCCTCATTAGAGCACACACTGAAATCTGCTCACCCAGTACCAATCCTACTACTGAAACGTAACTCAATAAGAAACATGAAATAAAAGGGATAGACAGGAGAAGAAAGAAATACCATAATCTCTATCTCAAAATGTGTACAGACGGTCAAATTCTGGAATTTGTGTTCTATGTAGCCATTTTGTTCTTCAACATTTCCTTTTGACAGAAACTGAAATAAAAAGTCAAAACCTCCTGTGAGGCAAAATTTATAGAAAAGTTCACTTCAGAAATATTGGATATTATCTGGATTTTCATTTCAATAAATCCAAAAGACTCTTTTCATGAAAGCTTTCTGTAATAAATCATAATATAAAAGTTAACATGATAAAGGCAGAACAAAGCATTTCAGCTTTATGACAAGACTCCATTAAGAAGCTACTTACATCAACTATGAGAACTGACAGTTTCTGCAACATCATAACTTAATCTGATCTTTGTTTTTCAAAGAAAAAAGTTTTTAGAGGTCTTTAATGCAATAATGCACTCATATATCAAATTGTCAAACATTCTCAGAAATTTCAAGGACTGATAAGACCTTTTTAAATTATTTTTAGAAGTGTGTATTATTGTCCGCAGAAGACCAGTTTGTCTTCCTCTGTTTGTGGTTAGTTCTCCTTGATGCTCATAATTTTTCCTTTTTTTTTTTTTCCTCCAAACCATTGCGTTACAGGAGCTGCTCTCCTTCGGTCCCACGGAGCCCTGCAGCACGGCTGGCAGAGGCAGCCAAGAGCCACCACAGTCCATGCAGCAGTTCGTGGGCAATGCTTTGAGACCCAGTGCATCTTCTGGGAACTTTTACTGGGACTGTCAAGGGACCCCAGGGAAACCCTCCGAGGAGCACCAGGGTGCTTGCCGCTGCTCGGAAAGGTTGGCTGAGCGAAGCTGCGGCCACCCACACGCCCTCACAGCGGGAGGAGGCCAGGAGCCTGCGTGGCATCAAAGTGACAAGGGAGAGAGTGGCTGGATCTTCTCTGAGACCTGCAGTTTCAGAAGCCCTAACCCCAGCTGCACCGAGGGGGAGGCCAGCAGCACCTCTGCTTAGCGGGCTGGGAAATGAAGACTCCCACAATGGGGGCTGGTGAGATGGCCAACCAGCTCTGGCCAACAAGAGGCCAACTGGCTGGAAGGCAGCTTTGCAGAGGAGGCCTGGAAGTCCTGGTGGAGCACAAGTTGACCATGACCCAGCCATGGGCCCTTGCAGCAAAGGCCACTGGCCTCCTGGGCTGCGTCAGGCAGAGCATTGCCAGCAGGTCAATGGAGATGATCCTCCCCCTCTGCTCAGCACTGCTGAGACACATTTGGAGGTCTGGGTCCAGTGCCCAGTTCCCCAGTACAAGAGAGACTGGGATACACTGGATTGAGTCTAGTGAAGGTCCATGAAGGTGATTAAGGACTTGAAGCATCTGTCATACTAGGAGAAACTGAGAAAACTCAGACTGTTCAGCCTGGAGAGGCAAAGGCTCAGGGGGATCTTAGCAATGGATATAAACACCTGATGATGGGAGTAAAGAAGACAGAGCCAGATTCTTCCCAGTGGTGCCCAATAGCAGGACAGGAGGTAATAGACACAAACCGAAATACAGGAAATTCCATTTAAACATAAGGATTTTTATTTTATTTTTTTTTTTACTATGAGAGTGGTTAGATACTGAAACGGATTGCCCAGAGAGTCTTTGAAAACTCCTTTATTGAAGATATTCAAAACCCAACTGGACATGGCCCTGGGCAACCATCTCTAGCTGACCCTGCCCTGAGCAGGGTGGTGAACTTGGCAATCTCCTGAGGGGCTTTCCAACTTGAGCCATTCTGTGTATCTGATAAAACTACTTTCAGGCTATAACCATGCCATTGTCATTGTAATATTATTACTTTGTGTGAAAGAAACCATGTATGGTGTCAAATCCTTTCTCCATGGACTTCTTTTACTTAGCTTTCTGTTACTCATCTCCATTTGACCACTGCCTCATTCTCTTTATCTCCACCCTATTCACTGGCAGACAAAATATGTTTGATTTTTCTGAATTGTTGAATCCGAAATGAGATGAAAATAGAATTCAATTTGAATGAAATAGAAAAACATCATAGTTTCACAAGAATATCTGAAGTGATTTGAGTAAATTCTAAGATCACTACATATTTCATTCATTTCATTAAATTCATCTGGTATCAGCTTTTCTGTTTGGCCTGATTTTTGTTTGGTTGATATTTCATGGTTTTAAGACAAGAGAAAATGGCTTGACTAATATTAGCTTAATTCTTGTAGTTTCTATCTCTTTTTTCACTTTTTATACATAACATATATTATGGGTCATTTATGTTAAGAAATCTGACATTTTAAAGATGGGATTAATATAATATTTGTATTTTTATTTAGGAGATTGCTGGACATCCTGCTCCATTCTTGAGGTGAAGAAGTAACACTAAACAGTGACATAACTGTCAGAGCAGAATGAAAACCTAAAACAAGGTAAGAAACAACAGAAAAAAAATACTCTTCCCTGTCAACAGGAAGAATGAAATAAAGGGCTTGTGTGACACTTTTTCCTTCCTAGCAGTGTGCTCACTCTGCAAATTATAGGTCATCCTACGGTCTTTCAGTTTAGACCACTGCAGCTACTGTTCTGAATATACACACTATAAATGTAATTTTAGGCACAAAAGGTGAGTTTCTTCCGTAACACAGGAACGGCTGTACTGAATGTAACAAAAAGCCCATCTAGGCAAGCATCCTCATTCTGTTTGCTAGTCATCCTCTGCTGTTAGAAAAAGAACAGGATATTGGTGTATGCTACTTCACTCTAATACTCTCCTGATTCAGTTCTCATCTAAATTTAGATACACACAACAAAGATGTCTACATCTGAGAAAATCGCTTTGGGAATCCCATCATTTGGAATATGCATTTGGTGAAACTTGCCTGACCTACTTTAAGCATCACTATCAGGATGAAATGCATCATGCTCTAAAAGTAGTTACTTCTTTAACTGTAGAGGGAGCCCAGCAAGATTAGGTCAGACATAAGTGTCTTTGTAAGAGACCAATGAAGTTATCTGAGATTAATCCCACTCAAACTGCTTGTAGACAAACTTGGATTTGGGGTTTTAAAGTCAAGAGGCACAGGCTAGGGCTCAGACCTGCGCTTTGACCCACACCTGATGTAGCTGTACCCCAAGGGAGAAGAAAGTTTGTGGAGCTGAGAGGTGCTCAGCAAAGTGGGAATAGCAACAGCAAAGCCGTGACTAGAAACAGTGATAGAAACAGTGGTCAGAGGCAGTAAAAGGAGCAGCAAGAGAAATGCAGGCAAACCAAGTAGTAGTTTTCGAATAGGAGAGTGAGCTGAGTAGGAGCTGGGCAATGAGCACCGGGTGTGAAGGGAAAGAAGGGTTGTGGCCTTAACCACATCAGTAAATCTCAGCTGGAAGAGAACTAATTTGAACACTATCACCACTAGTTCTTTGAGAATGCCAGTCCTTCTCACTTTTAATTCTATCAGCTGTGATATTAGAACTCTGGTTTTATTCCCTCAGATAAAGGGAGAGATTTATCTTCCTTAAGGTGTTTCTTTACAAACATTATCTGTGTGTGAGTGTTGTTTTTTCTGAAGTACCCAGAAGGTGTAATTTAGTGTCTGGAATGGAACATGAGTTCCAGTTGTTTTAATTTGGTTTAATTTTTTTTTAAAATGGAAATCCTTAGAAATTAAACTAGCCTTTTTTTACTATTTAAACATATGTGACAGAAAGGTTAGGCCAGACTGAGATTGACCAGTACTTCCAGAAAGTAAATCGTACAAAACAGCAGCTTCACTCTATATAGCATCTTTCATGCAAAACAAAGCAGAAATACTTTCAAAACTAGGAGAGAATGATAGAATTATTTCTCTTAATGAAACCAAACAAAATTGTAATAAAAAGCAAAACTAAACATGGACAAAGGTAAAGAAAGCATTCTAAGAATCAGAACAAATTAAGAACAGGAAGAAACAAGAAAACCTGGTAAGTTAGTTCAAAACAAATGAGAAGCAAAAAAGTGCATCTAGATAGTCATAGCACCAATATTTCACTTTCATTTACTTAGCAAGATTAGACTGCAGCCTTGAGACTTTTTTCTCAGATAGTATTTGAAATTCAAGCTGCCTTATGGCAAAATAGATTGGGTAAAAAAAAAGTACTAAGGATAAAATGTAACTTGGTTATCTCAAGAAAATGTAGTGTTTCCAACCTCCTGTGATGCCATAAAGGTGTTTCTTATTTAAGTTTGATAAGCATAAGCTTAGCATATGAATGTGAACATTTGGAACAAAATGTGACTTTAAAGCCATTCTCATGAGTAAGATCCTTTCTCATCATCGTTCAATATTCAGAACTAGAAATATTGGCAATCACAAGGCACGAAATGGCTGTTGATCAAACTTCCTTCTGGAAACTGAGGCTTTTCTAATCAGTCTTCCCACTGTTCTGCTTTCCAGGCTTATACCTCTCTTTCTACTGGTCTTAGGGGAAAAAAAAACCAAAACTCGGCACTGGTGAGGCCCCACCTTGAATCCTGTGTTCAGTTTTGGGCCACTCATCATAAGAAAGACATTGAGGTGCTGGAAAGAGTTCAGAGGAGGACGACGACGAAGCTGGTGAGGGCCCTGGAGCACAAGTCTGATGAGGAGCAGCTGAGGGAGCTGGGGCTGTTCAGCCTGGAGAAAAGGAGGCTGAGGGGAGACCTTATCGCTGTCTGCAACTACCTGAAAGGAGGTTGTAGCATGGAGGGAGTTGGTCTCTTCTCCCAAGTAGCAAGTGATAGGATGAGAGGAAATGGCCTCAAGTTGCGCCAGGGGACGTTCAGATTGGATATTAGGAAAAAATTCTTTGTGGAAAGGGTTGTCAGGCATTGGAACAGGCTGCCCAGGGCACTGGTGGAGTCACCATCCCTGGAGGTGTTTAAAAGGCATTTAGACGAGGTTCTTAGGGACATGGTTTAGTGCTAGAGTTAGGTTATGGTTGGATTCGATGATCTTGATGGTCTCTTCCAACCAAAATGATTCTGTGATTCTATGATCAATGGTCCTGCCACCAAAGGACTACCTAGGGTTTAGCTTTGATATTGCTTCTGCTAAGCCTACCTGTAAAGGCTTTGGGGTTTAATATTGCAGAATCGGGCACTTGATCTTGTTTGCCATCCAGAACTAAATTCCCTGTACAACATCACACTGGAATGCAAATTGCTAGCAGAGCGCAGCCTGCCACAGTACTTCTTAAGTAATAAATCTCTGGTGGAAAAAAAAAGGATTTGTACATAATTTTTGTGCTGTAAGTATACAAGTGTCTTAATTTTGGAAAATGAAATATTGCACATAGGCTCTATTACCATTTTTAGAATCAAAACCACTTCAAAGACCATCAAGTTCATCTCCAACGATAATATTTATTGTGGGTTATCAAGAGAGGCCTTGAACAAGAGCTCTGAACTTTAAAAGCAATCATGACAAATCACTCAAAGCAGAGATGCCAAGTGGTTTGACATCCAGGCCACATGCCGTTTACAAATAGAGACTGTGAGCCAGAGTGGAATTGCTCCTTTGGGTTATATGGTCTTTGTTTCCACGACCTACTGTGATCCTCTTGTTCAAGTGTACTGTACATTTCCTTTCTATGTGAAACACTACTATTTCCAGCTCATAGAAAGTTTTAAAAGGCCACTATGAAAGCATGCTGTAAAATTTACAGGCTTAGTCAGATTCTCTTGAAATTTTCTGTGGCCTATGGCATAAGGTTAATGATCCTGTAATTGAGTCATTTGAACAAATTACTTCCAAAGAACATGCTCTCCATCTGCTCTCAATGCAGGCCGGTATAAGTTCAACAAGTTCTCCTGACTTTTTTACCTTTACATGGAGGTTGAAAAATGGCCCAGATCAACAGTGCTCCATATTTTTCAGGGAATAAAAGGTACAATAACTGTTAATCAGAATCTAACATTTTCTTAACAAAGGTCACGCTTGTATTTGGAAGAACTGTACCATATAGGCCTGATACTTGTCTAGTTTCAAACCCAAAGTTTCCTCCACAGGAATACTTGTACATTTTACAGGCTCTTCACCTCTCGCAGGTTCTTTTAACCCATGCACTTAAGAGGCCATGGAGCAGAGCGCTCTGCCCTAAAGCCACCTAAATATCATTTTAGCACATTCAGCAGAAGTCAGTACTGAAATAAAACAAATCCCCTCCCCCAGGCTGTACACAGATTTCTGTCCTTTAGCCCCAAATATGGGAGGAAGAGCAGGGAGCACTGGTAAGACACCTCATCTTGAAGGACTCTGACCACCAGTTACCTCCTATCTAAAGCCTGGGACACAAGAAAGATTTCTCCAGTTTCACAAACTGTAGTCATGAATCACGTTTGGGGAAAACAAGATAATACATACTGATGAAGCATACTGTAGCTATTCCACATTACCTCACATTTGCAAGGAGGTAAGAACACGCAGGCAGTCAAATATTGCTACCCATGAGTCACAGCTAAGGCAACCTTCTCCAGGCTACCACTCCCTGGTTTCTACAGTCACTTGGGAAATGCAACCACACTATATAGGGGTTATTCCCAGTGACTCCAGTGGCTCCATAACTCAAGGGCTTTGGCAAGTATCTGAATGCTCTACTATGCAAATCACAAAGCTGATTACTAAAGAGTTCTGGCTTGCCTTGCAGCTACGTTCAGCCAATTTTCCAAATAATTGATGAATATTTAATACTCAAAAAATGAAGTAAGACATTTCTGAAAGAGGAAATTTCTAGCTATTAACATTACAAGGACCAGTGGGCCAGCTCTCCCCAAAATTTTGGGTTTTTCATTTGTCTTTTCACTCCTGTTTTTACCCCAGGTATTTTATGAGGGAAACATTAAATTGTTATTTTGTGATCAAATAAAAGGTAGCTCTTAATCTAAGATGTGACAAACCAAGCAACAGAGCTGAGTTTGATTACAGGACATGTGGTAAGGCACATCAACACTGCCTAAATACCAAAACCTAAATCCCAGTCACACTGAAACACCTCCCAAAAATCTTAGGAAACTCAGGATGCCAAGATTACTCCTTTTGAGTTACCGTGTCTCTCTGTTTGCTATTTATGGAGTATTTGAGATGGATAACCAATACATTATATTGCTTAATAAGAAGTTATCACTTAACAAATTACACACAAATCATTAAAACCAAAAAGGTGACACTAACGAGTATCCAGAAAAAATATCTGGTTTATATCTCACCATTCCTTGTGACATTCCATAAAGACAAGACTTGTGTTGGACAGAGGCCCTTCTCTGACCTTTTCCCAAACTAGGGATGTTTCCACAGAGCAGCAATAGCAGTTATTTTCTGTTACAGGAGAATCCATCATATCATACCATAGACTGTTATTTGTCCTAAGTGAAGCTGGACTGAAATCAGAGGAAAAGAAATCCCATCCACTTAAAGGGAACTTGACAGAGTAAAATCCTGCATTTGGTAAAAATAAACATGTATTGAGTGGTAAGAACACCATGTCTGTCTTCAGCTTCACATTTAACCACAGATTGTGAGCAGTGAAAGATCTGATGATTCAGCCAGAACTGACATACGAAATGGGTCAGAGAGAAATGGGTCAGGGGATATACTTATTTATAAGGAGGTTTTATAGCTCTTACACCAATACAAAGAAGACATTTCATGTTGCCAGGCCACTTGGCCCCAAGGACCAAGGATGTTTTGTTTAGAGGTCTGGCCATAGTATTAATTTTTCCTGAGCTACATCTCAGTCACAGAAGTTTTGCTGTTGACCACAGGGTCTGCAGGAGATAACCTGACAATATCAGTATGGTTCACTTCAATCTCTGCAGTCTTCCTCACAAGTTTCCCTTTGGGAGATACGTTCAAAATGAGCAATGTGGTTTCTATCTAACACAGAGATCCTAAGAACTGCAAGACTTCTATATGTATTTTTTTGTCCTGAGGAACACTTAAATGTTTCCACATGCATGAACAGTGCTTTTAATACAAGTGAACAAGTTTTACTCTACAGCTATGTAGAGTGATTGCTCCACAACTTTATACTGGATGCTTCAGAACTGGTAACTGGGCTCAAACTGGGTTAAATTGTACTAAACTAAAGAGACGAAGACTGACTGGAAAATCACCTCAAAAGATCAAAAGATAGCATTTAAATAAAACAGATACTGCACATTTGCCCATCGTTCCTCAACTCTTTTAATAGTAGACAAGACACTTCTGGCTGGTTATCCTTTTGCTCCCCCAATAGCATTGTCTCTGCACAAAGAAGACATTGATATGGTACTTCACAGTGGTCATTGGAGACTTTAGACAATGAAAGTCATGCACGTTGATACTTCAGAAGAGTAGAATCAACAAAATAAAAACATAGAATGTGAAATTAGGTTCTGGAAAATAACTGTATTTCATTTTCACGCTGACCTATCAAATCATCGGTATTCTAAAAGTGGAATGTATATAACAGAATTGATTAGGGAATTTTCAAAGATTGCTTTTTGTCAAAATATATCTCTTCATTTTAGCCATGAATTTAATGGAAAAACTGATTGAAATAAAATTATGTTGTGCTTCTGTCGCCTAATCATTTCATAATTGTCATAGTAACCTGTTTTACATCTGAAGAATTTTGCTTTTAAGTCAAATCATTCCTATTACAAAATCTAGTGTATTTTAAGCTTAAAACGTTAAAATTTTAGAAGAGGTGTTAAATTCAAAGGTAACGTTTCTACTGTCTGAAACACAGTACATTTTTAAGTCTAACTCTTTAAAACCTTGAGAATTTTAAAGATATTTTCAGATAGGATTCCATTTTTTCAAAATTTGCTGTGAGGTAGATAAGTAATTTCCTCCCCATTCTTAATATGTAACCTTATTCATATTATTCATGCTGCATTTCTACAATTATTCTATTAATTGCAGGACCTTGATTTTGGTTCATGGTACTTTTTGTAACAGATTACTTGAAAATGTGTACTTAATGGAGCTGGTTTGTTTTCATTTATATTTCTGCAAAGGTAACCATCGATTTCTGGGGAGATATTCATTCATTACTGAAAACAAGGTCAAAATCAGGCTTTCTTTCAAGTTATGTTGTAACAAGTTTCATCAAAGTGGTTTTATGAAACATTTTCTAAATCACAGTAACTAATTTGAAGCAGCTTTAACGTTGTTATGGTGTTTGAAATTAGAGCAGCTGGCTGCAGTTTGCACCAGGGCAGTGAAAAACTCGACCTTTTTGGCATACTAAGGTTCTTGTTAACAAGCATCATATTTTATTTTACAGTGTCTGAAGTTTCACATTTGAATTTAAGTTCAAGCTAACTTAACCTAAGGGGTTTCCAATGTTAGACTGGTTAGTAGTGAATGAGTTGAAACTGGCTTAAAACAAAGTCCATACAAATCCTTAAAACAGCTCTCTTTAAGCTTTGTATAAACTACATTGGCATAATCCAGATTTTTTGGTTTAGTTCTGCCTCTGCATATGAACTGTAAAAAGCATTGGATTCAGTTGTCATGCCACTGATACTTTTTCCACATAGTGAAATTAGTGATTCAACTGACAGGAGACACTCAGCTCTGGTTTTTGAGTATTGTTATGAAACCTATTTGGAGAGGGAGGTTTGTTATTCTTCAGGCAAAAAGAGGAGAGAAAAGATGTTTTACCCACTTTCCAGCTAGTCTGTTATTGTTTTAAGTTTTTATACCTTGCAAAGTTGCTTTTCCTAGCCTTGAAACTGCAAACAACAGGTTTATTCAAATCTTTGAAAAAGTAATTTCAAAAAACTTTGTAAATGGGTTACTGTAGAATAACCAGCTATCAGAAACACGGCATGAAGCAGCATGTAACTGCATCGCCTTCTGAGAGTCCTGTATTCTGAAAGGCTAAAATGATGCTTTTGTGTTTTCAGAACATTTTTTGGGGATTGGACCCAAAGTGGTAGATTATTTCCACTTTCTGTAATGGAGATTCCAAAAGATATCAAGAAAATCTAGAGGAACACTCTCCAGGTTCAATGTAATATACAGACAGGTCATGGAAAGTAAAAGCTATATTCCTATTTAAAGAGTCACCCAGCTATTTAAACTATATTTCTAGACTTTTACCAAAATGAAGGTGTCCCTAAGTACAGTTTCAGGTAATGGCATTGCAATTTAAAGTAATAAATTAGTAGTAAAGGTATAGAATGAATTTGTGTAATAATTGAATGAATACTAATTTTAATATGTTTAATATTGCCTGCTATCTCTCCTGCATGATTCAGCAGAGACAAAAGAAATAGACAATGCAGGCACACAATGGTCTCTCCATGGCAATTTAATACAAAAGTACACAGAAGAAATCTGACTTAAAAACGCAAAAAGGAAAACTTTCAACTCCCACCTTAAAAATCTTCTGAAAGACAAGAGTATTTTCCAACCTCCCAGCTGCTGAAGAAAAAGAGCATCAGCAAAGGCACATCAGCCAGTTTTTGTTTTGCTATATTTTAGGAAGACTGACCCTTTCTCTAGTTTTCAAAAGAAAAAGATGTGGGCACTCGTTTCCAGAAAAGCTCTTGGCCCGCAGTTCTTGGGCAGACGGAGGCTCTTGGGCTGAGCAGAGCTGACCGCTCGCTCCTGATGGCTCTGCTTTGAGCCCTGTGCCTCCCCTGCTGGCCTTGGGGACCAGGGCTGCTCCTGCACTGGATCCTACCCTCAGGCTTCCCCTACATTAAAAGGCAGTGGACTGAGGTGGAAGTGGGTCGGTTGGTAACGAGGGCCTAGTGTGCACAACAGTTGCGCACTGGGAGGTTTAACTTCAGACTGGAGTTAGTCTGGCCCTGGGAATTTAACACCCCTTAACAGGCAGAGTGCATTGGATGAGATCTTGGAGCATATCTCGTAGTTTCAGTTCCTTCAGAAAGAACTGGAGTTGTTAAGATTGAGATTCACTTGTGAAGTGCACTCCTAACCTAGATTAAGATGCACTCAAAGGTCCCTCACTCTCCTGCACTGGAGAAAGACTTAGCACCGAGTATAACATTGCTAATTCAAAGACAGAGTTCAGCAGCATGAAATTAGTTGTATGTGGGAATCAGAAGTTGATGACAATCAGCTCACAGAATTTTACCAAAAACAAGTTGCCTTCGGCCTTAAGATAGATTTCTGTTAGTCAAAACAACCCAGTGTATTTTATTAGACTGAAAACCAGGCAGTCGCAGTGATTGTTTGACTTCACATGCTGCGAACCATGGTTATACTCTTTAGAGGCCAGGCACAGTCCATTTGGCAGAAGCAGGATGATATCAACAAAAATAATTCAACTCAGTGGTTATCAAAAGCTTTTAGTCTTCAACATCGCCACGCAGCTAGTGAGCGTTTGAAACAATTTGCTGACTACGTCCTGCTTTTTTCTCTTTCCTGGGTTACGTTTACTTTGGAAGCCAGTTTCCAAGCAGTGTTCACCAGTAAAGGCCATCACTTGCTATTACCATTTAGACATTAAATCCTTCTCTGACAACTCAGTCTGCTGGAAAAAGCTAGCTTTTGCTTTCCTACTACACAATCAAATGAACTAAGTTAACTTCCAGAAAGGACATTGGGCTCACTCTCCTGCATATTTCAGCTTCTGTCTGTCAACTGGGACTTGCAAGTGGTCAATTCAAGATGTCAGATGATTTGGGCTTCTCAGGAACCTTAAAATAAAAATCTTCTTAAAAAGCTACACAGTGCCTACTCTGTAAATGGGAACATAGAGAGCTGAATACTGCAACTACAACATGAGAGCACAGAGGGTGAAGAAGGACAGGAGTTTATTTGCCCTGCAAAAGGAGCCTGTGGCAGATATCTCTGTACTAGCACAGCACTGCCAGGAGGACTGATCAGTGAAGATCGAGCTATAGGTTTGCTGTGCTCAGGCAGCAATTACTATCAATGCTGGCTCTTGGCATATGTGTTAAGCTCGGTAGCAATATCAGGCTAATGCTGCTTGACTGTAGCTATACTACAGCGGGTCTGTACCTGCTCATACTAAACCAGCTGAGGTGCCTCCAAACCATTCTCTTCCATCCTGCTGGCACCAGGGTGGGCCTGAACTAAGCTCTGACTGCCCTCATGGATGGAGATATACTCCAGCCATGCCCAGCCCAGGAGGTGCAGAGCTGGCTCAGCTCCTGACAAGGTTCACACTCGGCGTGACTGCAATGACTGCAAGTGGTCCTCTGCTGAGCTACAACGCACTTGGGTTGTCTCACACACAATCATCAGTGAGCAAAAGATGTGCAATCATGTGCCTCTGCTTTGAGAGGACAGACAAGAGAGCACACTGACTCACTTTGTTGCAGTACAGCCCTGTGTACTGTCACCAGCTTGACTTTGACGCTGGGGCCTCTGCAATTACTCTTGGCCTCTGATGCAAAGGTCTCACATCAGCAGTGCTCACACAAACCTGACATTTTCCAGCTGCCCACTGGACACCCCTTTTCTCTGCCAAACCTAGCGACACATGCTAGATGCATGCACATACAAATGCAGGCATTGGGGGCCTGCTCCCACCGAAACTAATGAAAGTTAACTTAATTTACATCAGTGGAGGCTGTGCTCAGTTCCTTAGCAGAGAAAATAGAAGGAGCAAACACAAAAGAGATACAAAACACTTGCTAATGTACCTAGTACTGGCAGTAATACTAAAGCACAACCCATACAATACCGCTCACAGCTACACAATCACTATGCACTGGGGACCTCAGAATCCAATGGAGCATTACAGTCCTCATTAGCAGCAGTGATGTTTCATGCACACCCCCTACAAGCCCCATTTGACGCAAGACAGTAAATATCAAGCCAATACGTTTGTGCATGTATCCATTAATGTAGTTAAAATGCTTTGGAATGAATGCCTGATAGCAGGTTTAGTACTTTAAATTAGCTTAAAGGAAATAACGGCTGGTAAAGCCAAGGCATTATTTCAGGCTTGTTATTTTAAATAAAGTTGATAATAATTATGTTTGCTTTTTCTGGTCTATTCGAGGCTACAGATTTGCTACACACCAGTTTCCAGTACTTTTGTTCACGCAGCAGTCAATTCAACTTCTTTTGGTGTTAAAAATGGAGTCAGAGAAAAATGAAAATATTCCATACTGGGGGGAAGCTTTTAGTCTTTGGGGTATTTAGACAAACAGCAATAGTAATGCAGACCTCAGAGTTGGGCTGATGGCTGAAGCAGCTAAGAACAGAGATGGCAATCAATTTCTCCAAGTTATCCCTGTATCCATCCCCCTTCAGTTACAGATCCATCTCAACCACCCGTAGGAATTCACCCTCAGAAACATCCCATCCAGGTGAACGCAGGTTGATTGTCCTAGACTTTTTACAGTGGTGTGGCATAAAGCAGGCAGCACTTTCCTATCTCCAGCTGTGACACTGACGGCTTAGTTGCGACCAGATGCCTGTCTTCCCCTCCCCACTGAAGGTGACTGTCCCTACAGCTTCCATCAAGGAAGTGGTTCATGTGGGTGCTCCCTAGTCTATTCGGTCAGAATAACCCAGACCCTTTGTTAAACTGTTTAAGAGTTTTCCTTGAAGCAGGGTGCAAGGCACAGAGACGAACAACTTGTCAGGAAAAGCTGGATGGGCAGTAACCTTCAGCAGAAGGACAGACATGCCATCAGCCCATGCAGCTGAATGAACATCTCCCAACAGCCCTGTATTCTCTTCCTGTAGGCATTGCTGTCCCAGTATAAAATGCTTTTACTTACTTCCAGGTGCAGAAAGTTTACTATTTAGATCTCGTATAATTGAAGTGAGACAAAAAATGGAAGTGCAGACAAGTTCTAAGATACTACTGCCTGTTCTTCTTCAAATAACAAGTAAACATGAGACGTATGTGATCTCCAGCTTCGTAAGGCTAGGGTGTCAATGGACAGAGACACATCAAAATGGATTACCTCTAATGGAACTGCTCTTTAAGGTACACATGCTCTTGCTGTATATTTTTTAGTACTTGCAGACACAAACTACTTCTTCCATGTACAAATATCTCAATTTTCATTGTCAATTATTCACCAAAAAAAAAGTTGGATATGAAATATGAGGGTATAGAAAATCAGAGGCTAAATGAAATTATATGTCTTTGCATATTTCTGCTTTTCTTTTTCTGCATTTTCCTGCTTTACATTCACCATTTGATTCTCATGATACTAAGGCAGCTTTTAGTGTAGCATGTTTTGAAAGAGTTGTAAAATATGGAGCAAGTAATTTCCAACTGAGATGAGTTAATAACAGTAATAAAACAACAACCTACATATTTCTCAGCTGAAGATCTCAAAGTACTCAGATTAACACATGAAGCGTCACAGACCTTCAGAAAAAAAAAAAGTTATAGCTAGGAAAATTGAAGTATGAAAAGGTGTCACGATTAAAGCATAGCACTAGCGGAACTGAGAAGGTCATGATTCCTGTCAACAGCTTTCAAGGGCAAAACTCTGTATGGAGGTATGCTTGAGAGGTACAAGCCAAAGGTAAGACAACTATTTAACCAGAAATATCATAAGGAATACCATAATTTCCATCATCTGGTAATAATAGCCTTCTCTTTTATTCCTGCAGCACAATCCACCCATTCTTCTTTCCTCATTATCTACTCAGAAAATATAATATTGAGAAACTGCAAGTCGGTTGTCCAATTCAATAGGTAATTCTGAAAGGTATGGTGTGCTTCTAAGATGCTTAATACTGTTAGGAACAAATATGCTGAGCATTTTTTGCTGCCAATGATTTTAGTGAGAGTTTATACTCTTCAAATTCCCTATTTGGAGGAGTGTTAAAGACTGGGAGTTTGTCTTTATGCATTACAACTCCTTTAAAGGAAGGGGTTTGTTGCAGTTACTTAGTCATAGATTCATACAGTCATAGAATTATTTAGGTTGGAAAAGAGCTTCAGCATCATCAAGTCCAACCATTAGACTAAGACTGCCAAGTCCACCTCTAAACCATGTCCCTAAGAGCCTCATCTACACATCTTTTAAACGTCTCCAGAGATGGTGACTCAACCTCCTTCCTGGGCAGCCTGTTCCAATGCCTGATCATCCTTTCTGTGAAGAATTTTTTCCTAGTATCCAATCTGAACGTTCCCTGGCACAACTTGAGGCCATTTCCTCTTGTCCTATCACTTGTTACTTGGGAGAAGAGACCAACCCCCTCCATGCTACAGCCTCCTTTCAGGTAGTTGCAGACAGCGATAAGGTCTCCCCTCAGCCTCCTTTTCTCCAGGCTAAACAGCTCCAACTCCCTCAGCTGCTCCTCATCAGACTTGTGCTCCAGACCCTCCACCAGCTTCTCCACCCTCCTCTGAACTCACTCCAGTACCTCAATGTCTTTTTTGTAATGAGGGGCGCAAAACTGAACACAGGATTCAAGGTGCAGCCTCACCAGTGCTGGGTACAGGGCAATGATCACTGCCTTGGTCCTGCTGGCCACACTATTCCTGATACAAGCCAGGATGCTGTTGGCCTTTTTGGCCACCTGGGCACACGCTGGCTCATGTTCAGCCGCTGTCAATCAACACCCCCAGATCCCTCTCTGCCAGGCACTTTCCAGCCACTCTTCCCTGAGCCTGTAGCGCTGCCTGGGGTTGTTGTGACTCAAGTGCAGGACCCCTGGCCTTTTTAAACCTCATACAATTGGCCTCGACCCATTGATCTAGCCTGTCCAGATTCCTCTGTATGTCCTTCCTACCTTCCAGCAGATCAACACTCCAACCCAACTTGGTCTCCTCTGCACACTTACTAGGGGGCACTCAGTCCTGTCATCCAGATCATTGATAAAGATATTAAACAGAACTGGCCTCAACTGAGCCCGGGGGAACACCTTCCCTGGCACCGAGGTCAGCCTGACAGACCTGTAGTTCCCTGGATCCGCCTTCTGGCCCTTCATGTAGATGGGCATCACATTTGCTAACCTCTAGTCAACTGTGACCTCCCTGGTTAGTCAGGACTGGTGATAAATGATGGAAAGTGTCATACACGTATTAGCCTGAACTGCGGAGCAACATCAGTTTTCAATCTCTGATGACCAATGATTTGGCTGAGTCCTGCTTGACCATGTACTCTACTGCCTTTCCATAATGCAGATGATGCATGAATTGTCTGCCTCAAAAACTATAGATTTCAGCTCATTACATCATGGAAATAATTTTAACGGATCGAAACTAAAGGATTCTTTGTAATTCCATTGACTGCTTTTTTCATACTGCTTACCAAGGGAAAAATATTACAGGCGTCATAGAAAGAAGACAGAGGTCTAGAGGAGATTTCTCTTTCAGAGAGGTTTCTGAAATGCTGTGTTTCTAACTGTGGGCTCAGATCTTTTCTCTAAGATCTTCAGTGTTCTTCCTCAGGCTGAGAATCTTTTTGGTTAACAATGAAAAATATTGCCAGTCCTTACATGTTTCCTAACAAGATGTGTTCTCTTCCCCTCTTCCCTGTCAGTGTTTTGTGAATGCATAGGTTTCACAACACTCTTCAAGGAACAGTCCTGGGGGAGATGTGTGCAATTAAACTCTACTTAAAATTTGGAAAAATAGAGAAAGGCAACCAGTAGTAAATAACTATTTCAGGGTTCCATCTTCTTCACAGTCCTGGATGTAGAGTCAGTCCTGAAAAGGTATTCTAGGAAAAATGTCTTATAGAAGGTGCAATGAGAAGTATTACAAAGAACTAGCTAATCAAGGGATAAAGTGCGTGTGCATGTACATGCATGTATAGTACAGGTATCTTAAAAGAAAAAAAAAAGAACAATATGGTGTTGCATAAAAGATATTGAGACAAGTTCACATTCATCAATACTTCTTAGTGGGATCTGTATATCATGGTTTACATAGACTCTGTCAGTGGAAGTTATTTGTTGGGAAAAAAAACACCACAGGGCAGAAAGAGAGGTGGAATAGAAAGGGAAAAGAAGGAAAAGGAAAGGGAAAAGGAAAAGGAAAGGGAAAAGGAAAAGGAAAGGGAAAAGGAAAAGGAAAGGGAAAAGGAAAAGGAAAAGGAAAAGGAAAAGGAAAAGGAAAAGGAAAAGGAAGAAAGGGCATGAGAACAGCATGAGAACAAGGGAAAGCACTGTCTCAGAGGCTCTGGGAAACACCATTCCAGCAGCTTGGGTGAAAGTGTACGGGGCTGAGAGTAGAAAGTGTACTGCAGGGTTGCAGTAGAAGGCCCTCACAATCCAAAAGGTTGAAGCACCTTGGGCAATGTGCAGCAATTGCAAATATATGGCATTTATTTTGGTTTTAAGTTTACTGTTTGGTTTCAAAAGGATTTGACAGTTGGAGAATTCCATACTCTGAGTGTTGGTATCGTTTTAATTTTTGCAAAATTATGTGAATAAGCATAGCTTATGTGAATAAGCATAGCCATTTGCTGATACAATAAACTAACTGTATCAGAAAGACAAAAGAATATAAGGTTTAGAAAAAATCTAGCCATAGGAATCTGCCCATTAATTATTTTTTAGAAAAGTAAACTGCTACCCCAAAGACTATTTACAATATTTTAAGATTTAAACATGAGCACTGAAAAACTGAAATGGGATATTAAACTTCTTGTGGATGTGAAGAAATAGGCTAGAATGATGCTCTCCATGCCTTCTGCTGCAGTTGGATGACTCTGCGGTAATGGCTACCAGATTCGTGGGAACTGGGAATGCACATCTGAGTCTGTAATGCAGCCAGAAAGCAGAAGTTTCCAGTGCCTGCATTCAGATCTTTACAATTAAGCACTCCATAGATAAAATGTTTAAATGATCCAGGTAAAGAGGACTTGTGGTACCATGGACTTTGCAAAACTATGCAAGAAAAGATGTCATCAAACACAAACAAATACCATTAGCAGCTTCTGCAAAAGCAGAAAGGAAAAAAAAAAAAAGGAAAGTGAGATGCTATCCTGATAATATGTGTGTGTATGTGAGAAGGAACGTTTAGGTTTCTGTGTTTTTAAAATTTTACGAAAGAGTTTTGTACTGTGATTGCAGTCCACCAAAAAGAAGGTAAGATCCAAGACAAGTGAAAAAAACCCAAGCAGATCAGCATAAAAATAATCTATTCTGCAAAATGCTGGGAATGGATGGGTAAAATGGATATGATTTTTCATTTCTAAAATATAGCAAAGAACAGCTGAAGTTCACTGTTGTAAGACAGACCTGCTCCGATGAACACATCACATTGAACAATAGTGGCAGTTGCAGTTTGGTTGATGCTTCACACAGTATGTGGCAACTAATCATACTCATCTGACCTTAGAGATTAAGATCATAGTAAGGAGTTTCTAGCACTTCCAACAAAAAGTACACAGATAACAATATCTGCCAAAATATGTCTTCATTGTTTGCCTATTGTTGCAACTGAATATATGTATATATTATCTACAAATTGGACATTGCTGTGATGCAAGTGTTCAAAAGACTGATAAATCAAACTTCAAAACAGAAGTTACTGGACTGACACTGATTAAAATATACATTGCTATACAATACAATGACGCTGAAGCGACATAGTCAGGGCTGGTGGGTATGGTCCTTGGTGGTCTTAGTGACCCAGGTGGAGTTAATCAAGCCTAAGAGCTCTTTGACAAGGGGAGTGGGACCTGCAAGAGGACTCGTCTTTCTCCCCTACCATCACACTGAAATCTGAGACCACTTTTCATATGAGTTTTCAGTGTCCGGATGGTTTGGAGCCCTTTACCTATGTTCCTGAACTACAGGCTGGGTGATGTCTGGGTGAGTTTATTTTCCAGGCTGTAGCAGGTACCTGATTGTGTCCTTCGCTGTTTTATTTTCTTGCTTAACTACACCTTCTTGTCTTAAACCAAAAGCAGTCTTGCCAGCTCTTAACCAGTAGGTGACCATCAGCTAGTTGTCCATAGCTCTCAAGCCTCTCTTTTCAACACGTGCCCATACTTTCAAGGCCTCCACTGTTATCCTGTGCCGCAACTTCATGTCATAACAAGGTACGAAGCTCCAGTTCGCACAGCAAGCTCTCACAGCAAGCTGGCAACAACCCCAGATTGGGGCTTGTGTAGTTAGCATAAAGCACCCTTAGCACATGACACAGCATAAGGTGTGTGTCCTGCTACAACCAACGATATTATTTGTACTGTGACACTATGTACAAAAATGGTTATGCCTTGGTTACCAGTTATGCTGTATGAATTCAAAGTAAGCTAATATTAATTAAATCCTCCTTAACCTGTTTCTACTTTACAGGTACAAGAGGTCTGTGTTTGGGTTTCACTCTTGCATCTGAACCACGGAGAACCAGCAGGTCTGACCTCGCTGCTTCCTGCAGCCTCCATGGGAGCAGTGGGTGGTTCTGCAGAGAAAGGGCCCATTATTAGTTCAGAATTAAACCTTTGTGCCCATTAGCTGGAGAAGAAAGGCTGACGTTTGTGGAGTATATATTTCACTTTAAAAAGTACAAGCTCTCAGCAGTCTTGTTGATGGTATCCAAGCTAATGAGCAAATGGTCTTTGGAGTAGGAGTTAACTTCATCAAACCTGCACTCCAGGAAGTGCATTAGAAACAGGAAGGGACACATTAGACAAAATGTGGAACAGCCACTGTTTGTGCTGATGCAATTTTCTTTTTTGCACAAAACCAAATTGTTTGCAGACATGCTTGCCTCTTCTCATTACCAAATAACAACAATTTACTTCGGAGCACAAAAATTTCCTTGAGAAGAAACTAACAAAGCAATTTTAGAGTCTTCCTAGCTCTTTAAATCCCTGGTTAATGACAACGTTGGTTGCTATTGTGCTTGCTCATTTGTTTGTTAGCTCAAGGATTGTGTGACCATTAGTCTAAAATTTGTTCCACTAGGAATTAATCCGTGTTTCAGGGAAATGGCACTGGTTCATTTCTCGCTGGCTGAAGAAGTGACAAGTTTCTTTCTTGCCCTCTCAGGCCCCAGCGAGCCAGGAAGGTTACAAGAGCCGTTCTGCTGCTTCTCCTTGCTGTAATGCATTGGGGAGAGCAGGCAGGGATGCACGAGGAAACTTTTTCGTATCCTTCACATGTAAGAAACCGCACACTAAATGCTCTGTGCATTCTTGGACTGCCTCTATGGATCTGAAAGGGTATTTAAGGACTTCCGTGTCATGCTGAATATACACAGAATGAATTAAACTGATGTAAATCAACACTGATCTAAGTTACTGAATCACTGCTTACGCAAGCAATTCTATCAGAGATGTGAAGTGAGTAGAACATCAAATAACAGAATATATTTATATCTGCATCTGCCTCCCATCTAAAGAGCTGCCCTGTTGGGTGTGTTCATGAAAGCTACTGGCTTCCAGGAAGCATTTTGCATGACCACATGATTCAAAAGTTAGAAAAATTATCAATAAGGATAAGAAGATTTTAGATTCTGAATTACTCAGTGTACATCTTTTGTCTGTGAAAACTTCCTTAGAGCAACACAAAAAAAGTTTTGCCCCTGTGGTACTTCTGATGTCCTACGTTGCTCCTGTCAAGTCAATTGGATAAATTAAGCTTCTTGTAGTTTTCTCTGTTATGTTTTGTTTTACATAACAATAGGAAGATATGCATAGGAGTGGAAAGAATAAAGCTGCAATATTGACATAATTTTATGTTAGATATTGAGTTCTTCTAACTGTAGAGAACAATGGAAATGCTTGAAATTGTATTAGACTCTGGGTTCCTTTGTAGCACCTTAGACTTCATCATCTAGTGTCTGTCTTCAACTATAGAAGCTGATTTTTTGAGATTTGCATTTCAGTGTAATACATTCATGTAAAACTTACTCAGAGTTTTTGTAGTCTTAAAAGATTTCATGATGGCTGAACTCCACTAGTAAAATCTCTCAACATTGATTCCTACCGTTTTAGCTCTACATATTGTCATCTTGCACTTAGTCAGTTCACCAGCTGCTTTATAATTTCTGCCTTAATCCCTACCGTCTTCAATTTAATTAATAATTTCCACAGTGTTATATCACTTCTTTTACATAGTCAGTAGTTACTCTCTTCAAATAAGGATTCTGGGCTAATGTGGTAGAATGTACCTTTGGTAAATCCATGGCACATTTTAACCCATTTTTCACTCACTTCTATATCTTTCATCATTTTTTCCCTCAAATTATGTTCTAAAGTCTGTAGATACTTGATGTCAGGTTAAAAAGATAGCAGGTGCCTAATCAACAAGCCAAAAAGGCAAGCTCTAGCTTGAATTCATAGCTCAGGTAAGAGGAGAAAAATAATATTATGGCAGTCTTGAGAACCAAAAAGACAGTAGATGGAAGCGGCAAGTCTACATAGAATGCAAAAAAAAAGGGCTGATTGTGAAAGATATCAATGATTAAAGAAGGCAAGAAATGCAAGTATAAAGGAAGAGAAAAAGGAAAAATGGGAGTTCTGAGGAATGATGATGAGCAGATAATAATCTCTGCATGATCCCACAATAACTGCTTTACCTGTACATATAGTTACAAAGTTGAGTTTGGAGGCAAAGTCAGGTTATCTAGTGGGAATGAGAAGACAACAGAAATTACCAAACTGAGGTGGAAACAAATTTCAGCATTCACTTGATGGATTTTTAACTATATAAACTGGGCCACCTTTATCCCAGCATGCTGAAGGAACATGAAACTATAACTCTGACAGCGAGGACTGAGCAGAGATACTAACACACCAATGGAAAACAACCAATTTACTTCTTATCCTCAAGAAAAGTGACAGGTGGATGTCCAAGAGACAAGTCAATAACAGGCCTTGTCAGAGATGTGCAGCCAGTGCCACCATGCTAACTGCTGTGGAAACTGGCTGCTCAGGACTGGTGCTGGCTGCAAAATACGACATAACCCCCATCAGCAACTTGGTGCTGCCACTTGGTGTCCTTTGGCTAGTCTCAACAGGGTCCATAAAGTTTTTGAACTTTGATCTTGAAGATGATACTGAAACCTTCCTCTTTACCTCTTAACAAGCTGTGATGTCAGGGAAGTGCCTCTCTGCACCTATACAAAATCTCATTAGCAAGGGCAGCTTCCTGAGCTTGAGCTTTCTGCACCAAATCCCCAAGGAAGAGTGATGGGGAAATGAACCTTTTGAACTCCGATCGCTTGATCTGAGGGTTTGCTGTTCACAATTCGTTTGAAGATGTTCGTCTCCACCTCCTCCCTCCTGAGTGCCACAGCCTGTAGCCCCATTAGCGGTGTTGAGACAGCACTTTGCAGAGCAGCTCTGTAAGAGTGATTGCTGAAACAAGTGGGCTACAACGCTACAGAGAGCAATGCAAAAATCCTGGAAACTGAAAAAAAGCACATAGTAGGGACCGAATGCAGAAGTGTACTGGGATGGAAACTCCCTAAGAGCCATCCCTTCTCCTCAGTCTGCCGAGGCATTTTCCTTGGAGAGTCAGCAGTAAGAGATAGAATGAAAACAAGGATTACTCGTCTCCCTGGGGAGTCCCCATCTGCCAGGCCTGGGAGCCAAGCTTCCTCTTGTTTATTCTGTCTGTCTCCAGCCCCTTGGATCTTTCCTTCCTCTCTGAACAGTGTCCCAGCCATTTCAGATCAAGTGATTTTGGCAAAGGAATGAAGGGCATGCAGCAGTGGGGTTAGACGTCCCTTGGGGTGACTCAAGAGTTCATCAGAATACTGTTCTACACAGCAGCCTTATGAAGAATATTAATAAATAAGAGCAGAAGATAGCATACATCCTTATGATCTTTACTGAGGGAATGGCTAATTGATGAGAAGAATCATAGTAACAGGCAGAAGAATCATAATAACAATTAAATTGCTGTCTTAACAGATGTGGGGTTTGTATCATTGGTATGTACATATGCTAAGAGTTTACTTCTAATTCCTTTGCGTGCAGTTGATTTTTATACTATGTCAGTATTATTCAAACATTTACACCAGAGGTTTTTCCCACAGCATGCTTCCATTTCCTGTTTGAAATTCAGTGACCTTAAATACTGAGAAACTCTTTAAATAGCTTGTGGAGGGTGACACAAGCTCATGTTTTTATTTTAATGACAAAATAAGAATATCTAATGAGGACCATCTATTCATGCAGTATGAATCACCCGGACAAGAATGTTCCAGTTTATCAGCAATACAAAACGAAGCAAGTCATGTCTTATGTTAAGAAAGTAAATCTCTTTTTTATTGTGATGGGAAACATGTACTTTCATAATCTCACTCCAAAATGTCAAAATATAACCTCATTTTTCTTCCTCAGTCTCTGGTAGCTACTAGAGCTCAAGCTTTCTGGGTGGTACATACATATCAAGGTTCATTTTTTTTTTTATTCCAACTGAAAAATCATTTAAAATTTTCCATCTTTGCACATAAAATTACTAATCACTCTTACACTGGTGTCTACATATAACATCAAGTTCTCATATCTGACTTCTTATCAAACAAATGGAAAGCAGGATCCTGAATTGCTAGTCAACCACACCAATCTTACATCAATGTCTCTTCTTTGAATTGCTGATGTGACACCAGTGTAAGATCAGGACCAGATTCTCCCACTTCATCTGCTGAAAGTCAATGACAATAGAAAATTACAGAAAATATCAACTCCATTCCCACCCCTAGGGGTGTGCTATGAAGGCAAATTGTGCCACCATCATGCACAGAAGGTAAGAAACTGCTACAAAACTGTCTTCGCAGTAGGGAATTCAGCAATGTGATCTCTGCTCTGATTCTCCACTGCTCAAACAACGGTGAAATCACAACACTAGAGTTTTCTTTATAAAAATACCCATGGCCAGATGAACTGGCCACCCATACTATCCTCCCCATAAACCCACTGGTAGCAGACACTGGTCAAAAGTCTCAGTAGAGCTGAAGAATGATGGGAACGTGGGACAGGAACATGTTCAATGATGCCGCATTTTGCCTGAAGATGACCACTTCCCCTACAAAAGAAAAAGGGAATAGGAAGTAAATCCTTTTCTCAGACATGAAATGATTGCCCTAAGTTCAGCTGTGGCTAAGGTACACCAGTGTGCCAACAAGAGACCAGGAAAAAGGAAAAATATGCTGTGTGTAGTAAAAACATAACAAAATTCCTCACAATCCTTCCAAACCTGCCCTGTCCCTCTCACCTTCCTTCCAGGGCCTTTTTCCTTCCTTTCTGTTTGACATAGCATTCTCTTAAGAACAATTCGTGTCTGTCTCTTTGGCCTCGGAAGTGGTGTTATCGCTGTGTGGCTCACTCGGCTTTTGTTTTACACCATTTTCTCCTCCTCTGGGTAGAGTTGTCCACTCAGGCGGGCGCTGCCACTGCTCTACCTTCAAGCCCTGGCTGAGGCTTATCCTGGCCGAGTGGGTCCCCTGGCTGGCCTTAATATCACACATTTTATTGATAAGTCCATAGGTTCAAGAGATTCAAGTGATTCAGTTCTCTCATTCTCCATTCTGTATTTTACACAAGGAGCCATATTCTTTATCTATTTTCTGAGCATGCCAAATGGTGACAGTATATCAGATGGAAAGAGGCCAGCCTAGCCACAATAGGTATGACAGCCTGTGGTGACTTACATAGGATAGTTCTACTAATGCCATAGATGCTAGACCTCATAAAAAGGCTTAATGCTGTGATATCACACTGTTAACTTGTAGGTAGTTTATTACTTCTTCTAAACAATGCATCCTGTTCTGCAGCATTGGTGCCCAGCTCTTCTTTGTGCATGCACAATATTTAACTGTTTAGACCTCTGTCAGCTTGCCAGTCATCTTCTCCTTTCTTCTCTCCCTGTCCTCTGAAATTTTTAAACCCTTTGGTCAACTTCAGTCAAATTCAACTACAATAAGAATCTCACAAATACAGTAAGTTGAAGCATCCAGGGAAACAAATTGTATTCAAACTCTCATTTCTATAAGAATAGGTTCTAATTTAAACTTATTTGAACATATTAGGGCTTCTCAGAGCTTACTATCATTCCCATTTCCCTATGTTGAGAGAATGGCTACAGGCTCAGTCTGGTTTACATATCTGAGTACTCGCACAGCAGCTCAGCCTCCAAGCACAATTTTGCATCAGTTCCAGCATTCATGGAAGGATCTTTTTGTTTAAATCTAAGTGTACAACCCAAAATCTCCAAGTAAGCTGAATAAGAAACCTGGATCAAATGAAATTGTGTGTCTCCCATTGTTTGGGTCAAAATTAGGTCTGATGATCCAGTGACAAAAGCATGACATGGAAAACAAATGTCTGAGTCCTTGTTGTTACCAAAAGTTTCTATGAGATGGTAGCTAAGGGACACAGTCAAACAGCTTCAGTTCCCTGGGGCTAATTTTCAAGTGGTTTGGCTCTAGCTGGCCAGATGGCTTTCACAGACATCCAGGAGATGATATTAAGATCAGACAACTAAGAGAAATTTAAGCCTTCTAAAATCCAGTGTTTGGTCTTTTTTTTTTGTGGTTTGACTTCCCAGTTGGTAAATTGTAGACGATAGCATTCCTCTATATTATAGGTAAGGACAAACATATTAAGATCTGAACAGCCTTCAGATGTTACCCTAGCAAGGAGGGCCATATAAATACCTATAAAACATAAATAGTATTCCCGATACTGACCCTGACTTAGTAGTTTGATTCACTGGGTTTTTTTCTTCTGAATTAAAATCTCTCATCCTCCGCCAAGAAAAAAGAAAAAAGCAGAGTTTAAAAAATAATATTAGATACCAAGTGCTAATACGTTTGTTGTTGTAACAGCAGTATTTTTTCTATGTGTGATGGAAATACTGCTATCAACTTGTTATATTTCATCTGCGTGATACAGCCTCTGTGTGTTTGCTTATATATATACACACATATACACATATATTACTAAGACTTCTGTCTTCAGGAGTCAGACCAATGTGACATAAAAGTTTACTCAGTTTAAACTCACCAGTAGTATAGCCTTAAAGAATAAAAAGACTTGGATGTAGATAAATTAAAGATGTCCTTCTGAAGCAATTTTTTCTTAAAAACTGAATTACTGTCCAACATTCACTCAGGAGGAATCAAAGACATCTGTTAAGAACCACTATTTTTGTATTGCCTCCAGCCTTATGTGTTGCTGCTGTTCTGGGTGGAAATTAGAGAAAGCATGATACTTGTATAAATCATAAAGTAATTCACTGTAAATCAGAGTAGGTATTATTATGCAGAATTAGAAATCAGCCAGTTCACTGGGTATCAGTCTTCATAAAATTACGCTATTGCTACTCTTGTCAGGAAGTGAAAGCAAAGAATAATGCTCTGTAGTACTAATTCGGTATATTCAGGAACTACTTAGCAAGAAATGGGGCCTCATTAAGGCATTGACCAAATTCCTAAGTGCAGTTTTTCATAATTATGATGAAATAGGATAGTGGTCAATCCAATATTGTTGATTGGTTAAGCAAAATTTATAGAAGTGTGAGATGACCAGAATTACTCAAGAGAAGTATTTAGAACATGAATCTGATGAAGGTAACCTTGTAAAAGTTAAAAGCAAGTAAACAGTAGGGCACACACAACAGCTATTGTTGGAAAGGAAATCAAATTTTACCAGAGCACAAAAAAATTCTCAAGACATTACCAGTAATCAAATCCTACAATTTCCAGAGGTCCAGTAAATCTTTCATAAATCTTGGGCATCTTAACCAGTAATACTAGGAACACTTTTTTAAGACTTAAAAACACCCCTTTTTTAATCTTCTTTTACAGGAAGAACAAGCAAAGGATAGTATCCCCTAAGTACTATTAATTCTCTTTTCTTAGGAAAACTGTTGCAGCAACACTAAGAACTATGGACTTAAATCGCTGTAAAAACAACGAAGATCAGCATCAAGTCCTGTGCATTTCCATGGTGCACGTTAGCAAACCATTACAGCAGGACATCTATCCAGCACTGGCCACCCTCAGATGTTTCCTCCAGCTAGTGCACAGTACAATGTTAGGCAGGGCAAAAGAGGATGTCTCACATTTATTTTGATGGAAATTTTACCTAAAGCCCTCTCACTGAACATCTTATTGATCTAGATGTGCTACTGATGTGTTACTGGGGAGATGGTACTCTGTCACTACAAGAACTGGCTTAGATTCTTACACAAGAAATAGGTATTTCATTTCCAGTTGGGACAGTTCAGGTGACCAAGCAACAAATTCAAGTTTACATGTATGTTTATCACTGCTTTTCCTTTAAATAAGTTACCAGGTGGAGTGAAATCACTCATATACAATACAGACAAAAGCAACCAAAAGCCAAATATTGTCTGTTCCCACTGAGTATCATCTATGTTGTCCCATTCTGCAGCAACAGAAAAGTAATCAAATGATGTAGCAAGATGTTCCCAAAACTATTTGAATAGCAAGGTCCACACAGAATTAATCATCAAGGATCTGACAAAGATCTGTGCTCCTGCTATAGGTGGTAATGATGTGAGGCCCTAAGTAACTTGGAGCCATAAGAACCTGGACAGCCGCTGTCTCTGCATCCATTCCACAGTGTTCCTGCATGGTCTCATCTATGTTTAGGGATGCTTATTAGTGACAACAGTTGGACTGATATGATGACAGAATAAAGTGCCTGCCTGCACGGAGAGTGGAAGGGGTAAACAATTGCATCCCTGCACCAACTTACTGCTATAAGCAGGATTAAGGACCAGCAGAGGTGAATCCTTTTACAGGTTCCAGATACAATGAACTGAACATTATTGAACATTTTTAAAGCAACCAGTCAGCAGCACCATTCCTAGACTGGATGCATTTTTGCTGTTTCTTGTTCTAACCATCTCAATATGGCAAGCTTCAAGGAACACAATGTAAAGATCTTATTTAAAGTTTTGTCATTTGAAGGAGACAAGAATTAAAAGGGAAGGGAAAGAACTCATCCAAATACTGATGCTGGACAGGTCTACATTTGACACTTTATTTCTGTAAACAAATAGTAAGAAATTTTAGAAGGACATACATACACTCAGAAGTGCAACCGGTCCATACGATGTATCCCAGCAAAGGCAAGGGGAGGAGGCACGGACCGGTCATTCAGTCCAATTACAAACAAATCACTCTATCAGTACTCAGATTTGAGACGGCTTTGTTTGCAGATGGCTGGGGTGCCTGCAGTCACGTCCTAGCGACATTTAAATCATCCTTTATTTCTAAAGTGTCCCAACATACATTGGGACATCCGCGGTAAGTACAAATTTGTATTCCAGTGTTTCAGCAGAGATTCTAAGTCTGTGTAAAGCCCTAGCAAATATACAACTGTGTGTACAATTGCACCATTGACTCCCATTAGTAACTCCGGACAAAATGCTCATCTGCAGTTCTCTGTTAACCACAGAGGCAGGTAAATGAAAGGCAGGTAAACGGTAAGAAAGACCACACTAAGGTCTAGAGATCTGTCTTTCTCCCTTTTGAGTGCATAGGGATTTCTTGTGTTTTCAAAAGGTATTTGGGGATTTTTTTTTTTCTAAGTCCCCTTGGTTTTGCGACAGTGCAGATCTTGCAGTAGTTAGGAGTGTAATTGCTTAGGGCAGCGATTTCTGAGGGTGTCAAGTGAGGCTTTGCCCATGAAGAAAAGATGACACTGCAGCTGAAACACTTCAAATGACAGCTGGGCAAGCTGCACCTGAATTTCCATGCTTTGCTGATTCCTACAACATCATTGCAAGACCTGCAGATCAGCCCTGCCATTCTTTCCCCTGTCCTGGCTGGCACTTGTGTTTCCCCCGCTGAAAGGAGCTTGACCCCATTAGACATCACACAGGGCTCAAGGATCAAAGCAACAGAGGCTACTTAAGCATTTGCAGATTTTGTAAAAGCTGCTTTCAAAACCCTGGTGATGACTGACAGAAAGGGGAGTGTTTGCTTCAGTCCAGAAAGGGTTGATCTGCCGAAGAAGCAAGAAAGGGATGTTTTATGTAGCTGATCTGGAGTTATTCACCTGGTGGAAACTGCAAGCCAGTCATGTGTGAGCACCAATGATAAGAAAGAGCATTCTGCTGTGTGCTGCATACAAGAACTTGCACTGGCCACAGAGCAGCAATGGGTGCTCCCTTCTTGGATTGAGCAACTTGGTTCAGCATCGGTCTGCCGAGAATGAGGAGCTGGAGATAAAACCTGGAGGTTTTATAGGATGGAACACACCGTCCAGCACATCCCTCGTGTCCCTCGCAGATGATATGCACCGCCATGCTAACATGCTCCATGTAACCCCAAGTTCACATGCCAGCTCCGCCCTTGGGGACAGGTGACAGCCGGTGGGCATTTGCTCACGGAGCTGATGAGTGAGCCAGCAAGGCCTCCTGCGAGGGCTGGGATGGGTCTGAGGGCCATGCGGGGCTGCTCTGGTTGGCGGTGCACGAGTGAAATGTGCCGGCCAGAGCAGGAGGGCACGGTGTCTCTCTCCTCGCCTCCGCCGAGGTGGTGCTGGGGCTGGATCGTGGCCCTCGAAGCCCAGGTGTCAGAGCTCATCCAGGAAATCCAAGCAGCCAAAATAAATCTCCACCTACAAGGACAGTGAGAGAAAGTGCTGATGAAACCATGGAGGCAGGAACAGTCGTGACTTTATCCCCTGTGCTTTAGGAAGTCCAATGAAGAACATGTCAGTGACTTGGGTGTTGCTTTGGCCCCTTCTCAGCACATGCGATACCCTCGGGACACAGCAAGTTGTCAGAGATGTGCAGCGCCCCTTTGTCAGGCAGTGGGGCTCGGCAGGGAGCCAGGGGGAGCTGGGATGTCCTTTCCAAAACCCAAGCAGCAGCATCCCTTGCTGTCCCCTGCTAGAAACCAAGGCTTGAAGGAAAACATGCTGCTTTTTTATTGTCTGGTTTTGGCTTCCCTCAATTATCTCAGGGGAAATCCGAGCTTTTTAAGAAGTATTTCAGGGCCTACAGCTACTTGCAACAACTCCCTGCCTCGTCTTTGGCAGAGGTTTGAAAGACGGTCAGCAGAGTCTGCTACACACCTGGGCTCCTCGTTCTTCTTGCCTGCTTGGATTTCCTCAGATGCCCATGCCTCAGAGCTCTGCTGCCAGCTTTCTTCTCTTCCGCTCTGGTTGCCCATCGCTCTGCTCTTCACACGCTGCTTTTCTCTTTCGGCCTTCTTGTGAAGAGCCTGGCAACCTTTCCATCCAATAGTATTGTTAGACAGGTAAAGCCATCATCAACATGAATCCATTCTGCTCTTCGTCAAAGCTAGCTCATGTTACCTGCTCTCCCCAGAGGAGCTCGTCAGGTGTTCGCTTTCCAGAGTGACTGGAGGCTCCTGCAATGGAAATGTGGAAGTGAAGAGGTGGCAGGGACCTACCTGCCCAATATCTCCCTCAGCTCTGAAAGGCACATCCCTCGGAAGGGTTTGCTCAGCTCGGCGGTGCCAGTTCTGCTGGGATCACCACACAAAATGCAACGGCCAACCTGCATCAGCCTCACTCTGCCCTTCTGCAGAGATGCAGGCTGGTGGATGGCCTTGCTGGTCCCTGTGGCAGCAGTCCCACCTTCTGAGAGGGGAGGCTTTTCTGTCGCACTGTTTGTGGCCCTGACATACCTCTGGGGTTTCTGCTTCTGCCCCTGATGCTGGCAACTCCTCGGCCGATGCATGGGCAAGCCCATCCTCCTCCTCCTCCTCAAACAGTTCCTCCTGGTGTTCGATGAGGAACTGCACCAGCTGCGTCACCTGCACGCAGCAGCAAACCATTGGTTTCCAGCCCGGTGGCTGAAAATGGGTCAAACAGCCCTTCCCGCTCCTGACCCTCCCTTCAGTGCAGAAGCTGCAGCTCTGGGGGCCCGGCAGGCTGTAACCGGCCTTTAAACACAGCGTACCTTCCCTGTCACCTGCACCAGGACGTCCAGGGGCAGCGAGTCCTCCTCGGGTGGGCTGAGGAGGTTTGGCCCCACGCAGATGGCCAGGTTGGCAGCGCTCATCCTGCTGGTGCTGGCGCTGCTGCTGGTGGTGTGCAGCAGGGTGAGCAGCTGCTTGAGGAGGAGGAGGTTGGCTGTGGGCAGCTTGCTGGCCACCCTGCGGGAACAGGAACACAACATCAAGAAAGGAGACGCTGTCAACATAGGTCTGCCAGGCTGATCCCAGCCAAGCCCGCCCGAGGGAAGGCTCCCTGGCCATGCCTGGTCCACAGCAGAGGGTCTGCCGTGGCTGAGATACGGCCACCTCTCTCCCTGCCTGCCCTTCTCACAACAGTCCCTTCGTGGAGCAACCCCCAATGTCTGCGGGCATCGCCCCAAGGAAAGAAGTGCTTCTCTGTGCCACTTTCCCTCAATACCGGACCCCACAGCAGCGAGAGCTGGCTGGCAGAAAACACAGCTTTTTCAGGCAGGCCGTGGCTTTGCAGGCAAGTCCCGGGCTCTGGCAGTGCCTGCGCAGCAGCCAGGCTGCTGGCCACACTTACTGCTTCAGCCCCGCCAGCCTCTCCTGCCTGCTGGTGTTCTGCAGGGCGCTCATCCAGTCCTGGTAGAGCTCGTTCTGGAGGAGCTTGGAGGGGATCTTGCGCAGGAACTCCTGCAATGGCAAGGGCTGCGGGTGAGGCTGTGCCCAGTGCCGCCGGCAGCACAGGCAGCATCCCCAGCCCAGCGCTCGGGCTGAGCAGCAGCTCCCGGGTTTGGGCTCCCGCTGTGGCAGGTGCCCGTCAGTGCTGCCAGAGCCGGGAGCTGCCGGGCTCCGTGTCAGCAGGGCTCACCTTCAGGGTGCCGGCCAGGAGGTGCACCGGCTGGCTTTCGAGCTGGACCTGGGCTCCGCTGTCCAGGGCCTCCCGGAGCTCCCGGGAGGCGCGCTCGCCGGCCGCCAGCCGGAAGATCCCCTCCGTGGACGGCCCGTGCTCCTGCAGGACAGCCAGCAGGTCCTGCGGGGGCAGAGGAGGACATTGCTGGGCTGGAGACAGGCCCTGGGTCGGGGGAACTTCCTCGGGGACAGGAGCGAGTGTGGATGGCTCCACAGCTCTCAGGGGGCAGGACAGGCAGTGTCTGGAAGTGGGCGAGCTGGGCAGGAGCCAGCTTTGTCCCCAAGACCCATCTGGGGTCTCTCTGATTGGGACAGCGCCCTTCCAGAGGAGCCAGCGGGATGGGGAGCCCCTGGCCAGGCTTGCTTACCTGGATGGGCTGGGGCAGCGTGCCGTCCTGGCTGCAGAGAGCTGCCAGGGGCCAGCCGAACAGAAGCCCCCTGTCGCCTGAGCCTGATGGCCCGGCAGCCTCTGCAGCAGCCGAGGTCCCTCGCTGCCCGAAGGGCCAGGGCAGCCACCTCCTCCTCCTGTGGGTCCCACCAGCTGCCAAGGAGAAGAGAGCGAAGAGCCATGGAGGAGAAGTGCCAGGGGAGCTCTCCTGGACCCTCTCAGTCCTGTCCCCACACCCCCGAGCGCAGGGGAAAAGCATCATTTGGGAGAAAAAAACCTCAGGGACTCAGATCTCTGCTGCCACTGAGATATGGGGATGGACGTGCCCTGCAGGAAAGGCAGCAGCAGCCCCAGTGCAGCACCAGTGCCCGTCTGCGAGAGGAGGACAGAAGGGCCGTCCTGCCCCGTCTTCCCCAAACTCACCAGCCGAGTGCCCAACTCCACCTTCACTGCCGGACGGGACGACAGGTGGTGGCCGCTGCTCTGCTCCAGCCTGCAAGAAATGCTCTGTGTTCAGAAAGCGCTTTTCTCACCACCATCGAGACTGCACCCCCAGCGATCCTCACCTTTGCCTGGTTCTCCACCAGCCTCTCCAGGCTGCTGGCGTGCAGTGTCATGGCCTGGGCAAGGGGAAAAGAGCAGAAGGTGAGAAGCGATGCACCTGGTGCCGGGGTGGAGCAGCCTCTGGGGACAGAGCAGAGCCAGGAGGGACACTCACAGCATTGCGGCCCCTCAGCTCCTTCAGCAGCTGCTTGAAGGAGGGCATTTGGGTAACCCGGGCTCCCTCCACTCCTTCTGGTGGTCTGTGCATGGGGAAGAGGAAAAAGAAGAGCTCTGTGACACCCAGCCCACCTTTTCCCTCCCCTACCAGCACTTAGAGCACTTGCAAGCTGCCCCAGAGCAGCCGGGTACCACCCGGCAGTGGAGCGGAGAGCAGCGGCGGTGATGAGGACGGGGCTGGGCAGGTGTTGGCTGGACACAGCTGGGCTTACCCAAGGAGCGCGCTGACCCAGAGCTCCTTCACTGCCCGGCAGCTGCAGAAAGAGAGGAGAAACAGCCTGAGTGCCGCTGCTCCCCAGCCTGCGGGCAGAGGCGGGTGCCGGCACAGCCCTGCCCCGTGGGGACGGCCACAGGGGCAGGACGAAGCCCCGTGGGGCAGGACAGAGGCGCTGCCCAGCCCTGCCGTGGGACGTGGCACCGAGACTCACCGGAAAGTGATGACACAGGAGCCGCAGGGCCAGACGAGGACAAGCGAGGTGGTGTGCTTGCCTTCCTCCTCCTCTGTGCCATCGCCGGCTGCCCCCTTCCCGCTGCTCAGCACCCGCAGCTGGTCGAGGGCCAGGCAGAGCTGCAGAGAGGAGCGGCAGCGAGTGACCTGGAGGTGGCCGATCCCTGTGGCTCCCCCCTGGCGTCCCCCTGCCACGGGCACGGCCATGGGTGCATCCAGCACCAGGGTGTGGGGGCCTGGGGCTGGTCCCTGGGTGTCCCTGCCCTGGTGCCAGGGCCAGGGCTTGGGAGGAAAGGCAGCTGGGCTCTGCGAGTCTTACTGGTGCTTGGCGATGACCAAGGTGTCTGTGAAGAGGAGGAGGTCCCTCTTCCTCGTCGCACGGCCCTGGGTCACCCGCACGCGCTGCCGGAGCAGTGGCTCGCCAGATGCCGGGACGGGCACGCACTGCTGCACGGGCTCAGGGTCGTCCCTGCAGAGCAGAGGGTGTTGGGCATGAGAAAAGCGGCTGCTGTGGGGTCTGGCTGTGCCGTCTGGCTGTGCTGGGCTATCCCCGAGCTCTGGGGGCAACCTACCTGGAGCCGCGGCAGCAGTTCACCTGGCCCATCCCGACGAGAACAGAAGCTGTCCGTGGGACACACTGGTGGGGCTCAAGATCGCTGCCAGGAGGCTGGAGAGAAGCTCCCAGAGTGCGCCCAGTGCCAGTAGCGCTGCTGGGCAAGAGCTGCGCTCTCGCCCGTGCCGCTCCGTGTTGGCACAGAACCGTTGCCGGGCCAGCGCCGGGTCAACACAGCATCGCGTTCTAACCGCCGTGCTGGGGGAGGGGCACTGGGGGTCTCCCCACTTTGCCCACGTCTCTCTCGTCCTGGGGAGCCCAGAGCCGGCACAGCACTGCAGGCCTGGCCTCAGCAGCGCTGAGCAGAGGGAAGGGTCACCTCCCTCCAGCTGCTGCCAACGCTTTGCCCCGGGCAGCCCAGGGTACCACTCGCCGCTGCCTTGGGGCACGGGCACCTTGCTGCCTCCTGCTCAAATTGGTGTCCACCGGGACCCCAGGTCCTTTTGTCCCACATTGCCTGCCAGCAGCTTTTGACCAAGACTTGAAGCGCATTATTAAGAGCATTTTCCTAACGCCTCTTAAACACTGATAGGCATGAGGCATCGACCAGCTGTCTAGGAAGCCTGTTCCAGTGTTTGACCACTCTCTGAGTAAACAAGTGGTTCCTAATATCTACTCTGGAGCATTCGTGATCCCTCTACAAGGTCTCTTGTCCCTCAAGAGAATCAACAGCACCTCCCAGTTTAGTATCATCAGACAACATGCTAATGGTGCATTCAACTCCTGCATCCAGATGTTTGATAAACACATTGAGCCAAACTGGCCCTAGAATTGAGCCGTGAGGAACACCGCTGGTGACTGGCCAGTACCTGGTGATCTCAGTTGGCCAATTTGTCCAGAAGGCTACTGTGAAGGAACAGTATCACCAGCCATACTGAAATCCTGAACAACCACATCCCTTGCTTTCCCATCATCTACTAGGCAGGTGACCTTATCATTGAAGGATATCACAACAGGAGCTCCTTACTCATCCATGCTGGCCTCCTACTCCCTTTACTTGATTTCTTGCTCATAGGGATGCATCGGTCTTGAGCTTGGAGGAAGTGGTGTCTGAATATTAACCAGCTCTCTTGGACCCCGCTGCCTTCTAGAGCCCTACCCCACAGGATTCTGCCAAGCAGGGCCTGGAAGAGGCCAAAGTTCCCCCTGCTGAAGTCCATGACTTTACTCCTACTTACTGCCCCCTTGGGTAACTGAGTTAAAGCTGAAACAGAAGTTTAATGAAATATGAAATGTTCTCTTTGGGTACATCATGAAACTTCATTGTGCGCCTAGTGGAAAATGTGAGCTGGATGCCTCTCAGACTGGAGAGTGCAGCCTACTTTCTGGAGCTCTCCAATCACTTTGTCCATCCTGGAAAAAGCATCTGCCATTCAGAAAACCAAGTATGAACTAGTTGTCCATAGCTCAGAAGACAATTAAAGCACCCAAATCAGGGATAAGGTTTCAAGCCTTGACCACCAGTCAAAAAGAGGCAGAAGCAGAAATGCTTCAGTCCTCCTCCTTTCCACCTCAGCACCCCTTCCTCCTGGCTGCTGTAGGATGCTCCAGAGAGGGGACACCCTCTCTAAGTGCACAGGAGGGAGACGGCCCCAAGGCTGGGCCAGGGATGTGCAGTGAGAACCTCACCTGTGTCTGAGAGCTCGTCTCGTGCGCTGCAGATGCTGAGTGAGGAAAGGGAAAGCTGGTCTCAGAGATCAGCTCCATGACTGCTCTGAAAGATGGATTTATACCTGGATCTGCTTCTGAATGCCAATTTGATTATGCATAACTCACTTCAAAAGATTTTCATTAGGTCTAACTAAACTGCTTCTTTCTTGTTTTCTGGATCCCTGACAAGCAGCCCCAAGGTCTGTTTTCCTGAAGCACTGAGTATTTCCACCCATGTTATATAATACAAAGTATTCTGAAAATACTTCATATTTAGTAGCATGTCCGCGTGCCTCAGTTCCCAAGACGTGCAATGGGGATAAAAACAACCTTTCCTCTAACACCATTTTTATGAAACTAAATTAGTATGTTAGAAAGTCTTAAATTCCCCATGATGTTTTCCATGGAAACACTACAAGGAAATGATGGGTTTTCTTTTCAGAGGCACATATAGTAAATAAAGGACAAGGCCATAGCTTCAACAATTAATATAAAACAGAATTCCGCTCATTGTAACACAGTCAGTCTATCTTGTGCACTGAACAAGGCAGTGTACCTCTGCAAAGAGAATACGTGATCATGTCATGAAACATTTAGTCATGCACATGCACAAATGCTTTGCTCTATACCTTTCCCACTCTTTGAGCATTCAATAGAAAATATTTATCCATATATACATTCATTCATAACCATACAGAGAAATGTGTACCTATTTATATGTACACACATATCTATCTATACATATATATAGGAACACTTCGCAAAATGACTGTTAACATTAAAAACTACCTTCTCTTTTTCCTGTCCTATAACATTGCTATTAGTATATCAAAAGCTTTCTCTGCTGGAGCTCCTGTACATGCAGCAGCATTTCTGGTTCTTGCATCAGCCCTGCTTCTTTTCAGGGAAGTTCTGAAAGCATTTCTTCTATTTTTTCCTATAGCACTTTAATAGTCAAATTATGAGAAATGAACCTCATATTTTTGCTGTTTCATGACACATACCATATTGAGATAATATCTTATTTAAGCACAGTTGAAAAAAAAAAAGGTGGAATATATGTATTTGTGTACTAATTTTTAAATGCAATAAAAATTAAATTCCGTTTTTTAACTTCTTTGCTTCAGGGACCTGCTGCTTTTAAGTTTCATCAATCCTTCCATTGATGTTGCGTTACTCGTTTGAGTTAGGAATGACTCGCTTAAGGTACAGGTATCTTCAAGTTATCACTGGCATTTTAACAAACCAGCATTAGTTGGGAAGTCTTTAACAAGATCCTCTGTTCACATGATCCTGCTGTCTGGAGCGTTCTGGGATTTGATGGCAGGTTTTGTTCAAGTAAGTGAGTGAACATTAAAAAGCTTTTATTCACAGCAGGCATAAATCTGGTGGACAGGACAGAACAATCATCAGAGGAAAACAACAGCAGCAGTAAACTCCCTCCCATTTGTGCAAAGTCAAATGAGAACTTATGAGGAATATTTTCCCATCCTCAGTAATTTTCAAAATGGCAACTTGTTTGTCATAGATTAGAAGAAAAGCATAACAGAATATCATTTAATTCAGAGCGTGTATAACTGGCACTGCTGTGTTGCTTAACCATCTTCATGGCAGCGGGTTCTTGCTACCGAAGCTTTGTTCGCAAATACAAAATTTGGTTCTGTCTTTTCTGGAGCTCTGTGAAAACTTCAGTTTAGAAATCACAACATCCTGCATCTAATCTAACCACAGCTACGAAAAAAAAAAAAATATATATATATATATATATATATACATCTCTTGCCTTTTTCCATGCCTGCACTTGCATCCTCTTCATTTTTGCAAAAGATTCAGACTTATTGACCTCACCTTCTTAACTCTTCAAGAACGGTGCTGCCCATAGCCTGTTCTCGAGTTCTGCCTCATCTTCCACCTCGCTCCATCTCCACCTTCTGCTCAGTCCTCTCCTCAACTACATCTGCACCTTCTCCTGTCCTTTGTACCTGTTTTCTGCCAATACATGGAACAGATGCCTAGCCCATCTCCATTAGGTAATTTTCTGTTTCTCCATATTGGTTCCTTAAAAATTCACTGTCTTGCCTTCATGACTCTTCTTGGACTCCCAGGTTCATGATAAGACCCTTCTGATGGTCTGGCTTCTGTTTGTTCAAATGAGGTCATCATCGGCTCAGAGCAGGGACTTCTCTGTCATGACATTAATCCCAAGGTTGTTACCATTCAGAATTAGGCAATTTCCAGGTTAGTCACTCTGAGAGGATACCAGAGAGTACCTGAGTATTGAGAATGGGGTCAGGTCAATAACCTTGGAAGGAAAAGCCTACCTTAGCTCACTGACGTAAGTGGACACATTTCTCCTGTGACTTGTTTCTCCAGACACCACTTGCATGCTCTCCCTTGAGCATGGACTGGCTTTGGGGGTCAGACTAAGATCAGAGATGAACCAGAGAGACTGGACAAGACAGCAAAGGCGAGCAGCAGAGCTAGCTACAGGCAGGAGATGACTGTGGATGATGTGGATCAGGTGGGTTCGACATTTGGCAGAGCACTTGGGGGACACAGAGATGAAGAGGGCTCCTCCTGGGATAGAAAGGTGCTAGGCTTCTAGTAAACGCATTCAGCTTCATGCCAATGCGAATAATTTAAGGGAGTATGACTGACCAAAGATAAACATGATATATGTGAGAAAGTAGGGATCCATGACCCTGTCTGAATCAACAAGTTGCCATCAGTTTTCCTTCCTTTTCCCCTCCAGATATCTCCATGCCAAGCTCTAGCAAATCTTATCCTGCTCCAATTCAGCCTCTCCTCCTCAAATCCTCTTCCATAGGACATGCTGGGAGTGGGAGGGACGTGGGGTCAAATTAATCTGGAAAACAACTGCAAGGTCAGCATTTCAGAAAGCGGTTTCTGCTGCAGGGCCTGGGGGGGGCTCGGAGGGGTGCTGGCTCCCTGAGCCCCCAGCCCTGGGGCTGCCAGGGGACAGGGACACGGACACTAGGGGCTGGGGCCTGGCACTGGCCACAGGGCCTGGCACAGGGAGCAGGGCTCTCGTTCAGTCCCAGCTCTCAGACAATTGCTCCTGGGCTACAGCTGGTTCCTTGGAGCAGAAGAGGTGCTGCAGGGCCTGCTCGCTACCGCTGTGCTGTTGCCACCTCTCAGAAAACTGCGGGATCCCGCTCCACATGCCAAGGGAGATTTTTAGATCTCCTGTGCAGACCCAGACCTCAGGTCACAGTGAGCTTCTGAAGAGCAGCCGGAGAACCCAGCTGAAAAACTAGCAAATAAATAGAAATTGAGGCAGCAAACAAGCTTCCAACAGCTTCTAAAAGTGGCATTTTTCAGTAGAAAACTGTTGGTCAGAAAAAATTCTGACCAGCTCCACTAAATTTTCTTATCTATGTTTCCCCAGCTGTAAAAGAGATGAGTTTTTTATTTCTCTAAGAACAATGTACAGAGGTTCGCCTAACAAACAAACACCTTAAAATGCTTTCAGTATATCTGGAGAAAATCATTGCAGTAGAGTGCAAATTCAGAAGAAGAAAACATCCTGCTCATTGTACTCACAGCTGTAAAGGACTCAAATGATGGATATTTTGTAGAAGTGTCTTCGAAAACTTATATAATATTTTTGGTGTTTTCTTTACACCTAAGGAACTTGAATTTTTCTGAAGATCAATGTCTTCAAAAAAGCCTTATACAATTTACAAATATACTTGGTCCGAATAGATAAGCTGAGGTCTGCCTGTCTAGCAACAAGAATAATCACATATTTCTACAGCAGACCTGATTCCAGAATAATCCTGACTATTATGAACTACGGAAAAACAGACTCTACTCCTAGTTAAAATGGTTTTTGAAGATTTTCTTTAAAAAAAAAAAATTCTTAATCTAAGATTACATGCTTCAGTGCACTGCAAGGGTGTCTGCTTTTCCATTCAGGAAGCACTTTTTTTTTTTTTTTCTCTTTTCCAAGAGGATTTTCAGAAGATCTGAATTGCTCTGCTTCACTTGTCCATAATTACAAGTGTTCAGGGGTATCCTGTGAGATGAGAGCTTTAAACGAAGAGAGAGGGGGAAGGGAGATGACAAACCATTACCAAGTGAGGGCATGGTGGCCTCGAGTGGCAAGCAAAGGGGGTGGGCTGACGTGGACAAAAGCGACCTCATAATTGGCAAAATAGGGCTGAAGGGGGCCCACCTCAAGTGTATGTACACAAATACGGAAGTAGTGAGAAGACAGGATAACGGGGGAAGCTCTCACCCTTTCTGAGAAATCAAGAAGAGTGGGAACCTCTCCAAAATGCACAAATTTATGAAGTGAAAACCATGCTTGACCAAGCTGGTAGCCTTCTACAAGGAGGTGACTTGCTCAGTGGATGAGGGGAGAGCCGTGGATGTTTATCTTGACTTCAGCAAAGCTTTGGGCAATCTTTCACATCACTGCCTCCTTCAAGACAGGCTGAGGAATTATGGACTAGATAAATGGACAACAGTGAGCTGGATGGAAAGTTGGCTGAACTGCCAGGCTCACAGGGCTGTCAGCAACCTGCTCCTGGATCTGCTGAAAATATATATACATTGTACACATATGGTATACAATAAATACATATTATACATACACATGCAGACACGGAAAGTCTTGTCCATCCATTTTCCCAGTGCAGAAACAAACAAGCATCTGGGAGAAAATGAAGCTGGCTCCAGGTAAACCCAATAGATGTATCATGGGAGGACGGCAAAATAAGTTCTAGCATTATTAACTGGAGAGGTAGAACAGCATTTATCAGGCAGAAGCATTTTAAATCAACAGGATTCATTAATTTGCATCCACGTATCACCAACAGTTTTGATGAGGAGAAATATGACTTACTGGTAGTAAAGTTTAATACATCTTGAAATATCAGGAGACTAAAGGTCTGCAAAAGTTGTACGGATACTAAAAAAAGGCAAGCAGGTTGTCTGACAGAATTAGATGACAGTTTGCCTGATGTTAATCCCAGGCAGAAAAATAGCAAGTTCTACAAGGGATCTGATTAATACAGAAGAATAAGAATAGCAAAATACCAGTCTGCATGGCTTTAAGGGAACCATATCTTGTCAAATGAACTACATTTTCTTTCACAATCAGACTATGAACCTGATTTACACAGGCAGAAGCAAAAATATAGGAGTTTATAAGACATCAACTTTGCTACTATTTAATATTGCTAAATAAAAATTAACACTGACATGTAAATTAAACAGAGCCTAGCTAAAAAGTGAGCGCAAAATCTGCTAGCAGATACCTGGAAAATCATTCCCAAATATACACATTTCTGTAAGGTTTCCTCAGTGATTAATATTTATTCACAGATGTTCTTCATACAATCACAAGCCCCACTTTAACCCTTGCCAACATCTGTCTGGAGAGGGTACAGCCCATGGCTCAAAGCAGGTGATGTGCCCTTGCCCTTCAGTGTGCTTTCAAGAAAGGCCATTATTTTGAGTTTTCCTGTTGTCTAAGATCACATCAGCTATTTCTATTGCTTTTCTGAGACGCCAGTCTTTTCCCTAAATGATAACCCTTGCAGATCTGCCTATTAATATTGCTTCACAAAAGGAATTTCTTTTTCATAGACTCGATTTTTTCCACTGACTTCAATAGATTACGTGTCAATATCCAGTGCATTTCCCAGGCATATACTGTGCTTCCCTGCCCTACTTCTTTAACACACAGGTCACCAATGTCTGCAGTTGTACTTGCTGGCTGCACTTCCACAGCAGGCCATGTCAAATGGCATCTCTGCTCTCAGCAAATGTAACCTCAAGAAAGTACCCTAAGAGAGAGAGCTTGTCTGACTGACACACAGCCCCAGATAAGTCAAATACTTGGCAGGTCAAAACAAACCTGGTGACAAAATGTCTTCATCTACTCCATCCACTTCTTCTATGAGATGAAGACACAAACCAGGTGAAGAGCTGTCTTATAAATACAGAAATTGTTTGGGCATAACATATTCCTCCTTCTCTGTTTCTAAATCACAAGGAATATCAGAAAGGAGAGTTGGTTATATCAGAATTTATAGGAGTTTCTGAAAACAACTTCAGGTTTAAGTTTGAGGAAACTGTCATGAGTGTTATACCAGCATGACTGAAACAACATCTCCTCTGCACCGGTTACACAATTTTACAGTTGTTTAAGCAACAGTTTACAGACTTTTCTGCCACCAAAAGAGCCACATTATCAGGACATCTTAAGCCACAAGAGAAGCATACACTGTGCTATAGACAGCATACATAAGTGTGCTTTGCATAGTATTCATTTGCCTTTGAGAAAATAAATGCCCCAAATTAGTCACTCCATTGCATATTGTGCTATCAGTTTACTGCAAGTTCACCATGCATTGAGAGTCCGTCCCAACCCAGAAGGCCCACCAGTAGCTCGTGGTAGGTAAACCCCAGCAGGAGCACAGAAAGCACCAGCTGACACCCCAGCCAGCCCCCAAATCCTGTGAGTGATGGCCGATGGAGGTTCGGGGTGGCAGAGGAAGGGGTTTTCATCGCCATCGCTCTGTACCCAGCCATACACTCAGCCACAGCCAGTTTGCCCTCAGGAATGGCTTCCCCAGGAGGCCTGGAAGAGGAGTCGGTGGGGGCAGATGGTCCCTGATCAGTTTGGGGCATTTCTACAGTGGTTAATTTATGTTCCTTTTTAGTTGATATTATTTTGTAGATGACTCACTCAGACACCTAACTTTTGCTAGGCACCATGGAGCAAGCCCAAAGCAGATTCATGTATCCCTCCTTTATATCCTTGACTTAGAAAAATTCCTTACAGGAGGAGCATATTTATGAACTTTCCTTGCTCTTGGGTGGCTCCTAAAAAAGTTGAATCTAGAATTTGAGCACTTCCTTTTCCAATGTTATTTGAGAAAGGAAATTTGTAAATAATTGGACTATGCGGTTGATGACACTAACTATATCTATTAGTGTATTCATATATACAACGGCTGTCTTCAGTAACTCTGTAAGTAGTGATGTAGGAAAAGACAGAGGTTTTATAATGAACAACATCAACTAGTCAATAAAAGTGTATTTGTCTATGAATTAACTGTGGAATTTTCCTGTCCGTTTAAATATTCTTTCATTACAGCCCAGAAAATAAATTAACTCAAGGCTTTCTCAAAGTAACACTTTAAAAGTTATCCACAAACTCACCAAATCAAAGCTTGTCACTTACTTTCTTCAAAGTCAACACAAACATATAGCCTTTTAGGTTTAAAATTATTGTATAGTTACTTCTGTGAAGGACCTTAATCACAATTAGTTCGATTCAACAGAGGTATCACTTTATAACAAAGCTGAAGTACACTCTATAAATGCAACACAAAGGAACACCTTGCACCAATATGTCTGATCCTAAATTTAATTAAGGATTTCAGCTAAAGATCTTTTGCCTTGATTGACTAATCTTGGGTCCTAAACTGAGACTTCATCTTCCAGAAAAATGCCAGACACTGATTGTGGTACGTATATAATTAACTCCACCTGCAGCCAGTTCGGGCAGGGATGCCAAAGCTGCAGGAGCAAAGGGAGCCCTGGAGGGTGCAGGAACCCTCACTCTCTGGTCCCAGCGGGGCTCCAGCAGTGCGGAGGGAAGGTCCGTTCCTCAGGCTCAGATAAAGAAAACCAGGGTACACAAGTCCAGGTGCCCCCAAATTCCCTATATAGCTATACCCAATGGAAGGAATGAGCATCTTCCCATGTACCCACCTTCATCTGTCAGAGCCCAGAGGACACCAGAAGGCTGGCTCTGCTTTACTGGTTGTGTTTAATCTCTTAATTTTACTCAGGTTTCTGTTTCATTTTAGGAGATGGGGGCTGTAACTGCAATACAGCAAAAAGACTCAACAATTGTCACACCACAAATTTATACTGAAATTTTTATATGTGTAAATCAAGGAGTTACATTCTCAATGCAGCTCGCTGCGGGCATTGACTGTTTCATATGGCTAAATCACATTTGTCACAGAAATTAAACTGAGGCAACATGACTAAATTTCCACCTGCAGTTACAGCAAAATAAATACGAGACAAAGTTTTTGAACTAGCTCTTTTTTACTATTTACCTGTCACTTCCAATTCATTTCATATTCACATCCAGTTTTCTTAGTGGTGTGGAAAACAAGTCCTGAGCCTCAAGCTATTTCTTTTGTTCTCTTAAAAAATGTAACTTATGTATTAATATCCTATCAATCTGTACTCCAATAGTGTTCCCCTCCATCTCCCCTGGCCCGAAATCTTAAAACTTAGCCCAGGAATGATTATTTATTGCTGGGCCTGATGATGCTGCAGGTGCTCCTCAGCCCACCGCTGCAGAGGACAATCGCTTTTCAGGCCAGACACAGATCCCGCTTTGCAGAGCCTCCACCCCATGTCCCACTCCACATGTATGTTGTGGACAGACACTGCTAAGAAACGAAATAATTAAATGGAGACTGTTTTATAAAACCTGTGTACCTAGTTGTGCTGCCTTTTTCTTTGACGATCAGAAGTACTGCATGAGAAAACAAACTGACGGAATCCACTACCCTCACACCAGCACAAAATGGCCATAAATCTCTCCACAGTCACAAGGTAATGAGAAAGATGCTAAGAGGAGTTAAGACAGGCTAATTGGGAACACTTCTGAGAAAACTCCTCATTAAAAAAATACCTGTCACTGGGAAAAAATGCACTTAGTGAGGATTTACACAGATTATATCTAAATTGGGTGAGTATTTTTCTGGCTCCTCTCAGTTCTGTGTTTCTAATAGCATTTTAAAATCCTATTATGGTTAAGAATGGACTTTTACCTCCTGAACTTACCCAGTCTAGTCCAGTGGACAATCTGAAAGCAGACCTCTCTCTCTACAAACATAAAATTCTCCTGAAATGTTCTGACCATAGTCATCTTTCATTTGAAGCTTATAAGTAAAAGAGCTCAAGTATCTTGTGCGTTTGGAGTGGATTAAGCACAGCCTACCCCAACACGTCCATCGTTACCATCTGGGTCTGGACAGACCATGGGGAATTTCTCAGCTGGGAGGGTCTGTAACTCCTTCCACACAGCCAGACCTGACGGCAAAGCCTCCCCAGACCCATGTCAGTCTGTCCACAGCCTGCTGGGGCTCAGCAGCCCAATGGCTCAGAGACCACAGGTTGCAGCGTAGTCATGGCCTCACTGTACCCACCAACATCCTTCTGCAGCTTGGGCTGGGGTACAGACACAAACGCCTGTTTACTTTCTCCCACCCATCCCTGTGTACACGGCACTGACTGACAGCCGTCATTCAGATCCAGTCAGACAGACAGACAGACAGACAGAAAAATCCAGGTGTTTTTTCTTTAAAACAAGCACTTCTGCTAGTAAAAGACAATTCATAGAATCATAGCACAGTTTGGGTTGTAAGTGATCTTCAACCATCATCTAGTCCAACCCCTGCCATGAGCAGGGACATCTTCACCCAGCTCAGGTTGCTCAGAGCCCCGTCCGGCCTGGCCTGGGATGTCTCCAGGGATGGGGCATCCACCACCTCTCTGGGCAACCTGGGCCAGTATTTTGCCACACTCACTATAGAAAATTTCTTCCTCATGTCTAGCCTGAATCTCCCTTCCTTTAGTTTAAAACCATTGGCCTTTGTCCTGTCACCACAGGCCCTGCTAAAAAACATCTGTCCCCATCCTTCTTATAGGTGCTTTTAAGTACGGAAAAGCCACAATAAGATCTCCCCAGGGCCTTCTCTTCTCCAGGCTGAACAACCCCAACACTCTCAGCCTTTCCACACAGGAGAGGAGCTCCAGCCCTCTGATCATTTTTGTGACTTTTTTGTGATCATTTTTGTGACTCTCCAACAGGTCCATGTCTTTTCTGTACTACAGACTCCAGAGCTGGGAGCCTGGTCCACTGCCTACTTGGCTCTTTATCCAGCTAAGACCCAGATGACACAGCTGATGCTCTCGTATTCATTATTATACTGCATGTTACTTATACTTCCACAAGCTCAAGACGTGCAGACTGCTACTCCTCACTCCTGTAACCTCAGGCTCCTCTGGTCTCTGCCCAAGCTGCGGCACTGGTACGTCTCTGCTTGGTCTTGTACCTCTCTTTACTAAAGCAAATGAGTTAAAAGACACTAACATTTTACGGTAGTAGCAAACAGATTCTTCAAGTTAAGAAACAGGGAACTTCACAAAACTGCGCCCAATCCCACCAAGCCAGCAGGGAGACGGCAGTGGCGGGGTAGCAGCCTTGCAGGGCGCCCGCGACGCTCGTCTGCTCAACCATGTGTGAGGAGCACAGGAGGAAGATGTTTCCCCGAAAATAAAATTGTGGCTTTTTCTCAAAAAAATCTGAAAATTCTGACTGAAGACTAAGAGTCTACATTTTCTTTCATATGGCACCTTTGAGACGTTTTTCCTGCCAGGCCTATAGATAGCCAAGCTCCCATCTATTTGCTGTCATTAAAAATGTAACCGTTATTTTTAGACTAATTTAAGCACTAACCTCAATGTCCAGAAAGGGAGGCTATTGTGCCCACTGACTGAAAACTCCCATATTTTGTGCCTTATGTCCTGGAGACATCCCATCACAAGACTGACACCTTCCACTTAGCCCATGGAGTGCTCCCTAATGGCAGTGCCAGCTTTCCTATTTCCAGTGCTCCCAGACCACTAAGCGCCAGCATTTTGCCACACTAGCTCAGTGTTCCCACCAAAGAAAATGTTATGTTTTGTACACAGAGGCTATGCCGTTGCAGGGGGGTTTATGTACACTGCTGTTTCCAAAGCAGGGACAGCATAAGGACAATCAAGGAGGTGCTGTCTCCACAAGGACAGATCCCTGCTGAGCACATCTGTAACCCCACACAGTTTGTTAATCCTCATGGCCAGAGCCGAGCTGCTGGGAAATGCTCCGGTGCAGGGGCGGGTGCACATCGAGTGCTGCCTTCCCTGAATTACGGACAAAGTCAGGATCAGGCTACTGAGCAGGCTGCTTTATTACAGCTCGATGGCGTCTGCACTTCTCAGGGAATTAAAGTGCTTGTTTGATATACACTGTGGCAAAGCGGTGATTTGTACAACAGATCACACCTGAATTTTCTTTTTTAATTATCTAAATAAAAGGTGGTTTATAATAACAAGCACTAATCAATCATTCATTTCCATTATAATGAAGGAGTTATTCTTGCTTCTGCCTTTTAATTATTAATTAAAAAGGACAGAAAGAAAGTGGAGAAAAATTGTTTAAGCATCTAAAAAGGCATTAGCAAAAAAAAGTGAAGCAAAATCTGAACAATTACATAGCTGGATTCCTTCAGACATTCCACTAGAAAATAGAATGTGCTTTTTCTTCTGATTGCAATTTTCTAATAAGAAAAAGGTTATTAAAGTTGTAATATCTAACAGGCTTTGTATCAAAATATTATTTTATATTACTTGGACCTTCTCAGCTTTTTTATTCTGGTCTGATGAATTCTGTTCTGTTTATTTCTTGGCATTTTAATCAACTGTCAATCTACGTGGTCAGATCAGAATTAAATCAGAGAACTAGAAAACTTTGCAAAATACTTAACCTTGCAATAATGCAGGAAATTATGTAGTACTGTGAGCCAAAAATAGTTGCAAACATAAAAAACAGTTGTCATAGGTAGGAGACATACAAAATGAAGACATTTTCTAAGTTATTAGTTTTATACTTATGTGTCTGTACTGAGTTCTCACTTTCATAATTCATGTATTTACTTTTGCAACCAAAAAACGTAGAAGAAAAAATAACTTCTGTTTAACATCTGCTTGCTGTAGAAAATTAATTGGGTTTTGACCTTTTTATCTGCAGCTACATAGCACAAAATAGCTGAGACCTGCAAACAACTACTGCATTTTCCTGTATATCTCATAGTTTCCCTATCCCTGATTCAGTTTAACAGCTTTGTCAGGAGTTTATTGTCAAGTGAGTGTTGAAAGAAAATATGAAATTACAATCTGCAAAAAATGTTAAGGGGAAAGCAGAAAAATAAGTTGGGAAGAAAATATTTTACAAAGAAAATGTTTTCTTGTCATCATACATTTGTCTTCCATGAATCTGTCCAAGACATTTTGGATACATGCAAACTTCTACTGTCTTTTTAGCAAACTCCAAAGCTTTGCTATAAATTTTGTGCAGACAACTGCTTTTTTGTTCATTTCAAACTTGGCAACAGCTGATTTTACTTGCTAGGTCTTGACACATGACAGCTGTTCTCTCTTCACCCTTCCCATGGCACTAGAGATGCTATAGATCCCTTTTGCACTCGCTGCTCACCAAGAGGGTCAACTTATTGAAGAGTCTTATTCTATTTATTTGCTTCCAGATGGAAGCCATTCCCTAGCTTGAATCATCTTTGTCTTCTTTCTTTGTATCTTCTTTATTTATAGCTTGCCTCAGTTCTGGTCCTACTACGCAAAAGAGAGGAACATTGAGGGTACTGGACCCCGTGGCTTCCCTTTCTTCCCTCTGCCTCACCACCACGGGTTCTGTCTGGGCTCTGAAAAAGTCCGAGAGTGACTTGATTGTTTTATTTGGGTTTTCTTTCCCCAATTACATTTGTCATATTGCCTACTGAGGGTCATGCATTTTTTTCCCCAAGTGTTCTAGAACTTGCCCCTGGAAGCCCTTGCTCCATCCAGAAGCAGGCAGCTGCCTCCGTGCTGTGCTGTGGATGGACCCTGTGAAGGTGTCTCAGTGACTTTGGTTGCCACAGTTTGAACACCCTGGAAAGGTCCAGTGCAACTACACTTGTGCCTGCAGTGCCTGTGCTACATGAGAGTTGCACAGAACTCGGTACAGTTACTTTTATGTGAAAAGATTCATTGACATGAGCCCCTCTTCCCTAGTGCTAAATATAAAATACCCCGTAAAGCATTACATGGCACTGCAGAGTAAATACAAAAATATCCAGTATAACAAAAGAAAGAGGAGATGCATGAAAAAACACAGTGCATGGAAGCTCTGGCGGGCTCTAAGGGTTTTCTTACAGAAAGCAAACACCAGTGACTGCAGACCTGGGCTACAAGGGAAGCCCAGCGCAGGCATAGCCTCCTGAACCTTGCATCCTGCGCTGAGGCAGTGCAGGTGGGTAACAAGTGACACCACAGCTGGAGGAACCTGTGTGCCAAATATGCACAGGGTGAAAATACCAAAATAAAATAAAATATAAAATATAAACCATAAACCATAAAACATAAAATAAAATAAAACAAAATAAAATATAAAATAAAATAAAGTAAAATAAAATAATATAGAATAAAATAAAATAAAATATAAAATGAGATAGAAGAGAGAAGAGGGAAGGGGAGGGGAGGGGAGGGGAGGGGAGGGGAGGGGAGGGGAGGGGAGAGGGGAGGGGAGGGGAGGGGAGGGGAGGGGAGGGGAGGGGAGGGGAGGGGAGGGGAGAGGAGAGGAGAGGAGAGGAGAGGAGAGGAGAGGAGAGGAGAAAGGGTTAAGCGAAGCATTGACGGGGACGCGGAGCCGGGCCGCTGCAGCTGCAGCGCTCCCGTTCCGCCTCCCGCGGGCAGCGCCGCCCGCAGCTGCCGGCCCGGGCGGTACGGGCCGCACGAGCCCGCGCCGCGCCCGGCGCTCTGGCGCCCCCTGCCGCCCGGGCCACGGGACCGCAGCGCCGCCCGCCCCCGGCACCCGCGTTACCCGGGCCGCCCGGCCGCCCCCCGGCAGCGGCGCTCGGGCGTGAGGAGGCGCGTCCCACGGGGCCCCGCCGGGTACCCAGGGCCTGCCGGGGGCCGCTAGTCCCCGCGTTCGCAGGGGTTAAGCCCTGGCGGCCGAGCGGCGCGGCGGGAGAGCCGGCGGCATTGGCAGGTGGCGCCGCCGCCACCCGAGCCGGCCCGGCCCGCCTGGTTTCGCTGGGGCCTGGAACCGCCGGCTCAAAAGCAGGCGGGCCTTGTGTCCCGTCACGCTCTTGGGAGCTGAAACCGAGTGGAATTCGGGCACTTGGCGGTTCTTCGTAGTTGACGGAAGAGTTGTACCTGGAAAAACTCTGAAAAGTTTTGAATGTTTTTTATAACAAAGCCTTGCTGGCCTCAAAGCTGAGCTTGGTATTTGCTTCTGAAGGCTTGTTTTTGTTACACAGTCTTGTCTGCAAGCCTCCTGCCAAGGACAGTCTTCTGCAAAAATAAAAACCAAAAATGTCAGAGCATGTGAGGCTGAGGAAAAGCTTAGGCAATGGAGAAAGGCACACAGAAAAAAAAAATAACAGAGTGCAAGCCTGTGTTTTACTGGTCTTACCAGACTTCTCTCTTACTGAGAAATGCATTAGAAATCCATACCTGGGTATGTCTGCTCATATGGGATTTCTACACACACACGTGCACACATAATGCTAAAATTTGAACTCACGGAGCAACAAAGCTTTAATAAAAGGACTATTCCGTTGTGTACATGAGTTTTATCTTTATGCAATACTGCACAGTACAGTGTAACTTCCACTGTTCCATATAAGAAGGATTTATTAGAGCATGTTGCAAGAACTGAACTTCTGGCTGATGAATATAGAACATTTCAGCAAAACTTGCATTCACTGAAAGCCAAGGATGCCTTCCTTTCATCAATTTTAACTCATTTTACAATGAGCTGCAAAATGAAGTGCAGACGTTCTTTCTGGATTAGAACACGTGGTAGATCAGTACCCAGCCTGGAAATGAGTGTGCATGTTCCCTTCTGTTCTCTGTACAGCCATGCAAGGAGAATTCGCACAGAGCAGCTGTCCTATTCTGATGGGTCATCTCTGCTGCCTTCTGGGTCGGTGGTGGAGCTCCTGCTCCAGAGGGAGCAGTGCAAAACAAAACTAAAGTCACCGGAAAGGTTTCTAATTCACTGACTGTAACTGTTAAATAGCTCCTATTCTTCAAGTTTAGGTGTAGTAAATATAAACCTAGTTGCAGTGGCTGTATTTAGAAAGGGTCTAAGTCAAAAGTAGAATTGGCGTACATGCAACATCTTGGTAACTCCCTGATTACATATGGCTCAACGCAGTTTGACAGCTGGAAGCTCATCTCTAGTTTCATCTCAGTTTCACTGCCATGGTGACCTGTTTCCTACTGCCCTGCCCTGCCAGGATGTTGGGAAGGGTTCCGGCATCTCAAGCCATCTGAGGTGTTGTTGGGTATCCTGTCTGGCCCCCGCTGCAGCTCCAGGGTAGCCAGTGTCTCCTATGGGACCTGTGTGAGACATCCCACATGTGGCAGAACATTTCCAAGGGCTCTGATGCCTCTGTGTAGGCAAATTAATCCCTTTCTCCATGCACCTAGGACTTGCTTTGACCTGATGAGCTCTGGACATTTTCCAGGGCAGCTCAGGTAAGAAGTGCAGTTTTCCTTTGCTCCCTGTGTAATCAACAGAGACAACTTGACTTTCCTGCGGGCCATTTAAGGTCTGGTGCAAGCTCTCCATGTGCATGCTGGTGCACTGAGGAGATGGGGAGCACGGAGTAACTCAACTCCCAAAGTTAAAAGTCTCAGCATATCAGAATTCAACCTTTTTTTTTTTTTTTTTAATTCCAGTGATGAAGCTAGCATGAAATTCTGGCTGCTCAGGTGGTTATTTGTTGAGCCTGAGCACTGTTCACAAATTCGGAAAGTAAGCGACAAGGACTTCAGGCACCTGCAGATGGAAACCTCTGCATAAGCAAAGGTGCAGTGCTGGAGGAGCACCACTTCAATGCAGATTCCTTATTATTTACTAGCACAAAATAATCTGGACACATACAAAGTCATGAGCTATAAGCAATATTATCCTGTCCTGAGGTATGCAAGTTTAGAAAACTTGGTTAATTTATGTTAAGGCTGGCTTTCTGACCTTTGCGTGTGGAAAGTATTGGATTATTTCTCTCTTCTACAATTTCTTATCTGCTGTTTTCCAAGTCATATAATTTCCTACCAATCTAGCTAAAGCCAAGTTTAAAAAATGCTGCCTGTTATTATTCATATTGGGGGAGCAGCTGCTCAAAAGAGAACTATCTCACTATTTCCTATATCATTTTTCTGCAATAAAAAGACTGTGATAGACCTAACCTGGTCAGATCACTGTTTTGAGCAAAAAAGGAATGATTTGGTTCTGTTTTAATCTTGGAAAGATTCCAGTTACATGGTCTCCAGATGTAATGAATGTGTGCTTATTTCATCTCACTTCTTCTAAGGGAATTCACTCTTTTTGCCCACAAGGAGAAGGACTCACACATCAAAACTTCCTTACCCACTGCAATCTCCTATCAGTGCTGACTGCGAGCTTTACACGGTGGCTTTATTTTTATCATACAAGAACGTGCCACTGTAGCCTTCACAGGTCTCTTTCAGTCAAGCCACAGAATATGGTGATTTGGCTGCCTTGGTCGCTTCCCTTTGCATTTCATAATAAATTGCTTAGTGTGCACGCTTACCCTTGCCACCCTCTTTACCTTCATTGGTTTCAGAGCGAAAAAAGGCATCAGTTTTCTCTTCCTCTGTCTTATCCCTCACAGCATGTGTTCTTCTTCTGTCCGCATTGTCTTACTTATTCTTGACACTTTCAGGTCAGGAATTTCACTTATTCCAAAGAAGTGCTTGGCAGAATTGCTACTTATGTCTCCTTTTGAAATTTAATTCTTCCTTGTTAAAAAGAGGTCTTTCCCCTGCTGCAAGACAGAAAATCCATCACTCTTCTGGACTGAGCACCAGACCCCATGCACAGCTCATACCCAGGTTGATATCACACCTCTGACTTGGCCAGCAGTGAATGTTTTAGATGCTCCAGGAATCAGTGTGAGATGAGAGCAGCTAAAGAGTGATTTTTCCTTTATACCTTCCCATCTTTCACAAGTTTGATGTTTAGGAACTTCCTGACCTGGATCTTTACTGTGATGGTGGTTCAACACTGGAGTAGGTTGCCCAGAGAGGTGGAGTCTCCATCTGTGGACATATTCAGAATGCAGTAGGACAGGGTCCTGGACAACTTGCTCTAGGTGACCCTGCTTGAGTATGTGATCTTGAGAGTTCCCTTCCAACCTCAGTGATTCTGTAATTCTGTGATCTCTTTCCATTGATTTTATCGGAAGTTGAAACAGTACTCAAAAAAACCCCTATCATTCTCACTGCTGAGGACTACGCAGCTGAATTTCAGGTGCATCTGGGCCTGCACTCTGGACACTGGATCCTACCTTAAGTTCCCAGTCTAGGCAGAGATTCAGAAAAAAAAATCACACTGCAATTTTAGTACTTACTTGAAGAACCTAATTTCTAGAGGGTGGATATTTTGTATGCTAAAGGCTTGGGTTTTTTTTGCCATTGCCACTACTTTTCAGTCACCTTTCAACTTCAGAAGTAGGGAAAAATAAAATTATGTGAAGAAGTTCTAAGGATTTTTTAATTTTAAATTTGAAGAGAACAATCCTGTCCTCCTGTTTCATTCCTGGCAAAGTCATTCAGTTTACCATTATAACAGGAAGAGCTCATGTGTGTTTCCCTATGCATTGGAGACGTTGCAGAAACTTGACTTAAGAATGATGTTATTGTTTGCTGTTGGTCTGTAGTTCTGTAACCAGGATGATGTCACCACTTTTGTAACAAATAATTGCACTGCAATGAACTTGAGGGGCTTTTTAACTAAAGACGTAGTATATACTACACAGAGCCAGATTTTTCTCCAGAAAGGGGAGCAATCAATTCTTAGAAAAGTAGAGTCCTTGTAGTTGAAATGTAGTAATGCCCTTGGGCCACGATCCCTGCTCTGTTGTAATAATTGCTATAAAAAACCCCACCCAATAAGAAAGATCATCGTTGGAGAGCTTTAGAATCCAGATAAATACCCCAAAATGCATACCTGTTCTGATCCATTCCAAAGAACGGGAAGTGGAGCATGGCAGAAGGCCAGCACGGATGAACGTGGAGCGCCTGCGTGAGCTCAGACACAAAGAAGGACCCAGAAGCTGGACACAGCTGTTTGAGAGGAACACAAAGAATTTTCATGCACATATCAGAGTAGAGTTTGCAAAGCCAAAGCTCAGCCAGAGGTGAAACTAGCGAAGGAGGTGAAGGACAAGAAGAAAGGGGTTTATAATGACTAATAATTACTACTGGCACAGTCTGGGAGTGGAGCAGGATCCACAGCAGAGGAAGGGAGAGTTAGGGATCACTTAACACACTTCAGACATACACAAAAAGTCAGTTAGTCAGTATAGGACAATAGGTACCAAACACAAGACGGAAGATGGGAAATTCCACTCAGATTTTAGTAGAAAAAAGATCACCATGAGAGTGGTGAAATACTGGAGCATATTGCCCAGAGAGATTGTGGGGTCTTCATATTTGGAGATGTTCAAGACTCAAATAGATCTGATTAGATGTGCCATTAGCAGGGAGCTGGATTAGATGAGCTCTGGAGGTCATCTATGATTCTATGAACTTTACCTCGTTTTATAATCCCATATACTGAATACCTCTTTCTCTATGTTCTTTACATGCACCATAACAAAATTTAACTAGAACAGCTAGGACAGATGAGAGAGAATAAGGGCTATAGTGAAGGTTCACAGAAAATATGTGTTAAAGCATCAAAATACATGTAGCACCATGCGCGCACGCACAGAAATCTTTTAAAGGACATCAGCTCTTTACACTGGCGTTATATAAGCCTGAGTGGAGTCTGGTCCCTTAAACAGACCCAGCGGGGTTGTCTGACCACACAAGTTACGATGAGCTTCTAGTACCTTCTCGGGTTCTGTTAAAGGTAGAGACTGATAAAAGAAAGTACCTGTTGGCACTGGTATTTCTGCATGACTTGTACAAAACAGGATCGTAATTTGCTGTGAAGATCAGGACGAGTCAGGACTGTCTCTATTTTACTGGATCATCCAGCAACCTTGATCAGACAGAATGAGAGCCCAAGCTTATCGGACTACCTATGGCTCAGTTTGTATACCTTCAGTTAAGCTGGAAAACTAACCAACTCTACACAGAGCAGTCACTCAGTGGAGTTTCCAGATGAAGCTGTGGTCATTTACATGATGTAACTGATAGTTACAGCCTTCATGAAAAGAATAATTGGCTTGGACATTCAAAGCAAGTGGCAGTGAGATCTTGAATTTTTATTATCTGCCATTACTTGTTCTTTCTTGTCCTCCAAACAGAGTCATGTACAAGTTAAACTATAGGCCCAGCCTCATCTCACCCTTCATTCTTCCTTCCTTGCTTGCTACAAGGTTGAGTTCATGTTGAGCTCTGCATCCCCAAGAGCTAATATTTCTGCTGAAACCACCTCAGGTTCTGTTCAAGGCAATCTGCAGAGATTAGGGTGAGGCTAAAGGGAACTTAACCATGTTACTGCATTTAGTAGTTTAGTATTTTATCTTTTATGTATCAGACAGGGAGGAGGGAAAAGCAGATATTATTTAAGTCTCAGAAACTTCTTAATGTAGCTTTGTACTTTATTATCGCATTGTGCGTTGGCAGTGGAGTAGGGCGCTCTGCTTTAACCCGCCAGAGGCGTGCATCAGAATTTCTTGGCAACATTTGCAAAACATCCAACACAATAGATTTCAAGCAAGAGTTCTTGAGATGGTGGTTTAAATAATTGAATGTTATTGTGCATTACATTAGTGATCCTTAAATAGTTGGAAAGACTTACAGAAACTGTTGCATGCAACCAGCTGCAATTTAGAGTCAAGCTATGCATCAAAGTTGCCTACTTGCAACTTGGAGTACTGTACGATGCACATAAACACGCTGTGTATTTTGTAGTGAAGCATCAATACAATGCAGTGCTGGAACAACTTTTCATAAATATGTTCCAGAACAGAGACCAGTCATAAAAGAAAAATGTTTTTTCAAGTTAATGAAATGACTGATTATAAAGTTTTAAATATGTGCCAGAATTTACAGTAAGAAAAAAGGAAAAAAAAGTAATCTAAGTAGTTCAGAGAATCTTCTACTGCCCAATTAAGGATTTTCCAAGTGGAAAGTAAAATGCCTTTAGTTGTACTGTTTTGTTATTTCCAGATGTCTAATACACTGAATGCTGCACTGCCACGTCAGTAGTACTCAGGCTGTGGAAACCATGTTGTCATTTATTTATATTACTGCGGCGTCATAAACTGGGTAAAATAATTTGAGTTCACCAAACTGAGATTTACAAAGTGAAGACATACTTTGGAAAAAGAAAACAAAAAAATGCCGTTTCATAACATCAGAGATTACATGTCCTTTAAAGACAACTTCTCATAGTCTGGGGCATCATTCCTTGAACAGATATTAAGTGTAGTTTAACTAAGCTACTTTTTATTTGGAACACTCAAGCAGCTTCTCTTAGTATGCTACATCCTACATGTTCCTTTTTATTTAGTTGAAACAAGACTGTTTGGGCAATAACCAGCTGATTACCAGTCCTAAATATATGGCCACAAAAATCTTATATATGGTGGTTGGGAACCATCAGCTGTAAATATGGAACGTAGGCTCCTGGAATCAGTTTAATATCCTTGTGAATTCTCTGTGTTTAACTAAAAAATTATTTGTTTTCACAGTTGTTTTATTCTTAGAGAGGAAATGGAATGAACCTTTGAAGGCAGTAGCCATCTATCACATGGAAAATGTTCTGTTGTCATTGCTGCATTTCAGATTTGCACCAGGCAAGTTGCCAACTAATTTCTAGCACTCTGCTTTTCTAAGCATACACTAAATTTTAAAACAGACTATACCAATACTCACATTTCAGAACATTCAAATGATGATAAAGCTATGAGACTCCCATGCTCAAAAGCTTTTCATAGAAAACTTATCATCTCAGCTGCTAGACTCAATGAAATGAAATAAAATCATTAAATTATATTATTATGTAATTACTTGTTTGCTGCTACAGAAGCACTAAGTGTGATTATGACTAGTAGATAATATGGCAAATACAAGAGGAGAAATTCATAACAATCTCTATTTTCATATGTAGTTTCTAATCTGAAAAAGGAATAAAGCATTGTCCATCTTTTGCTTAAGAACACTATGTTGAAAACTCAGACCTGAATGATTTAAAGCAGTTAAAACCTGTCTAGTATTTGCCATTTGGACTTCACCCTATTTGCAGTTTACACTGCAGATCCAGCTCTCACAGCACAACTAAGATGCAAGTCAAGCCTGGGGCAAAATGAATTCATTTTATCTGCAAAGGGAAGGAACTCTAAGCCACAGAGAACACAGTGTCTACCTGTGGCCTTGCTAGCAAAGCAGTACTTAATGGTTTTAAAGCATATGTATTGCATTCAAAGTAGCCTCTGAAAATAGTCTTGGAAATGTTTTTATCTTCAGAGGAACAGTAAGTATTCAAATGCCTCCCAGTACTGGTATGGAGAATTCAACTCATTTTTCATATAGGTTTACAATTTGACTTGACCTTAAGATGCAGTGTCCATGCACAAGAATGATCCTTCAAGCTTCACGTATATTTTCAGGCCCACCTCCTCCGTGATTTTTTACGGCCAGGTAATCTAACCAACGCTGACAAAGGAGATGTTAAACCTGGTAATTAAATGTGGTAATGTCTGCCAGCACAGATCTACAATCTTTATTTTCCACTTTCACTTTTAAGCAGAGATTCTATTAAAGCCAGAAGGAGCCTCAGGGTGTCAGTGGACTCTGGCTCCACACTCAGCACCCAGATTCCCCACTTAGACTCTTCCTTTCTGCTCTCAGGCTTGGACCTGGCTGTAAAGTAGAGGTTCCACCATCGAAGTTTGAGGTTTTCATCAAAGCCATTAAATTTCTGTGAGGTTTAGCCACCAGCATCTCTCCAGTAGGATTGTTGTACTGCAGCCTGGGGACTCTTTCTGACATAATAGCCATAAAACAGTGACAACATCCAGGCTTGCTGCCAGAATTAATGCTCTTTAAACAATCACATACTGCTCTAATGCTTATTAATCTTACTGTGGAAGCTCTTTCATTTTAGTGTCTGCCTTTATAGGTCTGCTGGGTCTATGTTGCTGTTAGAAAGGGATTATATGCCTAATAAGTCTGGAGTGAGAAAGGGGGCCAAAGATGGTGTTCATACTATCTCTCGACCTCTAGTTCCAAAGACTACAGGGTCTGACAACAAAATCCCCCTGTGCCCAGAGAATTCGGTCCCCCCAGAGCATGGGCAACCCCGTCTCTCTGTGTCCTTCTACAGGGCCTGTGATGGCTCCTTAGCAGAGAGGAAACTTCTGTGTTTAGCAAGTTTTTACCTCCAGTTGTGAAGAAGTAGTCAAGCATTGAAGAGGAAAGGATTCTCTCCCTTAACCTTGTAACAGTATAGATGCCCTATCAGAAGCTTCATTTCCTCCTATAGCTACATACATCTTTGGAAAGAAGTTCTAAAACATAGTGGCTCTGAACTGGTGATGGTTTCTGCTCACTGTGTTAATGCTTGGTCAAAGTGAGAGAGCGCGAAGAGGAAACCCATAGAGTTTTTAACTGATTTAATTCCACGTGTTACTACAGAGCTGATCTACTGAAACTGAAGCAGAGGTGAGAAATACCATGCCTAGTTGCTACAGAATACATGCCGGGTTCCAGAAGCACTGCTGTAGTAGTCACATTTTTATTGATATTATTCTATTTTTACTGACAAAAATTAAAACAATACACACTACATAATTTAAAATGTATTTATACAACTCAGTTTGGTTCTATTCATTACCACATGATCATTGACAAAGTGAATGCCAGTAAGAATGAAAAACATAAGATCAGGCCCATATACCTAAAAATTAAGACTCAAAACATTCCATGAAATGTTATAATTTTCTTTGAAAAAAAAAGTCCTTTTGTAGCAGTTGTGAAACAGACAATGGTAGAGTAAAAATCTGATTATGAAACACATTGAGTGTAAAAATTAAATACAAAACAGACCATAGTTCTTGCATGTCAGTATCTACCTTACTTGTATAAAAATCAGGCCCTAAGAGTATTCAGAACCTTGGACGTCTTGAAATAAGTCAGTGTTATCTTGCCTGATAAGGAATGTAGAGAGAAGAGCTGATTCTGGAAAATTACCCTAAGGTGAAGAAAAGGTATTCGTCCAAAACATAATGGTGGAAATCGCAGGTCTATGGCTTTTTTAAAGAAAATTTGGTGAAATTTCTTGGCAATTCGGATATGCAGAGAGCATAGAAAGAACACATTCAAAAGTTAGCATTACACTCCTTTTTATAATTTTTCCGCTGGTTCTGAGATTGCGTAAGACACAGTTGAATAAAAGGTGACAAACTCTAAGCTTCATCCGTTTTCTGAAAACCCTGTTCTTCTTAGGACCTTGTTACTCAAGCAGGAACACTACAAATGCTGACATTTCATAATAAAAATGAGTAACTGTATTATGGAAATATCTAATAAAGTTCTAAGACTGAACTGGTCATGTGAAAATGAAAGGTATTTATGATGCAATTATCCCATATAATTGCAAAAAGAGATACATTTCTATTGTCATAGCTTAATGGAAATATGGAGTATAGGTTCTCCGAATTTTCATTGAAACTGATTTAATTTTGACTGGTTTATTGTTCGCTGTCCACGTATCCCAGTGAATCCCAGTTGCAAGAAATCTGCCTGTGTAGCGATGAATGCCATTAAGATTGGCGAGGCCACACTGGTTGAACCACCACCCAGTGTTATCACTGAAGTTACTGCAGCTCTTCACAGGCTGGTCTTTAATAGTGCACCTTGGCCTGCAGCCGTCATTATCAACATCAAAAGTGCTGAAAGGCATTGAATTCTGGTTGTCTTCTTTTCTATATCCTCTAAACGCGTCACCTAAGTACAACAGATAAAACAGAAAGATAAAAGAGTTTGTTATGGAAAAACATAACATTTCCTACTTGTTGCATACCTCACAAAATTTTCCTCTGAATTCATTAGAAAAATAGATTTCTTCAGATGTGGCTGAAGAGCACCAAATAATGAGCTGGCAATGTGTTAAAGACATAGGAAAGAAAAGGTAAATCATACTGAGAAGTACAGAAGATGTTGAAATTCAACAAAACATCTTTATGTTGTTGTTGCTTTTACTGACACACACCAGCTATGAAGGTAAAGGCTTCTGTCATCAAAGACAGGGGAAGAAAATATAAAAAATTAAAATGGTTGTTTTCCAGTGATGTGCCCAAAGCTCCAGAGTGAGTCATGACATAAAATTGAATTGTGAAAACACAGAGGTCAGTGATTACTGGTTCTGGTGTCTTACTAGAGAAATAATGTTTCTTACAATTACAGGTAGAGTAAAACACCAACACATTTAGAGAATAACTGTTACGTTGGCAATACGGAACATTCTTGCATATTAGTAAATATGAGGGGAAAAAAAAAGCGGTAAGACATGGTGTAATAATTAACACAAATCTTTACACATTTGGTATAGCTATGGTATTAAGGCAGGTCTGGAACTGTAAAATAATCTCTATCTGTATATCAGCCAGTAACTGTTGTACACTGTAGGCCTAATTTGTACCAGTTATTTCTTTCTCTATCCACTGTCTGGGCACTTCTGAACTAACCAAAGCAACAACATCAGGAAGAATTCCACAAATATCAGCAAATTTGGGATGAGATAGTGGACATCTAAAGAACTGGATCATTACATAGATATACACAAACACACACAAAATCCCTTATGTATTTTATAGATATATTCCATGGACTAGAATCCATTAAAGCTCCTTTCTTTTCCTTATTGTTTTCCTTTATTAAAGGAGTATTTATTCAATTATTATTTCATTGAAGACGTTGAAACAATAGAATAAAATGATTTCTTATTATGTAAAGATCGATGTTGGTATAACCAATCACTACATCATTAACCATTTATCTTTGTTCATAATGCACCAAATAGAGAAAAACAGAAATAAATACTTTCAAAGTTATCTTAACTAAGTAGTGATCTTTTGAATGCATTTTTTTCACATTGAGAAAGGTAGTAGCTTGCTTTAAATACTTCAAAGAAGGAAGTTCTTACCAGCATTTCCTGAATAACGCCCCAAATGGATCTTAAAAGAACATGCTTCATCCTCTATCCAAAATCCATTGTATGATGCATAGGCATGCTTGTCATTTTCTGATTCCAAATCCACATAAAGACTGAAACTAGTGGCTTTTTGATTTACTATGTGAAAAATCTTCCTCAGTCCAAGCCAAAATTCCCCTAAAACACAAATATATAGTCAATAAACTTATAGAAATGGAAAGTGTAAAAGAAAAAACGGATTCTTCTAGTTTTTCTACTCTCCTTCCTGAACCAAGTGTAATAAAAGTTGCCTGATAAGTTTATGTTCCTTTGAAGGACTAATGAAGGTACAAAGTAATCTTCCTACTTCATTGGGAAATCCATGGAAAGAATTCCCATGTGTGCATCTTCTGTTTTCTCTTTGACGTATTTAGAAAATTGTCCACATGAAAACTTTCAAGCGTTCAGTACACCTCAGAAGACCACAAAAACTGGATGTGCTGAAGATCCACTTGATTAAGCGGAATTCAGTAGCATTCCCAAGGGCAATACTGATAAAGGACAGATGTTAGCATTGTATGAAATGCAACAAAACTCGAACCCTGTTCTCAAGATTTGCTGCCTCTGTAAATCACTCTTTTATTCCATGAAAGGTTGCCCCATATGAGCTGTGCTTTTTTGTGTAGTTGAATAGTTGTGTGCTTTCATTGCAAGCTCAGATAAATTCCTGGAAAAGCAACTGGTTTTAGACTTGCTGGATGAAAGGTGGCAGTAAAAAAGTAACATCACAGGTGTGTTGGTATTAGCTACTGAAATATTTCTATTCTGTTCCTAGTTTGCATTCCCTATGGTGAAATATTACTGATTTTTCTCTGCTTTAAGGAAATATTTTGCAAATGCAATTAAAACCAACTAAGGCTTTTTTTAAAATCTGGAGGTGGGGAGGGAGGAAAAAAAAAAAAAGAGGGACATGCAATGAATACATCATTTCAGGAATAAAACACTGCAACATTTTAAACACCCCTTGTGAGACTGAGGATGGGCAATGGCTAAAAACTCTAGTAGTGTGATAGTTGTTATTGAGAAGATCACACATTAGATTTTATCAAAAACCTCCTGAGTATAAATAAGACCTTTAAGAAACAAGAACTTTACTCTCTATACAACTAAAAATCCCACACAATTTAGTGGAAAGTAGCTCACATAAAGACAGCAGAAATGTTGGGTCCAAAGCACTTTAGAGTATTTGAAATTAATACCAGAAAGGTCACCAAATCCATCCAGATATTCAGACCATGGTCTTTGAAATGGAATGATTCCATCAGTTCTTTTCTGAATCACAGTCCATCCACCTCCTTGAAAATCCATGTCACACAAAACCTAAAACAGACACAGATACGATTAACATTTCTTGAAGCAGCTGTTATGAGGAAAACATTTTAATTAAATAAGGTGGACTATTCAGAATTTTGCCAAGTGACATAACTTTCAAATATCTTAACAAAAACCTCAAAGAAAATAAAAAATAAAGCTGCAGTATTTTCTTATATGTTCTTGCTGGACTGCTTGATTTCGGTATTTCCTCAAGCAGTAGAAAGTGTTATGTGCAAATGTCTGCTCATATCATATATAATAAATAAGCTTTGATAAATGTTACTGTGTATCAATAATAGCATGAAGTGGAAGCAACATGCAATGTCATGTATTAATCATGCAAAATATTACAGATACAGGCACTAACACTGAATATACCTTTATTTCAGCAAAGCAAAACAGAAACAGCTTTTTATGTGTTCTCTCTCACCATCATACCTTCTACCACTAGAAATGCAGTGTGATGCCTGAGAAATGCCCATAATAAAGGTGAGGGAATGGAAAAAGAAATAGCAATAACCCAGTATATCATAATTTATGCTGGAGCAATAAAAAAACTCCACATAAAGGGCCCCAATCCAGGAAAGTCCCAATGTGAACATTTAACAGCCTGCAACTGAGCAGTGCCACTGAATACATGAGATCAGCTCTCAAATTTATGAGTCTTTACGAGTCTTCGCTAGATTTGGTGCCCAACAGCATGTCAAATGGCAGCAGTCCAGCTGCCCTCTGCTCTGCTATGGAGTATCACATTATGTGGCACATTTCCTCCTCAGCCCATTTAATTTTAGATGCGTAATTGAGTTCCGTAAATTGGGTGTCTTATTGCCCTTGTCTCCCCTGTAATCCCCCTTATACAGAGAAATGTGTGTTCATAGTGTGGCTCTGCAAAACCAAGATCTAAATCACCCTCTGCAGGTGTCAGTCACCTCCACCACCTATGAAAGGGCCCCCAAAACCCTTGGCTGCTCCCCAGGGATTTCAGCTAAATGCCTAAAGTCAGGTGGAATGTATCCAGGCCACTCTGGGGATTTTTCAAGTACGTCCCAGTGCCAGTGCTCGACCAACTCTAATGGGGATTAAAAAGTCTGGGCATCCTAATGCACATTGCACATTTAGACGCTGCACTACCGAGGCTGTTTGAAGTAGTTCTAGGGGATACTATGCTTAATTAGTGTTCAAAAACAGGCTCATTTGTAAGTGTCTCCCAATGATATCAGGAGAATTAACCTGGAACATGCTTATCGCTATGGAGCCATTAAGCTACTTGTGATAACAAAAGTAAGTTCAGAACATGATGTTGCCTGTCACCAAATAATAACAGTAAGCAGATGCACAGGTGATGGAGTAAAGTAGGGGTTTTTGTTTATGTTACAAGGAATGTGCACAATGCAATATGTTTCAGAAAAGAGACATTTGCAGACTTAGCCAGTTGCTAAAAGTAGAGTTTAGGTGGGAGTCAGTTTAACCCCCCAAAAATTGTGGTGGTCTGTGCTTTATGTGTTGCACTCCCACTGCCTGTACCACCCAGAGACTTGTTCCTTGGAAGGAACACCTCAACGTCATGTTCACAACCTCTGTGACTTGACAACATCTTCTCTAGGAAAGACAGGAAAGCAACAGTACAGAGTTGCAATGTGATCTAATATAACCTGGGGAATCTCGGATTCTCAAGTCAGTCATGGCCATTGGATGCATTTAGCAACCCTTGCAACACAAATAATGAATGAATTATAGTAATGGTCACGTGCATGAAGGAAAATTATGGGCTTTATTCCCTGGAGAACCACATGCTTATTTCAGTCACCCAAGGAGGGCAGAACTGGAATAAAAAGAAATACAAAAGATCCCAAAATTAATATTTAGATGCAAAGACAAAAAACTCATTAAAAATAATCTCATTGCCTCATCCACTGTCTTGAGAAGATGATTGCATGCTTGGCTGCTCCTCTCACTATGAGTCAGAAATACGAAGAGGAGCCCACTTGGTCACAACAGCAATCTTCAGTCCAATATAAATCAGTGGGAGTGTTGATAGTTCTCAGAAGGAGCAGATTTGGCTCTACAGGAAAGGTCATCAGCCAATTATTTAGATATGGCACCAAAACATACACCAGCTAACTAAGAATATGCGGCAGATATATTAAAAAGTCATTGCTGTGTAGTTTCTTTAATCCCTTATATGCTGGAAATGATGCTATTTTCTTTCTTAAAGCATAATAATAGTTAATCCTCTTTACAGCTTGTTCTATGTCTCATGTTGTGCGAAGGATGAGGGGCATTACTGTGCCAGGTACAATTTAAGTTAAATGAGCAGTAGGATGTATCTACTGAATATTTATTCCCTTTCCATCTTGAGTGTGTGTAAGAGGTATATTCCAAACAGCTGTTTAGTTTGTCTGACCCAGCTTAGAAATATCATCGATCTAAATTTACGGATTGAAAAATGTATCAGAAAGTGATCAGAATTCAATTTTCTGAAAGCAAAAGTGGTTTTAATTGCTTCATGTTTGAGTATTCAGACAAAAACCCATTTGGGACTGATTTTCTGAGGCGATGAGAACCTGTCACTGCCACTGAAACTGGCTATTCTTAGAGGACCCAGAATTCAGGTTTCAATTAGCCCCAGTTATGCATCAAAAATCAATACTCACTTTTGAAAACATGAGGTTTCAAACATGAAAACATAAGAACAAAATCAAGTTGTCAAAATTATTTTCTTCACTTATATCTTTATGTAAATGATTCTAAAGAAATTTTGCTTTAGATTCAGTTACATTTAAAGGGCAGCTTATTGCTGAAAAGATCCTTATTGAAATAAATTGTTTCATGCTGGCTTTGTTTTCTGGTTTTCACTTTCTTACTATGGTTTTCTGCCTCTTTGTATTTTTCATATTTTGCTAGTCTTCAGAACTTCCAGAACTCTTGGCTATTAGTCCTTTAAAATGCATTACAATTCTTGTTTATGATTTAATATCTTGATATTTTTATTCATCTATCATTCCTCTTGTACCCTTTTTATGCTTCAAGACATGGAAGAATTTGCATTAAACAGTTTTCCTTAAAATAGCATTAATTATGGAACACATATTTTAGATATTTTTCTCTGATAACATTTTGGCACTATCTTTTCAGTTCTGTGTAACATCTACCAGACAAGAAATTGGACACTCATTTCATGAGTGCAGATGTTTCTTCTCATTATTTATTGTTACCTTGTGTTTTTAATCGAATTATTATGATTTTTCCTTTTGTTTCTCATTCTCCTTAAGGAACCTTTCCACTCATATCTGATTCTCAGATTCTGGCAGTACCTTTAAATGTGGAAAAGTACCAAAACCACTTTTGAAGTAAAAGGAGTTTTATAATTTCACATTTATTTGCCAAAAGCTGTAAGTGACCTGAGAAATCACTTCTCTCACATAGATTAGTCATATCATCTCTCAGGAAAAGTAATTTGGGTGAGGTATGAATATTTCCTCAACATAATCCCCCTCAATCCAGGAGAAGTTCTTAAACAGATACATTTTGTGCTATGGTTCAGCTGGGGGTGAGGCAGGCAGCATTTTCTTCGTACCATAAATACGATTGTTCTGTGAACACTTCTACCTGTCTTTACCTTTTGTTTACCTGGAAGGAACTTGCTGATGAGTTACAGATCTTTTCCATGAGCTCACAGAATGATAAGGTTCATTTTTTTGAGATCCCAGCATACTCCTGAAGCCTTTTCATAATCAGTTTGAGGTCTTTTATTTGTAGCATTTTGTAGGGTTCCAATTGGCTAGAGATAAAGGATTCATCCCTTGTTATATATAAAGGAAGACTATAAAGTTAGATATTAAATTTTGCTATTTATTAGCTGGCTTAAACTTCACATTTTTTCTCTAAAAACTAAAGACCCAGCACGTGCTGCAAAATTAAAGGTTTGAAAGTGCCATATCTGTCTTTCCACTATGCATAAGGACTTCCCTAAGTAGAACAGCCTGAAAGGAAATAAACAGACAAAACGAAGTATTTTGTTTATGCATGGATCACAATGTCCTGAGCCTGAGGAAATTAACCCAAAACTCTCTTCTCCTAGATAAGCACTATAATTCTGAGCAATTACAGCAACTCCGAGCTGGTGGTGACTGCTGCACTTCATGCTGACTTTCGTCTTCTTTGTCTGAAGAATGTACATCCTGCAAACTGGGTATAAAGACTAAAAGTCTAGATGCCTCTTTGCATCAAGACAATTATAATGATGCTCAGGCAAGAACTAAGCACTTACTCCTCAAACTAATATACATCTGCACCTATATTTAGATGTTTATACGATATCATGGGCTAAGCTATAGGCATCAGCAGAGTCACCTCTCAAGAGCAGGCAACGCTACATAGTCATCCAGCAGAATAATTCAAAAAGCCAAAGGTCCCATTTTAGGAGCCAAGTGGATCAGTCTCTTGGCTCCTCAGTTTTCCAACTCTAAAATAGAAAAGAACAGCATTTCTCAATGTCCAAAAGGGGTGCTGGAAAGTATCTTTGGTTTTCCTCTTTGGTACATTTTTCACTGTATGTGAAAACTGATGATGGGATCTTATTACAAAGCTTAAATTTCTTTGTAGAAACTGAGAAACTTGTCAAAATTATAGTAATGGCAGACACATTTGGATGATTTAATACATTTCTTATTCATCTGTTGAGAAATTGTCAAGGAAAACATTTTAAATCTATTAAATAGATTCTAAGGGCATATTTTCAAGCAAATTGTGACTACCCCGAGAGATAAATTTATTACCTCAAAAGGATAATTTGATCCTTCTGGATGGATAATGTACAGACCAGTTGGAGTTTTTGAAACTGAACCAACAGTATCTTTAATATGAGTGCAATCCAACCCTAGAGAATAAAGTATTTGATGAAGTTTGTTAGCAAAATACATTAAAAAATAAATACAGCTTAAGCATAGAATATTACTTTTCTTGGTAATGTATGAATGATCTCATATCACGTTTTCTTGTCATGCAAACTTTAAAATAATGTTTTGTCATGAATTTACCTTACAAATGAAAATTCCCTGAACTCCATTAAGCTCAGAAAGAAGCATAAGTTACATTGTATAGAGAAAAGTTCTTTCTACTCCTAACTGATACGATACAGACATGGAAAATTATTTATCTGGGTCTTATTTTACAGACTTTATTTGGGTAACACTGGTACTGAGTAAAAAGACATATTATCTGGGGAAAGATGTCTTTGTCCTGCAAATATTTGTGTTTATACCTGTAAAAGCATTTATAGCATCATGTATGCATAAAAACCCATTTGCTTCTAAGTGTTAAACCAGGTCTGCATTAACCATACTCAAGCAAGCAGTTTCTCCGGCCAGTAGGACTGCTTAGAGGTGATGTTTCCTTTAGCTGGGGTGGACACTACAAAGATTAACTGTCCAGTGCACAACTGACTTCAATCTCATTTGAAGAACAGTATTGCAAATGTTGAGGACACTTTATTTCTTTACAAAAGGAAGTCCCATCTAGCAACATCAGACCGCTTGTAAGCTGATGGTCATACTTGGTATTTTGCATAAAAATCAGCAAGACACCCAAAATCATCAGTTGCAAATGATTTAAAGCAGTCTTTATGATGACATTCTTAAACAGTTCACAAATTTTCCAGAGTTTATATGTGCATACCACCACAAAATAAATACTGTAATTATTATAATGGCTTGCTTTTGCTTTAATTAGTTCTTCATCAAGATACAAAGATAAAAAGCAGAAGAGGTCAAGACTAAACCTGAAAAATACTTACCATGAGATTGAACTGCTTTGTAAGAAACTGGATCCAAATGCTTTCTCAAAACTTCTGCATTCAAAAGAAGTATTCTGTTCATGAGTTCGTTTACCTGCAAATTCAAATAAAACGTCTTTAAATAGGATGTAATGAGGAATTTTACGTTCTAAAGTTGTTCTTTTTGATTCCTAATAAATATAATCTGAAGTTAATTTTTGTGATGGGTTAGTGATTCATACCTTCATTAGGTGAACTTGCCAAATTTTTTACTTCTTGCATCCAAAACCATCTTTAGACACAATTCCGGTTGATCCAGGAAAAGTCCTTCAGTTTGATTAAGGCTTTTTATCTGTACTGAGTGAGTGCACAGTGCTTGTAAACTACTATCAGAGTTCACGATAATGTAAATGTCATCTACACAAACACGACAGCACTGCAGGCAGCACTCAGTGCGGAGGAATGGCCCATCACCTGCCCTACTGCAATGCAGGCCACCAAGTCATGGACCAGGTGGTGCTAATCACACCTTGTAGACACGGAACTCATATCTTACCCGAGCTATGGTTTTAATGGCAATATAAATGCTTTGTTTTCCTCAATTACACAGTATCTCTAGTGATAAATAATATTAAAAATCTTAATGATAAAGAAAAATGTACCTGGTTGGAAAGATAATCCAAGGAAGACTGTTGATCATCCATCATGTTTCTTATCAGTTTTTTTGTACTTCTTGCATATTCAACAAGAGAGTTCTGCAAATTTCCTTTAAAAGAAAGATGTTCGTGCACTTTGTTATCATAAATCTAGAAGTATTCTTGACTGAATAATGACATGTTTATTTATAAGTGGATATTGAAGGTGCTTAACCTCAGGGTACCTAAAAGTTAAATGAAAGTAGTACAGAGACCATAGCTTAAATCCAAAATGCTAAGAACCTCAGCCTCACTGGTTGCAGTGAAGACATCTTAAGGAGAAATGTATCTTCTTAAAATTTGAAGAAGAATTTCATGTTTTCCTTGAGTAACTTGGATAACCAGTTAATGTGTACCACAAAAATGCAAATGTAAATGATAAAAGACAAATACATAATGTTTCTGGTTATCCTACATTTACCCATTCACTCTGCTACTTACTCATGCTCCTGCTTTTTTGCCCTGATGTTAAAAATACAAAAAGTAAACTTGTCAGGTAATTAACAATACAGATTAAAAACCATATGGGAAAGACAAGAATTTTGACAATTTTTTCTGTGGCTGATTACATCATTTGCTGCATAGGTTGTCAAGGCAGTGAATAGACAATGTCCTGTCTATAAGAGGCAAGCTGAAGCATAGATTTCCTCTCAACTAACTCTCACACACATAAGTACGATGCTTAAATGATGGACAGACACCCTACTCTCTCTGTCTAATGGAGAGAGCTACCCACATTCCGAGGGTAACCCAGGCCTGGATTTGCCTGTCCTCATCCGTGATGAGAGAAACGAGCATCATTAACTTGGTCACAGCAGCTGCACCCCAAAAACACAGCACCCCAAATTAGCTGAACAGGACTCAGGCTGGGCAGCAGGATCAAAGGCTGTCACATTTGCTCAAGAAGATATAAAAATAAATGAGCACGGCATAGCGTAGCGTAGCAGAGGATTGCATAGCATGGCATGGCATAGCTTGTCGCTGAGAGTATTCTTTATGAATACATACTGCACATGTAATGCTTTTCCCCTCGTAAAATTTTAGCTTGAACATCACACGGTACAACGCATTGTTCTTTTTGTTTTGAAATATCTGCAGATTTATTTTTCTCTTCTGCCTTGAGTGGTTCCTCCACAGCTCCAACATTCCTTGTGCCCTGTTGTACCAAACAATGGAGGGGGAAATAAATTGATCATAAAGCACAAATAAAATAGCTCCATCTGCCAAAATGAAGTAGATTACTCCATGGATCTTCCTTCAAAACCTGGGGTTTTAAAGCGTTATCAAGTTATAATAGACAGAGCTGAGCTCAAAGCCTGTTAGGTGTCTTCTACTTAGCCATACCTCACCAAATAAAGAGTTTCAGAGGTAAACAATAAGCTCTACAAATTTAAAAAACTCCAACAACATTTCTGGTAAAGTATTCTACCTGTGAGCACTGTGAACTGGAGGCAAGAACTTGCAAATCTTGCATTTAAGAAACTCACATTTTAGGAATCACCACACCCAACAGACATGTCACATGCTAACGAAGTGATTTCCACTGGAAAGGAGCGGGCTTTTGGATTTACCACGCATTATTAGCAAAACACTTTCACTCTTAAAAGTCTCTAATTACTTAGACTCAGATCATGGAAATACTTGCACAAGTTATTAATCTAAGCACACAAGCAATCCCAAGCAGATTTGCAGACAAACCCAACATTAAAAAAATATTTTAAATGCTCTTATAAAGGAAAGAATAAGGGATACTATTCACAGGCATACAGTTATCTGAAATAGTAGCAATAAAAGCATTGGTAAAAGTAGTTACACCTGTTAATGTTCTTTTACAATAATATTGTCATATTTAATATTTGTTCTTCCATGGTGCTATTTCACATAAAATAAGGGAATGCCTCTGACTCCTCACTTGAAGAAATGCTAAAAGCAATTCCTGAACTATGTGTCATTGTAAAATGGCTAAGAAATGTATTTTCAGTTTAGTCTGTTTGTTGATTCCATAATCTCAGCAAAGCATTGTAGTATGTTCACAGACTGTATCTTCAAATGAAAATAGGACCCTTAGAAAACTTAAAAATTTTAATGAAAAAGAAAACTTATTTAGACTTGCATGTATCGTCAAGATTTTTTTTTCCTTTCCTGTTTCAGGTTTCTCTTTGTGATATTGGCACAACACTGGCAAAATACTGAACCGGTTTTTTCCTGATTTTTGCTTTAAAAAGTGAAAGTAAAAATTACATAAAACTGTTAAGATGATTTTTTTTAAAAAAAAGGTTTCTGAATTATTACTGTAACTGCGTTTTGTGTCTAGATATAAATGCTAGAGAACTAAAAGAATATGTTTCTTTAATTTTGAAATAACCACAAAATGAAAAAAAATTCTACAAGAGTTATAAACAGATCACTTGAAACTATGGTTTGTTCCAGGGCTTTATCACAGCTACTCGCCAGATGTTCAATTAAATACTGTCAAGCAAATATTTTTAACCAATATTTATGGTTAACAAAAGCCAACGTGAAACAGGCACTTAAACCTGACCTCGGCAGTTCAAGCAAAAACTCTGACTCTGCCAAACACAACAGTTACTCTGCATTTACAGTCATGCAGATGAGATTTAAAATATAATCTAACAACTGAGCTGTGATGAAGGACAGGAAGACAAAAATGTCCTGATATACTGAATTCCTCCAATTTCAATGTAATTTCTTCTCTATCTGAAAGTACCTGATTCTTCTTTATTTTCATATCTATCCTGAACGAAGCAATCTACATTTTAAAAACATCTCACTTTTCTGAGACATCATTCAGTTACATCCATTATCTTATCTAAGCAAAGTAATTTAAAATCTTACCTTAGATGAACAAGGCTTGACATTACTTAGGATAGTCTCTCCCCAGCCGAACAAAAAAATATTAAGACAAACCAATGAAGTTACCCCGAAGCAGTTCATCTTTGAATTGAAGAAATGCAAATGTTTTCATGGGTTTCAAATTTCTGTGGAAAGGATTATACACTATGAAGTCCTGAGCTAACTATTCGGGAATGTCTACAGCACGAAGAGCAGCCAGCACATCACTCCTTTAATGCCTGGATTTAATAAACCACATTTCAACTGCACAGTAGATGTTATATACTACTGCTTGTATCCTGAGAGCAATTAGTGCTTATCACCTTTACATAACACATCAAACACTTTTTTCATTGTGATAACACTGTGACAGATTTTCTTATACACTATTTTTGAGCAGTGGTATATATTTGGTATTGAGTAGTGTGGGCTACTTGAAAAATAAGTATTAATCGATGTTTTCATCTTTTTACAAAGGTTTTTATCATTAAAATGAAGTCATTTACATTGGTGTGGTGCTAGTGCACTAGAACAGGCTGTGGAGGCATTTTAGAATATATCTTAAAAGCAAATTCAAAATAGAAAACTGAAAAATATTACTTTAAAATATACTTTGTGTTGCATTGAAAATTGTTTAGCAGGAGGACAATAACATTCTCTTGGTCTCACTGGTAGCCCATCCTTATGAGCAGAGCTGTTGAGAGTGGGACAATCATTCACATACAATTATTTTTACCCTGAAAAATGACATAGTACAAGAAAACGTCCTGAAAAAGTAGATGATTAAATGTAGTCCGCAGAAACTTAATTAAAGCTATATAGCAGGCACTTACAGTTTTCACACATTCTGATACACTATTTTTGTATCTTAAAAACTGGATCTGACATTTTAACCAAAAAAAGCAAATTATTTGGAAAGTTTACTTGGGAAAGTCCATAAAGGTCCAATAAATTTTCAACTCCTCTTGCGCATTAGAGAATTTAAATTATTTGTGATCTGGCTGAGTAAATGAAACCTCAGCTTCTAATGTACCCCTGGGAGACAGGCTGTCTAAAGGACCGTCCGAATACACTGTTCAACATCACCTTACACTGGTAAATCCAGACAACATTCCAAATTTGTCTCGATACTGTGGTTCATTTTCATCCCCATCTGAAGATGGAATATATTGGAAATAACTTTTGCTATTGGGAGAGTGGGGTTAATACAGTTTTAGATTCAGATTTTAATCCAGTTTTCAATCCAATGTTTTATTTCCAAAGTAACAGCTAAAGGGCACTATGCACCTGGACCTATCTGTTTCTTGAGAGGGGCACATTCAATTGCCTGTGAAATTTTTAAGAACTTTGGTTCTTCAGCATCTCTCAAAATTAAATTTTTAATTTGTTCTAAAGTACCACATGGCACATTATGGTTTTCCAGGATGTTTAACTACTGCACTAGTTGATACTCTCTTCAAAATGTGCAGGTTGTGATCCATAGTATAGTCTTAAAGAGGTAAGAAATGAAGATTTTCACAGCTACCCGTATCACAGAATCACAGCATGGTTGGGGCTGGAAGGGACCTCTGGAGATCATCTAGTCCAACCCACCTGCTAAAGCAGGTTCACCTACAGCAGATCACACAGGAATGTGTCCAGGCGGGTCTTGAATGTCTCCAGAGAAGGAGACTCCACAACCTCCCTGGGCAGCCTGTTCCAGTGTCTATCACTCTCAAAGTAAAGAAGTTTCTCCTCATATTCAGATGGAACCTCCTGTGCTTCAGTCTATGCCCATTGCCCCTCATCCTGTCATTGGGCACCACTGAGAAGAGTCTGGTCCATCCTCTTGACACCCACCCATGAGATATTTATAAACACTGATGAGATCCCTTCTCAGTCCTCTCTTCTTCAGGCTGAACAGACCCAGCTCTCTCAGTCTCTCCTCATATGAAAGATGCTTCAGGCCCCTCATCATCTTTGTAGCTCTCTGCTGGACCCCCTCCAGTAATTCCTTGTCCTTCTTAAACTGGGGAGCCCAGAACTGGGCGCAGTACTCCAGATGCAGCCTCAACGGGGCAGAGTAGAGGGAGAGGATAACATTAAGGGGGAATTAACACTTTTATTCCTCTTCCTATGCACAGAAATAGGAAGAGGACACAAATTTCAGAAAGGAAAGGTTTAGATGATCAGAACTTTGGCTGAGCTCTTTCTCCCGTGCAGTCACCCACATAGTTAAACTGAAGCTTGGAGGAAAGCTAAAGGTCATTAGCAGCTTAATCCTCCCTGGAACAAGAAGAAAAATGTGTTTCTGCCGCAGCACAGCTATGCTCCAGCCTTCAAATAAGATTTCAAATAAATTCGGAATCTATCCCACAGATTTAAGAGCTGATCTTTATGCTTCACTGGAATATCAGTCTCTAGCCCACAGTAAAATTTATGAAACTTCTTTCAAAGCAGCAGCCAGAGTGGGACCTTCCATTTTGTAACCACTTGAAGTCATGTTGCTTGCTGTCCCAGAATAACCATACAGTTCTGAAATATGTGGTCCTCGTTCCACAGTGTGAGGGAGGAGAAACACCAGCAGGAGAAACAGAAGAAACACCAGGTAACCCTAAAGGAGGGCTATACAAAACTAAATCAACCAAACCAAAACAAATAAACAACAAAACCACACGCAAAACCAAACAAACAGAAACAAAACAAAGAGGGAAAAAGGGAAAAGAGGAAGGAAGGAAGGAAGGAAGGAAGGAAGGAAGGAAGGAAGGAAGGAAGGAAGGAAGGAAGGAAGGAAGGAAGGAAGGAAGGAAGGAAGGAAGGAAGGAAGGAAGGGAGGGAGGGAGGGAGGGAGGAAATTATTTTTCATTCTAAATTTCAGAAGGCATCTAAGGTGAGGCTGGAAGTTGCACTGGAAGTCTGAAAAAACTCAGATTCTGTCGTTGTAAATTCACCATGAACTTGGCTCGTCCTAGGTGTGACACGGGCTCTAATTCTGCCCTTGTTCCCCAGCTCTGATTCTGTCCGGTTTGGGTGACTCAGCTCCCCATATTGATAAAGTCTTCTACTGTATCCTAAATGAAACCCAGCTTTTCAACAGCCAGACTGGGATGTTAAAAGTGTCTGTGGCTTGAAAAGCACATGGAAGGTGGCAGAGTGACAACCAGTCTTCTATCTGCAACATGGAGGAGTTCAGACTGGGCAAAGAGTTGAATTTGGGGTCAGTATTCTGAACTGGAGGTGAAAGACTTCCATTTTAGGGTCTTCTAAATACACTTCTAAATATTAAGCACATTTGGCAACCTGAGTATCAGTGGTCTTGACTGTAAAATGGTATTATTTGCACCTGCTTCACAAGCTGTGCTACAAATATGTGGGGGATTCTGTGGGGAAAAATATTCTACAAATGCTGAGTACTATTTTTACCCCCCTAGTCAAAGACATAGAACAGCTGCACACTGAAAAAGAGAAGAACTGGTTTAAACTCAAATACAACAGCCAAGAACCGTCTCGCCAGGAAATCACCAAGGCATTTAGCCTTTTGCCGACAGCTCATCCAAGGCATGGCAATATTGCAAGGCAACACACCCTGCTTTGCCTGGAAAAAAAAAATGAAGTTTTTCAGTCAAAGAAATTACATAATTACTTTTTTTTTCTTTTTGAGTAACTTTATTTACATTTTATATACTTATAATTTTGTATAAAATCTTATACCGTTTAACTTTTTTTTTTTGCATTGTGATTTCTGCACCCAGTGGTTAAAAAGAAATGTTTCTCCTGCTAACTCCAAGTCTTTCCCGTCAACAGATGCAGCAGACACCGCAGAGAGCTCTGCAAACCCACAGGCGGCAACGGGCTCAGGGAGCTGCTGCGCTGGCCCTGCAAAACTGATGAGAAACGCGTCTGTTCGGATACCAGGGGTTTTTTTAAATTTTAAAAAAAAGGCATCCTATTATTTATAAAACCGCGGAGAGCACGGAAAGCCCGGTGGGAGCGAAGCACGGCGCCTCACGGAGTGCGGCAGGGCCGGGCACACACGGGCAGCGGGGCACACACGGGCAGCGGGGCGCCCGCAGCGCGGCGCGCACACGGGGCTCCCCGCGGGCCGGAGACCAGAGCGGCCCCCGCGCAGCGGAGACACCCGCCCGCCCCTCGAGCCGCCTCTGAGCACCGCTACCGGCAGCGCCCGACAAACCGCCGCCCCCTCGGCCGCTGCCCGCCCGCCCCTCGGCCGCTGCCCGCCCGCCCCTCGGCCGCTGCCCGCCCGCCCCTCGGCCGCTGCCCGCCCGCCCCTCGGCCGCTCCCCGCCCGCCCCTCGGCCGCTGCCCGCCCGCCCCTCGGCCGCTCCCCGCCCGCCCCTCGGCCGCTCCCCGCCCCGTTGCGAAGGAAGCGGCGTCTCCGGTTGCTACGATGGCGGCGGCGCGGCGCAGAGCTCGGCACTGACCTCCGGTGCAGGGGCGGCGGGCCCGGGGCGCTGGATGGAGCCCGGCGAGCAGCGCGGCCGGGCGGCGCGGGGGCCGAAGCGCCCCGGCGTGCCGCGGGACTGCGCGGGGGGGAGCCCGATCTCCGCTGTGTATCCTTCCGCGTATCCGTCCGCGGAGGGGGCTGGGGCGGGCTGCCCGCGGGGCTTAGCGGAGCGGCCGCCCCGCACCCCGGGCCCGCCCTGCGCCCCGCCGCGGGGAGCGGCGCTGCCCGGGGCCGGGGGGAAGGGGCCGTGTCGGTGCAGCCCCGCCCGGCTCGTCCCCTGGGGAGCGGTCGCCGCAGGGGCGGCCTGAAATGAAACCGGCGCGTTGTTTTTCTTCAACCGGTGTGGAAAAGTTGGCTTCTCACGCAACTTTGGAGTTTTCTTCTTTGTTTTCGCTCTTAGGGATACTTCCATTGGGAACTGTATTTTCCATCCTCACTTGGGGATCCTTATTTTCGTTCATTTAGGTACTAAGCCATACTGACACCAGTTCTAATCTGCGCCTGTGCAGTGCTGCTTACAGCACTGAGGTGGGGCAGGACTGATCTTGCACTTGGGCAGCGTTTATCTGGCGATATTAACCAATTTCAGTGCAAACAACTAATCCTTTAGACTGGGGCGAGAGGAGGGGCCTCCCTGTTGAAACATTTTCCGTGTGATAGATGTTTCCATGTGTTACAGATTAAAGTAATAAAAGAAAGATCTATCTTCAAATAGACATAATAAAGGTGAGATTTTTCATTTGGTCATACCATGAGAGATGAGTGCAAAGCCTCTGTCAAAATCACTGTAAACAGTAAAATGCAATTACATTTTTTCCTGGGTAAACGTAAAGTATGACGACAATTTACATTTGTTGGACCAACTGTTGTGTACTTAATCAAAAGGCATATCAGTGTTCTGTATCTCATGGGTAAAGCTTGCCCTTTCCCAAATAGGTATGTAAAGTCAATCATACAGGCTTTTAATGAGCTGTTTGGTACAGATGCCATTGTCCTTAACACAATGCTAGGAACAGAGCTTTAACATTTCATTTTGAACGGGATTTAGAAGAAGAACGTCGGGCGTTGAAAGAAGATCAAAAAATATGTCGGAGTAGGGCACAGAAATATTCGATAGAGACAAACAGAAGAAGAAGGTAAGGAACCAGGGCTCCTTTGGTGGGAGATTGTAAAAATTAAAAAAAAAAAAAAAAGTGAGTCAAAACCTTGGAACAACGCAATATATTTCTCCTGTTTGCACATTCACGTTGTTAAATAGCCTCACTGCTCTTTTCTAGAGAAATCTAGGCTGAAAAGTTTCACCGATCCAGTTTCTTGCTATGGGACAAGTGAAATATAAAAAGAACAATGTTCTGAGTTACTCGCTACTTTTTGGGAACTCACTGTAGCCACCTTGCCTAAAGTGCTGCTGTTTAATGGATCTGCATTTCTTGTATTATTCTCATGCACAGGATGGGCCAGCGGGCCGGCCGCTGCCATTGCCTCCTGACGGGTCTGGTTGCCCATCGGCACGGCATGACAGCCACACGGCCTTCCCTGCGCGGGGGGCTTGGTGCTCCCACTTCCCAATAAACACAACGCAGAGGCTTTCTGGTACAGGATTATATTTGTAATTAAGTTATCCTGTATACTGACATACTAAATGGAGCTTTGAGTATTCTGCCTACATGACAATGCAAAGTCATGAAACATTCTGTGACGAAAGGATTAAATAAACTGTACGTCGAGATGTTTCAGTGAAGCGCTGTGAGTATTTTAGTAGGCACAGGGGACTTTTCCCTGGCAGGGAAGTGGTACTTGCAAGTACAGGAGCCTGGGCTCTGCAGACAGGAGAGGCAGGTGCGTTCCTCCCCGAGACAATTCGGAGCAAGCCCCAGCCTCAGACCAGCTTCCCCTGCCCGGCGTTCACTCACTAATGCTCACCCCCTGTAGTTGCCGTATCTCGTGATTTCTGTTGTGTAATGTTTACTTATTGAAATATGTTGATAACTCATAAGGGAGGCAGTAGATATTGTTTATACTGCCATTTTAGCTTGACAGATGTGCTGTCAGTATATGTTTTGAAATGCAAAGAAAAATGGAAAAGGAAGTATAATCACCTGGGAGTGATTAAAGACCATGTGCAACCATCACAGATAATAAACTGAGTCTCAGCTGAAAGATTAAATATCTTATTTAGTTTTCTGGAACAATACCACTGTAACACTACCCCTCTCAGATGAACACTGTCTATTGTATTACTTGTCTTGAAATATTATACTCCAATGTAAAAGCAAATACCAGACAGCCTCCGTATTTTTGATAGACTGGTATAGTTAAATTAATACTCATTTATACATAAATACATTTCCGTATGAGTTTCATTGCAGCTTTAAGAAACACAGTATCAATTCAAGTTATTCAGGTGGGCCAGTTAAAATTTTAGGTGTGGTATTCATAAAGTGAAATAGTTTCCATTTGTGATAATTGAGAGTGGCATAACTATAAGCATAGTAAGCGGTTCATATGGAAGTCTGTGGTGACAAGTCTTACCCTAATAACTGAGAAGGAGTTAGTTGTCTAGTATTAGAAAGGTAATAAGTGCATATAGCATTAATAAGCTGTGAAATATAATTCAAAATGAAGTGTCATTGCATGGAGGAAAGTAAGTTGGAAATAAAAAGTTCCTTGAAATTAAGTGGTTTTTTTCTGGACAGTTATACAGGGAGGCAGTGATTTATCTGCCTGGATCAGCCTTCAGTTCATGTCTCAAATCTGTGTGTGAGCCAAGATCTATTAGCTTTGTAACACATGTAAAGGTGTTAGCTATGATGATGGTTTGTCAGGGGTAGCATGACATCCTTAAGCTCCACATTCTTACCTGGCAGCACCCTACATTCACCCTGACAGGGCTTACAGGCATGTACCAGAAGTTATTCTTTGCACTGCTGTTTTATAATTTCAAAGCTGAAATTGTTTCTCACTTTTTTTTCCTTTCAACATATGGAGAGTAGAAATATGACAGTTTGTTTTCTACTTCTAACCTTCACACAGAATGGCGAAGGTTGGAAGGGACGTCTTGAGGTGATCTGGTCAAACCCCCCTGCTCAAGCAGGGCCGCCTAGAGCTCATTGCCCAGGACTGTGTCCAGACAGCTTTTGAGTATCTCCAAGGATGGAGACTTCACAGCCTCTCTGGGCAACCTGTGCCAGTGCTCAGTCACTTTCATAGTTTAAAAAAAAAAAAAAAGTGTTTCCTGATATTCAGGGGGACACATCTGTGTTGCAGTTTGTGCCCATTGCCCCTGGTCCTGTCACTGGGCACCACTGAGAAGAGCCTGGATCCCTCATCTTTGCACCCTCCCTTCACGTCTTTATGGACTCGATGAGATCCTCCCTGAGCCTTCTTTTCTCCAGGCTGAAACAGTCCCAGCTCTCTCAGCCTTTCCTCACAGGAGAGATGCTCCAGTCCCTTCATCATCTTTGTGGTCCTTTGTTGGACTCTCTCCAGTTTGTCCGTGTCTTTCTTGTACTGGGGAGCCCAGAACTGGACACAGTCCTCCAGGTGTGGGCTCACCAGTGTTGAGTAGAGGGAAGGATTGCCTCCTTCAACTTGCTGGCAATGCTTTGCCTAGTGCAGCCCAGGGTACTATTTGGGTTTTTTTGCAGCAAGTGCCTATTACTGGCTCATGTTTAACTTGGTGTCCACCAGGACCCACAGGTCCTTTTCTGCAAAGCTGCTTTCCAGCCAGGTGGCCTCCAGCATGTGTTGGTGCCTGGGGTTGTTCCTCCCCAGGTTCAGGACTTTGCACTTCTCCTTGTTGAACTCCATGAGGTTCCTGCCAGCCCATTTCTCCAGCTTGTTAAGGTCCTTCTGGATGGCAGCAGGACCCTTGGATGTATCAGCCATTCCTCCTGGGTTTGTGTCATCTGCAAACTTACTGAAGGTGCACGCTGCCCCATCATCCATGGTTATTAATGAAGATGTTAAATAGGACAGGGCCCCGTGTTGACCCCTAGGGTACACCACTAGTTACTGGCCTCCAACCAGACTTCATGTCACTAATCACCACTTGGCCTGGCCATCCAGCCACTTTTCAATCCACCTCCCTGTCTGCTCATCCAACCTGTACATCAGCAGCTTGTCTATGAGGATCTTATGGCAGAGAGTATCAATGAGGTCCACAATGAGGTCCTTCGTGAGGTCCACATAGACAGTATCCACTGCTCTCCCCTCATGTACCAGGCCAGTCATTTCTTCGAAGAAGTTTATCAAGTTGGTCAAACATGACCAAATTTAATGTCAACCCTAAATTTATAAAGCCTCTGCTGAAAAGTAATAGCAGTGAATTTCCTTTAGCAAATAGATCTGGGGAAGATATATCAGAGCTTCTGCGCTGTTCTCAATCTTGTGGCGTTTAGGTTCATCCTCTTTGCATTGCATTGTGGAGGAAAACTTTTCTGTAGTTTTTTGTTGGTTTTGTTTGGTTTTTTGTTATGTTTTGTGTGTGTGTATGTTTTGAAGAATCACCACCAGCCTACCGTTAAACAAGGTTATACTAAGGCTGAGTTCAAGTCTGATGGCCCCTAGTACCCAGCTAATGAGAACTGCATATGCAGAGAGCTTGCAGATTGAGTTCTTATGTTTTCAACCTTTTCTAAATGTATTTGTAATGAAATTTTCCCTGACAGTGTTGTATTGATCTGTTGTCAATACCTCTGAAACACAGCAGCTTCAGCATTAAAAATACTCAACTTCTGACAAGATGTGCTCAGTTAACTGGTTAATTGGTAAAAGACAAAACCAATACTTGCACAGAAAAGGGCAAGTATAGCTTTGGAAAGCAAAGTCACAGTAACTTAAGTCACAGATCTTTTTCATAGTGAATAACTAGAGGAACCCGTATTCATATCTGATGCCATCATTTTTTTTTTGGCATCTCCTGTATTGCCCAAGCTCCTTGGTTTTTTGTTAACAGCAGTGCTTCAACACAGTGAACAACTAGCCTACTGGTTATTTGTATGGAAGTTGTCCTAGTATCAGGAAAGTCCTTCCTATATTGTCTCACTGATACAAGAAGTTGCAAATTCAAGATCAGTTTAAGAATTAAATATGGTCTGGGGCAGTACCTGAGAGATATTTTGTTTAAATAACAGTATTCTGGAAGTAAGAGCTACTGCCTAAACACATACTTGATGTAAATGAGTAGGATATCATATTTTGTGATTATATACTGCAATATTTTTAAATGCCAGCTGCCGATTTGCTGGGGACTGCAGCCATCCTGCTGTTATTGCTCAATGCAAAATGTCTCTCTCATTTTACTGTGGCATTACTGGCTGCAGGTCGTTGGTTCATTCTGGAAATAGAGTTGTCTATGTGCTTTTTAAAATAAACATTACAGTCAGCTATATTGGTTCAGCGTTTTAAATTACCTTGAAATCTGAATAGCTAATCCATCTGTTGTAACTGGGGAAGGAAACGCTTTCCCAGTTTATATCAATTTCCAATGGATTCACATTGCTGCTGTATTTGTCAGAAATGTTTTATTTTCAACATATGCACAAGGTTTGTGCTCCACCTACTGGCTGATTATCACTGATTATTTAATATAAGCTCTTTAAGGTATTAATCAGTGTTATTGATGCAGAGCAAAAAGCATTCTAGTGCCAGAAATGGGAGGAAAACATTAGCGCTATGTAAACAGGGAGGGCAAAGTGTTACGAATACAGTGTCGCTTTCTACATCATAATGAAGCTGTGAAGAGTAGTGGTCCCTGTGACCGGGCAGACCTGCGATCCAGCATTGCTGTTTCTGGTCAGGGCTGCAGGGTTGTGCCGGGTTTGCCAGGCCCTAGGCCAGAGCTTTTCCAAACTCGCTCTCACTGAACTTCTGACCCGCCCACAGCTTTGTTTTGCTTCGTTTAGCTGTAACAGCAATTTCTCTAATTGACCAGGTGTCTGTGGCTAATTTATTTTGCCTTTGTGTATCTTTGTGTGGTATGGCTGTAGTTTTACGTTGATAGCAGTGACAAGCAGTTACGACTCTATCGCCGAGCTGTAGCGTAGGCAGTGCAGGCCCGGTGCGATCGCGGGGGCTGGAGAGCTGGGGGTGCGGGATGCGGCGCAGCAGAGAACAGGCAGGGGTGGCGAGAGATGGGGCACAGGCTGGGCGCTGGAGACCCCATGGCCATAAGCGACTCACTGGTAGCTGGTTAAAGAAATGCAGACCTAGATCTGGGTGCATTAGGAAAAGTGTGACCAGTAGGTCGAGGCAGGTTCTCCTCCCCCTTTGCTCTGCCCTGGTGAGGCTGCATCTGGAGTACTGCGCCCAGTTCTGGGCTCCCCAGCTTAAGAAGGACAAGGAATTACTGGAGGGGGTCCAGCAGAGAGCTACAAAGATGATGAGGGGCCTGGAGCATCTTTCATATGAGGAGAGACTGAGAGAGCTGGGTCTGTTCAGCCTGGAGAAGAGAGGACTGAGAGGGGATCTCATCAGTGTTTATAAACATCTCAAGGGTGGGTGTGAAGAGGATGGGACCAGACTCCTTTCAGTGGTGCCCAACGATAGGATGAGGGGCAACAGGCACAGACTGAAGCACAGGAGGTTCCATCTGAGGAGAAACTTCTTTACTTTGAGGGTGCCAGAGCCCTGGAACAGGCTGCCCAGCGAGTTGTGGAGTCTCCTTCTCTGGAGACATTCAAGACCCACCTGGACACGTTCCTGTGTGATCTGCTCTGGTGAACCTGCTTTAGCAGGTGGGTTGGACTAGATGATCTCCAGAGGTCCCTTCCAACCCCAACCATTCTGTGATTCTGTGATCTGACAAAACTGGCTTTAGAGGTGTTGTGTATTGATAAAGATCATGGCCAAAACCATTGTGGCAAAACTAGTTCCTCCAGCCCCAGGATTGTCACAGGCATCATGCCTCAAACATTGTAGCAGGAGATGGCACATTCAGTATAGGGTGAACTGCAATTTACATATCAACAACAAGCTAACGAGCCACAGCCCAGGCTGGCTGGCCAACACCAGAGGTGGGGGATGTGCTGGAGGGCACACAGCTCCATCTTCTGATGTGCCCAGCTTGGCACACAAAGGGGAAAGGCTGAGACCCTTCAACATGGCCCAGGACTTGTCGATCTTTCGCAATCATCTCTTCCCCCCAAACTTTCCTCTACTCAGAGAGCTATAAAAAAGCTCACCTAAAACAGCACTGGTAGGGAAGCCACCACCCTGAGGACCCTCCAGCCAGCAGCCTCGCTGCGGGAACTGGACCAGACACCGGAGGACGCTGCGCTCCTGAACTACAAACCCCAGCATCCTCACCGTGGGACACCGGGGCCACACATCATCATACGAGTCTCGTCAGCCACACTGCGGAGCCGTAAGAGTGGCTGGATCCCTCACCCTTTTCTTTCTTCCTTTCCCTCTGCTCTTTCCTTCTCTCTTTTTTCTTCTATACCCCTATTTCTTTATATCTTTCTCTCTCTCATACCTTAGTTTTCCTTCCCTCTCTACCACTCTCTTTCTCTCTTTTCCTTTTCAACATATAAGAGTAACATCATCTTACGCTCTGCTGTCAGCTTCTTGTTAAATTTTGTATTATAGCTACTAATGGTTGCCAATACATTGCTTGTAGAAGGACTTTTTGCTGTTATACTTTTGCCAAACCACTATTCGCTGTAACTAGTATACCAGCATGTACTTCTAGTAAAACTCATAATTGAATTGGACCCCTGAAGTGATTGTCTGTCATTCACTTCACATAACCACGCAGAATTAACCCAGAGTTAACTCACACCTGATCTCATCTGTTCAGTCAGGGCGTGTGTCATGTTCAGAGTTAACTCATCCCTCATCCCATCTGTTGGGACGGGACAAGAGGTAACGAAGAAAACAAAGGAATAATATGTAGTACATGTAAAAGGCACCATGCATGGAATATTTGGAGGTACTGTAGAGCTGCAGATTTGTGAATCGTTGAATCATTTCAGTTGGAAGAGACCCTCAGGATCACTGAGTCCAACCATAACCTAATTCTGGCTCTAAAGCATGTCCCTAAGAACCTCATCTATACATCTTTGAAACCCCTCCAGGGATGGTGACTCCACCACTTCCCTGGGCAGCCTGTTCCAATGCCCGACAACCCTTTCTGTGAAGGATTTTTTCCTAATATCCAATCTAAATCTCCCCTGGAACATCTTGAAGCCATTTCCTCTTGTCCTATCACTTGCTACTTGAGAGAAGAGACCAACCTGCTCCATGCTACAACCTCCTTTCAGGCAGTTGTAGACAGCGATAAGGTCTCCCCTCAGCCTCCTTTTCTCCAGGCTGAACAGGCTGAACCGCTCCTCATCAGACTTGTGCTCCAGACCCTTCACCAGCTTCATCGTGCCCCTGCACCCTTTCCAGCACCTGAATGTCCTTGTGATGAGGGGCCCAAACCTGAACACAGGATTCGAGGTATAAAAGTGTGTTAGCAAACATAAAAATGACTCCAAGTGGATCCTGAGGTGAAGAAGGAAGCACTAACATGAATATCGTATTGCTCCTGGTGAAGGGACTCCAGATGCTGACAGCTCACCCCAACACCTCAGCACCACCAGAGTGAAACAACCAGCTCTGGGACACAGAACAGCAGTGACAGTGTGAACGTCAGGAGAAGGGGTAGAACCTCAGTGTGCGAACAACAGTTCAAACTGTATTATCACTGTTATTGAGGCTTTCTCTGTATAGAAGTAACTGTAACTGTATTATTACTTTTTGGTAACCGTTACATGTGGATTAATAGGGGATACACTCTTGAGATTTTAATTACACTAACCAAAAACATTATTTGCTTTATGTAAGGTGTGCTTACTTTTTGCCTGTGAATAAGTTTGGGAGCGTAACAAGGGGTGGATAGTGCAGGCAGCCCTGCTGTGACCCTCTGGGGCGGTTTGGAGGACAGCCCTCTGTAAGCCCCTGTGGCCTTGTAAGGGTCAGTCCTTCTGAAGCCGTTACTGCAATTTGGGGCCGTGCTTTTGTCTTCAGCATTTGACATTCAGAGAGGAAGAGGGAGTAAACTTAATATGCGTCCCTATCGTCCTGCTAAATATCTCAAACAAAAAAATTGATTTATGGGCAGCTTCCACAGATCATTTTAAGATGTAAGGTGTATTTGCTGTTTGCCCATGAAGGGATTTTGAATGTGGCATGCCATTCTAGCCTTTTCTTGATCTTCCTGTAGTCATTAAGTACACAAGTACCCTCCTACCTTAATTTTAAATTTATTGTGCACTGTTTTGCAAACATGATATGTCAATGGATGAATAATATAACGTAATTAGCAAAAGGTTCATTTCGTAACTTTCCAAATGCACTGTAGACATTCCTATTTCATTTTCATCCAAGGTAGTAGTAAGCATTTGGTCCACCTGGGAGTGTAGCATCCATCACTTCACTGTGAAGATAATTTGAAAAAATTAACCAGAAAATAGTTCCACCATCTGTTCATACTGGTTTTAATATAAAAATGCCTTCCACATAATGTCTGTATATGTGAAACTGCTAAATATTTTAAGTTTCGTATTCCAAATTCACTATAAACATTTTGGCAGCCATTTCAAAAATTGCTGCGCTGCTGGGTTGTTTATAGTAGACAGAAAAACTGGGTTAAAAAAACAGTAGTCAGGAAATTCTTCTGCTGACTCTCCATCTTAAAGCCATACTCTTTTGCCAATGTTACATCTGTGATACGAACCTGAGCTGGTGGCTTAAGGAGAGTGAACAAACAAACATTTGCTTTAACTGTTTTTCTGTAAGATGTCGATGTGCATTTGTAAAATTATTTATTTTACATAACACGCCTGGGTGTCACAATTTACATTCTATGAGGTCAAGAAGTTAATGATTCACTGATTATCTTTAATGCATTTCCTTGCACTTAAAATTAGATTCTTTTTCTCCCTCATGTCTTAATCCAAACCAAATAGTGATTGTGATGAGCTGTGGTGAAAAAGATCTCTTGCATCAGCATTTGGACTTTCCTGTTTCCAGCTATATGGAACGTGGAACAAGAGTCCTTTTTTTGTGCCAGTTCTTAAGAATGTGGAAGAGTACAGCTAAGGCCTACACCAAAATCATTTTTAAAATAAATAAATAAGTAAAGGCTCTGTCAGAATTTACTCTTTCCTTTTTGGAGTTATGCTCTGGAATCACTCCAGGCGCAAAGTTGTAGAATTTCCCACATGTCTGAATTTAACAACTACAGTTCAACTAAAGGCCTTCTTGAGCAGCTTCTAGAAATACTAAGGGGATCAAGAAGAATGTGTTTGAAGAACTTACTAGGATAAGTAGGTCTGTTTCCTCCATAGTGATTTTCCTATTTCTTTAGTCAGGATAAATATGTAAAATACTACATATTTCTGCATCAGATTTTAAGGTAAGAGAAATACAGGAATACTGGAAGTTGGCAATTAACTCTAGTCCTACTTTTTTAGTTCTAACTTCTGGATTGTATGAACAATTAAAGTTTCTGTGAAATTTTAAGCAAATTGCAATAAAACACTTTATGTGGATAGAGGTCTCTGCAGAATTTTTCTGTTTTGGTTAACTGCTTGTCTGCCTTCACCTCATGCCTCAAGTGAAGCTATTTTTGCTTACTGACAAACTGAAGTTTGCAAATGAATCTTGTAGTGTTGGAATCATATTTTAATTTAATTGTTTCTCTTTGCATAAGTCAATCTTCTGTCTTATCATTCATTTGAAACTGTAGAGTTTTATAACTTCATCTCTAGAAGAAGCATTACTTTGAATTGTAGAAATTAACTTGAATTTTTGAAAGTGTAGCTGATTAAGTGTCATCTATTCTCTAATATTTGCAATAAATAGGTTGTTAAAATAAAATGTAAGTGACCATCTGTAAACATTACAGGATGCGGTCTCAGCAGTTCTTATGATCCGAGACAACTGTGAGGAATATTGCTGCTGGGAAACATGGAGCCAGCTGAGGGGAATGTACTTCCAAAGTAGAAGCAGTAATTGATAATGTTGTTCACTGGAATTTTGATTTCTGACCTTGGAGGACATTAACATTGCAGAGTGCTATATATGTTAGCAAAAGCAGTGGATCCTTTGCATATTTTGTCTCCTTTCATATGCTCCGCCACTGTCTTTCTTGAGGTTAACCTAGGTAGTACTGGAGATGCAGTGTTGAAGAAAGGGAGATCAGGTGGAACACAACGTCCAGTTGCCCCTGATGATGTGGGGAGGAGTTTTAAGGTCCACTCAATGACGGCAGAAATGCAAGTATGTAGTCTTTGTGATCTAAGTGTTGAATAGCTGCATGGGTTCTGTGAGTACATTTCCACTTCAAAAACGTATATATGTTCTCTTCACTTTCTATTAATCAAATGCGATGATTTGTCCATAAAACTGAGAAATCTCAGTCATTAGTTTCAAGATGTTTTGACAAAGATGTATATATGAATTTTCAAAATAGTGAAAGTTCTTTATGTCTCTGTCTGCTACGCTTTGGCTTCCAAGTGGATTACGGTGGATATTCCTGTAAAAGTGTGTACTTGGGAATTAGTTGGCTGTTTTCCTACTTTTTATTATTGTGCAATTACAGCCTTTAGACTTTCTAAAATAAAAAGTACCTCTTTCAAATTAGTTTTCCGGTTGTTTTCAGAGGTGATCAGTCAGCACTTTGAAGGGATACTAGGGAGGGTCAAGTTGAATAGTTCAGTTTGAATTTTTCCCCTGAGAAGAAAAGGAAAGAATAAATAAAATAGCTTGAGTTAAGGAGTAGCTCTGTTAAGTAGCAGCTTTGATCCCTTAAGCAAGAAGGTCTGTGAAGCAACTGTGATTAAAGTTATGGGAAGGCATCTTATTGTGATGAGAGAAACAAAGAACATCTGGCTAAACACCGCTACCTTCCCACTAATGCTGGCTGGGAGCGGGACCCTACCTAGTGTGCCAGTGACCTGTTAAATCACATTTCTAGCACACAGAGAACTTTAGAGACAAAGCTTCCAGTTGTACTGATCCTTACCTGGGAGGCATAGAAGTTATACTTGATGAGTTATGTATTAAGTATTGTTTTTTCTACATAGGCACTGTGCTAATAACTTCGTTGGTAGAGGGTATATTTCACTCAAGGGGCTAATTTAAGTTTGTCAGCAAGAGTTGATGATTTTGTCAGCAGGAATAAAAATTCCATGTAGCTTCATCAAGCTTGTGCCTACCAAAGGAAAGCTTTGTGATGATGCTTGTTTTTGATTAAAGCCTGAGTTGCTTTCCAGCCAGTAGGAGGACACATTTAACATATTTGATATTAACAACTGATTCTCTCAATCATAGTTTCGCGTTACTGTTTTATCTCATTTTGTGCCGCTAATCTGATTGTCATTCTGTAAGCTTCTCAAGAACTACAAATTGATACTAACTCTTAAATATTTATAGGTAAAAGCTGTAGTTCCTTTGTGTTATTTCTGAATAGCTGTAGCTCCTTTGTGTTATTTCTGAATCAGAACTTTTAAATTGTTACTGTTTCCCTGACAGCTTGTCAAAGACACACACACACACAGAGCACTTGCAGTTCGCCTTATTGATCTGCCCACTGTGATACATTTACATGGTGACGTAAAAACTGCAGCAAAAGTCACATCGGTGGCAAGAACTGGTTGAGTCTATATGTTAATTCACGTATAAGAATCAAATCTCTGGTTGAGGCTAAAAGATAAAAATATTATGGTGTGTCTCTTCTTGATCACCTGCTGTCCCATATATGTTCAGACACAGCATAACAATCCAGCTGTGCAGAAGTTTATAGTATTTAATTTGTGGTCAAGCAAGCTTTTTTACTAAAATTTCAAATTGATAAGCAAGTAAGTTACTAATATTTCAGTAAATGTAATTAGAAAATGTAGGGATCGTCTACTTTTGCTTCTTAAATACAGAGCCTTTGAAGAAAGACGGAAACGAGAAGAAGAAAAAGAACAAAGATTTCGAGAACGAGTTCTGCAGCAGAGGAAAATTAAACTCCAGGAAGCAACTGATAAGTTCCAGCGGGCTCATCTGCCTTTTTCTCAGCACAAGCAGATAGGTTCGTAAATGAAAATTCAGCCATTATTCACAATGCAAGTGGTTTTCTATTAATAGAATATAGTTGAGGCAAACAGAACAGTTCAAGCAGATTAACTGAATTCATTATTATAAGTTAAACGTAACTGACCAGAAGCTCAGGTCTGATACAAATGACAAAAGTAGGTAGAGGAAATTAAAAAAAATTTTTTTTCCTTAAAATTCTATTGTGAGATATTTCATTGTATTCCAGTTACAGTAAGTACATCACCTCCTTGGGATATTACGGCTTCCTGGGTTTTCCCCATCTTTTTCACTGCAGTGTGCTTATCACTTACAACATTGCTTTCACAGCCAGGTGCAAGGTGTTACACGGACACTGGAAGTTACTAGGATAGTATAATGATCCGCTATTTGAACCTCTGAATATTCACAAATATGCATTTGTTTATCATTAAGTAAGAGCAGTGGTAGCATGTATTAATGTATTACATAACTTTTGCTGAATTAGTCAGCTTTTTAAGCTGTTCTCTTGCTGCTGGGAAGTAATGATCACTTCAACTCAGTTCCTGCTTTCTTGGAATCAGTGCGGATTGGCAGGAGTTTTTAACAGCATCAGCCAAGTCTGATTTCCAGTCAACTTTCCAGCGTTGAAACTCTTAAGATATGGTATAATACTTAGGTATTCTTTAACAGATTTACTCTCCCAACTGCAGTTGCGCCAGCTGTGAGGTAATGTCTCTGACTTCAAGATCAAATGTCATATTAAAATAACAAAATGGAACAGTACTGGTTTAGGGCTTCTTCACAGCTCTACTGACAGCCCAGGCTGTGTAGCAATATAGTGCATCACAATTTTTTTTCCTTGGTTATCCTTTATAGCAATTCTGTCTCTGCCACTTTCTACCCTACTTTTGCTTACTTGAAAGAGGCAACAACTTGTGCCTGTCTGGACTCTTTCTTTCTCCAGTGATTCAATTACTAAGTCACAATTTGGCCCCTATAAAATATCCGCAGGCCATAACTTTGGCTTAGGGAATGAGTGGAATAATCATGATATAAAAACAAAGTTAATGCTGGATTGCTTAACCGCGTGCTTTTTCAACAGTGCAGTCTAAAAACAAGTAGCAAAACTGTTGAATACGTGTGTTACTCTAAACACTTAAATAGACTGGGAGTTGGTTTCAGAGGAACTAGAGTTGCTCCAGCATGTCTAATGATGCTAAACCACTCAGTTTATTGTAACAGTCTGGTTTTAGGCTTCCAAACTTCAGAAACTTAACCAAACCATTTTTGGTAAAATATTCAAATTAAAAAAAAAAAAAATCATCCATTGTGTTTTTTACTCTAAACCCTCTAGTCAAGACAAAGGAAGCTTTTCAGTTAGAAGAAGCTCTTGAACAAATTAAAGGATCAGTTTTAACACCAGGACTGTACTTGCCCAGCAGAAATAAAACCAACTTCAGGTAAGCATTTCTGTTTACTCTGATGATCAAAGGAAGTAAATTGCTTGGTGTACTCAATAAACAGCAGACAATTCCTCTTTAAGAAATTATAGGCCTTTTCTCTAGTGGCAAGGAAAGCATCTTTTTTTAACTGATCCAATGAACCATTATGAATCTTCTTTGAGTTGTTTGTGTCCATTTGGTAAAACCAAAGAGGAGATGACACAAACCTTTTCACTTCAGCATAACTCTGGGAATAGTCGGGGCTAACCCGGCCCCCATTCAGTTATTGCCCGACTCACACTACCATAGTTACCAAACCATCCGCTGTTCCATGAAGTATAAAGTTTTCTGTCTAAATGATTTCTTATTCTCATCCAGATTTTTTCCTTTTGACATTCAAGGGTAGTTTCATTCATATATTCATCCCACGATCTTATTTTTTCCAGTTGTCATTCCTTTAAATTTCTGATCCTCTATATGTATCTTGAGCATCCTGATAACAATTTAGCCTGCAATTTGATTTTATATCATGTGCAATTTGAATTGCATAGTTTTCACTCTAGCCAAGCACTTTTTTAAGATATCTTGACTGATCACAGAATGTTTCTTCATGCATAGTTTATCTGCTGTATTTGATACTCCTTCCTGATTATCCCCTTCCCAATCTCTCATTTCTTTAACATTTCAGTTCAGGGTTTTATTTCTGTTGTTGTTGCTTTTATTACTATTATTATAATTATTTTCTACATGCTGTAAATTGTGCAGATGTTCGGAATAGAGAGAAACTCTGTCTAAAAAGGGTCTCCCTACTCTTGACCTTCAGTGTGTTCTTCATTGTGATGTTAATATGTAGTTTGATTACATTTCTACTGCTGATTAAAACATGTTTGCAGCTGATAAACTGGACAATTGAGAAAATATTTCATACCTCTTAGAGCTAAACACTTACACTATCTGCCAGTTAACATGCATATAGGGCTGCAGCTACTACACTGGATTGACATAATAAAGGAGGATTGCAGCCATAAAAACAAACAAACAAAAATATACCTGCTAAATAGAAATTGAAAGTATGGCAAAAAATTGTAGATATTTCTGAACCCTGTCTCAAGGTTCCTGATCGTTTGTGTCATTTCACTCATAGGCTCGATTAAGGACAGCAGCTGAGTGCCTCTTCCTACTGCCTTTATCATTTGTTTCTTTATTTTTCATCTTTCTTCAAACTGCTCCTTGTGCCTCAAAGGCTCACAGCTTTCTCTCGGGACACTTACCATTTCCTTTTGCCACAAATTTAGCTAAACAACTTCACCTAGTTGAACAATATTTAAGGGATCATGTTGATACTGCTAAGGAACTATATATGAGACATGCATCCTGGGAACGTTAGAAAGCATCTGCATATTAAATGGACAATAAGGTTTGGTTTGTTACTCAAAATCCAGCGATTGCTGAGATAAAAGTATCGTTTCAAGCATTGGACGTAATCAACCTGGTAAAATAAAAGCTGGATCTCCCCTTTTTCGTAAAGGTATACCCATTCTACAAATAACTGCACTGGAAGTTTATACTGATAATCTGTTTCCAAGATTTGTTCTCCTTCTGCCACCATTTGTAGTCATTGTGGAGTACAACAAATACTTGATCCTAAACCAGCGAGACATAAGCTTGGCTTTCTAATCAACTGTGTTCTGGCTCAGCTGAACAGATGTGAGAACTCAAAGCCTGGGTCTAGTGAGAGATTTCTCTAAGTGCCAGACTAAGGGATTTTAGGGCCCTTGAACCAGGTTGTAGCTAAAAAACAGGATCAGTGTCCTTCGCTAAGCTGTTCCACCAGGCAGTCAAGCATTGCTGCCAACCTGGTCATAGTTACAGTTCCAGAAGAACTCATCTACCTATGAGCTGGTGGGTTTTGGTGTGTGGGTTATTTTTGCCCTTTTTAAGGTCTTTTGTATTGGTTAAAGCTGCTTGTTTCTTGGGTTTGTCATCCTTGATATCTACCTAATTCTTGCTTCTTGTTTTCTGAAGCTTAGTTCCTATTCCTAGTGATCTTACCCGGCCTTGTTCCAGTTCCATCTGCTTTCTGTTCTTGAACATACCTTGTTCCGCACTTCCTACCTTCCTAGTCTCTGACTGCACATTTTCCTTGTCATTTGGCTTCACATGGTTCTCGACTTCTTTGGTTCCTGGGTGCCAACCAGCCCCATGGTTCTTGCCAATTCTTATCCTGTAGAAACCTGTAGTTTCCTCTATTTTAATTTGGGCTCACCCTGACCACAGTACCCACCTACACTAGCTACTCCAAAGATTTTTTTTTCCTCGGGTAGCAAATACAAATTCTTTAATGTACCACATTACTGACATTGCACACCATCAGTGAAGTTGAGCTCTCTAGATACACTAAAAAGCCTTCTCGCTATTTGAAGTAAGGGAATATCTGACAACATCGATATATAGTTATCCTCTATATAAGCCAAGCTTATGGAAAAATAAAAGCCATTTTGCCTTTTTTTTAAAAAAAAAAAAAAACAAAAAAAACCTCCATGATCCATTTCTGTAAATGAGCATACTGTTGGCTGACATTTTCCAGAGTAATTCAGCCTGAGGCAGTCACCCAACAACCCAATCAGGAAAGTCTGACTACTTATAAATAACAGAGGATTTAAAATGGAAAGTGTTGGACGGTTTTAGAGAGTACTAACAGCACCACCTGTAGTCACATATAGTATAGATGTCCTTCACTTGCCAGGCATTTATCGATGATGTATACTTTTGAGAGGAACATGTTTAAAAGTGTACGGTTAGTGCACAGAAATAAGCCAAAGTAATAAGTTATTTGCTTGTATCAAGAGCCACAGATGACACTTCATCCTCATCAGCATCTAGAAACGGTTCTTTCCATCAGAAGCAGATTTCAGCAATGGTTGGCTGGGATAAAGCAATACAAGAGAGCAGTAGAACAAACATGGATAGTAACCAGCTTCTCTTCCAGAAAAATCTGAAAGAAATGCAACTACTCCTTGAAAAACAGCATCTCAGCAACTTGGAGGTATGATATTTTCATGTGATTCATTAAATGATGCTTCTTAAATGTAATAGAAAGTTTCTTGAGTGTGATAAGAATGAAAGGTCTGTTAAGCACACTTTACCTGAGGGCACACTGTACTATGCCTTACTAAGAGATTATTTGTAGTAAAATTACATGTCTTTTTAATTAAGAAACCAGAGATCTTTCAAAATGGTGGAAGAATATTTTCATGAATTCTTCAAAGATATCTGTCATGTTGTCTTTCTGTGAACGTAAAATTTGTGTGTCAGACTGCTTGGCTCTGCAGTAGCCAGACATTAGTCTGTCGCAGGAGCCTTGTGCCACCTCCACGCTTAAATTGGCGGCTCACAATTCACACTGAATTTCTGCTTCATTGGTTGCTACAGCTCAGCACAAATTGCTATAGCAGTATAATTACAATAGATCCAATGTCGGGGGTTTTTTTGTAGTTTCTTGATTTGTTTTTTGCTTTTTGGTTTGGTTTGGTTTTTGTTTTTTTTTTTTCCCAGCGTGTGGTGATTTCTTAGGGATAGACTTCAAATCTCTTGAGATCCTTTTTTGTCATCTTTGGAATAGATGCAGGTGTTCTAGTAACAATCTCATGAACTTTCTGCCTGAACTAAGTTTTGGACCCCAAATCTGCTTGAAAAGTCACGTTAGAAACACAGTGGAAATCAAGAAGAACTGAGCTCCAAAGTAATTTCTTTTAAAAATGCAGTCTTTTTGAGAAAAATCTATAAAAATATTCTTCTTAGTATATTGTAAGACAGCTATATTGTAGAGTATTTTATCCAACACAATTTTTACATACTTACTGAATTCTAGGGAAAAACTGATGTGATTCGTGCATGATTTTTTACTTGTAGTTTTTTCTAAATGTTATCATTCAGCTTTGGACACTGCATATAATACAGGAATTTGTGTTTAAAAATTAATATATTTTTAAACGCTTTGTCCTGTAAAAAACTTTTGTTTTTTCCAGAATGTATTCTTCTGCTACCACTAGGTGTTGCTCAGCTTCTTCCCTCTGATAAATCATTTCAAATTATAAGTATTTGTACTTCAAACATTTGGATTTTCTTTCTTGAAATTACATGCTTTGGACTCTGATTAGAAAAATAGTCAAGAAAGTTACTGTCATTGTTCTAAGGGTTGAGTTTTGCAAGTTTAATACTTGGACTGTGCTGGTGAGCATGTGCATTGTGACTTCCTGTGATGTGAAGTAGTATTTGTCATACTCTTGCTAATAAAATTTATAATTTATGGTTATTTATAATACTCTTACTGACATGAATAGGCCGCAGTAGTCTTCTTACTGTCTGTTGTCCAGTCATTTCAGCAGCACTTGCTTTTCTGAAACTGTTAAAGTGTTTCACTGTGCACAAAGTTTGCAGTCTACTCGTCCACTGAGATCCCTTGACCTCTCTTTGTTTCTGTTTTTACAGGCCCTGTAGGATTATAAAGATTCCTAAAATTCTTTTCTTTCCTACAGGGCAATAATGTTCTTTGTAGACCCTCACCAATAGATTTGGTGTGTCCCCTGCTTTCCATTCCTAAAAATGTGTGTATAATAGTTTCGGCAGTAAGCCAAGGTTTTTAGTGACCCTTCTATCATTTTCCAAATTTATTTTGCTTAAAATATTGAGGGCAGTGGACTTGATTCTGTGCAACAGTTACGTCTGAGCCAGTAAACCAAATTACTATTTTTTATGCGTCCATAAGTATGTTCCATTTTGAAGAAATTAATATTGTTAACTTTATTTGCAACTAAAGGTTTTGTTGCACAGTTCTTTCCTGTTTCTGTTGCAGGAATAAATAAAATCTTTAAGGTGGAGCTGGTAGCAATGTCTTTAGCTAAAGCTGCATGCAGATTTTCATGATAAGACCTTACTTCCAAGTGCTTATCATTTCTTCCAAATACTAACTGTTTATGTTGAATTTTCCATTTCCAGCACGTGCCTTGAACTGAATAATTTAGAAATTTTCCATTAAAATGGCTCAACTGTGTCAAGGAATAGTATTATTCCTATATCTTTTGTCTTTTTCTTTTCATTACCTCTTTAGTTTGGTGGCCATGCAAAATTGTTTTGGTCAGTACAATATTTTTATGCTCTTCCAGAAAAAATACATTATGGTTGAATTAAATTGTTTGATTGATGTAACATTTTATCTCCACTGTTTCACTTTTTAAACAAAATGCTTGGAAGCAAAAGCTAGTTCACAGACAAAATAGGTATAAATTACCACATGGAGATTGTATTTTCCTCTTACCTCCTTTATATAACCATAACTGGGTTATTCAAATGGTATCCATGAAATCAAAATTTAAATCCCTTTCTGACTGAATTCAAGCAGGAATTTTACCTTGTCTCTCCTTTTTTTCCAAGAATATTGTGCAGCCGTTGAAGTACTCAGTATCGGTCTTTCTATGGATACCGTTCCCCTTGGCAAAATATGCTTCAATATTTATTGAAATGGGGTGGAACACAGGTATTATTTCTCATAAACTACAACTCAAGCCATGAGGTCGGAGTTGTTGGTATATTATCTCAAATACAATAAAATTTTGTATCCTATTATACTCTGTGTGTGTTTATATAGAATCATAGAATAGTTTGGGCTGGAAGGGACCTTCAAAGGTCATCTAGTCCAAGTCCCTGCAATGAGCAGGGACACACATATTACATATAGAATTAAATCTCTGAGAAATAACGCTGAATATTTTCTAGGTGGTGTTACACTGAATGAAAGCAGCAGGAGCTGCGAACACACGGGCGAGGGCATCGCCTGACTTGATGAGTTGAGCTGTGGAATATTAGCTGTTTGTGTTACTGTGCTTTTGAGGTTGAACTCTGTGAAATAGAGATGTTTCGGGTAACTGATGGAAAAAATGAATTAGTTTTGAAGTGCGTTTGTAGTATGACTGGGAAGAGTTAAATAACCTTCTGCTAGGCGTACGGTATCATTCCAACTCTTGTGAGGCACAGACAAGACCAGCATGGAAAGAGGAGTGTCCGCGTACGGTCTCTGCCAAGTGTCAACAACCTGGAGAAGGCTCAGGGCTGGTTAGTGGGGAAAGAGATGATTAAGGGGAGGGTTAGGATAGAGTGACATTGGAACTGCAGTCAGACTTGATTTTGAAGAGACCATTCAGAGATTTGAAATAGGTTTCAGTGGTCATCTTACAACAAGAAACATTGGCCGTTTTTTACTTGCAACTGTGAATGTAACATCTCTTTTGTTGACCACTTAAATTATATGACAAACTTGAGTGATTTCCCTGCTCATTTTCCTTTTGGCAAGATCGGGGGATTCAGGTTCTTTTAGCTTTCAACCAATATTTCGACATACCACTATCTTCCATGTTATTTCACTAATCCATAATTCACATTTGCAATAAAGGCAAATTGAAATGTATCTCCAGACTAAATTATTTTTCCCAAATACTGGAACTTGTTTTGATTGTGTATTCCTCAAGAGTAGGGGTTTTTATGTAAAATAGTGGTTTATTCCACACCTGTGCTGTATAAACTGGCATTACAACCTCATATCTGGCAATCTGGATGTTCAGTCATTTGAAGAGTGTCTTGCCTCAATTCAGAGCCCTGCTTGAACAGGTGATAATGTAGCATTGAAGCTGAAGCAGCATTTTCAGTGCAAACGAGTTTGTTTCTCAGGTAGGTTAATACATTAATAAGGCTTTGCCTGTGGGTAAACTCGGGTAGTTACACAAACAGCGTAGCTTGCAAACCACAGAAACAGGGAAACTGAGAACTGGCATCTAATATATACCTGCTTCTCCTTTACAAGCATATACTTTTTCATAAGAATGACCATACATATTAACATGATTCCATTGTTGGTTTTACATTCATATACAAATATCCATATATATATGGATATATGAAATATTTATGTGTAGCTATGCATTAAATTATTTCTACCATACTTCATAGCTATTTTGAGTGATTCGTTTTACTGGAACAGAACAAATTGTTCATAAATGTAAAGGAGATGAATGGAGTAAAAAGTAGCAGTATCTGATCTTTAGTTCACTGCAGTTATAGTAATAATAAAAGGTTTGCTTGCAGGAAGGGAGTGGAAGATACAAGAGTTTGTGCACATTGCGCTGCCAGGATGCTATATTATATTATAATAACTTGGTATTGTCAGAGATAGTATATACTAATGTCTCAAGGGGATGTCAGGAAATCTACTGCTTTCTCATCAAGATTAAAGTATCGCTGTCCAGAGCAATTCTATCCCTTTGAAGATGGCAGAGCTGTGTTTTGGTTTTTTAAGAGATAAACTTCTCTTTGTGAAATGTAAAGCAAAACATAATTTAACTACTCTTTTCTTCCAGTATTCTGCTTCTGTCCTAGCAGGCTCGTGGTAGCCTTGGCACACAGATACTTAGTCACTATTTTTCAATTTTGTCCTGCATTAATTATTATAAATCCCCAGCAGCAGTTTTGTGGGATTTAGTAGCTTGAGCTTTGCTGTGCAGTTCGTGCTCGGTACTGGTCTATCTCCATAAGGAAGAATGGCTCACCAACTCGGAAATAAAGCATTAAACCAGACACTCAGAATTCAGAGACAGGAATAAGCAGGGAATAACTGGGGCCCAGGAGACTGGAAGATCTTGTGACAACCAGCTTAAAGAATTACGCTGTTTCAAACAGTGGCAAGAAAAAAACCAAAATACCAGCCTTTAAATTCAGTAGGCTGTTTAGGGCAAGATAGATGCTGACATCTTGTACATATTCTGATAAATCTTGTCTGTAAAATTCTTTAGAGGAATGTAGGTCTTGAAAAATATCTGATCGGAAAAGCTGAATTTGTAAAACAGGTAACATGTAACAGTCACTGAGTATTTTTTCAAGACAAGTGATTATATTAATGAAACATGCAGTGAATGTTGGCAATTGCATAAAACTGTTTCATTAGATAAACTTATTTCTAGAGAGGTATAAATATATATTATTAGAAAATGCTCTTAGATACGTGGTTTAACTTTTAGGTTGCCCTGTGTGGAGTGAGGCTTGGGACTCGATGATGCTTGTGGGTCCCTTCCAACTCAGGAATTGATTCTAAAAGTATTTCTGTATCTGACCTTGAGGATTTCCTAATATTAATCCACCCTCTGCCTCAGTTGCTGCTGTGCAGTGCACAAGATAGAGTTAAAATATGTTAAAAACTGTTCCATCTTCACAATGTATTTACACTGCTAAAAGAAAAAGTAATGCTTTTTGTACACTGCAAAAATGTATACTAATTTTTTAGCAAGCCAGAGAGATCTGGTAGGATAGTCCCTCAGCCGAACTTCGGACTATTTCAAAAATTATATTCACACACTGTATGGTTGTGGGTCTTTTAGGAGGTGTGTGCTGCTCAAATAGTATTAATAATTTGTCTGATGCTACAGGTCCAGTTCATTGAAATCTGTCAACCCCAATGCTTTGCCTTATTTGTGTATTTGTGAATAAGAATAAACCAGAAAGACAGATTCTGGAGTTTTCTAGAAGACAAAGAAATACTTTCCTCCATCAGTTATTCTTCTCTTTCTTCCCCATACATCAGACTTTGTTGGAAAGCTTTTCTGAAAATTATGATTTCAGGGCTTTGAGTATCGTCAGTAAGACCTTAACCATCAGTGAGAGAGAGGATTATTTCTTTGCTTTAAAATGGGAAAAATCTCTGAGCATTGTTTCCCTTTCATTTCTGTCTCTAAAGTATTGTCTAGAAATGGCTTCATCTGTGAAATATGTTTTGAAACATCATTTCTCCTACAATTTGAAAATGCCAATGAAGTGAAAATTGATAAGTTTGAGCTGATCTCTATTCTCCTTTCTTGGGATAACCAAAATGACATTGAATGTCACATAGATTGTAAATACCGGTGAATTTGCTCATTATATTATGTCATTGCATTTTATATATAACATCGAAATTATTATTAGTTAAGCCGTTAGAAATTTCTAAAATTTATATTATATTATATTATTATTATATTATATATATAATTATATTAATTATTAAATAATTAATATATATAATATTATATTAATATAATATATGCACACCAAATTTTTCTCCGTGTCCATTTGCCTTATGACAGTTTTCACTTATGCAGTCCCATACTATTTTTACATGACCTCATCTCTTAAATGTACGGGTTAGATGGTGCCGGCTCAAAATAAATTCACTAAAGGATTAGAAACAAAAAAGGGACCAGTGCATTGTGGTGCTCAATACCTCAACATTTAATGATTTAATAATTTTAATAGCATTATTAACTCCACTTCTGGAGCTGAATGGCTGGGTTAGTCTGTGAGAGCTGGGCACCTGGAACAGGAATCCTGAGAAGCTACACTCTGAGTACGGAGATGCTAAATTAATGAATAGAAAGCAACAGAGACAAACACTTAGCTGAAAACCTATTTCCTACACAGTTATGTACATTTGCAATGGGACTTCATTAAAACTGGAAGTCAGAACTTGAAACCCTGATATTCAGTGCTCAGATCACTTTAGAAATCCTTCCGTGCAGTGTGGCTTACTGGAGAGCCCGAGTGCACACAAAATTGGAAATTTGACTCCTTTTTATACCTAGGAGTTTGAGCCTGTGTTTCTAGCATCCTGTGGTTTCCCAAACAGGCAAATTAGGCTCTTTTGAATACTCGTGTTCATAGATAGCTATAGTGGTTTCTGTATAGCTATAATAGTTTCTGTAGCCTAGATAGCTTGGGGGCGTATTGGGCACCAAGGAGTAACCCTAGGAAAGAGACAGGGGTGTTGGTAGGAAGCATTTCTCTGGTCATGCTACACCTCCACAGCTTCTTTGCTGGGTTTGGCACAGTATAATGGATTTCTTCTGTAATATAAGCACCAAAACCCTTTCTCAGTGATATTGGATTTCTTGGGTCTGCCCAAATCTTCTGTGAAATCAGTATTGTGTGGTGCCATGTACATTATGTTTTCCAAACTTGCATAGAAAGATAAAGGACTTTCCCATTCCATAGCTGGTAAATTCAAAATCAGTGAAGGTGTTTAGATACCTGACTTTGAGCAGTAGCTTTGTATCTGCATGAACATTGATGTCTTTTACTTCACAACGAATGTGAAGTATAATGTTATATGCGCCCACATATAACAAAGCCCCATAAATAAACTAGTTGAAATTATAAAAAATAGCAAGTAGTGTGAGATGTGAGGGGCCTGGGTTTTCAGAGGAGGTAGCATTTTCCCAGCATTTATCTTCAGAAGAGTGTTCCCATTCACCTCTTGGGACTGTGAACAGTCAGCACTTCTTTTGCAGAAAATGTCAAATATACATAAAGCAGCTCTTTAGTGTAACAGCGTTCTGACACAGTTCTTTGGCAGAAAATTCACTTGTCGGGTTCTCTTAAAATTTTACTTGTTGCAATGTTATTCTTTCATTGGCCTCATGAAACATTACTTAGGCTCATGTTTTCTCTTTGTTTTAGTGCTTTACTGAAATGAAATTGCTCAACACAGCTGTTCTAAGTCTTAAGACATTTAAGTGGCTTCTTTAATTCCTTGTAAGTGTTCCCTCTCCTAGAATACCAAGTTTGTGGACGGGCTGGATTTAGATTTCATGTGTTCGGACATAAGATAATGCAGGCAAGATGAGAAATTGTACTTATAAAACAGAAACAATACCCAAACCCAGAAAATAAAAAGTATGTACGCTACATGAATATTTTTGTTTCCGTATCATCCTATAATATTCTCACAGATTAAATACAATTAAAACATTGGGATTTCCAGGTTTATTTTCCTCTAGCTATTGACCACTAAGAAAGAATAATTGTTGAATGTTTTTTGAGGTGTGTAGAAGTAGTTCTAGTTATGCATTTTTACAAGAAAATGTGACATTCATTTTCATTAGAGTAGACTAGAAAGGGAAATAAAATCTGTAAATATTTTAATGAGAATGATAAGCATCTTTAATGTGTGAAATGATGAAATTGTATGATGCAACAAAATAAATGTAAATGAACTAAATTTTCATGAACTAAGCAGAAGCATGTATGTGTTTATATGAAAAATCCTTCTTTATTCTTCAGTTCGTAACTTATTTCTGGATGTTGTCTCAACTGAGATTTTGTGTTCCCATGAGGTTTTGTTTTACAAGGAGAGTAAAATTATATATAATGCAGGACCAAGTCTATCTTCAACCTCTGGAGCACAACTGAGTAAAATTTTTTGGATCTCACTTTTTAAAAGTTGCAACTTTCCTTGCACCCTCCAGAGTTACCACTTTAAGCCAGCCTGCTATTGGAACAGGGTTTTTAAAATCAATCCTTAGAAAATTTATCTGTGTGTTTAACATAGTCATTTTAGAAACACAAGTTCAGCTATACAGGTGCAGTTTCCAAATTAGACAAGAAATAAGCCTGACACCTATAATTTCTTATTACTGTTTTCTTCCCATCTGAAAATTTCAACCTTAGTTCTTAAATTTGGCCTGGTACAGAAAACTCTGAGCATATACCTTTTCCTTGTTTGGTGAAGTTCAAACAGAGGTTAACAATCTAGTTTAGCCAAACATAAAGGTTAATAAATCACTAACGAAACATTATTTATTCTTTTCTATTAGAAAGACACTGATTTGTATAGTTTTCATTTGAAAATGTTCCCTAAAGGGATCTTTCCCTACACTCGGTTCTTTGTTCTTCTATTTAGTTTCTTTATCTCAGATCATAACTCTAATGGAAGGCCACACCAACCTCTGAACACTTAGTGCAAGATAAGATTTAATACAGTAATAAAAAGTCTTTCAGGGCTCACTAAGCTTTTTATTCTGCAATTTAAAATATTTGTGCCGTTATATACTATGCCATATTATGGTATAACAATTTTATTAAAATTTTTAAAAAGGTTTGCTACAAAAATATGTTCTTATTCACTAGTTAATCTTATGCGTTCTTTGGTAAGTTTTCAAAATGTTAATTCTATTGTAATTGCCAAGGTATATATAATCACTTACCTCGGTTAACAGATTTTGCTAATTGAAATATTTTTCATTTAAAGTCACTAATGAAAAAAAAATCTTGATTGCATAAGGCTGCATATTTAATGCAGCTGCTTAGGTTTTCATCCCATTTTTTTCCAACATATGGTTTAAAATTACTTCACTGCTCAGTGGTGTGGAAATGAACTTAACAGCAGAGAGATGGTGTACGAGATTGTGAAAATAGTTGATATGCTTGTTTTCCTTCATGTTTGTGCGTCTTTTGAAATCTTGTACTTGAAAAGGGTATTTTCAACCATGTCAGGCAGTGTTTGGATGGAGAAGTAACAGTGAAGAAAATGCCTGTATAGAACATACATAAAGTTGTCCCAGTGGTGATTCAGATGGTGCCAGTCGCTCTTATTCATCGCTACATTAAAGTTTAATGAAAAAGTTGGGGGAGTGGATGGGACTCCCATATGCTCTTAGACCTGATCCATCCTCATAGAACAGATGATATTTTCTTCTTTCTGAAAGATGAGAAAAGAGGGTTTGCTGCGGGGAGGTGTTAATCACTGTAATTGTGGTAGTGGAGAAATGTTTTCTGTATTTGCCATGACAAGGATTAAATCTTCATCACTTGTGGCACTTTCTATGAAAATATTCAGTCTAGTATTATGGAAAAAATCCAGTTTAAGGCAGATTCACTGTCAAATCTGCATTTTTATGGATTCTCTTTCATTTGGTAAACTCCCGTATGTGTTAGACTGCAAAAACCATTCTGTGCCGTAGGGCAATCCAGAAACTGTAGTGCTGTTTAGACAAATCTTGTTCCTTTTTTGATATTGTAAAACTGATATAAAAACTTAGGATCTGTTGCAGCTCTTTCCTCTGAATTTCATGACCAAACCACATAATTTTCTTTTGCAATTGAACACGGGTAAATTTTGACTTGATGGAAACACCCAAGGTGTAAAAACACCAGGTTCAGTATGGATTGTATTTTAGCCTGAGCTGTCAATAATGAAAAAATAATATCAGACAAAAAAAAATCTTAAATATAACGGTCTGATTTTATGCCTGTATTTCAGAATTTTCATCAAGAAGTCAAGAAAACAGATGATTCAGACAGCTTGTCAAGCCTTGACAGTCTTGAGGCTGGAGAACAAAATGGAAATTACACAACACCGAGTGAATCATCTTTGGCTACACAGTGTGACTGTGCCCTGTACAATCCAGCAAGATCGCAGGCTAGGAATAATGGTTTGCTTTATACAGCTCAAAGTACTTCTAAAAATGTGCATCTAAATAATTGTCTGAGAAATGCAGATTCACAAAACAACCACAACTTACCTATTCATGATTTTTTAGCTAAACATAATGTTCTAACTCCTGCCGAGCATGTGCACAATTCAGAAGAGGAATCATATGCTTCCCACAAATCTGGGAAAAAACCTGCAGAGTTCTCTACCTCTAGTAAGCAAGAAAGCTCTATAAAAAATGCTTTTTTTTTCCTGCAAAAGGTAAAAGAAGAAAGAAGCCAGCCATTTTCTGGAATTGTTAGCACACCAGCCACTGGTCATCCTGTTTTCAATCCTAGCAAAGCCTGGGCCAGCCCTGACTTTATTCCAGGAGAAAGAGTTCAGGATCTGATGCAAGATCGGAGTTTTAAAATGACCCCACAAAAAAGAACTATATCTGTGCAAAACCTCAGTCAACCTATTGCAACATCTATAGTTTTATTTCCTAATCAGGGATGTTCCACTGACATTCCCAGCACAGCTGATACATTACCAAAGGACAAAAACATCAGTACAGTGTTTTTAAAAAATACCCCAGGAAAAAAGACTGAAGCAAAAGAAGAAAATATTAAATGTGTTGATGACATTAATCGAGGATCATCTTTATTTCAGGACATACCAAATGCCTCTGTTCTGTGTGATTTTAAGCAACAGAATAACAGAGAGGAAGAAAAGGGAAATATGGTAGAAACTATGTCACTAGTGTCTGATACGGAGTTAAATCCTAGCACTCCTGCACAGCACAAAACCCTGAAAAACAATATTCTTGAAAGAAAAAGAGCAAGATTATTCACGAGTATCTTAAAGAAGGAAACTAAATATGAAACCAGTCATTTCAAAGCTGTGGTTGTGAACCACGGGATCAGTTCTGGAACTCAACCCGTGTCTTCTATCAGAGACAGTTTAGAACTGGCAAAAATAAAAAAGAAACGTGCAGAAAATGAAAAATACAATAGGAAGCTAAGATGGTGTGATCAAATTAACCACGTAACAGTAGAAACTAATGAAAAATGCTATGAGAAAAACACCAGTGAAAGATCTTCTGCACAGCTGCAATATGTTCAAACTACAAATAATGCTCCTAAGATTAATTTAAGTATTGTTGCTCAACCTTCAAACCCCGAGTTCATAAAAAATCATCAGGAAAACACTCATATATCAAAACCAAATGTTAATACAGAAGAATCAAATAAAGACTGCACGTCTCTGAATCTGTTTATGTCAACTGGATCCTTTTCTGCTAAAAAAACTTGGATGGTATCAAAAGATGAAGAAAGTAAACCCCTGGTATGTAGCAATAACTCTAAAATTAATGATGTTAATCATCTCAAAAATAAGGCCAAAATGACGAGAAGACCAAGATCTGTAAAAGCCCAGCCAGGTTTTATGCCCAAGAAGAGAATAGGCACTATAATCCGACCGCAGTCAGCTGCCGAAGCCAACAAAATGCTGAGAGCTCCAGGGACCTTGGTGGCACCTCACCCACCATCCGCACCTCTGCCGGGAGACAGGAGCGGGACAAACACGGCCAGCCCTGGGTGTCAGCCGCTGCTGCCTTCGCGTCTTCACGCTCCCGCTGCAAGCAGGAACGATTTAAGTGAAAGGCACGTTCTGTTAGCAGACCAGCTTTTAAATAGCGACGGCACAGAAAACAGTGAGGGTGCTTGTAGTTCGGACTTGGCCACTGCGATGTCTACACCTGGCTACAGCACGGCCAAACGCGAACCTTGGGCAAAAAATACTTGTTCTGTAAATAGTGTTCAGACAAGCGCCTGTCAAGATCATCCAGTAATCTGTGCTGAAAGAAGACCTGTTAAGGCAGAAAATGGATTACGTCTCCATCATATCCCAGCAGCTGGGAAAACAAGCACCTCCTGGCAAGGAGCACATGCTGCCCGAGCTCCGAAAGGCTCTGCTGCTGGTGAGAGTCATGTTTCTGGGTTTGGGGTGCGGGGATGTTCAGCCAAAAGTCTTTTTCAATTACATCACGAATTTGTTTTCAGTTAAAACCTCCAGCCTTTCATGCATTCACACAACACAGCAAGTTTCAACAAGTTTTCATCATTTGTCATTGTCATTTCTATTCTAGTGGTGCCCAGAGGCCTCTCAAACATCCATCCCCATCTTTAATAGCTCTCTACAATATTAAATGAAAAGGAAGTATTTTCCCTGAGATTATAGTCCTGAACTAATGAGCAGATGTGACAGGTGGTCTAAATAATGATATAGGAGGAAGTGACTAGCTTTATACGAGCAAGTTTTACAAGGTAACTGGGAGTCATAGCTTGTTGTCCAGCAGTCACTGCCACCTGAGAGTGAATGAAATCTATATCTACCATGTTTTTAAAGAGCTGACACTGTAAATGCCTAAAATTATTAAGTTTTAGTCCCAGTAATGCAACTAATGTATTAAAAAAATAAAGTTAAAAATAAAGAGCTCTACCAGACAAATTTTGCTGTGTTGCAAAGTATGTCTGATTTACAAAAAATTATAAGAAATTTTAGGACCAGTCCTGCATTCTATTAAAAATTAACCTTGAGAACAATGTGATGCAGAGCCTGATTGGTAAGACAGAGGAAAGATGCATGAGAAATTTTGGGAGAATAAACTTGAATCTCCTGGTCTTTACATTTCAAACCATGTTTCATGCTTTTTGGTGTGCCTTGTTTCTCCTCCGCAGCCGAGCTATATTCTGCGGGCACTGTTGGCATCTTTGTGCCCGTAAGGTGCATGTTGTGTGCTGCCTGCCGAGGGCTGCAGCTGGAGCAGAGCTCCTGGACCTGCAGAGCTCCTGGACCTGCAGACCCTCCGTCAGGGATTATGCAGCAGTACCCAGATGGCTTCACGCACTGGGATCAACCCAGGGATCGGCCATGCAGCTCAAAGACACTTTCTAGCAAAATAAGTAATTCCCATCACTCAAAAAGCTACATTTCTAGTTTTATCTCCAGAAATGCACAGTGTTAACTATGGAGTGATTCAGAACAGCTCTGTTGTGTAAGAGCAGCGGTGGGTGAATATTCTTGGCCTAAAGCAAGGGCGGGAAATGAGAAATGTTATCTGCTTGCCCATTCCAGTTCAAAGTCAAACAGATGAGCTTGAGATACGTGTGACTGAAGTTAACCCATTTGATTTTACATTGGAGATGAATGAAGTCTTGCATTACCGTGCCTCGCCTCCGGCAGAGATACTTTGCTTCTTGATGTCCTTATTTGCACATCAGATCAATGAATCGGGAAATTCGCTGGTGCAAAGCTGTGTGCACTGGAAATGCTGCCTTCACTGCAGCTTCAAATGCTGCGTCCCCAGTGTCACACAGCTCCAGCTCTTTGAGAGGAAGAGCTGAGTGACCCCTTTTTAAAATTTGGGGGGGTGGCCCTCTCTCAGTATCCGCTTAGTTTTTGTGTTTTGAAAGTCTTCTTTAACACTCTCAATAACTCTTAATGACCAGCTATTATTTGTTCTATTGCCTGCAAATGCACATAGATCACAGTCTTTGTCCTGAAGTGCTTGCTATGAGAGATTGAATACCGCATTGTTCTTGAGTAAAATATCTGCTGTGGCACTATTACAGAGCTGAAGGGGGTCTGTAAGGACCCTGTAGAAAATGTGATCTCTTGCAATGCTTGGCCAAATGTATGCTAGTGAAAGAATAAGTGAGAACAACATGAATAAATAAAATTGTTGTCCATGAGGATCTTCCTTTACTTTGGCTTCCAGGCATCAAGTGGTACATCTTATGACTGACACCTTATTCTCTGTAGCTAGATATTAGACTTATTTTAGGCCCTTTGGTGATCAATCAGTAAAATGCTTTAGAAATGTGTGTAACGTTTAGCCCGTGACACATACAGGGCTCATTCACAGGCTTGTAGTTAAACAGGGGTGGACTGCTCAGCATCTCATGCCCTTAAAGAGACTACTGCCTATTACATTTGTCTTAGATTTCCCGAAGGAGTTATTTCCTTGGCATAGATATAGCACGCCTTTCAAACTAATTAAATTAAATGTTGATGCGTATCAATAGAGCAACTTTGCATTTTATTTTTCAGAAAAATGTTATTTGATTACTAATACAACAAGGTGGTTCTTCTTTGCTTCTTTTTAAATTTGCCCCCATATTCTGTATAACATGCTCACATTTCCTTTCCTTTTCAGGTGCTATTCAGCACTATGTGTCACATTACCATAATTCACACACAACTAAATGGCAACCTTTTAAAGCTAATGTGTCCCCTGTTACTATTGATGGCAGCAGCCAGATGAGTAGTTTCAAATCTGCTTCTAGGATGAATGAATTGTTTTATTTTTCCAGAAATGCTAAGAGCTCTGCTTTGTAAAATATCACTGTAATAGCAACTGAATAAATAAAATTATTTTAAATTCAATAAAGGACCTCTTGGTCTAATCATGAACAGTACATTAAACTGCACATGTAAATATTTTTTAGGTAAATAGGTAATTTATCATCTCAAGTATAAATCAAGTAACTACATTTACAAATCAAGTAGCTGCATTTACAAATGAGAATATAATATCTCCTTGGATGTGCAGATTCCTGACTTGCACATTAAAATGCTGATTTGCATGTCCAGTTTGTATACATGAAAGTTTAATTGAGAACTTAGATTTTGAAACTTGATGCTTTAATATTGAAAATGTTGTATGCATGAGACAAAACTGAGATAAAGTTGAGGTACAGTGTCTATGTTAGGCCTCTCTAGCTGAGGGAAAATACAGCAGTACTGTCTTCACTAAAATTAGTATACAGTTGTATAAATTAGTATATTAGTTGTATAAATTAGTAAGATTAACTACAAAATCCCAAACTGTAGAACTAAGGTTTTAACCCATGATTTTACATTGAAATCACACCTGTGAGCCCACACCTGGAGGACTGTGTCCAGTTCTGGGCTCCCCAGCACAAGAGAGACACGGACAAACTGGAGAGAATCCAACAAAGGACCATGAAGATGATGAAGGGACTGGAGCATCTCTCCTGTGAGGAAAGGCTGAGAGAGCTGGGACTGTTTGGCGTGGAGAAAAGAAGGCTCAGGGAGGATCTCATCGAGTCCATAAAGACGTGAAGGGAGGGTGCAAAGATGAGGGATCCAGGCTCTTCTCAGTGGTGCCCAGTGACAAGACCAGGGGCAATGCGCACAAACTGCAACACAGGAGGTTCCTTCTGAACATCAGGAAACACTTTTTTTTTTAAACTGTGAGAGTGATGGAGCACTGGCACATTGTTACTCAAGGATTTTCTGGAGTCTCTCTCCTTGGAGATATTTGAAAGCCATCTGGCTGTTGTCCTGTGTAACCAGCTCTAGATGGTCCACTTGAGCACGGGGGTTTAGCCAGATGACCTCAAGAAGTCCCTTCTAACCTCAGCCATTCTGTGATTCTGTGAATCAGATAAACCATGTGAACTATTACATGTTTTCTGCATGGCACAAAATACTCTTTGAGGTCAGGTAGGATGAGGCCTCCTGATCTAGTTGAAGATGTCCCTGCTCTTTGCAGGGGGGTTAGACTAGGTGACCTTTAAATGTCTATTCCAACCCAAAGTATTTTATGATTCTATGTGATACTCTTAATAAATGTTTAATCCTTTAAGGTATAAGATAAAGCATCTTGGCAACAGACATTTGCTGTGTTGGACAGTTAGACTTTGGGATTATTCTCTAAATGTAACTAATTTTCTAAAACATTAGTTTTGGGCACATTATTTGGTATTTGTTCTATCATAGTTCACTGCCTGTTCGTTCTCCTCACTTTGTAAGACCACCTTATATATTTGTACAGACCACCTTTATTAACTGGGATTCAAAGTGAGGCTTCACTTAACCTGCTTATAAATGTCTACATAAAATCCACATCTGGATTTTATAGTCCTATCCTAACATGAAATTAAATATGACTTAGAAGTGCCAGTTTCTCTCTTTTCACTATAATAAAATAGATTTAGCAAGATCAGATGTAAAGATACACAAGGTAAACATTTAAATTTGGACAGAGAGATTTACTCACTATTACTGGTTTGGGCACTAGTAGCTTTATCATGTTTTCACACATTTTTGGTTTATTTTTGGATGCATCTCATTTAAGGTGTTGTTCCTGTTACAAGACAAAAGCAGGTTTTTGACAGTGGTGAAAATGAACACCTTTCAGAATACAGAAGGCAAATTGTAGCCTCTAAAAGATGGAAGCCTGGTCATCATGCACAGGTAAATATTAAATACTATTTAAAAAATAATAAAAGCTTATTTATCCTCAAAATTGAGAGTTTCAAGAATATAAAAAAATTTTCCAGTGTCACTATATTTTGAATAAATGTGCTTAGTCACCTTGCTATTAACCACTAATAAAAATACTAAAAGCAACTATACTACATCTACTGTATTAGTACACACTAATATTTTTGCACTTGAAAACATTTAGTAATATGAAATAATAAATGAATATGTTCGGGAAGTAGTATAGTTACCTTAAATTACACTTAAAATATTTTTACAATGTTTTTGATAGAATTTGTTTTGTACTGTCCAGCTGAATCCTGTTCAATCTGCATTTGATCCGGTACAAAATATGAAAAACACCTTTCAGTCTGATGAAGGTACAGCAACACATCTCATTTCAATTCTTTGTTATACAAAAAGTAGTGACATCATAAATCCACTGTGTAACATAACTTGTCTCTTTTGGCATCAGTGATTCTAAGCAAGCAAGCATAGTTTGTTGTGTAGACCTATTTTTTTTTTATTAAAAGAAAGGTATGAGATACCATGTGTCATTATAGTGATGGTTTTATAAATGCGTTACAACATATAGTCAAGTTTCATTCCATTCCTGTTTGTGTTTTTGTATCATACATATCTGGATGACACAGACAGGTATTGCTTGCTATCACTGTATGTTTCCAAAGTCAGTAGAACTCGCTCTGTAGGAACTTGCAACTGTAAGATGCATTAGTGATCTTAAAATTATGTCATTTTCTAACGTGAGTTTCTTGAGTTTGTCACGTTTTTGATCTTTTAATGCGATTTTTTTGTGTTTCACTGACTTACAGTAACGGCAGTGAGCAGCATATTTAAATGTCAGGACCTCTTCTCATCCGAAGTTACCCCTGTAATCTCCTGGGTTTCAGAAAGTGCTGTTCCGTTTCTCACAGCAGGAGAACCGGTGAGAACACACGCTGCAGCAGCTGAGATCCTGGCAGCCCTGGAAGGCGAGCAGCAGCCCCTGCCGAGCCCGGCTCCCTGCCCAGCCGTGAGGGCACTTTCCGTAGAAGAAGAGAAGATTATCCAGTCTCTTGACCGTCTCAATCAAAGGCTGCAGAGTAAGTTTGATAACAAATCGGATCCTACATCAAGTGATTAAGTAACTTTATATTTTGTTGTCATGGATTAGTTTGGATTTAAAACACGAATCCTGTGTTAGAAATATGTTTCTGCTTATTTTTCTTTACTAAATGTAGCAAAAAGAAGATCAAAATCATGAAACCTGTCTTAGAGTCAAGGAAATTATTTTAAAATAATGGTGGCTTTGCCTTGGTCAAAAAAAATCATTCAAAATATGACTGCAAGACACCTTCACAAACTGTCTCAGCCCAACTGTAGCTGTTGTTTCTAATATATGTTCATCAAAACCGTTCTTTAAAGTGTACAGATACAGATGTATCAGCCTTTCTTAGGAATCTGTTCTAGTGTTTGTCTATCTTGATATTTTGCAATTATTTTTGCAAATAATTACTCTTTATATTATACACCATATATTTTTGCATATACAACCCTCTATAATGAATGGCTTTTCATTTCCTTCTAGTCATTTAGGATGTTCCTCTTCTTTATGAATTCTTACAGATCACAGATACGGTTCTGAGGTTGCTGCAGCCAAATCTGAATGTTTATGTGAATATATCTCTTGCACAACCATTTAAAAAATTTCAGACTCACCTGAGCATTCTCTAACCTGTTCTTTCTCTATGCCAGGCTGATTTCTTACCTGCTTTATACTGGTGCTTTTTAGATGAGCTGTCCCATCACAGTTGACATTTTATTGAAGAATGTGGAGAAGAAGAAGTCTATACTTGATGACTTTTTCTCTCCAGTGATTGGGTAGCCAACACTTTCATTCGTCATCCTGTTGTAACTAAAATATTTGTAGAACAGACTTACTTTTGGGGTCTCTTGCTCCATATCTCATGGTTAGTATTTGCTTTGACCTACATGATCATATAGGTCTTTCAGAAGAATTCTCATTAGTTTGACATTTGCCCTTGGTGTGCTCCGTCCTGTATTTGAAACCAACGGGGACCTTGTGCCTTAGTGGCCGTGGTCTCTTCACTGGACTGTTTGCCTTTCCATATTATTGAAGTAACTTCTGCTTGCCATTTTTCCTCTTTATGGAACTGCCAGCTCTCCTGAATTTTATGTTTTCCTTGGACTTTTGTCATACAAAATTTTACGTGCCAATTATTTGAGTTCATAAGAGTCTGCTCTCTTGAAGTCCATTGATTTTATTTTACTATTCTACTTCTTTTCCTTGTGGACTGCACCATTTCACGGTCAGGTTACCCAAGTTTACCTCCCTGTTGACTGGAATCAAACTAAACCAGGGCTTATTAATCTCCTGAACACTGTCCATACATTTCTCCATCAAATGGCACATTGCTTGACTTTGAGGAAAAAGGCTTCGGTTTCCTGTAAACTACAACAGCAGAATGAAAGTTCTTTGGAACTGCTTAGAAACTTTCTGCAGCAGTAGCTTACAATTCCTGTTCCCATCAAACAATGGTTCAGAATTTCATTACATCATACTTCATGGTTATTGCTTCCAGGCAAATAGAAGTGAAGAATTCCATCTTTTGTCAGAGAGGCATTTTAGTATGATGTGCTTGGGTTAAGAAAGTAGGTATGAAAAGAGGAATGCAAGAAAATAGAAAATAAATAACAGAGAAATAACAAAGAAATAGAGGCAAAGGTAAATGCAGCAACAGAACTGGGAGCAAGAAAGCTGAAGTTTGCAAAGTGTGAAAAGGAAAACTATGGCAACCAATGATAGGATCTGAGGGAATGGCAGGAAGATGTGTCGGGGAGGTTTAGGTTGGGCATTAGGAAAAGGTTCTTCACCCAGAGGGTGCTGGACACTGGAACAGGCTCCCCAGGGAGGTGTCCCGGCCCCAACCTGACAGTGTTCAAGAAGAGACTGGACAACACCCTCAGACACACGGTGTGAGCTGCGGGGTTGTCCTGTGCAGGGACAGGAGTTAGACTCGATGATCCTTGTGGGTCCCTTCCAGCTCAAGACATTCTGTGATTCTGTGAAAACTGTAAGAAAATTACATAAGGAATATGATAGAAACAATGAAAGAATGATAGGAGTTAACTTATGGTAAATTAAGTAATTGAAATTGATGTACTATATATATGTATCTTACAAATTTAATTAGCTTACCTAATTATTTGGAAATTAAAACTGGTAATAAGAAGCTGTGAAATTTTACAGGTAGACTTACAGGACATGTAAGTACATGCAAGTATGTACCTGTAAGTAAGTAAAATGTTTTAAGTACTTAATGTCATGTATGTAAATTGTTTCCTTTAAACCATGACCTTTCCAACCCCTTTTTTTGGCTTTGTTTTCACATGTTACCAAATGAAGTGACTAAAACTGTGTACCTTCACAGTGGTCTTTTGAGTGAATAACAGTTAGTCACTAACCAGTCTAAGTCTGGAAAAATGTTGTTGCCAGCCTAGAGTAGCTGCCATTCTTTTCTCTAGCTTTATATTTCTTTACTGACACTAAATTTTTTGTTCAGATAATAATATCTAGCTACAAATTTAAAAAATACAGATCCAGCATATACTTTAGCAGCTGTTGGTAGGGTAAAAAAGAACAGTGCTATTGAAGTACATTTCCACACTATTTGGGAAGTTTTGCACTGAATATTTGGCTGTGAAATGTATTTCTATTGTAGTATTTGTTTTACATAATGTTTATGATGTACTTTTATGCTAATTTTAGATGTTGAAGAAGCCATTACCAGAAACCCATCTGCTTCAAATGTTTTGCAGAATATCACCCCTTTAGTAAGTATTTACTTTAAATATGTTCAGCTTTAATTACTACAAACTGACCTTATGGCTTATTTTATAGTAAAAATATGATTGAAAATATTGACATCAATCTGCTCAACTGGCTTGCCAGATTTTCAGGTTTCTATTTATGTAAAAAAAATACACATATGAACTTTATAGTACTGTAAACAGGCTTTAACAGTTTATACGAGACTGCCTCATCCTCTGGCTTAATTTTCCTTTTGGAATCTTGAGACACTTGCAAAGTCCAGCAAGTTCCAAGAACTTTTAAGGAACAGCAGTTTAGCAGGGTCCATTTGAACTATATCTGGCTCATAATTAATTTGTATTTCTTAATAATGTAGAGATGAAAGGGGGAATGATGCGTGGTAGTACATAAAATAATTGGTGATACAATCAATTCTTACTTTGACCTGCAGATATGTCATGTTCCATAAGTGATAGGTATTACCTTCAGTAAGTGTTTTTATTTTGTTTCATATATTCTAGATCTTGTCAGTTTGAAACAAAATGGTCATGATACCTGGAATAAAAAGAACTGAACAGACAGATAAATGTCCGAAGTACAAAATTTATGGTTCTGATGTTCGGTTTATAATGCAATAGTATTTATAGTTCTGTACTGTCACTCTCCTCCTTTACTATATATTTGTACCAAGGAAAAAATATAGACAGATGACTGTATACTTCAAATATTTTATATACTGTCATATACTTCATATACTTTACTGGATAAACTGCTACCAAAAATGTTAGAGAAAATAATCTTTATTCAGAAAGTTCTTGCCACTTACTGAGTTTGAGACTGTAAAACCCCAGAAAGTATCCAATCTCCTAAATTCAGAATGATTGCCTGGTTTTGAAGTGGGGATGTGAAAAGAACACAGAGCACATCATTACCTCTCTTCTTGTGAATTCTAGTTGTAGGTGTGACTTGGAAACTCAGATTCTTCTCTTCTGCCTCCTGTCTTACAAATTTAATTCTTTATGCCTAAACAACATGTAAATGTTCTATTTTTCAGCAATTAGTGTAGCATAGCTACCTTTATCAGATCTGTGTTTTACTAAAGCATTTTTGAGCTTGTATGTTCTCTAGGGCTTTCTTTATAGCCAGTCCTACTTAAGGAAGAAAAATAAAGTTAAAAAAAAAATAAAAAGTTGTTTCCCCCACCAATGCATTTTCCTGGCTTTCAGTAGTCAGACTTCTTGGCTGGCTGGTCCACACCAAAGCTTTCAAGCTTTCTCTGACTATGTCTTTATCTACAAGATTTTTGTTTCATCAATAAGATGTAAACACTAGATGTCACTCAGGCTGTCCAGTCTCTGGAACTGTAAGTTCTCTGATGGACATTTAAGACCTTTCTTTCCCTACAAGTATGTACTTAAGCATTTAAACATGTGTCCAGCTGTAGATACACATTCAGATCTCAGGCACTGGCTTGGAATTCGCCTTGATGGTAAGAGTGAACAACTGTCGTACAAGTTTCCAGCTGCAGAAAAAGTATATATGACCAAGATTTCATCAAATCTTCTGCTATGAGAAGTGATGGGATTAGAAACTTTTACTTCACCAAGAAAACAACCTGCTTCAGGTCTCCTAGTTTCAGAGCACCCAAACAAAGTATGGCTGTTCATTCAGTAGCTCACGTGAATGACATTGTACCCTGTCATACCAACCTCTAAATCCAGGTGAAGGAGCGCAGTTGTTTATATAATGGAAAACAATTCACATGATATCACAAAATGATGTTTCTTGAATGTTATACATAATCACGTTTCTGTTTATATGCATGTATATCTCATTATTCTCAATTTTTTATAGAGTATTCAGCAATGTATATCCCCCACTTTGGTGAACACAATACCCTCACAGCAGCACCAGAATGCCTTGGCCAGCAATCGACTGCGATTGTACAGGAGATACTGACATCGTCCGCTCCAGGATATTGCAACTTTACGTACTTTCTATGTGATGTGTATACTATTTGACACTATAAAACTAGCAACAAAATAAAGATGAAAGCAGTAGCTCAGATAATGCATGTCAATTGACTGGGAAGCATTTTTAGGACAATTAAGACTATTTTTTATGCAATGTATTGTAAAATTTCAAGAATTAAAATACTTCACATTTTTAGTGTTTGTGTTGGTTGTGTAAATTTCCTGTACCCATCATTAAAGTGAAAGGAAAAAATAATATTTTGGTACTTAGATTATAAGTAAACTACTTTCCTAACTTCTCTAGTTTTTTAAGATTTACTAATAGATTTTATTACAGTTGTAAAAGATATATTTTAAAAGTGATTTAATTATAAGTAAATAATACATGGGGTTTCACTTTTTATCTTTATATTGATGGTGTTATTACAAATTACTGCAGATTATGTGTTGCCCTTATTCAGTAGCTACATCTAATGGTTCTAAAACTGACTGTGCTCCCAACATCATAGTTCTCCTAACATGTGCTCCTGCAGGTCTTGTTCAGCCTGTTGGAGATTCCTGTTTTCCAGATTTTTCCAAAAACATTTATCAACACTTGCACTTAAAAAGCAATTCTTCCTCAGCTCTTCACAAAAAGAACCCCAGGCAGAAACTGTCAGGGAATGAGAAAGAAAGGTGCTGTGGAAGGAAAGGTACAACTCATGGTACGTAGATTCACCAAAGCACATAGGGAAACCTCTCTACGTCAATGTCAGCTTTAGTTTAAAACAAGTATTCTAGAAACACAAAACCATAAGCAGCGAGTTAGCTCATCAGAAAAAGCTGGGGTTTGGTTTTCCTGATAGGCTTTACCTTTGTAATCCATATTACACAATCTCTATATAAGAGGAAGCAAAGTGGGGACAACATGCCTGGAGATGAGTACTCCATTCCTGTGATTCAGATACCCAGATGGAGCCAAGTATTCTGCATAAGAGCATATATAGTGTAGAAACACATCTAAGTATCTTTCTACAGAGCTAGATGCACTTGTCTTTGCAAGTGTTTATTTTGGAGAGGCAGGTTGGTTTTGGCAGTCTTGGGTTGGCAGACTGTGCACTCTTTCCTCGACTTTAAATTCATCTGTAGCATGACGATTAACACATCAATAAATTTCACAAGTTTGGTGATAAACCTGTCTGCATTGTTATGTCAGTTCTAGATTAAAGGCCTTTTCTTAGTTAATTAGCATGATACCTAAATCTGTGAAGTTAGTTAATTGCTAGGCAGTGGTAACTTTTTAACTTCTCTCTTTCACTCTTCCTCTGCTGTTTCTGTACAAAGGTGATAAACATTGAAACAAGCTGTAGAAGGTATGTACAATGCACATAATCAGTCAACAAATCTAAGCTGATAATTAGCTTCAAGAAGCAATAAAGGCTATTTACTAAATGTCTGGATTTTTAACTCTGTATTAGATGCCTGGTTTTTCTGTTCATAGCTATACAGTAAGAATTGTGGGGTTAGTCTGGGGATTTAAGCACCACAGTGCTCCCACCAGAACTGTGCCTGAACCCCATGCAGCGCTATTGCTCGTCTTCGCTGAAGTCTATGGGAGCTCAGGAGAGTTGTATTTCAGGAGCGGGCTCAGTGCTGCACCAGTGCAACCATGGGAACTTGCACCCAGAGGGACACTGGCATTTATCTGGAAAAAATGCGTCTTCCCAAAAGAGGCAACCAAATTATTATTTGGCAAAAGTGTTTTTAAAATTATGTTATTACCCATCATACCACAATCATCTTTAATAAGTGCTGTCATTGCTCAAGAGGCAACCAGCCTGTAAAAAGGAGAGAAGAGGAAAACGTGCCCATCATAACGATGGGCACTTTATCAGGGGATTAGAGCTACCTGCTGGTGCCTGGTGTCAGCCAAGATTAAGGTGAGCTACGTATGTAGCAAACAGTCAGCAACTGAAATTTCACAAAGGAGCTTTAGGGAAAGATTATTTTTTTCAAAATGATGTTTTGAAGAATGGAATAATGCTACCTTTCTCCTCTAGTTGGGCATTGCAGCATCTTTGGAGGAATAATCTGGTAGGCTCAAAGGGGCTGACTTCATTCTGGAGCCTTTTGAGACAAACTGTATTTAAACGTCAAAATTGTAGAAACTTGGTGTCTTATGATTGCTGTTGCCATCTGTCCTGGCAGTGCTGTAAGAAAGGGGAAGGTTTAGCAGCAGTCCATGAGCTTACAGGATTCTAATGTGTGTTAGTACTTAGTGGGTCTTTGGTGCTCAAATACATGTAAAATTCCCAGCAAAAGACGTGCCTGTATCCTCAGAGCAAATCAGCAAAGGCCTTCTGAGTTGGAACTCAAAATTGGTTTGCACTGAAAATACTGAGCCTACATCTCTGTTTGTATGCAGTACACTGTGACATTCCAGTATGGCAAGGATTTAATATTTAAATAGTGACCTAAAGTTTCCCCACAGAGATTAAGAAAGGGGAAAGCAAATAATCCAAATACCAGAGGCCATGGATCAAAACCAACCCTGCTCGTCAGCAAGCCAGAGCACCAGCTTAACGAGGTTTCTTCTCCTGTTAATCGGTTTAGGTGGTAAAAGCAAAGACCTTGAGTCAGCTTCCTCTCTTAATTACATCAAGAGAGGTGCCTGCATTTAAGTTTCTAGGAAAACATTTTCAAATGGGTTATTTGATTTAAGGTTCCAGGCTTCACCTCAAAGACAATAACCTTGTTTCCTAGATGACTTCGACTCTTTTGACAATACTAAAGTAAAGTTTTTGTTTAGGTGTCTAAACAGCATGGCTCTTGGATATCAGGAGTGTGCAATACAATACTGGGCCCAGAGGCAGCTGCTGGATTCTGAGCACTTGTGAGGACCCAAGTGATCCCTTTAGTTGATGGTTATTCTTCAGACTGGTGTTTCCAGGCTTTCCTATTCATCACACAGAAATTCAGAACATTTTTTTAGTAGCTTAACCTTATTTTTGAAGTATGAAGAGAAGTGACTATGTTAAAATCAACAAGTTTGGTTTAGACATGTACATCTTAAAATGTGTGGTTTAGATTTCTTTCAAAAACTCTTCATTCTGCCTACCATTTTTGTGGCTTTTAAAAGAAATTAATCCATGTTCTTTCTACCTTAAAATTTTAGTATGGAAAGAAAACATGAAAACCAGGTTAAAATTATGGTTTCCAATACACGGAATCACAGAATGTTAGGGATTGGAAGGGACCTCAAAAGATCATCTAGTCCAATCCCCCCGCTGGAGCAGGAACACCCAGATGAGGTTACACAGGAAGGCGTCCAGGCGGGTTTTGAATGTCTCCAGAAAGGAGAATCCACAACCTCCCTGGGCAGCCTGTTCCAGTGTTCCGTCACCCTCACTGAGAAGTTTCTTCTCAAATTTAAGTGGAACCTCTTATGTTCCAGTTTGAACCCATTACCCCTTGTCTTATCATTGATTGTCACCGAGAAGAGCCTGGCTCCATCCTCGTGACACTCTTTATGTATTTATAAACCTGAATGAGGTTACCCCTCAGTCTCCTCTTCTCCAAACTAAAGAGCTGCAGCTCCCTCAGCCTTTCCTCATAAGGGAGATGCTCCACTCCCTTCATCATCTTTGTGGCCCTGCGCTGGACTCTCTCCAGCAGTTCCCTGTCCTTCTGGAACTGAGGGGCCCAGAACTGGACACAATATTCCAGATGAGGTCTCACCAGGGCAGAGTAGAGAGGAAGGAGAACCTCTCTCGACCTACTAACCACCCCCCTTCTAATACACCCCAGGATGCCATTGGCCTTCTTGGCCGCAAGGGCACAGTGCTGGCTCATGGTCATCCTGCTGTCCACCAGGACCCCCAGGTCCCTTTCCCCTACACTGCCCTGTACAAGCCCAAATGCAAAAGCCCCACACAGCTTCTTTCAATAGGCACCTATGTGCCTGGTTTTCAAATTGACTGAACACCAACAGAGGTGGTTTCAGGTACAACTGCACCTCACTGCTTCTGCAGTGACTGTCATGTAAATGGTCCCAAAGAATAACCATGTGTCCTCAGTACATATCCTTCCCCATGTGGCAAGGTATACTTTAAGCAAAAGGCTAATGGCCAACAGTCACTTGAAGTCGTGCAAGAGAGCTAGAGCACAAAATGAATTTTTCATAGATAAGACTAAACTTCCACCTTTCAAGAAAGCAAATATGTTCCTCTTCCTGGAAGGAAATTTGCTGTTGCTTTACACTCAGCTTCCTTCCTAGTTTAATTGGCTACTTGAGCTGACACACTCAGTAAATTGGCCCATCTATAAATCATGGATTTATAAGAGAAATTATTTTTTTATAATATTTTACTTACATTACTGCAGTGCCCTGGTGAACGTGATTGTGATGAACACTGAACAAACTCGAGGCCTGCAAACAAGCAGTAAGTCTCCAGGGCCAAACGAAGGCAAGACTTCAGCATGAGATGGCATCTCCACAACCCCTCTGTGGCTGTATGGCGTGTGTAGTGACAAGCCCATTCCAGCTGTACTCAGGAAAAGTCACAATAGTGGTGTAGACACAGCATTGTGTTCAGCCCATCCGCTAATACAAGGCACCAGCCAGGGAGAACGTCCCAAGTGGGCTGCAAACAGCACCAGCGCAGAGCCAGAGGAGGGTGTCGTTGCCAATGGCCTCCCCAGCACAGACATGGCCAGGAGAAGGCCAGGGTTAGAAGAAGGGGGCTCAGACTGACACAATCTTTACCCCCCATCAGGGGTTTGCAGGATGTGAAAGCACCCCTGCCAAGGTCCACCCTTTCCTGCACCTCCTATGCAGCAGCCTCCACTGCCAGGGAGAACATTATCCACCTCCACATCGGGGAGGGCACCACAGGCTGACAGCCACCCCCCACAGCACCTGCAGCAAGGCTTTGGGGTGGAGCAGGCAATGGATCTGAGGCCTCCAGGCCAGGGTGGGACGGGCCCCTGCCCACTGTTGGCACTGCGGCAGCGGTGACAGGCATGAGGGTGCTGTGGGTGAAACTTCAGCCCCATGGAGACTCTGCCATGTCCTCAGTGCCAGTGGGGACAGGCAGGGAGACAGGGCTGGCTGGGCTACAGCTGGAGCTGCCATAGCAGCCCAAGGTTTCTGGACAAGACTCTTACTCTCCATCCTCTTCTGGAGCCTTCTGCCAGCCAGGTCTTGGTGGTGAGAAGAACTGCAGTGGTAATGGGAGGGAAGAGTGCGACGGGGAGATGCCAGAGACCTTCCTCCTCCTTCCTCCTTCCTCCTCCAGCCACTGTTCATGGCCAATTTGCTTTCATGGAGAAAAAGTATTTTCTGTAGATACCGGATTCACGGGAAAACAGAACTGCAGCCTTGTGAAGGGATGAAAGCCCTTGCAGCACCACTATTGACAGCTGTACTCCGTGTTTCAAACATTCTGAACAGCATGTTTTGCAGCCAAAAGGAGCACAAGTAAACCTTTACTTCATGACAGTGTTTGGGGGCAGCCAACTTTTGTGTAAAATTGCAGCAGTGAGCACGTACATTCTGTATAACCACCGGGTACTGGGACTGAGGGTACCTCAAAGCATTTGGGACTAAAAGATGCTCCTGAAATCTGTATTAGGCCAGTATTTAGTACACAAGTCTTGAGTTGTGTGACAGAAGCCGTGGTAAAGCTCCTACTGAGGAGAACCTGACCGATGCTGTCAAATTCTGCAGACAAAATGGGAATGACAATGCACATTAGAAAAATCAGCAAAATATGGGCAAAGTGAATATGAGGAGCAACATCTAAAATGTGGCTGTTGGTGGTGGGAATAATCAGATTCACTTGTCACCAAATACACTGAAATACTTAAATCTGCTTGATCAAGTAGACAGAAGGTTCCATATCCTTTAATTGTCCTCATCATAATATTCATACTAGTCTGGCTCATAATTATTCCTGCTCTAACACCACTACTTTTCTGAAAGAGAATGCACCCAGAGTGAATTTGACCCCATATAACTACAGATGACTCCACAATGGTTTTGGAATTGCATTTCAAATAGTAGCTGCAGGATTCCTTCAATATTGAATATAAATCCTAAGCCAGCAACAATGGTGGCAATGATCCAGGTGACAGAAGTGGCCGTGGGTGCACAAATCTACATATATAGTCTCTATTATTGGTAATATTAACTTTGTTTAGAGAAGGAAGGAATTGTTCAACATTTTAATTTAATCTGCAACCAATAGTTCATGCTCTTTCAGTGGCAGAAAAAAAAATAAAAAAAATAAAAAGAAAGAAGACGAAGAAGAAGGAGAAGAAAAAGAAGAAGAAAAAGAAAAAGAAGAAGAAAAAGAAAAAGAAGAAAGAAAAAAAGGAAGAAAAAAGAATAAAAAAGAAAAAGAAAAAGAAAAAGAAAAAGAAAAAGAAAAAGAAAAAGAAAAAGAAAAAGAAAGAAAAAGAGAGAAAGAAAAAGAGAAAGATGGGAGGAGAGGAGAGGACAAGAAAAAGAAGAAAGAGAAAAACACTTTCATACGCCTTTGGTCGCATTTTCAGCAATGTTTCTTCACATTTAATCTTTCCTGCTGGTGCTGGGATAGGACTCTAAAAGATGCTGAATCTCTTTAAGGTTGTCCCATCATGCAGTTAGGTAAAAATGCCAATAGAAGGGACCAACGTCTGTTACTTGATGGTCATTGAAGGACTGTGCCATTAAGAAAGCTGAAATAAATGAAAACATTTATTTCTAAACAAGGAAATGCTCCTATAATGAGTTTTGGTCAAACAAACAAACAAAAAAATCAGTAAAGTTAAAATATTTCTGTTTATATTTAAAATACTGACTTTTCAGTTCAAGATAAGGCTTTGAGACTAAATTTAGCTTAATCAGATTAGTCAAAAGCTATCTGAAAAGTTTAGTTTTGTGTCTATTTAAATATTTTGATAATTTCTTGCAAGTGGTAATTATTTCCCCTTCCGATTTCTCAGCTTAGCCTCCTAATTAAAATCAGAAAAATATTTGCATGATCTATTCAAGAGGTTTGAACTCTGTTCTCAGCTATAGTAAAAGGGTTTGGCACCAGAGAAAATGGCCTTCAGAGACCACATGGTTGGCTTGATGGACTTATTTTCTCTTAGTTACTCATGTTACAACACTTACCTCTGTGTTTCTCATCAGCCTGTGCCCACAGTCTCCCTTTGGGGAACAGAGCTGTAGAGCGCTGCTTTACACGGCTGCTGTAGCCGTACCAACACGGATGTTCTCCACAGTTAAGACCAGCACAGGGAGGTTTCAGCTGTCAGGGTTACAAGGGGAAGGATGAATATTTACACGTCTTCCATTATATTGCTCTTAACAGCAGACAGAACTGGGGAGACAGACCACAGGTTGCTAGGGGTGAACCTGCTCCCCTTCCAGCAGAGCCTTCCCGTAGACTGAGTCCCACCAGGAATGAAAGGTGACTTGGCTGACCAGAAAGATCATACGTTTATGTTAAGTACATAATGCCCTGCATTTGGTGGAGCTGACAAGTGAGCTTGGGATTTCCATATGGCACCTAAGCCAGTAAAAAATATAGTAAGACTTTCCCCCTCCCCGTTTTTTTTCTTTGGATTGTTAGAAAGCTGGGTGAAAATGTGAAAGTAATTATGTCCTTCAGACCTCTCAAAATTACTGCACCACCCCCACCCTGTGATGGAGTCCCTCTCTCTGACTGAGATGGTCAGAAGGGATCTGCTTTCTGAAGCAGAATGTGCTGGAGGGTCTTGTGGGACACAGAGGCTTTGCACACACAATACGCCTTTGCAGGCACAACTAAGCCTTCCAATTCAGTGATCTTATTACACATGTGTGTTTGTTTTCTAGAAGGATGGACATATAGGGCATATATAAACAAATTCTTAATCCTTAGTAATTAGCACTGCTTATAAGAGTGATAGACATAATAACCCTTTTGTTTTTAGATTTCAGGATTTCAAGATAATGCATGATTCTGTATTGTTGCTACAAAAATACCCTGCTGCAAGGGGGTGGGGAGGTTGTCTTCATTTGAGGGGGGATCGTAGACCAAATATGGCCCAAGCCTGTTTGATAGTTCTCTTGTAAATGAAATGATGACAATCCTCTTGTGACTAGGAAACATTCCAGAGCCGGGGTGTAGGGTTACACAATGGTACAGTGTCTTGCCCTTGATTTATAATTTGAGAAGCAGATTGCGTTCAGACAGAATGTGAGCTGAACAATGAGGTTTCTAGTCCTGATCTCATTAACAGAGATTTATACCAAGAGGCTATTGTATCTTGTTCTTTTGGTTTGCCATGCCAGCAAACATTCATAAAGTTTTTTAAAAAAGAAAGCTTCTGTCACACACTTAGGTCAGAAAGTTCTCAGGAAAATAGCTAATCAAATATAGAGTGGTCTCAATCTGCACTTACTATGGCTTATGTTTCTGGCCTTGATAAGTCTCAGAATTATTACTGGATCAAACGCCACACTCAAGCTTATTACACGTAAAGATTTGTGGAGACATGGCTTAAAACGCCTTTTCACATATTTATGTTCACAGTTGTGTCACTCTAAGATACCTTATTATTTGCAAATCATACATAATCACCGCAAGAATGTTCTTTCAGTGCAGATGAACCATTAGTAGGCAGAACAACAGTAATATCCCGAGAGCTACTTTCCCTCCTGCCACTCCCAGAGCCTCTCTGCTGAATGAAAGGTCGTAAAGACGTGGCCTGGAACCTGCTCTTCGCTGACAGACAAGCGGTCGTTGTGCGCCCAGAAGAGGATGCATAGCACTTTAATTAATGTTTCAATAATGCTGCCAGGCAACTTGGCCTGACCATCAGTAAAAAAGAGAAGGGAGGTCCTTTTCCAGTCTCACCACGCTAGAAAACAGACTGGGCCCGCTGTGTGTGTTGACAACGCAGCTCTGAATAATCCTGCAGACCAATTCTGCTGCCTCAGCAGGAGCCTGTCTCGGAGCGTCACAGCAAGAGATGGAGTCGCACAGAGCACAGCAAAATCCAGCACGGCTCTCAGGAGATTAAAGAACAGTGTATCTGGAATACAGGAGGCATCAGATGCTTCAGAGCAACCAGGTGCCACCCAGCTGTCATCACCACTTTCTCATACTCCTGTGAAACATGGGCAGTTTATCATTATCAAGGCATGTGACTTCCCAGTTCCAACTGCCCTGACTTTCGTTGCTGTTGCTGGTATAAATAATCACACAGTGCCCTTAGCCCATTATTCACAGTCCTGTCACATATCGAGTGCTGCAGTAAGAGCCCCACAAGCTCTGTTCTCCCAGACAGCTGGTGCACAGGTCAGATGAGAGGCCACTCGAACCCCAATTCAATGGCCAGTTTACATATATCAAACAGCTGAGAGCAGATGAGGAGACAGGGCAGCAGAAACACATCAGGCAAATCTTCGGATGGCAACCAGCTCCACATCATGGAAAACTGCTGCTAAACAGCACCTACAGTTGCAAAGCACATGGGTCAGCCACATCATGTGTGGAAAGAGAGAAACACTGCACAGTGCAGAGTGGGGGCTGCGGAGATGGGCAGCGATGGCTGTGGGACACACAACTTTTGCTGTGAAAACAGGATGTGGTTCTCCCCAGTAAAGGTACAACAGCTGAGTCTGTTCAATTAGCAACAGAGATCATCCTTACACCTTGTTGTGGGACTGTAGCTAGACCTTCCTTCTGCCTGAACTCCTAGTAGAGATTAAAAGAAATAATGCAACATCCTCTCAATCAGCCCCTGGCCTCACTGCTATAGAAGAGAGTTGCACAGTATTTTTAACCTTCATTTTTTAAACAGATTTTGGTATGGATTCAGGTTCTCTCAGCTTCCTTTCCCCTCTGATGAGCCTGGGGAAATAGGAGTATCTTGCTCATTTTTCTGTCTTATCCATTGTTTTGCAAGTTTTTTCCAGAAGAGCTCAGACTGCACTGCAATAACAGCTTTTCTGTCTTGCTAACGACTTGTCGCTGAATGCCAGACAGCCCAAACATGGAATAATTAGGACAGTAATGGAAGACATTTTTTAGGCAATATATGAATGATAAGCTTTAACTAACTTTGGCAATCTTTGGCTTAATCCGCACCTTTTTTCCTTTGTCAGAACATTTGGTGTTAAGTGACAGAAAAATGTGAAGTGTTCCTTCTTTTTTTCCCCCAAATTTATTAACTATTCTTTATCTCCCACAATAGCCACACTTCCATGAATCTTATTGTCCATCAAGGAAGTTCTCCTTCACAAGTTTCCTATCCAAGTGTGATTGATTTCTAGCATTTTATGCTTCCTTTAGTATGAAGAGTTGGAAGAGACAACCCAAAGAATCTGTTCTACTCGAGCTACTTAAGTTCTGTCAAAGTGCAATGATCTGACAAGGCAATACTCACAGCAATTAATCCTTTGTTAAATCTTTGCAACCAAAAAAAACTTTTTCAAGTGTCTTCTGTGTTTCTCTTCTTGGAAAGCTTTCTCAGCACCATTCGCACCTTCTTATTGCAGTACCTACAACAGGATCACCGAGCCTTCCCTCAGAAATCTCCACTTTTCATGTTTCTGAGGACGTAACCCCAGAGTGAGAAAAACAGGGCTGGGTTTATGCAGGAGGACAGCATGCAAAATCTTCTGGCCTCACTTTGGAATCGCCTGGTGGATTCTTAAATCATATTTTGTATTCACACACTCCATCAAAATGATAAAAAAAGCCACATCATTACTTCCACACACTTTGATTTTGGAAAAGGTAACTTGAAGGAAGGCTCTTATTAGTAAGAGGAAATAATTATGGCAAACTCACTGTTCAAGAGACTGCTCTGACCAATAGACTCTTACACAAAAGGCAACCAGGGTCACCTCCTCCACCCCTTACCTTGCTCTGATGTGGGCTCCATGTTACATGTATCTGTCCGCTGTGCTTTAATGGTACCTCATTTTTTAGAGCACATATACTCAGGAACATGTAGATTTGGGCTCTCAAATGCCTTAGACCTAGGACTGATGCTCAGGTAGTCTGTTAACCTGAGGTAATAGCATTTCTGTGTGCGGGCAGGAACCCAGCTTTGGGTATGGATTAGGTACTGGACCATTGTCCTGATCTTATTTATCCACCTAGATATGTGCATGTCATTCTGAATGTCCTCAGATGTTAATATCCTTCAGAGAACTTCTAGTCACTCTAATATATTTATCAATAATCATAGCAGTTGTGCTATGATTATTATCTCAATGAAATGTGCTATCATTATCTCAATGAATTAGGACAGAGAAGAGGAACATAAAAGAATTCTCAAACCTTACAGAGGTTACAGCCTACCCTAATAAATAACAGCTGTCTCCAGCATGGTCCAACCCCATGGTCCAGTGCAGTTGAACACCTATTAAACCCCTTGCTCGTAATCTCTGGTAACTCATGTTGGGCCACTTAAGGAGTCACCGCCCTCATCCGTCCATCCTCCCCATCTCCGGAGATTTGCATCCCCATGGCTCAGCTCCACTTCAGAGCCCAGAACATATCATTTAACACCTGGGGTTGAGACCTGGGGCACCTTGGGGCTCTGACGCACAAGTCTCATCATGGATAGCACTGGAATTAGAAACACAACAGTGCTGTTGGCCAAGCTGTCCTCAAATGATATTAGACAGGGGACATTAAAAGAAGCAGTAACTACATAAAAAACACTTGCAGAAGGAAGAGCCCCTATATGTTCACAATACCCACCCACTTTCCCCTTTTCAGGGACGTGATAGATGTTTCATCCTCTTTCTGACCACGAGTACATGACAGGAAAGAAGAGGAGATGGCACCGTAATGAACAGTGCACAGAGACCACTTCCAAAAAGGAAACTGCACCTGGCACAGCATGTCAAGACAGTGGCTACACAGATACAGAGGTGATGGCTACATAGATGAATATCTTGAGGATTTCTCACTGCAATTAAAATAATATATTTTTCTTTTCAGTTTAGGTCTGTTTGGGGTTTTGTGGCTTTGGTTGTTTGGTTGGTTTGGATTGGTTTGGGTTTTGTTTTTTTGGGGAGGGGTTTGGGTTGGTTTGTTTGTTTGATTGGTTGGTTGGTTGGGGCTTTTTATCCTTTCGCTGTTATTGTCTTTAAATCCATTGCCAGATCAATACTTAAGGAAAATCATTGCAGTGCCAGTGGCAGAGACTTTTGGATCCAACCTTCATCAGGCAGGGAAGGGGAAGAGGAAAGGAGGAGGAGCTCCAAACTGAGCTGAGAATGGGCAGGGAGACGCAGCAGCAAGGTGCAGAGCTTGCTGGAAGCCATTTGAGCACTCCGGGTCATTTCAACAGCCAGATCTCCTGAACTGCCTCCAGCACAGCTGTGGTCTAAATGTATTACTTTATTCACCACATAGGGTCGAATGTAACATGTTCTTCATGCATGGAGAGAGAGCGTATTGTCTCAAGTTTTGCGTTATTTTTTACTGACATTTATAGGGGACTCAGTCTCATCTCTTCTGTCACCTGATTACTGAGAATGTTATGGGTTACATATTGTTTGAGAGATTCTGAACAAATATAACAATATTGCAGATAGCAACCTAAATGAGAACACCACCAGGACAAACGTTGCCTGAACAACGTACAGAAAGGTGTGCTGAAACTGTTTCAGGAGTGTCTCATCTCCACTCTTCATCTTGTACAAAACCTTTGAGATCAGTTCTAAGTTGTTGTGCATCTGTCGTTAGTGGAGGAACAGAGACCCCATACAGAAGAAAACCCTCGTGCTTCCAACCCGACACCAGAACAGCATGAAGGAACAGCAGTACTGTCTCTGTGCAGGTCTCAAGGGTCTGTTTTCTAAGGTCTTATATGGGCTCAATTATTCCAACAAGAGCAGTAAAAACTAAGATTCTTTCACCTCTATTTGCAAGTCATCTTTTCAGCTTGTATCATTTACACAAACAGGCTATTCCAGGAAAGTACTTTTCAAGTTCCCTATTGGTCACATCAAGCTTTTTAAAATAAACTATATACATGACAAAGTCTCTTGCTTAAAAGGTTAGATGAAGGAGATTATTGGAAGATACTGAATCTAAACAGCCATTTGTTATGTATGACTACATTTTAGAACAAATCAGGTAAAATAGATCAGATGCTATTTGGGGGTCTGGTATTTCCAGTAACTCAGAATCTGTTACTCAAAGATTTTTAAAACGTTTGGGATCAAAGTACACCACAGGGAGAGGGAGCATTATAAAAGCTACTGTGCAGTATTCTTATTTTATTACCTGAAAATATAGGTAATATATTTTATTACATGAAAATATATATAATAAGTATTATAGTGCACATACTATATTGTACACATAGAGTTACATGTAATATATGTTGCTAATAGTGTCATTACCTACTTATTTTTATACTGGTGTCTTCTGCAAGACGAGAAGCCAAGAAAACCCTTGAGTTTTGTGGCTTGCTGCACGCAGATAGGAATATAGAAAATATAGGAGGAGATTAATCGTCTTTTGAATGTAAGAGCTAGACAGTTCTGAAGGAAGTGGTACTAGTCTCTGCAGGATTGAATCATAGAATAGTTTGGGTTGGAAGGGATCTTCAAAGTTCATCTAGTGCAATCCCCTGCCATGAGCAGGGACATCTTCACCCAGATCAGGTTGCTCAGAGCCCCGTCCAGCCCGGCCTGGGATGTCTCCAGGGATGGGGCATCCACCACCTCTCTGGGAAATCTAGGCCAGGGTTTCACCACCCGCATTGTAAAAAATTTCTTCGTCATGTTGAGTCTGAATCTCCCCTCCTTTAGTTTAAAACCATCACCCCTTGTCCTGTCACCACAGGCCCCGCTAAAGTCTGTCCTCATCTTTGTTATAGGCCACTTTTAAGTACTGAAAGGCCACAATAAGGTCTCCCCAGAGCCTTCTCTTTTCCAGGCTGAACAACCCCAACTCTCTCAGCCTGTCCTCACAGCAGAGCTGTTCCAGCTTCTGATCATTTTGTCGCCTCCTCTGGCCCCTCTCCAACAGGTCTATGTCTTGCCTGTGCTGAGGGCTCCAGAGCTGGATGCAGGACTCCAGGTGGGGTCTCACCAGAGACTTTAATCTGACTGTTGTTTTATTGATAAAAATATGAACTCAAGACAAATATGCTGCCATGAAATCATTAAAACAAATGCCTTTGTTTTTTCATTTTTGAAGGAGAGAAGATCACAGAATCACAGAATGTCAGGGGTTGGAAGGGACCTCAAAAGACTATCTAGTCCAATCCCCCTGCCAGAGCAGGAACACCCAGATGAGGTTACCCAGGAAGGTGTCCAGGCGGGTTTTGAATGTCTCCCGAGAAGGAGACTCCACAGCCTCCCTGGGCAGCCTGTTCCATAAAGTATTCAGTGTACTGAAAGGAATAATTTTTTTGACAATGTTATAATAGTCCAAGGCTTTTAAAGGTAGTTCCAGAAGCTTTTGGTGGCATATGAAGGGACAGGGTTCAAACTTCCCATTCTTTTTAATGGAAATTGGGTGTCCACACTTTTCTAGCAAATTTTAAAATCTCAGGTATGATATATAAACCAAATACAAACACATCATTTGAACAGAACCTTTCTGCAAAAAGAGCAATACATGTACAGAACACAGTGAAGCAGACCAAGGTCAATCCAATGGAAATGCCTTGTTCAGCTCCTGAATACCAAAGTGTAAATCCTTTCCAGAAGTCATATAGAAGAGACTTTAAAAATAAAATAATTCTTAAAATCATAAAGATTTTTCCTGTCTGCCTGGGTCAAAGTTCTCTTTCAGTGGTACGGCGCTGTCAGCTGTATTACCTGAGAGCTGACTACAAACATATAACTTCAGGGCATGGCTCTTACAGTCCTGAACAGTCCTATCAATTTAGTTCGGTATTGCATGCAACATCTGGCCCATAATTAATATAGCATTTTAATATCCTTCTGGTACTATTAAATGCAAAGTATATTAAAGCCAACAAGTCTAAAAGTTACTCTGATTTTTTTTTCTGGGGAAGAGAAAAACTGAAGGGTTAGGGAAGATGGAGTTATTAACATACTTTAAAAAGCTGGAGTACCAGATTTCACATCTCTTCCTGTTCCTCAGATCTCTTTTGTCCTTAATAAGTCAGTACTCACCCATAAGTGTGTGGAGTATCAGATGGTCCTTTTGTGCTTATTCATTTCCTATAAAGAACATAAGTTCTGTGGCCGCTCACGTTTCCTTTGGCAGCTGAGTAGCCAGAGGTTTAACATGCTGTAAATGTGCAGCTGTAGCAGAGCGCAAGTCCCACGAGGTCCATGGCTCCTGTGGTTGCTGTGTGCTGAGGAGGTCCCCAAGCTGTCCTCCGGGCCACCGTGTGTCACCAACACCCCACTGGGGTCTATGTCCCTATTCTTCACCACCTGGCCACCATGGGGGGACTAAATGGAACCCAAAAGCTACCTCTTGATTACCCGCTGCTGTTATGTACGGATTTATTCAGAAAGGTTGAAGAAAATGTGAAAAATAATTGTAGGTACCATTGCAGAGAGGAATTAGAAGTTTCGTAGACATATAGAAGTTATGTGTGAGATAATTGCCATGTGCTTCCTTTGTAACAACTGGAGAGAAACAGACAATGTTAAGGTACGATTCATCTGTCACTATATACCTTAAAGAGGTCAGATAAATAAGTCCCTAACAGCACCTGTTTGTCTCGAATGACTTGAGAGCTTAGAGACTGGCTCAGATGCAACAACTGTGTAGAAGGCAGATGATAGGAATGCTGTTGTAGACAGGTCCAGAAGAGGTCTATTGACTAATTTTCTTCACTTTTTCTCTTGGCATACTGGTTTGTTGGTTGTTTTGGGGGAGTTCTTTTGTTTTGTGTTGGGGGGAGGAAAGAAGAGGTTTGTTTTGTTTTGTTTTTTAGCTAGATCTCAAGCTGAGATTACCAAAGTTAGTTACCAAAAGATGTACAACATGAGAACCTGATCATCACCAATTCATCCTGTGGCATATCCTGGACAAATTGGTCATGTCCCTGCAGATACAACTTTGTCCATTTGCAGTCAATTCTCCTTTATCTGAGTAACAGGATTCCATGAGTAAATGAAAAAATACGTTTCCAAACCTAAACTGAGTAAGGTTGAAATCTCTGCATCCTAATTCCTAACAAGGCCAGTGCAACCAGTACACTGAGTGTACAGAAGCTAAGCTGACTCTGCACAGATCAGTTTCACTATATCTCTATCAGTAAATAAAATGGGCCAGAGATGATTCTCTAGCTCCAAAAGCAAGTGGTATGCTACAGCTTGCAACCACACAGCTGAACTCTGTTTGCACATAGAGTAGGTGGCTCATATTGTGTTTGGGAAGAGTCCGAGGACTGTGCCAGGCCCTGAGCTGGGCTTGAACATTGTCTAGGAAAGTCCTAGCTGGCACAGGCCATACCATGCCAGGGACTGTGCCACCAGTTAAACTGTACAGACCATTAACAAGTCAGTGTCTAAACCCATCCCCTGCATTACTTATGTTTCCAGTGTAGCTATAGAGGCGGTTTGAGAGTCTAATAAAATATATTGGCTCAGACGTACTGAATGTGGATTATGGCTTCCATCAGGCAGCCAGATCATATGTCTCTCTGCCTAGGTTTAACCTCAACAAAGATAATCTGGCCATCAATATTGGGCAATTTGCTGTATTTTCAATATCACATCACATTGTGAGTGTGCCAAGGCAAAACAATATATTGCAGTAGCACGCTAAATACTAAACTGGAGAGGAGTTTTGATATTACACCTTCCTAGTCTCTAGACTCAATATGTGAAGGCAGATTTTTCAATGTTACCTAAATAATTTTCCCAATTCAACCACACCAACTCTGCTATAAAGGTTTGAGTTGCTCTAGGTGGAAGATTTAACACACAGGAAAAAAAGTTATTTCAAGTTTAGTAACCAAAAAGTACATCTATACTGTCTTGTTGGTGTCTGCTACAGTTTTGTGCCTGAGTCTTTTCTCCTGAATGTCCATGCTGCCTAAGTGTTAGTTTACCCTCAAGCTCCATTCTGGAGCAAGCTCAGTTTTTCTGGGCTGGGAGGAACTAGGCAGAGACAGAGGGGTGGTGTGTGCCCATGTCCCAGCCTCACACTGCATGAAGATACAGTAGGAGTGTGACTCATGTGGGATTTGGCTTCTCCCAGACTAACCAGTATTTCAGCAGGCCTCTCAATGGCCTCGTGTCCTAAGCCGCCCTTGGTGTTAAACAACAAAAACACACACCTGGCAGCCTGCGAAGCAGCTTCCCAAGAGCAGCCCAGGGCAATATCTTGAAAGGACCATACCCAGAACAATGGCTCCATTGTCAGGAAGATTTCTTAGCAGCAATTTAAAACTGAGTGCCATAGCACAAGCTGGTAAGCACTGGAGAGCACTGGAGAGCAGTGCTGGTCCTATTTCATATGTCTATCTATCTATGTTTATGCACATGAATTTTGTCTCCCATATGTATATGCATGTGTGCATACATGCAGGAGGGGTAACCAGCCCTTGGGTGCAGGCAGGTGATCCTTGTAAGCACGACTGCAGCAGAGTTCTTCATGAGCCGTGATTGCTGTGACCATGATCTCGAGAAGTAGGTCTCTGCTTTGCTTCTCCAGACACAAATATTACTGAGAATCCTAGGGAGGAGCCCTCAGCCCATGTACCCCTGTAGACTCACACATCTAATGGATTCATTGTCACTGTTCGTCTAGTCCCTTGTTTTTAAGTTTTCACAGCAACTGGGTATTTTTTCTTTAGGGTGTATCTATACTGCTAAAGCAAAGAGGACCACGGAACGAGCTCAGGCATCCACATTTATTGTCACACAGCTCAGTGCTCTCCTTGACACTGTTTTGGACCACTTCAGCTGTCACTAAGAGATGTCAGTTGTAGAGGGAGTTGACCCTCTGGAGTGTGGACACAGGCTAGTCGGTCCTATTCAGCCTCAAGGCTTGAATCAACTCAGCAATATAAACACAGCCAAACAGTCTGTATGTTCAATGAGATGAAAAGGAGCAAACAATTCTGATTCCATTTAATGCCAATTTGGGCCTCTTAATATCGCCTTTCCCACAAATCAAGCTGTTGTATTGTCTAGCTCAGGGCTTTTGTCCAATGACAGGATGAGAGTTTGAGAAATCTGTCTCTGCTGATAATGTTGCAAGGAGTGCTCAGGTTTACTATCAATGCTTCACTGGGATACAGCCAACATGTTGACTTTGGTAAAATAAAAGTCTGGAATAAGGAAGACATTCAAAATAAACAGGATCCTAGGAAGGGCACTCACTTTAATTTTATGTTTATTTTTCCCCAGAGGGGAAGAGGTAGAGCTTGCCAACCTTTAAAGTTGCTTGCTAGCTGCATAATGAATGAGGATAAGTTAACGCTGACTATGTTTTCAATTTCCTAAGGGAACTAGATGCCAATGCGTTTGAAGTTTTCTGCTAACATCTGAATACTTCTATGCAGGGGCCACCTTACGCATCTAACACAACCTTCGGTGCTTCCAACTTCACCAAATTTATAGCCAGATGATTTGCCAGAATTACAGTTCCTGGGATATCTGGCATCACTGATCAGTTATGAGAAATAAGAGGGTATAAATACGTAAGTATAAAAAATTGCTTCCTGAGACCCTTTGTTTATTCATTGAACACTCTACTGTTCCCTTATTAACTCTCAATGTGTGTTCTAAAACTAACTTTTAAAAGTATGTTCTTTAAAATTATATATTAAGTTTGAAAAATAAATTATCCACCAAAAGTTATATGCTTGCATCTTGAGATATTCACATAAGAATAATATGTATGACTCCAGTCCTTCTGCTGTTGAACTAAATGGCAGAACTCAATAACTGTAGTGGGAATAGCATGTGAAACATTTTCAGAGACCTAAAATGAAGAAGAGAAATGGCTAGCAAGAAAAGAAAACAAACAAACAAAACCAACAACAAACAACAATAACCAAACCCAAAAACCAATACAACCAAAACCAACCAAACAAACAAAATCACAGTAGCAAAGCTTGTTTATGAATTAACTTAAATTTACCTTTTAAAAAAACAAACACACCAACCAACAAACAAAAAACTTACAGCCAGTTCCAGGCTTGACAGGCACAGTAAGTTCTGTTACAACAGTCTTTTGGAAAAATTTTGCATCTCTTTCTGAAATGTATTGAGATTTCTAGATAGAATTATAAAGCATCAGATTGTGTACCATTCTGAATGCTTTCAAAAGATGATTTTTGTAAACTCTGAAGGAAGTGATGGGTTCATTAAGAGCACCTTATCCTTTCCCTTCTTGTTATGTCTTGGGTACAGGCTTGGAAGTCCTTAACACCTCTCCTTCAGATTACAAACTCTTTTATTGTATGCAGATGTCTGGCACAACTAGTCTGTATTTTGGCAAGGATCACTTGGTCTATTGTTATATAAATAATTTCTCTAAATGTTGCTTCCCTGATCCATTTTTTTTTCCTAAGAGGGCCTTAATACCCAAACATTTACCACTCCAGTCTAAATATTCCTCAGATGAACTACAGCGTGATTAGGAAGACAACTGCAAGTTTAGAGAAAATGGCAATGATCACATCGTTCCCCCTGGGAGCCCGACCGAGAACTGTAAATCATGCATCCTTCAGAAGAAAAAACCCTCACATCCTTCTGTCAGGACTTCTGATTTTGGAGTTTGTAGGTTGAAACCCGTAGCAATCACTAGCCCAAGCTCTAGCAAGAAGAATTTTAATTCAGACATTGAAATACAGAAAGTATTAAAATAAAAAATAAAATGTTGCCACTTCTCTGTCAGACTCATTGCAAGGGAATGAAAGCAGATTATCCATTCTTCATCATGTCAGCTGAACAAGAAGGACAATACAGGCAATTTTGCAAGGGATGGAACTGATTGGTTTCCATCAATTTTCATAGTTTGTGGCTCAATTTGTCTTCTTGTTATTCCAAGGAAAAGGTATATACCCTTGGAAATACTTTAAGAAAGTATTTGCATATCATTTTATTCAAGTGATACTGTGCAGAATAACAAATGAGTGAGACTTTTCTGGCCTGTATCTTGGCATGGCTTTGTCATTTCCTCATCGTGACAATACTGCTTTAGTGTCTGAGCCATACGCACTCATTTGGAAGGCAAGAGTAAGCTCATCTCTTTTATGCTGATTCTTTCAGAATGGAGTCAAAGGGAAGACGGGATTGCTGCTGATGTTCTTATTATACAGCATGTTTTATAAGACCTGAGGACTGAAAGGAGGTGGAAACACCTGGTAGGGAAGGAAATATAAGGAGAGATTCTAGAAAAATTTTTTGCACTTGCAAAGTACGCAATCCTGCTGTACTTACTGTGGATCTGCAGCAACCTTCTTGTTCAATTGTTTTGCAGGTGCAAATTTATTCTTACTAAATAAATTACAGAAGCAAACTAGTGTACATATCTTCTTATCTATTGGCACCTGTAGACAAAGTGGTGAGCTCTCTGATTTGGTTTCCTACCAGAGGACATGCAGAAGATTTAGGCCACGCATTTCATACCCATGAACAAGAGCTCCATGCTCTCCTTGCAGTCCTGGACCTGCATCTGGGGAGAGGAATTGCTTCCTTCAACATGGATTCTGAGGCATATCACTGTCAGAAGATCAGTATTTAACACTGAACAGCGAATCGCATAGCAGCTTAGAATAGAAAATAGAGAAGAAAAACACTGACTGATCCAGGAGGAGGAGTTTGCAAAGATAACATAGCAATCACATTCTCTGATGTGTTATTTCATTCTGTTTTATAACTGGAGGTTTTGGATAAGCAGGCTTTCATTAGATAATCCCAGTTTGTATGAATCAAAATGAACTTTACCAAAACTCATGCAGAGTTCTGAATAAAAACGCTGCTAGTTTCCTGCCACAAAAAAAACCCCACTGCTTGGTAGGCTAATCAGAAGCTTGATCTTCCCTGGCCTGTGAATTCAAGGCAGATCTATTGTGCAGATGAATCTGGATTTCTAGACTCTATATTGTTGTTCCCAAAGCATAAAATTTCTAACTCTAATGAGGGGCTTCACCCTGGCACTAAGGAAGAAGCCTGGATACTTGATGACCTCCATAATTAGCTGTGGAACCCAAGTTTTAGACTTTCAGCTCTGGCCTGGGAGACTCCACGGGGTTTTCTGGGCTGCTAGAATCCCTGTAGACTTCTCCGACACTGACAAACAGCCCCACATTCACCAACAGGTGAGAATTAACCACTGAATTCCTGGAACTCAAACCAAAATGGTTACCTATTGTCAAACCTATTTCCTGTTTCTTCTGTAGGAAATGTAGAAATGTCAAGCTTTTGTTGAAACTGGGTGACGGTTTTTGTTTTGACAACACCAGCATTTCCTAAATTGACTCTATATTTGTTGACTTCAGGCTGTGCTGCCTTAGTGCACCCAAAACAGATATCCTTGAAAAGCTACCCTCACTCATCTATTAGTTCAGATTGCTGTAGCGTGACTCTTAGTTGGAGTGGAATAACAAGAATCTTTTTCTTCAGATGTTTACATGGGTGCCAATCTGCTTCCAGGTACTTATTATCCCTAGGTCCCTAGACAAGTTTGTCTGTCCAAGAGTTGAATTTGCAGAGGTGAACAAGGACAGTCATAGTGCCTGATGCTTAGCGAGGAACCCATTATCACCAGCTCTCTGGCAGAAACTTAATCTCACTTTGAGCAGGTCAAATTGCATGAAACACCTCTCTTACTCTGCTTTTTCTATAACAGGAGGTAGTGGCATGACATTCATAAATAAATGTCTCGGCTGATAGTCTATTGGCTGCTGTGGAAGTCATAGTTGTGAGGAAAACAGCAAAACAGTCAGTTGGAAAATTTCAAATAAAATGAAAAAAAAATCCCCCCCCAAAAAACTTTTCTTGGTATTTCCTTTATTTTTGTGGACAAGATTACAATGACCTTACTCTTGACTTTGTGGAACACCTGTCCTACACCTACGTAGCATCAGGATTCAAAGCATAGACTTTTTTCCGTAACCTCCCAAGCCCAATTCAGTAAGCATCCCCAGAGCTGTCATGGTCAAGAGAATCCTGCACAAAATAAGAGAGCCAGTGGCTGTGTTGCCCTTATCCTTTCTTCTGTGTGGGTAAAGCTGAATTTTATCCATAAGGGAAATATGTATTCACGTATCACATTTTATAACTTCCAGATCAGAGGGCAGTAGAGGACAGATCTCCATCAGTCTTGCCATTGAAACTGTCTCTCTTCGCATACAAGTGTAATACTTGTTGGGCTGAATAGCATAAAAATGATCGTAGAATTAGTGGCCAGAGTATTCAACTGAAATCAGGGAGACCTCAATCCAAGGGCACGCCTCAGTAGTCATAATTCACATGGAACTTGTCCTTTTGTCAGATACTGTTTCCTGACGACTAGTGTAGGCATCTTTTTGCTTAGAGTGGGGCTTGTGTGGGGATATCTGTAACTATTCATGTTTTGATATCCCAGACATGTAACTAAGAATCTGGATCCCAATGAGTATCTCAGCCCAACAACACTACCTTCTATGTCCTTTGTGGGTCTAATGCTAAATTACTTGCTTAAATTGCAGTTGAAGCTTTGTGGTCACATTGGGAATGAAGTTCTGTTCTACATGGCCCAAAAGAAGAAATGCAGAGTGGAACTCAGCTTTTCGTCCCCTTTCTAGAAAAATAGACTAGATTTCCTTATGTCATTGAAAACAAGAGAATGAAAAAATCTGCACAGGAATTTAGATGAAATAGTTTAAAATAAACTCCCAAACACCAAGCATAAGGCATTTTATAAAGGTCAAAGAACAAATATTGCAGTTCAGGAAAGACCTCATCATCTAAGTAAGCAAATTTGAAAACAGAGCAATTTCTCCACCTTCCCAGGCTGGTTCAGGATTTAGATTGCCAGCCTCTCAGCTGGCCTAGGTTAAGATTCATGATTATGCAATGAAGGATGCTTGTCAGACTGAATGGAAGACGACATTTGGGTACCTTATTTTATAACGCTTCATAAACTTTGTTTAAACAGTATAAACACCAGACAAAGGAAACTGGATTTTGCAATAAAAGCTATTTTTATGAAAGCAAAAGTCACATGACCTCTTACCCAGCTTTTAAGAGAGCAATAGAATTTGCTTTGCCTGCCAGCCCTGAAAAAAGACTGAATTTAATGTCAAAGACAGAGGTCTTGTTAGGCAACCATACTGCATTCCAAATTCTACATGTTTATAGCTTCCCCCCTTGCCTTAACCCCACCCTCTTGATGAGAAAAAAAAATGCAGTTAGGCTTAACCCTTCGTAGCCTTTGACTTTTACAAAAGCTGAGACCACTCTGATTTTTCACTGGGTAAATTTTTCAAAGCAAAGTATGTTGCTGGGTAGCTTGCACACGTGAGACATGTTTGTAAACATTCAGTTCACATGCACTGCACGAGAGAAATCAAGGTCTCTGTGGGTCCTAAATATCCTCATTTCAAACCATTCACATCAGGCTACCTTGAGATTTGTTGCTGGTGAATCCATCTCAGTGTTCAAGTCAATACTGTGGGCAAGACCATGCATGTTGATAGATAATTTAAACACAGACACATTTCTCCAAAGTCACCCTAACAATATTTTTGGTAAATATATCCTGCTGGAAAACTGCACTCAGTTTCCTTCTGAAATGAAGCTGTCCTTTTTCCTCACTGAAACCTTTTATAAACTCCTCAAATGCTGTATCACTCCCTGTAAAACCCTCAGTCCTGGCTGAATTTTGTATTTGGTTACCCTAAAATGGAAACCCTATAAAATCCCATTCAAGAAGGAGAGCCAATGAATTTCAAGATGAATGAGTAACAGAATAAGCACTCAAGGAGTATACATTAGTGATACGCTTATAACTCATCTCTAATTCAGTAGTCCAATATAAAATACGTAAATCCTTTTAAATTTAGTAATAATTTTGTATATAGCCTTTTCAGAGAAGAAAAAATGGTGAAAAATATAGTGGTGATATTTCTGCTCATTATTTTTAATGAAAGTCAACAACTGTCTGGCCTTGGTATGTACAGTGAGGGAGCCGTGAGCGAGACACAAATGCTACAGCACAGGATGCACAGATCCCTGGGAGGAGAGGGGACAAAGAACCCAAGGTTGGGTACAATGTGGTGGGAGACAATCGGGCACAACTGGTGGGAGAGAGTGAGGAAATGTGCACTGGAACTGGGGTCCTGGAGACGGCTGTAATTTGCTCATAGGTAGGGGGGAGTGGGGCTAAACTGAGATGTACAAAATACTGGTGGGGAGGATAATAGTCTTAGATATTTTATCAAGAGTATAGGTGGAGAATAAGGTGTACAGAGCTAAAAGGGATAGTAAGTAAATGTACAATAGAAGGGACAGCTCTTCTTTCGCAGCCACTCAGCCAGCACCTCCACAGCTGGAATTCATCCCTGAACCCTAATTTGAAGTGCCTGATGGGTAGATGTATACATGTAACATGAACATTAGGTATACATGCAACCATACACTCAATAGAGTTCGAGTATGGAGTTCAGGATTATTTGAGCTCACCTTATGCTAGACATCTCATCAACTGAATAAATTTGTTGACTCTAAAGACAGTACTGACTTGGGACTCAATTCAGATGTCTGCATATGGCCACCAAGTTCCACCTGAGACAAAGCAGAGTCTCGCCTTTATGGAGCTGGCAGATATATAATTATGTAGACTCAGCCACCAGCTGCTGTTCCACAAAATCAGAAAAGGGGTATCTGGGCCAATCTGAAAGGTACCTTGGGCGTCTGAAATGCCTCTCTGCGCAACTAAATGGAGATCTTGATCTCCCCTGATGATAATGGAACCTTAGATGACATGTAAACATCTACAAGTAGACACCTAAAATTAAGTCTCTGAAGCTGAAACACACGCCCAGGTCTCAGCTCTCATCTCCAGGTCTAGTGCCATTTGAAATGCCCACCTGACCCCCAGCCATCAGTCTGGAGGAGCACAGGTCTCCTCTAGGTCTTGTGTCATATCTGACAGCCCCATTAAGATGTTCCAGTCCCTTGAGGGATCTTAAATGGTAGCAAACACCAAGTTCAAGCATCTAGAACTTCAGCCACTCCTACAAACACCTTGACCACTGTCTACAGAAAAACAGCACATCCTGTAGCCTCGTGCTGCTGTACTCATGCACATAGAAGGGAAAGGAACTGTTACACTTTAAAGGAATTTGTTTTCAGCACGAGAGGCGTGAGCATCAGAAATCAGTGAAGTCAAACGCATGTCTATAGGCAAAATTTAGTTCTGTGTTGGGTCACTAACAGAACACCTTGCAGTATGGCTACACAATTGTCTACAAATAATAATGAAAACAAACACTTTCCCCCTCTCCCCTTAGTCAGAATCAATAAAAAGCATCTAAAATTGGATTGCTGAAGCATTTCAATGCCTAAATCCAAGATTACTTCAATATTTCATATTAGGCAGGCAGTCACTGGATTAAAGCAATAAACAGTCCTTGGCCCTTGAATGGACCCCAGAGTTGTCCCTTTCTCCTAAAGGCCCTAGCCAAGAAGTTATAGAAACAAATTCATGTTTATGTTCTCCAACTACTATAGTAAAACTTTATTTTCTACAACAGAGAAACAGTTTCTGATATACAATTACCCAGATGCCTTGTAAGCTTTTGTATGTAAACTGTGTATGAGAAGCATGTATTACGTAAGCTGTGTGGTTTTGTATTGCAGTCTGAGAAGAAAGGGAGTATATTGCTGAACTCTCAAAGTGCAGGGTGAAATTGAAACTGGGCTTCTCAGTCACTACTAGTGTATATGAACAACACAGATATTGCTTGGAGAGAGGAACAGCAGCTCAGTAACCTTTCTCTCCTGGATTTAAAAGAAACAGCAACCTATATCTGATTTAGAGACAGGGTGTTTAGATACCAGCCTTCAAAGTAGAGATTTAAGGCAGTGAATCTCCAGGGAAATAGTAAATTGTAACAGCGAGATGAGACTTAAGTGCACAAATCCTCTTTGTTTCCCTCTCAGATAGGCCTGGATGGTGTCACACATGCTGTGTTGAGTTTCCTGGGACTCGCTCTAATTCTTACTGTGCATCTCCAGACAGCTCATGTTTCTTTTTCGAGGACCAAAGAAAATTTAGGCTCTGCAGTAGTTGTTGTTTTGATGCCCAAACTCACTTTTAGTGTTTAACCTCACATACTTTCTTTACTACAAATCTCCAAATACTTTTTAATATCCAAATTGTAAATTATCTGTTTTGGAATCACTTTTTGAACAAAACCTCATAATAGGCTGTAGCGCACATATAAAGCCATATATCACATGTCCTTCAGAAGCAGAGGTTGTTAATGAAACAGTCACTCAGATACACCAAGTTGATTAAACTGAAACAGGCAAGATGGACAAACCCAGTATAAACACAACTGTCTTTCTACCACACACGGTGTGTCAGGCAGCAGCAAGTGGGGGGCTGCTCTATAAGATGGGGTGAGCTGGGAGCTGAGGGTGACAGCCAGGCGGTAGGGCAGTGGCCTCCCTGACACAGTCCCGTCCCACAGCACCCCAGCCAGAACAGCAAAACGGGTCTGGTGACAGCGATCACATTCAGCCACGAGTCCAGATCACCAGGTCAGCCTGCAGGGATGGGACAGGCTGAGTCTGAGGTCAGGCTCAGGATCGGTGGAGGCCATGGCCGGGCACAGACATGTTTGCCACACTGCCCCAGCAAGGAGCAGGGTCAACAGCTGGGGCTGAAGCACAGCTCCCAAGCCAAGAGGACGAGGCTCCCATCGAGGTGCCTTGCAGCTCTGTCTCATCCAGCTCTTCTCCCAGCTGTCTGATCCAAGGTCACAGCAGAGCAGGCTCTGAGTGCAGGAAGCCACGTCACTGGGAAAAAGTAGATTCTGAGTCTCTACAGGGTCCTAACACCGTGATCCAGAAATAAGCTTGCTGGAACACTGTTGGGTTAACTCAGGGGACATGACACCAACCCTAGTAGTTGAGGCACTTTAGATGTAAAAGTTGTGAGCTTGGACTTTCTCATGCCAAAAGAGGCTAAAATCCCAATTGCCCTCTTCCTGGGCTCTAGTTGCATGGTATGAAGGTGGCCATCATGAGCGCTTTGGTTGTGTTTTAAAATAAAACCTGTGGCAGTCCTCTGCAAGCAGAGGCATTGATCCCTGTCTTTACCTGAGAATCCAGAGCCCAGCTCTGGAGCAGACAAGGACTCCTGCCTTGCAGCCTTGGTTTACTGAAGGACAACACTTGGGGTGGAAGGGGAGAAAAAGGGGGAATTCGGATATGCCACACTCTTTCCTATTTGCTAATTTAGAGATATTTTTAATTGGCTTCTAATTGGTTTCTGTCTCTCTCGCAGACCTGAACCTGAAGTCCTTTATCAGTGCAAGGGCCTAGAATTGGACATGGATACTCCATAAATCTTTAGTGGGATCTGAGTTTCACCATAGCGTACAGAGCTTTCTGTCCTGGAGGGGTCTAGTCCTCATTACAGACAAGATGCAGGATCTGGACTTTAATTTACTCTCCATCAGGCTTTTCCTACAGCATTTTAATACTGAAAAGACTAATTTATTTCACAGATGTATACTGATAATTATACCTTTCCTCCTCCATTTGGCTAATTCATATGGCTTAACTATCCCTCAGCGATGCTGAAGATCTCTGCAGGAGGGAGGGAGGAGCTGCTCTTCAGGTTCCCCACTGGAACCTGCTGCTGCTCCCTCACCAGCTGACCTTTGCCTTAAAGACTGATGCACTTTGCAAAGGTACAACAGGGCTGGTCCTCTGTAATTTGATTTTTGTTTACCATGGAAAGGCTAGTTTGTTTGCTCAGCACTTAAGGCCCACAGTTTATTCAGGACTGTTAAACTCTTCAAAATCACATATAAGCAAATATGTGAAAAACAAACAATGCTGAAAATTAGTCTGGTCAAAAGTGAGAGACTACTATTGCTTAATAATATGTACTTACAAGACTTCATTCTGCTGCAGAAAAATATATTTTCCATCCTCTGAATATTTTCTATGAGACCACAAAATCCTTAACTTCAAAAAAAAAAAAAAAAAGTTAAATGTTTGTGTTTAAGAGAGTACTGTGCCTGAATTTCTACTTCAGGCCATTGTGAATGACATCAGTGGATAATGAGGTCCGCGTTTAAACTGAAAGTCCCAGCTTAACTTTTATTGTTGTAAATTGCTTAAAACTGGAAATGTTGAATTATAAAACTCTGATAGGTAGATGGCACAACATTAAAGAAGTTAATTCCATAGTTAAGACCTTCCTGTCCTGATCCTCCTGAGCCAGTCCTGAAGTCCTTACTCATTTCCTTACTCCTGATTCATCAAAGCATTTAAATGCTCTAGATTTCAGTGGGATTTAAGCATATGCTTGTTGAGTCAACACTTTAATCAGAGAAAATCCTCACTGAAGTCAGTAGGAGTTTTTGCTGCAAAAGACCTGAAGTTTCACTATTTTTTTTTTAATCCTGTATTTGAGTCCACACAACTCGAAACTGAGAATTTATGTGTTTGTTAGTTGTTGCTACGCGTCACTCCCTGCCCAAACCAGTTCTTTCACTCTAGCTATTTAATCTCTGGCTAGTAATACTAGTGGCAAGAGGAATTTAGCACATGGGGTAGTGCAGGAGTAGGTAGAGATGTGCTGAGAATAAGGTTACAATAATTTGTTTCAGGTGTCTCCTTTTTAAATTGCATTTAAATACTAAGAAGAAAGGCACACTTTTTCTTTATCCTATCTTGTACTGTCTCTACCATTTAAACATCTTGAAGCATAGCATAACTTTATTTTCTATTGTTGTTTAGGTGCAAGGAAAATTTTTTGGACAAAAAATGGAAGTGTGTGGGAAAACACCCGGAGAAAACAGAATGGAGAAGAAACGGGGGAATGGCTCCTTAAATGTCACATAGGTGCTACACAATAACTTGATCTGCTGAACTGCAGCCCACTGGTGTAAGAATGCTATAGCAAGCAATGAATGCTACTGAAACTATGCTAAAACAGAGTTTCTTAACAGGCTCATGATATCTATTTCTTCTGGATTCCTTTGGTACCAGGCTATTTGACGAACATGTCTGACAAGTTAAATCTGCAGGATGTCTTTTAGAGGCTGGTGAGACCAAGGAGTGCATGTCAGGTGCATGTCAGCACTTTCGGCTTTGCTCCCCACCGCCGTGGCACACTGCATCTTTCTATTCTGCTTTCTAGTCAAATTGAATGTGATTCAGCTTATTTTTTGTTGGTTGGTTGGCTGGAGGGTTTTTGTTAATTAGAAACAAAAAAACCCACTGCTAAACTTCTTAGAAATGGGTCTGCTGTTCAGTCCAACCAGCCGATTAATGGGAAAATGATATTTCCGGATTTTCTCAGCAAAGCGAGAACTGGTTTTGGAGGAGGGGGTGGATTGCTAAAGGATATAGCGTGAGATGTGCCGCAGCCTTAAAGTCTCATTGCTTTCCCTGCAAAGGGCAGGAAATTCCCCACATTTTGCAAGGTGTCTCTTGCTTTACTGGACTTTTAAAAATAACTTCCTTAAGTAACAACGTACTTTCCTTAAATTTTCCACTGGGAAAAGCCTGAAAGCACGGCCTTGCTGCTCCCCAATGGCTCAACACCCTGGGAAGCAAGAAGCAGCCCTGATTCGTTAGAGCTTCGTAATTCATGACTTTGTGCTTTTCATAAGTGGTTCTGGCATCACATTATTGGAGGTGGCGTTGATTAAGCCGGCAATGGTGGTCTCCGCCTTTGCAGCTGGTCTGCTCGGCTCTCCTTTGACAAGCCTGGAAGAGTTTTCCTGCCGCACAGGCACGAGCAGAGGGGAGGGAGGCGAAGACCTATATATAATTAGGGGATTTTATAGGTAAAAACCAAAGAAATCCTGTCAGAAAGGGGACGGGCGTGTCTTGCGGCCCTGGCGGGGCCGGGTGAGCGGCGGAACGCGGGTGAGCGCCCGGCCCGCGCGGCCCCGTTTCCACGGCAACCGGCAGGGAAGATGTCCGCCGGGGACCGGCGCTGCGGCCAGGCCTTCGCGTTCCGCGCCCTGCCCCAGAAAACCTTCTCCTTCCTGGAGGACAGGGAGATCGGAGACCGACTCCTCAAATGGTGGGAGTGGGAAAGGCCGGTGCCAGCGGCGCCTCCCTGGGGGTGGGGGAGCCGGAGGGGCGGTGGGAGGGAGAGGCGGGCGGGGCTGGGGGCCGGGGGCGCCCCCGCCCTCAGGGCTCCGCTCGGGGCGGCCGCGGGCCCGCGTCTCTCTCCCCTCCGCCCCCCCCGCCGTTAGTGAGGAGCCTCCTCAGTATTTTTGAGGCACGTAAAACGCTTGTTCTGGGGTGCAAGGAGTTTAATCTCGTCTTCCAGAATTAGCCCGGATCCATTTCAGGCTTGCAGCGTTGTTCTGATGCTGCTTGAGCAGCGGTTGTGCCGCCCCCAGCCCTCCCTGCAGGCGGCTGAGAACGAAAAATAAAAAGAAAACGTAGATCGGTCAGAATAGAGCTTCATGTAGTGTACCTAGGCACATTTGCAGAGTGAATAAGTACCTAGTATTTCTGCAGAATATTTAATCTCATCTTTCCATTTCAGGTCCATGCAAGGCAGGATCACAGCACAAGCGTTCGGTTTTGACCAGCCGTTTAAGCCCTATCAAAAGGATGAATTTGTTATGGTAGTTCTAAGTCCTTTATATTTTAAGTTGACTTTTTTCCATGAAATTATAGCTGTTGGAAAACTGCGTAATGGCAAACTTTGTAGCAGTGTTAATTTGCTATTTGCCTGCTCACTGTCTGTTTGAAAGTAGGTGATTTAGTTGTGGTGGACAACTCTTGCTTTGTGGGTTATCTGTCAAGTAAAAATATTTTAATCTGTGCTAATGTCACTCTTTTTTAAGAGGCAACAATTTAGTCATTCCAGATTCCCAAGAATTGGAATCTGACCTGGATGCTGATCTTGGCCACCACATTTAATGCTGGGAAGTCCACCCGAGAGTAGACTTCAAATGGTGTAAATGCAGTCAGTACCTTTGCTCACAGCTATTACTGCTTTGTCACAGTAAATACACCAAGCAATTAGATGTGCATATACACCACATATCTGAAAATTCAAGATTTAAAAATTAATTGAGTACCATTGGCTATCAGCTTTGTGAGACTCAATTCTCTTGCTTATTTGTGTCCTCTGCTTTTGTCGTCTGTAAAGTCAAATTTGTTCATCTATTTGCAGACAGGAAGAAAAATAGTAATCTGTGGTTTTAAAAGCAGTACGGTTTTTACATCTGTTCTTGAGAGAAAATACTGGAAATGGGCTTACTTTGCTTTTTAGAAAATGACATAATCTAAGTTCATTCAAATACTGTATTTATTCCCTTGCAAGCAAAAATGTTAGGGTTTTTTTTGCGGGGGGGGAGATATTTTTGGATGCATAATGTAAGTGGGGTTTAGGTAGGTTCTTAGGAACCTCCCTTCTCCTCCTGATAAACATTTCAAATGATTGAAGTTTACAAGGTATGCATTTACCTTCTCAATGCTTGTCTCTTTTCAATTAAAAACAAAAATATCACTATGACCTGATCAACACTGAGTAACTGTGAATTAATTGAGAACAAAGGGACCATTGCATTATATAGTCTGATCTCTCCATATCCCAGAGAGGTGCTAAAAAGATTTGGTGATGCAGAGACTGAAAACCCATCATTTTCTTAGCAGCTTCTCCAATGATTATTCACTCGTCTTGTATGCACGTACATAACTGTGGGTTTTCTTAATTGGCTTATCTATCATTTAAACTTGTCAGCTACCAACATTACTATGCATGTCTCCTTTTTTTAAATTCATAAATCAGTAAGACTGAATACTTCAAAACTTACTGTGGGTCTTCTCCATCTCTTCAGTAACCTATGGATTTCTTCTGTATCTGTTTAATATTTTTGTGTGTCTCTACACTTCTCCAAGCTTCAAATTTATTTACAAAATGTAAATTTTACAATCATACTTAGCATTTCATTTTTTACTTCAACAACATTGCATGCAGAGATAGAATTGTTTCAATTCTTCTTGCATTTTCTGTACCCCCAAGGATCTAATACAACCTTTTTGTGTGTTCTTGGTCTAAAAAGTGCTCTGTGGTGAAACCTTAATACTGCCTATATAAATATGTACATGAAGATATCTTGAATATATAAAAGATACTTGCTACACAAACTTCCAAACCATGTATTTGGTGGTGTGATATTTAGTATCCAAGCTGAAAGATCATACAGCAGCTACTTAGTAACTGGATTCTTATAATTTGCTTTGAAAGTATCCAAAGCACTATAAATGATGATTCCTATTTCATTTTGTTAACTTGTATTCTTTTATTTGAATATTATAGGCATTTTTTAAGGATCAAAATGTGAACTCCAGTTTAAGGTTGCTCTCAGCTTCAGGACAATGGACTACATTGGGTAAATTTAGAATAAATTAATCTTAAATTAAAAAGTCTGTATTGTAACAATTTTTATCTAATTTATCATTTTGTAATAATGACAATTCATATACATGTATCTTCATATGGTGGACATATCTTAAAGAATGACTTATTTTACTAAATAATAAGAAAATATTCTTACCCAGTTTGTTACTAAATTGTCACATTTTGCACTTTTTTTTTCTTTGACCCCTGGATCAATCTATAAATCAAGCTACTAGAAGTGTTTTTAGTGATCTGTGACATCCAGTTGACCTGGTCATGTGTCCAGACATAACCAACTGCATTAATCGTGGAATTATAATATTATCTTATGCAGATAATATCTGGAGAAAGACACTCTTCTGTAGGTGCAACCCCCTTATTTAGGACAGGTCTGATTATTGCTGTGTTACAAATGCAAGTTGAGAGAGCAGAAGATGAGAAAGAGCACACCCCTGAGCTTGTGCGACTGTAGCGTCTGCCCAGCAGAACTGACTGGGGCGTAGAAAGAGCCATGCGAGAGGTTGCTCCAGTTGCAGTCACCGCACAAGGTTGACTTCTACTTTGTTGCCATATCTTTAACCACGTATAACACTCAATTATGTCTGTACATGGAGATGAAAGATTAAAAGCAAACAGCACATGAGTTTATGGCATCACTTTGAAATTGTATTTTTGATTATGTAAATGACACACAAAATTTCATGGAAATTGCATGTGATAATGTAATGGGATTTTATGTACAATGTGAACTCTGATATTGCCAAAGTGATTATCCTTAATAGAATATTTTAAAATGGGGTAGTGCGAAGTCCTCAGTTCTTTTGGTTTGTCTGCAAGTACTTCACTGTGTGTAAATATTTAATGGAGCTTTGGGAATTTTCTAACTTTTCCATTTCAACTCTCTGGAACTGACATAGGTTTTCCCCACTATATACAATGACACTAGACATTGCCACCTTTTTGTCAGCAAAATCCATTTTCCAAACACTGTATCCAGCTGTTAAAACAATTGAAATATATAAGATGCAAAAAAATATATCACGTTTCCCTTCAGGTACTTCTTTTTCACTCTGGCAAGCAAGAAGAAAATAAATATATTTCAAACCATGGGTAAACCTTTTCCTGCTTTAGGCAAGAAATTTTTTAGGCTATCCGTCTAGCCCATGACTTGCCAGTCCCTGTAGCAAAGGTCAGTAGGTTACATACCTCCTGTTAAGAGTGCAGGGTCACTTGCCAAGTATCCCAGCTTAGCTCCTGATTCTGCTCAATCGTCCGCTGCACAGAAGCAACGTGTTTTGTTCTGAGGACTGGAAGGGTTCCCTTGCTAAATCCTGAACAGCTGGTATACCCCATTTGCTCTTAAAATTTCATCTTCCCATTCTTTGCCTATTTTTGGTGAGGAATGTTGGCACATTTTTCTATACTTAGTCTTCATGTGCATTTTTTGAAAATATAGTAAGAATTAGCTTTGAGTAGGAGGAGGTAAAAAATAATCTTCTAGTATTTTCTTCTTCAGACATGCCCATATATGAATCCAGATATACCATTTACTTGTCGCTGTGGAGTAACTCTTTTAGAAACAAGTTCCTGTTCTTGAGAGAAAATACTGGAAATGGGCTTACTTTGCTTTTTAGAAAATGACATAATCTAAGTTGATTCAAATACTGTATTTATTCCATTGCAAGCAAAAATGTTAGGGTTTTTTTTGCAGGGGGGGGAGATATTTTTGGATGCATAATGTAAGTGGGGTTTAGGTAGGTTCTTAGGAACCTCCCTTATCCTCCTCACCGTGAGCTTGGGCAGAAAGTATTTACAGATCCACAGAAAGGTGTCAGCATTATATAAAGCATCAACATAATATTACTTTACGAGTGTTTGTTTTCACAATCCTTTTGTCTTTTTCCAGGCTGTGTTCCCCTTTTATCTTCTCACTAAGAATTTTTTTTCTTTTTATTTTAATGGGTGTGGTTTATTTATTTCTACCTCCTCTCTGTTACTCGTCTGTCTCTTTTTCCTAAAATCCGTTTCTAAAAGTTATTTATTACTTTTTTCTCCTCTATCTAGTGTCATTTTTTTCTTCTCTTGACTGCTTTTCATCTGCACCTTAATGTTATCAGACCTTACAGTTCTCAGTCTCCATCTGTTAGATCAAAAGGTGGTATAAAACATGCGGTCCCCGAGGAATGCGACATGTTCCTCTCTCCCCAGCTCCCCCACTTGTTGAGATTCCTGGTAGAATCCCACAATAGTACATTGTCTCAAGGACTTCAGCTTTAAAATTACTTAAAATTTAACATTTTAGGTAAACAATACACAAGGTTATTCTCTAGTCTGCTTCATTTGATCAGACAGATACTTAACTACCTGTTCTCACATCACTCTCTTTTTTGTGTTGTAGTAGGGTTATTTTTTCCTCTTTCCCTGGCTGCATGGCAGAGTACCTGATAGTTCTGACACGTGCTTTAAGTCCTCCCTTCATCTCTTACTCTCATATTTAACTAGAAGCAACAAGAGGAACAAACTTGATGCATACCAACTTACATCTTGAGTCTTGTATTTTTAAATAGCTGCAATGAAAGCTAAATAGTAGTTTTTCCTTGGACACATTACTGGTTTTGCACCTGTCAGCAGTCTTGGGGAAGCAGGAGTATATCTGCTTAAGCTCAATTAACACTTGAAAAGTTATCTTCAAAGGGATAGGATTACTGCCTTTTTTTTGTAAATAAAAATTTAGCATTTGCCTAAGAAAGATTCTTGACTTGCTATATGTACATGAAGATCTAACAATTGCTGACTTTGGAATGGAGTTTTAAAATCTGGAAGGTAATCTTAACTCAGCAATTTGTTAGGCTACTGTCATAGGTTATCATTTGAAAAAGATTTAGATGTCATTTGAACCTATAAATCATCAGCCTGCACCTTTTACTTTTGAAATACCATCTTTTTAGTACAGAGCACTGAACTTGCATTATGTGTGTTAAATATGAACTGTTTTGTAAATAGTAAGTTACAAGAGATTTCCCTGAGGTAAAAATCTTTCTTAAGCTTTGAAAGAATTCTAAATATACCTAAGCTGGGGCTTATCTGCCTCGTAGTAGATATGCAATGATTTAATTTAAAAGTATATTGGCAGCACTTTATAGATATTCCAGAGCTGGCTGTTATAAGAAGCTTGATCTGCTTCAGTACTTTTCAGCTCCTTGTTTTCCAATTGCAGAGTTGTGAGGGCATTTCTTCTTCCTATTTTATTGCTCACTTTTACAGCGTTATTAAAACTGGTCACTCTATTCCAGGAAATTCTGAATCTCCAATTTCAAATCTCACTACTGAAGTGGAGAATAGGAGCTTCCAGTATATTTAAACTTTTACATTTATAGTTTAGTTTTCTGAACTACTGAATAGATTACAAAGCTCTTGATTTCTTTTTCCTGATGAAAGTTTTCATAAAATCTTGCTTCAGAGCAGAAGTGTGTCTCCTTTCCTCTCCCTCCCACAATAAAATCCTAGCAATTCAAAGGCCTATAAATAGCTCAGTTTCTTACACTTTGAGCTCAATAACCAGGAAAATGTAAGATGTCTCTTTTTTCTCAAGTCATTTGACATCTGATTTTTATTAGTCTGGACTCAGTTTTTGAATCATAGGTCTTACAAAATCATTTCTATGTTAGAGGCTGATTTAGCTCTTATTAAATCTCTTATGAAATAAAAATTCTATCCCTTGGAAAGGAAGCTAGACAATTAGAAGAGTCTCATGATTGGGGGGGGGCGGGCAGGTAGGAAGCATAAATAAATAAAAATCAGTTGCAGGTTTTTCTTTTGTTTTGTTGTTTGGGTTTTTTTTTGTTTCTGTTGTGGTTTTTTTTGTGAGATTTTGTTTGGTTGGTTGGTTCGTGTTTGTTTTTTGTTTTGTTTTTTCCTTAGTTTGTGAGGCTGTAAGTCATGGGTTTTTTTGATTTATGATTTTGGTTACATAATTTGATTATTTTTTTGTAGTCACTATGTGGACAGGTAGAAGAATGTCCTTAAGCTTTTTTCTTTAATAAAAGGTACTCTTTTTCATAACCATATCTGTAGATGTGAAGCAAAGCAATTAAATGCCAGGATTTTCTTTATAGCCAATTTTCTTTACATCACATTGGCCCAATAAAATAATTATAAGATTTCGGTCCAGTATTTTTACCTTAACTAGACACACTTCCAAGCCATCAACTTGTAACTTCTCATGAATTTTTTTATTAGTGTTGATCAGGTAGGTGGTACTGTTTACATGGAGTTAGATACCAAAATGCCAGTCCAAATTCACCTATGAATAAATAATCTCTGTGTAATAATATATGGGAGAAGTCCCAAAGACTTTTTGGAAGTGTGGCGGCAAGAGAAATTTTAGGTTTTGCTATGCTTGCAAAGATTAAGATCTGAATGAAATGATAGGTGCTCTTGGAAGCATCATGGCTCATACATCACTTTTTGGCATGTTTCTATTCCTGAAGTAGTGTCACCTAGAGTGAAATTTGGATGTCTCCTAAATGCTAGTCTTCAGTGATCCTGTAGGTCAGTTTGTCAAGACACTGCTTAATTTTATCTTTAATTGTGTGGGCAGAAGCCTTTTGATATTGTGATGTTGTTGACCAGTCTCCTATCAAGGGAACCTACAGAGGAGAAAAGATAAGAGTAAAGTCATGTGAAGCTGGAATGCTGAGAATATGATTTCTGCCGAGACGCTTTGCCCTGGTGTTGCTTGCTCATTCTGCTCATGCTCACTCGTGGCCTCCTCCCCTCTCCCATTCAGAAGCACTTTGAAGGGTGTTCAGGGGGACTTGGAGATGAGAACATGGTGTAACGTTTGGTCTGAACACTTGGACTATAGAGAGCAGATAGAACTGGACTGAGTCCAAAGCTTCTTAAACATGGAATCTAATGCTATTTGAGATGCCGTAAGTTATCTAACACCATGCATACAGATTTGTAGATGTAACACTGTATAGAGAGAAGATATGTGCCCTTATGGACTGATACCCCACTAAGTAAAATACTGTAGGGTATCTCAAATGGCAATAGATGTCCATGAGCAATGGATGACTTCCAAGTACAGAATTTTTTTTTTTTAAATATATATATATATAGAGAGAAGTGCACTTAATGATTACAGAGATAATACTCATGATTCATACAGGAACTGCTGATAGCACCTTTTTCAGCTCCTGAAATAGCTGGTTAGTAAAGCTTATGGCTCCAAAATAATTTTTCAAGAACTTCAGATATAGTACTTAACAAAACAAAAATTTGGCTGGGCTGTGTTCAGTTTGATTTTCACTTTGTGGGGTGCTGCTAGCAGCTATTGACTTTTGTACTTCATCGTGCCAGATTTGGTCTTTGTCTGCAGACTCTGTAAGTCTTAAGCTGTGGAATATGATTTTCTAAGGGTGTGACATAATGTGACGTTGAGTTTCACATGGTGTTTCTTGTATTACTTGTTTCAATTGGTAGCATTGCCAACAGAGGGAGCAAACATATGAGCCTTAATAGAAGGTAGTATTCAGATTAATTTAATGTTTTCTTTATGCTTGTTTCTTTCTTAGCTTTCTTTTATTTTTGAGGGACCGTATGATTGAGTCATACTTATGTGACCTGTATTGTTTTAAAGAATGTGCCTCACACAAACATTTAGAGAAGTTGAATATTTCCACACTGTATCAAATTATGAATTATTGTAAAACTCTTAGTACATGGAAATTCTCCTATTTTATTTATTGCAAGAGACTTGAAGTGAAGGCTTCCTATATATTCCAGGTTCCAAAGTGACAGATATTGAAGCTACAGTGGTGCCCTGTACACAGACTTCCATGTCATTTTTCGATCGCCTATACTCTGAAGGAGTTGTTAGAGAAACTGGAGACATTGTGAAATGTTATGATGACTGTTACAATGATATTCTCATCTCTGATGAATTAAGGAAGGTCAGTATAGCAATGAATAATTTCTTACTCTGTTAGGTACCGTAAAGACATATTTTTCAGGGTTTGTTTGTTTGTTTTTTTCTGACGATGCATACTTTCCATGCTAAAAATGGGCATTGGTAATCATGTGATAGAAAAGACTGTGGCACTGCAGTGCCTGAATGTGTGAAATCAATGGCTGTTTTCTAGGTGGACCCTCTTTACTTTTTAGGTGGGAGAGAAAAGTAAAACATTCTTCTGCCCACTCTTGTCTCAAGCAGTCAGTGCTTGTGGGGGGCAGGGGAAATGCACCAGCTCATTTGCCCAGGAGGGGAAGACAAGTGGTGCTAATGGACATGTTCCATGAAACTCAGAGCTGTGGGTCCCCCCAGCCTTCCAGGTAGTGGATGACATGGAATGTACTCGTAGCTACATCCTGAAGTGTTCTTGGCCGGAATGCTGACCATATCATATGTGAAGGCGTTTAAGGAAAAGCATCCTCATGTATTTTCACTGAAACAAAGGAGAGGAAAATATGAAAAGTGAAATTATTTTTCGGTGTAACACTGGAAAAGGACTAAATATAACTCCCAAACAGGCCTGCAAGGTAAAGACTGTTTGTTATACTCCAGTGGATATGTTAGAGAGCAGATTATTCTGAAAAAGAATCTGACGGTGACACCTTCTTAATCAACAGATGTTTTCACTGTGTTTCTTTTGACTTCAGAACCTAAACCATTTTTTTTTACTTATGTTTGTTTAGCATTAGCATGGTGTGGGAGAACTGGATTTTGCTCTTCCTTGTATATATAATCATCATAAGTACTTAATAATTATAGAGTTGCACTCATTTTCACTTGGCAAAGCCTTTGAAGGCAACGTATTTGAACCAGTGACACTGGTTACAGGATGTGGCCTGAAATACTGGTCTGTCTTGTAAAGTTCTGGGAAAACGAGAGAACTCAAGCTCATGTTTGAATTTCAGCTGTGGTTTGTAGCCTAGCAATTCAAAATACTTTGTATTTATTTATAAGTTGGGTATGCGTGAAATGTTTTCTGAAAATTAAGTATATTGGATGTAGGAAAGTTAGAGGCAACATTTAAAATAAGCTATCATTGGAGTTTCGGTCTCTTTCTATTTTCCTTCCCTTGGAAGGGATGTGTGTGTCCGCATTTGCTAGTTGAAGGATTCACATTTGTTTGAAATGAACGTGATTCCTGCTTGTAAGACATAACTTGGCAGAAAGAATGAAGAGTGAAAATCTTCCAGGAACTATGTCAAAGCTTGACATTAAACCAGTCAGCGCCTCAGGAGGGCAGTCTGTAGGGGGCAGCAAACTGTCTGTCTCCTGGTGTCAGGGGTGGCCTTCAACCTGCGAAACTCCAGGTTTCTGCCCTACTTGCCACATCTTTACTTGCTTCAATGAAGAAGGGGATTGATATCCATACCAGCAGCTGCTGCCCAGATCCTTCTTCACTCAGGTTGTGTAGTGATGTTATGAAGAGGGCCAGAGAGTGGGAAGCTCATTTCTATCTTTGACCAGTTTGCCTGGGTTGGCATCTGCAGCTTGGCTGCTGTGACTCAAACATCTTGTAGCTGTACTGAGTTACAATTCCCGCCCACCCTTACAGCGGGCAGTGTTGGGACTGACCCAGCAAGTCCTCTCTGTTCACATAATACGTATGGAGGCAGCTGGACAGCACGTCTGATTTATCCAGGCTACAGATAAAGGCTCCCTAGAGTCTGCAGTGAAGAACGGTGTGACTTTGAGTGATCTTCTCTGGGAGATCGTTGGGATTCCTTCACTAATGTGAGATAACTGTGTAAACTTAGAGTAAAAAAAGCAAATGTAGGCAGAGTTACCAAAGACAAACTAATTGGCACTGTTTGACATACCAAGTGTAGCTAGATTATATTCAGATTATTGATTGTTTTGTTAGTGTGATGGGCAATTAACCAGTGAATAACAAGACTCTTGAAAAATCTTCCCTTACATCTTGTGGACACAGATCTGACAGTGATTCTTCTTTATATTGTATCTATAAATTTTGTACATAATTGCGTCATTGGAAGAAGGATTTAGAGAGAATTACTTACTTATTTCCATCCCTAGTTCATATATTTTATATGGATGTAAACTCTGTGTGACATATAGCTAAGTAGTTGCACTGTTTATAAACTTAATCTCAAATAAGAATTTTTCCTCTATTTGACTTCTTTGTTATTTTCTTGTTCCACAAGGTCTTGCTTCTGGAAGATTCAAACCATTATGACTTATTCAGTCAATTGGATCGCCAGGAATTTCTGTTCTGTCTTTTTAAGCATCTTTGCATCGGAGGAACTCTTTGCCAGTTTGAGGATGTAGTTGACCCATACTTAGAAACTACAAAAGCTTTATACAAAGATTTGGTGAGGTAAGCGATTTCTGTTTTATACAATTGTATATGTATGTGCTATGCATAGATACTTTGTGTTGATTTGTGTAAATGCATTGTGCATTATTGCTTCAAACATGGAGCTGTTATTTAATCAATCTACAAGCTTATTTGTGTTCAACTATCAAAATAACAGGTAATAATGGAAGTAGTACAATAACAAAATATATGCAATCTTAATGGCATCTATCCCACATAAAAACTTTTAAAATATTACATATATGAACATCAATGTTTTGTAATTCACTCCTATTTTAAAGATTTTTGTTTCTGTAATGGAAAACATGACATGGTGCTGGAACCAGAATATGTTCCCATTGCCATTGACAAAATATAAACAATTCAGTGTTGGATGTATAGTCTTGGACTACTTTCAAGCTGGTTTTGGCTTAGGATTTAAAAACTGGAATATTTAAGTTGACACACATTTTTTGACAGGTCTGCTGTATGGAGTTGTTTGGAATTTTTTTTTTTTTCCTTGAGATTAGAGGTGATTGATCAGGGGTTCTAGTTCAGGAAAAAAAAAAAAAAGGCAATTTTTTTTCCTGGTTTTGATATATCCATATGCTGATTCTCTGACTGACAACATTTCTTATTTCCTGGCCAGTGGGAAATGGAATGTAGTTGTTGGTTATGCAAAGACTCATTCCTAGCTAAACTAATGGCAATATGAAGATCATAAATGATATTACTAAAATTTTATGTTATATTACACTTTGCCACTAAGTACTTGTGGGATAGTATAAAGAACAATATTAACCTAAACAATGGAAAACAATTGCAGACCTCTGAAATGTGAGCTGGTACAAGAACTCTGATAGAGAAGATACTAAGTCATGCACCGGAATGTACACTAGAGAGGCTTCAAATTGCTTAATGTACAGATTGGTATTTTTCTTCCTTCTCAGCTCTCTTTGGAATGCCGTGATGACCAACTGTTATTTCATCTCCTATTTTAAGATTATACAAAAGCATATTAGGAAAAAAGTCATGTAAGATGTATTTGTCATGAAGTCTGTTCTTAAAATATTTTTGGTTAAACTTAGGAGTAAAAATTATATATCTGAACAAAGATACAGTGAAAGGATTAGACCCAGTGATTCTTAATCACCTGAATATTTCTTCACTTCTGTAGCACTTGTGTATTGCTTGCTGTATTCAAGCAAAATATTTAAAATATTTGGGGGTTTTTTTGATTTTTTTTTAATACTTAACAAAGAAGCTTACAAAACTTTAATAACTTCTAAGCAGCTTTCAGATTTTCCAGTGGTCAGTACTTTTGAGGGTCCAAGTTGATTTAGTCATAGGCTGTTTCCCAGGTTCATCTGAAATATATGATTTAAATAGGAGTAGAACAGTTTATACTTTCAGAGAAAACACTGAAACAGAGAAATTGAGCATTATCAGTATTCCAGTAAGTTTTTTTAGAAATAGCAAACTTGGATTGCTGCATTTATTCATTTGAATATTGTGGTTAGTCACCAAAGCTTTCCATTTAGTGTAATTAGTTTTGATATTTTCATATCATACATAGATGGAAATCAAGTGGGTGCTTTAGAAATAGAGTATGACGTAAAAGGATCTATCAGTGCTTCAGCTCTACCCTCCTTTTTCTCTTAAATTGTTCACCCTGCACTTGAAGCGAGCTGTTTTTTACCCTAATCCTTGGCTTTAGTTGACTCTGCATTGACCACAGCTGCTTCTGCTCTTGTGTTATTGAACTGACCTAGGACAAAGCGCAAATCCAATCAGTTCCTTCACTTCATTGCTTCCTGTTGCTGTTGAGTTGTTTTCTAACAGGTTCAAGTTTTGTTCTAAGCCACTCCTTTTCTTTACCTTCCTGTCTCCTTAAACCTTTCCCCTTCTTTTTCCTTTTCCTGCTGTAAAACCTGATAAGGATGTCAAGTAGTTCTTGTTAATTTTAAAAAAAAAAAAAGCAGCTGCCAAAATCTTGCCCACAATTTCATCCTGCTTTCAAGGTTTGCTTTCTCTATACCCTCAACCTGTTCCCTATTGGCCCTTCATATATTTCTGTGATTTTTTTTTCTTGTATGCTAACTTCTTTCCTTTATACAATATCACAGAAAGCTTTTCAAGTTTCAAGTCCATTCCTCTGTTTTTTGGTGTTTGGGTGGGGGTTTTTGTTTGTTGTTTTGTTTTTCCAGTTGACAGCTTGCTTCGCATCCTCCAAAGTTTTAAAGTACATCTACACAGTTCATGTGACATAACTGTTCCTCAATATTTATCTACCACGTGTCTCTCCATTTCCATGCCTATAAATGTCTGCTGGTTTCTCACTGCCAGTGGAGCTGGCATTAACACTGACTAGCAGCTGAAAAAGAAACTCAAAATTTAACTAAGTCTTTTATCTTGCTCCTTTGATATTAAGTTCTCTGTTGGTCCCATGAAAAAAGCTTTTCATCTTGACATTTCAGACTTTCTCTCCCCCTTCAAAATCATGGTTATCTCCTGCTTTGCCTCATTTCCCCCTGTCTCCAGTTTATTGAAAATGATGTTGCTGTTTTATTGCCATCTTCTTAAGAGAGAAAAGGCCAGTGAAAGGAAAAACAATGCAGCTCTGAAGAGGGACACTCAGGCCACAGTCTTGACTTAATTTCAAATTTCTAGTCCATGTCGTGCACTGTGTTACTTACTTCATTTTTGCACAAATTGCACCAGAAAATAAAGCAATGAAAACTGTTTACCAAACAGTTCACCTTCAAATTCCTGTTGAAAACCAACTATTATTTAAATTCTTCTATTCTAGACTGCTGTCCTCCATCTGTTTTCTTTTTATCTTGGATTGCAGTCTCATTGATACTTTCTACTCTTTATAATGCGATACTAAAAACTTTTTGTGGGATTAAAAACTCTGTATTCTTCTTAAGCTTTAATTATGTCTTGAGGGCTCAGAAAGCTGGGTGAAAAACAAATGGATAGTACATTAATTATTAGCTGCTAGCTGATATGCATTGAAAAATTAGCCCCCACAGATGAACTTGGACTAATCATTACAGACTCACAGAATGTTAGGGATTGGAAGGCACTTCAAAAGATCATCTAGTCCAATCCCCCTGCCGGAGCACGAACACCCAGATGAGGTTACACAGGAAGGCGTCCAGGCAGGTTTTGAATGTCTCCAGAGAAGGAGATTCCACAACCCCCCTGGGCAGCCTGTTCCAGTGATCTACCACCCTCACCATGAAGAAGTTTCTTCTCAAATTTAAACGGAACCTCCTGTGTTCCAGTTTATACCCACTGCCTCTTACCTTATCATTGGTTGTCACCAAGAAGATCCTGGCTCCATCCTCATGACACTCACCCTTTACATATTTATAAACATTAATGAGGTCACCCCTCAGTCTCCTCTTCTCCAAGCTAAAGAGCCCCAGCTCCCTCAGCCTTTCCTCATAAGGGAGATGCTCCACTCACTTCGTCATCTTTGTTGCCCTGCGCTGGACTCTCTCCAGCAGTTCCCTGTCCTTTTTGAACTGAGGGGCCCAGAACTGGACACAATATTCCAGATGAGGTCTCACCAGGGCAGAGTGGAGGGGGAGGAGAACCTCTCTCAACCTACTAACCACACCCCTTCTAATACACCCCAGGATGCCATTGGCCTTCTTGGCTACAAGGGCACAGTGCTGGCTCATGGTCATCCTGCTGTCCACCAGGACATGCTTGTAGAGATATAAATCACCACTGCTTGGTCCTGTAACAGTTTTTCTCATGGAAAAGAGCCTTGGTATGAAGAGTTCCACAAAGTGTCTCTAGTGCCAGAGTGGCAAACCTATTACAAGCTTTTAGCACTTCTTTTTCATACAGCCTTTTTTCTAGCCTTTCCTGAGTTCTAGCTCCAGGGCACTGGCAGTCAAAGTAGTTCCAAAAGGTTTGAGATTTCATTTTATTAAAGCATTTCCATGTATATTGCTTTATTATGAAAGAATGCAATAATCTTTTGAAATTAACCACTCTACATATTTTACAAGCACAGCTAGGGAATTCCAAATATAACTCTTAAAGTGCAGACATTTTCTCCTTTGTAAAAAAGATTAATAATTACTTCCTAATGAATTCATGCACAACTTTTTGTCTTTTGCTAATCCAGCAGTAATTAGTCTGTGACCAGTTAAATCCATCCAAAATGTTAGTGTTATGTCATGCTGTGTAACCTAAATAATTTCAAAATCCTTGTTGTAGAATTTTTGGTTTAGTTGAAAAATACATATAACCTCTGAATACATATAACCTCTGAATCTTTGCTGCTAAATCTTGTCTGTGCTTAACCCTCACAGTGTCTCTCCATGGCGACAGCCACTGTAGTCTCTTGTAGGCATTGTTGTCTTCTTCCTTCTGTGCCATCTCCATGGCATTTCTCCCATAATAAATGAATTTATATGAAAGCACTGAGTTGTTCTTTTAATGTTTGGAAACCTTAATAAAATATTGCTAGTAAGGTTAGGTTATAAATAGAACCCAAAGTGAATTGAGAGATGAAAAGGAACTTTGCTTTTCATAAAAAGAGAACAGATGCACATTAAAACGATGAAGAAACTACCATATTCAATAAACAGTTTAGAAGTTAACAGTTTGAAAGAAGAAAGGGGTGTATTAGGACTATTTGTAAGGAAATACTATAATCTTCAAGAAGGCAAGGTAGTTTTTTCTAAAACCTTTTTTTGGGGGGGAAAAAAAAAGGAAAAAGAGCAAATGAACTTGTCAAAGGCAAATTCCTGGTTTCTTTCAAGTCAGGAAGGGAAGAATCCCATCTGATTTTGGCAGATATATTATTTTGCCTTAGAAATTAAGAAAACTACTAGAAATAAACATTCTGAAAAATGGCTCAGAGGAAGCTAACGACAAGGGGAAATTTTCTGAAGGCAGTGGAATAAATAGGAAGCCTTATTCTCTGTCACCCCTTACTTGGGTATCCTAGATATAAATCATAGAAAAATTAAGAAACCAGAAATGAAAAGTTTTCATTTTCAGACACAGGAATGTGAAACCAGAGTAACTTAAACACAACTGTAGCTTTTGGGGGTGTTGATGTAGAGTAGAAAGTGCTGATCCCACTGACCCTCTCTGCCTTGTTCTGAAAGCTGTCACTCTTTCAGCAGAGACATTTAAACAGTTCCTGAACTGCTGCAGTTTACAGCCCGGTACGTTACCATAAACCCACATCCACTTTAGTTTATGTTAATGTGCTGGTCTGTAAACTGCAGTGGTGCAGGAGCTGAGTCATGAACCAGCTGAGCTGATCCCAGTTGGGAAGGCAGTCATCTCCAGAGGCATGGTGAAGCAGACAACTGTGGCCAGCACCAGTTTCAGCAATGCTGCCTTAATCCACTATTGAGTATATCAACATGTCAGTTCCAAAAAAAAATTCCAGGAAAGCCTCGTTACTGACTCACCACAAGAAAGACCAACTTCACAGTATAGACTTAATTCATACACGACTGTGTCATTACTTTAGAGATGAAATCAGTTAATCGGAGACTCAATTTCTTTTATTGGATGGAGAGATTGAATCAACAAAGAGAATGCTGGGTTGATTTGGGGTTTATTCTTATAAAAAGAAGCTTTGCAAAAGCAGCAGTAATAGGGCGGTTGCTGTCACAGACAGCTTAGAGCTGGTGTGATGCACAACTGGGCTGTGTTGGACACACATCTTCAGCAACCTGGCTACATTGGGACCTTTCCCGGAAACAGAACCTGTCTATGACAAGGCAGGTTTTGAGCTATGAATTTCGTGGAACTGTATCAGTATGGAATTCATGAGGATCAATGGCTCCTCAGTGAGTTAATGTAAATAGGAATCTGTGAAATTACATAAATTAATAAAAGTGACATGATCTAATTTATGAAGAAAAGTAACTATAACTTAAAGCAGACCTGTGGAAAAATGATACTTTAAAAATACTTAGTGTTATTAGTAATTGTAATGGAAGCAATGGCAGTCTTCACAACAAACACAGTCTAGAAATACAAAAATCCAGAACTAATACCATCCTAAATTGCATAGCTGTTTATATATACAACAACCCAGAGGAGGAAAAATGAACCTAAACTATAATTATATTCATTAAAAATGAGCTAAAGTCTGCATTTCTTCATCAGTACTGTTGCTGCTTCTTGTGGTCTGTATTAAGATGCAGTTCACTTTGCAGGTTTTTTTCTCAAATAATATGTGAAAAGTTTTTTACAAAACGTTTAGCTGAATAACTTTTCATAGCTATTAAAATGCAAACTTTATGTTGGAGTCACGTAGGCCTGGGTAATATTGCTCTGATTTAGTAGCTGAAAACAGTGAAACCAACTCAGATTACTAGATACATTCAATAGTTTTCAGTACAATGTCTTAATATTCACATTGTCTAACAATGGCCAACGTACCTTTTCATGGTCAATGTGGCTTGAGTTGAACTTTTAACTACTAATTTGAACTTGATCGTATTTGAGTGAAAACATGGTGCATATGTTAAAAAATTGTTTATTAAATGAAGGATTCTAATAATCAGTGCCTATTGTATGTATTAAGTATGCATTATTCCCTTGTATTTCAGTGTTCGAAAGGATCCTGAAACAAAAGAAATACATATTATTTCTACAGTCTTCAGAGTGTCTGCATATGTAAGTATGAATAATTTTTTGGTACAGGAATTTACTGGAAGTAACATGAATAACATGAAAATAACGAATTGACATTTACACAAAAAAAGCATAATATTCCATTTTAAAGGGTTATTTTTCTATGGTTGTTGTCATTTTTTAATATGAACTCTTTCCCTGATCTCATCCTTTCTTGTCTTCTTTACTAACTCTTCATCAGTAACCACCAACTAAAGTTGGCTCACTAACAACAGGTTTACTGGATTACACTTGAAATCATAATAGTCATCCAGAAACTAGTTTATGAAAAAAACATATATTTGGGTCTGAATAATTCTGGGGTTTGATCTACTTGAGATAGGAGGGAGGTTTAAGAATCCCCTCTTGACTTTGTATAGTTCCGTTTTCAGCAGTGTCGCTGGAGCTTTCTGAACAGTTTGTATTGCATCTGTTTCTGTAAAGACTGCAAGGAAGTTTAGTGCACAACAAGGCTGGGGGGTGAGATGACTGCTAGCTGCTTTTCCCCTCCCTTGCCAAGTATCACTCCTATCTATTTCTCTTGCAAAATCACACATTTACCATCAAGATAAGTTTGCGAACTGTCTGCATGTTTACGAGATTCAGCATATCTGTCATTTAATTGTTAGAGTAGGATGAACTACTACAAATTCTTCTTGAGTAACCAGAATATGTAATAATTAAATGCCAGATAATGTACCCGCTTTCAAAAGAACTGGCTGATGTCATTTCAGACTGCACAAACTTCCCTGTAGGTTGCCAATAGATGTGTTGTTCATCTGTGGGTCATCATCTAAGTACTATGAGTGATACATAAAAGGCTTTTGAAAGGTTTTGAAAATAAGCACTTTATGGGTGTATCAAAATGTACCTTTCTACTAAGCTGCAGACAGTAATAAAAATAAAATAAAAAAGCAAAAACCTGATAACTTGGTGTTCTTCCGTTATCACTGTTTCCTCCCTTTCTCTAAATCAAATGTATTGATGAGAGCTTTGCAGATTTCTATGTTTAGGTAGATGCATGATATTTTAAAACTCCCATAACTGTCTCTGCCACACATTTAATAACATCAAGATTAAAAACAAACAACCAAAGAAAAAAAAAAACCACAAACTTCAGCAACTTTTTTGAAAACAAAAAAAACGGGCAGACAAAACAAAATCCAGCATAAATACAGAGCATGGTATCCTCCCTGTAGCTTTGAGGGAAAATTGGGCTTTACTGCATATTCTGAAAACCTGTGAGGTGAAGGCAAGTTCTGAAATTCTGGTTTCCATTAAAGAACATCCTGAAGAATATTATCTCAGAATAGAGAAAGATTTAAATGGGTATGTCTAGATTGTGTGATGGCTATGTGGATCAAAACTCTTTAAACTCTACTTGGAAATTACATGAAGGGCATCTACTGGAGCATAAATGTCTTGTGCTTGTGATGAAAAGTTTCTCTCAAGGAGATAACTACTGCAGTAGGTTTAGTTTCTGAGTTCATTTGGTAAATAACTGTAGGGTGTGTTATTGTAATCTGAATGTTGAGCTGACAACTTTAAAGCCATGTTTTCTTGGTTTGTATCTGACAGAAATAGACATACCCTCTTAGCCTGATATAAAGTAACAAAACAACAAAAAAAGCTGTTCTGGTAGAAGTAATGTGAAGAGCAGCTGAGAAGCTGGAAGAATGCTCATTTTTGCCAGCTGGATTAATCAATGGACAAATAAATATATTTGTATATTTGCACAAGTACAAATGGCATCAGGAATTAAGAACTTTATGTAACACGATCATTTCCTTTTTATTTGGTTTCTAAGCTGTGGTTGAGAAACCCTTGTTTTGGAAACAGTATCTAAAAAAGCACACTATCAGAGATGTAAATATTGCAAGGTATTAAGGTGTAGTTGTAAATGTCTGTAGAACTGTTTAACATCAAAATTCAATGGATCTGGGCATTACAAGAGAAATAATTTAAAATCTTGTGACCAAGTAGTCTGTGGAACTCCAAGTACCCTTGAGAACTTTGAGGCTTGCACATAACGAAACATTGTTACAGCTGAAGTATTTGGATGCCAACTGGTATTTTAGAACTTTATTTACCTGAACCCTAAATCTGGCAGTTTTAGAAATCAGTGTAATACATAGTTTATGCAAAATGTATTTTGAAAAATGTTGTTTACATGATGTAAATTTGAGAGGTTCACCAGTATCTTTATTTCTGTATTATGCTATGCATTATTCTGTGCATACGGACTCTTGGATCATCAGCTGATTACCTGTGTTCCTACAAAGAAAAAATAAAATGACGCTACTCTAACATTAGTAAATCAATTATTACACCCCTGCATATCTGAACTGAAGCCCACACTGCAGATGGAATTTGTATGATTCCTAGTTCATGTACATGGACCTTATTGCTCTAAAAAACAGAGTACATCTGTGCAAATTCCAGAGCCTTTATGCTCAAGTATTTTAGTGTTTTCAAGACCTCTTATACCAATGAAAATAAATTTAAGAACCCTTTTCATTTAGTTAGATTAGATTTATTATTTTCCTGATACCAGGTTTGGTGTATTCTGGAGTTCCTTGAAGTGCCTCATCACCAGAACTTGACTCCATTTTGTTCTTGAGTTCCTGAACAAATTTTTAGCGAGCTAACACTGCCTTTGTGGAGTCAAAACCTTAACCGACATTGGTCGATTCCATAAGGACTGCTAGAGTGGGATCTCCAGTATCAATAGGAAAATAAGTTTAACTAGTAATCACATCTTGATGTAGGTCTTCTTTTGCTTTTTTTTAGTTTTGTGCATGAGCTCAAGTTATTTTTGGATCCAACTCCAAAAGCATTGTGATGCTGAGTACTGGAAAATCCTAAAGCTTGCTCTCCTTGCTGCAATTGCAAATCCAGTGTTTGTTACACATGTATCCCTAAAACACACCCGAAGAGAGCTAGGCATCTTAATATTGGACCTACAGAACTTGTATGCTGCGTTGCTTAAAAACAGAATGCTAGTTTTAGTTTGTAGCATTTGGCTGCCTTTGGAAAATGCCATGAATAAACATTAACAAAACTCTACCTGTCTTAAAGAATGCTTTTACGGTGGTGCTTATCTTAATTTAAGATCTATAATCTGGAACAATCCCTCGAAGGAAGAGACCAGAATATGTAGTATGGTGTTCATCCTCTTTGAAATAACAGGAGAAAATGGGGCGCTAGTAGCAGCTATTGGATAAATTCACAAATGGTCCTTGGGGTAGAAATTGGAACCCAGACCTTTTCCTTCTGAGCTACTTTAACCACTGAGAGGTGACAGTTTTTTTGTTTCCCTGGTCCAAAAAAATGATGGATTATTTTATGCAAAGGAAGACAGCTTCAACAAAAGAATGTGAGAGATGTGCCTCTAACCTAGAGTAGTCCGTAATCCAGGAGTTCAAAATTTTCCTGGAGAAAATGGACAATATATGCAATATAGCAATTTCCCTCAGGAAAAAATAATGGGATAGAACCTACATCTCTTCAACTGTTGTATAAAGTGTTGGGGAGCAGGAAGAAACTGTTACATGTTTTAAAAGAAAGGAGGTATCAGCTATGTATTTGTTGATGTAGATGTAAATCAACCCTCCATCTAGTATCCGGATCCCTTCTGGATTTGAAGTGTGTGTCGAGTTGCACTGCTCTGACAACACTGAAGATTTATTGACATGTGCAGACACAGGATGTCAAATTGAAGAGCCCCATTCTTGTGTTGGTTCTTAGCTGAGCCTGTTCTTCCAGAATGAGGATTTTGGGGCTAGGTGCCCAGATTCCCTTCAAAGCCTTTCTGAGGATCGGCACACAAACTGTTTTCAGTAACAGTTGAAGTTGTTAATAAGAGCTGTAATTAGGGTTTTCCTTAAATGCAAGTATTTAAAACTGAACAGATGCATTAGCAAAGGTTAAAAGAATTACAGATAGAACAGCTTTATGTATTAACATAGAATCCCTAAGTTATTTTGTTTCAAAGGAAATTATTGGACCTCTGTATACTTAATCATCTGTATTTTAGGCTCTAATTTTGTAAACACATACTTATATGTTTAACTTTACACTTTATATTAATATTACATTTACCTCAAGGTTATTGGAACTATTTAGACAGAACGACTGTGCATTTTGTAGTGTCAGGATCCTCATGGAGACATAATGCTACTCAAATAAACTATGACGCATTCATTCTATTTTGCCGTGAAAAACTGATACAATTGGAACAAAATGATCCATTTCATTCAGATGTTATGACTTCTCTCATGGGTATCCATGTTGTCTCTAATACTGGGGTGTTTTTACTTCCTCTCAGGATGATCATGGCCTGTGCTACCCTTCGAGCAAAAGCCACGAACAGACTTTCGCCTACTTGATTGTGGATCCCTGCAAGCGACACGTGCACACTCTCTATCACTGCTTTGGTGGAGGCTTATTTACTAAATAGATATCAGCCTGGCTCCTCTCCAGTTCTGTATGGAGGCGGCCTGCTGTCTGCACGGATTCCAGCAGAAGTTCCCGGGTGGCTCAGGAGGCAGGACGTGCTCCTCCATCACACGCCCGGAACGGCTACACCGTCTCGAAGACGTTGCGATGGGGGTAGCGATAAAAGTTTTGTGTAACTTTTCTGTATTGAAAAAGCATACTGATCGAAGCCGTTTTCCCGGCAGTTTTGTCCTCTCTTCCCTCACCCGTTTTATCTCATAAAAGGTTATTTCTCCGATGTCTCGTCCCTTTATGAACCAGCTTTTCAGATCCACAACACGCTAAGCGCGGGGGCAGGCTCTCGAGTCAACGATATCTCTGTGGGATTGCTACAAAGTGCGTCAGGCCCCGCGCCGACCGACCGACCGACCTCCATCCCTCTCCCCGGCCCCGCTTCGTCCCGCGCGGTGACAGCCCCGGCAGGCCGGGAGGCCGGTGCCGCCCGCGGCGCGCCCGCCCCGCCGCCGTCAGGTGAGGCGGGGGCCGGCAGGCCGGGCCCGGCCTCCTCCTCACGCCGCGCAGGGCCGGGCCCCCCCGACCACCTCCCCGCCTCGGCCGCCCTCGCTGCGGGAGGGCGCTGGCCGGAGGGAGGCGTCCCGGGCCGATCCCCCCTCACGCCCCGCGGGCGGGACGCGTGTGAGGCGCAGCCCTGCCCGGCGGCGGATCCCGCGGGGGCGGCGGGGGCACCCCCCTTCCGGGCCCGGGGGGGAGGGGAGCGCGGCCGCCTGGAAGTTGGGAGAGAAGTTCGGGAAGGAGAAAAAAGTTCTGGTTGGCGGCACCGCTCCGTGGCAGCCGAGGCCGGGCGGGCGGGAGTTGGGAGGGGTGCGGCCGGACGCGCAAGGAGGGGCAGCGGGGCGGCCGGCGAGCCGAGGCGTGAGGCGACTGCGGGCCGGAGCGCGGCGGGGGGCCGGGGGCGCCGGGCAGCGCCCCTCGCGCCGGGCGCCCCTCGACGGGGAGGCGGTGCGGGCGGGCGCGCACAGGAGAGCTGCGCGGCACAGGCTGCTTCGGTCGGATACGGTGCGGGCGGGCTCAGGAGGGGCGGAGCCGGCGGCGGAGAGTGATTCGGGCGGGCGTAACTGCGAACTTTTGTTTGGTGTGTTGTGTGAGTTAGTTTCCGCCGCCGGGACAGAGGCGCCGGCCGGGCTGGGCCGGGCTCGGGGAAGCGCCGCACGGTCAGAGTTGTTTTGCCAGTTGCTGCGGCCGGGTCGGTTTCCCTGCCGAGGGGTGAGAAGCACCGGCAACAGCAGGACGAGCCGCGGCCCGGGGAGCGGGGCATGCGGGGCTGGGAACTCGGGCTCTGAGCCGCCGAACCCCGCCAGGGAAGCGCCGGGGGGTCCCGACGGAGCCATGGATCCCGGGCAGCCTCAACCGCAGCAGCCGCCGCAGCCAGCGCAGCCCCCGGCCTCGCAGCAGCCGCAGCAGCAGCCCCCGGGCGCGGTGTCGGGGGCCCCGGCCGGCGCGGCGCAGCCCCCGGGCGCGGGGCCCCCTCCGGCGGGGCACCAGATCGTCCATGTGCGGGGCGACTCGGAGACCGATCTGGAGGCGCTCTTCAACGCCGTGATGAACCCCAAGGGCGCCAACGTGCCGCACACGCTGCCCATGCGGCTTCGGAAGCTGCCCGACTCCTTCTTCAAGCCGCCCGAGCCCAAGGCCCACTCCCGCCAGGTGAGGGGGAGGGGGCGGCCCGGCCGGGCGGGAGCGGGGGGCGGCCCGGCCGGGCGCTCGGCCTCCCTCCCCGCCGAGCTCCTCCCGGGGGAGGCGTGCGGGGGAGGGGGCCGGAGCGGGAATCCGCCCGCCGCGGGGTGAGCGGCGCGGGGGGCGCCCGGCCGGGGCTGCCGGGGGGCTCGGTGCCTTTCTTCCTCCCTCGCCTGGCGGGGGAGGCCGCCCTCCTCCTCCTCGCTTCCCCCCGTGGTTGTTCTCCCGAAGGGCGGGGGCGCCGGGAGGCCTCTCTCCTCCGGGCGCTGAGGGGAGCCGGCGCCGCGGCGGGAGGGCGGCCGGGCGGCCCTTGTCCCCGGCGGGGCCTCGGGCTCCACGTCCGCTCCTGGGCGAGACCCGCGGCCGCTTTCTCGGCTTGGCCGGGAAGGCGGCGGTGGTGGCGGGGGGAGCGCTTAAAAGTTGCGCGAAAGCGTTTTTCTTGGGATACCGGGCGGCTTTGTCTCTGGGCTCTAATCCTCCTGGGGCTGCCCGTCTGCTGAGGGGGTAACGAGGTTGTACCCAACTTCCCCCCCGCCCCGTGCCATCGCACAACATGGATGTGGCTCTTCCACCATTTCATTACCGCGCTGTTCCAGTGGGATCAGCGCCCTCCGCTCCCCGTCGCATTTCAGAGTTAATTCCCGAGCGGCCCTTCAGGTCCCACGGCGTCGAGGGGCCGCCGAGGTGCCGCTGCCCCCGGGACCCGCGGGTGCGGCTGCCCGGGCCCCGGGGATGCGGGCAGGGCCGGCCCGGGGCCTCCGGGAGCGCTCGGGCGCTCAGCAGAGTGACTTGTGTGCCAAGAACTAAGTGTTGGTGCGAATACGACTGGAGGTTAATGTTTAGGCTGCTGTTACCAACTTTTTGGAAGGCGCCTGTGCCTACTCGAGTGTTTTATTAAGTAATGAGCTTTGTTGCTAAGCTATAAAGTAGGTTTTATTATTGGCTATTGTCACTTTATCTGTGCAGTCAGTAGGAGTGAAACTTGCTCTGTGCGCTGGTGCCTGGTACTCCTGTTGTTAAGGGTCGGTCAACATTTCCATTATTAAACGTCCGTTTTGAAGGATTTATAAGTTGGCTTCAGAAGTTCACTGCAGGCTGAACCTTGGCACGTACTCGCTCAGCCCAGGAGTTAATTCACTTTCCAAATACTCGAAAAATCAGTCTGGCCTTCACATTGCAAGACTGAAAAGAAAATAGAAAGGGGTGGGGCCGAGTTGCTTCTGTCGTTTTGCTTCTGGTTTGCAGACCTTTAATGACACACTGAAATCCAGCGAGGAATAAGGTTCTTACGTATAGTTTTTTTCTAAACTGCAAATCTTACCGCGGTTCCATTGTGCACAAATGTGAACTGCTATACATCCAGCTAACACTTGGTGCTGTGTCTTGTTGAATACAATAACTGCAGTTAAATAGTTACCGTGTTTGAAATGCACTTAACGTGTGTGAAATTCATACAACTTGTACTTTTAAGCTTAGCATTATCTCGCTTGTGTATGTTACTCTTCATCTGCAATGCTTATTTAGTTGGATCACTGTTCCTTGTGCCAGTTGATGTTTCCTAAAGTATAAATTTGAAATCCAGCTGAAGCCAGAGAATCATTTGCTTCGCTCTTGGACTTTTAAAATAAGACTTTTTTCGTTTTCCTTTTTATATAGTTGTGCCATAAATATATTCTTTTCAACAAAAAAGGTCTTTTAAACTTCTGTCATTCTTCCCAATTCTCAAGAATGAAAATCCCTCACATTCCGTTGATTTGCAACTCGTGTGTTTTACTTAAATATAAATGTAAGGTACTTTGTTTCCCATTTAATATACAAAACTTTGCATGTGCTCCCACACAGATGTAGTGAAACAAAACTGTCAGTCTCCGTAGGAGTATATAAGTGGGGCCTCACGTATGGTGCAATACCCTTTGTAGAGAGGTGTGGCAAGGGCTGCTACGTGCATCTTATTATAGGTGTCCGTGTTTTTCTGGTGTACCTACCGAATCAATTAATTGGTAAATATATTTTTAAAAGTCAATCCGGTTTTCAGAGCTGCCTTTTCTGTTTCACGGTGGACACGTATTTACTACTGGCAAGGAAGTTCTGTGTACTTATGACTGGTAACTCTGATGAATGGTTTTGTGAGTCATTTCTGATTGACTGGTTCAACAGTTTGCTGAAGCTTTGCTTTAGATAAAGCATGGGCAGACTCTTCATAAGCTCCTGATACTCTTAAGTGTGGTTTGTGTGCAGGTTAGGAAATTGAGTGTTCAGTCTTGTAAAGGTTTTTTAGTTTTGTTTTTTGGTTTGTTTTATGGTTGAGTTCAGGAGTCTTCCTCCCCTGGAGCTCACTGCTGTTGGTTGGCATTGCTTTGTTGCTTTTCTCCTTGTGTAATCATTTGCAATTCTGCAGAGGGTGTATGCGTGGGTGTCCTTGCACCCCCATACCCTCATTTCAAAAGGAGAGTGAGAAATTAACTCCAGTAGAAAGTGGTGGGATGCTAATGGGTGGATGCAGTCCAGTAGTGACCCACGCAATATGCTGTATGAGGTCTGCTGACTGCGGGCATGTGTTTTTTCTAACCCTGCACCAAGGAGTAAAAGAATTCTAGTTTTCAAAATAAAACTAAAGGCTCTTAGTACATACTTATAGTTAATATTTCTTGACTTATGTGAGGGGTTTTTGTGGTGCTATTTAACCAACCTACTTGGTGGCTCACTTGCACAGCAATAACTGGAAAATAAGCAGAACTTTAGAAAGACTAACTTACGAATTTCTTCTGAAAGATTAAAGTGAAATGTCTTCTGACAGCTGCATTTCTGCTGAAATATAAGAATCTTAATGGGAATAATTTCACTCCTGGCAGGCCAGCACTGATGCAGGGACAGCAGGAGCCCTGACCCCTCAGCATGTCCGAGCTCATTCCTCTCCAGCGTCACTGCAGCTGGGAGCTGTTTCTCCAGGGACACTTACACCCTCTGGAGTAGTGACTGGACCTGGAGCTCCATCTTCTCAACATCTCCGCCAGTCTTCATTTGAGATCCCTGATGATGTGCCTTTGCCGCCGGGTTGGGAGATGGCTAAGACACCATCTGGACAGAGATACTTTCTTAAGTAAGTAAAAGTTGTTTTCAGTTAGTTTTGTCTCTGTGGTGTTGTTTTTTTACAGTCTTTGAATTTTAGTAAGGTTCGTTGTGTTTAAAATACCTGTTTTTAAAATTATGCTTCTGTTTTTAAGTAGGAGATCCTGCTCCCTCAGTATTTCTCCCATATCAACTCTCTACTGTTTCTGAAAAATGTATGGTACTCTGTCAGTATTTATCGTATTTTAATCTTAGTTGAAGAATGATATCTGTTATATTGTATGCTAAAAATCAGTGAAATGCACATAGAGATTTTCAAACAATATGACTTTTAGATTTACTGAATCTTGCCAGAGTTCTCATGCATGTCAAAATACATTTTACCTTGTTTTTATGATACAGATGTAAAAATATAGAGTAACTTTAGAAACTGTTGTAGTGAGACTTTTATCAGGACTTCTTATTTTTTGAATAAGGATAGTGGTGTAAGTATGCAGTCAGAGCATTTTTGCCTAATCTCTACTCATGAGGGAAATTAATATATGTGTTTGATTGCAATATTTGGGTCTGTAACTCTTAACTCATCTACATTCCCTGCAGTGAAAGGGAAATTGCAGAACTTCTAACATTGTTTCTTGTTCCTACAGCTGTAGCTTTTTCACACGGTGGAATTAGTATCACCTTTTCTATAACTGAAGAGAGGTTAAAAATGCCAGCCATCTGACACCTAATCCATCAGGGAGCATTTTCCTTTATGCTGTGTAGTTTTCTAAAACAGCAGGAGCTTGTCATTCTTTCTGAAAGTGTGACCACCAAGGCACATAACTGGCCCTCAAATGTTTTGACTATATTTTGAGCATTTTATTTAACTGCAAGTCTCTAAATAACCTGTTGTATGTCATTTTTGGGGCTAGGAGAGGGAAGGGGCAACACGGTGTGTTATTTATGGAGAACTTGTTTCAGCCAAGTAAAACTTCTTTATGCCTATCTTTTTTGCTAAAACATTGTCATTAATATGTGCATTTGATTGAAATAATTGAGTTTGTAGCTTCAAAAACAAATTTACGTAGTCTGCAAGGAAAATGGAACTTGCAGAACTTCTTAAAACTGTTTCTTGTTCCTATAACAATGGTGTTTCCATACAGAGAAATGAGCATCGTGGGGTTGTTTTGACCAAAAAGAGGTTACAGCAGTTGTGCGATGTTATCTGAGCCAGAAGGTTACTTTTCGAAAAGAATAATTCTGTCTTAGGAATGCAAAAATGAGCATTAGATATAGATCTTGGAGATGTGAGGTTACTTTGGTGAAGTTTAACAAATCAGAGTATTCTAGAATGTGAACTCTTCAGGGGGCACATATAAAATGTTTTTGGAACAGGGGAAGTTTATGCTACAGTTGCTCATTGGACCTTGAGGAGAGCACAAACTGAGTTTTGAAATGAAAAGCAAACTTTGTTTTGACTGTGCTAGTGAGAGCTCTTAAAGAGCAGCATATGAAGCATGAAAAATAGATATTTGATTTTTAAGTTTTACCATCACAAGTGTTTGTTTTCGATAATGCTGTCAATTTTGTAGAAAATAGAACAGTTTAAGGGATGTAAAACGTCTTCACGCTCTTATAATTTTTTTTAATTATGCTCATTCAGGTGAAATGGGAGTGAAAGATTTGTTCATGGAAAGCTTTTCTGCAGTTTCATTATTACCACAAAATATCTTTTTTTTTTCCTGCAAGTTTTTTTTGTCCTTTCTTGGTGTCCTGGTATCCATTTCAAAGGGTCAGGTTTCAGCAAGAACAATAAAGAGCCTGAGACTGGAAAGTACACACAAGTCTGGCAAACTCATCTGCATGAGCAAGATCGTTTGTTCTCAAGCAGACATCCAAAGTAAATGATTGAAAGAGCTGCTAGCTGTGAAGGATGTGTCTTGAAGGGGAAAGGAGTGGAAACAAACCAGGTTGTTAGGAAGAAAAATAAAGGCTGTACTTTTTGAACCTCTCCCTGCTGGGTCACATGCTGACCTTGGGAGATTTTAAACAGCTTAATGGGCTGTTTTCTTTTGGCTTTCCTTGGGTGGTGCTGTGGTATGAGAGAGTCTAATGAGGACAGTTCTGAAGGCTCCCTTCACACTGGAAGAACATTTCTTGTTCCTAAAAGTTGTTTAATACTGTCTGCCCAACTTCGTTTGAGTTCATGAAGATTTGTAAAAAAACATTTTAAGTACTGGCAAAATGCTGCTTTTGTGTGTTTAAGAAATCCAAAGAAATGTAAGAGTTATTTTTGAGTAGCAGGTTTGTATTTCAGAAGTTTTTTTCAGCATTGAGTGAGTTCTCTCTCATAACGACATGCCTGTTAAAACTCACATTTTGTGTAGTTATACCTTAAATATTTGCTTGAAATGTGAATCCTAAGATTTCTGATGCTAAATACATTTAACGTGGTTCCTTCCATCATATGCAGATTTTAGTGTCTCTTCCAAGTATTCAGGTTTTTTGTTGGATTGGCTGCATCACTCTTTGTTTCCATTTGCTCTGTTCTGTAGCGACTCCACGAACAGCCTGGTATTCAGGCTCTTGAAAGATCTTTGCAGAATAGGTAACAGTATTAGATTTTTTCCAGATGTCAGTAAGCCTTATGGTTATCATAATATACTACAGTGCAAATGGAATAATATAAAATTGAGTACCATATTTAATACAGCCTGGAATATAGTCACTTCCACTAATGAATGGATCAAGCACTGCAAGCATAGTAGTTTGCACAAAGAAATGAAAATAGTGTGTATGGGAGAGAAAATACTTGCCTCCATATACATAGATACATGCACGCAGTTATTTGGCCAGGTATTTTATATACACACCACACATGTATCCATACATATTAAAAGAGGGGGAGAGTGGTAGCGTAGAGTCTGAAGCAGAACTGCTCTTGTAAATCAGTCTGTCATCTAGATAGATAGATCCCTGTATGTATGAATGCCCAACATACGATTTTCCGGATTTCCACTCATTAGCGTTCATCTCACTGTTACGAATAGGGCTCCTGAGTATAGTCTTCCGTTAGTGAAAATGCAGATGATTTTGGCCAGTGAGTTAAGACACACTCACTGTACAGCTGGCAAAACTAATTTTTACTGAAACTGCTTCTTAAATAGAACTTATAAGTTCAGACTTGTCTGCTTAGTAAGCGGTCAGGTCTGAGTCATCGCAGCATTGCTGTGCGGTGCGCTGGAGCCCGATCTCCAGCGCGCAGTAAGAAAGACTCGCTTGGTTTGTGTGGCGATGTCAACGGCATCGCTTTGTAACCGCTTCCTGCTGGCCAGCTGCTGGTTGACATTTCGGTGAACTATGGGGAAAGACGGGGGATTGCTCTCAAGGCAAAAGATAATGTGCCATGGGAGTAGCAGACAGCAACGTGCAGAAAGAAAAAAATTAAGTTTAGCTCAATTTTAGCGTTCTCTTGTATCATTTTAACTTAGTGTTATGCTTTTAATTCTTACAAGGCTCGTGTAATACCTCTTCTCATTTCATAATGTGAGGAGAAGTTAACTGATTGTCCAGCAAACAAGTCTTGTAATTATTTTTCCTACAGGAAGTAGTTCTTGCAAGTGGTTTATCAACAACTTCCTATTTTTTTTCTGCGAAGTGTTGAATGACTTCCTGAAGGAGGCCAAGGTGGTTTTCGTTAGTATCTGTGGGTGTGCTTGAGGTGTTTACCCATCTGGCAGAAAGCTTAAAAATAGATTGCTGTTACACATTTCTTATGTGCTCTATACAGAAGTATGGCTTTGGATATTGTGAAACCAAATTGCTATGCACCTTCCGTGTTGGTTTTTTTTTTCCCCCCCCCCCTCATGTCACACTTGAAAAATATCCAGCAATGCTGTTAAATTTCTCTCATATCCCATTTTTGCTCTTGGTTGGGACTGTCCACTACATCAGTATCATCTATCTCTTTTCCCCAGCCCACTAAAGTAATTGTAGTCTTCCAGGGCAGATGATGTTTATTGGAAAAAAACTACTGCCACAATCACATATTTTATTGGTTACCTTAATTTACTGGGGAAATGCATATTCAGAATCTTCAGTTAATGTGAGTTCGTGTGTTTATGGTTCTATAGTTCAGGCTAGTTTGTCGCTAAAAGGGCTGTATTGTTGGAAACCCAAACTACAACCACTGCTTTTGGTGGGTTTGTCCACTTTTTTTTTTCATGCTTTTTATACTAAAAAGCAGTTGAAGATTTTTCTGCTTGCTAAATTATATTTGCAATGCATCAAACTAATTTCATTTTTATATTGATGATTTCTGACTATTTATGAAAATATTCATAAAATCGATGATCTACAAAAAAATGACATGAGGTCTGTGTAGGGATAAATGGGCACTGTTAGTTTCAGAATGTAACTGGAGGAAAGAAATATTAGTTAAAATATTCCTAAAGTAAAATATGCTGTGGTATGTTTTTGGCAACTTAAGTTTGGGTTGGTGGTGGGGTTTTTTTTGGTCTTCGAAGACATAGTACTACGAAGTGTATATCTTTCCTTCTACCTTTTACTTGAAGAGTCCTGTGAAAGAACAATGATAGAAACTATTTTGAATTTGCAGTTGTACTAAAGATTCCTGTATCTTTGAAAGAGTGGAGGAAGAACAAGGGCAAACCTGCCCTATTTGTGTTAGCGCCGAGACAGAGCTGAGAGCAGGATGAAAGTTCATCTTCAGCCCTTGGAGTACAGAGAACTTGCAGGCAGCTTGGTGGGTGGGTGGGCACCAGTGAGAGCAGTGGCACACAGCACTTTTCTAATATTTAGTTTTGTTTTGCTTAAGAAAAATGCCAAATGATGATATTAATGCATTTGGTACCCCACCATACAAGGTAATTTTATAAGACTGTTCTAAAACCAGTTTAGTAGATGTGATTTCAGCTTAACCAGAAATGTACCCTGAGGTTTTCACTCATATATTTTGCTTTTATTTGTAAGCGTATTGGCATTTGCTGTCTTCAGAAGAATATAGAACTGGGGAAAAATATAGGATCTATGACAGTTAGTTGTAAGTTAAAAATTAAATTCTCTCTTGAGGATTTTTTTTTTTTAAGTTGGCTGTTGATCTGTACCTTTCTTCCTCCAGCAGGTTTTGCCTTTCAATATATCTCTCATAAAACTAATCTTTGTGCTTTATAGTATCTGATTTGATGCCTATTGAAATATTTCCATATACTCTAAGAAGTACTGGAATAAACATCTATTGAGAGCTTCTAATACTGTAGTGGAGCCTGTGCAAACTGTAGAGAGTATAATGTGAATATAATTATTACAAATCTAAGTAGGATCTGAGTATACATGCAATAGACAGAGAAAGCAATGGCATACTCGAAAAAATAAGGTCATTTTAGCGCAGTGTTCATTGAGGAGGAAAAATATGGTTGTTTCGAGTAGCAAATGTATAAAACTAAACTTTTCAAATTCCCTTATTGAATTGGTCAAAATTGCTTCTGGTTTAGCTATTGAGAACACTGGTGTTGTTTTGGTTTGCTTTAAATACCTAATACTGTTTCATAGCAATGTTTTCCTATCTCCTGAATCAAATTTGAGATCAGTTTTATCTTACTGCGGTCTGAAAACTGCATTATGTTAAAAGCTGTGGTTATGACCAAGATCTTTATTAATTCGTCTTTTATAATGGGAAATCTTAGTGTCTCTCATCAGGAATGAGAAGAGCCTTCTGATACAGGTTTAATCAGAATTTAATGTTTAAAAAAGGTGTTCTGCTTATTAAACATTTTGTCAGGTTGTATTTGGTTAAAAGTAGTAGTGTCGCTCTGTGGGAGCCTTTACACCACTATGGAGCCACTTCTGTTTTCTCAGGTCTTGGCCTCTTCTAAAGACAAACAAGAATTTGAGATAAATCAAGATGAGTGTCTTCTGGACTCTCTTATCCTTTTGCCTCTCTACTTCTGTATGTTGAAGATGTCAAAGAATTACAGTTGAGAATTTTTTTTTAGTAGTCATCTGGTTTGTAGCATAGGGTAATCTGTAACCCATCAGTCACATCATGGAAATTCCCACTTGATAGAAAACAGTAGAATAATATGAGGATGTTAATTCGAAAGTTCCCATGAAAGTGACAGGCGCTACCTCACCAGTTTTTGCAAAAAATATTTCTAATGGGTGAATGCAATTGAACTGATCAGTGGCATATGTTGGTAAAATCTTACCTACTTTTACTAGGTTTATCTCTTACTCTCTTACCTTTACACTTCTGGAAATGAAAAAAATCAGTAGCTATAAAATTCCAAATATAAAATCTGCACTTGTAGTTTGCCCATTTTCCCTCTGCAATTGTGGCACAACAGCTGCAAATTCTTAAAAGCTGACACAGAGCAAGCAAAGTGGAATTTTCACTGAGTTTATCCATTTTTAAAGTAGACTTTCAGAGAAAGTAACTAATTAGCACTGGGAATGCTGAAATATTTAACTGCAGGACCTGATCTGGGTCACATGTAAAATTAAAGCAGAGGTCCTAGTTTGTTTGGTCCCAAAGAAATGTTTTAACATATCAGACATAAGCTGTTACTGGATTACGCCCAGGAGAGCAAGATGTGTTACTTAGGGTTGAGATACAACATGACCTCTTAAAACTAGTCTGATATTAACTACAAGCAATTTGTGTCAGGCTCTAGATTAAGACTAGACACCTCCCCCCGCAGCCACGAAAGAAAAAATTAAACTATAGTTGAACAGCTATAGAGAGCTGTCAGCCAAAACTAGAGATGTTTCTCCTCTTTTTATATGTGGCCAGACCACTGTGTGTGTTTATCTTCATGGCTGGAACAAATTCAGATGACGTAATTCGATTTAGTTTAAACCTTTTGAAACTGATAGCTACTCAGCTCTCCTATTAATTTTGTGTCTTTGTATTTTTATTAATTTCAACATATTTGCATTTATTTTTTGTGCAATCCAAACATATGTACACAGTAAAACTCATTAATGATGGAACTCACGGTCTTTCACTATTTCTGTAAACATTATCTGCTCTTTTAAGGTGTGGGGTTTTTTCCTTTTTTCTTCCCTCCACCCCCCAACAAGCTATGCGTGATTACGTAAACCATAATATTGAAATGACTCAGTTTTTCTTGTAAATTCCAAAGAAAATGTTACTTGGTTGAGTGCAGGAGATTTCCAGGAGATCTCTGTGAGTGGCAGTCCCCCGGCTGGTGGCCCTTGGACACGGCCGGGATACCCTGTAGTTGACCCAAGAGAAAGACAGAATTTTCGGGGGGGGGGGGTGGGGAAATTTGACAGCCTGAGGGTTTGAATAATGTGAAACAAAATTCTTGGGAGGAGGCTGTGTATTGGAATGTTAACAGATAGATGCCATGTAATGGCAGGACTTAGGAACAGCTTGCTAAACCTCGTTTTAATGTAAAGCTCTATTGAGGAATTTACCAGGTAAACTATATTTGTTAGGCATTTAAGTAGGGATGTGGAGCATGGGGAAACTTGTCCTTATTAAGAAAATGGTACTTAATAGCTATTTTTTGGTAAATAAAATTGGAGTTTTGCTTGGAAAGCAAAAGTTTTTGAAAGGTGTGACTAGGCTGCTTCGCTGTTTCATGGCCTCCTGAGGTACTTCTTGGAGTCTGTTTTCTGGGATTCACTGTGATGTTTTATTTGGCTTTTAACTAAGTTACTTCAGACTGTGTTTCAGACAAGTATTGCTAGGTTTTCTAAATTGCTGGTTAAGTCAAGGTAATAATGTAAAGCTGCCTTGTAAAGCAAGACTTTTGCCAGTATATTACCTGTCAGTCATGCCAGTTGCTACAGAAACAAAGCTGTCTTGAAAACAGTCTTGGACTTTGCTTTAATTTCACTAATAAGATTTTGCTACGTCATAGTGAAAGACCAGATGCTTTTCTTGAGTCTCTGGCATGCTGTTTGGTAACTTAGACCAGTGTTAGTGGTTTAGTTATTGATTATTACATTGAGGCTGTGAAGCCATTTTTTCTGCTGAACTTTTTTATAGGAAAGTCAAGTAAAGGTCATTTACTGTTTGTCTCCAATGGATTCTGATTTATGGAGAGCTTTGCTGGAAGTCTGTCTGCGCTACACAAGTTTATGTAAATAGCATTAATGCTTTAAAGATGCATTTCTCTTTCTAATTACCTGTTGTACCTGAAATGCTAAGTAAACTTCTCACGTTTTCTGGTTATGTTGTAAAATTAGACATTGATGACATAATAAAACATTATCTGAAAGCAAACAAGTATAGGTTGTATAGGCAAAATGGAATTCTTTGGGTAAAGGAAAGAAATGCAACTCAGGTATATTTTCTCATAGGTTCTCGCTTTTCAAATTTTTTTGATTTGCTGTTCCTATCTGAAAAGCTTGGTTCACAAGTCCTCTGCAATTACTTTCATTCCAATATTTGTATAGTCTCTTGAGAATGGTGCAAAACAGAGTAAAAGAGAAATTTCTTTTGGTATTTACTGTGGTGATGATATAGTTAATATAGCTGGTAGACCTAAATATCCAATGCACATATTCCACAGGGATTTTTTTTTTTTAATTTACAAAACCTTTGTGAGATTAACCAGCTTTGCGTAAGTTAAGGATATGAAATGCGATGTACTTAAAAAGGTGTAATCTGGCATATAAAAGGTTGTTAGAAGGTGAAAGGACTTGGAAGGATGTTCTGTGTTCAGCTGTATAGGCCATTTTTGTATACATATGAAAAAACATGTTCGTAGAGAAAAAAATTAATACTGTGCTTTAATTGGAGTTCAAGTGTCTATTGACTTCTGTGCTGGTCTTTAGGTCAGGTTGAATTATACTAGTTTAACAGTAATAAGTTTAAAATACTTGCTTTTCTGTGAAAACAGCCCATTCCTTGGTTTGGTTACAGCTAAAATTGCCTATGTTCTAGTTCTCGTATGGATAGATTTTTGAGAGCTTTTTGTTGTGCTGCTGTTGACATAATTATAGGTATGTTAGCATCAGCAGAGAGCCGTGTTTCATTTTCCTACTTTCTGTCCCTAAGCACATGCACACTTAATTTCCATCTGTGTATGTCACTTAAACTCTTCTAGCCAGTGAGTTTAACATTGGACTGAAGACCCTTTCATAACTGGTCTTACAGGTTTTCACTTTTTACAGGAATCTTATTCTGAAACTATTCTAAAGCAGACCCAAGACACTGGGACCAAATAATTACCAAATACTTTGAACCAAAAAAACAAGATAGGAACTTTCAGATTTGTAGTATTAGGAGAACTGTTATAATCTGAATGCTTGTGGGCTTTTGGTTTGGGTTGGTGTGTGGTGGGATTTTTTGCGTGTGGTTGTTTGTGTGTGTGTATGGGGGTTTGTTTTGTTTTGTTTTTTACCATAATGACTAATAACTGGAAAAAATCTATTGCATATTTCACAATATCCTAATAATTTAGTCACTGGCTAGGCAGAAGGAAGAGAAAATGTGAAACAGACCTTAGCATAAACAGTAAGTTAAGAATTAACATTTTAGCATCCCTGTTAACAAGGTCAAAGGAAGTCTTAATGATATTATTTTTAAAAAAACAGTTTGCAATTCAAATTTGTGCCCATTTTTTATTACAGTTAGATGGGTCTTGATGTGATCAGCTTTGTATTCTAGAGATTTCTTGAGGAACTTGGACAGTTCATTGTTTTCTTAATGAATTAAATGTCAGTTGTACATGGTAATGTCTCCAGGAAAAATGAATCTTAATTCAGTTTCGTAATTGTGGTACCCATTGTCCAACTTCTGGTTTCAAGGCTGCAGTAGAATAGGGAGGGGGGAAGCAGAAGGGGACTTTTTTTTTTCTTTCATTTGTGTGACTTTTGCTCAGGGCTACAGTTTGAATCCTGTTTATGCTGTGATGGTGAGCAGCTCGGAGATTGCATGTGAACTTTAATTGTCTCCTCCACTCCGAAGTCCTGTTGGAGTAGGAGTGTAGACCCTCGTCTGTGCCAAGTTTTGCCCTTCTAAAATGACCTCAGACGCTTGCTCTGCGAAACCGAAGGGGGAGGATTTTAAGTGCTTTCTTAAGCCAAGGTAGCAGCTAACTGACCAAATAGTTGAGGGAGTTGCAATGAAGTGAAAATTGCTGACTTTTGTAGTGGCTGAATTTTACGTAAATACATTTATGGGAAGAAGTCTTTTACCCTCACAATAAACCATTGAACTCTTTTTTTGTACATGCAGAACAAGTTCATTTGTATGGAATTTATTTGAAATACAGGAGATTCTGGTGCCGATGATTCTTTCTTTGCCAGGATCTGCACATCATTTGCCTATAACTTTATAAAATGCTTTATATGAAAGATAGAAGCAAACTTGTAATTTTGCTAATGCATGATGCTTTTACTTAACTAGCTGAAATAACTAGCTTATATCCAGTTTCTACAGATAAATATATTTGGTCGTTATTGCCCTTACCTGCAGTTGTGATACAAAGTTACGAGAGTTTAGAATACTAACCATTCAGTTACATACCCACTGTTCATTAAAATATTCCAGCCCCACCTACCATCTGTAGGTAGATATGTGTGTACTTTGTTCAGGTGGTCAAACTGCAAATACACCTTCTGTAGAAGAAGTAGATGCACATGTTCTTTTATTGTATAGGATGCTGTTCTGTTCTTCCAGCTGAAAATCTTTTGTCGGTTTTGCAAGCTGCAGAAAAATAGAGTGCAAATTCTTGCATGCAATTACTTTATCAAACTGAGTCCAAGAAGAAGTTATATTAAACAAAGATATGCAGGCTGCAGTGCAGTAGCATCTGGTGCAGTTGCATTTTGCTTCATGAAACAATACTTTTGTTTGCACTTCATTAAGACTAATAGCTTTTCATTTTGGTTAATATAGCACTCGAATACCATTTGAGGCAGTATTTCTGCTAAAGAAAAAACATTTATTGGTCAAAGCTATTAGACTGTTTAGCTCATGTTCCTCCTGCTCAGTGTTTTAGATCAGCTGAGAACTTCCCAGCTGTTACCCCTCCAGTGGATCCTGCAGAGCCAGTATTGGGTTTTGGTGGACATAACAAGGCTGAACTGCAGAATCGGATGATGATGGTGTGTTGTTTCATGTAGGTATCTTTTTGTGTAGTAGTTAAGGTATTCTTATACGGTGAAGGAAAAAATTCAGAAGATGATGTGTGGTTGAAGTAGAGACACAAATTAGGAATACTGGCAGTAGGGAGGCAGTAGAAGTAGCTGTACTGTTCTCCTGGAGTCTTCATCTGCTGTTCTTGATATGTTCAGTTTTAAAACCTGGCAACTGCTGGACCCTGCCAGCTTTGCTCTTGCAAGAGAGCTTGTTAGCAGCGTCTCTTTAAACTGTCCGTATTGATTCAAACCAAGTGCCTGTCTGGATCAGAATGTTGTTGCCAGCAGTGGCCATGAGCAGTTTTCTTGGAAGGACTAAGAACAGGGCACCATGTGTGATACTCTCTCTGAGAACTCTTCCAGCTTCCAGCTGTCCTCGAAGACTTGTGCTGCCTCCCCTTGAGGCCACAGAAACTTGGAGGCTTTTAGCATCTGCTGTGTGCTTTGACAAGGAGTCTCGCTGGCTGGCTGTCCACTGCATGAAGAAACGTCTTGTTCTGTTTTAAGCTTGGCTTCCATCAGCTCCATTCAAGGGGTGACCAGTACTTATTTTGGAAGTGAAAATGAACAGTTGATGCATATTTGTTTTGTTCAAGATTGATACCATTTCCTCTGGAAATGATCTCTTTTGAAACCCGAAGACTCCTAACCTGCTGGGTGTTCCTGGGATAGAAGCTTTTTTCAGTGATCCCTTCAGCCCTTCTGTAAGCCTTTTCCAATTTTTATTTTTCAGATGAAAGGTTTGAATGTTTCACAACATCCACCATACCGAACCTTTCATATAAAAAAACCCCCACAGTGTATTCCTTCTGCTGCTTGTCCTTTCATTCTATGCACTTTTTTTTTCAGTTAGCGGTTGACCAAGGGCAAATTTGTGTTGTTGAGAAACTTTGTGGTGCTACTGCTTTTTTTCTTTTTCTGTCATAGATCGTAGTGTATTAGGCCCCTTTGGAAGCTGACCAAAGGCCTACCTGTGTTGTAAAAGCTGCTGATTCCTACCTCCTGTTCGGTCGTTTTTTAAGTTTCTTCCTGGTAGTTGTTTGTTCATGTTATATCAGGACCTATCCTTATCCTGTAGCTGCTTTTTCTTTGTTTGTTTAAAAAAAACAACACTTGCTGTTGCTAATCAGGGCTCGCAGTCATCGGTTTCTGGAACTTAATGCCTGCTATGATTGCTGTGTCTCCAGAAGTTGAGTCTTTTGTATGAATTCTGGGATGCAAATACTCCTGTTGGTGCGTTCACTTTGAAAGAGAAAGGTTGTCTGCACTTGCTTCCGCTCTCTAAATTTGTGAGGTTTTTAAGATTTTTCAACCAGATGTAACTGATTTTGTGATAATGAATATGTTGTTTCAAATGTGTCAATCAGTAAATAATCGGATAATAAGGGACAATTGTCCAAGTCTAAAAAAAACTTGAGTGGTTCAAATGGCAGTTTTCTTTGCCTAGCAGTGAAAGCTGATTAATTCTCTGTAGGAGCTTGAGGAGTGTTAGGATTTTAAGTTGACTAGAATATTCGAAAAGCCATGAATTTGCCAGGTGATCTAGACATGTTGGTGTTGTGTTGTTGGTTGGTTGTTTCTTGGTTGTTTTTTGTTTTCTTTTTTTTTTCAAATTTTGCAAACACAGCTATTAGTGTCTTAATTATTATCTAGCCAACAGCTGTGGTTTAGGCCCAGCTGCAACTGAGCACCATGTGGCTGCTTGCTCACTCATCCCGCCCCCTCAGTGGGATGGTGAGGAGAATCAGAACAAAAAGGTAAAACTTGTGGGTTGGGTTAAAAACAGTTTAACAGGACAGCGAAGGAAGAGATAAGCAATAACATTAATAACAATAAAAGAATATACAAAGCTAGGAATACACGATGCAATTGCTCACCACCCAGAAAACCAATGCCTGCTCTTGAGCAGCAGTACCCTCTGCCAACCAGCTCCAGCAGTTCACATGCTGAGCATGGTGTCGTATGGTGTGGAATATCCCTTTTGGCTGGTTTGGGTCAGCTGTCCTGGCTGTGTCCCCTCCCAGCTTCCTGTGAAAATCAACTCTATCCAAGCCAAACCCAGGACACGAATCTAGTATTTAGTGGAGGTTGGTCATCCATCCAACCTTCTTCTTGAAGCATGAATGTTGCTAAAGCTAAATTAGGTCAGAAGTGATTGTTCAGCCAAGTCTGGAAAACCTCCAAGGATGGAGATCCCGCAGCCTTTCTTCTTCCTGTTAATATGCTGCTTCAGAAAACGGTTCTCTGCAGCAGAGCAAAACATCTAGTGTAGCTTCTCATGGACGGCTCATACGGAATGACTTTTAAAATGGGCTGGCATTTCTCTACAAGCCAAAAAAATGAAACAGCATGCTTTAGGTAGGATTTTCTGAAAATTAAAAAAAAAAAAGAGGAATTAAGAAACTTGCTGAGTCTTTTTCATATGTGTAAGATAGTCAGTGTGGTGACATCTCATGTCTAATCTTACATCGAGTAAGTTATCCAAATGACTGTGGTGTACTCTACAGTCTTGTATGTGTTCAGTAATTCATGTGGGGACTTACCTTCCTGGAGCGCCTGGTTGACGTACATCAGTTTTCTAGGTTATTGCTTACTATTCTGATCATATTTATGCAATTCCTTTTAATTTGCTTGAAGCTTTGACAGGTAACTGGATGCGTAATATAGTAATCACATTTAGCTAGCACACGCCATGGCTTCTTAAATGATCTGTATGCTTTGTGTTAAGTCATAACATCAGGTAATTCTCCTCAAAATAGAAGAAATTGCTGCTTGTCTCTGAAATAAATCATCCTCCGTATTTGTACTCTTGGTGTTCCGTAATTATGGGTTTCTGCAAGACAGATAGAACAGAGTTGAAAGAAATAGATAGAACAGAGAAAAACGTTTCTGTCGGGAAATTGTGTCTTTTATTTTTAATTTTGAATAAATGTCTTAAAATGCTAAATTCACGGGTGATTCCAGTAGCGGACATATGATGCGAGGTAGCCAGATTTACACACAGACAAGGTAATTTCATCAGCAATGGTTACTTGGTCTATTTTGGGTCCTACTCCCTGGTTCTTATTGTTACAGTTACTCTCTAATTTTTCCCTGCAAGTCAGTTGTTGGAGATCTTGTCATGGCACATGACATGGGAATAAGGAAACTAGTGGGAGGACAGCAGAGCATAATAAGGTTAAAGATGTCCTTACATGAGGTTAGGCTGGGTTTGGAAAGTGAAGGCAAGCGTTGTTTCTAGGCTTGGCTCAGGGCAGCTTCTCCAAGTTCCGTAGCTGTTGCTGGTGTAGTTACTTGTGTAGTTATGGCATGAGCCATATACCAATTTTGTTTTTTCTGCAGTGATTTTTTTTTTTTTTTAGACTGGATCAGCTCTCTGATCCAGTCCATGGTGCGACTGCTTGGAGGAGGCAGTAGAGATAAGTGCTGCATGAGAGTAAATTAAGCCTTGAGTCAGTAATGCCACTGCAGGGGGATGCACATGGAGTCATTCCATCTGACATTGGCAGTTTAGTCAAAACAAGCCACTACTCTGTACAGTATTGAGGATGGATTTTATTATTGTTAATCTAGTATTCAGTATTGTAAACTCAAATATGTTATTAGAGCTTTTAAAATAATTTGTACAGTGTTGATGATTTATCAGAACTGTAGTATATAATTTATTTATTTATTTATTTATCCATCCACATCTATAGTGATATTTTCCTAGAAGATCAAATGAAATTTTGGAGCTATTAAAACAGTTTCGATTTGCTCTTTGGGATGTATTGAATGTGTGTTTAGAGGAAGGGCTTGTTGGTTGCGTGATTTCGTGGGGGTTTTTTTTGGTTTATTTCTTTTTTTTAAGTTGCTTATTTTTTAGAATTACTGTGTCAATAATCTTCTCTGCAATACAAAATTGTATTGTTTACCATTTCTTATTGATAAATAGGTGGATTCTATGCTGCTATATCCTGGGCAGCTTCAGACAGGATTTGATCCACTTATATTGTCTGCAATAAATATATTTTATATTTAACTGAAACCTGTTTTTATTCCTTTTTACCCTGTGACTTACTCAAATGATATTTTGATCAACCTTGTAGTGGCCGAGTTGAATGATAAAACTACATTTACAGAAGAGACGATGTAGATATTTTTAAAAAGCTTTATTGAAATGTTACTTTTAAATTCTTGACTCAAATTTCTAAGCCACATTTTTCTGTTGCTACTTGCAAACAAATTCACTGTGGATAATAAACACTGTCATTCCAAGAGTAACCAGTAATAAGGCATAATATTTATTCTTATCTTTCTTGAATACAAATTCTATTATGAACCTCCAAAAAAGGGATCCTTTTGGTTTTTGGTTAATCTCTACCCATATCCTAGCAGCGATGGCGAATCTCAACAAAACTAGCTACTCCTATTCTAAAATTGGGAGAGCTGATTAACTGCAGTCCTCAAGAAAATTAGCTTTAAAAGCATACAAAATTTCACTCTTAAAATTGTATTTTGAGATATTTGATTAAAACCAAACCAAAATAATAAATAACTACACAGAGGAAACTTGTGTTTGAACTCCTGGAGATGTGTGATCGGCGTCCTCTGTTGTGGAATTTGTGTTCCCATGCTGTTTATATTGAAAGACCATCTTACACCATGTTTCAGATTACTCCTATTTCAGTGTCTTTAACAGAAAATTTCGATCTTCTACTAGGAATATGTAGCGCATAGATAAGGGAACAGTGGAAATGGTATAGATAAGTTTGTGCAACAAATCATTGGTTTGGATGGGGTTTTTTTTGAGGGGGTGGTGGTTGTTGGGGTTTTTGTTTTGTTTTTTTAGTAATAAACCCATGCATTAATATGAAGCTTAAGAACTTAAAAACCAGCAAATAAAATAATGGGGAAAAGCAGTTCTTAATGAGACATATGGATAAAAAATATATATATTAAAAAGCATTGGTGTTTGTCTGGCTTGTAAACCAAAATTGAAGAGATTTTATTGCAGTGTAGAGTTACAGTCTGGCTGTTGAACAGAAACTGAACCAGAGTAGCACAATGGTTTTTTGAATCCTACCAATGGACATCTTAGTTACTTAGGACTGGCAATAAATATATTAAAAAAAAAAAAAAGAAAAAGAAAAAAAACAACAACCAAAAAAACTACCACACAACAAAACCAAAAAACCTAAACATAAAAAATATATATACTTTAATGCTGCAATATATATATATATATAAATGTGTTATATATGTATATATTTTTTTATATATATATATATATATACACACACACACACTTTAATGCTGTAATACTCGGCTGTGGTTTGGTATGCATTCTGTAGCTGGTACTCCAAGGTCTGAGCTTAGTTTTAAAAAGTTCTAACAATATGTGTAAACTTGGCTTTGCTGCAGTTACAAATTTGATGTGTAAACTACATTTGACTGGAGTCAGCAAGGTGTGTGCATGATAGTTTTGTGGTTGCTTTTCTTGGGGTTGTTTTTGGGAGTCTTTTTGGTTAGGGGTTTTTATTATTATTACTTTTTTAAATAAAAAAGCAATCATTGAGCTGTTAGCCAATATGTGTTATGCTATCGTAGATAATATGCTAATAAAGCTGTTTTGAAATGAAATTTCATTGGCTTTATATAGAATCTTTTTTCCCCTTGTAATTTATCAGATGAAAAAACCTCTAGCTGAACTGGAAGACTGGAAATACTGTGGCTTTTGGGCAGAGTGTTGAGAGGGAGACAGCCTGGATTTTTGTCACTGCATATGTATGTGTGCAATTTTTAAGCTTACAGGCATTCAGAGTTTCAGCCTGTTCAAGCCTTTAACAGAGTTTAAAATCTGCACAAAATCAACACCTTAGTGTAGACAACTTTTAATGAGGGGTCAGAATATTAATTTTAGTTTATTAACAGTGTAATAAATTTAGTAAATTTATTAACAGTGTAAATTCTGTACATCTTGTATTCAGAAGTTACTACAAGAAAAACATACTGAGCTTCACCTCAAGTAATAAGGCATAACATTTATTCTTCTCTTTCTTGAATCCAAATTCTATGACGAACCTTATGGCTGACCTGTGAGTGACTTTTAGTGTTCCCATGAAACTGTCCTCAGTAACAGTTTGATCAAAGGATGCTACAAATAAAATGGGGAAAAATGCTTTTACTAAAGCAGAGTGGTTTAGATCTAAAGTGGAGAATTGATAAATATTCTGAGTTGTTCTATTTTAAAGTGGGATATCTAACACCAGAACTAGTGTACTTATGCAGTAGAACTCTTAATTAGTAGGTCTGTTGTGACTCTGACTGTTACTGGCACAGGTAAAATCAGAATAAGTACTTGTCTGTCTTCAGAAGTTTTGTAAGTACACCTGTGCAAGCAAAAATCTCTGATGATCTACATCAATAAAATAAATAATAGAAAGTACAAGCTTTTCTAAGAAAAGAGTAATCACATAATTTTGTTCATAACTGTATCCACACCACACTTTGGGTTTCTTGGGTGGTTTTGTTGTTGTTAACAGCTTGCAAGTTCTTGAAGCACAGCTGCCAGCAAAATTGAAGTGTAGAGCAAGGTACAAATTCATACAGCAGGTAATGCGAGGGAGGGCTTATAGGAAGACTGAAATAGAAAGGAACTGAAAAATAATGCAGAATTGGCATTTCTTAATTTCTTCCTTGTGTTGAAGCACAGTGTATTATGTGTTTTAGTGACACAACTAGTATGCTACTGCTTGATTTTCTGTAGTCAAGTTATGCTTGAAATAGACGCCTAGGAGGAGGGTTAGGCTTGTTTTGTGCTGTGTTTTTTGCTCAGGAAATACAGGTGGCTGGTTTGTTTGCCATAGGCAAAGCAGGATGATGAAGAACACTGTGTGTCTGACCAGCAGGAGTTGATGTGGGGAAACAAGGAACATGTAGGTGCAGATCTGCTAGTGAAGGAATTTGTCATGGTTTATTCTTGGAGGAACTGATACTAATAGAGAATTCAAGCCTGTACCATTGTCTGTCTTCAGATATTCTACTAGACATTTGAAAGTATGAATAACCTAGTATTTTACAAACTTTCTAAAATTCAAGGCTTTTTTTAAAAAAAAAAATTCTTCTCAGTTCCTTATGTAAATAGTTACTGCAGTTATGGTTCATCTCAAACACCAGAAGGAAAAATGAAGTTGTTCCTTGCTACGCACAGCTCCTTTTTGATTTACGACTTGTTCTTCCAGTTGTCCAGCTTGGTTTAACTGCTGTGCTGTGCAAAACCAAAGTAAACTTTGAATGCTTTAATTAACTTTCTTATTATATAATGATAGAGCAAATAGTTTCAGCATATGTGTTTGTTACAGAAAGCTGTATTCAACTCATTTGTGAACCTTTTATTCACCCGTATGTATAAAATCGGATACATAAATCCAAAGGTATACAATTTTATTCTTATCAGCAGTCAGAATTATAACACAAAAATGTGTTTTAAGAAATAAATACCATTAAAATTCTGAGTATTAAATATGGAACTTCAATGACTGACACATCCTTGGAGTGAAAAGCTAGCATAGTGAAAGTAGCATTAGATATTTTGAGTAAATCCAGTCAAGGACTTTGTATAGCATGAAATTTCTGTTCTTTCAAAGTAGAAATTATCAGCTGTGCCTGAGATCTAAGGTTGTAGTTCTGATTCTGGAAATGTTTGTATTGGAAGTTATTTCATGTGATATTTTTCAGTAGTCTTTAAAGAGTGACTTTACAATTTTTGTCACATTGGCTAAGCTGTGTAAAGTGACAGAAGAAGTCTCGATCATGAGTTTTGTGCTTTTTTCATACTTCAGGTTGTGATCTATTTTTTCACTCTAGTAGCACAAGATGTGCTATTGGTGGTAATGGCACCCAATAACAACAGCAACAAAGAGAGTAAAAATTGGTGGCTTTAATTTCCTTTTGAAACATTGCTCTGTATCAGGATACAAGCTTTTTGATTGTACAGTTGATCGAAACCAATTTTCAGGTTGTTAGAGACTGAATACTTTTCTTCTTTACTGAATTATTTGGAATAATAATATTACGATTGTTTAATGGAATCTAGTATTTTAATTCTTTATTCAATCTGCTTCTGTTCGTTGAATCCATTTTCATTCCAAGGTTATGTTTTGCTTCATTCTGAGAAGCATTGGGAACTGAGTGATGCAGTTTGGCTTCTTAAAGAAAATGGGGAGGGTTGAAAGGATAATTTGTTTAATCAGTGCTTATAGCATGCTGTTGAGAGGCAAACAGTGGATTTCTATTGATTGTACCAATTCAACAACTTCTTACAAGGAAAGCCTGTGTGCCTAAGATCTTTATTTCTGGTTTGGCTTTGACCTCTCTGATCAAGTCCATCAGTAGTTATTTGCTGGGCAAATATGTCTGTGCTCTAGAAGAAACTGGCGGTTAAGATTGCAAAAGCTCAAAGTTGCCGTAGGTTTGATTCTAAAAATAATGACATATACACAGCTCCATTGTGTGTGTGAGTGGTCTTATGTCTGTTAAGCTGCTTAGAGTTCATACTAAATACATTTTCGTTGTTGTTGCAAGCCTTAGAGCTCTTCCACTGGTTGCTTTTGCAAATCAAAATCACACAACTTGGAAGTTCAACCTGCTGTTGTTTTTACTAGTTCATTGGATTTTAGGCTGCACAAACAAGTCCAACCTAGCTGAAAAATTCAGGTGGTGTCGTTTTAGAAAGATGCACCCTCCAGCAAATGCGAGAGACCTTGGAAACAGTAGATATGGCTGTCAGCTAGTTTCACCTTTATAAAGTCCAGTTATGTAATCCATGAATTTCACTGTTGACAAGACATACATTTATTCTTACCAAATACTGTTCTGTTTAAATGTTTGCTTTCAGTGAAGTCATGCAAAGATGGTGCAGGAGAAACTGAATATTGTTTCACCATGAAATGGGGATAGGATTCTGAAATTAGTTTCCCTTTTGAGAGATCAGGCAGAATATTGGATTTGTTTTAGAGAAACAAAAGAATAACAGAAAATAAATGGAAATAATATTTAAAAAGAAGGAAAAAAGAAAGCATGAATACTCCAGTGGAAGTGAGATTTAAAATTTTTTTTTAATATGGTCAGAGAAAATGTGGCAGATAAAAATGGGTTCCTGCAGTCTATAAAGATAGCAGCTTGCTTAGTGACTTTCCAAAGCCAATGCAATCTATCCAAACACATTATAAAGCCGATTTTGATTCACATATAAGTATTAGTTTGAAACTTCCCACCTTCTCGTGGTGTTAATTAGTCATGTTTTATTAATTAATAACATTTAAACCAAAAACGAGTTAGTTACTTCACAGCTGTTTGTGATAGAGAGAGGCAGTGGGTTAAATTGGAGGCCTAGTTTTCTTGACAGGGATTTCATAACATTTCCCACACAGTACTTTACTTGTCTCAGGCTTCGGATAAATGTGTCTAGATTTCTGCAGCTTCAGCAATGGCCTGTTTACTGAAGCTCTGGTTTGTAACTTCCTTTAGTGAGACTTTTCAAATCTGAGAGGTGGGTTATGCAGTACATTATAAGAATAAAAGCTGCACTTGTATTTCTTTACCCAGGTTTAGTGATCAGTAAACATAATTGAAGATCAGCACCTTGTGGCGCTTTGGCAATGGTTGTAACTCTAAAAGATGAAACACTAAAAGCACGTATCAACTATTTGAAAAGAAAAAAGATGCAGGTGCCGATTCCGGAAAGTGAAACTGGGACTGATGTTTAAAAGGAAATTTGTTCTCCTGTGGTTGTGCCAGTCTGATAGGCATGTGATGATCCTTTCTTCTCCAGGGAAGCAAAGGAAAACAATCATATGAAGACGTGTTTTAACAGTGTCTTCCTAGGCACAGCTGCGTTCAGCCATGTTTTGAAGAATTCTGGCAAGTAAGACTTGGGCATTATCTGTGAAGCTGAATGATGAGAAATTTTGAATAAATGGTGTGGGGAAATACATGCTACATACTGAAATTATTATAAAACTGATTACTGCCTAAGGGTACACTTCACAACAAAAGCATTAATTAAAAGCAGTATTATCCTGGCAAGTCATGGAGAACAAGATCTGTTCTTGTAACAGAAGTGTAATTGCAGTCTTGTCAAAATATCATTAGACCCTGTGGCAATTGAAAGAACATATTTCCAACACGACTTGGCTTTTTGGAGTCAGTTTTTTATACTTTAAGTAATTTAGTAGTTTTCCATCTACAACTTTTTATTTTAATTTTTGCAGTCAGGTTGAATAATGGTGTTTTTGTGAAGATCAGAAAAAAGTGAAACAAATGGGACCTGATGCCCTTCAGCATGTTATTAAAGGGAGTGATACATTGTTTTTGCAAAGCTGGTTTATCCTCCTACAGTATAAACCTGATGGCTGCTTACTATGGAAAACCAGTAGGGAGAGATGCATTATGAAGAAACCATGTGATGGTCATTAATTTGACCCTTCTTTGTTTTAGAAGGTTGTTTTCAACTTGAGTTAATGAAGCAAGAGATATGGCAGGCTGTCTGAAACAGGTTTTACCAGCAGTGTGCTGGATGCAATATGCTCAGCAGTGTCATTCATACTGCTGGATCCAAGAAATGTTGCATGGACTTGACTCCATGCTTTTGAAGGCTGTCTTTCCAGTGAGGCATGGCCATTCTGAAGGGGAGCACGGTTGTTGAGTGCTATCTTGTCCAGATATTAGCCACAAAAAGAGTGAGTTCAAATACATTATTTTAGCTATAAAAATTCAAAATGTAAACTCATTAAACGATCAGTCTGTACAGAGTCTGTATGTAGATGTGTTTAATGTTGAGCTTGACTCGTAGTCTCTGTATTTTTGGTAACTGTTGGGGTGTATTTAGTTGTGTGGATTATAGGCATTTAGATCAGCTGATCACAGTTGACTTGCAGCTTCTTGAAGAACTCAAGTGTCCTTACCAGAGCCGCTTGGCGGTATTATGAAGACTTCAGTTCTGCTAGTTGCTTACATCTGGCAATAGTTTGAAAAGCCATAGTTTAATTATTTTTCTTCTTTATTTGTTATTTTTTCCTAAAGCTGCTCAAGAGCCTTTGAGATTTAATAGTGTTGTTCTCTAAGGCATTTTTTTTCATCAATTTTATGGGAGGTAGGAGGAGTATTAAAAAAAAAAAAAAAATTACTTGGTGGGTCTGAAGATATTGAACTTAAGCTTTCTGAAGCCTGTTATAGAAGTGACTGAGCCGGTTTGCTTTTTTAAATAAATAGTAATTGAATCACTTTGATTCCTAAAATTGAGCAGTTATTTTCATAGTTGGTATACAAATGTTGAAAAGCTTAAGTTCCCTTTCACTGCTGAATTATTTCATGAAACTTGTTTTCTGTGCAAAAGTTCGTATCTTCTGTTCTCTTATGTTTTTTTTCCTAAATGTGCTTTTTCTTTTGAAAGCATTTTTCATCCATATGAATAAAAAGGTAGTCGGCAGGAGCTGGCAGTTCAGTCTGACTGTAGAAACAAGGTAATCTTTGTTTAAATTAGTTCTTAATTGACAGCTTCTCAGACTTCAATTAGAAGTAGATTTCTTTCTTCCCAAAAACCTTATTCTTGGGGAGTAACTTGAAACAAATACGTTCTTAGGTGGCTTAGACAAAATCGAGTGTGATGAGAGAGCTGCTGCTCCATGGATCACATGATGTATATTGGTGACATGAATCTGTTTCCAAGCGTTTTTTTCCATAGTTCCTTCTGTCTTGGATGTCTGAAACAGGAACTTAAAGAACCCACTGGCTCCCATATTCTTTAAAATGCTTGGACTTTCTCATGACTCAGTTTGCATATGGATATGTGAATTTTAGTGGTAGTCAGTATAGAAGCTACCCAAATACATACTGTGTGTGTGTATGTGTGTATATTTAAGCTTTCTGGTTGTGGAACTGCTAAGAAAATTAAAATATATAAAAGCTTTCATGGTTTAGAAACTGTAGCCTGTAGGAAAAGATTAGTCTTGACAATGCAGCATTGTCTATTGAGTCAATTAAACATGTAGGTTTAGCTAGCTTGGGAACAAGTTCCAGCACGTGACATTGTAAATAGCACTTTCACATAACAAATGTAGGCTTACTAAGTGGGCCATAATTTCTCCTGCCACTTTACCAGTTTTTTTTGAGTCAACTGCACTGTTGCAGAATTTGGGTCCTGATGACTGTTGTGGGGTGCTACTGCTATGTGCTTGGGGGGTGGTCTTGGATCAAAATAAGGTGAAGTTGGTCAAAGTGTTGTCTTTCCTCTTGGTTTCCTGGGCATGTGCTGCTTTTTTTTTTTTTTTTTTCCTGTTTATCTATAGGTAGAAATGGAACCTTGTGGCCCAATGACTCAAAAATCCTTAAAATAGTGCTGAACTTCCAACCTGTCCCACTTCTCATTAGCTCGAATACATTCTGAACACCTAATTGTTTAATCTAGCAAAAAGTAATAACACTTAGAAGAAATAAGACCTGTATAGATTGTTATAGCTCTGTTTTGTTAATAGACCATCTCTCAGGCTAAGGTCAGCATCCTCTGAGGTGGTAGTTTTCCAAAGGCGACCAATGACTATCTGGTCGCCCTTTAGATGTGAATCGGTGATGTTAAAATTGTGGCAAATGAAAGGATTTCTCTGCAGCAAGCAGCGAGTGGGGGAAACCTGGTCTTTGTAGTAGCTTGTGCCTGTGACAGGCCTGGCTTCACTGTTGGCTGTGGTTTTGTTTTGTCTTCTGCATTCAGATTTGGTTTTGTACTAGAAAAACCTTTTTTTCCTCTTTTCACCTCCTCTCTCACTCCTGTTTTATATATTTGGTGGGAAACTGTTAGGACTGGATCTACTTCAGCATGAACTCCAAGTAAGATTTCTCTTTGCATTTTATGAAAATAGGCAACAGAAATTCCAGTAGCATTCAGTGTACTCTTAATTTCAGGTAGTATTTGTAATGTGCCTAAATGGATTTCCCAGTTGGAAAAATGAAACTATATAGTCTCTTGTAAAATATTTTGCAGTGTTAAATGCTGTCAACTTTGCTGTGTCTCCTCCCTGTACCACTAGAAGTCTCAACAACTTTTGGTAGAATGTAACAAGTGTGATCCCTGCTAAAAGTAAAAGTCTATTACAAGCAAATCATGTATGTTTTAGCTTTGATTTAAAGTATAGCTCTCATTAGCCTTTGCAGTAGTTGTACAACAGACATATAAGAACAGTGTGGTCAGCTGGCATAATTTACTTTAAAAAAGATTTCTTTTTTTTGGCTACTTTAGGGGAAATCACATTCCAAGTTTTGAAATTGAATGTCTTTCAGAAGGATGACATTCACCTTTTAGACAGTCTAAGCTGGTGGTTTCCACCATGGGGTGCCTGCAGTTCCAGGACTGTCTTAGTCCTTTGGGCTGAGGGAAGAAAGTGTTCTGTGTTTATATATATATATATATTTTTTTTTTAAATGTAGTTTATCTGTAGCTCATCCTTTTTAGTTTTCTGGTTTTTGTGTATGTTATACGATGTACCTAATATATTATGCATGTATATTATTTCTAAATATATTGGGGGTGCATACTCAAATCTTTTACTGGTAGGGTTTGTGGTCAAAAAAGTTAGGAAACCACTGGTCTAAGCTACTTTGTAACAAGCATTTTGGCATGTGCATTTTTGTTGAGTTCTCAGTCCTGCTTCCCTTTCCTATCAGAAAACCTTTATATTCTCCTATAACTTCATATTTAAAACATTAGGAATAAAGCATTTTGCAGTTTTGGTTTTAGTTGAACAGTTCTACCTGCATGGGTGCACACATGAACATTCAAAGTGTGGTAAGATTGCTCTGATTCACTTAATCTGGTGTAAACATTTTAGGAGTTACATTTTTACATGATGGCAGAATTGAAATCTCCAAGAAATACTGGCTACTACAACAAAATGTTAAGTTTACACGTATTTATAGGCTGAATACAAAAAATAAAGCCTGTCATAGTTTAAGCTAAACCCCTAACTTTGGAGGTCAGATGTGATATCTGATGGGTTGAGTCACCCATATTGCTGAAAGAGATAATGTAAAACTAGCTGATTTTGACCTGCAGCCTTGTTTTTGTTCTCATTCTTCTCCTTTCATGGTCTGTGTGATCAATTAATGTAATTTTATGTTAATTTAGAAATTAGGAGCTTATTGACCTCTTGGTAACATTGTAAGTCATAAAACTAAAAGAGACTGAGGTACATAATGAAATGTTTAAGCTGTTTGACATACATGAAACTCCTTTCAATTCAAATTTTGAGAAAGGTGTTCAGGCTCTTTTTTAGCAACTTGCCTGTAATTTTAACTTGCTCAAAAAAAAGGCAGCAGCTCTGGACATCTTTCTTTTATACAATTTCGGGATTGACGTAGGGCACTTCGTACTACATCCACTTGAATGATTCTTGTATTGAGTCTTGTATCCAGGAATTACTCATCATTTTCTTTAAAATATCTTTTTGAAGGAGTTTGGTTTCCAAAGCTGTCTTGGAAGTTCCTCCTGCATTACATACAGCAGAAAGAAGTGACTGGTTACAGTGTGTCTGTTCCTTGGCCCAGTTGTGTCATCATTAAAGAATTACAGCAATCTGAACTTTTAACATAAAAACTTACAAAACCATAGTCCTGAACTTTAGCCTTCTACCATGTTACAGGTTTGGGTGGAGTCTTGGTCCTTCTGCTTATGGAGGGGTTTTTTTGTTCATTTATTAGTGTCTCCTGTTGGTTTTGATACTCTTGGATATTTTAAGTATTTGTTTCGTTTGTTTGGTTTTTTGTGCCCCTTAGCTGTGGTGTGTATAAGAGTATAGGAGCTGTGGTAAGGTGATGTTGCTCCACCTTTTCCAGATACTGAATTTAATTCCTTCAATAGGAGTGAGTTGCGAAGTAACAACCTCTCAGAAAATGTGGTTACATCAGCAGAGCCCCCTTGTCTGGATTCAGTAGGTGACAGCTAAACGAAGTTTGTTGTCTTCTATCAACTGGGTGACAAAGGCAAGGCCAGAAGTGCCTTAATTTGCGCAGCATATACCATGGGAGACTTTTTGTCTGCGTAGCAACATCAGCCAGAAGGTTAAGAATTTTTGTCCCGTACTGACGTGGTCAAAGATGTGCCTGCTACCAAAGTACATGTTGTTTCAAAAAGATGGATCCAGTTTCAAAGACATAGCGATTTCAAATTGGGTCCATCTTTTTCAAACACGCTGTAGTATGTGTTATTGACTTTTGACTCAATTCTTTCTCTTGGGTTTTATCGTCATGGCAAGTTCAAAAGATGTGTGATCTGTTGGCACTATGAGTGTTTCAGGTAATCTGGCGACGGTGTCTTCTGCAGGCTGGCTTTGGTACGGGGGCTGAGGAGGCCTTAGGTCTGGTAGGCGTTCGGTGTGCTGGCCTCTGTGGCCACCTCCAAAGAAGCTTGAGAGGTTTGGTAAGGTTTTCAGGCAGAAGTGCTGTCTCCTATTACACCAGCTAAAAAAAAAAAAAGGCACGTGTTGGTCGTAAAAGCTTTCCTGCAAAAGAGGAAGAGAGGAATTTGGTATTGTGTTTTTTACAAGTGTCTCAAATATTAATGATGATCAGGTGCAGCTCCTCCCTATATATACTTTCTGCTTTTGTTATGGTATGGCTGTTGTGTGGATTTCTCCGTGCTCTCCTGATGCTTCTGCATTTGAATCTGGACTTGCAGGTGAAGCAGTTCTGGAGAACCCTTGAGGAGTCTGGACATTTCGCTATATATTTTCATAGGTGAATAGATCAAAGTAACTGGGTCAGAAATCTCACTTACAATTCTACGCTTTTATATGAGTTATGCTATTCCTTCTTTAACTATGTATTTTAGTGTTTTCAGCTTAGTTTCCTTAGGATTCTGGCATTGTCAGTTGTTTATTGCTGTCTCCAAATAGACAGGGTTTGTTTTTGTGAGCAGAGGTGACTGAGTAGGAAGAAGCAGCCTTTTGATTCCTCCTAGGAAGAAAAAGCTGTAGTATGAGCCTCTCTGTTACTGGGCATTGTTAAATCTTGAGAGTACTTAAATAGATTGAAATATCTAGTTAGTGGGGCTGTACAACTTGACTACTTCGGGAAGTACTTTTGACTCCTGGTAACACAATGAACTCAAAACAGCTGCAGAGATGGGTTCAGCATCAAACACACTGATGGCTGAGTTTTAATTGGTTTCACTTGTCCAAACATATGAGTGATGGCACTGGAGGCAGAACTTGACACCTACAGTTATACAGAGAGGAAAGGACCTCGCTTGACTTTCAGGGTGGTAAGAAGACTTTTGGGCAATGCTGAGAAAGTTTTATTTGTGAAATTGTGCCTCCAAAATATGAAGCCTCAAAAACCTCCTTCTTCAATATACAAAATTTATGCTACTTTCCCCTACTTAAGGTAACATTGAATTTGTTTCCTAGGAGTAGGTGCTTTGAAGTCGCTAAGGCTTTGAGTATGCACTACAGGTTAATTTTTTATCTTGAAGAAAAACCTAAATAGTTGTGGCTCTCTGTGGATTGGTAGGTTTCCATTTATAGAAAATGGGGAGTGTATTTAATCGACCATCTGAAACATAATGATTCTTTTGCTGGGTATTCCAAGATATCTTCATTACTTAACTTTAGAACCTAAAAGTAATTTGGGTCTGCTTATAAATAAGCTTTCATATATTCTGTAAGATTTTTAAAATGTCTCTGGTGTGATACTGCTCAGGAGCTGGAAGGTGCTACAGATCTGAGTCCTGATTAGTTGGCTTCATATCAGTCTTCATTGAGAGGGTGTGACCTGTGGGTTCCAGTTGATTAAATCCAGGGATGGGGCAAGTAAACATCTTAAGAAATAACTTCTTCCAAACCAAGGCAGACCAGTGTGCATTGGTTTGTATTCTAAGAAAAAGCGAACTTTTTTTTCCTTTGGAATTTTCAGTAGGAGAGCGTATGCTGAAATTTTTGAGGTTTTTTTCCAGAAAGAAATCTGATGGTTTAGAATGCTAGGTTTTCAGGCTGCTCAAACAAGCAAAACTTGGAGTGTTTTTGAACTGCGTCTCCATAGAAATTCTTGCCTCCCCCACCACGTTCTTTCATATTTAGTTTCCATAACCAGCGCACTATTGTGAAGGAGGGGAAATGCAGGGTAAGTGCAGGGAAGGCAGCCAAGCCCTCCAGCACCAGAACAGGCTCCAGGGCTTGTGGAGTGACCTCTGTGACCCTCACAAGGGGCCTCTCCGAGGAGAGCCATTTTTCCTGCCTTGTAATGGTAAAGAAAAAACTTGGCAACTCCTTTGATCAGCAAAGCAAAAACAAGGGGAGCAAGGAGCAAATGGGCAGCTTTGTGCACAAAACTGCTAAGTCAGTGCTGGCTTTTTCTGCACTGAGAGCAGTGTTACCACCTTACATGGAATAAATGCACATTTCTGTAGGGTCTTGAGATACTTGTTGCATGGTTTTAGAAAATTCTTCATTTCAAAACTAAGGGGAAATCTTGGTTGTTACCAGTTACAGTGAAATGAAAATGTTTCATCTAATTTGCAATGTGAGAGTGAGGGAGGTTTTCCTTTTTTTGAGGAGGGGTTGAGATTTTCAGGAGATAAGAAGGAACTACACAACACATAATAATTCTAGCATTGAGAAGTGGACATTTCTTCTATGCAGCTGGCCTGTATTTCTCACTGTAAAACTTAGTGCTTTGCTGCTTTTGATTTTTTTCTGTTTGTCAGTTGATGCCTACAATGCATTTCAGATGCTATATAGAAGGAACAGTTGTTTTGCTTTGCAAGTATGTAAAGTTTTATTTTGACTTGTGTGGATTTGGAAACAAACAAATCTGTTCTCATATTGGAAAAAAATCGTATCAGCTTTTATCTTCTTTTCTCCTTCATTATGTTCTTTTTACTGGTCTTCAGCTGCTGATGTTCAAATGCAGCTGTATCCTTCTGTTACAGTTCCTGGTCTCTCTTGATAAGTTGTGTTCCTCCTCTGTGATAGTCTTCTGCACAGCAAATTGACTTAATTCTTCCACCTGAGCTGAAGTGCTTTGTATTCTTCCTCTGCCTGAAAGTAGGAGGGGGTTCATACTGTTTTTATTCAGTACTTCCCTCCATTCCTGTGAGTCTGCCTCCCAGTTTAATCTCCCAGATCGATATATTTCTGTCCAGTGAACTCACAGCTGGTTCATTCTCAGCAAGAATTCTTCCTGTGGTTTGTAAACTTGTAGATTTCAGACTCCTTCCCTGGGCTACTTCAGCTTCTCTTCATGAAGCTTGGCTCCTTAGGAGATGTTGATATTACCGGATTGCCAGATTCCTCTGCAAGTCATGTTTCCTCTTTTAGACTTCAGCTATTCACTTTCTTTTGATGTTTCATCCTTTCCTCTGCCACTCCCTGATTAATCACCCCTAGTGCTGTGCTGAAGTGTTTCACAGTGATTTTTTTCTTCTCTCTTACGTGACTGAAAACAAATAATCAGCTCCACAGTTATGGAGCCAGGTAAGCTGTTGTTTTCAGGTCTGCGTTGTTTTGGAGTACTGCCCTTCAATTTTATGAAAATGCAGAAATTTTAGTGAGTTTCATTGTCTCACAAAATAGCTACAAGTTTTCAGGAACTAAACACAGTTCTGGATAGGATGCACATTAATTTTCTGTGGATATGATTTATTTTGTGCAAACAGTTCTTCAGCAGCTTTTACCTGCAGGATAGCTGTTACTCCAACATACACAGTGATTTTTCAGATATGATACTTGGCATCTGACGAAGATCCAGAGAACTGATTTGCTTGAAGTCCCTTATCACCAGTGAATTTCTAAACTGTAGCAGAGTGGCTCCATCAGCAGATCTGTTTGTCTTGTGTATACTGAGAGCGTGATATGGTCTCACTGCAGTTACTTTATTTAAGGGACAAACCTGACATCTGCCTACCACCCCTTGTATTGATAGCATTGACAAAATCAGCAAAGAGCAGTTCCCGGCTGGTTCTGAGAGCAGCAGTGTGCTGTGCCTCCAGGTCCCCCTCCTCCTCCTCCTCCTCCTTTTCTCTGATGGGGTGTTGGCAGCAGCAGCTTCCCGAAGGTGGTATTGGGCTGCCTGGATAATGTTTGCTGTCCAAGCAGCTGTTCCCTGTAGTAGAGTACCAGATACTCCGTGAGGTACCAGGTAGAACGCCAGATTACAGGACTAGGGCAATCAAGGTCCATTTAATCCTGAAAAGCTCAGAATATAAGTAGTAAAGTCAGGGAGATGAGGAGGAATGGGGACTATGAAATAGAGCCACTCAACTCCACTTTCTCAGTTTCATACTGGATGTTTTGTCCATCTTCTGCAGCATATTCTTTGCCCTTTTAATGCTGTCGTATTTTGTTCTTCTTGATATACGTGAAAATGCAAGTAGGCTTCTTGTAGAGAAGAACATGATATTGTCAGATCTCTAACAGTCCTTTTCAATACTCATTTGAACCTAAATATTTTGTAACCATTTTCTGAAGAAGTAGGTTTCTGAAAATATATTAAAAGGATAACAAGGTATGAGAGAAGAGTGACTAGAAGGTGTAATGTGCCAATTTTTAGAACTGGAGTCACTGTTATCTAAAAATAGATTTATTTCTTCTTAATGTATAGTTTACTTTTAAAAGGTTTTGAGATAAAGTTGAAAATTATGACCTGTGTAGTGATATAATGTGATTGCAGAATAAATCTTGAAGATAACACTAAACAGTGCATGTTTGCTACTGAACTTTGAGTGATAAATTCTGGAAGGAAGTTGCTGGGTAGGTACCTGGAGGTATAAAGTGTTAAACCACAGCTCAGAAAGCATTAGCCAGGTAAATGTTTACTTTTTTTGGTTTATTCAAGCCTCTGAGTTCAAAACTGAGAAGCTGGGAGCTGAAGAGCAGAGCGATTTGTTTCCTTCTTCTGTAATTCTGAATACAAAATTCATGTGAAAAAATGACATCTCTTTTAAAAGCTTTCAGTATATGGTGACTAGAAGCAATTGATTCAGGTAACTAAATATAGATCGGACATTTTATGAGAACGCTGGAAATTACTGGAGCAGGGCAGACCAAAGGGATTATACTAGCTCAGCATTAGGTTTTAGCAGGTTAATTGTGGATGACTATGAAAGAATACTAATTAGGAAAGGAATTGGGGGTTTCATTCTCCTCTCCATATGTCCTCCTTTTTTTTGCCTGCAGGTACTGATTTCCATCTCCTTCTGATCTGAAGATTACGATCTAGTTTACTGAGTTTAAAGAGCGAGAGCGGATGTATTCTGCAGATTGCAGTGACAGGGAGTCCCTGTGATGGAGCAGTGTTGTAACTGCGTGTTCGATTGCAGTTCACACAGCTCGTCCCGGCAGGTGTATATGGGGTAGCCTATATAAAGGCCCTCATTGTGAGAAGTTGACGTGGAATCGGGATGAACATTGTTCCATTAACTCTGTTCTGTAATTTACTGCTTAAAATTCATAAAAGCTGTGTCCTGTTACTCAGCTGTGTACGTATTGGCACTTCTGAGATCAGTAGCAGCATATCTTCCAAACACAGGTTATGAAACAAATATGTTTTGTCTCTGGCACTTCATATGTGAGCTGCAGAGTGAGCCAAACTCAAGCAAACACAAAAAAATCTAAACAACCTTCAGAGCTTGTGCTTACAATTGTGTTTAAATTGAAGGGTTTAAAACAATTTTGGCTGCCTGGTTGATGGGCAAAGCCCTGAAGAATGGTGATAAGAAGACTTCTGCTTATAGAAAACCTGTCTTCTAAAAGAGATTCAGAGAGCTCAGTTTGTCCAGGAGTTCAGGCTGACTTTAGCGATTTGAAAAAAAGCGTCTTCACCATCAAGGGAATCTCTGAAATGGTTTGTGAGTTTTGCAGGCAAAAAAGGAAAAGCTGGAAGTTGATAATGGCAGCACGTGGAACCGAAAGGGACTGGAGGAAAGGGACGGGTCACAGGGAAGTGCTGACTGATCGTCAGCAAACAGGGTGAGCGAGTTCCTGTGTTAAGAGCTGGCCTCAATTCCTGAAAGGAAAATAAACCTCGTACTGTTCAAGTGTAAAGGTTGGGTTGGGAAAGTCTCTCAACTGGAGGGACTATACTGGAAAGAGCTTGATTATAATGGTGTTGTTAGCCATTAATAGACACACAACTAACTTCTGGTGTGACCTGTGTTCTGATCTCTTGTGTGGGTTGGATGTATTCATATCTTTATTGTATCAGCGAGGCCTGCTACTAGTGAGCTTGGATTTTAAATGCTAGACATATCTTTTATGAGGACATGTTTTTTAAAAAATGTATGCCAATAAGTAAATACAAAGTTCTTCCCCCTTCTCCCCCTGCAGCAACACCCTCCCCCCCCCGGCAGATATTGATTAGTAGTAGGTGAAGACTACAGGGATTCTAAATCTTGAATTAACTTATACTAAGTTAAGGTGATAATTATAAGTTACTTAGGATTTATTGGAATCTTTAGCTCTTATTATAAATCTGCTGAAATCTAGTGCAACTCGGAGATCTGTGATTTTTATTTAGTGATCTGTTTTATATCTCTGGGTAGGGCAGTTTCTAAATAAGTAGTTCATTATGTTTATTGATAAAACATGGTAGTCACTGATTTTGACAAAGACTAAACTGTTACATGTCTCTAAATGAAATTTGTACTTTAACAACTGTTAGTAATTTAAGTGATGTGCTTTTAAACAAAGTCCTGTGCTTAACACATACTCACTATTTTTAATTCCCTCTGTACCAAAAGATACTCAGAAAGCAAATCAAGTACATAAAAGCTAGGGCATTGATATTTATTGTATTGATTTAATGAAATAAATTAAAACTTAGGACCTCTTTTAAATAATAGATAGGTCTTTATTTTTTATTTATAGAAAGTAGAGTTTGTTTTGCCGCTGGTGATTTCACTGCCAAACTTTAATTTTCTCTGTTACTTCCTCAAATTTTTAATTGTAAAACAAAATAGAAATGAATTTCCATTTGATAACTTCTGAAACTTGCAGTGAAATTTGAGTTCAAAATTAGGTTTACTTTGCATTATTTATGTAACGGTTGGCTTCTGAAATACTTTTTAAACTGATGCTCTTAAAACTCTGACTGGTGAAGAGAAACGTAGAACCTGAAAATCCTCAGGTTGAAAACATTTTTAGGTCACTTTAAAAAAATAAATACAATAGTTATTATATTTAAGTATACTATACCTTTAATTATTACAGTTGTCATTTTAAATTATATAATCTAAGTAGCTTAATCTCGCTTCCTGCTTTTACTCTCTATTGACTTTGCCACCCAAGTTAAATGGGTAAATAAGAATAACTTTTCAAAGCGTAGCCTTTAGACAACGTGTTGTATCTGGGTGCTGAGAAATCTGTTGCTTGTGGTGCAATGCAATGTGGGAAACCTGTCTCCGGGGGGCTGAAGCGTGGGGGGAGATAAAGAATAATTTGCTGGCGAAAAAAGACAGTGTGCAAGATTGCCCAGAGTTGGCTGAGCAGGTTGCTCGCAAGTACTGACTCAGGCAGCAACTTGCTGCTGGAAGATTTTTGTCTTTGTTTTATGGCAATCTGCGAAGTCGTCAGGGACAGGAATAATTGCCTCCAACCTCAGCAGCACGTAGTGTGTGTCTGAACCGTAGAAGTAAAAAGCTTTCCCTGAGATGTGTTCATAAGGAGGAGTCAAAAAGGGATGAAGAAAGCTGTAATACGGGAAGTGGAAGTGAAAAAGGAAAAAAAGAGGAGAGAAAAAACATTTAAGTATAAGGAAAGGAGGTAGAGGATTTGGTTTTTGGTTAAGCTACAGTCTCTCAAATGAGAGAGAAGACCGTATAACTAGAACTGAGAACATCTAAACAGCTGATTGATTTAAGGTGAGAAGTGTCAGTTCTGAAGCATACATTAAAATAGTTATATTGATGATTTTAATGGCAAGAAAAACAGGTTCACTTATTCCTTGTAGCAGAAAACTATGCCCTCATTTCCAGTAGGTCCTACCTAATGATTTCTTAGCGTCAGCCCATCCTGTCAAGGCCATCTGGGAGTGATCATTGCCCGAACACTCAAGGAACCAGTCTGAACTGCCCTCTGAGACTTCCTACTTAGAGCAATAAGGAAACAACCTCAAGCATCTTTTTATCTTAATATTTTGTTTTCCTTGGTGGTGGTTAGCCTCAGGGTTACTCAACAGGATTGCTAGGAACCCCCTTCAGATACTAAGGCAGCTGGCTATAGCAGCTTTTATTGCAGCGTGCTTAGGCAGGCCCCTCTGACTTGAAAACCTTCGGGCAACCAAAACCAGGGTATGTAAGAAGGCCTGTAAAATTGCCTGGCTCCTGTTCATGCAAGAAAGCATCTGATTTTTCTCTTGCTTCCTTTGTCTCCTTTTAAGAGCTAACTAGGGAGAGAGAAACGAGATAGAATCTCAGAGATAAAAGGGCAAGAAAGTGATAAAGGATTCTATGGCCCATCACTTCTGAAAATCATCTGCCCTTCTTTTAATAATGTGAAAGTTAATGTTGTGTAGTCTTCAGTGTTAGAGAAGACAGAATGGTTGCATCTTGAGAAGGTCTACTGTGTTTGTTAAGCAGGGGCGAAAGTTAAACAAATGCAGTAGTGTCATGTGAAATAGCAGTAGAGACAGTTCTTCCTTTAGATTTGCCCTCCTTGGTGAGATATCTTGATCTCTTTAATTTAAAATTAAGGAGAGAAAAAAAGGTGAATTCTGAAGATGCTGAGTGACAGAGAAGCAAACTTGTCAACTTTGGGGGCAGAGTAAAGAGAATGGGGAGGTTTTAATTAAATACAGCTGCTTATGCAGCTGTGGAACCAAGAGGGCAAGCTTAAAATTAAATAAATCTGGTGGTATAGAAAGTGATCACAGCATTTAGTCCATTACAGAGTTTGGGGAAGGATTGAACTGGTACAAGGACTGTAAGAGCAAGAACTTTTCTTCTTGATCTCTGCAACACTGCTGTTTCTTACAGTTTTCAAAGTAATGGAAAGAACCCTGGAAATGAAAATGCTCTCATACTCTTTTTTTTTTTTTTTTTGAAACTTGAAGAATGATTTTATTTGGGAAATCCACAGAGGAATCCAAGAACCATATTTGTGAGAATCAATTTAAATACTTCTTAGTGTTGTGATACTAGCCCTGTTTTTCTAGATCAGGTCCTTGAGTGAAGGGTGGGAAGAGGGTCAGGAGGAAAAGGAATTATAAATGCAAAATAAGCATGTTATTATTTCTGTTTCTGCTTTGACAAATGGCACATGTTTAAAGAGTACATCATAAGAAAAGTGGTAATACCCTGACAAACCTTTGAACATCATATCATGTCTTCATGTATTAGTCATGCATGTGTGGTTCGACTGCCTGCTGCCCTATGTCCATTTCAGCACGATACACTCTGGAGTGGGGACCTTTCTGAGCACTTTGCCAAGACGGGCAGTGCTGTTCTGCAACTCCAAACCAGCAAGATGTTTAGAATCAGAACAGTAAGCTTAGTATTAAGTCCTTGGTGTATGTATTGTGCACTGTCTGCATGCAGGCCAGTGCTAATGAAGGCTGCCTTTGGTTGCCTTAAATGCTATATTTTGTGTATCTGTAAAAATTATTTCATGTGTCAGTGTCCACGGCTTTATGGGCCATGCTTTCTGGAATTTCTGATAGCTCTTAGCAATTCGCACGCTGCAACTGCTTTAGGAATAAATTCCAGAGGGATTTGTAGAAGAACTTGCCTGATTGTTAGTGCAAAATCTATTTCTGCACCAATTAGACTTTAGTCAGAGACATTTAAGGCATTTCAGTTCCTCTTACTGCTTTGTTCTAGTTCAGATTCAAACCGTTAACTTGCTGAATGAATTCGTGCTGCCTAAGACTGTGGTTACATAGGATAGCATATATGGTTCTATTTCAGACTTGGATTAATGGGCTAAAGCTCTGACAGACCCTCTTCCCACCTGGCCAGCAGGATGTTTGTGCACACCGTTCTCATACATTTTCCTTGTGTTCTTTCTCAAAGTTAATGAAATCGCAGCTGTGGCACAACACATGAACACACACTGAAGCTGCATGTAGATTTCAAGGTGTGCTTTTGCAAGCTGTTGTCACATCACCAGCGTGCTGTCTGTCATCGTGTGCCTGTGGGGTATGGTTTGGTGAGGACATCATCAGTAGCATAGATGGAGTAGTCCAACACAAGCTTTGTTTATAGTTGATGCATAAAGACCTGTCAAGCAGAAGAAAGAATATGGAAAATTAAAAAAATACAACCATATTATGTATTGCAGCAGTATTCAGAAACTTTTATCTATGTTTCTGTTTCTTTGAAGCAATTAGGCCATGACTGGAGAACGTGACCGTCCTTAAAGAGACAAACTGTACTACGAATTTTAGACGTTGTTTTTCTGATATTTTTGGGAAATAGTTTGAGAGGCTATGAATTTTACTGCTATGTGCTTTTATATATATTAGGCTGTAATAATCCTGAAACCTAAGGAAATACTGCAAGTTAATATGGAGAGGACAAGTGGAAACACAGTGCATTCCCAAGCAATGAGTAGAATATCATCTCTCAGCAGACGAGATTTTTGTTGCTGTGTCACCAACAGCTTTTCCTTTTGTTGGATATGTTATTTACAAAGGCAGTTGAAAAGTCCTTAAAAGATCTTGGGCCATTTTAAGTGTGTCTCCTTGTCTAATAGTGGTGCAAACGTAGGGAAGTGTTTATGGAGGACTGAACTGGGGGTACAGATATCAGCTATCAGGGCTGTCTTATTGCCCTTCAGGCTTTTCTCTCTACTATTGCTGCTTGGAATCAAAATTCGTGTCATCTCAAACAATGTATTAATGCTATTAAGGTATAAATCTGTAACTTTGTTACACCATTTGCAAATAAATGTACTTCACTTTAAAGTCAGCAACACCTAATTAAAAATGGGCCATAGAGCTGAAGGCTCGGTTTCATGTTTTAATCTTTTCCAGTTCTTGAAATGGCCTGAATCGTGTAGAAAAAAGGGCACACAAAGAGTGTGACAGCTTCTACCTTCAGGCAAAGCTGAACCCACCCCATTGTGGGTAATATCCTAAGAGCATCATCAGCCATACCCCAGAAATCTCTGCGTGCTACACTCCAGTTTTTGAGAGTGGTAATCGGAGCAGTTCATGCCAAGGCTGTTTCTACTCTAAACTTTTTCTTTCATCCCATGTCTAAACTGAACTGTGGAAAATTCACCCGTGGGGTCCCCCAGCCCACCTGCCATGTTAGACTGACATTGGCTGCCTAGCTATTGCCAGCCTTCTCGGGGATTTCCCTCTAGCTCTCTTCTTTAGTAGATGCTGTCACTTTTGTAACTGCCCTGTGGTCACACCACCACATTTCTGGTTCTCCTGTAGGGGTTCAGCCTCTGCAGAAGTAGATATTCTGGTTTCTTCTCTGCCTGCTAGAATGATATGTGGGTGGATATAGTGCAGGTAGCTTATACTGCCTATGCACAGGGTGACTTTATATAAGATTTGGCAAAAACATTAATTTGAAGTTGGGGTTTTTTGTTTTGTGGTGGTTTTGTTTGGGTTTTTTTAGACAATTTATGGTAGTTTCAAGAGCAGAAATACTTTCTCCACACGTCACCTGTAACTTTCAGTTTATATATCAAGTCCCAATGTACTAAAATGTACTGGCGATAGCTTTAAAATAATTCAGTAATGGCATTTATGAGGAGAAACTTACTCTGGTCATGATTCATCTAGTCTCTAAAGTTCGTAGATGAAAAGAAGTAAAAAGGGAAAACTTTTCAGAAAGTTATGCATTATGTGGATTGAGGAAATCAGCTGGTTAGGAAGACAAAGGAAAAATGAAAGATTAGAATCTGTGGCTTAGTCATTTAAGGTAGAACAGAATCATAGATGACATACTTGTTGATGGAGCAGTTCATGTTTGGGATATAATTAAAAGTTGAAATTTCACACCAAGTTTAGAAAATAATTAGGTTTAGCTTCACTTGTGCACTTGCTTGTGTTACACAGAGACTTTCCTACCCATCCCCAATACCAGAAGTGTACAACACCAAGTCAACAGCTTGGTAGGTCTGTCATGATGTGGTCAGTGGTGTGTGTTTGTGTTTTGCTTTTAATAAAATAGGTTTTCCAGTGAATTCCTAAATTAGTCCCAAAAATCTGAAGACCAAAATCCAAGTTAGTCATCTCAACTTCATTAGAGACTGGAAAAAATTTTCTCACAGATGTAAAACATAAAGCTTGTCTACGTTGTAAACCACAAGCATTACTTTATTGAGAGATGCTCGTGTAGTTTTTTGTGGCGATGCTTTATACTGAAGAACAACTTGTCTTTCTAAACTTTTGTGACTCTTTTTTTGAAATGTACTTTTATGAAGAATCATGTCCAAATGCAAAGGGAAACAACAGGAAATTTATTCTGCCTTGTTTGTATTCTTTATGTGTAGATGAGATTTGTTGAGGTTTTTGTTGTTGCAGACATTTCATATAGTATGTTCATCTGGTACTGAAGCTTAAAGTATCTATTCACTGTCTTTTGCTTCCTAATAGCACATTTCTGTCACTCATTTAACAAAATAACCTGGCAATTTCTGACCTGCTTATGATGATAATACCTCTTCTGAGAAGATCCCTTCTTGTGAAAGTTCTCACTACAAATGCCACAGCAGATGTGCAGCATATATAAGGTGTCTTTATGCTAAAGGCAAAAAAAGAGGAAGAAAGCATCAAGGTTTTTGTAATGACTGAGAATTTTTTTACTATGAATGGAGTCCTCAGCATAACCTTGAAATGCATACCTACCAACAGGGGCACTGCAGTTGCAATAAATACTACGGAATATCAAAACTGAAGGGCTCCTAGATAAGACTTTCTCAAAGGATTTAAGTGATTTTTTGAGTGTCCTTGGTATGCTAATTTCTGATATGGCTTTCCGTAATACAGTTCATGTCTTCAGTGCAGCAACGGGAGTACAAATGAGAAGGTGTATCACACCTTGTGCAAAGGCAGATCAGTCCTCTGCTTTTAGGAATGATTTAATTTTATTAATCTGTTAGCATCTAGAGCTCGTTTTCTGTAAAAAGTTACAAATACGATTTTTTCTTCTTGTCTCTGGATTTCCTGCTGCTTTTCCAATGTAGTTTAAAAAACAAACATAAACAACTCCCCCTCCAACAACAACAGTAACAACAAAAAACCAGCCACCAACTGCAAACTACCAGCTCTTTAAAATTAGGTTAGAAATTGAATCTGACAAATCTTCTGGCATGTGATAGTGTTTAATGGCAATTAAGATTTCTTTCAGTTAGAAATTCCAGTTCTTAATAACTACAGAAGTGCTCTTTGCATGCATAAAATGAGAACATTTTTCTTTTTTTAGAGTTGTTCTTGTCAATGTGTAAATAATTTGTATATGACTGTGAAACTTGGAGTGGGTGGAAAGAGGCATCTTGATTCTCTTCATAATGCAGAGCACTTTGAAAGTGCTTTTTGCTGGGGGATGGTGTGGCTTGGGACAGTCACTCTTCTTGATACGAGAATTGACATAAGTTTGCTAAGAAATATTTAGCATGTTCAGGGTGTTCCAGCTTTGTTTTTCTAAGGCCTGTTACCATAGACATATATGGCACCTTATGGTACAGTCTAAGTTGATTTCCTTAGTTTATGCAACATTTGTCTGATTCTACAAGGATTTTCGTCACCTAGACATCAAGGAACAGTGATAGATAGTACCAGATAGCCAGATGTTGGATTTCAGAATTTATTCTATGTAGTAAGTCTTATGTTCCTTGATTGTTCTAGAGATGGTGATTTTAATTCCAAGACTGTTTAGTCATTTTGTTCTATGCACACAATTCAGAACTGTGGTTCTATTTCATAAGTATGTGGACTTTAAGTTTCATTTAATAGTACTGTAATAACTATCATGACTGAGGTATGGGTTTCGTTGATTTGATGTAATTTGCTATTCTTTTTTTAAATTGAGGTTGATAGTAGTGCTTTATCAAGATGTGCCCCAAGTCATGTAAAATAGAAGATACTAAGTGTAAGGACTGGGGCAGTTGTCATGTAGTGCAGCTACTCTGGAAAAGTTCAGGGAAAGATATTGTGGTGTTGGTGTCAGAGTTCCTGTGATGTCCAGTTAGATCTTTCCTGCACTACTGCTCAAAACAGGGGGAAAGATCTCTACCTGTGGAGAATGTCCTGTCTCCATACTAAAACTGATAATGAGAAATACATAGTGTTTATAGAAGGTTACCCTGGTGCACATGCTGCAGATATTGAAGAAAATGAAGACCCATATTCCTCCTTGTAGCACTAGGATTTATTTAACATTTCATCCGTATAAGTGGAGGTTTGCCTGCTTTGTATTCCATAAGCTGATGAGCATGATCTGGAAGTTGTGGAAAAGAACTGATCTGTTGTGACATGTTTTGGGTGATTTCTTAGTATGTGGCATTCAGAAACGCAGGACGTGGAGCAGGTGAGATCTGTGTAAGGGCTGTCGTGTGAGGGAGGCTGAAGAGAAAGGTGTTGAGGGAAATGGATGTGTAGGTCAGGAGCACAGAGCTGAGGGAGGGGTGACAAAGAGCTTGTCTTACTGAGCTGGCCTTATGATTAGCGTGATTTTAATGCCATCAGCCTGCTTACGCTGAGAATTTTATTCTGTGGCTCTTTGCTCTAAGACGATGACTGGTTGGAGTTTAGTTGGTAAAGTAAGGAACATGCTGACTTCTCAAGTGATACTCAGCTGGGGAAAAGCTGGAAGCTGCTGCTGCCTAAAATAGATGTTTATGTTAACAACTCCCTGTTAATGGGAGCCGTACTCTGCAGGGCAGGCTTAAGCATTCTTGAGGAATCCATAGTGCTGTCCCTGTGCTCGGAACTGGAGGTGCTTTTAAAGTTGCTTCTTCCATAGTCCATTCATCTATCCCGTATTCAGATAGGTTTGGAAAAGCTGGCGAACGTTGTTTCAGTGTGCTCCTACAGTTAACTGCAAAAACGGTTCTGTAATGTGGTGAGGCAACTTTTTTCCTCTGTTTCTTACCCTACATTCAAATAGAATATAAAAACAAAAGTGAAAAAATGTGTACTTTAGGTAGATATTTTATAAGTTCATAGTGTTACATGCATTTTTATAGGAGTTAAATAGAAATAAATGAATGTGTTATCATGGGTGCAGTTTTGTTTTCCCAGTTTCCACTGTTCCCAGAACTGAGTTGAGCAAATATAACAAATCAGAAATAGAGGGGAGGAGTAGCACATGCTGGTACTGTACTTTAAACACAGAGTCTGTGAAGCGTTACTGTGCAGTGTTTTTACATCTGTATTATCTTTAGCTGTTTTCATTGCTTTGCAAAATTGACCAGCAGAAAAGTGGGGGAAAAAAAAAAGTTCTCCAGTATGAAGATTTACGTATAGTCCAGTATATATTATATAAGGAAGTCTTTACTATGTTGTGCCCTGTTTTGTAAATAAATAGGCTAAGAAGGAAATAAAGAAGTGTTGCTGCATGTGGCATGTTTCTCAGTGGAGCTGAATACTGGAAAAGAGGTGAACCGAAGACACAGTGTGCTTAATAGTACCTGTGTTAAATGAGCTGTCTTGTGGAAACTAATGTGGCAGGGACACCATTTTAATTGACACTCTAGTAACGAGGGGTTTCCTGTACACAAGGGAAAACTGGCAGTAGTTGCCACATGCACACAAAGTACAGCTTTGTTTACTATTATATTTTTGTACAGATAACTTTCCTGCCTATTTTGTGACCCTGCTACAGTGTGTCTGTAACTCTGTGACCTGGAATTGTTTGTGTGCATGTTTTAGAGAGGGTAAAACATACATAACTTAAAACCTTTTAAAAAAGCCACTTCGATACCTTCTACCATACAACACACAGTCCCTTCAATGATTAGAGTGTGATACATAATTTACATAACTGATTATGTTGGAGAATACTACCCCATTTTATGATCATGTCAATATGCATCTATTCATTCTCACTTGTTTGAAATGAGGTAGTTACAGAATTTAGTATTTTTGGGAAAATACCAACTTTTTGAACATCAAAGAACATGTCAAAACGTTTATTAATTCAGGGGAGCCCATTTTTATTCATTGGAGTCAAAGGTTTTGTTGGTAAGTTTCTAGGCATAGCAATTAGTTGCTTATGGCAGGGAAAAAATACCATTCTGTTTTGTTTGTCCAGTTCGACCTATGATTAGGTCTTAATTTATGACCAGAGCTTTTGGATGTTGTGGTCATGCAAATATGTAAACAAAGTTAGGATTCATCTCTTCTGATGTCAATGTGTTTGACCTAGTTAACTTAGGTTCCCTTCTTCAAGGAGAAAATAGGCCTGATTTACCTTCAGTATGTTCCTTGAACTGATCAAATGAATTATATCCTAATGGTGTGGATTTAGGTCCCTTTCTTATTGACAGAGAACAGGGTGACAAGGTCAGATGTCAGTGTCCACAAAGATGCTGGTCTTGAGGTGACCCAATCTGAATTATTTATCCCTTTAGAATATCTGAAATAATACAGTACCAGCTCCTAAACTCAAATATACTTAACAAACAACCAACAAAAACAAACAAAAAGCTGTGAATTAGGAACAATTGCTGCACAATTATTATTTAATCCTAATAAAAAGATGGAAAATTTACAGCGTGATTGATAGTTCAGTACAGATACATGTTGATCAAACAAGATACATAAAAAACACAATGTAAGACAGGATACAAAGCAGAGGTATGAGTTGGAGTACATAGTTTTGAACAGAAATCACCAGAAGAATTTATATTGCAGCTTTAAATGTTGTGATTCTGCTGAAGTAAATGAAAATGGACATTCCTCATAATCCAGAAAAAAGTAACTTTTTAAGGATTATTAATATAAGGAAAGAATGGTACCAAGTTAGTGATGAGCTGGATTCTAATTGATAACAATACTATTTGAACATGAGCTTTAATTGATACCACTTCTAAGTGAATCAATAACAAGCTTTGTTGTCAAAGTTCAGTGTGTGTTAGTAGTCTCTTTTTTGTCCACATGTACTTCTTGGAGCAGCGTTGCTTAATGGCATCACGATAGAGTTGGTGCTTGCTATGATTAGCCCGCATTTGTTATTCATTAGCAAAACATGCTAATCACATACTCAGAAGGTGAAGTAATCATTCATTGCACTTTTGTATTTTCAGTGAATTGAATACTTTTGTGAATGACAGTGCTGGTTGTACTTTCCAGTTTTTTTCAAAACAGATAAACCTAAGCTCCCGAAGTTTTGTAGTTAGGCTCTGCAGGGGGCTGGTGGAGTTCCTTGACAGTCCAGCTGCCCTCAGGTTTTCACATGAAGTTGAAAGGCAGCTGCACATCACTGATATTACTGCTCTAGTGACTGGTTACTTAAGTTACCATGGAGAGATGGTTCACTTGTCAGTGGTGAGGGGAGCAGTCCATGAAATAATGTGAGGATGTGGTGGTCTGTGCACAGATAGTTTGGGAAGACTAACGATTACTCACTAGCCAGTTCATTACAACTCCGAGGCGCTGAATATGAACTCAGCATACCAAGTTACCGGACTGTGCTTGATATTCCAGACATAACTGGCTTGGCCTGAAAGACTCTGAAGTCACATTTCAAAATGCCAAGTAACTGATCAGCTAGCGAAGGAAGAGAAAATTTTGTTCAAGGATACAACATAGTTATGGTCTAGATTACGATATTCATGTTGAGCCTTATCTCACCATTGCTCCAGCTCTGATTGCTACAGCTGTTTGTTGGGAAAGTGGTGGTGGCCAGAGGAAGGGTTTGAGAATCTGACATACCCTGATGCTTGGAAAGAACCCAAACAGCTCTTGCTTGGTTTTGAATGTGGCTGTTGTTGGCAGGCTTAACCTCTTCTTGTTAAAACTTTCTGTGCTAGCAGGTCATTGTTGTGAATGCGTGGTTGTCCTAACTCTTGCTTTGTTTTGTCTTAGTCACATTGATCAAACGACAACATGGCAAGATCCTAGGAAGGCCATGCTTTCCCAGATGAACGTTACAGCTCCCACCAGTCCTTCTGTGCAGCAGAACATTATGAACTCAGCATCAGGTAAGCAAAATTTGTATTTATGAAAAAAGTCACACCAAGGAAGATACCACGAGATATTTTAATTGGGGAGAAGGAGTCCAAATCTCACAGTTGTCCTTCTCGTTATCCTGGTTTAAACAGGACAGCAGTGAAGTGTGTTTGTTCGCGCTGTAGAATCTGCTGTGTGCTTTCAGAGCTCTGTTGTCCCGGTGGTGCAGAGAGCAAGCAGCTGAATATGGTGCCACGCTAGTCTGACTGCTGCGCTCTTCCCTGTGCTTCGTCACCTTCTGTCTGTCGCTGAAGTTCATGTTTTATTTATTTTGTCACAGTCTGACTGTATTTTGTGTATGTCTGCTGTTCCTGTATTTCACAGAGGTTATTCTCTGGTGCTGCTTTTTGTTGTCCATTTAGACAACTTTGTTTCATGCTGCAATTCATGCTGTAGACAATACAAAAGATTAGCAGGCATGACCAAACTGTGCTGTTCCTGACTCAGTATTAGAGGGGAAGCTAGTCAAACTTTTTGCTGGCTAGGCCAGGAGGTTGGATTATTCTGAAACAAATGAGAGTCCTGTTCAAGTAGCCATGGTTCAAATCAATTAAGGTCTCGGGCTGTGATGTGAAAATACAATATAGTTTTTTCTGAAAAGACAGCCCCAGAAACCTGCAGCAGTAAAGATGACGTGTTTTTGCAGAGACTCTTCTGAAGAACAGGGAATAGGAGAAAGGAAACAGTTCCCTTGGTCTAGCTTGCCTTTTGGCTTGTCTTATTTGTGCTAAAACGGGCAACGAAGATGATTAAGGAAGTGGAGCATCTCCCTTATGAGGAAAGGCTGAGGGAGCTGGGGCTCTTGAGCTTGGAGAATGGGAGACTGAGAGGTGACCTCATTAATGTTTATAAATATATAAAGGGTGGGTGTCACGAGGATGGAGCCAGGCTCTTCTCGGTGACAACCAACAGTAAGACAAGGGGTAATGGATTCAAGCTGGAACACAAGAGGTTCCACTTAAATTTGAGAAGAAACTTCTCAGTGAGGGTGACGGAACACTGGAGCAGGCTGCCCAGGGAGGTTGTGGAGTCTCCTTCTCTGCAGACATTCAAACCCGCCTGGACGCCTTCCTGTGTAACCTCATCTGGGTGTTCCTGCTCCGGCGGGGGGATTGGACTAGATGATCTTTTGAGGTCCCTTCCAATCCCTAACATTCTGTGATTCTGTGAACACTAGGTGCTTATTGTATGAATATTGACATAAATTCTGTGCTTTAACGTAACTCTTCAAACCTTCAGTTGTACCAAGAATTAACAGGAAGAATTATTGACAGTGAAGTGGGTTTCATTTTGTGTACTTAGAAAGAAATGAAGGGTCCTTAGCAAAAAAAATAAACTGGTTAGCTGTAAGGGGTAAAAATCGAAAAGAATCTAGCAATTATTTTTAAAAGCAAATCAAGTATTTACATGTAATTCACTGATATGTGTGAGCAAGTGTTCCTGCATAAATATTGTTACTCATGCAATAGAGTTGAGACATTAAGTGGCTTGTCTTGCGACTTGAGAAAGCACTTGTTTGACTACAAATTCATTGAACATTTATTTTTAATTTTACTGATGAAATTTCACTGTAGTGCTCTGAATTTGATAAAGTGCATGAAGAAATCTGAACTCCTGTGTATATTGAGTTATGTGTTTGTGGCATTGCTTTTTTTAAGCTTAAATCAGTTGAGGTAGTATGACTTGAAACTGGCTCTTTGGGTGCACCTGCTTGTCCTTAACTTACTTGCATTTGACAATTTTTTGGTTTTGGTTTTAATTAAGTAATGCTGACCCTGCATTTATTGGCTATGATTCTGTTTCCAGTACCTGATTTGGCAAATCTTTGTGTATTAACTTTAAATTATGATTGTATATTTGTTTTTACTGAAGTCTCTTCTATCTGGTTCTGTTACTCGTTACTACTGAGTTCTGCTTCCTTGGTGGCCTTGTAAAGAATCTTTGAGAGAAATGGAAAAAATCAAGTACCTATGTACCGCTTCAGCACAGTGGAACTCAAATAACAATTGGTAATGTCTTAAATATAAGACTACTTCATGTTATAATTTGGATATTCATCCTCAAGAACAGCGAAATAAAGTTGAGATCTTTAAGACAGAAGTTTGCTGTCATGAACTATTGCTGGCGATGCAACATGCCTGAGTGCTTTGAGAGCCTTTCATGAAAGATACTGGGAAAAGCCAAGTGTATTGTGACAGCTGGAGGTCACTGACTTGCAAAAAAATGTCCGAAATGCCACAAGGGAGAATGTTTTCCTTTCTGTACGGTTCATCCTTGTATAGCGCTCATTAATTCTAGCCCTTAATCAGAAGTTAGCGTCCAACTTTTAGTTTATTTAATTACAGTCTGCCATAGGAGCTTGTGAATGAAGTTTTGTGGTATAATGTAAGAGATTTTTAGGACCTGTGTTGAAAGCCATTAGAAGGTTTAGCTATTTGGCCAGAATTAGGATTCTAGCCATTAGCTTGAATTGGAAACCGGAAAACAAAGCAAAAAGGGAGATAGAGAACAGAAAGCTGCTGTCTGCAGATTGGAGATAAACCTGTTGTCTTTTCTGTATAGATAGAATAAGTGAAGCCCAGGGAAAATGGGAAGAAGGCAAAACTAGGAGGTGTGGTAATGGTGAAGGCAAGTCAAAAGATTATTTAAAAAAAAAACAACAACACAGAGAGGATGTAGTTTAGTATGAAGTTGAGATTTGTAGGTGTTTTTTCTTAAGAAATCCCACCTCTTGAAGCAGCTATGCCTGGATGAGGATCCAGGTATCTTGCTGCAAGTTATGTTTTTTAAAGGAAATTAATAGGCATCTGAACCAGCTTCATCTGTTCCCAGCATGATTTAGTGAATGAACTCTTTTGAGTGTTGGTTGGCATAACTCCTTTACAGGAGGGCATCAGAATGTGAAAAGTGAGGAATTTTTTCCCCCTCGCTTGTGTTGGTTCTTTGATGATTTTTTTCTTTTTATTTCTCAGTCTTGCTGAACTTAACTTGCTACATGTAATCAACTAAAATGGTTTGGGTCATGTGTATGCAGAGAGACACAGATATCATTTGTTGGTTAATCTTCTGTGAAGTAGGATTGCATCTTCTCATCAATAATGGAAAGAAAATAGCCTGCTTTTTCTAAATATGCAACATATATATAAAAATCAGTGTTGACTGTTCTGATTTTGTGTGTGTGTTTCTAACTATTTTTCCCTAAAGGTGTTACAGGGAAAACTATGTTCTTCTGTCTTGCTTTAAAAAAAAAAAAGTAATAAGAGTGGTGTTCTTCTGAGGAGCCTGTCCTATACATTTCTTACTGAGGTAAAGTTATAAACTTGAAAGTAAACAATGCCTGTTTTTTATACAATTACAGTTGATATAACAGATGGGGGAATAACTGTATTTATATACTTCCATTCCTGAACCACGCTTGACAGCTCTGCTTACTTTAACTCTTCTGCTTGCACATAGATATAAGATAATTCACTCTGGAGCAGATGACCTGTCTGTGTCTTCTTTCGTGTTCCCTCTTGCATTGAAGTTTTGAATAGGGCTTCCTGGTCAAAATTTGTAGACTTGGTATAATTCTGTTGCCTCTTAGGGTAAGGCTGTAGTGCCATGTTAAAGGTGGTAGGAGAATGGGCACTTGAATTCCTAACTGTTGAGGTTTTTATCCTCCTTGTGGGGTGGAGGAGAAGGGAGGAATATGCCAATAACTAAAACAAGTTCTAGCTCTTCTGTTAGATTCTTGGTCGCTTCAGTTGCAGATTTCTGTGTAACCAGTCATACTATAAATCCTTCTTTGTGTACAGTCAACACTACCTATGATCTATTAGGAAAATCGAGTTTCTAAGTATCAGCATGACAGTGGTGCTTATTTCTTGCTTCATTGGCAAAAAAATGCCCCTTTTTTAATAGGATCTTGTTGGAAGTTTTGCAGATTCAACATAATAAAGGTGGACTCTTGCTCTCTGCAACTACCTGAAAGGAGGTTGTTGCATGGAGAGTGTTGGTCTCTTCTCCCAAATAACAAGTGACAGAATGAGCGGAAATGACCTCAAGTTGCGCCAGGGAAGGCTTAAATGGGATATTAGGAAAAATTTCTTCTTGGAAAGGGTTGTGAAGCATTGGGACTGCCCAGGGAAGTGATGGAGTCACCATCTCTGGAGGTGTTTAAAAGATGCATAGACGAGTGCCAGAGTTGGGTTAATGGTTGGACTCGATGATTTTGAAGTTCTCTTCCAACCAAAATGATTCTATGATTCTATTCTATGACTTTGGATAAATTTTGTAGACTTTGATGCTATTTTAAAAATTTTGGAATCACAGTGACAGTGATTGAAGGGAAAAATTTCATCTTCCCAGAGAAAGATCAGGAAGGTTCTTAACGATGACTGTTTGCATTATGTGAAGGTGATTCCTGCTGTTGAAAATAGGTGTTCCAGTTCCAAGGTTGTCCATGTATATTCTTTCAATATCTAGATACAGATGCCCTCTAATATGCATTAACTCTGTGATAAAACACAGCTCTATTTAGATTTATTTTACAATTAAATATTAGAAACTGTAGGGACTTGCAAGATTTACTTTGTATCCCAGCATAGCTTGAATCTGTACTATGTTTTTGCATTTGTTACTCTTTCTGTTGCTTTCTAGCTGCCAGCAGTGAGCTCTGCTTTGCGTTCAAGACTCTGCATTTGATGGCAAAAATGATATATTGAGAAGTAAAAACTCAAAAAAATGGAGGCATGCACCAAATAGAGACACACACAGACTTTTAAATTACAAGTATTTATGTTGAGTTACAGCATTATATAAATATTTAGTTACAGAGGTGGTAGGCCTTATGAGTAGCTCTGTAAGGAAGGCTTACATTTGGAAATTGGAATCTAATTTTTTTGATAACCTTGCCTTTAAAAGTACCACAGTAAATGATGAGTTCCTTAGAAGGGTGGTTTTTCCCTATGCAGATAATTGCATAGAATTGTGAGCTAATGGTTGTGATTGTGTTCAGTCGACCTAGGAGGCATCAAACAGAACTAGTAGGAGACCAGGTCACAGGGATATTGTTGGTACTAAGTGTTTACAAAGGTTCAAGGAGAGACTGCAAAAGTACTTGAAAGAGAGATTCTTTGGCACCTAGTAAGTAGAGAGAATCTGGCTCAAGAAATCACCTGAAGTACTTGGAGGCCAAGTGACTTTTCATAGCCACCATACTTCTTGGGTCTATATGTGTATTCAGTGCTTTATTTAAAAGTTTATAGAGTGTGACAGCCACTAAACGGACTGCTTTCAGCAGTAAGATCTGTCCATCACCCCTGGCCAGGTGCTTGGGCTAAATGGACTTTGGTTGGACCCAGCATGGCTGTTTTTATACAGCATGGGCTGCAGTAACTAAAAAAGTTTTAGTGAGGAGGTCTGAAGAGCAGCAATATAAATTAAGTCACTTAAAAACATAAGGTAATGTTGGGAATTCTGTTCCTGTTGAGCCTTTTTGGGGAAAACAGACATGTAATTGCACAGAAATTTTCCTAGATGCTCTGAGTGAATGTGTCTGCTATTCTTCACCATGGTTTTCCATTTTTACTCCATTACCTCTAACACAGACTTTGTCGGACAGCCAGTTACAAAATCAGACTTGAGAGACTTCTGGTTTCACAACTGCTCACAAAACCAACTAGGAATTACAGAAAGCAGTACTAATCAATTTTTGAGCTACCATTTCAACACATAGATGTGACAGCAGAAACACAAGAGCACTTTTCTGGCCAGGGAAGAAAGCAACATCATGATTAACGCCAAAAGTTTCTAGAGGGAAGAGTTCTGTTTCTGCAGCCATCAATGGCACTTGGCAAGGAAGACTTGTTACTGTGATAGCCAGGTGAGCTCGTGTGTCCTGTCCACAGCCGTGCATTTTATTTAGAAAGAGAACCTTGCCCAGGTTTGTCTCTAGTAAGCTAGTATTCATCAGATCACTGAATCTAATAAGCATGTTCTTCTACCAGGTAGGTGGACAGCTCAGCTCCTGGCATCCTGCTTCAAAGGCTTTTTTTCTTCTTATTTACTACACAGGAACATGCTGGACCAGTATACACTTCACTGAATGTTCAGCAGGACTGTCACCCCAAGGCTAGTTCTGTTTTTCCTAGAGCCAGCTGGGTTTTTGGGCTTTGCAGTTCAAAAGAGAATTTCTTGCTGAGTTTCATCTCTGAGGGATGTGTGGCTCAGAAGGACTCTCGGAGAACGGTAGCGAAGATCTGCCCACGCGGCCAGGGTGTTGGCTGAGCAGCCAAGGAACATTCTTGGTTCTTCACTGGCTTCTACACTTGGGTGATGTGGGGCATGTCAATGTGCTCCTGTGCCCCAGTTTTATGAAGTAGCATCTCACTGATTAGCTGGCTGGTCTTTAAATATGGTAAGAAAGTACAGGGTTCTGTGCACTTGAGCTTTCACTTCAGCATCAAAGTCCTGTTACAGTGTGAATATGTTAGCATTTATGAATGTTTTGCAGTGTTGCTGCTCTTTCTTGCCTGTTCTGTTCACTAGCCTCTGATAAAAGCCAAGGTACTCTTGTTACTTATATGCAGTATTTAAAGATTGTGAGTGTTAATGATGGGAAGGAAATGTCCGATGGTTGTATCACTGCTTTTCATCACGTGAAAACCTGTATCTCTAATGGTGGAGTAGTGAGGTTGCTAGAGAACGGCGTAGCTTTTGGAGCCAAAATGAAAGAGTTTAAATTAGAAATGTAGTTTGCAGGTGATCTTCATAGACCACAGCAAGAAATTCTTGTCCTGGTTGTGCCTTGGGATATTAGTGGAATGCAATCAAATGATTATTTTACTCTTTTTGACATTGCTCCAAGAAAATCTTCTGAGATTAAGAAAACAAATGTATCCTTCCCCCTCTCCCCCTCCAACGGGAGCAGGACTTTAGGACAAAATGACAGGCAAAGAGCTGAGGTAGTTTGAACATGGATACAGTAGGTACTTCAGGCATTTATCAGATACACACACATATTTTCAGGGGTATATCTGAATCTCGTGTGAAATTATGATGTTTGCACATACTTAATGTATCTTACGTCGTACAGAATGGTCTGTTAGTCCAACTCTAACAGCCAGGTGGCTTTTGGTAGTGTGGTATTGTATTATGCTGAGGAAGAGAGAAGAGGAGGTTGAAATTTGATGGCTTCCTGCAGCGGGTCTTGTTCTAATTTCTTTTACATTCTTAACATTTGTAGTGGATCTTTTGCCATATCATCTTAGGATTTTACTTAGATCTAAAGAAATACAAGTAAGATCTTCCTGTATCTAGTTGAGACATTTTTAAAAGTCCATACCTATGTGAGTATAAGAATTTAAAAACGTACATTTGTAAAGCATCTGCCAGGTAAGATCAGATGAATGTAACTATAAGGATAGTTTTCCATCTAAGCAAAATACAGATGAGCGTACGTGATCCTATAGGGATAGGAATGAGTGGTTTATGAACTGTATAGTGACAAAAGGTGGTTTTCTGAAAAGCCACCCTTTGGAACATGAGGGAAACACAGCTCAAGACTTTGTGTTCAGACACTGGCTCTCGAGTCCCGAACACCATCACCTCCCTCCCTTTTACCGTTCCCCGAGTGCTGGTGTCCCCGCCTGTGCCTCCTCCTGCTCGCAGGGCCGTAGCGCTGCTGCTGTGGCACCGTGTCTGTGTCTGCTCTTACCTTTTGCTTTTTCGTTGCTTGTTCGCCTCCTGTGCTTCAGGTCTGTGTTTTTGCTTGCTTAAGCCTTTAACGCTTTCACAGAAAGTTATGGTGTGAGATAAATAGAAAATGAGTTCTGTCACTTTTTAAATCATTTGTGAAAGACAGAGGAGTGTTTCAGTACCTTGTGTTACCTTGTTGCTGCTGCTGGGCCTTCATCACGAGATGAACTTTCCTGTGAAAGGTAGAATATCTCTGCGCTTATTCTTTTTCCTGGTGCTCATGCTGGTTTCATCCTGGCAGGCTTGACTTATTGCTGGTTTCGTACTATAGCGCTATAGCAAAAGAAAGCGTCAAAAGCATATGAAAGGATGCAAACAAGTTATAAAATTAAACTCCAAATCCTAAATCAAAATTATGGAAGCGCTTTCTGTTCTTTGATTTCCCACCCACCACTTCTTTGCCCTTATCCCAGAAATGTTAGACATGAGCTTGAAACTCTTCTGTTTCATGTACTGTTATATATGTAAAATGTTGGAATTTTTTTAAGATCAATTTCAGCTGGAGCAAACAAGAGCCCGCCATCAACTCCTTCCTTCTATATTGCAGGCCCACTCCCCGATGGATGGGAACAAGCTATGACCCAGGATGGAGAAATTTACTACATAAACCATAAGAACAAGACTACATCTTGGCTAGACCCAAGGCTTGACCCACGCTTTGGTAAAAGTTCATCTCGCTTCAGAATTTTTGATCCGCTTCAGTTCAATCAGCTTTAATTTTGCAGGCATATTTTGAAAACTTTTTGTAGTACAATTAAAATATATTTTCATTTGAATTATAGAGACCTTATTTAAATAATTATTTTTTTAAAAATATTAACAGGATTAGCATATATCCTGTAGAAGTGTTTGCCACCGAAGTTTCTAATGCGAGGGGTTGGGATTTTGCCGTGTGATCCATACAGTTCCCAAAATTGGTGGAGTTCAGAAATCTAGAGACAGTTTCAGCCAAGCTCACTCTTCCCTTTAAAATTGCTAAACTTTACAACAGAAGAACCTTTAAATTCCCAAACAAATATTTACTTTCCTTTGCACTATCCTAAAGAAGGCATTGTCAAATAATAATTAATGCTGTTTAAATACACTTGAAACCTATACCAGCTTATAATTCCAGCTTGTCACAGTGATGATCATGACAAAACTGTATGTTTTAAATGATATGGAGAGAAAATATTAGCTTTATTTTTTCTATTTTAATAATCTATCTGTGGGGTAAAGACTATGTAATATTGGAAACAGAAATAGTAACTTTAAATCAGTGATCACAAGGTCTAATGTAAAAATATAACAAAATAGAACTGGTATCTCATGTTTTGTAGTGGTTTTGAGCTATATGAAAAGCAGAGCTGCAAACATTTCAATAAAATATTGGCACTGGTGACTATGAATAGCAATAGCATATAATATTAAGAGACTCCAGACTAGTTTCTTAGATTGTCCAAGTGATTGTTCTGATGTATTTAAGGTGGTATTACAACTTCAGTTTCTGTATAAAGCCATGACCTGTGTGTGAAAGCTTTATTAGCTGTATTTATTTGCCCTTGATTTGTTTTCCTAATAACTTACTATTTTCAGCTCCTTTGGATTTCAGTTATTTTTCCAGAGCCATGGAAAAAAACAGTAGAAGTGAAAAAAAAGAAGAGATCATTGTGGTTTTCAGGCTTTAGTTTTGGACTTGGTGCAACTAAATGAAAACAGTGTGCAGATCACTGAGTAGGTCAGGCTGAGGGGATACACAAAGCCTTTGAAGCTTTACAGGGGCTGACCTAACAACAACTGTGGGCCCCTTTTGGGAGAGGCATTAACTCCATGAATGCCATGTAAACACAGAGCTGCAGAACTCAACAGCCGCTTGTTCTGTTTTGCTTTTCTGACATGGCTGTTAGAAATTTCAGCGTTTTTGGTTTGTAGGCTTGAGCACCTACTTAAAACATGTCTTTGCTCTTACGCAGAACACCAGGTTGTCACACTTTGTTTATAAACCGCTCACCATTTTGTAGACAGGTTGAACCACTGTGCAGCTTGAGCCCAAAGGTGGGGCATGTATTGAAGGCTGTCAGCTCTGGCAGATGTCCATGCTGGCTTTAGCACCAGCCAGAGCTGCAGACCTGTTTGCCTGTTGCAAGAGGAGTGTGTGGGTAATTTGCAACCTCACAATTACTTAATATGTGAATAAGGCTGAAAAGGAAGCAGTCATTTTGAAAACCAGCGTTGCCTTTTGCAGTTAAGAGGCGGGTCAATTATATTTACTTCAGTAATCTTTCAGGGTATGTATTTTTCTTTTCTTCGTATTACTTTATAGTTTCTAATGATGAGCTGGAATTAAAAAGGTGTGGAAAAGGCTTTAAATGGCAGAGGTCATGAGTGAGATGAATCTTTTTTCTCAGAACTGTTGTACTCCTGTAAACAGTATGGTCTAACTGTAAAGGCAAAAGCTACGTGCCCAGTGCATACTGAAGTTCCATCGATTGTTAAAGCTGTGCATTTAAACTGAAAGAAGTTAGAAATGTCAAAAAGGCTGCATAAGGGTTTCTTGCTGCATAGCTTCCCTTTTTGGGCCCACTGCGTATGTGTATCCCAGACAGGCTTGAGTACACGCCAAGGCTCTTTATTTTGTGGTTGGACTTTTAATCTGTTCCAGACCTTTTCAGTCAAAGAGCTCAAGTGTAACTGAAAGGGGCAGGGGAAAAAAAAAAAAAAAAAAAAAAAGGCATGTGGACTCTTCTGATCTAGAGTGACGGCAAATAGAGACAAGCTGTTAGCTGCTGTTGAGCTTGAAGGAGTTTTCCTTGAAATCTTAAATTGTGCGCATTGTATTGTGGTTTATGTTTTCATCATTTGAGCCAAGAAAATACAGAATCTTATTCCTGTTGCTTTCTCACTTGTGACCTCCTTAAGTCACTCCAGGAAAGAAGAAAATCTGTTTGACAGAGCTAAACTACTGAGTCTTGCATTATTTATCATGTGGAGATCCTCAACAAACACGTGCTGTGCCCCTAAATAGCATGTGAATGACTCACAAGTTTACCTTTCTGTGCTTAATATAGGCTGAAAATCCTGTTGGTTTGGGGTTTTTTTGTGGTTCTCCCCCCGCCCCGAGGATCACCATATGCTTTTCTATCACTGTGTTTTAATAAAAGGGCTTGGTTTCACTATCTTTTGACTGCCAACACTTTCACAAGCAATGCTATGTGAATTCATCTTTTGATTATTATGGTGGTACTAATGTTGATTGAAAATGAAGGAGAAATTAATTTCTTCCTTGATAGTGCCACTTCCACCAATCTGAAGAGCCATTGAAACGGTTGAATGGTATGTGCAAACATACTCTTCTGTTCCAGTGTTCAGAAACAGAAGGTTTGAAGGGTCTTTGTCATTATTGCTTCTGACTTCCCAGCTTCCAGGGAGACAGCCCTTATGTCTCTCTATGTTCCTCATCAGATGGAAGCTTTGCATTCATCTTTATTTTCTCTAGTAGGTGTGCATATACCTTGGTTTGGTTTTTTGTTTGTTTGTAAGTAGTGCAGGGAATTTTCCATGAATGTGGCTAGAAAAGAAAGAAGAAGGAAGATCAGTTTGAAGAAATTGTTTTAGGCAGCACACCTACTGACTGACCTGGTAAAGGGAATTTGGGTATTGCATTCTTGCTTTTAGACAGAAAATAAAAGGAGGCTTTTAATACGGATTCTTTCTTGGAGCAGACCTGTAAGACTAATGCATCAGATAAGAGTCCCTGTTAGAATACCCAGCTGTGGAGTAGAGTGGGTCTAAAACCCAAGTGCTCCAAGCTGAAGATAAAAACTTTCTTCCACAGCTCAGATCTAACATCTTTATAGTGGCTTTGAGGCCTTCAGCTACACAAGTTAAACGACAGTGAAGTCTTGTTGTGCCTCAGATATTGATCCTCAAAGTTTACGTATTTGACTTTAGAATAGTTTTGTGTTGGAAAAATTCACAGACTTTAAAATCTAGGAAAGAAGTATGAAAGAAGGGTCTTCTCATGCACAGGGGTCAAAGGAATGGGGAGATCCTTAGGCCTGTGTGAGCAAGATCCTTTGTCTAGTGGAGCATCTGGTACAAACATGCTGTCCTACCTTCTTAGTGCCTTTGCAGACCTCGGAATAAGGGGCTTCAAATTACCTTTTTAAATTTTTTTTTCTTGAAGTTTATTTCTTTACAAGAATTGAGCTGTCAGGTTGAGCTTGTGTTTTGAACGGTTTTATCCTTTACCAGCTTCTGCTATTGTCCCCTGGTCATTCTTCACAAATCTTACTGGTTTTCTTAAACCTTTGAGATAAGTTAATATGTTTTCTTGATAGTCAAAGACTGTCTGGGTAGGAAACAGGTCAGCTATGCATTCTAAGTGGCTGGAGTTAGTGGAGTAGAAGAACATCTGCTTTTGCTATAAAATTAAATTTTCTAGAACCAATTGAAGTTTGGAATTGTTCAACTTTATTGCTACAAGTTTCCAAGAATTGGCTTTTGTATCAAATACCATTAAAGGGATTTTAACTCTTATTTAAGTTTGCAGATGATATGACTTGTTTTTGAAATGCAACTTAAAATAACTTGCCTTTTGAGGATACTTGATTTGTTAAATTCGAGGAAGGGACAGTGGACTTGAAGTGCGAAAATACCGGAAACTGGCAGCCGATTGATGTCTGTATGTCTGTTGGGTTAATGTAAGTCTTGTGTTTAAACCAAAGTACTCCGTTAGAGTAGTCAGACAAGTCTGTCTGCAGGAATTGGAGTAAAACAAGATACTGTTTCAGCTTTCTTGTTATTTTATTCCAGACTTCAGTTTTACAGGTTCCTTACTAGTGATCAAACCAGTGTTACACACGCCCGGCATTTTTCCTTCTGTTCTTTCGGATGTCAGAGCTGCCATATGGGATATGAAGTGAAAGACGTGACCTCAGATTGAAATCTTTGCCATGACTTGATTTCTATGACTCCTACTTAGAGATTATATTAACATTTTTTTTAAGTTCTGTATGAGTTTTGGATGAGAGGGAAGGCAAGGCAAGACAGGGTTTCATTCGTTATGGAAAGTGCCACAGGGGCTCTGTGCACAGTGGCTGCTTCAACTACACAAGCAGGAAAAGGAATAAAACTGATGATAACAGTAGGAGTATAGAGGATGCACATCAGGATTTTCTGCTTCCTTTTTTTGTAATGTTAAGATAATTTTACCTTTGAAATAACGAAAAGGGCTTGTTTAGAAATACTGAAGTAAAATGCACCTGTAGACTTCGTTGAAACGTATTTATTATTTCCATTAAAAACAACAACAACAAAACACAACAATAACAATGCCAACCTTACAACAAGCTTGAAATGCACTTAAAAGCTTAAGCTTCGGAGCATCTGCTAATTTTTAGGTATTGGAAATGAAAAGGAAGCATTCCATAGTGTTACTTTCTTATCCCGTACCTATCTAGCACTTTAGTTTGAGTTCTTTCAAATTAATTTGTAGGAGCCTTGCCAGAGGCAGATTTGTGAAAAAGATTGAACTAGAACCCTAGACTGGAAAATGGGTTGTTTTGGCCTTTGGTCAAAAAAAAGCCCAGGCCTTTTGTCTGGTCACAATGGCATTTCAGATGGCATCAAGTTCCAGATCTGCCTTCCATTTTTGCACAAAAGCAGGGCATGAATCACAGTTGGTTTTGATCTGCAAATTCAATGGCATATCCTCTTTACATGCTCTCTAAACCCAAGCGGATTTGACTTATCTGAAAGGTCTGTTGGTACTGGATTTTTCATTTACCTGTCTCTGTTTTTCTGGAAGAACAGTTTCAGGAGATCACTCAGGATGGGGAAGAGACTTCTGTATTTCGATATGCGTGTAGGTAGAGCAGCATCAGTTTTCAGTGAACCACTGACTTGTGTCAAAGTGAGCTCATTGCAAAACTGCAGAGGCAGATGAAATTTCCCTGGTGAGCATCCCTTTGTGATAGGGGATGCTACCCTTAAGGTAGTGACAATAAATGCTTATTAGTTGATCATTGTCATATCAGAAATTGAAATCTTGTTTTGTCCAAAAGAAGGATGTATTTACACCTCTTTACTGTACAGCATTCACTGAAGAAATCGTTAGATCTGTCCGTAAGTATTGTTTAAGGATGCAGTTATCTGCCCTATGTAGAGTGTTATATACTTATAAAAAGGGGAAAAAACCCACTTTTATTAAGAGTTTGTCAGGGCAGTAGGTTTGTGTAAGTTTATACCTGTTTTGGGTTTTGTTTTGTTTTCAGAATAATCCCATTCGAGACAGGAGATTTGTTGGTGATGCTGTCTTTATGCCAGTAAAAACGTGTTCTTCCAGTGTTGTGCTAGAACAACTGTGACCGAAAGAAAACTGCGTTCCTAATAGGGCTGTTTTTTCTACCATAACCTTCTAACACGGTGGTTTGCATGTCTCTGTTAATGAGCATACTATGTTAAAAATTGAAGGTGCATAATTTCGAACACATAGTTCATTATCTGTAATCTAAACATAGGTGTACACACAATAATTATACACTGTACATCTAATCACATATAATCTAAAATTCAAAGCGCCAGCTTTTTTCCTCCTTGAATTCAATCATGTCAACTCTCGATTTCAGTTACCTGTATAGGAAAAACAATTTTGCTCTGTTGCTTGACAATATACTGTTTTTTTGTTTTGGTGGTTTTTTAAGTTGTTTTTTTTGTTTTTGTTTTTTTTAGTTTTTTGTAAGTCCTGTTTAGTCATTTCTAAAGGGCTTATGACAGATTAAAAAAAAATTCAGATGTGCACGTGTATATACACCAGGTTTGTTCCTGCCAAATAAATTGATGGAAATCTGCATTTAAAAAAAAAAAAAAAAAGAAGGAAAAAAATAAGAAAGCTTTTGTATTATTTTATAAGAAATTATACAGAAGCTTGTGTTTTGGCCTAGTTAACCCAGGAAGTATTATGTGGTGATTAAGCAGTGACACTGTTTGCAGCTAATATCCTTATGTACAGTCTTTGCTGATTAAACTTTGGTCTAAAATGTGGACTAGCTTTGATTAAATGTATTTTGCCAGATATTGGGTGGGCAGACATGGGGCCTTGATGAGCTCAGAGTCCTGCTCTTTCTGTAGTCTTCAGTGTTTCATAGGTACAATTTAAACTTGGATGACATTAATTGAGGTTTCTTCTTATAATCTGTCCTATGCAGTGTGAGCTACATAGTTCTCCTGTCATACTAAGACGTACACTGTCAGTTCCATTCTGTATGAAGATTTAAAAATAAAGTTAAATATTTAAGAAAATGTTTAGACTTCCAAAATTAATATTGATTTATTTTTAAAGAATGGAACATGCTTTGTTTTATATACATGCGCTGAGCAGAAGTTTCTTTTATAGCTATTTATGTTACTGCTGAATCTCATTTGTATTTGCTTTTCTGGCTGGCCAGAATATTTCAGTTCTTCTGAAACTGGCTCACATGGAGTGAAAATGCTTTCTAAATATTGCTATTGACTTTTATGAAGACAAAAGTCAGATCCATGAACAACTGCAACAGAATTTTATTCCAGTTTAATTTCTGATGTGTTAGGAGTCTGTCTGGGGATGCTACAGAGTCTTAGTGGTGGTCGATCAATCCAGCCATTGCACCTCAGCATTTTAGGTTACAGAGCGACTACTAAAAGCAATGGCAGCTTTATCAAAGACAGCAGAGAACTGTTTAATTTATGTTGCTTGAACCAGTAGGTACCATAGTGATAGAATAACAAAAAGAAAAATATTAATTTCATTTGAAATCAAGTAATTGAGAAATGCAGAGTAATCAATCTGTAGTTTGGACGTGCTTCTGTAATGGATAGTATTTTCATTGGATATATCTTGTTTAACCAAGAGTCCCAGTCAGGATTGTTTGTATATTTCTTTTACCTGACTTAAGATGCTGAGATTGGTTTGTACACTTAGGACAGCGAAATGAGCCCAGGGAACAGTCTGTTTCGCGTTTCTCCCTCACTCTTAAGCTCCAGGATTCTCAGAGTAATCAGAGGCTGACACCAATGGAATATTTATTGTCCTAATTTTTAGGTTGTTCTATAACAGCAGCATTATTAAACTGCAGTTGGGATTTTGTTAAAGTAATATAGCACTGCATTATAAAGAATGCACTCCAGAAGCATGACTTGTATCCTGATCAAACAACAAATTGTTGTACCAAGTCTCTCTAAAAAAGCCACTTGGAACAAGTTTTTATTACTTCCGAGACTCATTCTTTCAAATAGTGCTGGTAATTTTTTTTTTCTTCACAGCTCTTTTCAATTTAATCAAAGAGGATTTTTGCCTTTGTTGCCATGCTGCAAACAGGCACCATTCAAAAACCTGGCCATACCCAAAAATGGTGCACAAAAACCGACTAGTTTACAAATGAAGCTGAAGAGGACAAGTATTCTTTTTCAATTCCCTCAGTGAAAACATTGATTCTTACTATTAAGAACAGTAAGTTATAGTATGTTCAGATCCTGAGCTTTTTTGTTGTAGTTTGAACTTTGCAGGTTAGAATTCGTTTTGAAGGCCGAAATGATAAATACAAAAGCAGAAGCGTCAAACACTGAGCTGTGTCTGTTGCTCACTGGGGTGCCGCTCTGCGGCTCTGTGCAGGGAGAGCTGCCTGGGACCATCGCATCCTGGGAGGGAATTCGCCTTTGATGTTTGAGTTGTTAACAATCTGCTGGCCTTTTCTCTCTAGCACCCATGGTTGGTTTGTTGTTGTTTGTGGTTTTCCTTTTTTTTTTTTTTTTTTTTTTTTTCCCCTTAAGGCAGTCTAAACAGTCTTAAATTTGGGGGTTTTTTTAGACGTCAGTCTAAACCTTTTTCTGAAAGCGTTACCTGCTACAGTACAGAACAGGCGTTTTGCTGTTGAGTTTGGACAGTAGAAAATTCAGTATGTAATATTTGAAGACCGCTAATTTATTCTCAAAAGCATATTGCAGCTATTTTAATTGACTGTACCCTGCAGATTGTGAAGCTAAGCCATATTATAGGGCGGCAAGATCTTTTTTACTGTGTTAAGTTGCCCGTGTTTTTTAACTTGTCTGCCCCTCCTCCTCCTCCCTCAAATCCCCCTCTTCTAGAAACAAAGACGTGTTTGTTCCTTCTCTGCCTGTGAGGTCTCTGCAGCCTCCGCTGTGTGGGTGCAGAGCCCCTTATTTAAACGCTTTCCATACCCATGGAAGGTAAAGCACAGGACGCATCAGAAAACTGATAAGTCACAACTCTAATAGGTAAATGAAGCTCTTTGCCTTTGAATTCAAAGTACTTTAAAAGAGCTGTGCACGTCAGGATCATCACAAACCCATGAGGTGTGGGGAAAAATAAAATGTGCTTATCTGACATCACATTGATAAGCATATTCTTTAGAGTGCAGATTTCTGTTGTCATGTCCTCAGTAAGGTAATGGAGAATTGAGAGTAAAACTCTAAAATCCTCTCTTTTTTTCTGTCACTTGAAACAAGATGTGTTTTCCCTCTTTTCATTAAATATTGTGTTGGAAATTATAGAAAATGACATTTTTCTGCTTCCCTTGAAGACAACACACTTGTATAATCAACCAAGATGGCTGAAAATCATTCAGTGTTATACTGTTGGGTTTTTTTTCCATTGGTTCTTCACTTGGGGATGTTGTTCAATCAGTAAAATCCAGTTAGCAACATCTTTTTGAATACGCAAACTTCTACTTTAATTTCACAGTTAGAAGTAGTTCCCTTACATGAAAAGCATCTCCATGATCTGTTCTGAGGACAGTTTAAGATCTTGTTTGAAGTCTTTTGCACTTGCATTCTTGAAATAGCAAAAATGCTCAGAAAAATCCTTTTAATGGATTCCTGAATAAGAGTTTAGAAACTAGATTTTTTGGTTCAGTTTCTGAAGAGTTACCAAACCATATAATTAAATTCCCCCCTTCCCCCCCATACTTATTGGTGAATGTTAAGTATGCACGGAAGTCTCAATATCTTATGATATTCCTGGTTTAGATGCACTTTCAGTTAGAAGCATTGCTTTCAAAATGGACATTAGAAGGCATTTTAGGGGGAACTAGTTTGGTGGAATAAAATACAAAGCATCAGACAAACATGATTTGTTTCTTATAGTTTTAATTGCTAAGTCAGGGGATGGGAAGAACAGAGCAAACTGTGATCAGAGAGAACAGGGATAATAAAAGCAACTGTCAGAAAGGTACAGGTATATAAAATACGAGGAACTTGGCATGAGAGGGAAATTATTTCCAAAGCTGCATAGTAGTGGAAAAGGTGCCTAGGGAAGTAATACTTGTATGGTGCATGCAAGAAAAACAAATTCATAATATGTTGAAAGCGTGTTGGTGATGCTGCACTTAAGTGTTTAACTAAGGTTAGAAACTGTTGAATGTCTGCGAGGTTATCTGCAACATGACTTGGCTCTGAGCTGCTGAGACAGGGACTCGGAAACCATGATTATACAATTGGAGACTAGACCACAAAGGTGGCCTTTTTAACCTAAAGAAATTGACATTTTTCAGCTTTGGGTACTTAGTTTTTACAAGCTAGATAGTTTGCTTTTAACTTAGCTGTGTTTCTTGCAGGTGATGGTAATTTTCTAACCTTTGTCCCTCTTTACTTTCCACTGTAAGTGACCTTCTGTCTTGTTTAATAGCAGGGTTTGGTTCCTGGAACTTCAGAAGGGTAGCACAGACTTCTGCTTGAGTTGCAGAATTAGCTAACAGCAGGAGAAGGCGATTGTTTCTGTTGTCCCCTAGTAACTCCTTCACTGTCTGCTTTTAGGGTGAAAGAGAGTGAGAATAAAAGCAAAAGGTATGGTCTTAGTTCCAGCATTAGCAGGATTCTGAGTAAAAAGAGAAAAAGCAGGAGATACATTCCCCACTCCAGCAGTGTCACGTCTGGCTGGGCCGCCACCTTTTTGCATTGCTCTCTCTAGCTTCAGCTCCACCTAGTTTGGTAAATGCAGGTAATCTAATGGCTGTCAGTCTGCCAGCAGAGCTTGCCCAGTGGAGGCCCTGGAGCTTGTCATTACAGATCACTGCTCACATCACCTTACTGTGGCCTTTCAGTACTTAAAAGGGGCCTGTAAGAAAGATGGGAACAGACTTTAGCAAGGCCTGTTTATGACAGGACAAGTTGTGATGGTTTTAAACTAGAAGAGGGGAGATTAAGGCTAGACATGAGGAAGAAATTTGTTTACAATGTGGGTGGTAAAACCTTGGCCCAGGTTGCCCAGAGAGGTGGTGGATGCCCCATCCCTGGAGACATCCCAGGCCAGGCCGGACGGGGCTCTGAGCAACCTGATCTGGGTGAAGATGTCCCTGCTCATGGCAGGGGGTTGCACTAGATGACCTTTGAAGGCCCCCTCCAACCCAAACTATTCTATGGTCAGCTGTTTGATTTTAAGCTTTAATCCGCAGTAATGTCATCATCTCACTATTTTTTCCTTGCTGGGTCAGGATGGAACTTGCAGGTTGGAGTTGGACCTCCAGTCCTTTTTATCCACCCTGTTTCTATTTGGTATTGGGATTCAGTTTCTATTCCTACTTCACCCGTTCACCTACCATTACAGGAAGTTTTATCTTTTTTGTAATTATATGTATGAAGCTCTCTTGCAAGTATCTATATAAAAGACTATTTCAAATTACTTCAAGCTGTTTGATGCTTCATTCCATTTTGACTTGACTCATGAAAATGTGACCCACCTGTCCATTAGACTATTGACTCTGTGCTGGACCAATGGAGTAGTTGAAAGGGTAGACTAGAGAGTTGAGTCTGTAACTGCTTTCGACTTGTTTGTTTGTTTTCTATTCTCACTCCAGTGAGCATATGGTGTTTCTTCTTCATACGTTACCTCTCAGTGGAAAGACGAGCTGTGGCAAAGTGAAAAGGGAGCAAGGCTGTGAAGCACCAGCCATTTTTACTGCTGTTATGAGATAAATATATTTAGGCTTTCTTGGAACAGAAGAAAAACACTACTTTACCTCAAGTCGAACACTCTAAAGGCAGTGGAGGTGGAACAGCTTTTCAGAGAATAAATGATATAGATACTTTATGACATAATTCTCCTTTCATATGATAGTTAGAAGTGTTAGTGTTCCAGGAATCCTCTACATATGATGAAAACATTAATTTGAACTAATACAACAGATGGTTTTCTTTGCACCAAATCAGCCTGCCATCCTATAAGAAGCTCACTCCTTTTTTTTTTTTTTCCCTTGGTTCCCATAAACCATAATATTCATTCCCAGAAAAAAAAAAAAAAAAAAAAAAAATCGCTACCACTCTCCCATCGCTGCTTCGGCAAATGCATTTGGCAGCATACTGTGAATGTTAACAGATTCAGGATGCTCCAGACAACAAGATGGAGAGCTAATTCCAAAACTGAAAGCCTCTGAAAATAGTGCCCTTGTAATACATTCAGCCTTTCCCAGCCCTCCCTTTCACTATGGGAACTCCAGTGCCTCTGACTTCAACCATACTGGTCTCGTGTTTGGGAACAATCACGCCTGTCAGGTAGATGCATCCCAGTCATGCATGATTTTATAAAATAAGATTGTATTGGGTGTTGCTTTTATAGGGGAAGATGGGTTCTCACTGTGCATTAGGCATACAAGGTGACAACACTTTCTTCTCCACACCTCAGTAAAGATGTATCATATACTTCTGTGGGGTAAAAGCAAACAAAGCACTAGTAAAATGTTTCTGATGTTGATGGCGGCATTTTTGGCTGTATAATTCATCTGCCATTTCTGTACCAGCTCTAATTTTGCATGTCAAGATGCCCTAAATGGAGCCTGTAACACTCAAAACTTGATGTGACAGGATTGTTGCATGACCTGCACTACAATGGGAAGAATGGTAGCCTTTAACCAAATGTAGATTGATATAAGTGAGATGATCTGCTTTGTCATTCTGTTTTTGAGTTTATGGATTTCAAGATTTCACCCGAATAAGAAAAGTGATTTTGTATTATTTGTGTCTAAACTGAGAATAGTTTATTAGGGAGAAAGAGAGATCCTTCTAATTAAACTTGAAATATTTTAATACCACCAACTTACACGTATAACTGTTTTCATAAGCTTCTGGAACAAATATGTATTCTTAAACATGAGACTCTTGCATTGATTTCACAGGAATAACACGTGAGCCTACATTTCATACTCTGCACATCAGTGTAGTTGCGCGTTTTATACTGCCATGGCTTGTAATTTTATGAAGTTTTTAATATATGCCTTCTAAGGATAACACTTTCCTCGCATGTATTTGTTTGAATTTCATTTTTAAATGTTTCTTGTTTTGGTTCCTTAGCCATGAATCAGCGAATCAGCCAAAGTGCTCCAGTGAAGCAGCCACCCCCACTGGCTCCCCAGAGTCCCCAGGGTGGTCTGATGGGTGGGAGCAGCTCCAATCAGCAACAGCAGATGAGACTTCAGCAGCTGCAGATGGAGAAGGAAAGGCTGAGACTGAAGCATCAAGAACTGCTTCGGCAGGTGAGGCCACAGGTTAGACACCTACTTCCACTATTTCTTTTGTATGTTGTGTTTTGTTTCGGCTAAGTTGTTGTTCCAGTAAGTCTTAAAAACCGGTGACTGTACAAAAAGCTTTGGAACTAAAAAAGTCTAAATTCATTCGGTTACTGATATCAGCTTGGTAGCAAAAACATCTGACTTATCAGACTGAAGGATTTGGCCTTCCTCCCTCATTCCTCTCTCTAACAAAACTCTCCGAAGAGGCTTCTTTACGATTAGGATGACATCATGGACTGTTGATCTGATTGGATATTCCTCTTGAGAACATATTTCTTATTCATTGAGATCTGAGTCACGCAAAAAGACAAGAAGTTTGTTCCCACAGCTGCTTTAGTTCTCCCTTTTAAGTGGAGGAAAGTCTTTCACTTTTAGAACCAGTCACAGTCTGTAGGATTTCAAAATATTTTTAAAGTTTCTACAAGATACATTGAGGAGACACCTTGTTGCTAAAATCTTATCTGTTGAACAGTGGAGTACAGCATGGAACAACTGAACAGGTCATGCTGCATTTTCAACCTGTGGTTTTCTTATGCTGAAGAATTTCAAACGTCATAATTAGGCTGCAAGCTGTTCCTTTCAGTATTTTTCTACTATATGAATATAGCTGTAGCAAATGTTAAAGTGTAGGACTGGACGTTGGAATATCTGGATTTTGAATTTGGGCTCAACATCCTTTTGACTCTAAGCCTTCTGCTTCAATTTTTCCATCTGAATGTTTTAAGAGTTACTACCATCTGTGCTAGATATTTAGGGTATTCTTTGGTTCTTTTTGGCACTGCCAGAGAAAGCACTAATCTTTTCTCTGAGGAAAACCTTCTAAAATCTTACCCTGTTCCCTTTTCACTTTGGGTGATGGGCCTTGTGTCAGGAGAGGATAATATCTTTGTCCTCAAAGACAGCTTTTCTCTTTCTTCATCACCTTCTGTCCTGAAATCTGACACCCGTCATCCCCTTTGTAGTCAAGGACTGTTCTGTAGGAATCTTCAGCATCTCTTGGTGTAAGATGGGTCATCTTCACAGCTGTTACTTTTGATATAGTACTCTAGGTAGAATACTTTGCAAAGGTGGCATTAGGACTCTCCGCTTAAGCACCTGGGCTTCTGCTGTTCCTGCTTTGCAATTAATCCACCAACAAACATTTTACCCTGTGCTAGCATGCTTCTAGGTAGGCCTTCTAATCGTCTTCTTGCCTCAGTTGTCATTGAGAACCTGACTAACTTGGGACCAGGTGACAGCCAGTTTCCTTGATGGTGTTCTCCCTGGTCGTTAAGCTTATCTGTCAAATATACATCCTTGGTAAATCTGTGAGTTCTGTTTCACTCTGTCTTGATTTTCATAGTATCTTAACTCCCTTATCCTGTCTCATCTGGCCTGTCTTGGGGGCTTGATACTACAAGATGGTGTTTATAAGACAGCCTGCAGAGGCAAACCATGCAGCTAAAGTAATTTTTATCCATCTTATTTTTACTCTTAGGCATTGCGGAATATCAATCCCAGCACAGCAAATTCTCCAAAACATCAGGTAGGCTCTTAACTGATGTTTCAGCGTAACTAGAAAAAAATGAAAGCATTAAATTAGACTAGCAGGGGAACTTTTTGCTTTGTGAAGGCATTCTAGAAAAGAAAAACAAACAAACAAAACCAAGCTCTGCCATACACATTTTGGAACCACTTTTCTGGTCACAAACTTAATGTTGTTTTTAAGAGTGCTGCATTACCCCAACTTTATATCAATATTTAAGAGCAAATAAGGAATTCGTTGCACATTTTTTCTGCGTTGAAAAAACCTTCTTGTTTAGCATTCTTGAGGATATTGTTGTTCCAGTCCTGATGTCATCAAGATGCGTATTTAAAGCAAACCTCCCATTATATCTAAGATAGTTTGTGACTTAAGTACTGTTCATATGAATGTTCTTATCAGTTTGTTTAAACAGGTATGACCTTAAAGAAGGAGATCTGTAATCAGTTAATAAAAAGCCACTTGAAATATTTATGATTTTTAAGCATATAGAGTGTAACAGAATAGTTTACAATAGGTTAGACTAACAAAATAACTGCTATGGGGATATCAGTCCATTTTGACATTTAACAGGCTCCTGCACAGATATATTTTCTGTATAGCAAACAACAGTCTGTAAAGTTTCTCAAGACCAAAAGGAAATTGGTCAAAATGTGAAGCATAATAAACAGTTTAATGCAGACTTCTTTTAGGCTCTTAAAAAGTCTAATATGGAATGAAACTCTGAAAAGGTGGATTTATAGATCTACTTAGCTTCTTGCTTGCTATTGCTAACAGTATTCTTAATCTACTGGTTCTTAGCACAATATTTATATTGGCTTGTATTGTACTTTGTTTCTAAGAAAAAACATTATATGCACCAGGCAAGAAAAACAGAATAAAAGAAAGTATCTTGTGTTTGGAAGCCATGAGTACTGGTGTACTGTTGCATTCTGAAGAGTACTGCAGAATTTGTATGTTACTAGTTCCCCTGAGAATATAATCTTTAAAATAAGAACCTCAGACCTTAGAAACAGTACTGACACCCTGGAAAAAATACGCTCTTGTTTGGCAATATTAGTGCTGCTCTGACACTGAAGCATTTTAATTGAGATTTAATAATTTGATTCAATTACAGAGCGGGAACCACATAATGATCTTCTCGATCAATATTAGATCCTATTATAGAGGAGAAAAAGATTCCTGGTATACAAGGGAATAAACAGAGAAGCGCACTCCTCCACACCAGTTGGAAACACCTTATCTGCTGCCACAATTAGGTCATTCAGCAGGGATGTTTTCCTTATTGAATGCCAAAAGTGTATTCTGTGTTTTCTTGTGTGCCTGAAGCCCTATCATAGAATTGTTTGCTCTTCCACAGTAACTTCTTCCTGTTTCAAACTCAGAAACATGCAGCAAATAGAGAACACTGGGGTCAGTTTCATGCTTTATAAGATCAGATTTTTGGAACTTCTCAAAATTCTGGCTTAGAACAGTAAAAAGCTGAAAAATCCTCAAAGGGACCTTATGGATAATTCATTAAATGTGTATGTAGTGGTCATTCTGCTTTGTTTGGTATGGGAAATGATGAAAGCATTTATGCAAAAATCAGATTTCCAGTCACATTTAAACTGGTTTTTACCAGGCTTACCTGTGCACTCACCTGCCTGGGTTCAGTTTTATTAGTCTGCACTTGCTGATGAGTCAAACTGTGTCTGAGGGATCTGTTGGATACAAAAGTAGGCTATCTTGTCGACTTAAAAGTTCCATAGTACTAGATTGTTAATGTTGTATCATCTACATGTATTTTTTGTGTTTTCATGTGTCACTTCAATAATGTGGTGAGCAGCCACATGTGGAAGAAGGTGCTTAGAGAACTGCTTCTGGAAATTGTTCTCCAAATGCCTCTCGAGACCTTGTGCTAAAGAAGCAAATGTTGTCTATCTTCTCCAACAATGCTATTATTGAAGTCCCAATCTCCACATCGCATCAGCTCATAGTCAACCTAGTGAATCCGTGAAAAATCCGTAGAAATAATGCAAATCTTTTTGGTCAACTTTTTCTTTCTGACAGATCCTTTCTTTCCTTCGTGAATAAAATTAATGAAGTTTAGAGGAATTATTTGCTTTCATGATGATAAAGCTGTGCTTGGGAGAAGAATAATAGCTTATCTTGATGAATTTTAGATGTTCTTTTAAGAAATACTGAAAATAAAATCTTCATATGTTCAGTGATCTTAGTTCTGGAAGACTATCTGAGAGGGGGATTGTCAAAGTCTTTGTAAGGAAATGATAGAACACGAGCATTCTTGAAGATTGCCTTTAATGAAGTATCTTTCTTATATGGATTAAAAAAACCTGCGAAATGTTCCTTAACTTTTAACTGGATCTCTGAGCTTTTTCTTAATCGCAGAATCAGAGGTTGGAAGGGGCTGGTGGAAGTCTAGTCCAACATCCTGCATTCAGCTCAACCTCCTTTTCCTTCTTGGCATTTTTGTCCACGTACCCTGGATACAGTGTCATGGTTGTATTGATGTCTTTCCTCAGGTTTTTTTGGTACTCAGTGAATATTGTGTCTTTGCCAGTTTTTATCTCTCTGCCATGGTACTGTGGTGTCCTGTAGTGACACGAACACTCCAAGTGTTATGTATGGAGGCCTTAGCACTTGAATACCTCCTGGAAAGATTGAAATTGCTCAGCTACTTCTTCTGTAGGAAGTACCGTAAAATATGCTTCTTGTTTAAATGAGGATTTATTTTATTGTAATTCTAAAAATGTCGAAGGTTTTTGAAACAAAAATTACTACTTCCATATTTACTGTGTGTAAACAAGAGCTATGGATACATCCAGGGAACTTGAAAACACCAAGCGTCTGTCCAGTTACTTACACTCATCATCATCAGTTATCTGTGAACACCTCCCTGTCTTAGTTAAGAGGTTGAGTGACTTGACTTTCTCTCCATCCCCAGTAGCTCTCCTTCCATTTTCCTGCAGTTTAGCATCTGGTTGTCAACAATGTCTCACCTAAAATAAATGTCAGTCGACTTCTGCATGAATGATAAAATTGGCTAGGTGTTAGGTAACAGATTTCTTGCCTTCTAGTATACAATGAAAAGAGATTAAGGCAAATAATGTTGAGGCTCTGAAGACATTATTCTTGAATGTTGTGCAGACTACTTCCTTGTGCTAAGACTGGAAGATTTCTTATTTGCTGCTAATATTAGGGTATTTGCTAGTAAGGTCAGCATATACACAGCCATTTATGCGGTAGGCTATTCTGTGTGTGCTTGCTCATTCTGTATCCGCTGCTCGTTTCTAGCGCTGCATGGAGATCTCTGTCTGGGAATGAGATGCAGCTCTGCTTCCTTGCCACGCTGCTCCCTTGTGCTTTCCCACTGACCTTTCTCTTGTCTCCGTGCTGCTTTCTTGGTGGTTCTGCATACCTGGAATGTGCTTTCTGCTCATCGTCGCCATTCTGTCATCCCTTATATTTTATGAGGTACCTCTTATATTCTCTGTCCTGTTGTCCCGGACTTATTTCTTATCAACTTTTGACATTCTGGAAATTCCCATACTTGGTGAAGAATCTGCAAAGACATGACCAGTCTGTTCCTGTTTGCTCAATGGCTTGGTTTTGTTTCTTTTTTTTTCCTTCATATTTGGTCTTATTAATAGAATACTGAATAGTTACTGCATTTGAAATATTGTTTGTTTCCTATGATTCCTGTTTTTTTAAAGAAAGTTCATCTTTGTTGGTGTTTGACACCTTTCATCAGCTTAGTCAAGAAGATTTCCAGTGTTCCAGGAAACCATTAATTTCTTAGGACACTATTACTATTTTTCAATGAAAGATTTCTTCATTCACTTTGCATGTACACCAATACAAAGGTGTGTTACTGTCAAATTTGTGATGTTTTCTAGAAACAAGTGCAGTCTTGAATTCTGTGCTCTCGAACTTCCATGAAATTAGTGAAGCTGGAAGTTTTTAAATAACAAGATATACTTTTGTTCAGATCTTTGTGGAAACGGTGGGCAATGGTTATTTTAGTTTCTTAGTGAATCTCAGTGTTGTCCTTTGAATCTCTCGTTCTCCTGAAGCTTATTGCTTGATATTTGATAAAGATGGTCTGTGATATGTCTTATTCTGAAGAGATCCATTATGTGAGAAGTTCTGAGGATAACTTGCTAAGACACAGTGAAGAATCCTTCCAACAAAGCTTTTTTTTCCCATTTAAAATTTTTACTTCTGATATTTTTTTTTTAGTCAATAGTCACAATACCCAAAACTTCTCATTTTGGTGGAAGTAATTTTTTTTTTGTAGTGTTTTAGTGACTTAACTGTTTACTAATACTAAATTTTGCTTTGTCCCTCACGGTTTAAGCTTTCTGTTACATGTTTCCTTTGCAAAATGAACAGAAATTGTTTTTGATTTCTTATTCTCCAAAATCAATAACAAAATATTGCTGGAGAAGTGTCACACAGATAAAGGAGCTGAACAGCATGTATGATATTATAAGTAACTTGAAGATTCCAAGTAGGCAGAAAACAAAATGATTTTGTATGCATTTATCTCAGTTTTCATTGAACTGTTGATGTATTATTGCTAGCAGGAATATTTTACTTCATTAGGTAACAAACCATTGTTATTCATTGGACAACCTTCCAAAAATCTTTGTAATTAATGAACTGACTTCTTCAGTCTGTGGCAGTAAATTTTGCACATAATAACAAATTTTAGCACATTGCCTCTATAGGCATCTGTTTAGAATCATAGAATCATTTCGGTTGGAAGAGACCCCTCAGGATCATCGAGTCCAACCATAACCTAACTCTGGCACTAAACCATGTCCCTAACAACCTTGTCTAAACACCTTTTAAACACCTCCAGGGATGGTGACTCTACCAGTGCCCTGGGCAGCCTGTTCCAGTGCCTGACAACCCTTTTCATGAAGAAATGTTTCCTAATATCCAATCTAAACCTTCCCTGGAGCAACCTGAGGCCATTTCCTCTTGTCCTCTCACTTGCTACTTGGGAGAAGAGACCAACCCCCTCCATGCTACAGCCTCCTTTCAGGCAGTTGCAGACAGCGACAAGGTCTCCCCTCAGCCTCTTTTTCTCCAGGCTGAACAGCCCCAGCTCCCTCAGCTGCTCCTCATCAGATTTGTGCTCCAGACCCCTCACCAGCTCCATCACCCTTCTCTGAATTCTCTCCTCAGTGTCTTTCTTATGATGAGGGGCCTGGAGGTGGGGCCTCAGCAGCGCCAAGTACAGTGGCACAATCACTTCTCTAAAAAAAGGAAAAGGAAGGAAAGCATTTGGATTTTAGGTAGCTAAAAGTTAGTTCAGATAATCTCGCAAGTACCTGCTGTTTACTCTGCATCAGCTGTACAGAGCTTTGTTGCCAAGCACCATGAGGCTCACAGGTAAGGTAGCACACCTATGCAGTGCCATGACTTTAGAAATTAATTCAGAAAAGATAGCCAGCTCTCTTGTGGCCATCCGGAGCTGGGGCTGAAGACTGCAGCTGGGCAGGTGTGTGGTATTTTTTTAAGGAGAATATTTGCTCTTAATAAAATGACTTCTGACTGAGAGTCTGGTAGACATGCTCTGGCAAACTGAACTGCAGCAGTTTAAGACGTTAAACTCAACTGTCTTGCCAGAGTTTGCCTTATTTACAAGGCAGCAGGATGTGTCTAATGTTTTTTTCATAATCCAGTAGCTGAAGCATCGGTGTGGCTACACTGCAAGACACATCAGACACCTGATCGATCAGACAAATTATTTTTCAGCTAAATCTGTTTTCTGACTTGTCTTAGTGCATGACCATACACATGCTAATTCCTGCTGAAGGGAAGGGTAAGAATATGTAGTCAGAGGCCATCCATAGCAATAAGTAAAAAAAATCACTTTGGAATTGCCTGTGCGTTGTGACCCACTGTGATTAAGAAATTGAGACACTCAAATTCCTCTGCCCTGACCAACAGACTCTGCTGCTTCTAAACACTGCTAAATAAAACAAAGTTTTGTCAAAGCATCAGGAATTTCAGCTTAGAGTTGGATGTTCTGTAGAAATTGTAGAGATGTTCCTTGACCTAATTATTATTTAAGTCTTTAGTATTTCTGATGAGCAGTGCACTAAGGTAGTACTTTGAAGACCGCCTAGCAAATGTGAGCATGACTGGACATCAGTAGGAAGCACTATTGAGAGGGAGTCCTGTTTGGCTGGGTTTGGGGGGTGTGAAGGGTATGTTGGCTCCCATCAAAATATACAAAATGCGGAATTCAACCAGTTATACTGCAACAGTAACATTGACGATGTTCAGTCATCTTGGGAACTAGGTGCTTTAACTATTTCTCGGCTTCTGAAATAGTATAGCTTCATTCCTTATTGAAAACCATAGATCTAAGTGAAACTAATAGTTTGTCTGGCAAGAGGTGTAGAATTTGTTTCACGCTTGGTTAAAGTGAGAAATGCTGAGCATAGATAGCTAGAAGATACACAGTAGGAAAGATACTTGTATTATATGAGTAAATAGAGAAAGAATTCAGAAGCTGTGATGCCAGTTGCAGCACCTTAACTTTACAGATTAACAAAATAATTTTATTGCTTGTTTGTGAATGTAGATCTTTTTAGATAAATACTCTGTCTGAAAGTCTAGAGAGTAAATGAGATCTGCACCCCTTGCCTTTTGTCTGTTTTTTGTGCCCCTAACTGCTTCAGGACACAGTGTGTCTGTACAAGCTGTAGCTCACTGCAGTGCATTTCCGAGTCCCTGGTGCTGCTTGCGTTTGCAAATCTCGATCTCAGAAGGGCTGCTAAAGCAACTGGTCAGCAGAAGGTGCGAGTCACGTTGTCCTGAGTACTAGATGGCCGTGAAGAGCAGCATTTGCTGGAACTGAACACGAATTGGCAGAGGGACTGGAGGGGGCACGTACCTGCCTGATGGGTGCTCTGAGACCCTGCGCTGGGCCAGGGCCAGCGAGAGGAGGATGAAGCGGTGGCTCAGCAAAGGGCTGCAAAACCAGACAAGAAGCCAGACTTTACCGACCAATGTCTATTCCAATTTATGCTGCCTTATCTGTGCTTGCAATGCTCTGCATAGCACTGTGATTTTGCAAAATGTGTACAATACAATTAATTACCACTCTGTCAGCATCACCTCTTGAATTAATTTTGCTGGGTTTTGTGATTGCCACACTGAATGATTTGTGCTTCTCCCTTCACTAATTGCATAACTCCTCATTGCTGAATCCATTTGTCTTCATCTGTCCGTGTGTTTTTGCTGTGTGTTTTGTACATATGCTCTAACTTTCTGGCCCTCAAACAAGAAGTTAAATACTTAATCTGAAGAAACAACTGGTGCTGAAACTGCCCATAAGTGTCGTGGTCTCCTCTTCGCCCTAACACTTCTCTCGCATCCTGGTGTAGCCCGTGGATTGTGTGATAGTTGAGCAATGTTTGGGGGCAGAAATGTTACAATTGGCCCTTATAAAGTAAATTTACCATTTAAAAAAAAATATAAGGATATATCAGTTCAAGTTGAGTAGCATATCTTGTGTTTAACACAGTAAGAATATGAGACGTGAGTTGCACGATGGAGACTTTTAACCTTTCCTCAAAAGCACAATGAAGATAAAAACATTCTGCGAAGAGTAATTTTATAAAGTTAATTTGGACATGGTGTAAGTGACCTGGAACTTCATGTAAAACTTAATGTATACGCAATCAAAAAAAAAAAAAATGTGGTCAGCCAGATAACTTATACAATACTGACCTTATTTTAAAAATTGTTTTGCTTAAGGAGATGACAGACCATTTTGGTCACTTATATGCAATAATCAAAATTCAACTTTTGTGTTAACAATAGGAATGCTAAGCTTTTATTTTCCCAGAGATACTTAAAAAAAAGTGTGAGATACAAAAATAGGATGAGATCAAGTTGTAGAAATCTAAGCCAGGATTTTGTCATGGTTTTATTTTTGCCTCCAGACTTTAAATACTTCTAATAAAGGATATATTTTAAAGGGTGAACTAAAAGCCTAGAGTTCACATTGCTCTCTTTGGAGCTGGGAGGGGCTTGTACACTCCCATACATTGTTTTTTAAGTATAGAAAGCACAAAACGTTTTTATTGAAAATGAGTTTTATAAGGAAGAAGAAATAAAAGGATCATTCTTCAAGCAACACAATTTTGGTTTCTATTACATGCACCTTCTGGGAAAAATAGTCTTAATACACTCTGTAGGGTTTGTAAAACCTTTGTTTATCTTATGGAATGGTTAAAAATTGCTCTCTATTTGTTTCTGAATAGGTTGTCTTTTTTGGTAATTCCTTTTTCTTTCAGACTTCCAGATTGACATAAATTTATTACTTGAATGAGTAATGAAATAACATTCGTTCTAGGGGGAAGTGCTGTAGTTCTGCCTCCTGAATAAGGAACATTAATGCTACTTACAAATAGTTAAAAATAGTTGTCGTTTTGCACTTTTAGCACTGTTGTTGCTGAAACAAGGATCAAAGTAGTACTACGATTAAAAATATCTTTTTTTCTCTGTGTTGTGCGTGCCAAAGAATAGGCAAAATAAAATTCTCTCTCCAGGTTTAATACATTTCTTTTGAGTGGGCCTTCAGTGAAGTGTGATTTTTCTTATTTAGCTGGCTAGTATCTGAGCTACATTTATCTTTACTATACTTACCTACTGGCTTATGTTCATAAATTGATGAAACTTCAATCTCACCTACTTTCTAAGAATTTAGAAAATACGAAGGTAGCTCCCATTTTTCCACATAGGTTATTTTCTTCACGTATGGAAGAGAAATTGGTGGTGGAGGGTTTTTTGTTGCTTTTCAACCGGGGACCCAGAGGGATTTTTCTTTTCTCCTTTCTTCCTCCCCCGCCCCCCAATTGCATTTGCTTTGCTTTTTCCTGCATGTATATGGCTGACATGACTGACAGAAGTTTGTAAACTTATCTGTGGAGTAATACCTCGTTATATAGTCTTTGCACTTGGTTTTATTACATAAGCAAATGAAAATCATGTGGATAAGCCTATAGAAATGATTAAAAGGTGCCTACAATCCTAAGATCTCAAAATGGGGAGGAGTATTATTGCTATTTCTTAGAACAGTGGCCACATGAGTGGTGGTGAGCAGAGGACTGGATTTACTTGGAGTAGGCAGTTGGGTGTGATGAACACAAAAACCAGTGGTACGTTTGTACACTTTCTGCAGAGGTCTAATCAACTGGAATGAGAAAACCTTATAGTACAAGACATGAAATGGTATTAAAGGAATATGCAGAATAATTATCCACAGGAATGGGAGTGAAGCATATGCTGATTAGAAAAGGAAAAAAAAAAAACAGGTGGTAGGGAAGCATTCAAGATATGGTGCAATCTGCTGGAAAGTAAAATAACCTTAGATATTTTTTAAAAGAAAATAACTTTGAAGAAGAATTGGAAAAATATTATTTTTTGTATATTAAAAGTCTACAGTAGTCCTTAGGCTTATAACTGAGAATGGATGAAGACCTCATATTATACAAGTGAGAATTATTGAGTATTGTCAAGACTGACAAGATTTGTTTTGCCTGAGATGAGCTTCCCAGGCACAGCCTAGAAATCACATACTGCTAATAATGGTAACAAGAGAGTCAGTAGATTTCTTTACCAGTCTCTACATTAACAGAGCACAGACTTGGTGAGCCATTGATGATGTTTTAATAGAGTTGCTTGAAGCAAATTATTGTATTTTTCATATGTGTAACTCATGTTTAAAAAGGGAGAGAGGGAGCACTGGAAATTACATAAAATGCTGCTTATCTCCACCCACCTTTGATTTTGTGTATTTCATGTTAAAACTTATTTTCATTAAATAGTAATGACAAGCTTTATGGATGGATTGATTCAAGTTGGTACACAGGCAGATGCGTAAAATACGAATGTAATCTAGGTTTGTAATTTTCAGAAGTGCAGTGTCTTAGTTTTACTAAGAAATTACTGAGGATTTGAAGAGCTTTTAAGATTTACATGTGAGACAAATCACTGATCCGATCTGTCAGAAATTTCAAAATGCATGACTCAAACAGGAAGAGTGAATGGGAACTTGTAGGGAAAGACTTGACGCTTAGCTGAATGAAGCAGCAAGGTAAAAAGGAAACCAGGGACTTAAACAGAACTTAAAAGAAATGGAGAAAAAGTGCTAATCAGCAGAGCTAGACAGATGTATCTTAGGGGTCAGATAATGTTAACAATTCTTTTTTTGGTCCTAAGAACAGACTTAGCAAAAGGATATTGAAGTGAACTAGAAAAGTTTTATGTAAACATACAGATATTTATAGCCGTAAATACATTTACAGTGAAGTCTCTGTAGTACTGGGCCTGACTGGTGGAAAATTCATTGTCATTGAAGCCAGTAAAAATTCTTGCTTTGTCTTCAGAAACTTAATTTCATTTAAATCTTGTAACTGGAAACAGTAAAAGCATCAATTACCTGTAATGTTACGTGTTTATGTGTCTGAAAAGTGCATTCAAATGCCTAACACGATCTTTTTTCTCCTCCTCACCTGTTGTAGGAATTGGCTCTCCGTAGCCAGCTTCCCACAATGGAACAAGATGGTGGATCTCAAAATCCCGTGTCATCTCCTGGAATGTCTCAGGAACTGAGAACGATGACTACGAATAGTTCTGATCCCTTTCTTAACAGGTTTGTAGGGGTAGCTACTAGAAGGGAAAGAAACTGATTTAAAATTCTGTTTGGTACATGTAATAGTTTATTTTGAACATCTGTCTGTGCCAAAAGCCACAGCTGTAAATGAATCTTTCCTTAAATGGCAAGTCTAGTAAAAGTTGAGGATTAAAAGCTGTCTCCTGTGGGAGGAAGTAGTCTGTTCAGACTTGTAGGAAGGTTTTTATTCAAAGTCATAACATGTTTGCCTCTGCATAATCTGTTGACTAACAGTCATTTCAAATTACTGACTCAGAAGAATTTGTGAATAGCTCTCTATGAGATCAAATGGACTGTGAGGCACATTCAGGACTACACCTTGAGGTTCATTTTAAGGTTTCTCCATTCACCCCTCCCCTCCACTTCAGGTATTTAATTTCGCAGTATTTTTACTCTGTTAATGTTAGGTCTGCAAATAGTGGCATGTTTCATTTTAAATGCTGTATTATTTTAAAGTGAGTCTTTTCATTCAGGATTTAGAATTTTGCAGTATAGACTAGTCTTTTTCATATAATGTTTTCCTTAATCCCTCTGAGTTGGAGTATTTGTTTTGTTGGAAATACTGTTCTAATTTCAGCTTGCACATGCTTCACACAAACCATTATAACTTTGGAGAAACTGCTGCATCTTGAGAGAAGTCATATCTGTATTTTTTGCTTAGCGTGCTGGAAAGACAAGGTGAAAACAGTAAAACAGTCAAATCTCAAGCCATGTAAACTTTTAATTAATGGAGTAAAAATCTCCTAATGTTTCAGCAGTATTAAGTAGTTAAGTTGGAGGAGTTAATTTTGTAGTTCTTCATTGGAAGAACTTCATGATATCAGCATTCTAAGCTGATATCAACTCAGTATCCCCTACCATAAAAGAGAAAAATTATTCTGTCAGAGTTCATCACTACTTTTCTGCCTTACCTCGAAATGTTAGTCTAACTTTAGGATGCTTACTGTAAATGCTTATGAAGTATTACAACATGCTCATCCTTTTCTTTAATGATACTTTATATACTTGTGGAAAAGCCCATAAAATTAATCTTCCAATGGTTTTTGCCACCAATACAGTTTCAAACATGCTCATAAAGCAAGAAGTCCACATCATGTTAAAACTGGTGTGATTTTGGAGTAGGGCAAACTTAAATACCTGCTGTAATTTTAGATACTGAAAATTGTTAAAATCTTTGTAAACCTTTGCCGCAATTATAAATCCTTTCCCGTATTCTTCTAAAAAACTTGATGTTGCTGATCTCTTACACTTAGGTTCTTCATCCATAAAGATGTACTGGCGTTGTATGTAACTTTTCCAGTTATTGATATTCCATCAGCTCAGCCTACATTTGTTTTGTTTTCTGCCTTTTCCAGCAGACTTCTCCATCATTTCATATCCTCACTGTATTTCTCAAAATTAGTAAAGTTCAGTGGATATGAAGGATATGTTCTTGCATCATCTTGCCAGTGGAACCTGTTGTCATTCATATAGCTTAGGTGATGTAAATAACATCTGTTGCTCTTAGACTTTTTCTCTCTCTGCATGAAGTATTGTCTGTGCTATCAAGGTACCCAGTGCTTTTCACATATATATATATAAAAACTTCCTAAGGATGTAAGTAGTGTTTCCATGTTTTGGGTCAGCCCTTCACGAAGACTTGTCTCCTACACAGACAAATCTGATTAGAAAAGTTTTTGTTAGAGGGAGGGATTTTCCTCCATGGAATTCATGCTGGAATCTGGTGTGAGCCTTAACTGTGCTGGCTCTGTCCCAAGGAATAAAAAGGACAAGAAATCTTAAAACTGACCTGCTGTCCTATGAGAAGCTTATGTCAATAGAAAATGGCCTTGATGTGTTATAGTAACACCATAGCTTAGAATACTGTTGCCGTCATATGTTTAGCGCAGGCATATTTTGAAATTTGTTCTTAAGTGGTGTGGTGTCCTCCCATCTTCAAAACCTGTTTTCTGACCTGAAAGAACCGCAGGTTTCAAATGGTCATGGCAGTGGGCTAATGCAGTTTGTCCTTCGTGTATCTACATACATGAAATGATGCATCTTTACCTTTAATTAGAAACAGGAAGAAAGCTAGAAAGGAAAAATTCATGTTTGTAATTTTTGGCAGGTTGAGAATTAGCAAGGGCTGTTTACAGTAAAGCACAAAAAGTTACAGTTTGCCCCATTGCAAGTAGGTTTAACTATACTTTTTTGTAGCACTTACTGCAGGCAAATCTGTACCTCACTTGAGTTCAGAATATCTTAATTTCCATTTTGGTCTGAGCTTTGTCCCCTTCTAGGTAATTCTATGTACATCACTGCATTTAATTCTGACGTGTTAAACAGCCTATAAAAGAGGGCACTTTGCTGTTTCTGAGTTAGATACAGCAGTCCAATAGTTTTGACTTAAAGATCTCCTTTATGTCCCTTATGTTAAAGTTCAGACTTAAAGAAATGCTTCTTTCTGTCTTTATAGAGTATATAAAGTTCCTGGTGATACAGTCCTCCTAACTTTAGGTACCCAGGTTGGATATCCAGAGTTTAGATAGCAGATATTTTCCACTACATAATCAGAACATCCAAAAAGTCTTGGAAAACAATGCTACATTGGAGCAATTTGAGAAAAAGTGCAGTGGTGTTTTCATTTACATAGTCAATCTTCTGCTTGCTGTCTTCAGTATTTACCATCGTTGTGCTATGTTTTATTTTTTAAGTGGGACATGCAGCAATGCAGACTTCAGTGAATTATTTCACCTTTTGGTTTGCCACTCTGTTTATATATTTTTGTCTATTAGATTTATATTGGTAGTGATGGTAATTCTCTGTTTAACTCCTAAATATGGATTTCTTCTTTTGTATACACATATTTTAACAAGTAGTTGTTGAAGAAGCATCCACTCTATTTTGGGTAATGCAGTTCAATTGCATGCAGTAATTTTGGGTGGTGTGACTACCACATGAAGAAATCCTTGTTGAAGAAAGAGGAAACATGTCTTAAGGAGTGATTTGAAGAGAAGAGCTGGACATTCCAAGTGTGAGAGCAGCAGCCAAAAAAAAAGCCTTCTCAACGAGAGTGATTTAATTGAGCGTTCTCTCATTTCTGTTTTTAGTATATTGTCCCACAAAGTAAACCAGCATTTTTTTCACAAAAGTTTTGAATAGCTTAATTACTAGGATTGTTATCACATGTGTGGTGATACTATTTTAAAATCAATCTAGAAGAAGAGAAATATTTATGATTTAACTATAAAGAAATGTTTCTTTCTTGGATGGCAAAGATGTGTTTGTGAAAAACCTAATTGATGGCATTCTGTTTGCATCCGATGTTGAATAGCTGTTCAACCATCATCAGTTTGGTTCTTCATACTTGACAAAAAGGCATACACTACATATTTCAGGAGCACACTGCTTTGAAGGATCAGGTTGTCTTCAAGTGCAAATTTGAACAGTAAGTCAAGTTGATCTTCATTCAGCATTCAAGCTGGAAAATCAGTAAGGATTCTCAGTGAATGCTACCACAACCTGAAGAAATACAGATTTTGAAAATATTTTGCAAAGTTTGTATATTAAGAGAGGTAGGGGGGGCAAGGAATGGTCTCTTCCCACAGCTGTTTACGTAGGCTGCAGCTCCTGCCAGCAAACCTGCTTGGGCTCCTCCCCACAGGCCACAGCTCCAGCTGTAGGGTAGTTCCAACTATAGCTCATATCTGTAACAGTAGCGACCTAAAAGTAGACTTCAGTGGTTGATAAAATGAGGAGAAATGTTTAGAAATGTATTTTTAATCCTCATAGAGGCGTGAAAGGGTACGCCATTATCATTTTTATAATCATTAGGGACTATCTCTGACACGCTTCTAATTTTTTTTAGTTATAAGTAGGTGTGAAAAGTTTAAAACTATGCGGAACACAGGCTGCTTAAGTATGCTCTCATCAAGTTTAAATTGAATCTAAATAATATAGTTTTAATTGGAAAAGGTCTACATAAAATAAAACCTGGGTGTCTCACAAAGGTTTCAGTTTTTGTTAGAATAGAGCATTTCTCATGACAGCAGTGTTTTCAAAGCCCGTGAATTGGTTCAAAACCAAGCATTTATTTGAATTTCTTCATTACCCTACCCTCATTTTTTACTCCCTTCTATTACAGTGGAACATATCACTCCAGAGATGAAAGCACAGACAGTGGACTCAGCATGAGCAGCTATAGTGTACCCAGAACCCCCGATGACTTCCTGAACAGCGTTGATGAGATGGATACAGGTTTGTTTTTGTTTACATCCTTAGTGCGTGTTTTCCAAATATACTTGTGTCCATCAAATGCTCAGCCGCTTTGCAATGAAAAGAAGCAACTTTGAGGAGCTGTAATACTTTTCACATTGTTGTTCTACCCTCTATTTCTATAATAGAAATATTATAGTTAGATTTGTTCAAAACATACTTGTAATCAACTCTGTTGGGAGGATGGGGGATTGCTCATAAGTAGCATCGCTCCTGTTGTTATATGGAATTTGAGTGTCCGTTTGCTTTTTTAAGTAATGTTGTTTGTCCAGAGCTAAGAATAGTACCTTACCCAGTGTTGCTAATATTGCTCCAAAACAATATTTGACTCAGTATTGTCTTTTAAGCATAAAAATTAAAATATACTAAATGACATCAAAGATCAGTAGAGATTTGGGTCAGCAGGTGAAAAGGTTGAAACGAAGGCATGCTCTTTGTAGTTCTGCATGCAGTCAAATCGTCTTTGGGTTTTGTAATGGATTTCTATGAATCATGTTGCTTGTGTGATGCAAGAGATTCAGGATTAACCTTTAACCAGTTGTCCTGGTAAAATGTGGGTTTGGTACTTCAAGCATATTTAATATCCGTCTTGCTTTGTGTTATAACTAGGTGACAGTATCAGCCAAAGTAACATACCGTCCCATCAGAACCGTTTCCCAGACTACCTTGAAGCCATTCCAGGGACAAATGTGGACCTTGGGACACTGGAAGGAGATGGGATGAATATAGAAGGAGAAGAACTGATGCCAAGTCTGCAAGAGGCTTTGAGCTCTGACATCCTTAATGACATGGAATCTGTCTTGGCAGCCACCAAGCTAGATAAAGAGAGTTTTCTTACTTGGTTATAGGGGCCTCAGGGAGACTGAATTCTAAATCTGTGAAGGATCTAAGGAGAATAGGACATCTGTATCTGAAGTTCAGAACAAGCCAGTGTGGCACACTTTGGCTTGTGTTCAGAAAAAGTAAATGAACAAATATTCAACAAGATTATTTCATTTTGCTCTTCCTTGTCCGTCGCTGCTGTTATATATTGCTGACTTTTTTCCACAGTTGACTCTGAAGAACAGACATCTTGATCTTTTTCTATTGCTGTTGCAACTACTGTTCAAGGGGGGTGGGGAGGGATGATGAGCCTACTTGGATGACAAATGCCATTCCTTCTGTCCTAGTGTGCGCTTGCGTATCATTTTATCTAAATACTCAGATTTGAGAGTTAATTTCTGCATGTCACTGCTTGTAGTTTGCTCAGCTAGTTGTCTCCTGCTGCCTGTGGCAAGTGGTAAAACACGACATACTGAGGTGACAAGCCAAAAATGATGTATCTGGTCAAAAGAAGTCAATACTGATTTGGAGAAATGACTTAAAGGAGGGCTGAAGACTGTTTGGCATTAAGTGTTTCTACTAGTAGCTCTTTCATTAGTCACAAAGTGCTCTTGTTCATATTTTATGTTATAGTAAATCATGAGTCATTTTACATAGAAACATATATGAACTTTGTTGCCACATATTCTAGCCTAACTTTTGTTTGTCAAAAATAGTTTGATTATTTTTGTTAGTTGGTTTAACTGTAGCTGTAGGATGGGAGGTGATTATAGGTGTTCTTTTTTTAAAAAAATAGTGAAATCTAAGGGTTTTTTTCTGATTTCACATAGTCTTATTTAAATCTGAATTGTCTGCTTTTTTATACTTAAAACATGCCTATTGTAGCCTGATAAGCTAGTGAGTACATAAACCAGTATGTTTTGCCTGTAACTTTTTTATTTTTTTAAAGGCTAGCTTTGAATGTAATCCTTAGAATTCATGACCAGTGGCTTATTTTTCATGTTTATTTGCAACATTTTGAATTAGAATCTGATGGCAGCAATGTAAAAGTTAGAATCCTAACTGTCATATGGACAATTGTTAAATGCATTTTAAAGTAGCAGAAACCATTTTAAAATGACAGATGCATTTAATCTCTCTTCTGATTTTCAGTTTTGATAACTAAGCAAGTTTTGATTTTAAAGTCATTAATGGGAAAAAAACTTTTAAAAAGTTTCTCTTAAGTTAACATGGAAAAAGTCTGAACTATTAATATTGCTCTAAGTTGCAATGAAAAGGCTAGAACACCAAAAAAAAAAAAATCCTCAAGAAAAAACTCAGAAGTATAATAGTTATCAAGTTCTGTTTGGTGAAAAATAAGCCCTGGACACTATATGTAGAAGAATGTAAAGATATGTGTTAGATGGTGACATGAGCAGGTAATGAAGTGTATATTAGTAGTAGAGCTTAGCATGGGGTAGAGGAGAATATGAATTATCTTTATTTTAACAGGAAAAGGTGTATCACTAAGTTGTCTGCAGGAGTCGACACAGTTTCCAAAGAGTATTTTTAAATGAACAAAACGAGCATGAATCAAACTTTCAGTATAAGCTATGAAGTTTTGTCGGGCTCTGTGTTGTGTTTTTTTTTTTTTTTTTTTGGTCTGATGAAAAATAGTGTCACCAGTTAACACCTCTATAATTAAGGGCCTGTCACCATTCTCAACGTGAGCCTTTATTTTCAAGGGTGTATAACATGACGATAAAGACACTCTAAGTGTGAAACTTGGTTTTGAAAAAAATCTCAGCTAGCAGGGACTTCTCCTGGGGAGAGATTTTTGGAGGATTTTTTGTGGGTTTTTTTAAGACTGATTATTTTTCAAGTTAGGAATGAATCAGCAAAATGAGAAAAACCCATATTATTATTATCATTTGCATTTTTTTATTCTTCAGAAATAGTTTTGTTTTAGGATAATGTAGAGAATGAAAACTCTGAACCAAGTCTCATTTTAAAAACTGAAGCAGCAGAGGCAGAGATTTGAAATTTGCCACTATAAATGCACATTTACTACTTTATGTAAGGATATTAGTGTTTGAAATACACAATTATTTTGTGGCTTGTTATGGAATACAGGCAGGTTTTAAAATATCAATTTTCTGAACACATCCATAATAACAAATATATTCTGCTACACCAATAATTCAACGATTAATAGGCCACTTATATTGTGCAATGACACAGTAGCTCCTAAAGCGGTATATTGTGTCCAAGATAGGGATTTTAGTAGCATTTTTACAATTTCATTATGAATTCTTCTCTCTTCTTCCCTTCAGGAAAAGAAGACACTAAGTTGTTATAACTTGAATGGTCTGACATAAAACCACAACAGCAAGGAAATTCCGAGCTGATTCCAGTGTAGTTGTCTCCCGCGGTTGTATCCAGGTGTAACAGCACACCCCATGCACTGAGTGCAAACTCCTGACATGCTGTACCTTGCTACAACAGGGATGAGTACAAAACAATTTTCTTTCCTTGCTTTTGTGCGTTTGTCACAGCTTTAATATTTGAATGTTTTCTTCTCATTGTAGAAACACTACATGGTTTATACTGTATTTGGGTAGCACTGCTTAGGGTAGATACTGACAAACTGGGAATTCTTGAACTGCTCTAACATGAATTATGTTTTGTGATACTTATTTTAATTACTGATTTTAATACATTTCCGTTCTCTCATTTATTAGGAAACATACCATAGAAATGGAAATGCTGTACTGTTGGCAGTCAACGTTAATTTGGATTTTTTTTTTTTTTTTTTTTTTAGTTCCACAAATGCATTGTTTGATGAAGTGGTGAAAATTGTTTGAAATGCAAAAGCCTTTGGGGTAGTATTTTATACTGATGTATATATTGAAACAGAAATCATTGTAATAATTGTAACAGCTTTTAGTTATAAATACACTACAGGCAGACAGATGGGGCTGTACAGTTGTGTGCTGCTCAGCACCTGGGCAGGGCTGCTGCTTGGAAACGGGCTGCAGTGTCAGCAACCATACGGATCAAATGTTGTACCATTCAGTGTTGGCGCTCACCAATGCAAAAGGAGAAGAGACGATTTCAACGTGGTTAACACTACATAGCTTTCACACATCTGGTAAATTAGTACTAAAGTGACCTTTTCACTTACAAGCATGTTTTTTTATACAAATTAACAGGTGTGCCTGTGTAAAATAATTTGTTTTCTGTATCCTGGAAAAAATACTCTCCACATTTAGAATGTTGTGTGTTAGAGAACTCTTAAATGCACCCTTGTCAAAAATTATATATATTAGTTACCAATGTTACTTTTAGATATGAGCATGACTGTAAGTTAGGTACTTAAGTACAATCTGTTACATTATTTTTCTTTATGTAATACTTTTTCAGTTGTTTTATTTGGTATAAATATATACTTTGTGCTTAAACATCTTTGTTTGTTTTTAACATTCGGTAGTATGTAAAGATACTGGTTTCCTTCAGTAACATGGATGCATTGAATTGTTGGAATTGCTGTTGTAGTATGTCTGTTCTCGTCCCCCTTGTCACAGCTTTTGTAGTCACAAACTCCACTCCTGCAAACGTTGTGTACAAGCTCACCCGAGAGACAGAGGAGTCCCACTGAAGTCAGTGAAGGCTTAAAGTGACCGTATGCATCTCTGTGTGTTTGCAGTAACGAAGAGACAGTGACTCTACTGAGCCTTGTACAGTTCGTGTAAAACAATATTTTAATTGTGCATGGCACTATAGCGAGAGCTGGTAACAGAACGTCTGTTATCTGCTCTAAGAAAGCATCACTTTTTGCAGATGTGCTTGCATTGTTCAGGATCTTCCCATGTAGCAAATACATTTTTGGCTAACTAAGTTTATACAATAATTTGTGGCAGAATATCAATAAAGACACACTATTTTCATTTTCAAGTTTTGACTTATGAATTGTGAAATATGCAGTGACATACCTTGAAAGTGTCTGAAGGTTTTAGTTTAAGAAATCTGACAGGATTCATTAATTTTGACCTTGCGTAAAACAAATTCTGAAAGGTGGTTTTTTTTAATGTAATGCAATTGGTGATGGCTCGTCATACACTATTTGCATCTTAGCAGCTCCAGAGTTACTACTGTTCAGCACTGAAACGTCTCAACCCTGTAAAATTCATCGCAGTTGTATGTTTTCTTAGTTACAGGTCCAGGGCTCGATGCTTCTATCAGTTTGTCTTTTGCTTGTGAGTTCGTAGTCAGGTTTAGTCACTCAGATCCTTTAAATTTAAACCTAACATCACACCTTGCACCTGGGGGCAGAAAGCCAGCGCGTGACAAGGCACCAGTTCCATTTGCTGGTATCACTCTCCCATTTACGAGGTGGTGACACATTGCAAGCAGTTGAAGTACGAGTGACCTTCTGAGGCAGCCCTAAATAGACTGTTACAGCACAGCAGGAGATCTGGTCCAGGTGTTCCAGGCTCTCTTGGCAATTCTTTTTGAAATATTTTCAACACTTAGTTAAAAATAAGAACTAGTAGTTTCAGAGAGCTAGAAACAGCATTCTTCAAGGGAAGCTTTGAGTTGTCCCCATGCTACTGTGCAAGTTACCAGCTAAAAAAGCGTTTTTCACCTGGGATCGTTAACAAAATAATTATTTGGGGTCAGGCTATGATTTAGCTTCTCCTGTTCTGAAGATCCATTTGGAGATAAAGTGAGGCCATCAATTTTATTTACAGCATCAGCACCTGTAGTTTATATGTTCCTGTTGAAGAGTAAGGGTGCGCATCTTGCCCCTTGTCGCCCCTTATTATTGCTAACAATAGTTATCCACACCTCAGAATTTAATGTCATCAAAATAGGATGACATCTGTACAGCACGGGAAATCTTGGTTGATGTGAAATGGTAAAACCAACATTAAGGTACTACATTGTCTTTAGAAATAAGGCAGAGCTTTGTACCAGCGACCATATATCCAGTACTTCATGGCTCTTAAACAAAGAAGCCAGTCTGTTTAAAGAAAAAAAAAATGAGGAAGCATGTTGAATAAGAAACATATAAATACCAATACATCTGACAAATCTGCCTAATGGATTTTGTAGAAAAGTCACAATTTTTACTTCTGACATAACTCTTCTTTTTTCAACGCAACAGTTGTAACAGCAAGTGCTACAGATGTAGGCTGTTCTGGACAGGTATTATTTTCTCTATATGGGAATGAAGTTGGTCACTCTGATTATAGTATTTTCTAGATTAAACTGGCTTGTATTAGAACATGAGAGGCAAAGTAATTTTATTGGATTTTCCTGTCTTGTTATTAGCAAGTGAATTAAAAACAGGGGGAGAGGAGAGTCTAGAGCAGCCCAAGGGTTCTTCAATGTTATGCAGCAACAAAATCGAGGTACATAAAAACAGTGTGGTGTATCTTGCCTGAAATGCCCTTTCTCCTCCCTTATATGTTATTTCTGAGCTACTCTAGTGTGTTTTAAATTATTTGTCGTATTCACCATGTGCGACTTCTGCTTGTCCTAAAGAGGGGCAGCAGCACTAGGTGCTGTTGGTCCCCAAAGGACACCAGAGTTCCTCCTCTCCAGAATTCAGCTGCTGTCCTGTTTACAGTCTGTAATATTGTGCAGGAATCACAGTCTGGCTCCAAACAAGCCACGCAACCGCTATCACGGGATGGTTATTGGCAAGCACAATTTTCTGAAGGATGGTGGGTTCCTGTTCTGGTTTGACTTCCCCGAGACTGGAGAAGTTCAGCTTTTCTGTTCCATTACTTCGATTTCTGCAGCCACTGCCATGGCAGGGGCACGGAGTCCTCCCCATGCCACCTGGTCTGCTGTTTTTATTATTTTTTTTAAGCTGACAGTTTTATTCAGTGTTTCATTCATCGTTTCACTGTTAGGCATGCAAATACAATTGTCTCCGCTCCTTTGACTGACAAGTGACCCTTTTCAGACTTCACCAGGCGATATAATCCTTTCATACCCATCATCCGCTGTTGAAGAGCATGACCCAGAGGCTTCAGATAGGTCTGGCTGTAATTCTGAGCTTTCAACGTCCACAGTTAAAACAAGATACTGGTTGTATGGGTGTATGACAAAACCCCAGACCCACACTTCTAAAAAACTCCATGATTTAGGTGGTGATATCTCACAGCAAATGGCAGGAACTGTGAGATGCCTTCCAGTTAGACCTGTGGCCTCTGGTCTGCAGGGGCTGTGGTCAGCTGCCTAGTCCAAGAAGTTGCTGGCAAAGGCCAAGCCAGCGTGGCAGCCTTATGCTTGGTACCGGAGAGATTCAGATGGCTGCTCAGAACAGGTTCAGTGCCTGCGAAAGGTGACAACTGCTGGACTGGTTGAAGTTCCACTGCTGCTGCAGCCTGGACCTGTCACCACCTTCATCCCAGGTACCTCTGAACAGCTGCTTTAAAGCCCTGGCTTTTAGATTTATATACACCGGTATGTAAAACTGTGGCTTCCTTTATATCTTAATTTTGGGTTTTCACTTAAGACATGACTCTCCTTTTAAAGGTCTTTGTTGCTGTTAATGGCCTTTCAAGATCTTTCTGGAGTGCAAGATTAAAATAGCCTTTTGAGCATGAAGAAATGTTCAAGGGAAAGCTGAACTTACAAGGAGAAATACCCCAGAGTTTTCCCTAAAAGTATGTTTATTGTTAGACATTGAAACATGTACCTGGTTCCAGTTCAAAATAGCAAGAGAGAGGGAGATCATTCCTCTTTGCATTCTCAGCATTCTTATTCAAGTAGCAAGGAGTTTGACCCCCAGGCATTTAGCTCAGTCCTTAGAAGCACTTGATGAATTAAATCTGGAAATCCTTATACGGATATAGGTTCCTCTAAGAATTATATGAATGTGAAATGCACCAGCAGATCACTGAGAAATAGAAATTTCTCCTTGCAGCTTAGTGGCAAGAATGCTAGAAAACCTGTCAGCCAAACAGTAATATCGGTGTATGAATTCCTCTTACCCGCATGCTGGCCCCGACTTAGAAAATAAGCTGGTTTTACATGAAAATGCATGACTGGAATAAGGCTCAGGTTCCTTACAACTGCGATCTCTTGTCGGTGAAGTTTGCTGTTGTGGTATGTGGATTTTGCTTTTATTGTCACCTTGAAAATGCAGTAGTGAAGAGCGGTGAGGTCCGTGAGCAGAGGACAGAAGCCGGTCTGTACAGCTGCTGTGAGGCTGGAGCTTCTCAGCTGCTTCTGGAGATGTCTCGCTTCTAACAAAGTGGAGACGTCTGGTAGACTTGTCTCTTTGTGGTAACTGCCTTCACATTTGCTTGCGTTTTATTTTTAACGTGGCTGCCATCTAACAGATGACCACGTTATTGAAGCGAGTGCATTGGTGACAACTGCAACAAAGGGTAAAGGCGTGTTTTAAAATGCAGGCAGGGACACCCTAGCGGGTGGGCATTGCCCTGGGTGATGAGGACTGACCCTGCCTTGCAGTGGCTCAGCCGACTTTCTGCGTAGCCTTCAAGCGAGGTGTTTTGCCATTTCCCAGGACAGCTGTGGGGCACGGTTTTACTCGTGTCCTGGGAGCACTGAAACGCTAATGTCTGCAAAATGCTTTGAGGGTAAAGCATTATTTAAGTGCTTCCTATTAACTCATTCTCAACCTGTGCTATTTTGGGGGTCTTTTACTGAGTGACCTCACCACGTAAGAATGTAATTTTTGCAATGTAGTACAAGGTGCGCATCTGATTCTACTAGCTTAAGCTCATGTATGCATTACAGAAAGGCAGTACGTTAATGCACATCAAATGATAATTTTTACTGGCATGTAGACACAGTAGGAAGAGTGAACTGACTCAAGGTACCCTCTGCTCACCACATAACTTGAATTACCTGGTGTTTGGTGGAAGACAAGAGTGTATGGTTACCAATGACAGATTAATGTGCACCAGTTCTTCCTTCTCCGAAAACTTCTGTGCCTAAGTCCTTAGGTTTTTAGCTATTTTTCAGATTCAACTTTCCTATTGAGCTTTATCTGGTTTTCTTTCTGGGAAGCCAAAGTAACCTTTTAGGTGTAAAATTATGTTGATTAATTATCACAGAATCATAGAACAGTTTGGGTTGCAAGGTACCTTCAAAGGGCATCTGGTCCAACCCCCTGCCATGAGCAGGGACATCTTCACCCAGCTCAGGTTGCTCAGAGCCCCGTCCGGCCTGGCCTGGGATGTCTCCAGGGATGGGGCATCCACCACCTCTCTGGGCAACCTGGGCGAGGTTTCCACCACCCACATTGTAGAAAATTTCTTCCTCATGTTGGGTCTGATTATGAGTGGGAGGGGGGAAAAATCTTGCATCATTATACATATATGTGCATAAGAGTAATGCTGCATGCATTTGTGTGTGTATCTGTATATAGATGCACATTATATATAAACACTAATTTCCTACATAAGACAACTGAGGTTCTCACGAGCAGTATGATATTTACTCTAGGCTCATAGGGAAAAAAAAAAAGTGCCATCCCAGTTCTAAAGTCTGCATGGTGGTTGTTTATTTTTAAATCTACAGGGTTTTAGGTGTGATGTAGGACCATTTCAATCAGGGAACCAAAATGAATAACGAGAGAATGTGAATACACATGTGCTGCCTCTCAAGAAACCAATCTTGAGTAGTCATAGCATGCCATGTGCAAGTTAGTTTAGCTTTTTGGGACATAAAGACACCATGCACACACACACACACACACACACAAACAAACAAAAAAAACCACACCACACCAAAAAATCCCAAAACTAAAGGGGACGGGTAAGAGAAGATGGGCTGCCAGTCACTCCCCTCCTGTGAGAGTGTTTCTGTTGCGTTTAAGCTGCGCCAGAAGGGAGGTTGGCTTCGGGTAGGATTTGTCTATGCTGAAGTTTACCTTCGAGTTTAACGCAGAATCCACACTGAATCTCAGTACGTGCACATTCTGTAACTGCATAGTCGTGTATGCGCACACACAAAGAGGTGGGTATGTGTGACTAAGGAGACAGAGATCTGGTATATTATAGAGTAAAATGTTTACTCATGCAGCAGTTAGACTCCTAATGGTGCCTAATACAACTGAGTGCCGTGTCGCACTGATACACAGCACATACTGTGCTACTTGCTGGAGTTATTCTTTTAAACAGAGATTAAGATGTTTTTGGACTACTTCCTCATCCCCAAGATCCCATGACAGTTGCTGGGGTTTCTTTTGGTTTTGAAGATTTAAGCTGCCTCCATGGGTGGGCCTAGACTGTTTGCAAACCTGTTAACATGTGCAGTTATCCTGCACTCGAGTGTAACTATTTCTGTGCTACGACTTTGTTGCTTCCTATTTCTTTGGTAGAACAGTAGCACTGGAATATGAGATATCTAGGCATTTCAAGCCGATCCAGGGTGCTTTTGAAGTCAGAAGTCTTTGACCTTAGACTTTGAATCAGCCCTTTGGATTGCATGTTGTGCTTGCATAGGACCAAGGCTGCTACTGGAACAAAGAGGAGATTTTTATATCCCATAATAGCCAAAACTGAGTGCTCTAGCTGCTTCTAGCACTGACTCCAGTGGCCACTCTCTTAGGCTTTTTTTTTTTTTCTTTTTTTCCATTGTGCCATCTGTGAAAATGTACGATATAATTTCCATGCTGTTCAAATACTCTGATCTGATCAGGGATGTTTGCATGATATACATTTATATGTATTAATACATTCACATGTATTTGCGAATTCTATATAGAATAAACATACAAAATTTGGAGGAGCTGTGAGTGTGCTGTAAGACAAAACCAGCCAGTGTAGTGTTTGAAGAAAAAACAGGCAAACCAATAAAAACAGATACATGAGTATGCACTCCAGTAGAAACAGTCAACTACAAGAACTGAAGAATAGGAGCTGGTTGCTCAGTAGATAAAATTGCTTTTATGACTCAAGAGAACATAACAAAATTGATTGATCTGTCCATTTTTTGCTGTTATAAAAATGCATACGCTCGCGAGATGCACAAATGTGAATACAACAGACAGAGTAATTCTGTGTTGGTTTGTATTAGTGAGCAGCTGGAGTGCTGGGCAGCGTTTTGGGGCACAGCAATTGATGAAAGACGTGGACTGACGATGCTGCAGAGGAGAGTGCTGATGATGAGGGACATGTGAGAAGAAGAGTACGGTAGCTGGGCTGTTCATCAAGAGAAACAGTTGAAGCTGAACTTCAAGCAAAAAGCAACTGCTACTAAGAATGTGTTATCTGTGGTTCACAGGACAAGAGGTCATCAGGTTACTCTGCAGCAGGTACACGTAGGTCAGGAAAATCTTTTACTCTCTTGGGTGCTTTGTTGGGTGCCTGGGGAGGTTGTAGTAGCCCTGTCATGGAAGAATTCAAAGACGAAGTTAGATGAGCATCTCATAAATGGGGCAGAGCTGAGTGGCTGGGTGGTCTAGCTGACCACTGAGGTCCACTCCTGGGCACGACCTCCAAGAATTTGGGCCTGTTCGACCTAAAGCACTAGTTAGAAAATGCAGGATCCTAGAGATTCAGAGCAGCTGACCCCTTCCATCTGTGCTTCAACTGGTAACCCCTGTTGCCCCTGTAATTTGTTGTTAGCTAAGGTAAACAACCTCAGAAAGGTGCAATTTTGACTGTACCACTTCATCTGGTAATTCCTTACAATGGATGATCACACTAATGGTGTAAAAATGGAAAAAACAACAAACAAAACAAAGAAACTTGCTATATACATTTGTCCAGGTTTGGTTTCCAAACATTGGTTCTTTCTTTGCTTAAGAAGTCCTTTAGTAGCTGCTCTTTTCTCATATTGAAAATACTTACATGTTTTAATTAAGCTCAACTGCTTTAACGAACTGGACAAAACGTTTCCACTGTGGTAAAGGACGCTTTAGTGCTATCTGTCTTCTAACTAAATGTACTGCGTGTGTTCAATTAGGCTGTGAATTAACCCAGCTAGTTGAGTTTGAGTGTGGCCAAGATACAATAGATTGAGCACAGCTCCCACTTAGTAGGAGAAAAACCTCCTGCGGAGAAGCCAAATCATCCTGAAAATCATCCAGCCTTTGTAGAAAAGATGTATTTTTGGCTGAAACTCTAAGGGAACTACTGATGAGCTTGAAGCTAAGCCCAGATACCAGTCTTGGCAAAAACAAAAGCATCAAACTGGGTAAGAGGGGAAAAAATCCAGCCGAAGAAGTGTGTGGTCTTCTCTAATGGAACAGTCTTTTGCACGTTCTCCAGTGCAGAGCAGTGTGGTAAAAATGATGGCCTGCAGACTTATACATCATTTGTTTACTGGTATATATTTCCCGTAAGGGAGTGGCATATTTCCCACCCCCTTCACCTCAAAACTTTCTCTTTACAATATCTTTTGTTTTTCCTGCTGAGGAAGGTCTTCCTTGTAGTTGAATTTCCGCTGTTTGCAATTCTGCCCTTGAATAAATAAGCTTCATGAGACTTGAAAGAGTTGGTGTTGGTTTTTTTTTTTTAATATAAATCTGTTTGGGACTCTGAAGCAATTTTAGTAAGTTAAGATAAAATGCTCTGTGTTTGGCCCAGAGTCATTAAATAATTCACTGTACTTACTGCCAAGCAAGGACTATTTCATATGCTGTTTTCCTGGCTAAATTCCAATCTGGCTAATTCATGTGCCCACCTAAATTCCTCCTGCGTGTTTGAGTAGAGGAGATGATAGTCTTCACTTGCCTCTTTAAAACGCTCGTGCCCCATCTGGCTCGTGCCACCTGCCTTCCACAGGTGCCTGTTTCATAGCTGGGTAGGCGATCACCCCGATTATGTAAAATATTTCAGGCTCTCTCAGGATGAAAGGTGCTAAATGTATGCAAGTCATTTATTATTTTGCTCAGAGCCAGCTAGTTCTGCCTGAGCTGGACACATGCATGACTTGTTCTAACTTTTCCAAAACAGGTTTTAATGTGCACTAAACCCATTTGCCAGCCCTGCCGCGCTGCCTTTTGTTTCTAAATTTACCCTGTTGCACAGCTGATAGGGAGACAGGAAGCAATATATCTTGAAGCTTTCAGGAGACAGCCCCTCCCTGAAGATGTACTTCAGTGAACTAAACCTACATTGAACAACATGCAAGAGGTGGAGTTTCAAGCCCAGGCATGCCGGTTCGGGCGATACCATCAAAGAGTTTGTCGCTTCCTTCAGAAGTTCACTAGCGTTTTTTTCCCCCCCTTGAACGATTTTACTTTAAAACGCAGACAAGATGGCATTGCTGCCTCTCTCCTCCCTGCGTTGATGGGGTGGGACTTTGGGGAGTTTGGGATCAGCGATGTCAGCGCTGGAGCAGGCGAAGCAGCGCTTTGGTGAGCTTAGACTAGAGCTGTGGAGCTGGGAGTGGCTTTTGTTCGCCTCCCTTATCATTTTGGCACACGCCTGCAGAAGTATTGTCTCTCCCTCTCCTATTTTCGGATAGAGGGATGGGAACACTTTGTTCCCTTCAAGAAGCATTTGAGTCCAGTTAGCAGAGAGCTCCTCAGCACGCCATCCTGCTGAGGTCGTTAACCGTGTGGTGCCCAGCCCGCACCTGATGCCAGCAACCAAGACGCCTGATCTACCAAATGCACCGATTCTCTTGATTCCTTGGTACGGAAAATAAGAGGTTGAAAATATAGTCACTTTTATACAAACAAGCTTTTCTAGTTTGCTTTGCGTGGAAAGGCAAGCAGCAAACTCCGTCACTTGATACTTCTGACTAGTGACATAGTCACTGGTGCGTGGACGGGTGGGGGTATCGCACAGGATCACGAGCCAAACCCTGAACTGTCCCAGAGCCCAGGCTTAGGCAAACCTCCTCCCTTCACGTGCCTCACCTGTGAAATGGGTATAGTTAATTTGTTCTGCCTAGCGAGATGAGGCACACAGAAATCTGTAAGTCAGTCTCAGTACTGAAAAAAATGATTGTGAGGGTGTAAGCAAGCATGTAGTCATGCCCCGTACAATTACTTCAATGAGAGCACAGTCATTCATCTGTTATTTCCCACGAATTTTACTGATCCTGTAAAGCGACCTTAAAATGATTTTGCTGAAAGGTAAGTTGCTTGATTCATCCATTCAGTAGGTGCGTGGAGTCTCTACATCATTTCCAAAAGTATCATTACATTATCTGTGCCGTGATTCTTCAGTGGAGGGTGGGATGGCCAGGTGTCAGAAATGTATTGAAATCCCGTTCCCAGGGTCTAGTTCAATTATCAAAGCATGACCGTACTTAACACTTAAAGAACACTGAATTAAGTGCATCCTTCCAGAATATGGACAGATAAAAGCAAACATAGAGCCAGCTAAGCCAACATCCTTTTGGACAGCTATTGCTGTGCCATAAATTGCAAATTAATAATGCAATTATTGGTTTAGATCCTATTCTATTTTTCTGTCTGGGGGAAAAAAAATTACTTTGAAGCACAGCTGAGGGGGCATTAGGAGGTGCAGCCTCTAAAAGCGATTTCTCCATTTTGCTGGATTTTTTTTTCCCTGATTTATAGTAGGAATTCATTTATGTCTATTACTTTCAGATTGCTCCTTGGTTTTGGCTTTAAATAATGTAAGAGAATAGGTGAAGTTGATACCAGCAGAGCCCCCTCTCAGCAGACCTCGAGCTGTCCCCATGCCAGTGCAGGCCACATGTTTTCGGGTGGCTGAGTGAATCACCCTGATCATAAACCCGCAAATTGTACTTGTCTGCTGCAATTTTAAATAAGCTTGAGCTCTGCACAACATAATTAAGAGCTGTGACAGGGAACTCTAAACGTTGCTTCCAGCCTAAAGTAAATCACAGATCTGCATATGGGACCTCCAAGAAACTGAGCCCAGTTTTGCTTGATGAATACTTCTATGTTTTTAACCTTCCCTTTGCAGTGTAAATTCCTCCTTTGCCTTAAAAGATCTGGGAGGAACTGAAAAGTAAGCTGAATGCTTTGAACCACCCGTGTTCCTACCAGGGAGCCAAATATTCCAACAGCCTCTGTGCCTTGTACTCCTCTCAGCAGAGACCCCCAAAAACATAGGGGACTATATGTAAAACCTGGGATCTCCAGTCCCACTAGTGATTCGGTGACTCGGGCCCCAGCATCCTTGTCTGAGAAAGTCCTCGGAAACCCACGTGTCTGAAAGATCCTGTGCTGATGGGATTAACCCATTAAATCCAATAATAACATGGGTGCCCCCAGAGGGCAACGAAGCTGGTGAGGGGTCTGGAGCACAAGTGTGATGAGGAGCAGCTGAGGGAGCTGGGGCTGTTTAGCCTGCAGAAAGGAGGCTGAGGGGAGACCTTATTGCTGTCTGCAACTGCCTGAAAGGAGGTTGTAGCATGGAGGGGGTTGGTCTCTTCTCCCGAGTAACAAGTGATAGGATGAGAGGAGATCACCTCAAGTTGCACCAGGGAAGGTTCAGGTTGGATATTAGGAAACATTTCTTCATGGAAAGGGTTGTCAGGCACTGGAACAGGCTGCCCAGGGCACTGGTGGAGTCACCATCCCTGGAGGTGTTTAAAAGGTGTTTAGACAAGTTTCTTAGGGACATGGTTTAGTGGTGAACTTGACAGTGTGAGGTTAATGGCTGGACTTGATTTTAAAGATCTATGATTCTATGATTAAAAGGTGGTCTTCTGTGGCAGTGCTATGTCTGGGCAAGTGAACTTTTTTTTCAAGATACCCATATAGTTATAGGAAGGTCTGAAAAGAAGCGTGTGCTGAGAGACTTGGCTTGACGTGTTTGGAGAAATTACCAACTAACTCCTGCTGGTGAGATGGTCCTTGTGACATTAGTGCTGGAGAAACTGGCTATGAGAGTGGTTGCTCTCCAGCTGAAGCTGATTTCCATTATTTTGTGGCATTTGTGTGAGTAGCAGCTTTTAAGTTCATAGATGTCTGGGAAAAGAGTTCATAAACACCAGACTTGGGGTGAACTTTGCTGTTATCAGCTGGGAGAATCTCAGTTACTCCCTGATGGACAGAAGAAGCTAGGACTTCATCTCTTCTCCTTCACAATAAATGAACACTCTGAAACTTATAACTAATCTTTTTGTTTTGTGCTTTTTGGCCCTTCCCACTCTTTTTCTGGCCTAGCTCTGGTAATTTTTCCAAACCAAAGGAATTTGAAATGGATGCAGTCAATCCTGTCCTAAACAGTAGCCTTTCCCCTCCTTCTCCTGAACAGAATGGCTCCCTCAACCCATATTTATGGAAAACTGAGATAAATAAAACTGTCTCCCAGGAAAGAAGAAAATACTTGACAACTAGTATTTAAAGAGATGGAGTTTGCACCAGCTGCTTACATAAAAAAGGAAATGGATCCTACGCAGCAGTGTTAGGTAGTGCACCCACCAAACCATGGGCCCCCAGGTGAATAAGATGACTCCAACAGCAGTTCAGAAGCTTCGAGGCTTTTCTGAGGAGTGTTGGTAGCAACAACACTAATTCTGAAAAGATAATACATTCAGCACGGACCCAAAATGTACAACCTGAATATCCTCTTGCTGATGTTTCGAAAACCAGAAGAGATTCTCATGAAAGATTACATTTAATTGTGTGCTTAAGTGATATTTTTTACCAAGTATGAAGAAAAAGGCAGTATACGTTTCTTGGTTTCGTTTGAAAATGTCGTTATTCAACAAAATTCTCTTATGCAGAGCAGTGCTCAACTTTTGAATCGATTATGGCTTAAATTGAAGAATTTTGTTTATCCTCAGTGCTTGCCTCCTAAAAAATAATCTAGCCATAACAGTCAGTTGGGAATATTCATTTCTAAATACTTAATTACTTCATGAATGCCCAATGTTAAACACTTGTAAAGACCAGAATCTCAAACAGAAGAAAGTACATAGATAAGACATAAAAAAAAATCCTAGCTCAGTATAAATGCAAATAGTGTTCATGATCCTAAAATAACTTTTTAAAGAGTCAGAGCAAAGTGTTGGTTTTGTGTGTATTTTAGGTTTTTTGTTTGGTGGTTGTTGTTTTTTTGTTTTTAGTTTAAGATTTCCTGGATATTAATATATTTGATTTCTGTTAAATTTAACTTTAGCTTCATTATTTTTAGGTTGTGTTTGCTTTGGAAGGAATCTGCCGTCCAAAACTATTTTTATTTTATTCACGGTGCATACTTAAAAATTTAATGTGGTTGCTTTAGCTTTTTTTTTTAACTGTTAAGACTTCTATGCCACTTGTGTTGAAACAGCAAAAGGATGTGTCATTTGTAGTGATATAAAGAGAAGGCAATTTTTTTTTAATGATAGATTTACCAAATCCTTGGTAATTGTTTTGTTCTTCAGTAGTAGTAAATAAAGAAGAAATCTCTCTGGCAGGTTAAACTGGATTTTCAGCTGCTGCAGCCTCAGAAGCGGGCTCAGTTTTCTCCTTCCCTCCCTCTGTTTACTTGTATATGAAGAAGAAGGAGGGAATGAATGGCTGGAGAGGATTAGGAGACCTGCTCCCCTCCCACGTCCCAGGCAAACCACTGCTTGCCCACGTACAAAGGGGAGAAAAAGCCTTTAAAAGCACCTTGCAAGACAGGTGATGTGCGCTGAGCAGAAATGTTGCTCAGTTACAATGAGTCGATGCTGAGATGCCATGAAGAATGACCGTGCTTGGTGTTGCTGGAGGTGCACATGAGGGAAACCTGCAGAGCCCTGGCGTTCAGGTGATGCTTTTGCACAGGGACCTTCAGGCTCTTGGCTACATGATGTGCTCGTTGCAGCTCTCCTTGGGCACCATGTCACCTGCTAAGTCACCAGGCTGAAAGAGAATGGCTCAGGAGATGAGAAGGTCCTCTGTCAGCCTCAGTGCACCTCAACAGCCTCATCTCCCTGGGGAAATTTTGAGGAGATGTTGAAAAGTTTCAATGGTTGTTGATACCTTTGTAAAAACCACTGCCCTGGTGATCACAAGAGATGGGACAGCTCCATTTTAAACTAAACAAAGAAGATTTGCAGTATGAAAAAACCATATTGACTGAAACTTCGGCACTCTGACAGCACTTGGGACTTGAATGGAATTGAAACATGAATACATTCAGTACCGTGTAGGCAATGAAAGCCTTACCTCAGGATTATTTGGTTTATAATTTGTCCCACACAAAGAGCTATGTTAAGGTTGCCAATTTAGCAGTCATGGGAATGACAGATTGAAGGCTGCCAGGCAATCCTACCCTGCCTTCTCATATAAATTATTTATTCCTATTCGTTGTAATATAGTCTTCAAATAAATATGGCTACAAATCATCTTTCCTACAGAGGCACATAATGAAAATATTCAGTGAATGAGCAACCAACCTATACTATGTAAAAGGAGCTCAGAGCCAAGATTAATTTTTGAAAGAGGACATAACTTCAGATTTTCTTATTTCAATGAACAAGAAAAAAATCATTTTTAGTTTTTCTACTGTAAAACTTTGAAAGTAACTGTTCAGGATCGACTGAAAAGATCTTAGATATATTTCTCTTTGCACACTGCATTCTTTTTTCTGGATTTTGTTTCATGCTTAAAGATATTTTTGTTTCCCTAGGAACATCTCCGCTCCCTGGAGCAAGGCTCTGCCAAGGCAGGTGCCCCATTGCCAGCCATGGCCAACAGCAGAGAGGTTGTAAGCACAGGAGGATGCACATGTGTACAGATCTGTTTGAAGTCCAGAGTGCAGAAGTGTTATCACAGACTGCACTCTGAGTAGGGTGCAGAAGCCCTGAATGCTCTCCTGACAGGTGGTAAGCATTTCAGTATTCACTATGTGATATGGCAGAGTTACACTGTTCCTTGCCTGATTAATGGTTGTGCAAACAACCATTGCATCTTACTTGTCTTGAACTTGGTCCCTGCTAATTTCATTTCATGTCATCTGATTTTTGTAACAGAAGAGAGGGTGAGGAATAGTTTCCTGCTGACTTTCTTCCTATTTATCTTTCATCTTTTTCTCCTTAGTCCTCACTATTTTTGAGTTGAAAAACTAGCTTGTTCAAGTTCTCCCTGTGTGAAACTGGTCCCAAACCTCCATGCCTTTGTTGAACTCTTTGTGGCCTTTCCATTTCTACATTATCATTTTCAATGGAGAAAACTGCCCAGAGATTTCCAGACATGAGCCCACCCTGGATTTCTCCAGTGCCTAATGCTGTCATCTCCTCCATTCTCCAGTCTCTATAAGTTTCAACCCATTCTGGTCAAGCTGATCAAACTGGAACATACTGATCTTAACAACAGATATCACTTAAATGTATTCTAAACAATGCCCAGCTGAGAACAGCACTTTCTGCGAACAACAATGGAAATGATGGAAAAATTATTCCTGGAACTTTCCTTTATTCCTGCTTTTCAATAGCACTTAATGCCCTGGCATTTCTGTGCCCAGCTGTGTTATGAATTTTTTCTACACCATGCTTTGACATCTAAGCTCTTACCACTAGGTGGTGTGGTGTGGTATGGTACAGTACAGTACGGTATGGTATGGCACAGTACGGTATGGTATGGTATGGTATGGTATGGTACAGTATGGTATGGTATGGTATGGTATGGTATGGTATGGTATGGTTGTGTGCTGATGGCTGCTGAGCCACCCCTCCTCACTGGGCAAACTCGTAACATGAGACACTCACCTGGAAACTCGAAATGCTGTTTTGAAGGAAAATAAAGATCATCACTGAGCATGAATTAAGAAATAAGAGTAAACACCCTATGTTGTTTGGGGTGCAGTCATCTCAACACACTTTATAAGTCAACATGGGAAACATCTAAACTGAGCTAATCCTGTCTCCACTTAGAGTGATTAGAGAGATAATGGTGCTTTTGGGGCAGCAAAAATAAATGTCTAAATCGAGTTAGACCAATGGTGTCCTAACAGTGTCCAATTATCTCCACTCACTGTGGAGGAAACTGATGCTCACTTGGTTGGATGTGGGTGTTTAAGGTCAGCTGGAAGGAGCCCCAACCCTCAGGACTGAGTCAACTGTATCTAGATGAGACAAGAAAGTGTTGTGCTATTTTGCTGGTGAGGTCTGTGTCCAGGTCCCCTCACATGGAGAGAAGGAGGCAGGTGGAGATGACAGGAGTGTAAGGGTGCAGAGGCCACAGAATAACAGGGTTTAATGCAAGAGCTAGAGGGGGTCCAGGGTGCTGTCACTGGGGTTGAGTTCTCAGAAGGATGCTGGGATATTCAGATGATGCTGGGGCTAAGAGGCCCGAGGGATAACAGTCACTGGGGGCAATGGTTTGGGTTGGAGGAGACCTTAAAGATCATCTAGTTCCAAACACCCTGTAATGAGAAGGAACACCTTTCACTAGACCAGGTTGCTCAAAGCCCCATCCAACCTGGCCTTGAACACTTCAGGGATGGGGCATCCACAGTTTCTCTGGGCAGCCTGTTCCAGTGCCTCACCACCCTCATTGTGAAGAATTTATTCCTTACCTAATCTAAATCTACCCTCTATCAGTTTAAAGCCATTACCCCTTGTCCTATCACTACACACCTGTGTTAAACGTTTCTCTCCAGCTCTCAGTGGTACTGGGAAACTGCTGAGGTGCAGAACGAGGATGTGCTGGTATGACTGAGGCAGAGGTTTAGTTATGTGGGGATTGAAAATATTGAGGTGAGCAGCTGGTGTGTGTGTGAGGGGAGACTGGCTATTGACTTGGCTGGGGAATAAACAGATCATTAGGACATACAAGTAAGGATATGGTTAATGGCCATTCCTTCTCGCCTTTCTTCAGGTTCTTCCTCTGTAGCTGCTCCGTGTTATGCTTCAGAGCCTGCAGCAACACATGGTATCAGGGCCTTTTATCATCCCTGCAGCCCAGCCTGGCGACAGCTGCTCTTTCTTCCCGCCCAAGCAGCAAGGAAGGGAGCACAGACGGCTCGTCTGGCTGCGCACCACGTCTCGCTTCTCATCTCTCCCGCAGCATTAGAGGAGAGTCTGCATGACAGATGACAGAGAAGTCAGTCCGGATCCCAAGCTGAGGTGCTCCACCCAGGAGAACTGCTAGTGCATCTCCTGCCTGGAGGATCGAAGCTTTTGACATAACCAAGGCACAGGAGTAACAGGCAGGGCAGGAAGCCCCTGCAAGCAGGAATAACTGCACGTGCCAGTCAAAGTTCAGACTTCTGCTGGTAAAAGAAGCAGTGGGTCACCTCAGCTCTTCTCTGGGTTCTGGAAAGGACGTGGCAGCAACCACAAAGATATTTTTCTTCCTCCTTCTTTCCATTCTATTTCCTCCTCCTCCTTAGCACCCTGCTCCTCTTGTCCTGCCAGTCACCCCTCTTCAGGTCCTGGGCTCCTTGCCAGGTTGGGGCGCTAGCACTTACCTTTCCAGTTCTTCATGTCATCCCAGTTTTATTCTCACTGGTTTGTAACCAAGTGCCCTTCTACTTTGCTGCCTCAGCCCCACTCCCTGCCCACACGCACCCCCAGCCCTGAGCCCCCCTGGCAGCGGCAGCACCGGGTGCCGGCAGCGTCCAGCGCTGCTGCCCACTGGAGACAGTCCTGCCTGCCAGGGACAGTCCTGCCTGCCAGGGACAGTCCTGCTGCCCACTGGGGACAGTCCTGCTGCCCGCCGGGGACAGTCCTGCTGCCTGCTGGGGACAGTCCTGCTGCCCGCCGGGGACAGTCCTGCTGCCTGCCGGGGACAGTCCTGCCCGGGCCTGGGAGCTGGCAGGGGACGCAGTGTGCCCTGTGCTGACACAGCCCTCTGCAAATTCATCTGCCAAGCTGACAAGTCTCTGCTAAAGTACATGAGCTGAGACTCTTTAAAAACACATTTATAACTTGGCTACGTCTTCTGGCATCGGGGTGACCTCCCCCCTCATTTGCCAAATTTCAAGCTCTTGCTCAAATAAACAGTTGCCTAATCTTGCCCTGAAAACCACAGAACCATTTTTACTGAAACTGCCCTTCCCTTTCCTCCCCCTAAAAGAAAATGGAGGGGGAAAGAATCAGCCTGAGGCCAAGCGTTGGCAGAAGACATTTCAGCCTTGATGAGTAACATCTAACAAACTTATGAGCAACCAAAAGCAGGATCTTATAATGAGAACTGTCAGGCGGTGGTAATTACAAGCAGCGCTACCAACTCCATCGGCAATGTGCATCACTCAGAAAAGGAGGGAAGTGCATAAATGGTAAAGATAATTTTACATAAACTGAAGAATTGGATGTATGCCTCCGAGTGTCTGTTTCTCATCCTACTTCATCTATCATCAGCTTCCCTTTGTTGCTTCTCGCAGTCGTGCTCTTCCTCCTCTGCAGTTCCTGCCATCTGGAACAGTGTTCTTGTATTCTTCTATCAACTTGCTAACATCAGCTTTCGGTTAAATACATATCTGGGATCCCTTGACTTTGCTCTTACTTTTCTCCTCATTCTGCTAGTATTTATCTCTGAAATGGTTTACTCAGAATCTTTGAGGTTTATTTTAAAAAGAATTATGAAAAGGAGGAAAAATCTACAAATACATGTGATCCTGAATACATTAACATTTCTGATACTGACTTTCACTGGGCAATTTATGTAAAGCTATTTCCTGATCATGAAGCATTATTTAAAGTAGAAGGCGGCAAAAAACTCAGTGGGAAAAGGCTGTGGGCATCTTAGATTAGATTAGCTCCACCTTAAAAAGACACCATTAGTAAAATCTAGTCTGGTCCTGAAATCAGAAGTATTAATAAATGCTTCATTTCACTCACTGCTTATTTTATTTTTTAAAATGCTGATACTGAAAGAAATCTCCATGTGAGAAGCAAGAAAGAAGCATTAACTTACAATTTAGCATAGGAATGAGCTTCAGATAAAGCCAACCAAAAAAAAAAAAAGAGTCTATAACCTCCATCTGTGGACACTGAATCTCATTTATAGATTCATTCATACAATCTCCAGATATAACATTAAAAATAAGCTAATAGATATGAGTGACACACTTAGGAGAGTATGTGGCTCACCAGCCACACAGGATAAACTATCCACATGTCAGCTTGCTCAGACAGCTCTTTCTTGGATTACCAAGGGGTTAAAACTCTGCCCAGTTGTAGGAAGGATTCAGTCCTTTCACAGCTGTAAATCCAGGAGACAGGTTTGTTATCTAATCTGACATCTTGCATAACACAGGCTGTGGGGCTTCCCTGGATTGACGGTTTCTCAATTAGGCTATAACCTTATTGGAAAAGCAATACCCAGGCACAATTTTATGGTACCTCTAGGTACTTCACACACTGATCCCCCAGTTATGAGCTCCCAGGTTTTGCATCTGTAATGCTTCAGTCCAAAGTTAACTACGGGTGTAACTTGTGGGCACTTAAAGTTACCTAAATAGTTGGTGCCTTCTTGATGGTGATGAACCCCTGTGATGGGGAGTTACCCAACTGCTGGGAAACACCAGTATTTAATCACAGTCATACTGATGGACATCTCTGTCACCCAACAGGAAAACTTTCTCCTCACTGGGATGAGAACTGTTCCACCAGCTGCAGATGTTAAAAAGGAACATTTGTTTTGAAAATAGCGTATCGCATGTCAACAGCAGGCTTGTTTACATAATTTGCTGTTAAACTAACTCGCAATCTACTAATCAATGCAATTGGCTGGGTTTTCTGTAAGTGAAAAATCTCTTTCTCCACTGTCTTGGAGCAAAGGGAGCACACTGCACTGAGGAGGTGTTTGCCTTTGCACAGCTGTGGAATCCTGCTCCGGAGATATTTGCAGACGTCATCGGAAAGGCGACTGAGAATGATCAGAATTGCAGGAAATTCCCTTTTTTCTTTATCTGTAGTTTTTGTGATTGAAGACTCTCTTTACACACTTTACCTTTCTGTTTTCTTCATTCACCGTCTTCTGGAGAAGGCACATGTAATTGGGTGGTCTGGTAGGTGGCACCGTGGGTTAGAGGGATGTGGTGTGATGCGCAGGGGGTGCGGGGAGCTCTCGGCTGGGTCTCGTCCTGTTTCCTTTCCATGTCTGCTTTCTGTTACCCAGTTATTCAATGGTGCTTGTGAGAAACTAGCTCAGAAACAGAATGGTTAATTGCTCCTCTGGGGAGGATCAGAGCGCAGAGAGGGTCAGGAGGGGACAGGGTGACAAACCAGAGGCCAGAGGCAAGCAAGGGGCAGGGAGATGGTGGGTGCTGCTGAGCCAGCCGGGTTTAGCTCTCCAGGCTGTATTTCCATCGAAGTTCAGCTGGGAAATAGAACACATTGCTGCATCTCTGAAAAGCACTGCAGCGCGTAAGTCAGCCCGAGGGCTTGAGCCAGCCCCATGGCAAGAGGGGTAAAAGAGACTCGAGCAATATAGTGTATCTGCGCTTTTTAAAGCCTTTGTGCTCCTAGTACGAAAATCATGGCACAACCTCTTCGGTTTCCTTAATATCATTGCCACAGCTGGACGAGCTGGAACAATATCTTCATTGTATTCAAATGAATGAATACATGGTCGTGCATTTCTGTATCCTTTTTCCCATTACTGTGAGGTACTAGGACAGCTGTGGAGTAGTTCAAGCTCTCCTTTAATCAGCCTCAGGGAAGCCTGAGAATGGCAAGGTCACAAACTGCGTCTTGTGAAACTGTTGAATGAATCAGGCAGGAGCAGGTTTGTTTACACAGAAAGCTGGTACACAAACAGCTGGGCAATGCAGGATGAGGAGAGACGAAATGCAGACGTTCTGCTCCGGCCAGAACTGAGATCAAATGTACTTTCTGAACAAGTTTGGTAATACATCTCCCAGATGCTGAGAACCAGATGTAAAATATTATTTATGTGCTTACAAGTTGAAGGTTGCAAAGCTGGACTTTAAGGAGCTTCCTGTGTGGAATGGACGCTGGACCCTCTGTTAGGCACCCACCTTCCCTGCATGCAAAATTGAGGAGGACTCAGGTGATCTCAAAGTGATCCAAAAGACCAACATGTAAAGCAAGAGCCACCTGATACTAAGCTGTTTTGTGGGAAGCTACTAAGACAGAACCAGCGAGAAGTTTGTGGACAAGCAGAGATTAAAATTTTGCCTTTCAAGGTTTTCACTGCCTTGCTTTACTTAGGGTTCAGAGCTCAGAGGCTTTCCTTGCACCCAGCTGTCTTTGTAATTCATTTATTTTATGGAAGAAAGACTCAAGCTTATTTTAGAAGAGATAAGGTGGTTGAAGTTGTGACAGGGCATATTGCATGGGATCTAACCAGCTTATTCCATATTGGTTTTGAGTAATTTCTGTGTCCCCATGTGTTCAGGTCTTCAGTCCCATGAATTGCTGCACTGCCCATGCACAAGCAAGAGGTTGTGCTCTGGTGACTGCAAATCAGTGCCACCAGCTGAAGGAGGTGACCCAGCCCTGGCACCTGGGCCATCGCACTGGCCCACATGATCTAATTAACCAGCTGCACACCTCATGTGCCTAGGATGCGAGGGACCTGTTGTGAATTCCCTCCTATACTCTAGAGGGTTAAACCAGTACAATCAACATGTTGGGTTATAGATAACTTGGAATAACACCATCATTTACCGATATTCCTATCAATGCTTGGGCTATGGAGCAGCCAAGGACCAGAGAGTGCTGGGCTGAAGATGTGAGTGCCTCCGCAGGTGTGGGAAAGTGGCAGGCAGGCAGGAGGCTTGTTCTTCCAGACCAGCTTAATATCAAACACAGGAACAACCATCAGGTACAACAGAAATGGTCATGAGGGCAGGGACTGGAATTCAGGCCTCCAAGAGAAATTTGGAAATATTAGACTAAATAACAAGCAAAATAGTAGCCAGGCTCCTTCTTGCTTTCCTTAGATCCACAACTGGTTGTCCTTGGTAACTGCATTATTTTGGACTTAGGTGCTCTGGTGTCTTATAAACAGCTGAGAAAGCTACGGCCAGACCTGGCTCTGAGCATTCCCTCGACCTTCAGAGGTGTGTGGGTGGGATGAAGGAAGAGAAACACGGAACAAAGGTTAGCAATAACTAGAATTTGTAGCCTTTGATTCTTTGAAGAGGATTTTTTCCTCCTTCATTCTGAAGGGGACTGAGGGGAGACTTCATTGAGGTCTACAGCTTCCTCACAAGGGCAGGAGGGGCAGGCACTGGCGCCGATCTCTTCTCTTTGGCGACCAACGACAGAACCCAAGGGAATGGCAGGAAGATGTGCCGGGGAGGTTTAGGTTGGACATGAGGAAAAGGTTCTTCACCCAGAGGGTGCTGGACACTGGAACAGGCTCCCCAGGGAGGTGTCATGGCCCCAGGCCTGACAGTGTTCAAGAAGAGACTGGACAACACCCTCAGACACACGGTGTGAACTGCGGGGTTGTCCTGTGCAGGGACAGGAGTTGGACGCGATGATCCTTGTGGGTCCCTTCCAATTCAGGACATTCTATATTAAGCAGGCTGTGTGTGATAAGCAAGCAGCAAACACACTGTTAAACATGGGATCTGCAGAAAAGGTGTGTGTAGTCCACCCTGCGCTGGTTCCAGGAGAGCTCTGTTGGCTGCAGAGCTGCCATCAGGGATCTCAAGCGACAATCAGCAGTCATCCAAGTTTCCACCTTTTACAGGATGTATTTCTCCTGGTGTCTGTCTCCTACACCAGCACGCAGATCCTCTTTTGGAAAGGAGCCATCTCTGCCCGCTTCCACCAGCTCGGTGTGGGAGGACACCAAGGCCCCGTGCACGGCGCAGGCCCTGGCGGTGGCCCTGCTGCGGAGCTGCCGCGGCAGCGGCCCGTGCTGTCCCCTTCTCCCCAGCTTCTCTTGGTTGATGGTAAATGCTTTGGTACAGACATGGCATGTGCATTCGTGGAGCAGCGCAAAGGGCTCTCTAGGCTGCAGTGTAATGCAAATAATAGATCCATAACAGCTAAGTCACAGGAGACAGAGCTGGCCCAATTTTAGGCAGAAGTATGCCAGTAAAGTATAGAGAATATAGCTGGGAAGTGACCATGCTTTTACCTAATTCAACAAACTATCTTATCTGGTGCTGGGGAAAGCAGTGCTTATGTAGCTACAGCTGCTACATATCATGTATCTTCTGTGAACAGCATCAAAAGCCATCCAAGCCCAGCCACCCACAAGAGTTACTGTCCAAAAGCCCCACAGAACAGTTGGGGTATAAGAAACACTGAAACATTACATTAAGGTTGTTTGTTTGTTTTTTCCTGTGATTTAGGGAACCCGACAGGGCATTGATTTCAAGGGAGGCAGAGAACTGGCAGAAAATACTGATAAGTGTCTGAGTTATTGCTGAGGCAACTGAAATTCTGTATCACAAATTACAGATTTTGTTTGGGTTTTATATTACAATTACATTGATTACAGATATTACATTTGTATTGACAGATCTAGTGTTTTCTGGAGTTAATTTCTAGCCTCTGAGTCCCTGCGCAGTGTGAAAAAAAAAGCTTGATTTGCTGGCAAGGTGTATGAACGCTTCCCGAGATACCTGTCAATAAGAACATGGGTGATGGTGAGGCAGTGTTTGGGGCTCCAAGGTGTGACCTGGGCCTGCTCAGGACACCCGCGCATCCAGTCTCAAAAAAAAGCTTTTTTTTCCCTTATTTGTCCACTCGGTGGTGCTAAAACAACACCAGCCCTTTTTGGGCATTTTCTCACCGCCCGTGTCAGGCAGACCATGTCTGTGCTCTTTGGGGAACGTTCACGTCACTGGTTGAAATAACTAGCTCTGCAAAGCCAATAACCAGGAAACCTAATTAGCTGCCTGGCTCTCTGCGGTGTACCTCGGCTCTTCAATTCCAATGGAATAGAGATAAGCAACACAAAAGACTCGTCATGCCTAATTACATAGGGAAAGATAAGCAAACCCATGATATTTTTCTCTAATGTTGATTATAATTTAATTCAGGATTCTGTGCTGTTTTCAGAGAAAAAGTGAAGGGGGTAACATCACTACCAAAACTACTTTTGTTTTCAACAATTGCTGACCGAGAAGAATTGACACTGCTAGGCAAGGTCTGTTGGAAAAATAATTTTTTCTGTCAAACAACTGATAGGAAAAAGATGGGTGAAAAAACCCCTGAAGTTTAATCTGCAACGCACAACTCTCTTCGGGTTCAATTACTCTTAAGCTAGCGTGTATCACTAAAGGAGATGTCCTGCTGGGAAAGGCTGTGTGTTTGGAGTGCTGTGAAAGTACCTCCAGTTCCAGATCAACTGGCTGTTGGGGGGTCTCTCCCCTTCTCTGGGCAGAGTAACTGGCCATGGGGCTGCTCGAGAAGGGATGCAGTGATGCCAACCTCACTGAAAGGGTCTTCAGGGCAACGGGTTGAGCTTTTACTTTTACTTGAATGCCAGTGCTGTGTCCAGGCTTCTAGGTCAGGACTCAGGCACCTGGAGGGGAATTCAGCCTGCCCAAAATCTGAATTGCCTTGTGTGCTGCCTCTGGGTATTTACAGGCAGGTGAGATGAACCCGAGCCTAAGCATCCAGCGCAGAGCCCGTGTGGAGCGGCACAAAGCAAGAAGGATCAGGATTTGAATAGCCAGAAAAGTTTCCTAACCCTGACTGTCAGAGTCAACATGCACAAAATGTCAGGTGGCTCAGTATGTTTGAAGGGGAGGATTCTCTGAAGTTAAAAATCAGTGAGAACTGAAGAAGTTTTTTACAATGAGTGTGGTAAAACACTGGCCCAGGTTGCCAGAGAGGTGGTAGATGCCCCATCCCTGAAGACATCCCAGGCCAGGCTGGACGGGGCTCTGAGCAACCTGATCTGGGTGAAGATGTCCCTGCTCATTGCAGGGGATTGGACTAGATGAGCTTTGAAGGTCCCTTCCAACCCAAAGTGTTCTATGATTCTATGCCGAGAAAAACCAATATAGCATGTGATTTTATTACATTTATTGTATTAATTCTTGTAATATAACTCTGTGTGGACAGTTGCAATTGCATCTCTGAACTCTGGCTTTATGAAAAACTCCAGGCATTTCCAGCAGTCACTGGCACAGGGGCAGTTAAATCCTTGCAAACAACATTGTACTTTGTTCTCTCTCTTCATACTAATTTTTAAGTTATTAACTTCCTGTGACAAGAAACAGTGTTGGGGGTTAATGGCCTAATTCACAGCTTATGACCTGCTCATGTGCACAGACCTCTTATCTGTTTAAATTCTGTGTGAAGAGCTCAGGAACCAGCTCATGCTCCAGGAGCGTGGCCACATGCCAGGGACATGACCCGGTTGTCCTCTGCATCCAGTGCCACACCGGATGCGTGTGGGTGACTGACTTGTGCAGTGCCTGTGCTTGCCAGGACTAGACCTCTTCCAGTCTACAGGATGCCTGGGAAATACGGATTTACCTGAATCCTGGCTTCTCCTCTTTCAGGAACAGAGACAGCTATTTGCGGCTCCCTGGTCGGGCACAGATGAGGGAAGCATGGCCTCGTGGGCTCTGTGGTGGCCGGGTGCAGGAGGTGCAGGGGTGAGGGATTCAGGGGTAAGAGGAACACCAAGGGGAAGGCAAAAGACCAAGTGTCTCACTGTGTCACTGCTCTGTCTTCGCAGCAGCTTTCTACAGAGGTGCGTGCTCCGTAGTGCCTATGATGACTGTAGCTACTCTGAGGAACCACAGGAATGGACTTTCCCTGCCGAATACACTTCTGCTGGAAAAGCAGATGATCACCACAGAAACACTGTGGCTCTGCAGCAGTGGTGTGCCTCTGTCTTCCGAGTCCTTGGCTCCACAGGCTGGGGAGATCCATCTTCAGTCCCTGAACTCTCACATCCCTTCAGCCTCAAAGATCATTCACACAAACTCTGAAGGGAATCCTGCCAAATTTCCTGCTCCCCCGGCAGGCTTTTTCCCCAGAAGGCAATCTGAAATTTCAGTGAGAATTCCACTGAAGCCTGTTTGGCAATAGAATCCCACTGTCATGCTGCGTGATAGATCACACTCTGGAAAACGCAGCCCTTGGTGGGAACAGCCAGATCATTTTGATTAGCTCGACTACTTGTCTTGTGAAATTTGGCACTTTGTAAGCGTGTCAAAAGTTAAAAGTTTCTGTGTGTCTGAACCCACTCATAGACTGCTCAGCTTTCCAAAATCCTGATGTGTGAGACACAGTGCTGTGCTCTTCTGCCGGACCAGCCTCCCCATGAGCAGTTTGTCACTGTGCCCTCTCTTCCCATCAGGCCACAGGCACCCACTGCACTTGAGTTGTTGGATGTACAGAATGACGATGAGATGGCAGAACTGCTGCTGACGTGTGAGATGCAGCTGCCATGACCAGCGGGTACCTGGATTTTCACACTCAGAAGCGGCAGTGGGGACCGTGGTGCCCTGAGCCGCAGGGAGGAGCAGCGCAACCCAAGAGAAGGTGCTCACTGCTGGGAAGAGGCTCTTTGGGATTGGCACATGTGGCTGCCCAGCCTGGGCCTTCGGGGCTGGTGTTTTATGAGCTCAGGCCTGCCAAATGGACATCTACAGATAGCTTTTAGTGTCCTACTAGGAATCTGTTATTGTCATAGTTCATTCTGTGTAATTATTCCAGTAAAACAATGACCCTTTCCTGATTATCTTCTAAAAAAACCTCCAAACCAAACCAAAACAAAAACCCCACCAACACCCCAAAGCAGTGCATTTTCTTAAAAAAAAGCTTATGGGTTGTAGTCCCAAGCCCCAGAAGGGAACATTTCAGTTTCATTTCTCCGCAGTTCTATCAAATCCTGTCCTTGATGAAACAAAAGTGAAAATGGACAGAAACAAAAAGACAAGCATATCTGAAGCTCTGCTGTGTTCACCCACAACTTCCTGCTGTAGAATTTCTTGCACCTTCTGCTGCTCCCAGGAACAGCAGCAGGATGCCCCAGCCAGAGCACGGGTCTGCTTCACGGGACGAATTGTTGGGTTCCTGCCTCTGATACATAAACCACGCACTGAAAAAGCACGTAGATCTGGAGCACCCGTTAACTTGCTTACCATTTTCCCTCATACACTCATTTTAGTTACATTAGACTCCTATGATGTTACAGAAATGTGAGATTAAAAACAGATTTGTTTTCTGTTATCTGTCCTCATAGCCTTGGAACAGGCTCACTAGTGACTTAACACTCTCGCCTGCTTAGTGATTAACAGAGACAAAAAGGCAATTCAGGGAGGTGCACGTAATCCGTTTTAAACGCCTGTTTCAGGATTCAATAACAAACATATTCGAATTTGACTATAAAGACTGACCAGCTCACATATATAGGTATATCTCTACACTTCTACATTTTACTACATTATTCTGTCTTGCTAATTGCATCATTGTAACCTTTGGCCTTCTCTTGCCTGACACTCAAATTCTGCACCCTTTTCTGGTGTTTCCTATGAGTTTTGCTGGTCAGCAGCTTTTTTTGTTTTCAGTGCTGCTGTAGCATGTCTGCCTTCTATAGCTTTCCGTAGTGCCTGTCATAGTGTTATATTACAGAAGACAAACATGCTTTGCTTTGCAGAGGCTTGTCTTTTTTTCTGCTATTTACTGAATCGAAGAAACTGGTTTCTAACGAATTTTGTAGCTTATCTTTCTCTATGAAAAATCTCGAGTAACTCTTGCTGGGGCTGGGCAAATATACTGTAATGTGGGAGGCCTGAACACCTGCAAACGACGTAGCTGACAACTTGTCAGCAGAAGAGCACTCGTGTGTAAAGGGACAAAACAACATCTGAAAACCAGAATATTGTATAAACGGGCTCATTTTCTGTGTGCAGAAGATTAGCATTGGCTAGAAAGGAGCTGACTGGAGGGGGAAAGAATGATTTCGAAGGCCAGAAACAAGAGAATAGCACTCACAATGTATATGTATTTCAATATACAGAGTCTTGGCCTACATGTCTGGATGCAGGATTGAGCAGCTTCATATGTACATGCAAAGTTTCCCTTCAAAACAAGTTAATTTTTTAATTAGTCTATAGGAGCCAGTGGAAGGGAAATCACTGTGGTAACACTGAATGTGCAAAGGTCTGAAGTATGCTGCATCTTTTATAGCAATTGCTGCATATTGGGAAACGCAGCTTCAGAGGCGGTAACCTCATGAACTGCCGAGGCATGAATACCACTATTGTTTCCAAGTAAGAAAAACAGAGCCGCAGAAAACAGAAAAGCTCCTATAGTCCTGGGTTGGTGCCAAACTGTTGTATATTCTTTCAGAGGAAGAGAACCTGCTTAATTTCGGATAAGCTCTCATAGTAGCTTGTTTTATGCTTGTAACTAAGTGACCAAGTGAAGGAGGAGGCATTCTGGAGACCTACAGCATGTGTTTGACAAAGCTCAGACACAAACCAGGTTCATAGTTAGATAACGGTTCAAAACTACTAGGAAGAGCTTAAAAGATAGGGTGAAAGTTAACCCTTTCTAAAATAAAACTAAGGAAGCCATAAGGAAGTGGCAAGAAGCCCGGTATCAAACCCCAACACGTTGGTACTTTATTCCGACCCTTGCGTTTGCACTTCTCGACATGCAGATGGTGCTAGAAACGATGCTGTATGCTTAGGGCTTTCAAACATTTCATCCTGAGACACACAGACTTCGCCTGTGTGGGCCCTTAGCCGGTAATTTAGTCTCCACTATCACCCGGGCCAGAAGAGGGTACAGCACCTTGAATCTCAGAACCGGTGGTCTTGTCCTTTTTAAATATGTGCCTTACTTTCAGAGCAGGATAAAATCTGTCTCATGCCTACTTATGACATTAATGTCTTCTAAAGTAATGAATTCTTAAAGCCTTGGAGGCTGGGGCTTCATTTTCCAGATGCTGTACAAGCATATTTTACCAGGTTTTCCTTTTTGTTGAAAACACGCTCTCATTCCTTTTGTGCGTTAGCAATGCAATGTTTCTTTAATTTCACATAATGGAGGAACAGGAGAATCTTATTTTGTCCCTTCTCTTAATATTCTTTGGTCCCAGTGATCTTTAGGACAGTGCCTTTCCAGCTGAAAATGGTCTGTCTCTGAGGAAATTACCCAACACAGTCACAAAGAACCCTTTGCCCCTCCAAGGCCGCTGTGTCCTCTATCTCAGCAGCACCGTGATGAACTCAGTGTCCAGCTCCTGCCCCCAAGCCAGCTGTGCTCGCTGGCACTCTCAGTTTCTGGCCCAAGAATGCTTCTATTCGGATGCAAACACCTTTTGGATTATCACTATTACTAACGCAGAACTTCAGACAAATAATAGGCCCAGATTGTTGTGTCAGAGATCCAGATGGCTTCCATTGCATGAACAGATTATCTGCTGCCTGGGCTGGCTGGTACTGGGATAGATGGATTTTAGGTCAGTGCAGCCACTGGTTGATGCTGAATTAAACCAGGTCAGTATATTCTTTGTCTTCCAAGTCTGAGGTAAAGGTCCTTCTGAACGAGTGCACCAAGAAAGGAGCAATTTTCCTTCCTACTCCACTAAAAAAAAGGATTATCCAGCATGACATCTAGAGTGTGGTTTTTAGCCTGATTTTGGCATCTCCTTTATGCAATCTTTTTTTTTTTAATAAGAAAGCATCTGTCTGTCCACTCTACCCCAATACCTTTTCAATTGTTTTACTGATTTAACAGCAAATTTGTCAAAATTTGACAGCAACTCCAGCTGCTGGAAATCCAGTCTTGTAACCTTTTCACTAAATAGCAATTCATATTCACTCAGCACTTCTTGTCTCCTCCTCCAGTCTCTCTCCCTCCCCTCCTTCGTTATGTGTATCCAATGGGTATGGGTAGGTGGGTTAACATTCAATTCGTAGCTGCTAGCCAAAAAATACTAGCTTAACTCCTTATCATAGGCTCATCACCCTTCTTCCTGTTTTCACCGTATTTTTCCTTCTAATATTCTCTCATGAAAATATTCCAAATTTAGCATAAAGTCTAAAGGAAACATATTTTTTTCAGTAGTGCACATTAGATTACTTAAAATTTATTTACTCCTATAAGTGCTAAAAAGACAAAGGCTTTTCAGTACAACTACAATTCCTCTTATTTCTCAAAATATTCTTAAGAAACATAGTATTGCACAGCAGAACGCTAAAGGAAAAGCCCAGCTTCTCTAAGGCTGCAGTTTTACTACCATTTGGCAGCAGGATTAACCTCAGCAGCCCCCGCTCCTGTCACTGAATCCTGTGTCTGCTACAAATGTTTGTGCCATCATTGTTGAAGCAGAGTTGATTTATGGCTTTTTCAATTTTGCACACAGGGGCTTTTTTTTTTTTTTCAGTTTTGCTGTAAACCACAGACCGGTTCCCCATTAGCTGCATTGGGAACTCGGGCACTGAGCTCAGATTACTGGTTTTGCTTCTGCAATTAGGGCCTTGTTTTGCGTTTGGCAACATAAGACTTACACTCCTTTTCGCACGCAGGTTTTGAAACTTAGTGAATTCCCATGTGCTTATGTGCCATTTGAAACTGTGCTGTAGGTACTTTGGGAAACTTCACCTCATATCTAAAACCTCTGAATGGGTGATTTGATTTCTGAAGTAGTTAGCATTTTAAATGAAACGCTTCATCATGACAATGACCAGTTCCTTGGCAAAGTGTGATATAGTCACATGTAGCGTGATCCACAAACAGCTTGTATCTTCCTGACCCTAACAGTAGTCTTAGTAGTAAACCTCCAGTATAATTCTCAGGAAATCAGTGTCACATCTGATTCTCTTTCAATGGAACAAGTACTGACATAAAAGATTCCTCAGGAACGTGAGTAGCAACAGCTAGTTCTACTCACACTAAACACCTTAGGAAGGATCTAAAATTTGCAGAGGGATGATGGGGAATAAATGAGGGAAAGAAGATCCAGAGAAAATTTCCTACTACGACAACAGGAAGTAGCTTGGAGTCAAAGCAGACAACCTGATACTTAGAAAGACAACTCCTTTGGAATAACCAGGAATGTGGAGCTTCCAATGTGCAGAATTTGATGAATAGCAGCCTTTTGATTTCCTTGATATGTAGGTGGTCCTGTTCCCACCTAAATATGGCTTATTTTAGTCCAATCATCTCTGCTTTGGCATTCTCCACATTCCTATCTCCTGCTGAATGTAATGTTTATTATATCATCAGGAGAACAAAATTGTCTTCCTAGCAGCAGAAAATAAAACTTAGAAAAGGGAGTAAATTCTCAAATCTAAAAAGGGAATTGCACTCAATATTTACCAAGATCTTCCTGCAACTCATTCCAACTCTTTTTTATCCTCCAAGTAAATAACAATGAGTTTCTGATTGACTTAAAAACCTCAACTTACTTAGTGCGGCTTTGATATGTTCTTGAAACTATTTATGGCTTATGGGAGAATTTATCTGAACACTAAATGTGAGAAAAGAAAACCCACAAGTGATCTAGGTAAACTTTAACATTTGTACTTGTGATCCTTTGTGTAGGAGGGTGTGGAAAACAAAACTCTGTCTGGGTGCAAAGGGAATGGAAACTTTCCAGATTGTGAATGTACTGACCTTCAGTAAGGGAGCAGCAAGATGTGTGCTCTGGGTTTGGTTTTTTTTTGGTTGGTTGGTTTTGGTTTTTTGTTTGTTTGTTTGTTTTTTGTTTGTGGTTTTATTTTGTTTTGTTTTTGTTGTTTTATTTTATTTTTTTCTTGAACATTTTAGGTTATTACAATGAGTCACAGATGCCTTTTATGTCTAGATATGATAGTTATCCCTTGTGAGCTTTTTAACCTCTTTTTTTTTCTATATGCCCCAAAGCAATTTTAAAAGTTTAATTTAAAAAAAAAAAAGAAGTAATAGTTATTGCTGGTCTAGAGGTGGGTGCCCTGTTGCTGTGTTTAGTCAAAACAAAGCGGGCAGTTTGCATCCACCTAGATTATCAAAACATGGTTTGCCTGATCTCATGTTTACAGGATGTCAGAACTACTCTTCTCTTGGGACTTTACTTCATTTATAAATTAAATAGATAGTAAAAATTTGTCTACAGTTCATATTTTCTGTCTCAAGCTGGCTTTTCCTAAGTTTTCCTTAATATCTTTTTTTTTTCCTATTTCTCTCATTATTATCCTCCTCATGTCCTGAAGGAGTTGATAAGCCATATTTTCCAAATAGAATTTGGTCATTGTTTTTTTGTGGAATGCTAATTGCCATTTTAGATCAGTTTAACAGACAAAACCTACCTCTTTACTGCTGGAAAGGGGGTTGATGCTCGCAATGAAGCTAATGTTCTAAAGTTCCAAATAAGTAGATCATGTTCCATGGAGGCATTTGATACCTTTGGGAAGCTGAAAAATGTGGGCACTAGCCAGTGATAACCATTTTTATTTTTTAATACAGGTTTTATAGGTGGGTTTAGATTTGTGGGAGAGAGTATACAGGATTCTCCTTCCATCTCTCAGTTCACTAGCTGAGTTGCGTCGCTCCCCGATGAAGCCTCGTGAGGCCTTGCAGAAACGCCTTGTTTCTCACTCCCAAAAGCAGCTTGGAACTAAGCTAGTTTCTATTATTTCTATGTATCAACAGCCAGGCAGGCTACAGATACAGCTGAAGCAACACATTTAATGTTCTAGGGAATACTTTTTCTTCACCTAACTTAATCTGTGTCCCTGAAATACAACTACAGGTTATGTTCTTGGCTAGGATTAAAGATCAGAGCAGTACTACTGAAACTGCAGAATATGTTCTATCTTTTCCTTGGTAGCACTGATGTGATGAATTTGCTACTCTGAGCTGGTTTTATCTCCAAAAAACATCTAAGATAAAAATTATGGTTAATATTTGTACATCTCAGGTTGTTAAAGTTGTGTGTGTGTAATTAGTAAGGTTGAAATAAAAAGTGAGATATTCTGACAGTCACTTATGGTGGTGAGTAACCAGGTAACAGTACATTTATGGGAGAGAAGAGCAGTAGCAATGGAAAGACAAGTAACAGTGCTTTGTCTCCATCTCTCCCTTTCATGGATGTTTAGGGGTGTGTTACAGAGGCACCATTAAAGCCAGATGTTTTAATTCTGTGGAAGACAGTAAACTGGAGGAGGCATCAGAGAAGCATGACAGCACAGGGAGACTGACATTCATCGGGCCTCTGGGAGAAGACTTCTGGGCACGCAGTCACATCAGGTACGCCAGGGTCTGTGGATGCTGGTGTTGATAATGCCTGCACGCTGCAGGGTCGCTCCACCTTCAGAAATCTGCTCTGTCGCTTTTGCTGTTTCAGTCAATACTGCCATGAGGTTTATTTTTGTAAGCACTGGTAATGTGGCAGCCTCACTTTTATGAGTGCTTTGACCCCCATGATTAGATGGGACTCCTTAAGAAAGCAGTTTCCCTGGCTTGAGGACAGCTTTATCTGAATGCAGCCTCTTCCCCCCTCTCCAGAGCCAGGGTCTGCAAAGTCCAGTGCCTTGTTTCAGTTTATCAGTCCTACTGTTTTTTAGGTCAAGACTGTGATCCTGGAAGCTTGCTGCAGCAGGTGAAAGGGCTGGAATAAGGATCAGTCGCACTGTGATGTGACACAGCCTGAGAACCGAAGCCAAAGCCTGTATTTAGGTTGGGTAGGACTTAAGCATCACTGTCGTTCTCTGTCTCTGGAAAATTACTTTGGTCCTGGGTTGAAGCCAGGCTCGGGATGCTGATGATAATGCTCTGTTCCTCAGGAATTTCCATCCTAAGGAGAAACCTTTAGTTATGTTCTTACTTCATGTTCTTTGAGGAAATGACTATCCACCATTGCAGCTAAGTAGGTGTGGAAAGTTCCCTCTTATCTCTTTCTCTGAAAAGCAAAGTAATTGCTGGGAATGAAGAACTGGTGGAGCTGCCACTATACTCGAAGAGACAAAGCAAGCAGAAAGAGCCTGGCAGCTCAGGGCAGCTACACCTCTTTTTCTGCTATTGCAAATATTTTAGCCCGCTTTTTGTTCCTTCTCCTCCCTTCCTCCTCATTGCGACATGAGCTCTTGCCAAGCAGAAAGGGAGGGCCTGAAACTGCTGCCTTGAGGCCTGGGAGGGGAGGAAAGAGCAGTTTATACAGCCACACTGGGAGGAGAAGGGTACAGAGGGGCAAAGGGCAGATCCGTGGCTGGGGGTGGAGTGGCACAAGGAAGGGAGCCATGCGGGCTGCGGGGAGTTAAGGAGGAACACTGGATTAATTAGCGTTGGGAAGACACATGGTAAAAAGTCAAGAATCTGTTACAATAGATTCAATGAAATTTCAATTTGGGGAGCCCTGCTTGAAGTTCCCAAACTGAGAGCATCCCCACCTCACTCTGTGAAAGTTAATCTTCGAGCAGTTGCAATTAAAGCAACACAAATGTGCGTAGACAGGGCTCAGTTCCTTATGTGACATTACACAGTTCCCTGTATTGAATTAAACCCTAAACTCCACATCCCATTACTCTTTTGATAAGGTATTCGGAGAGCTGACTCAATTTTTGAACCTGTAGCCTTGTCTTCTTCATGTCAGCAGCTTCCTTAGATGATGCATCAGTGATCTGATAACCATTTTAAGCTTTTAAAAGGAGTTTTTAACCTTTTTTTTTTTGTGCAACTGCCGAAACAGCAAACATTTCTATATCGATGATTATGCCAAGTTAAACATTGTTACAGTAGTGGCTATACTATACTAGCTGTCACAGCAGCTACATGTTTGAGATTTGTCAGATAGTATTGTTATATATGATAAACGTCATCACATATGACAGGAAATTGGAAACAGTTTTAGAAAATAATGAGTCTATTGAAAATTCATCTTACTGGAACTCTGTTACAGAAAATTACCCACTAGTGTCATAATACTCTGTTCAGTTACACTTTATTTTTACTCTTCAGTTCTCAGTTGTGCAAACACCCTATTACCATTCTGTTGTCACAAAACGGGGCTTTTTTGTAAATCTTGTATCTGCTGTTTCCTTATAGGAAATGCCAGACCATGACCGGGAGATTTTGAGCTTTGGTCACTGCTCTGGTACCTGCTGTGGAAGTTTTTCAGGTTTCTCTACGCAGACATACTGCCTTAAGCCCCTCCGGTGGAAATTTATATTCTGTTTTACCTCCCTCCTGTTCTTCCCCGTGACCTTAAAGACTGAAGTATTTCACCAGTTATGTTTCCCCTCTTGCAGTCTGCAGAGCTGCCTATATTAGATGTGGCCAAGCATCCGTGTTTTACCCTGGTATCGAGGAGAAAAGGTAGAACCGCGGGGTGGGCAGCAAGTCCCCTGCTCGCCCAGGACGGAGCTGCAGGAGCGGCTGCGGCCGATGGCTGCGGGCAGCGCAGCGCCGCGCAGCTCGCACGGCCACAGAAGGGCCGCGCTGCGCCAGCCGCGCGGCTCCTGCCAGCGCCGGGGCCCGCAGGCCCCTCCAGCCCTTCCCCTGCCCGGCGGCGCGGAGCAGGGGCTGGAAATCCCCGCCGGGCCGTTCCCCGGGTGAAGCGCGCTCTTCTGGCGGGTTTCCCCGGCCGGCAGGAAAGTCCCGAACATCCCCGCTGCCGCCGGGGCCGCGGCCGCGCTCACCCCGCAGCGCAGCTACCGGAACGAGCGAGGGGGCGGCCCGGCCGCACGCAGGAGCCGCTGGGCGGAGGCCGGGGCCGCGGGGCGCAGGCAGCCCACGGGAACGCTCCGCCCGCCGGCGGCCGCCACATGAAGGCGCTCGGCCAGCAGGGGCCGGGCTCCCGGCGGGACAGACGCGCCAGGGGCAGCCCCGCCCGGCTCCGTCAGGCCGCACATGCGCCCGGGGCGCCGGGGCTTTCCCGGTGCGGCGCTTCCCCTCGGAGTTTCCAGGGCCGGCGCCGTACCGGCCAGGGGCGCTTCCCCCCGCCGCCCCCTTGTCAAGCACCGTATATAGGCGGGGGTGCGCACCAGGCCCGCCCGCTGCGGGGGGCCCGACCGGAGGCCGTGAGTACGGGGGGGTGCGGCGGGGGCCGGGTCGCGGCCTGCCGGGGCCCTGCCGGGAGGTGCTGCTGCGTGAGCCGCGGCGGGGCTCGGCGCCCGGCTGAGGGGGCGGCGGGCGGGGATGCGCCGCGTCAGGCGGCGGCCGCACCTCTCACCGGCCTCGCGTCGCCGGCCAGCGGCTGGTGGGCTCGGCCGGCGGCAGGGGAGCCCCGGCGGGCTGAGGGGCCTGCCCTGCCCCGGGCCGTGCTCTCCGCGCTGGAGGGGAGCGGGGCTTGGGCCGTGCTGGGTCAGGGAGCGGGGCTTGGGCCCTGCGGGCAGCCCGCGGTGCCGGGGGGGGAGCGAGGCCCCGCCGTGCCGGGCGGGGGGCGCGGGGCTGTCGCTGGGGGTGTGAGACCCGCGCATTTCGGTGCTCGAGATCTGTAGACTTAGCGAAGGGTGCTCAGAAGGTAAACTGGTTTTGCCTCGTTTGTGACACAAGAGCTTTGAGTTTCCTATGCTTTAAACATCACTATTCTGGACTTAAAAAACTTCTTAATGTCGCCGCAGGGTAATGGAAGAAAAAACCCATGAGATTCGGAGCAGTTGGGTGGCTGGAAATCAAGGATATTCAGGGCTGTAGTGGAGTATAATATTAGAAGAAGAAAGTTTGGCAGAAAATGACCACAGGATCTGAGGTTTAACTGATCGTAAATGTTTTAGGATTATCAGGGTCGCAGTTTGCTCTGATATTTCTAGCATTTGCTCTGACTTTCTCCAGTATGTCAACTGGCTTACCTTCTCAGACTGGCATGGTTCATGTACGTTGATAGCTTAGTCCCACCATTTGCGTTAAAGGAGTGGGTTGGTGTAAGGCATTTGATTAAGAAGCTCGCAGTAGTAATAGTGTGACCGTATCAAGAACAAATCTTCTAAGAGCTATCAAGTAGGAAATGCTCTGCTGTTTTCCAGTAGCTGATTTTTCTAATGCTGTGTCATCATGACAAGGATATCTGTTTTGAGTCTCTCCTAGAGGGACTTTTTAGGAACTGATACTGTAAAATAGAACGCTATCTATATATGTGAATAAATATAAGTTTATATATTTAAAAACTTTTGAACTTTGTCTTTTCCCTTACCTGGAGTTTCTGGTGAAGTTCAGTTTTGCCGGTGTTCTGTGCTTCAAGTATTTAAGTCAGTGTAACAAAACAGGATCTCTGTTGTTTGAAAATCTGCAGGCTTAAATCAATTTAAATGGATGTAACTTGTTTAGTACAAGATCTTACCTTTAGTTACACAGCTTGTGGTCAAGCAGCCTGATTGATCCGTCTACCAAAAGAAGTTCTGTTTGTGGATTAAACAGTTTTGCATATGTGTCAGTAACAGGGAAATTAAGTGTATGAGATCCAGTCCATGTGACAGTGTGTAAAGTTGACTCCCTGAAACTTTCTAGCTAACATTACAAAAAGCTTACATTGAGATTTTAGTGTTTCAATTTGTGCAGTTTCTGTTCGTATAGCCATAACACGCACCTCATTTTGTATATTTTGAAACATTCCTCTCTTTCTTCCCTACAGGTTTTGTTCTGCAGAAAAGAATTAAATGATTGAAACTATAGATTCTTACAATTTCTTCTTGCGAACAGTCAGTATCAACATGGAGGCGTAGGCACCTTAGAAGGGACTTCAGTCTGAACTCTGGGAGGTAGTTCTGTGCACGAATAAAGAAACTAAGGCTTCAAATTTTCTTTTTTTTTAATCTAACGATTTTGTTTGCTTCTGTATGCCATAAACATGGCATACAGAAAAAACTTAATTCAACAGTATAAAACATTAGAATGTCCCGACACAAGGAAATTCATTTATGTTAAATTTAATAACTCTATACTTGTAACTAAGGCACCCGGTTAAAATTGAAATGCTCTGTTCAGTCTGTGCTGACAACGTTATAGAGAGAAAAGCCTGGAGCTATTCCAGTCTTGTTAATTAAGAGTTCCTCCTTGTCAGAGACAGTGTATTTGTTTATAGGTCAATACTCAATATATGTGGAGTTGAGTAGACACTAACTTCTTCAGTCTTTACAATTATTACAACAATATGCAGAAGTTGAGGGTTTTTCTGGAAGTCTAGTAGTAGCAAGTAGATCAGATCAGTAATGTTAGTTCAGAGGCTCTTTTTTCAAATACCTTTTGAGCATGATAAACCATTATTTTCAGCCTCCTAATGTGGTTTGACAACTAAAATCTTTACATGTGTATAAGCTGTATATTTCTCAGCTGTCTAGGGTGAAATAGTTCTTAAATCACTTAACCACATCATTTTTAACCAGAATATATGTTTTAATTGCCCCCCATTTTAGTTTCTTTATTGACAAAGGATTTTGATAAACCCATTTGAGATTTTTTTTCCCCTCTGGATCCCACCTCCACTAGCCTGACAAATTGATGCTGCTCTCCCAGATGTACAGTACAAGGAAAAGCACGTGGTGCCTGTATGATTCAAGGGAAAGTCCTTTTTTACATGCTTCCTTCAATTGTAAAAATGGGATGAAGCAGCTTTTGTCCTGAAAGCAGTTGTGTAAACTAAAGTACAAGAACTTCTCAAATGTTTCAAGGCTGTTGATCTTGAGGCTGATTCTATTCACATACGAATTCAAAGTTGCACATTAAAGTTTCATTTTCAGGTTCTTACTTTTGTACAGGCAGGGGTTATTCCAAATTGCCTTTAATGCACACAACTACCTCCCAGAGGAAGACTCGTCCCATTCATCCAAAAGTAGTCCATTATGAACATAATGGAGAATAGCCCTTTCTTGGCTAGCATCATGAAGCAGAGTGCTTTCTGTGGTGAGCTGAAGTATGATTTATCCTGTGAACTCTACAGAATGTCGACGTTTTCTACTTTCCCTGTTAACGTGCCAGTGTCAGAACGGAGTCTTGCCCGGGCTGGGTTTTATTACACTGGTGTGCAAGATAAAGTGAAGTGCTTCAGTTGTGGCTTAACATTGGACACCTGGCAACCAGGAGATAATGCTATGGAAAAACATAAACAGCTGTATCCTAGCTGCAGTTTTGTTCAAAACATGCTTTCAGTTAACAACCTTGGGCTGTCCTCTCATTCGGCCTTTTCACCTCTGGTCGCAAACAGTCTCTCACCATCTCTACATTCCGTAACGCTTCCTCCAAGTTTAGAACAAGTTAGTTATTTCAGTGGCTCATATTCCAGTTTTCCTCAAGACCTAGTAACCACTAGGGCAGCTGAAGACCTTTCCTTCTTGAGACCTAAACTTCACAATCCTTCTATGAGTACAGAAGATGCTAGACTACGCACTTTTCACTCATGGCCACTGACGTTTCTGTCACCCACTGATCTGGCAAAGGCTGGACTTTATTACTTGGGAACAGCAGACAAAGTTGCTTGTTTCACCTGTGGTGGTCGGCTGAGTAACTGGGAACCAAAAGACAATGCTGTGTCAGAGCATCGGAGACACTTTCCTAACTGCCCTTTTGTGGAACACCTTACCCGTGACCAACCATGTTTCAATGTCTCAAATGTGAGCATGCAAACCCACGAAGCACGTGTTAAAACATTCATAAATTGGCCAACTAGAATTCCAGTTCAGCCTGAACAACTTGCAGATGCTGGCTTTTACTACGTAGGTAGGAAAAACAGACATCTCCAGTTTTATTCATATTGCTATGTCAGCATTTACTTCAAAGTAGATTGTGTGAGTGTTTGCTAAATATTTTGCCTTGTTTTATTTAAAGGACGCAATGATGATGTCAAGTGTTTTTGCTGTGATGGTGGGTTGAGGTGCTGGGAATCTGGAGATGATCCATGGATTGAGCATGCAAAGTGGTTCCCAAGGTAACTTGCAAATCTTTATCATAATTCGTACACATCCTTAAATACTTCTAATTTTGACAGATATATATTGCACTTAATAGTTTTGTTTTAACTTCACCATATGATGTACAAACTCACTCTTTCATTTGGATGTATTTCATGTACTTCTATTTAAAAGCTCTGAAGTGCTAAGGTGGCTTTAATTAAAACATTTCTTCATTAAGCATGATATTTAATGCTTTCTGTTTCATAATCGAAAGCTGTGTGCATCCCCAAATTGCTATTAGTGAGTGAGGCTGTGTTGTTAATGAACATACTTACCTAAGAGAAGCAGTCAGAAAGCAGACTGAGGAGAGAAAAAGCTGGTGAGAAATGGAGTAGAAGGAACACCTGGCTGCCTTGGTCTAGTTCTGTGCCCACACTGAATGCTCTTGAACCAGTTTTTCAGAAGGTGTGGTTTAGTTTCTTAGGTGTGGAAAGGCTTGTGAAGAGGGTTTCAGTGGTTGTTTAACATGTCTCTTGGAAAAATGACAGAAGTAACTTCTTTAAATGTCCCCCATAATTAAATGGCAATTGCATACCTCATTGCTATCTGTGCTTGTGGAAATCTCCATCTACATTAATGACAGAAATAGCTTCACTTAGTTTCAGGAAAGCTAGTAGTAATTCTTCACATCGTAGATCTCCAACTAGTCTTTCATGGGCAATATACCAGGTACTGTTGGACTACACGATGTGTGTAGAGTTAAATGACACCTTTTTTCCCTTCAGTGTTATGCCTTCCAGAAAATGTACTTGAGAGATACGACTCTGCATTAATGAAGCAGATCTGGCTTTGATAGCGGTGTTAAATTTTGTTAAATTCTTTTGAATGATTTGAGTAGGAGATGAGAATGGTGAGGTGCAAGATGGAAACAGTTTATCACTGCAGTTTGTAGTGACGCTGACAGGGTATCATTTCTCATGACATGCCATTTTCATTAGAAGTGCTAGTAGAATTTAAAGCTGCTGCATTTATGTGTGTGAGCCTTCTGACTGCTGAACATCATGGGAAAGCTTTATCAAAGTGTCTAGACTGCTAGGCTACATCAAGCTTCCAGTTAAGAGAACCTTCCCTTCTGAAGGAAGAGAAACATGTATTTAAGTTATGGTGTGTTGTTGTAAACTGTTTCATTCTTCTGTATTTTTTTTAATTTGGCAAGTAGAAAGTATGATTTAGTATACTTTTGTCAATGTTTCAGGTGTGACTATCTGCTTCGTGTAAAAGGAGTGGAATTTGTAAGTCAAATTCAGGCCAGGTTCCCCCATCTTCTTGAACAGGTAAACTTCACTCTTCTATAACTTTGTCTTTTCCCTTGTTGCAGAGTGCTATGTTCTTTCTGGGAGTTCAATCCATCCTTCTGCCTCATTTCTGCATGTATTTCTGCTGGGTTTCTAACACAATAAATGCTCTTCATGAGAAATGAAACCAGTGCTGAACCATGGCTAGTGGACTTGGACTAGTAGAGTTTAACATATACCAATTACTTATGGAAAGTGTTACGGGGCAGTAAAGTAAGCTCCTTCATGTCAGGAGAGGGAAATTCTGATTATGTGTATTTCAGTGAATAATGTAGATCAGTAATTGTTATTTCAGAAATGCGTCATGGACAGCCTGAACTATTTCTCTCTATAACTCTTCTGGCAAGAGTAAGCCAAATTTCTCTCCGTGGAAGTGGCCAGCACTAACTGTATGTTGATTACAGAGTTGCATAAATTTGCAGACGTGTAATTGCATGTAAAATATGTAACGGGTGCCATTCAGATAAAGAGCTTTGCATGGTTGATGAGGGAAGAATGTGTTAGAGAGGCATGCAGGGGGAAATGCAATACTTTGAAACTAATGTAGTTCTCTTTTGTTTCACAGCTCTTATCAACCTCCGATATGCCTGTTGATGAAAATATTGATCCCCCAAGTATGTATATTCAAGCATGTTCTTAAACTTGTATTTTGCAAACTTAATGATTTGCTATCCAAAGATAATTTGTTTAATAAGTCTTAGATTTTTATTGGAAACAACAATATTATAAGGGTTTTCTAACTAATGATAAAAGTTAGGTAGTTTTGGCATTATATGGACAAACTTCAAGGAAGCACCTGTAAGAGTTCTGCTCTTTCATTTTCCCAGTTTCCATATTAGCAGATCATATGAAGATTTTTGGTTTTGAATATTTGGCATCTGCCATATTTGTGGATTTTAGTTTTGTGGTTGGGTTAAACAAAACAAGTCGATTTGGCATTTGTTAAATAGACCTATGGTATTGAACTTGGTGGCAACAGTTGCTAGAGGATGTCATGACTATGCAGTGATGCAACTCCACTTTTAGGCACATAGCTAGGTAAATGCTCCAAGTTCAGCAGTGCTGGTCAAGGAGAGGGCAGGACAATCTGATGAAGTGAAGTCTTTCTGAGCTCAGAAAGACACTGGAGGTGAGTGGGTTACGCTGTCATGGTCCTTCCTAATTGAGGACAGTGAGTCAGAATCCCACGTGTCTGGTGCTTAGTAAGTTGAATGGAAAATACAGAGCAATTGTTTGTACTAGAAACTGTGATTTTTTTTTTTTTTTTTTAAATTTTCTTCCCTCCCCAAGACATTTTTCAAGGCTGAAGTTAGAAATAACTAAGTGTAAAAAAAAAAAAAAAGGCTGCTAAGACATAATGGCATTCTCTGTGGTTTCTCTAGATTATTCTAGATTTTACTGAAGGCCTGACATGGACTGAAGTTTTTCATGGATTCAATCCAATTGAATCTAAGTAACTGGCTTCTGTTTTTAAAACTAACTACTTTTTTAAAAAGGTCTATTTAACCATTGACACTTTTTAATGCTAGGTATTCATGTATTCATGCATGTGTGTAGGTAATATCGATGTGCCCAACTTCTGGGTTGTATAGGTATTTCATTTATATTATACACGGTGATTTTCCTCTTTGATTAGTTATTCATTTTGAGCCTGGAGAGAGTCATTCAGAAGATGCAATCATGATGAACACGCCTGTGGTTAAAGCTGCCTTGGAGATGGGATTCAGTAGAAGGCTAATAAAGCAAACAGTGCAAAGTAAAATCTTGGCCGCTGGAGAAAATTACAAGACTGTTAATGATCTTGTGGCTGATCTGCTCACTGCTGAAGATGAGAAGAGAGAAGAAGAGAAAGAGAGACAATTTGAAGAAGTGGCATCAGGTACGCATAAGGCATGAATAAAAGCAGTGGTTTGTATTATGTGTAGGTTTTATAATTGCTTTTATAGGGTTAGTGATTTAGTTTAATTGCTATGAGGTTCAGCTTCTGTAAAAGCATTGTCAGGATATCTGTATAGAAGTAGCAGTCTGGGAATCGTTTCATTGTTTCAGGAACAGGTTCATACAGGTGTCAAGGGTTCAGAATCACCTGATTCTCCCCACAGGAACAAAGCCATATTTTAAAAATTTGTGGGCCTTTATATTGCGGTTAATAAAATAAATGGAACGAAAATACTTTATTTGGCACACTCTCTTTTTTTTTCAAAATTTGCCTGCTCTTTAAGCTACTTGAATTGGTGAGCCACCATATCCACCTCCCAGAAGAGGCCATAAACTTTTACAAATTTAGATTCTGTAAGATGGCCAAAGATCTGCTTTGCTGTGTCTGACTCAGCCATGTAGGTCAGCTATTTAACAGTGTTTATTTGATGTGTCTTTAACATTTCCTATTGTTTTAGTACCATATAAAATTTGAAGCCTAAAACAATCCTATTTTTGAGTCTGTGAAGCAGTAATGAAACTTCTCAATTATAAATTGAATTAAGACCGCTTCTTCCCTACTTGCATATTCTATCAAAACATGGATTCAGCCATTAAATCTTAATGGAAATGACTTTTTGTTGTTGTTTGTGATAGACTATTAAAAAAAAAAACCACACACCTCCCAAGTCTGGTTGTGCTCTACTTCTGGTTTTCTTGCACATATAATAATTCTGTTGGACACTTCTTAGAAAAGCTTGATTCTATCCACATTTCAGACATGATTTTGACCGCCACTGCCTAAAGTGAACCTGTTGATTGTCAGCATTGGTATTATGCAGAGGCTTTGTTTTTTCTTTGCAATTCTGCAGAGAACATAAGCCTTGCTAGCATGAAGTTAGACAAGATCCCCTCAGAAAATTTAACCTAGACATGGGAGGAGGAGGTTTCATTGGTGAAAAGGCTTCAGCGCAGAAGCTGCTCATATTGTGGTTTTATTAAGTCTGTTCTTCATGTACATACCACTAAAACTTACTGAGGTCTTTATTAATGCTGCGTAGTAAGCAAGCGTTTCAAGTAGAGTTTAAAGAATGTATCAATTGTTTTTAAGCACAAAAACTTGGAGTAGTGTATTCCTAACAAACATCTAATCCTCTTTGCATTCCAGATGATTTGTCCTTAATCCGGAAGAATCGAATGGCTTTATTCCAACGTTTAACATGTGTACTTCCAATCCTTGGGAGTTTACTATCTGCTAAAGTGATAACAGAACTGGAGCATGATGTTATTAAGCAAAAGACTCAGACACCGTTGCAAGCAAGGGAGCTGATAGATACAGTTTTAGTGAAAGGAAATGAAGCAGCCAGCATATTCAGAAACTGTCTACGAGATTGTGACCCTGTCCTGTACAAAGACTTATTTGGTATGTCTTTTTTTTTTCTTAAAGGCTATAAGTTTATAGAAGTCTAACCAGTGTTGTCATAGCAACCTAAAGATTAAAAAAACCTCAGATGCTGTTTGAATATAGATCAGTCAAATGACTAGGATTTTTTTTCTCTTATTTTAGTGGAGAAGAACATGAAGTATGTTCCCACAGAAGATGTTTCAGGTACCATAAACTCTGCCTTCTTACTTTAAAGGGTATTGTGGGACGAAAAACTAACATCGTAAAAAAGAAAATTACTTTGGTTAAGAAATAGGTTTTATGCTTTACTCTCTCCCTAATTGTGCTTTGGTGAGATGGACTTACCTGAAAAAGTTAAGTGCATGTGCAGACTTGCGAGCAAGTCTATCAGCTGTAAACTATACCCTCACACGTGCTTCGCCATACGAGGCAGAGCTTTCTGGAGCTTGACAATTAAAGCACACGCTGGATTTGATCTGGCCACAAGCTCTCACTCAGGCATTTGCTGAAGACTGGACGGTGAATAGTAGTTTAGCATTCCACAGCATCATCTCTACTTTTTCAGAGTGGGTTATAAGTGTCCTAAGGTCTAGCTTGACCTCATCAACAGCTGGGTAGATAAAAACTTGTCAGGCATGAGATTGAGTTTGCTCTGGTTCTTAGTTCTGTAGTTTAATACGTTAATAGACTGCAGAAAAGTATACAAGCCTGACTATAGCTTATTTCCACCAGTCAGGCTGTGCTCTGTGCTTCCAATATCCAAGCAAGAAAAGTGCAGCATTTGCTAAAATGTAAACATTGGTTTGTCTGAGGAACTGCAGTTGGCCTCCAATCTCTGAGCCGTTTGTCATCTCATAGAAGTGGAAAGTACAGACTAGTGCCTTGCATGCCACTTTCTGAGCTCTGGAAAATGTACTTATTTTCTCACTGCCATCTATATTTAGTGAATACAGACAGGAAAGTACAGGGTGAAATGGAACATGGCTTTTTTTCTAATTTGAAGGAATCTTAAAAAGTTACATATTGTTTTCCAGGTTTACCTATGGAAGAACAATTAAGAAGACTGCAAGAGGAAAGAACATGTAAAGTTTGCATGGACAGAGAAGTTTCTATTGTTTTTATTCCATGTGGTCACTTAGTGGTATGCAAAGAATGCGCACCCTCCCTCAGAAAGTGCCCAATTTGCAGGGGGACAATAAAGGGCACAGTTCGTACATTTCTTTCGTAAAGAGGGAAACTTGCAAAATGTCTTTGTGTCTGTCATAATCCAACTGCTGAGGCTTAAGCCAGCAGTGTCTTAAGAATGGAAAATTGTGATGCAGAAGATGATTAATCCACTACCAAACACCATATGCTAGATCTTCCTTGCCAAAGACTATTTCTGTTGATAAAACTAACTCAATACTAAGTTGAGGTTTTTGTAGTTTTCTAAGTAAGGAAAGCAGTTTTACTAGTATGCCCTTTTGTGGCTTTGAATAAACTTTCCGGTTGAGTTCCTAAAATGGAGTTTGGCATAACTCTTCTCATGAGTTTCCTCCATGTGGAAGTGAGGAAGTACATTAAGATTGTTGTTTATTTGTATTTAATATTAATTAACTTCAGCTACTATTTTGATTTTGTTTTGGCTTTTTTGTGGAATTGAGCAGAAAAGAGGCCAACTGTTGCAGGAACAGCAGGACTTTTTTAGAGTTTTGTTTGTGTCTAGATACTTGTGTAGTGTGTATTAATGATAGTCTATATGAAGACTGAATTAAAATATTTCTACTTCTGAAGTGAGTGCTTTATTACTCTGTTCCCATTATTGCCTTTTCTCTGTAGACTGCAGTGACTGGAATTCTGTCTTTTCCTCACAAAAGTTCGGGGTTGGTGGTTTGCCCACAAAAGTACAATAAAACTTAATTCTGTGTGTCTATCATTCATTTTTTTGAACAGTGAGCTTCTGTGCTGCTTCATGATTCCCTCTGGTAAAGTAGGGGGTTCAGATTTTTAACATTATTTTAAAAACAAACCTCCAAAAAATCCCTAACAGCATCTGGTACTTCCTTCTGTTTTGATTTTTCTTAAAGGATAGAAATCCTGGCCAGGAATGGTCCTCATCACCTTAGAGATGAGGCAGAGGGAAGCTATATAGCAATACAGCTTTTATGCTAGGGATTAAAATGTAAAAGCTACTTTTCTGTTTGGGACTTGTAGTGATTGTGCAATTGAATAGTAGGATCTTGCAGTCTTGGGTCTTGTTTTGTAAGCTGGTATCTAGGGACTCCTGTTTCCTTACTGGTTGACTCTCAGTTTACTCCTTTCAGCTCTGGATCCCTTGCATAGTAGATACCTACAGAAGGAAAGTGTTCATAGGTATTTTTCAAGGATTTCAGGTCAAAACAGTAGAATACTACTAGGATAATGGCATCTAAGTCCTGCTGGGGTGCTGTCAGTTTGGCTCTAATTGCCAAGTCAGTCATAGCTTAATGACCAAGTGTGGACCCCTCGGTCTTCAGACCTGCCAGCAAAAATATGGTTTTGTGGTGAAAATACCATTTCTTGAAGTTTTAGGTTGCAAATATTTGCAAGTTGTGTGCATATAACTGGCTTTCATCACTTCACACGTGACTGTAGCTATACTACATGAGTTATCTCTTCTAAAAAGAAAGCACCCTATGTGCATTGGATTTGTGAAGTGTATACATGAAAAATAGTAGCTCGTGACTTACTCTGTATAATGGTTGCCCAGTGTTTAGAGCAAAGCTTGTATTAAGCGGGGGAAATGTTTGTCACTAGCAAGTAAATAGTCAGTCATACTTACAGGTGCTGTATATTCCCTCTAAGTCTGTAAAGAAGCCTCTGGGTCTCCTGCTATAATCACCTGCCATCTTGGGAAATCTGTCCACTGAGTTTGGAATTTAGACTGCGTGGAATGAACAGCGTGTTATATTTCCAGCAGAATTGCAGTTGCAACATTGGAACAAAGTTTTGACAAGCTAAAAAGGGCCCAAACATGTACTTTTATTTGTTAATTATGTGATTGAGGTCGATTTGTTTGCAGATTCAGGATGTTTCCAGTAGTAGTACTGATCATTAAATTCAGTGAGCACAATTGTGCAAAAGAAGGTACATTCCAGTCACCATCTGTTTGTCTTTGCCCTCTATCTCTGAGCAGCACCTCCTGGGCTGGAATCCCTTTTGAAATAACACTGGAGATAACAAATTTTGCAGAAGTCTTGATTTGCTGTCGGGGGGAGGGCAGGGCGGGGCAGGGGTGTCAGAATCTGGATTGGTTTGTCGGTAAACATTTATAGTGTGAATTCAGCAACACTGATGTTTGGTTTCATCCATTCTTTCATAATTTCTGCAACACTGTTCAATGCTGTGCATTAGCTGGCACTATGCAATTAATTTCATTAATGCTTTGGTATACATTCTTTGCAGTACATAGGATTCTTTAACTGTAGATTGGCTTGCTGTAATTCTTTTAAATGTAGACTTTTGTCCAACTTTATTACATGTACATCTCTTCCCTTTAATTTTGATGTTTAAAATGTAAATGTTTCACACCTAGCATGTAGTTTTAACAGCTTTGATTAACATACTTCTGCTTTTTTGGTTTTGAAAGGCTCTTCTGTGTAACAACTTAAGTTGTCAAAGATTATGAAAGCTTCTTAAGGAACAAAGTGCATGGCTTGAAATTTGATGCTCAGACCCAGAAATTAGCAGTATTAGAACCAAATGTATTTTCTACAGATTAAGATCAATCTGCAGGGGAAGCTGGAGAGTTTGGGCTCACCTGAAGAGAGTGGCAGGGTTAGTGTGTAAGCCCTGTTTCAGAACAGGGAAGAGGAGAGGGAAAACACAGTAGTGGGCACACTTTTTAAGCAATTATGGTTTTTTTCTTTAGAACCACAGGGGAGTTAGGGGGTTTTGAACATGGCAGTTAGATCGGATGACAGGTTATACAGGGCTTTAGTGTCATTTGTGATGCCTGGGGGTATCTTGGGACCTGCAACACACCTGTCAGCCCTGGTTGGTGTTTTGAATGTCCTGGGCAACTTCAGACAGCACTGGCTGCCTCCAGCTGGGCAACTCAGCCACTTTCTGATCTTTCGAGGTCCCTTCTGATCCCTAACATTCTGTGATTCTGTAAAGTGGAAGAACTTGGTCTAGAAACTACTGGGTAAAGTCTCTGACCTAGTTCTGGCAGGAAGGCTCGTCTCGGTTATGGCTTTCCATTACGCCCCACTATAGTGGTTATGGTTGCCCTGATCTATAACGCTGCACATGTGAGCAGTTACGCTCTCCTCAGTGCTATTCTAAGAAAGCTATAATATAATAAAACTAGTTTTCTGTAGCACATGGCAAACAGAACCCTCGCAAAATGTTAAACCACAGAGAAGATTGCCTGCAAAGCGTTCTATTTGGAGAGGAGATCAAGTGACTTTGGTTACTTGTGAACCAGCTGACTGTGTTCACACTTTGTTCTGTGTCTGCTTCCTTCTTTGAACGCATTTTCCAGAGCTTTGACTGGGCTAAACAGCATAAACAGCCTCCCTGCCCCCAGCTTCCTGCGCAGCGCTGCTGATCAAGCAGCTCAAGTTCTCAGACGTCAGCGTTGCCCGGCCACAGCTCTTCCGGGCCCGGCGCAGCGGGTGTGCGCGGCTTCGGGGGTGTAGATCACGGGAACTTCGGTATCATTGCAGTTCAGTGTCAGACTTGCTCTAACATGACAATAGGAGGCAATATTCCCAGCTTCTGTAAATGAGCAATTTCTTCACTTGAAGGAAGTTTATCCCGTCGGCAAAGGATCTAACCTGGAGCAGTTGCAGTTTCTGATACCGGTTTGAGATACTGGTGGCTTCCCAAGTAGCAGCTGTATGTTTACTGCAGCAAGTGCCATGAAGTTTTATTGTAATTATTTAGCAGTTTCCAGCGTGTTTTTTTTAATGTGTGTTCTATTTAACTGAATGCGTCTCTTTCTCTTCTGTTTGCTTTTGAGCACTGACCGAGAACCTCAGTGCTCTTCCAATTGAAGACAGCGTGCAGTCCTGGCATCCACAAGTGATCACACCGCCACCAGCCATTGTAACAGAGCAGTGTTCTGTGAATGGCCACATATGAAATATCTAGGAGCTCCATTAGCATGATATAAAAGAAAAATCTTTATGTTACTGGTTTTTGTGACAGTGCTTGTTCAGTAACAGCATAGTGCCATGCTGTCAGAACTTGGTTCTTTGCTGTATTCCTCACAAGACACCAGAAGAAGAGAAGCAAATGAAATTGTAAACAGTGAATTCATCTGCCTTTAATTTTGGGCTGTGGCAATCATCGTGTAGTGAGGCTGGGGTATGTCGTATTGTGTTTAATGTTGCAGGTGGACTGAACTTGCAAATTTCAGTTTTCTTGCTGTTAGTTATTCCTAAGGTGACCCACCTCAGGTATGTGAGGCCAGGCAGGAGATGAATTCTGGACACAAAAAGGTATTCTCTGTTCTGTTGAACTACTTAACATGCAACTGTTTGCTCCAGAGCTTATTAGTGCAGGGAGTAAACTTCCTGAGATAATACTAAATCACCAGTCCTTTGTTTCTTTAATTGAGAGAGTGTTCACAAGGATTACTGATGCCCCAGCCCAGCTTCCTCACTGGTGGCTGCTGGCATGGGGCCCTCCAAGCCTGAGAGTTTGGGGTATTGCATACGCCCTGTGTAAGGAAGGGCAGAACTCCAGACAGCGGATCCTGCTGTGCTATTTTCAAAAAACAAACAGGTAAGGGTTTTTTTCCCTCTTTGAAGAGATCAAAATATACTGGAACACAGCAGGAAATTGCCTGCACAATGGGCAGTGGCCTAGCAGTGGCCTACACGTTAGTTTTGACCTGGTGAAACATCTTTAGCGAAAAGCTGGAGAACTTGCCAAAGGTTTCTAAGCTGTGTTAGAAGGTGTAGACTTGGTCAGAACAAAAATATCTTTCTTTTGGATCCGTATAGCTTGACTTACTGATGCCCTATTCTTTTGGCAGATAGAGAAATTAAATACTCATGGAGTATAGGATATTGAGTTGTGACTTGCCCAATGGATAGCTTCAATTGTAATGGAAGGATAAAGTCTTTAGAAAACATTGTCTTACATGCAACAATCAAAAGAAGAGTGCTTTTCTTTATGAACCCTGTCAAGGAAACAAGTTACACAGTTTTTCTTCCAGCACTTTAAAGCATCCATCACCTCAGTGCTGGCCTGGTACAGCACCCTGGTTTCCAAACTGCTTTAAACTTGTTGTGGAGAAGGTCAGAACAAACAATAGACAAAAATTTGATTTTCAGAGTGAAAATGTATCTCCTTGTGGTATTCTGAGAGGACACTTGAGAGTCTCCAGAATTTGAAGTCCCTTTTATTCTTTCAGTTTTCAGAGTTCCTGAACTGGAGATTGAAGACACCCCTATACTTCACAAAGTAGTGTTTTTATAGCAAACCAGACATGAAATTCTAATTCAAGCTAAAGCTTAGACACTGTAGGATCAATAACAGGAACAGGCAGTCTCTGTGTCTGTGTTGTGTGCGAGAGCTGTCAAATGCAGATTCCTAAATACATTTAACTTTCCTGTCAGTCATACACACATCAGGATTCCTTCAGCAGTGTCTCGAGAACATGTTTACATTCTGCACAGGTCTGTTCTCATTCTGTCTGCTTCCGTATCACAGCTAAATCCTTAACCCCTTGAGTTATCTAGGCAATTTTCAGTCTCTGATGCCATTCCACTTTGCTTTTGGCAATATTGTCAGCAGCATTTCTAGACTGCTTTGAAGCCTTTGATGCAGTGCCCCATCAAACCAATTAAACTGGAAGAGCTGTACTTTTGTACTAGAATACAGGCTAAACGGCTGTTGCATACAAGTCCTATGAGGAGCAGCTGAGGGAACTGGGGCTGTTCAGCCTGGAGAAAAGGAGGCTGAGGGGAGACCTTATCGCTGTCTGCAACCACCTGAAAGGAGGCTGTAGCATGGAGGGGGTTGGTCTCCTCTCCCAAGTAGCAGGACAGAGGACGAGAGGAAATGGCCTCAAGTTGCACCAGGGAAGGTTCAGATTGGATATTAGGAAACATTTATTCACAGGAAAGGTTGTCAGGCATTGGAACAGGCTGCCCAGGGAAGTGGTGGAGTCACCATCCCTGGAGATGCTTAAAAGACACATAGATGAGGATGTTAAGGACATGGTTTAGTGCTAGATTTAGGTTATGGTCAGACTTGATGACCTTGAGGGTCTCTTCCAACCAAAATGATTCTATGATTCTATAAAAAGGAAAGACCTTTGAGGTGGGAGGAAGGCAGAGTGCTGCAGTCCTGAGGTGTGGTTTTATGGTTGATCTCGATGTGTTTGAAGGGCAAAAGTAACATTCATGGTATCTGACCTAAGGTACTGCTGTGCTGTAGCCATTGGGTGACTTCCCAGGCCTGCAGTACTAATGAAATAAATTTTAATATGAAGCACAAACCCATTAGTTTTGTGGATTAATAATGAGTATAGGGGTTGTGTGAAAGAGCTGTAATAATCACTTGAATGCTGGTGATGAGCTTAAAACGTGATAACTATAAATGCAGTTCTGTGATGTGTCACCAGAGGGGTTCCTAAGCAAGACAGAAGTATGAACTGCATTGCTCAGCCAACAGTACTAGTAAGAAAAGATATGCAGTCCTGTTGAGAGGGTGAGCTATAAACAGTTGAATCATCTTTACAATGTTAATAAATTCAGTCAAGGAACAGCTGAAAGACTGACTGTCGCATAAGTATACCTATAGAAGGGGAGGAGCTATTTATGCTAAAAATCTATTGCATAAAATGAATATAAACAGATCATAAAATTATCATTGAATTTAGAATAACTAGTCACCGAAGAAGTGAGTGGGAAGAGACTTGTATAAGGAAAGGATTATATTTAGGAAGCATTTCTTTACAGAGAGGGTGGTCAAATGCTGCAACAGGCTTCTTAGAGAGGTGGCCAGTGCCACAAGCCTGTTGTTTAACAGGCACTTGGACAATGCCCGTAACAACACATTTTAACTTTTCGTCAGCCCTGAATCAATCAGGCACTTGGACTAGATGACCACTGTAGGTCCTTTCCAACTCTTCTATTCTATATTCTACTCTCCAGAGTTCAGTCTATGAGACAGACGACCTTTTTCTGTCTTTTGCTGCTACTTCAGCTTTATACCTCATATTGGTCTAAAATTGGGTAGATTCCTGTGGCAAACTCTCAAATACTCTTTCCTTACAGAAACTAAGTGCCGGTTTTTAGTTAACGTAATTTTTGAATGCTAAATTAATAGTTATTAATACAGCCAACTCCTCTACATGTGCAGAGCATAGCTAAATTCAGGTCCACTGCTTGTTCCAAGCCTGTATAGCAACCTCCAGGAATGAAGCCTAAATATGTATTTAGTGGTGGTACGATACACTGAAAAGCTGTCGTGTTCATCCCTCTTCATACACGTGTAACTTAAAGGTGGGATTTTCACTTACTGTTGGAAAGCAAATGTAAAGGTACAATTGATCAATTGCACCTCACTTTTTCTAGTATCCAAACACCTGAAAGGAGTTCAGGTTTGCACGGACGCCTCTGAAACCTTAAGCACATAATTTTGCTTTATTGTAGTAACACCATTATAAAATATATTACAAATGGTTGAGCTGGGCAAAAATGCACTAGGTCTGGTATTCTAGCATTGAAAAGTAGATACAGTGAATGCTTTTTATTCAATGGTTATGACTGAGGGAAGGGTTGAGGGAATTATGAAACCTAATAAAATAAAAATCCATCTGAAATTGATATAGTAACTCCAAAGATTGAATTTTATTTATTCATCTGTACAACAGAGGTGAGACAATCCCAATAATTGAGTTGCACTTAGTTGTCTTAATTTCTACAAAGTAAGGAATTGCAATTCTATGAAAGTATTGTTTCCAAAGTCTTCAAGTCAAAACCAGAAGTTTTCTACAAAACAATGCATTTAAGAAAAATCACAAAAGTTAACTTCAAATCACTCCTCCCCCCTGTACCTCAGTCTTAGTAAAAACAAAACAGCCCTGCTACCCCGTTTCAGGTGCATGGCTGGTGCTATTAAGGACTGTGCATTTGCCATGGTTTGCTGGAGCCGGCTGTGCCTCAGACACAACAGTTTTACTGCTCCATGTGAAAAAGGAAAAAACACCATCCATATGGCCATTTTAACATTGCATGGCAGAATAAACTATTGCTCAACAAAACAATTAAGCCATGCCAGAGCTGCAGTCATTACCCCTGACGCGTTGTTCCCCAGCCCTGACACACCTGCACTACATGCGGTTCCCGTTGTGACCTTCCTCAGCTGTCACCACCTCCTGTCTGTGCCCTGAGTGACGGACTCATGCCAGCAGCAACCAAGATGGTCAAGTCCCACCATCTCAACCCTCTTCACCACAGAGAGGTCTATACAAGTGGAGCCTGAGCAGGACTGAACGATTGTTCAGTGACATAAGAAGATATGGGCCTGTATTTCTTGACCTTGATCCTTGCTATAGTTTTCCCTGCACCGGTGTAAATCAGGAGCCCATCTACAGAAGTCAGCAGGTTTACCTCAGTGTAAACGCAGAAGTGATATGGAAGCAGCGTCAACCATCTTGCACAGCACCCCCAGTGTATTTGGGCTTTAATCATGAACTGGTTTGTGTTGGAAGGGATCTTAAAGTTCCAACCCTCCTGCCACAGGCAGGGACACCTTCCACTAGACCAGGTTGCCCAAAGCCCCATCCAGCCTGGCCTTGAACACTTCAGGGATGGGGCATCCACAGCTTCTCTGGGCAGCCTGTTCCAGTGCCTCACCACCCTCATGGGGAAGAATTTCTTCCTTATATCTAATCTAAATCTACCCTCTTTCAGTTTAATCAAAAGGCCTTCTGAGAGATGCCCTGTTGCCTTCAGTGGGCTTTTGACCAGACCTCTGTACACATGTCCAGCAGTACCAATTCTGAAAATAGTTGTAAAAATGCAGATTATGTTCTTCTAAAATTCTGTCTTGCAGATTTTCCACTTCTCTATGTAACTTTCAATGTTTAGTAAATGCTGCTAAAACATTGCATACAGCTTCATAGTAATAAAAACTAAGAGTGAAGTGATTGCTACATTCAACTTAAAAAGCCAATTTTTAGAAGAGATTTTCATATCACATTTATGATGGTGCAATTATTTTTTCCACTTTTATCTTCAATTGCACATGCTTCATAAGGACATGCTAGAAAAAAGCAGCTATGGATCACATAGCCTGCTTTCTTATAAGGACCCATTTATAGAAAAGGGTTGTGGATGGGTATCTCCAGTCTGTCCATGCTTCCTGCAGCTCATCTCATGGTACAGCCTGTTTAGGGAAGTCTGTGCAGGTCACTGGTGAGCTAATGACTGACGTTAAAAGTACTCATTATTATTTTCTATACAGTTAGCAAACCATGTCTCTTTACAGCCTAATAAAATTAACTGAACGGTTCAAAATCCAAAATTTCTAAAGTTCACATCAAATTTCAGAATAAATACAATTTAATACAAAATATTAGGGAAAAAAATTACTTGCAAAAACCTATGCCTGGTCTCAAAGACATCCTATTTAACCTACTATATCCATTATGGAACACAATGGATTTATGCAATATGTGAGAAATAATTGAACTTAGACTGGCAATGATGCTACCCACTGTGCTAGTAATCAGTTATTTCAGAGACTTCTGTGTGTACCTTAAAATGACTCAATAGGTGTATTTCTTTAAATTTGGTTACAAATACTGGAAAGAGAGAATACTGTCTCTACAAAGTGCTGGGTTCCTCTTCTTACGAAAGCCAATGCAAATAAACCCAGGATGTTTAAAGAGCTTCTCAACATTTTGCAGCATCATACCCAAGACAGGTTTAGAGACCGTGATCATCTTTATGAAAGGAATTATTTCAGAAGTTACAACAGTTGCGATAGGATGGGTTTCCAACACCGTCTTCCCTGAAGTCTCTTTAAATGATGGCATCATGTTCATCGCTGTAACAGAAACACAGTAATTAACATTCTGCAGTAAAGCAACAGTCAACATGACAAACAGCCACCCAGCTGCTGCCAAGAAGGTTATTTTGTGAACCAAGTCCATCTTGCTGGGAAGGGTAAGGGCACAGTGATCTGGGAATTGCAGTCCTCTCAGCCAAGCCTGAAGTCAGCAGAACAATCTCATTTTGTCAACACTCCTCCAGCCTCACCAGCCTTATTAACATTTTGGCTTTCACATTTCATTCAAGTAAATATTTTTAGATCAGCTATTGCTCAGGCATTTTTATCCTATCTATCTTACCTATATCCAATAGTAACAGTGAATCAAAGCCAGTTTACAAGCTCAGCAACAGGTTTCCTTTGTTTTAAAGATACTGTTGACCTGAATTCTACAATACCCATTCAGACACTACCGTAAGTAAACATGTACAGCAGGGACTGGTTGAATCCTATTAACAGCAAGCAGGAATCAAGATAGAGAGAAAACACAATGCTAAACACTAGCATTCCAGCAAGTCTAAGAACATCACCTCACTTAAAACAAGCTTAGAATAATTTTATGATTCTTTGAAGCTTCTCAGCTGAGATGGATGATATGGAATGAATGAAATCAATGCTGCAAAGGAGAGGAAAAGAGCAGCTCCACCAAGAAGAACCATACCCAAGAAAAGACCAGACTTACTACCTCCTGTCCCCCAATCCAATATCATAAAGGATGGAGATCAGTTGCCTGGAAGAAGCTGGTGGCAGAGAATCTGTTTCAATCAGTGTTTTTGAACTTGTAGTCTACAGACGGTCTGAAGTCCACAGACAACTTCTAAAGGGTTTTGAAATTATAACGACGAAAAGCAACTTTACTCTCAATAGGCTTGTATTTATTGTACAGCACCTACGCTCTACAAGGAAAATATCAGCAGCCTGCAGCTCCAAGGTCACTGGTGTACACAGAGTAAACAAGTGACCTGAGGTGGGAACCAGCCTGTACCTTTCAATATCCACAGCACACACTTCTGTATCTAGGATTCTTAGCTGCCCTCACAGTGAACATAAAAATGCATGGACAGGCTCATTCTTCTGACAGATTTACCCTACTTCAAGGTAATATGAATGATATGAAATGAGTAGTTCAGATGCAGATGCCGGCATTCAGTTAAATGAATTCTACTTCTCATTTCCTGGACTTGTGAAAAATACTTAAAGCAGGTTACGCGCATACAAATTTATAGACGCATTTCTGGAGTTGAGACAAGATAATGCACCAAATTAAATATTAGAACTCAGCCAGCTGGCCTGCCTATGTTGAAAGGTAGGGCAAAAGTCTGAGTTCATATATTGACACCAATCAAATACTGTGCTTTAAAAAAATGCGAATAATGGCCATTTTGCCTTGAATGTTTTCTGTGAGAAGAAATAAATGAATCAATTCAACAGTGCTGACTTAAGAATGTGGAGTATTAGATGTCTAGATTTAAAACTGGCTGCTCAAATTAGACTTGAAGGTACATAAAAGGTGATACAAGACACATGTTAACAGAGTTCCAGCAAGACGTCATATAGGTGACAGAAAATAGAGCTACTACAAAAAAACTAATGGCAAAGCAGAAGAAAATGCCAAAGAGTGAATAAACAAACAGAGCCTAGGAGAAAGTGTCAGGAAAAAACCAGAATTTTTGCAAATTGCAGCAAACATTTCAAGGAAATGTTTTTAAGGAAATATTAGCTATTCACGGAATAGCTAAAGGACAAGGATCTTTTAAAAAAAACAGAATAATTTAAAATAATATATCAGAGAAAAACCCACACAGAAGACAGCCATAATGAGGAATAGCTGAAGTGGTGAAAGACAAAATATCACAGTTAAATCTCTTAATGATATTAATAGAATGCACATTAAACAAATGTATATATCAGAGTTCATTCTCCTTGTTTTGTTTGTCCTTGCTTCCCTCAAGAAAATCATACACTGACAAGAGACAATCCCTTGGGAACTTACATGGTTCTGTACTGAATGCCTCTTCTGGAGTGATAGGTTTTGCATCCGAAGTAGAGAATAACTAGGAGTCCAAGCGTCAGCACAATGCCACCTACAAAACTGCCCAGATCAAACCTGGAGCTTTTGGTTACGACAGCCTCAGATTTTGATGTGGCTGCAAAGAAAACAGAAGGCACTTTTTACAGAGCTTGCAAAACTGTGTTCTGAGGGACTCCTCTATAACCTGCCCTCCCCATCGACATGTCATCTAAAGACTCAACCGGACAAATGTAACATAGATCAGCTCAGAAGATACCAGCCAAGCACACTGAAACCTAGAGCTCCATTCTTAAGTGCCAGATTCTGGTGGCGCAGAAGCAGCTGATCCAGCTGCTTGCTGCCTCCAAAAGACTGACTGTCCCTTCTCCCCAGCTCCCTCTTTCCCCCATCTTTTCCCCCGGCTCTCCCCTCCTTCCACACATGCAGCTCCTGCCCTTCTTGGGCCAGTTCTAGTGTTTTTCATACCCTCCATCATCCAATTTAACTCACTAAGCTAGCATGAAAGTAATCCAGCCAGAAAAGGAGGTGGTTTTCGGCCAGATGAGCACACTGAGTCAGCCTGCACACGGGTCCAACAACCACCAGGTCAGTCAGCATAGTTACGTGGTGGGAGTAAAATACTTTTGGTGATGAAGAGCTGTTGAATTGCTTTACCTTGTCTCATGGAATTGTACCCTCACCCTCCAAGTGAGATCGGCTCTGCAGCCCAACACAAAGACTGACAGAGATAACACGACCTCAGATAAGCCACAGCAGTTTCCCTGTGAAAACTGGTTTTATCTGCTATAAGCTCCCACCAAAAGACCCAGTCTGTGCCCATCTCTATTTGTACTTGCCACAGGGAGTGTTGTGTGGCCAACTAAAAGTCCTGCTGATGACAGGTTCACCTACCCAGTGACGCTTCACTGACACGTGAGCAACCCCGACACGTTTACAAGTGTAAGCATGAAGTGGTGTCAACAAGCAGCTAAACACAAAGATATACTGAACTCTACACTTGCTGGTTTTGTATTAAAGGGTACTGTCAAACTGTATTTGACAACCGTTACATAAAGTGTGACTCATTTATAGTCATACTCCGGCCTTCATTAGCGATAAAATTCATTACATTGCTACAAATGTAGTTAACGGAACTCAGTCTTTCTAGGAAGCCAGTAGACATATTCTGAGCCACGGGTCAGCTGTCAAAAAGTAGAGATGAGTTCAAGTTCAGTTGTAGAAGGAGAGCTGAACAGATACAGAAGTTGTATTCAAAAGCTAGGCTTTCTCCTAACATTGCTGGTCTCCTTGCTGGTGGCTGCTGGTTCAGACCACCCGCTTTTTCTTTTTGTCCTAAGTATGTCAGGTCTCTCAGGTTAAGTGAAGCAGTGAAGTCCTCAGAGCAACATTATTGTAGCCAACTTAATAATAAAACCCCACCTTACTTTCATTTCAGTATGCAGACATCTTCTTTCTTTGTTATACTACCATACTACTGTAAAACTAACAATTTTACAATCGTACAACACATGTCAACATCTATACAAGTCTTTATAAACTTCTTGAAATGTGAACTCACCTGTAACAGAAGTGAAAGAGGTCTTGGAAGTGGTCACCACTGTAACATTGAGTTGTGATGATGTGACTGATGAAGCTGTGGTGGATCTTGTTGTCTGGTTGGTTTTGGTGGGCTGAGTCGTGACAGACACAGTGGTGGTGGTGGGCTGGCTGGGACTGGTCAGATGAGTAGTACTGGTGGACACACCTGGGAAATTTTTATTTGTGATATCGCAGAGAAAAAGAACACAGAAATAATAAACTGTATACTCACTGAATGCGCTAGCATTTATCATGCCCAAACAGAATGACAGAGTAACAATGAAAATGCCACTTGCACACAGACCCTTTTCCTGTGCATCTCCTTTGGAAAGGCCCAACTTCTGATTTCTGGGGCTCAAGGTCAGGAATGGTTTTAATAAAAGGCTATATAGAAAACCTGGATAATATCTGATAACTTTTAGAAGGAGCAGAGAATCACACCTAACTTACAGTATTTTTAAATGTGATAAAATTCTGGATCAACAGTAACTTTCCATTTGAAGCACACAACTTTTCAGATAACTAAGCTTTTCTGATAAGAACGGATTTTGCACGAAAATGCCCTCCCTATTTTAGTAATGATTTAATCTTTAATTTGCTTTTGAACGAAACACTGGCTCTACTAAGGTTGCATGTATATTCAACTTACCAGAGAGAATTCTGTATATATGTTTAACTTAAGGTTCAAAAAGTTTTCCACATGTAATAGAAGTTCAACTAAATAAGTCTACTGGCTTGTATCATTTAGTAGTGAGCTGTCTTGCCAAAGTTAAAACAAAGACTGGAATGCTGTTTCACAAGTTTAATTGACACCTAATATCTTTAACTTTTACTCTGCTTTTACCTAACACTTCCTCTTCCCTCCTCAGAAAGCAGTAATGAACTGTTCAGAATAAAAATACCTTGAAGCAAAATTCAAGAATAATAGAGATTGATATTTATAGCAAAACCCTTAGAACCTAGTAGAAGGCAGCCAGCTAGAATGATCTTAAGAATAATTACTTATTTTTGCAAGAGGGAACTAACAAGAAAGCGGCCTGTCATGGAGCTACACATTTCTCTAAGAAGACAACTTGAGGCAAATATCTTTTATGTATGAAGGAATTTCAGGGAGAAAAAGCTCCCTTTGCAGTTGTCTACTTCCGTATTATTTCTAGAACCTCACACAAGGTAGGTTCATATTAAACACCACAAAAGCTTTTCATTATGGACATTCAACTGTCTAATGTTTTCTTGAAAATTGTCTAAAACTAGAACAACTGAAGAATAGGTAGTTTCATCTTAATTCCACAGAAAACTTGACATTCAATTCCTGCTTCTTTCATACAGCACGTAAAATGCTTCTATAAAATAAACTTCCTGTAAGCGTGGTTTAAAATATGAGTAGCTACACACAGAATGGTGTCTTTGCTAAGACTTAAGTATCATTGCTTCCCGTACAGATGCGAACAAAAACTTCAAAAACCCAACAATACAACAATGTAAGCATTCAGAAAGGAACTGGCTTACACAATACTTTTAAGAGACATTCAGCATTAAACCTACTGAAACAGCCCAATACAGTCCCCATAGTAAATGTTATTTAGTTTCCTGTTCTTTGATGTTATAATTGTATTGTGCCATAACCCTCGGAAACAGTTTGAAATGAGCATTCATTGAGATGGAACAGTTGGAGTACTGTATTAATGTACTTACCTTGTTACAACTAGGAAATTCAGTTCCTCTATGAAGCATGTGTAAAATACATCAGATAAAATTCAGGGCACATTTTAATACTGACAGGTAAACTCCCCAAAGGCACAATGATCTATAAATATCAAATGGTTCCTCATTGTAGGAAACGTCTATATGGAAACCATCTACAGTTATGTGACATGAAACCACACCTGGTAACTGCATAATATAAAATATAAAAGATACCAGAAGAAAGACAAATCTAATGCAAATGTCAACAGTGAGTTTTCCATGGGGGTTTTTTGTTTGGTTGGTTTTTAGCCATGATTTCTGAGTGTCAAACTGGCTTGTGTTTCTGAGCAATATAATGGCTAATTGTTCCATGTGTAAAATTATTAAACAATGTTACACAAGATGGCAGTTATTCCATGTGCATCAAATTACCCTACAGAAAACCTGAGCCAGCACAAAAAAATACCCAAGCAGCTACCATGAGGAATTTCAGCAAACCTGCACATTAGTTTTCCCCCACCTCTTTCCTACTAGTGATCCTTTTTTCTTTATCAAGATTACAACACTTGGTGATGTAATATTAAGACTAAAATCTGGTTAATCTCCTACAGATTTATCTTTCATGATGTATTTAGCATCAGTCATTTCAAAACACCAGCGGGAGGCTGAGGCAGCTGGAGAATACGGGAAGCTGACAGGAACTGGGCACCAATCTGTTCTGCTGTGTCTTTGAAAAATCTTACCTGTACTATTTTACCAACAGAGTTAAGATGAAAGAACAGTTGCGAGCAACATCTGTACTTTTATTTGCCTAATTACTTTCCCCCTAAAAGACCAGCTGGGCTTATCGGACATTATGCTAAACAAACCCAGACTGTCTGGGTTAATTTTTATTATTTAAAAAGGATGCATGGCAGTAATACAGTTCAGGTTTATGAAGCTTTATTTTTAAAAGAGACAAGAAGTTTACTATGTATGCTATGTGTGTTTAAACATTAAATACATATGCTATATCCACCCATCAAATTACAACAACTGAAATTGCATAAGCAGCCTACTAACATACAAAATAATTATCACTGAATGTTCTTCCTAAAATAAATAAATATTCTCCTTTGCATGGAAGATGACTTAATGAAACAGACTTTTGCTTCTGCCATGAAAAGCTTCCAAGAAAAGAAAACAAAAAAAAAAGGCAGAGACCCTAAGGAAAATTAAGTACATATACCCAATAGTCACAATTCTGAAGAGGCTGAGACAGATAATCAAAATAGATGAATATTGTATTAAAATCTAAGTAGTTTCTAACAGGGGAAAAAAAAAAAGGAAAAAAGAGAAGGATGTAAATAATAAACCGTGTGAAGCATGGCAGAGCTGTGTGTTAGGTTTGTGCTGTGCCTAACAGCAAATGGCTCAGACTTCTGCAAGAAACCCATGGTCAGGGCTGGAGAAACACCTGTGCTTAAAACCCCACAAAGGCCCTAAGGCAACAAGGGGATTACAAAAACCTCTCCACTTTCCAGGTTGGACATGCTTAAACTGGTACACTGCAAGCAATGGAATGAGAAGCTGCACCACTTCCTTGCTGTCCAAAGGCCTTTGCAAAGATTTTTTTTTTTTTTCCTGCTGAGTATTTTATTCTTAAATGAATAACAAGCAACTTCTGAGCATGGTAGATTACAGAGACACAAAGTGAGAGTTGCACTGGAAATGGAACAACATAGCTGAGACCTTATGATCAGCATAAAACTTCACAAATATACAAAATATCTTAAGGTAGGAACAATCTCTCTGCCCTGCTTTCACCTGGCTCTTAGCACAAAGGGGACACAGTTCATGGATGGAACCAGCTTTTCTTCTCCCAGGTACAACCCTCTATCTGTCCATCACAGACTGAACAACTGCATGACATTAATTCTTACCCAGTCTTCATGGATGTGGTAAAATATGGCTGTGCGAGTTCTTCCAGAAAATATATTTTTAAACTTCTTTTTAAAAATAATCTCACATGGACATAGCCAATGGTTTGAACACTGCAAATCCAAGTGGACAAACTGTCCCAGGTTAAACAGCTGCTTTCAAACTCTACCAGTTGGTCTAACATAGCTATTTCTTCTTTCTACAAAGATGTGGTTTGTAAACATGCTACTTCTGTTGGAGCATCGCAACCGCAACACTGCTACCTTGGGAAATCATTCTTACCTACAGTTCTTCTGCCAAGTTGTGAAGGAAAGACAATAGTGCTAGAACAATGCAAGAGTACCTGTGACAGATTGTCCCAGATCTGCCAGTCGTGTCTTGCTTGAACGCCACTCTTTTGTGCTATGAGCTCTATAAGGACTATTTTCTACGGTACGAGGTGCCATGATTCTTATCTAAAAGGAAATAGAGTCTCACTCTTGAAACTCAAGCACCCAGGACTTCATTATACCCTAAATCTATTTACTGTAAAATAACATTAAAGAGAGATGCATTGTTTGCACAACAACCTATAAAGCTTTACTCCATGAAAATGGAAGAAGTTTGCTTAGAGACAAAGAAAGAACACTAAAAAGACCAGCTTATTTCAATTCTCCCTTCAAGTTTTATTCCTGCTTTTCAATGGCACAGCAAATGTTATTGCTTCTACTGATGAAGCATGCTACTTAAAAAAAAGTATAGCTTCATTTCAGGGTTGTTTTATAATTTTAGTCTGGGAGGCAACATGTAACGCCTCTCTCAAATACCCACTTTTGATGGATATTTATTTAGAATTTGGTATGATCTGGGGTAGGTTTGGAGCTAGCTTCTAGGTTCATAGTAATGGACAAATGAACAGATACATACCCTCTGTAGATATTGCCGTAGATTGTGTGGATGATATAACAGTAGAAGTGGATGAACTGCTATTGTCTTAATAGAAAAAAGAAAACAGGAAAAGAAATATTATTCATTTTCATTTTAACATACTACAATTACAGTACCCACAACACTCTCCTCAGAGTATCTATGTTTTCAGGCTAAAGGTGAGGATAGAGCAGAGAGTATTCCATCCCAAAGCAGATGCTTTTACCCCGCTGCAAAATGCTTCCAGATCTCAGTGCAGCAAGAACACAGACTGTAAGCACAGCAGTGCCCAAATGGTCTGAGTCTGAATTCTTTACATCTTTTTTTGCTCTCTTCCACCTCTATGTCACACTCATATTTCAGTTCCTGTATCAGCCATACTGTCACTGACTTTCTTGGTCTACTTAACGCTGTGTGGGTTTTTTCTAGCTTTTATTTGTCTATTTCAGTTCCATTTCCTATCCCTCAGTCTTTAATTTTGCTGCATATGTTGCAAACTGGGCTCATGCCCGGAACATACCGTAGTCATGTCAAGTAGACCAATACCCCATGAAACATACTTCTGTGGGCTTACGCTCTCGCTACACAAAAAGGGTCCTAAGAATGTATCTGTTTCCAAAGACTTAAACTAGAAACTACGTTTCAGTCTTAATGGTTTTGTCCTTCCCTCCTTTCTTTCACTTCTCTTTTCCAGCTCTCTTGTTACTTCTACGTTCTCAAGCACCCTCCCGCTCTCACTTCTGTCCTCATTGCTACATCACTCCTCAATGTTTCTTACAGGTTAGTGGTCTTTTTCTCCTGTCAAAGATCTACTCGGCTGTTTGGTAACTCCGGCTCCTGGAAGCCAACATGCTTCCCTCCTTTCATTCTGCACCGTTGTCTACGCCCATTCTGTGATCATTCTTTCCTCAGAAGTTACTGATCTTTCACAGCATCCTCCCGCATTGCTAGGGCTATGCGCCTTGCAGCAGCTCTATCACTTTTCAGCATGGCTCGAAAACAAAGCCCATAACCTCAGAGATAACAAGAACAGCAACACAGCTACCAGAATCAAGGAGTAGGCTTATTTTCTTTGAACAGATCTGCTGTTCTTACCAGTGGAAAAGTCTAGTCTAGAACAGTTTTGGCAACCTTCTTTGCAATTGCACACATATTATGAGCGGGCCCAGGTTTAAGAACAAATGTAACAAATTTACACCTTCATACCACCTACCAAAAAGGGAGAAAAAAAAATTACAAAGAGAATTACTTTGCCTTTTCCTTGGTATAATCATAACAAACTAGCCCCACCACTGAGTACTGCGCACACAACCCTTTCACTGACATATCTGTGATATTAAGTGGCAGATATAATTGCCTTTGAGAAACAGCCTGTGATTGTACAATTCCAAACACATTCATTTTTGGATAGGGTGACTTTCATACCAGTGTAAGCCACGGATATGCCCGGGGCTAAACCTTTCCCACACCGGCCCAACACTGCAACCAGAACACAGCTCCGGGTTTCCCCCAAGTTCCAAGTGCTCGCATCTGCAGCCCTGGGAACACATCTGGATATGCACTGCATGCTCATACAGGTGAGAAGAAGCCACGTACACTGCCTGGAATTTGGGTGTGAGTCAGTGACGCAACCAAGACAAGACAGAGAGAGTCAGTGAGGAGAGTATTGGCTATATACCCCACTTGTTGGCCAACAGCAAATTACATGAGTGAAGTAGTACAGGTCAAAAAGGACTCCAGGATGGCACATGCTTAAAGGTATACAGATTAACAGAGTCAAAATAGGATTACACACCATGAAAAAAACATGTACTTTAGCAATGAGCTGAAGCACAGTGGACCTAGAATCCATTTTGACATTAAAAATCAAATTTAAAAGTGCCTTGCCTTTTTCTCAAGAGCACTGAATTCTAGTCTAGCAGACTTATTGAGCTGGTGGTTCTCTTTTTAACTGTAAATTCATGTTGGCAGGTATTTCTAGGTATTTCAGAATATCTCCCACCCTACAGCTGTTCACAATTCAATAAAATAAAATAAAGAGCAAACTATTAGAGATTTTAAGGCATACAATAATACGTATTACTTTTTTCGATGCTACTGAGGAACAGCAACAGAAATGCTAAGAGTATTACCTTGCTTATGGCCTGGAATCACAGTAGGGGGTGCAGGACTGCTGAAGTTGTTTGTCTCTTCATTTCCCACATAAAAACCAAGAAGAATAAGATAGTTTTAGGTGCTTGATTACTAAGAAGCAAAAAAAGAAGTTAGTGCAGCATCTGTCACTTGCTTTGGGCAGCTAAATGACTAAACTACCACGGACAGGAGTTAGGTATAATGACGATATAAAAGCACAGTGCCACAACAGCCTGCTCTTCGCACATTAAAAATGGCGTTTGCACTACCCAACCATCAAATGAACTGGAACTCCGTCCCATCCTCAGTTTTATCTTCCTCATCATCACCACCCCAAGTTCTCTTCTTCCTTGAGATGAAAGGAGACTGAAAAAAGAGGCAGAAAATCAGGCACCTTCCTTCAGTAGTAACATATGACCCACACCATGTACAGCAGAAGGAAAAGAACTTCTCACATAAATATTTTCCTCTGAAGTCTGCAAGGCCTTTGCAGGCAGATGAGCGCTTGTTCTGCCCCTGCATGGACAGCACGGTAAGACAATAAGCTCCACTGAGAAGATGCATTACTCAATTTGGAACTATCAGCATGTTAATGCATCCAGTGAGCATTTGGCAGGTGGGAAGTGGGACAGAAGAGGATCACACCACTGTTAAATAGTCATCATATCTTAAAGACTAATTGAGGCTTGAATACTCTGTCCTCAGGCCTGGTCTACAAAACAGTGGTAATATGCAAAGATAAACCACACAGGCTGAAAAGTCTGGCGTTCACATGCATGCAAAAGGGTCAGTTGTGGAATCTGCCTTTGCCCAGGACAGTTTAGTTTTGATCACTTGTAACAATATTCTGCTAAAGTCAAGCGAATAACCTGAACTAAGTGTAACAGAAATAGGGTATTAGTAATTACAAAACCCTAGTGAAGATCTCTGAATGGTAAAGTTTCCAAATACAAATGACAAAACCACTCATTGTATCTTACCCCTGCAATATCAAGACTGAGGGCAGCAGGCAAGATATGTTAAGACTGTTTAATTAGGAAGCTGAGGGAAAACAAACAAAAAAAGGAGGATGGGACACAGCTAAACTAAGCTTCCCACGGAAGGACCCAATCCTGCAGAGGGTGGTCGACACCAGAGCTAGTCGCCCCACATTTAACAACGATCCAGTTGAGGAAGCAAAGTCAACAGAAAACTTTCATTGCCCCCCTCCCCAAGAGCACACGTTTTTGCTGCCTCAACCAGCAGAATGGGCTCCCTGTAGGATGAGATGAAAGAAAGGGGCAGGAACCAGAGGTGGAAGGAAAGACAGGACTCTATTAGTCCTAGTTTGGATCAGCTTGGACTGCACACCTTCAAAGATGTCAAGGACCTCATCCAGATTAAAAGATACAAGTTTTCTTTTTTCCCCCCTCAAAAAAGACCCCCAAAACCCCAAACATTGATAAGTTTCTTAACTGAGATCACAAGCAGTGGCTCCAAAATACAAATACATCCTAATATGGGGTACTGCATAAGCGTAATCCACATTGGAACATGTGGCAGGGAATGGGGCAGGTGAAAAAAAGTACAGCTTAAAATGATACTATTCCCAAACTGTTCTATCCTCAGACTGCAGCTCTGGATCTGAAGCCACATGGATCTCTGCCGGGATCAGCAAGAGACTTCAGCCGGGGAGGGAGGAAGGACTCCTGGCTTAAGGCAAAGGGAAAAGCAGCACATGTTTTTATGCAGCGATGAGACTCTCATTCGAGACCACGGACCGCACAGTGAAACCAGCCCAACGCAAACGGGGAGGGGTTCAGGGGTTCCCCAGGGAGCAGCGGGGCGAGGGGCACGTGTGCGGGCAGCAAGGGGGGAAAGCAGCAGCCAGCTGCAGCATGGCAGGGTCTGTGCAACAGCAGAGGCAAAGCAATTCGGGCCACAGGATCAGTTGCAGTGTTGGGCCTAAAAATGTTGAGTGGACAAACTCTGTGCCGATGCTTGCTCCCACCGTGACCCAGAGAAGGTGGCGTGGGGGGAAGTGTCTCCACCTTCATTTTTCACAATGATACAGAACCGAACCAAGGAAACAGCCAACTCAAAACAATGCACTGAAGAACCAAATACTGGTAAAGGTCAGGGAAAGGGGATCAACAACATTTTTGTCAGATGACTCTGTTTTCCCCTGTTTAAGGTCAGGCGCGGATGCAGCTAAAACCAGCACTGCCTGTGGCTGGCGGGCGGCTGGGAGGCAGCCGCGCATCCTGCGGAACCCCACTGGTACCCCCCGTGCTTCCGGGGCCTCTTGTGCTTTTGTTGCTACAGTGCATAAGAAGCCATGAGTTGGAGACAATTTCGGATAAGCAAACTTTCAAATCAGCAAAATCAGGCCAGTTCCTCCAGCTTTATAGCTGGAATTCTGCTTCCAGAAGTGCCATTCAGCCACAGGAGATGAATATCGGTGTTTGTGCCAGATACAGAGGTAGATGCAGGGTAGGTGACGGGGGTAGCTCTGCTACTTGTTGAAAACGAACCGGACAAGATTTTTAAATGGACTTGATTTTGCCAGATGCTGCAAAAATCAACACAGTAGATAAGACCCATGAACCTTAACATTAGGAATCTGTAGTCTCCAGCTCAGGCATGCACCAAATTACTATTCTCTGTAGAAGCAGCCTGGTAGAAGAACCATACACGGGTGACTGGCACTGCTCATTCAGTTCCCTGCACGTGACAAAGGTCAATTTGCCCACTCCCACAATCACATTTAAGATGAACTAAGGACTCACAGGTTTTATGCCTAGTCTAACTAAACCTTATGCTGCAGAAAGATGTTGGTACATAAACTCACATTTACACATTCATTTTGGGGACATTTCGAAAGTTGTATAAAAAATTACGCCTGGCATCTTCTCAAGTTTGAGAAGGTAAGTAGGAGAGTTTTATGTCCCCATTGCACTTTTGCTGGTTTAAAAAGCAAGAAGTACAGAAGCACTGACAATGCACAGTCCACCAGAAAGATCTCTGACTTGCACAATAACCTCTGAGCAACCCAACTGAGTTAACAGTTGAGGTGCTGGAATGGTTACAGCAGAGATGTTAGAGAAGCAACATGAATATAACCATTCCCTAGATAGTCTCCACCATCAGGATACTTGTTCTTCTCAGTTGAAACGGATGAAAATCAAATTCTGGAAATTAAAACAAAAAAAACCCCCTGGTCCCAAATATTTTGTAATATTTGCCAGGCAATTTTGACAAACTATAAATTCAACCCCCTGCTATGTATAAATATTATATTTCTTTTCCCTTTGACACAACAATTTATTTTGGTGCCTATTTTTTAAGTGACATTCTTGAGCTACCAAGAAGGCTATTGCTTCATCCTGACAGAGGTCAGGCAGGATTATCTCAGCAACCTTTTGGACAGGTCCTCATGCCTTAGTATTGTGAAATTACCTCACAGTCTTGCAAAGAAAAGCATAAACATTGTTGCATATATGCTTAAGGAAATAACGTGGACCCAAGTAACTGATTTTCAATCCTTGTCAACTTGAGATTGAAAAAATACTACACCTTTTGCCATCATCCAAGAATCTAAGAGGAGATACACTGAAATCAGAACACCATGCCTGTTTTCAGGTCCGCAGGCTGCTGCTGCTGCCCATTTTTTGTACTGCGAGTGGTTTACGGCCAGGTGAGCTCCTGGCAGACGCTGGTAGCTATCTTAACAGAGCAGGAAGGGCTGGGAGCAGCGGCCTGCCAGGGAACGTGGGTTCTCCTTACTCGCTCAGGTATCAGGAAGGCAGATGGATTTTACACGGGAGTTTTCCTAAACCATAACATTTTGGTGATGTTTCTGCCACTGATTTCACCAACACATAGGAACAAACTCTCCAGCAGAGTAAAAGAACAGCATTATATTGAAATAACCAGCCTGCCCCAAAATCATGGCTGGAGCGAGGACAAACCTACTGCCACTTTCCCTTTTTGCAAATCATTGTATTTGATGGGTTTCACGCTTTCTCCTGTAGTGTTCATTAGTGAATCACAAACTTTTGCTGAAACTAACACAAATCTCAATAGTAGGTTCTGGAAGTTTCCGAGTAAGCGGGCAGAAAAAAAAGAAGATACTTCAACAGATACATTAGACTGAGCCTTAAAAGGGCAGAACTTCTCTCAACACATGATAAATGGGGTCTAGACAATAAATTCATATGTAAAGCAAGATCTATATTTGACTGTCAAAAGTTAGATGAGATCATCCCTGCCCCAGGAGGCAGCACTGCCTGGAGACTGAGTTAAACCAGCATGTACACTCAGGAAGTAGCATGATAAAAGACAGATCAGGCCAACCTTATATCAAATGAAATGGCAGCCTAGTGTTGTAAAATGGAGGCCATAAAGCAGTAAACAGGTTATATGTAAACTTCTTCAAAAAAAGCTTGTGTTTTTTGGAAGGGCAATTATAAAGCTGTTTACGTTCCTAATTTTACTTTTTTTTGGTATCCATTTATATTATAGTTTCACCAGATTAAACAACAGCATATTAACACTGCTAGTTTAACTGATATTCCTCAATGTTATTTATGAGAAGTTAATTTTGATACCTGTCTTTTGGCTTCTTTATTTTGGAAAATTGTGGGGCATTGTATGGGACAGTTTGCTCTTCTGAAGAGGCAACTGGCATCTCAGACTTTTGTATCTCTCATTTTATTTGAGTGCATGTTGACGACTATCCCCTGAATCTGTTCTTCTACTAGCAGAGTTAAAGCACAAGAAAACAGGAGGCTGCGTATCAGTCACTAGAAAGAGGCATTGCTGCAAATCCCTGACAGAAATGTGACAAAACACACCATCTGTCCCAACAGTAAAACCACGATGACCCCAAAGCTATTAAAAGCCACACGCCACAATTACAGCACGCCTCGGAGAACGGCATCCAGAAAGTTAAGGAAAGCGTTTCCACCCAGTCTGACCCTGTTTGGGGTCCCGTGGCTTCCCCGGCTTCTCCGTGACCTGCTCGTCCGGACACCGACGGGGCCGCTCCCCGCTCCGCGACACGCGGGGCTTCGGGGCACATCTGCGGCGCCGCACCGCTGGGACACGGCACACGGGCCGCGGGTGAACTTCGGGGTGCGCGGGGCGGCCGCGGGGCGTGTCTGTGCATCCCTCCGTTGTGTGCAAGCATTCACATGCACGCTCCAAAACATTTTTTTTTTTTTTAGTATTATTGTTTCTACGTCAAAAACATCCTGAATATTAAGCTTCTCACTCCGTTCCGGTCGCAGGTCCGCACTAGAAAAACCGGCCATGTGCACGGCGCAACCTCAGCTCTTGTTTCAAAGAGGGAAAGAAAAAAACCCAGCAAACCTCCCAACTTCCTCGCAGCTGCAAACCCGAGCGAAGGGGCACCCGGCGGGGCAGCGAGGGCGCAGCCCGCACCCCCGGCCCCGCTCCCAGCCCCACGGCGAGCCCGGCTCCGCCCGGCGGGGACGCCGCAGCAGCCAGCGGACCGACCGGCTGCCGCCTCCGCGCCGGCGGAGAGGAGCCGCGGCAGCGCCGCCGCCCGCTGTGCCCGTCCCGCCCGCCCGCGCCCCCGCGGCGGCTACTCACGGGAGCCGGGGACGAGCAGCAGCAGCAGCAGCGCTGCCGCCCGCAGCGCGCAGGGAGCGCCGGAGAGGAGCCGCATGGCCGCGGAGGAGCCGCGGAGGAGCCGCGGGCCGCCGGGCTCGGAGCACAAGCGCGGCGCCGCCTGCCCGGGCCGGCGCGGCGGGAGGGGCGGCGGCGCGTCCTGCCCGGAGGCGGCCGCTGCCGGTCCCGCCTGCGGGGCGCAGCCGTGAGCCCCCGCCCCGCGCGGTGCCGCCCCCTCAGCGCACGCCGGGACCCGCCCGGGCACCCGCGATGGGGTCTCAGCGCGCTCCTCCGCGGGGTGTCCCTCCGGGGTCCCCTCTCTGCCGGCGGTGTTGCAGCAGGCCAGGCGGCACCGTGTCGCGGTGTCCGTGCGGAGGGACTGGTGAGCACAGAAGTCGGCGCTCCACGACGCGCAGGCGGGGGTGATGCCCGAGGAGCGCCCCGGTGGGTTCGTAAGCACCCGCGGAGCCGGGATCGAGCCCCGGGAGCGCTGCCCGCAAACAACGCTCGTGGTCCTTGGCGTGAGCCAGCACGTTTTCTGAAGAGCTTTTTAATATCTCCGACCAGAGCCTCAACAGTGCGGGCTTCTCCTCCTCGTTAACAGCTGAACAACACCGGGTTACCGGTGCGCTCCCTGTGACTGCAGCTCGCCCTGCACGGCTGCGTTACATGATGCTGGAGGCTCTAACTATCGTGGTGTTCCCTCTCTGCTTAAGTGTTGCTGATTATCATACAATCTAGTTGTGTTTTATGCTGTTAAGTCACCAGAGCTAACGCTGTAGAGGTATTCTGAAATTCCCCGTGCACTTAGAAAAGTTTTATGTGTCGTTAATTGTGAAATAAACTACAAAGCTAGTAGGGAGAAGCGAAAGGTAACAGCTACGTTCAAGTCTTTCAAATTTTTCTTGTGTACTTCTAGTATAAAGTTGATGTTAGAAATTTATTTTCCAAAGGGAATTTATTAATATGTTCTTAAGCATGAAAACAACCAGAAAATTATTTATCAAAGGAAAGGAAAATAAGCACTGCTTTCTAATAAATTAGAGAAAATTACTTGTAATGTGGATAACTGCAGGATTCTCATCAAAGCCACAGGAGCATATTTAACATTTATCACTGCATTGAAGTTGCTGCGGCACACTGATGTTTCCACATCAAGCGATGCATCTGCGCCAGAGGGAACACGGCTGGCCCGAGAGCGCACGGGCAGGCTGGGAAACTGTGCTTGGGCACTGTGTGAAACCTGGTTCCCTTCCCTTATGACAGAATTACCCTTTTATGTGCATTTGCTCTGTAAGTCTCAGCAAGCAAATGATAAACTAAAATGCTGAATAAACATTTTTTTTGTTGTTCTAGCCTAATTAGGCCCCATAGTTTGCATTTTCTGAAAACAGGTGCTTGCGTTATACTTCTGACATTTTCTTATGCCTTTGTTCTGCGTTGTTTCCTGTGCAGTTCTTGTAACTAAGGTACCTGAAGACCAGCATGCATTTTTCCTGTGAATTTTCTGATATGATCCTTCAAAGCTTTTCTTTCTTGATGGCAGTAGGAGTAATATCTGCAGCAAGCCTAACTCTTGTAAAGCTTAGAAATACTAATAATCCATATGTTACTAAGTATAAGGGGCTCCATTTGGTTATAGAGCCAAAGCTTATAGGGAGAAAGAATATTTTTTATTAAACTAACATATATTTAGAAGATAAAGATATTAATTATGTAAGTCCTTCAGCGTTTGCACAACTCCAGTGAACATCAGGCTTAGAACAGACTGGAAGCAATTTATTTTGGAGTAGCCTAGTTAACATTGCTCAACTTGTATATCTGCAGGAAAAGAGTAGTTAAGTTACATGGAACAAGGAGAAGTCAAAGGCTTCTGGGCACTAGCCTTGTAACTCCTGTAGAAGTGATGAGTTAGTAGGAACTGAGATGTGTTGCAAAATAGTACACACTCTTTACTGCATAAAGGCAAAGGTGTTGTAAGGTCTTGTGTTGATTGCTTTGCCGTGATCTTGTTCCATTTGCTGTTTCTAGTTCTGTGGGAGGAGAATTTCTGACAATGTATCTGGAGGTGGCTGGGAGTTCTTTGTATGCTGAGAAGGAAACAATCTGGGAAAATTTAGTGGAAGTTATCACGTCCTTTTGATATATGGTGTAATTAATTATTTCCCGTATGGATTTCTACATAAAAATGGGTTTGGAGAGGGTTTTTTTTTTCTTCTTTTTTTTTTTCCTAATTTTGTATGGGATATTCAGTGTCAGGGAGCAGCAAGAATGGAGCTGCTCCGCAGTGCAGATGAGCTGGGTGCTGAGGGTGACCACAGGAGCTCACCCACCGGGGCACAGTCCCACAGGACCTGGCAGCATGGGGTGGTGATAGTGGCAGAGTCCACCAGCAGTCTCAGACAAGTCAAGGCGATGAGCCTGATGCAGGGAGTCCAGCTGGGAACAGCAAGAGATTGCTCAGAAACAGCTCCAGAGCAGAGTTAATTCCCAAAGATGATCAATAAACAACAGAAACACCCAGTGGGAACAAGGAAATGTCTTATTCAACAGCTCCAGGGCAGAGTTAACTCACAAAGATGATCAACAAAAACGAGAAACACCCAGCTGGAATAAGAAAACCTCTTTTTATTCACATTTGAAACCTGATCCTCAGGAAGGACCTGTAAAGGCAACCCTGGGAAACAGAAGTACCGATTGCACTCCATATTGAAAACTGTGGACTCAGTATTTACTCAGTGAAAGTTCTATGACTGCTGTAGTTTTCCATGCATCTCATCGACTATTAACCCATTGTTGTTCCACAGATATTCACTTCTGTAAGATGTAATCCCTTCTAGTGGACATACTTGATCAGCTGTCTTCCTATCTTAAGGTATTTGAGGAATATTAATTTAGGTTACACCCAGAACAGTCATTCCTGCCTGTACCTAGCTTGGTGTCTGCCATGTATGGATCCAGCTTGCAAAAAGTTTTTATTCCCCACATCAATATGTCTTATACCAAAAATTATAGATGACACCTTGCTTTACAAATCATGTCATTTTTATATTCTTAGACATCAAAGTTAAATCAACACTGCTAGCTAGCAGCAAAGTATTTCTAATCAGAAAAAGACAGGAACATGCGACATGTTTTGCTGAAATACTGGCAAGGGTAGCTTTAATTCATGCTTCTTAACAATGCAAAGTTAGCACCTGAGCTTTGTAGAAGGACAGATAGGAACCGAGGTTCACCAAACTGGCAATCTACTTCATCAGGCGCATTAGCAAATCTACATTTGTTTGGATTTCTTCGTGCGTACTTTTTAAAGAGTAAGGAATTAAATTTTAAAATATATTGCCACTACCAGGATTAGCCGTATTTTGTTAAGCAACAGCACCCCGTGAACTAGCATTTCTTTGAACTCAGTGTTGGCCCAGAAGGGAATAACTGAATGAAAATCAACCATAATTCAAGTATTTCAGTCGGAAAGATCTGTTGTTTGAAAAGCTTTTTACTCTATGAACTTTCTATTCCTGAACAGCTTTAAATTTTCCGATCCATACATCAGAGTTTTTATCACTGTATTGTACTCTCTGTGTGAACCTCCTGATGACTTTTCTGTTCTACAAGCTATACGAGACTAGCTCCTATAGTGAATTCTGTACTATAACTCCGTAGTGGTGTATTTCTGTGGCTGCTGTGCCTGGCACACGGTTTTGCCTGCAGGTCCTGAGGAGAGCACCCGTTCAACCAGGGATCTGGTGAAGGATCAGTCCTGCTATTGAGTGTGCTCAGGAGTCTGGGGTATGTATGGTCAGGAACATGGGAAGCGTACCTGCCTAGTCCTTAGCTGCCTTTCCCTGTTGTCTTGCACTCAATGAGTATGAAACCGACTGCAACAGCTACCTGCTTCTCACATAGCGTAGTGGTTATCAGAAGTAAAAAAACTTCCAGTCATAATTGACCTGATTTGAGTGGGTAATTTAAATTGTAAAAGTAGAATGCTTTCCTTTTATACAGCAGTTTTTCCACACACGTAAAGACACTTTATGAAAATTGAGTGAATTAAGTGTAGTGGACCTTTTGACTACTGAGTTTCCAGTGGAAGTGCACGGGTACTTTAGTGAGTGGGAGTTTAAGATGCTCAGTGAGACAGCTAACTTCTTGCTGTTGTGCTGTGACAGAAAGAGGAGGTTGTTGGCTGAGCGCCATGCAGCTGCCTTACAGAAGTGACACTAAACTGTTCGTAATGGTGTAAACTAGGAAAAAGTAAAACCAACCAACCAAAACAAACCAAAACCAAACCAAACAACAAAATAACCTAATTGGAACTTCAGGTGAATTTCAGTGATCCAGAAGTGAGTAGTTGATTTTGGAGCCTGACCAGTTTGATGGGATAAAGAAACAACTCTTCTGACAAAATCCATTACAGGACCTGAATGGCACAGCCCTTGGTGAAGTTGTCTGTCAGTTTTACACTGTCCTAGACAGGGATATTTATATATTTGGCATGAACAATGTTGCTTCCTCCAGCATTTGGCAGGTAGCACTTGGACATCTGTCCTAGTTTTGATGAAGGCTGACCCCAGCTGGCTTCTGTGATTTGATTCGGACTTGGGTATTACTGTATGTCTATGCAGAGAGAAAGAGAGGGAGCTCATAGCAATAGATATGAACCCCACTGCAGTCTGGTATATTAGAATTGTAGAATCATAGAACCATTTTGGTTGGAAGAGACCCTCAAGGTCACCGAGTCTGGCCATAACCTAACTCTAGCACTAAACCATGTCCCTAAGAACCTCATGTATATATCTTTTAAACACCTCCAGGGATGGCGACTCCACCACTTCCCTGGGCAGCCTGTTCCAATGCCTGACAACCCTTTCCGTGAAGACTTTTTACCTAAATCAAATCTAAACCTCCCCTGGCGCAACTTGAGGCCATTTCCTCTCATCCTATCACTTGCTACTCAGGAGAAGAGACCAACACCCTCCATGCTACAGCCTCCTTTCAGGTAGCTGTAGACAGCGATAAGGTCTCCCCTCAGCCTCCTTTTCTCCAGGCTAAACAGCCCCAGTTCCCTCAGCTGCTCCTCATCAGAGTTGTGCTCCAGACGCCTCACCAGCTTCGTTGCCCTTCTCTGAGCTCTCTCCAGCACCTCAGTGTCTTTCCTGTAGTGAGGGGCCCAAAACTGAACACAGGATTCGAGGTGCAGCCTCACCAGTGCCGAGTACAGTGTGAACAATCACTGCCCTGGTCCTGCTGGCCACACTATTCCTGATACAAGCCAGGATGCTGTTGGCCTTTTTGGCCACCTGGGCACACTGCTGGCTCATATTCAGCTGCTGTCAATCAACACCCCCAGATCCGTGTCTGCCAGGCAGCTTTCCAGCCACTCTTCCCTGAGCCCGTAGCGCCGCCTGGGGTTGTTGTGACTCAAGTGCAGAACCCAGCTCTTGGCCTTGTTGAACCTCATTCAGCTGGCCTCAGCCCAACGATCCAGCCAGTCCAGATCCCTCTGTGTGGCCTTCCTACCCTCCAGCAGATCAACACTCCAACTTGACTAGGTGTCATCTGCACACTTACTGAGGGTATAAAGGGCTCAGGGAGTTTCTTTCTTTTTTTCCTAAGATGGCTTTGAAATGCAACCGAAATCGACATTGAAGTGCTTATCACTACATTTTCATGGGAGAAGGTTTGATCATCAACGACTCCAGTGAAATTAAGGATTCTGGACAGTATCAGTGTTTAACCACCAACGTGTTTGGTGATACGTTAAGCTGAGACTGTTCTTCAGTGTTGTTGTTCTTGCATGTGTGTAACATTTTTTAATAAGTGCACATAAATGAGGCCATTTCATTGCTTGATAAGGCTCTAAGTTGTAATTTGAATATGTTACACAAAAATGACGCTGTCCACTGACTTTATCGGATGAGGATCTCAGGATCAGAAATAAAATGCTTACTGGGAAAGAGTGGTTTTCTGTGGACTTTTGACTTTGAAAAGAAATTGAAGCAACTAAAAGGGAAAGTGACTCCAGTACATGATCCCAAATGCTGTCATTTAATTATGTACTTGGATACTCTTCAGTCGTACATTCACTCATTGCTAGTTTCCTGTAACAGATACCATTTTGCCACACTGAGCAGGACACAAAGAACTTCAGACTTAGGCACAGAGTGGGATAAACTGCTTCTATATCTGCAGGATGCTCTGCATCTGTTACACAAAGAGGTGTGTGTGAGCAGAGCTCAGTATTTGTATATATGTTTTATGTCCATGTTTATGCATATCTATGTTCATACATGATGAGACCGAGATGTTTTTGGTAGCTGTTAGTGGGCAGGATGGAAACTGAAAATATCATAGCTTTTGAAAACCTTCACTACAACACACTTCCCAGAAGTTATCAACAGTTCATAAGTAAGTGTATGTGACCTACATGTCGCATGCTCTTTTCCAGACATACTAACATGAGAGACAGGCCCAGAATTTAAGATATTCTACCTCCAACCTTGACTTCCCTTCAGCACTGTACAGGAAGGCAATCAACCTGTTTCTAGTGCTTTATGTAGGTAAACCTCACCATAAGGGGAGAAATACTGAGGTTTATCAAAATTTCCTCATCCCGGGGTAGTATGTTTGAACTCTAAACATTGCAACAGTCGTCTTATTGCTGCATGTTACTGACACACTGAAAAAAATTATTTAGCTCAGAGAAAATGATTTAGCTCTGACGAAATTCTGCTACAGACAAGACAGATGTCCTGAGAGAAATGCTTGGTTAGAGAATGTGACAAGTGGTATCACAGATTGTTTTAGGGCTCTGAACATCAGATTTCTTTTCCCTTTTCAGGAGCACGGCTAACAGGTGGCCATTTGACCTCCAGCTGAAAGAGATGACAAGAAAAGTGAGGGCCTGGGGTGTATCGTTGGCTATACTCCATAATTTTCTAATAAAAATTAATTTGTAAATAGTTGATTGAATTACAGCCCTCTATACATGAGAAGAACCTTGATTTCTCATGTTAGTTCCAGAATATACAGTATATCAATATGCTTGATCGCATTACAATAGCCACATTTCCTTCTAAACCACACAAAGCTAAACGGTGTTAAATACTATAAAAGAAAGATTAGAACAAGCTGAAGTGGGAAAAGAAATCAGAATGCCACCAGTGATAAACACTGCAGAGTGTTTTTGCCAAAATCCAACATTAGGCCAAAATATGAAGATGGGCAATGTAATGGGGGAGGGGGGTGGAATTTGTTGGGACTTTTTCTAATGCTTAAAGGTCAGAGAGGACATGGAAAAATGGTTGAACTGACCTAGCAAGCAGCAAAGATGCACACGGTTGGCAGAGGCTTCTAAATAAGTGGTCACATTCTTCAGGTTACATACACATACACAGAGTATGTGCAAGGTGTTCCACATGCGAAGTGTTTCTATGCTGTAGAAATTGTGCTGTGGGAGCAAATAGCCCAGCTGAAAGTACTGACCAACATTTATCCATCATCTTGAACATGATTTGCAATGTGTGTGAACTCTGAGCTGTTTGAACTAGCCCAATAGTGATATGATAGCAGCATTTCGCTTTGTAGCCATAGCAAACACAAGTAAGAGAAGTGATTTTGTTCTTGATTATTCTGGCTTCTTATAAAAACTGGTATCTTCCTTATTATCATCAGATATTCTACTCGCTGCTAAATAAAAGTTGGATCTTTTTACATCAGGACTAGATAATCATATAATGGTTTGGAAAATTATTTCAAAGAGAAGTGTAAGTGGTTGGGTTTTATTTGCAAAGCTAAGGCATGTTTAAAAGAGTATTGTGCTGATACTAGTGCTATCTCAGCATTTTGACTTCTGCTCAAATTATTACTTAAATTCTCATTCCCAGGAGGTAAAATCTTAAATCTTTTTATGCAAAGAAGCAATCCTGATTCCTGTTTCTGGCACCGAAAGTAGGAATGAAGAAAACAATATGACTTGAGAAAAGAAGTTACACCATTTCTTCACCATGATTCTTTCTCACCTCTTCTACTGCCCTTTCCATTCATATTCAGAACCACTAGGAAATATTAAAGGAAGCTTGAGTCAAAAATGTTTCTGATAAGCCCAATGAACGACAAAGGCACCCTTCTAATATAGTTTTCTACTGTTAATTTTTTTAAGCACTGTCAGTTCATACTGCATTTTTCCACAAGTATTAAAAAAATACAGCCTCACTGGGAGTGTTAAAGCAACACCTGGCAGTCTTTTAATATATTTTGCAATAATTTTCCCTTTCATCCTTAACTGCTGTGAGTTGTTGTTGTAACCATCATGACAAAGAAAGGCTCTGCTAGTTATAAAGATTATGATTATAATGAGAACATTTTTAATGTACGTTTTCAACAGCAGCTTATTTTCTTTTTTTCTGTCTAACTGTAGGATTTCCCATCTCACACTTAGCAGGACCAGGATTTCTGAGATTCCTTGTCTAATATGATGAAAGCGATCTTGTATTACTGGCACTCATTAGCTTTAGGATGTGGAGAAGGTTTCCTGGGGCGATGTTATTTGTTGCTGCTTGGTGGCTCACATTCCCCTATGGATCAGCCCCAGGTAACAGTCTGTCTCTTCATGACACTTCTCATGTAAGGGAATGACTATTTTGAGTTATTCTAGGCTTCATTTTATTGGAGCACTTGATTATAAATCTAGGTTATTCTTTCCATACTGACAGTATGAAGATTCTTGATCTTCCTCTCTCCCCTGTCATTTCTCATCCTTACTTAGATTCCAGCAGTTTCTATCTCCATTTTTTGACCATTGGTAGTTCTATGGAATAGGTTCTGGGGAGTCTGCAGAGTTGCTTCTGTCACTTCAAAAGGGAAAGATGGAAATGTTACCATTTTACCATGCTCTTACGTTACTGTGCACTCAACTCAGTTGTGAATTATTTTCAGTTTACTCTATAAATGCTGAATATTGCAAATTTTGTAAAGAATGTGAGACTACACTTGCAGTAAGTCTAAGAGTACTAGTTCAGTCAAGCAGACAAGGAGGAGTGCAGGGCCACAGCAAAACAACTCAGTGTGAGAAACACTTAGGAACAACCTAAACCCAGTCTTTTTTAGGTAGAAGAAAGAAATTTTAGCGATGACCTGAAGATGACTGGGCGGAGTGTGTTCAACTCAAGAATTCACCTAAAGTTCCAGGATTGGAGGGGTAGAATTCATTTCAGCTATTTCTAGACATTGGGAAACAGTGAATATATGATTTCTGCTGGAAGTCTGCATTAGGATGAAATTAACTGCTCCAGAAAGTACCAAATAGAGAAAGAGTGCATCCTTGGTTTCATTCTTTAAATGCACTCTTTATTTATTCTATTTATCATTTGTGTGTTAGAGCTTACCTCTAGTGATTTCAAGCTTTTTGTGTCATTTGGCTGATTCCCTTCAAGGGAAGATGGAAAAGTCCTGGTTCAGGCTCTTCCTGACCCTACATCCAATCACAAATGACAAGAACGTTGTGATTGATCTTTTGCAAGGCTCATTTTCATAAATAATAAATTGTTTGTTTATCAGGTAACCATTGGTTTCAGATTAATGGTTGAACTCTGAATGATTATTTGTGAAAAGTAGTACGTAATCAGGAATGCCACCACAACACTGTCATGTAATTGAAAATAAAAGATACTTAACATTAGAGACTCCAATTTATCTTCAGAATTTTTGCATAAACAGCAGTTAATGAAATGGGCAAATGCTTTTAGCAATACACTGTATTCCGTAATTCATGTCTGAACTGATTGGCACTGAATGCAAAGTGGTTTTTTGGCACCATGTTACTTTGCTCCTGGATATCTCTGCTTTGAGTGCAAAGCTCCATCTAGAGAAAGCCCATCATAATACCACAGATCACTTTTGCCCTTTAGGGCAGGATGGTGTCCCTAGGTAGTGGGACAGTGATTCTGAAAAGAACTTAGAATTCTTCATAGATAATTAGTTACACATGATCTTCCAGTGTGAGGTTCAGTGCAATCCTTATATGAATATGTAAGGATGTCTGAGAAAGGAGCAGGAGGGGTTGATGGGGGTTCTCTGTTTTTTTTCACCCTTTTATTTGACATTATAAATGGCTGCTGGAATATATCTGTTCTACAAATTAAAAAGACTGTCGATGAGCAGTATATCAGCTCGGTCAGATCCCTTCTTGTGGCCAAGCTGAAGGCCTGTACTGTTTTCTGTTTTTCTAATGTGAATGTGCTTCCATATATTTCTATACCCCTGAGCAGCCTGCTGTGTTTCTCTATTCTTCTTGTTTTATTGTCTGTGAACATTATTTTTAGGGCTGACAGAAAACAGTAACAATTTCCACCCCCAAATAATTTTCCTTAGTCTTTTCCAACAAACAGTGATTATCTGTAGTTCTCTGGCTTGTGGTGGTTCCTGCTGTAACAATAATCAAAACAGAAAATATTTTCTCTAGTCCTTTGCTAACATTTTTACTCTTATAGATAAATCCAAAATAATTCCATTGACGTCAGTGGAGCTACTTCAGATTGACATTGCTGAAACTGAAAACATAATTATGATACCATTAAGAACATCCTGTTTGAGGTGGGTTTTGTTAAAGATATAATTTTATAAAAACAGAAAAAAAAGCATCTTCAAATTGGATGAAATTTGCAGTTAACACTATCAAGGAGAAGCCAAGAGGAAGGTACCGTGACAGGCCATACTTCATACTTTTGCAGCTCATCAGCTCTTTCCCATGATGTATCTGTGAGTTTTTTCCTGTGGCAGCTTTAATATACATTGCTAAGGCTGGAATTGCTGCGGATGTCATTAAATTTATTCTCCAGAGATCCTATCCCCTGTTAACACGATGTATCGCTGGCCCTCCTCTAGGCTATTAACAATTAAGCCCCATTATAGAATTAAAAGCTGAAACCGCAGGAGCCTTTGTACGCAGCCAAATTCCTGTGCAGAGCTGGGGTGGGAGCTCAGCTGCCCCATGGCTGAGTTTTCATCACGGGCAACAGGGTGCTGAGGGCAGTACCCTCGTTTCTCTTAGGAACAGCAGCCAGTAAAGGCAAATACATGTTTTTATTATTCATCTGAGATGGGAAAAGGACCCTGGATGGAACTGTATACAAATGAGAAAGAAAACAGAGAAATATTCTGAAAGTAGTGAGATAGTCATTAAATAGCCAGGCGAAGATGGGGTTGGCAAAATAACCTTGTAAAAGAAGTATAAGAGACAGCACTTGGGCAGATTGCAGAGATTGTAAAAGTGGATTGGATTTAAGAATATATCCTGTAGAAAGGAAAAAAAAAGTCAAACGTAAGGATGGCTATACTGGATCCAAAAAAAAGTCTATGTAGCTCAGTGTTTGGTCTCCCATAAGGACCACCTAGACAAGAACATAATAATAGGATAAACATGCAGTAGTAATTCCCAGGAAAAACATGCTAGCTTTTAGTGATTTGTAGGTCAGGAAGTCCAAGAGGCAGGCAGTAATGAGGAACCATTCAATGGCTTTTTTTTTTCTCCATGAATTTGTCCAACAGTATTTGAACCATAGAAACTTTAAGTACCCAAACTGTAAAATAAAAAGACATACACTTTTTATTATAAAACTAATAGATAATAATGTAATTATTACAACTATTACAGCACCAGGAGTGAATTCTCATGTGGTGAAATCAGACAAGCTCCACCAAATGTCGCTGTTAACACAGAACGTGCAGAAATACCTTATTGCAAAACAAAACAAAGCTCTAGGAGCATGTACTGTTCATGGCATGACCTCTATTTTTTATGTCTTTGATCTCAGACATGGAGATAAAGAAAATGAAGAGTTACAGGCTGCTATATAAACTTCAGAGCAGGACTTACTGTCTCTTCATGTATTGAAGGACCATTTTCCTGTAGCCGAAAACTCGAAACGAAGGTGTATTTCTTACCTTGTCCATCCTTGCAGTGTCAAAATGGCCATCTCACTTCATTCCTGATGCACTATTCTTTTACTATTGTTTCTTTTTTTGGTGGGCTGTTTGTTGGTTAAATGAATACATTAGAAGATAAGTGAAGGTGTCTTTATGCTCAGTATAACCTTCTTCCTGGCTTTATCTGTATAATTAACTGTTTTCATTTCCAGGATTCCAGAAGAAATTAATCCCAAGGACATCATGCCATGCATTTCACTGAGAAGCTCTGGATTAAAGATGATCCTCCTGAGTTGGGCAGCAGAAATGGGAGACCAAAAAAAAGGACTGAGATCGTGTTTGAATGTGTATTACCCCAGCACAGCCAAATGCTGTTACAGTCACCCAGGAGAAAAGGAGACAATGTGGACACAGTAATTTAAAAAAAATCCAAAAATATCTAAAAAGAAGGAGGGATGTTATGTAAAGAGGTTGACATGAAAGGAAAAAGCAATGATTTAATACTAGAAAAGGGGAGTTGGTAAGTCCCCCCTGTGCACTTCTAAATGGTGTGTATTTAAACTGTAGGAATAGCTAGTGTTTTGAGTAAAATGCTGTTTCTTCTATATTTGGCTGATGAGAAGAGATGGAGATTTCCTGCAATATTTCTGATGGCTCAGAAAATAACAAGCTTCATCACTTTTTTGATGTCTTCAGACATACAAGCTGTTTATTATAAAATAAGAAACTTTTAAAATTCAGATAATGAAAAAGAGCTAGAGCATAAGCTCTGTACATACATCTATATGGAGAGATAACTTTATACAAGTCAATTATATTTAAAAGCACTTCTTAAAAGAAAGAAAAAATAATGAATACTACAACTGAAATTATCCAAACGTGTATTTTGTCTTAAACTTTTATTAGACAACAGATGAAGTAGAATCAATAGTGTAGTGTGAATTGAAACTAATATTTTCCTACAGGTCCTGTGCACCTCTTGTGCACAATTCTGTCACACATACAATGACTTTGCCCACTCAGAATATCACTCTGTGTTTGACGGAGTAGGCTCAGGAGACCTGAATAACTGGGTAAGTCCCAATAATAGCTTCTCTAGGGTAGTAACCATGAGTTTTTGAAAACAGGAGTAAAGCTTATCCTTTATATGTGTATGGTCAAAGGACTCACCGGAAATGTTGATGCATTTGGGAGTTCATTTGTTGCTCGTTGTACTATCTGGAACAGCAAAGCGGCATTTAAATATATTTTTATTGAAAAGAGCAGTAGTACAAGCAAGCAAAAATTCAAAGCCCTACCAAAACAAAATAGTATGTGATTACTCCTTTCTTCTGGATGGAAGACGAGAGAGCAGATGCTATTTAAGTGACATAATGCACTTAGATGTCCTCAGATATCTCCCAGAGAGAGCATGTAAAATCTTACACAGAATGCAGTAGAATAAAGTGAAGAAGGAAGAGGCAGCACCACACTTGCTAGGTTTGCTCTTGTCCCTCCCTAATGATGGGAGGTACAGTAATAACTGCTGTGGGCTTGTGGACAGGTGGGATGTGCTTTACAGCGGGGTGTAAAGCCAGTGCAGTTTGCCGAGCTGTACCACTAGATGGAGGCAGATATTGCACAGTTCACATATATTATAGTAAGCAGGGGGAGGTGTGCCAGTGGCAAGCCACTTTCCCCAAGCGAGCGGTCCCGTACACGAGGGGGAGCCCAACAGGAGCTTGGCAAGAGGTAAGAGGCTGCCGACAGCCCATCAGTGATACCATTGCCCTGTCTGAGGACAAAAATCCTGCTCCTACTTTATTTCGTGTGCTGTGGAGATGCCAGCTGAGTGCTGCTGCCTCTTGGAGATGCCTCCTTCAAGACACGAGGGTGCCTCACTCCGTCCTTGTGCTGGCCTCGCTGCAGACCAGTCATCTCCTGTGCTCACTGGAAGCTGTCTCCTAGTCGTGCCCCATCATCAGGACAGTTTCCTAGGAATACACCTCTGGAGTTTTATCCCATTCATCCCAGTTCATCACTAGAAAACAGATCTGCTATTTCCGGTCAAGTGTCTGTTCTCATGCTTTCCTCATTTGTCAGTACCGTGCCTCCTCCAGCATGGTGCATGGATTGTCCTCTGCATTCCTAGAAACGGTTCTTTCTGCACAGTCTTTCCTCTGATGATATCTTCTATGTCTGTTTTCTCTTTAAGAAGTACTAGTGAGTGACTTGAGCTCCATAAAGACCGGGATGTGTCTCTCTTTTTTTGCTATGTTCCCTGTGGGGACTTTGGCCAAGAGAACAGGGTGCTTTTGGTCAACACTGCATCTTTCCAGGATGCTCCAGGTTGACTCAGATTGGTTGAGCATCCACATAGGCCGTGGAGCTCAGTAATCCCATTCTTTGTAGTCTTCAATGCAGTCTGGGATCTGACCCTTTATTCTGGGACTTCCTGTTTTTCTTATACCTCAAGACACCTGTGCCATCAGAGCAATATCCACTTGGCACTAGCTGCTTCATCTTTGAGCCTTATGTGGAAGAAATGGCTAGTAACTGATGGGAGTGTTTCAAACTTCCGTCTTACCAGAGGTGAGGAACCTTTCTGAGGGGGAAGCACTTGAAGGAACCATGCTTCATAGCCTATCCCTATTCTTGGCACTCTGGGTGTCTGAGTCAGGGACTTATTTCAGCCATCCCACCATCTGGTTGCTGCTTGCAGCAGGTATTAGGTTAGATGGACTGGACTAACAGGAATTCTTTATTATGGAATAAACTGCTATCTGTCTGGGAGGTCAGAAGCTCTAATTCTCTCTCCTCCACTCTTTAGCTGGTTGCTCCCTCTCCTTCTGGAGGAGGTAGCTGTAGGGTTGCTGTCTTGCTATTGCTGGAGGCACTTCCAAGGCTGTCACAGAGCAGTGGCAATCCCATGGATGGTGAAAATCCTTTTTCTGCTGCAATACCTTGAAGACAGAGTGTCAGCTAGGAAGGGAGTGATTAGAAGAGATCGGAAGGAAAGCATAAAAAGGTAGTTTTCCAATGTGACAGGGAGGAATTGACATTCATTCCTTACAACTTGTTTCACATCCCTTCCAGCTCCAGGAAGCCAGGAGGAGCAAACTCCAGAGACCAGCTGGTACCCAGAAACTTGACTAGAAATTAGGCCTGTCCTGGCAAGTGTATTAGTGTTTAGATGCTGTCCTAGGAAATGTGTCTATCTGGTGGCTGAGAGAGCGGGACACAATTTTTCTGAGTACAGGTAGATTAAAATCACCTCTTTTCCTTCCTGGCCCTTGAATTGCAAAAGATGCCACCAGTTCCTTTTGCCCCACATTAGCAATCAGCAGATATCCTTCTCTCAGATGTCCTGCACCAAACCTGGGACTGGGCAAAACCTTTTCCCAGTTGTCTGTGGACTCAGAGTCCTTGCACCACCAGGCAGCAGTTCTTGAACTGGAAAAGGCTTTTGGGTAAAGACTGGGAAACGCTGTCAAGCTTTTGAGAGACTAGACCTTTGTGTACATTTGGCAAATGTGTTGAGGTAGAAGAAGCCTTCTCTTCTCATCAGGGAGCATAAAAACCTCCTAATGGAGAAATCACTGATCCCATAAGAGTTTATCCTGTTAAATATGCAAAAAGCTCTACTGTTTGTAAACCACTGCCTGCGTGCAAAATAAGCTATGCTCATCACATCCTTCCCACCCTCTCCAAGGACTAAGCCCAGTGGAGGCTTTGAAATTTCTCAGGTGATGTTTTGCTCAAGGAGCCAGGGAGGCATGGCCATTTTCTCCTGGGACTGAGCGACATGGATGCGTTTTCCTGTGTCATTTCAGCTCCTCAGTTGTGGCAGGAAGACAGGCATCCCGCATCCCACCCTGCAGCAGGGGGCAGCGCAGGCCCCCAGGGCAACTGAGCAGCTCCAGAAGCCCAGAGGTCATCCTAGTTTTTCTGGGATTATGCCTGTCTGTACTTGTTTTTATTTTCTGACGATGTGGAATAAGTCTTCCAAAGGAGGAATCCAAGTCCGCTACTTAAACCTGCCTCTGGCAAGCCAGGGAGGACACAAAGTTGAAAAGCTGTTCCCTTTGGGAAAGCATCCCAGCCCATGCTGAAGGAAGCACTGTCAGACCTTCTCCTCCACGTGTGAGCTGTATGGGGATCACTTTGATTCTGAGGAGGCAGCAGTAAGTACTGTGAAGGTCAGGACATGCACAGGAACTGAAAGTGAGACAGGAACAGGGTTTGTATCTCCAGTGGTAAATGCACATAGGCTCTTTAGGTACATATGCCTCTATTCGGAAAGGTATTTGTCTATCTGTCTATCACACATGCAGGAGTTATTTAATTCCCCAGTGAAATACCAGAAGAAAAAAACACATTAGAAAAGTGTGGTGATATATGTTTTTTAATTGTTAAGTGAAATTGTATAAAGTGCAAATAAATCAATATAAAATTTCAGGGAGAGAAAGTGCAGTCCAGGAGTTTACCACTGTAGTTAGCTAGAGGATTAAAATTGTTTTGGAACACCAAAACAAACAGGTGTGAATTCTTTGGTCTTTCTGAAGGACTTTCTTCAAGAGTTTGATGGCTTTTTCCCTGTTGGAAAGAAACACAAAACATAAGAGTCTGTACTGGAAATAGACAATGCAGATAACTGTGTTTTATTCCTAGTGTTCCTCTAGCATGCCTAAAGAAAAGCAAACCTGGCAAAGTTTACCCCATGGGGTCAGTTCTGGTTATGCTCCACTCCTCCTGCTGAGTAGTTTCTGCCTTCACTGACCTGTCCCACTCGGTCAGTGGCAGAGTATCTCTCATTTCCCTGTCGGTAGCCCCACTCGCTGAAACAGCTCATTTGCAGAGCAAGGTCCATGGGTTTGGTTTCACCCTATGTAGGTGTGCAGGAAGACCATGTGCCAGAGCACTGCACTGCTGCTCTGTCACCTCTTGGTTGCAGTGGGGACACACTATAGAACGAACATAGTGGACAAACTATACAATAATGTGTTTTTCACAAGTTTGTCTCCCTTCTTTCTTTACGGTAATATAGAATCATAGAATAGAATCATAGAATCATTTCGGTTGGAAGAGACCCTCAGAATCATCGTGTCCAACCATAACCTAACCTAACTCTAGCACTAAACCATGTCCCTAAGAACCTCATCTATACGTCTTTTAAACCCTCCCGGGGATGGTGACTCCACCACTTCCCTGGGCAGCCTGTTCCAATGCCTGACAGCCCTTTCTGTGAAGAGATTTTTCCTAATATCCAACCTGAACCTCCCCTGGTGCAACTTGAGGCCATTTCCTCTCATCCTATCACTTGCTACTTGGGAGAAGAGACCAACCCCCTCCATGCTACAGCCTCCTTTCAGGTAGTTGCAGACAGCGATAAGGTCTCCCCTCAGCCTCCTTTTCTCCAGGCTGAACAGCCCCAGCTCCCTCAGCTGCTCCTCATCACACTTGTGCTCCAGGGCCCTCACCAGCTTCATCGCCTCCTCTGCACTCTCTCCAGCACCTCAATGTCTTTCTTATGATGAGGGGCCCAAAACTGAACAGAGGATTCAAGGTGGGGCCTCACCAGTACTGAGTACAGTGTGAACAACCACTGCCCTGGTCCTGCTGGCCACACTATTCCTGATACAAGCCAGGATGCTGTTGGCCTTTTTGGCCACCTGGGCACACTACTGGCTCATGTTCAGCTGCTGTCAATCAACACCCCCAGATCTGTGTCTGCCAGGCACTTTCCAGCCACTCTTCCCCAAGCCTGTAGCGCTGCCTGGGGTTGTTGCGACCCAAGTGGCCTTGCAATCAGGGAGAGCAGTGAAACCTGTACTCCAGTAGGTTTTATCTTGAAAATCAAATCTCATCATGAATTTACCATATAATTTCTGAATTCCTCGTTTATCATCCTCTGAAAGTTTGAAGGTTGCTGGGTTCACATATGCATAGATAGGGTACATCAGAGCTCCACGGACATTTGAATGATTGAGTCCCAAAGAATGGCCAAATTCATGAGCAGCAACAAGGAACAAATTAACTTCTGCAGAACAGAAGCACCAAAAATTATGTTAAAGGTATAGCATTTATTTTTAGCATGCAAAGAATCAAAGTAGCAGGAGAATTTATATCTTTCATTCCCTTGGAATAAACCTCAGAGTTTTGATTGGTTATTACTGAACTTTCTTATGTAACTATAATGTTTTAATAAAAACATTACTGATCCCTTGCATATGCATCCTGAGACCCTGAGTCTCTTTCCAACTGTGCTTTTAGTCAACTTTATTCCTACAAGCAAGTCATCTTAACTTCTCATAATTTATGTAGAAAACTGAAGCTCATAATCTTTGTTTAGCCGCTGAAAAGTGCTTTAAAATATGGATAGAAAAGGCATTATGCAGCTGCTAATTATAACGAAGCACAACTACTTAGAAAGGTAGGTGAAAATAACAGAAATGTTGGTACTGAAATGCTACTGAAGCATGAAAAGTTATGGAAAGCATTTCCTATGGCTGTGGTCTTCTAATGTACAATATTTGTTTTTCCCCTTCGTACACACATGGGAGTTTTACCTCGATTGGTCTCTGACCATATTTCATCATCGTCAAAATGAGTATCTCCACCAAGCCCTTCTCCAGGTGCAAATGCATGAGCTAGTGTGTTACCTCTTCCATCAAAAGGATGTCCATCACCATGCGCTGTATTTGAAAAGAAATAAATGTCATCAGATGGCATTAGCTTAATGTTTAAATTCAGCAAATTGAAGCATTTTGCTTGTTTGTGTTAGTTTTGTTCATTAGCAAAAAAATCTACCTATGATAGCAGCAAGGCTGTAAAAACAAGGAGCGAGGTTTATGAAGCACTTTCCAAATTAATGACCTAAGTTCAAAACTTCTATTTGATAATTCAGGCTGTTGCATGGTTCAGAAAGAGCTGAACATTTTTTCTGGGCCTTTGTCAGAAGTGTGTTTCAGAGAAAGCAATCAGGGATTATTTCAGAATAAATACTTAGTGCTTGACATTTTAAGCACCTGAATGTTTTCAGCATTGGAAAGTGCTGGGCAACATTAGTTGTAGACAGTCTCACTTGCACTGATTTTGGTGAAAGACAGTGATTTGGGATAGACAATGATGTTCCTGAAGAGCTGAGTTCATTTGTCCCCAGCCTTGGGGCACAGTCTATTACCTACTTCTGTCACAGTGCACCTGGAGTATTAATGTTTCTTACCTCAAGTGCAAGAGCTGTAGGATGGTGCATTTGTACCACCTCTGAATATTTCCCCCTACACCTTAATGAGCCTCTGACTTAATAGAAGAGAATTTGGGGACTCAGATGCCATTCTGTGTCCTTTCCTTCAGACCATGTGGAAGGATCTTGGGGCAGGACTAACACAGGCAGAAGAGACCTAGTCCTGGTGCAAGATGGAGGATTGAAACCCATTCCAGCTTGCAGATTCCTTCTCACTTTGACCTGCACATTAGTCAGCTCTTCATGGCAACATAATATGCTTCCCACCAGTGAAGCATGAGCTTGGAACATTTTGATTTTTATATGCAGTCATCTACTTGTAAGCCAGGTGTCTGGTCTTCACTTAGAGTCAGTGGAGATCTAGTAAATATTGTAAATGGATCGAGATAACAAGTCAGCTAACTTTGAAGCAGGCATTTAGTTTGGCCAAGTTGAGTGAGTTTAGGTTCCAGGCACAAGGAGAAGCTATGTCTACATTGATGTTATTAGTCTGGATCACAAGAGAGCTTCTAAAGTGACTCTGCTGGTCATCTGCATTTACCATGCTGTGGTTTGCACTTTGATGCAATCTTGGAGTGCACCAGTGGGCCACCTTCTAGAAGAAAACCAACCAGAAGATATTTTCTATGGCCAAACCTAATGCATCCCAGCTGCCAAAGACTGTTCAGTCCAGGGAACCAGACTAGACCTAGACCAAAGTAAACCTGCCTGAACCTGCCTGAATCTGTGGATCTTCAGAACCAGCTGTTGTGCTCTACAGATCTGTTACTATTAGTTTGCACCGTTTGTCAAGACAGACAGAGCCCTGAACATCTAAATTTAGGTGTCTCATTCTGGAACTAAATTCTCCCTCCATTTCAGAGCTGTAACTCTGAAAGGGTTTTCTTATAGTTTCATAGGAGTAAAATTGGATCATAATATATAAATTTGGTGTCATGATAAAGAGAAGATAAAATTTATACAGACTTCAGAATAATTCCAAATTCTGTGTTCTTTCTTAAACCTATGGCTATAAAAATGCGTGCTTTAAATCAAATACGTAACATTGCGTTTTAAAAATGGCAGGTATTCTCACCACGACGTGCAAATCCAATCACAATGTCTGCGTGTCCATAGGATACTTTTTTGAACTTCAGTGGAGTCACATCACTCCAGACCATAAAAGCCCTTCTAATTGCATCATCCACTTTCTTTTGGGATAGATCAGGTGTATAATTGACAATCCTGACAGCAAAAGGAAACAGATTAATGTCATTTAGGTTGTGAAGGAAACCCACAAAGTTAAATACAAAGCAACCCCTTTCCCCATAAAAGTTTAAACATCACTTACTTGTAAGTCAAAAGTGTCTTTTTCCATCTTGGACTTCCAGAAAATGTTGAATATTCTGCTATATCGGGCATTCCACATCTGGGCCGTTTTATTGTTGCTTCTGTTTCTGCATCTAATTTTCCAGTTACAGTCAGGTGGAAAAACCTCTGCATTTCTTTAATCCTCTCTTCTAAGCTGAGATGTTTTGTTTTTGTTAAAAGAGGAAAGAATTTGTCAAGATATGCCTGGAAGAAGAAAAGGAAAATAAAAATTAATATGTGTATCTGTGATGTTTAGTCATTGCATTTTTCATTTGATTGAATTGTTTCATCGTCCCCCAGTCATGGCTAGCTTTAGATGTATTTTTTCTTCCCATTTCAGTTTACCAAATGCTATTCTCTCTGTAGTATAGATTAGCATATATATAAAAAGAATTGCAATAGCAGTGAAACACTGTAAGCAAGCAATCCTTTTAAGTAAGCACAATTTAATGAGCATTCAAATCCACAGCCTTCCAACGCAGTATACATGATGTTTTTTGATGTTTTAAAAATGTCATGCTCTCCTTTATTTACCAGTTGTAACTTTGTCTCTTATAAGAGGGTGTCTAAGCTACTCAGCAAGTTTAAATTGTTTTACGTCCCCTCTGCAAAAACTATTGTGCTAATGTAAGATAAGAAGATAATATCAACAGATAGGAAAGGAATGTGGAAGCCAAATAAAAAATCAGGTTATTCATAATGCAGTTATGTTGTCCCCCTGGTAACATACCTTTACATTCTCAAAGACTGTGGTGCTCAGTGTTTCTGGCTTACGTGGTGTTGGAAATGCAAGACTCTCAGGTAGGAGGATGGCAGCACAAAGTAGGAGGTATTGCATAGTGCCCAGCTTGCCAAGGAGCTTTACTACAGCAGAAAGTGTTTGACTTTCTGTCTCCCAAGATCACAGCTTAGATGCTTTTATACATCCTGATAGCTCCAAGCAGCAGTTACGTACGTGACTCACTTTTTGGTGGTGTTAATGTAATGTCATCATGATTCTAAGAAGTAAATGAAAGCACATTAAACAAATCTTTCCTTTGACTTCCCTGTTGATGTCATGTCACAGCTAGCAAGCAGCTTTGGCTCTCTCTTTTCATATTATTTCGGTAGAGAAACCACAGGGTCATAGGGAAGTTCACTTTCTGTAATTTCATCAGTACAGTTAGCGTATAACCACTTCTTAGTGCAGTTCCCCCAATTTCCTTATACACAAAGACATTTTGCAACAGCCTTTTGGTCAGCCAGCCTGCCTGCATTAGTTGATGTGGAGGCAGAGATGAGATGGATGGGAGCCCTGTCTCACTGAATCTACTGGCATTTCCCAGGGAGCATGCACAACACTGTCTAGGTAATATTTCTGATTCAAATTCTCTTGTGAGGTATCCTATGCTGCAAGAAATCCAGTTCAGTAAAGTTAAAGAGGTTTCTGTTGTTTTTACAGAGATCAGAAGAGAGCTCTTTCAATGTGCTCTCCACAAATAGGAGGCTGTGGGAAGACTTTGTACCTTCCCTTCCAAATGAGATGGCCTTTCAGGAGAGTCTCTGTACATTGGAGAACTAGATATAAAACATAATTTACAAGAATAGGTGGAAGCCCTCCAGAAAAAAGAGAGGAGCTTATCCTAACAAATGTGGAGGTATCTTCTACCTCTGGCTGTACCAGCGCAATGTAGTGGAGTCCATGAAGCACTGGCAGAGAAAACCAAAGTTGAGCAGGGCAGCCACAGCTTCCCTGGTCCCCTGAGACCAACGCTGGTCTCAGGTCACTCCACCAAACCCCACTGGAAGTTGAGGACTGGAAACACCAGTCCACAGGCTGGCTTGTGATTTTTTTCAGTCTTTGCAGTTTTGTGACTGTATTGCCACTAATCCAAAAGGAAAGACACATAATAGGAAATGACCACTACTGCTTCTCACAGTAGGACAGCTGGGAAGGGTACAGATGAGTGTGTATGGAAGAATTTGTGTGTTACTGGCTGAAGTCCAGTGTACTTCTGACTGATGTGAGGAGAAAGACTTTCATTTCAGAAAAAGACAATGTATACCAAAATGCTGCTGAATTATTCAGGAGAGGACTACATTACACAATAATGCCTGAAACAGTTGGTAAAGGAATGAGGCTTCTACCTAATACTGAAAATAGCCCAGGTACCCCTCATGTGATAATTTCTGTACATTTTGGCAGGCTTACAGGAAATCTACCTATTTACAAATTTTAAACATGGATGCAAAAAAACCTGTTTTATTGTTAGGAACAGGTTCATCATTTTCTGCCTCAAGAACTGACTTCATGTCTGACTGTGTCAGTAAGGTAGGATCTGGAGCAGGGTCTGGGTAGCAGGAGATGAAGATGTGTTTAAACCACTTTGAACTCCATGACTCTAGCATGTGGTACTGATTATTTCCTCATGCACACAAGAGGAATTTGAAAGCCTCCAGAGCCCCATTCCAGTTGACTCACTGGAATATTGAGCAACTCACATGTATCTTTGACCAGGCTGTGGGCAAAACTGAAAAGCAGCATTTAAACATGAGAGCTTGCTGAGAAAGGACAGGCATCCTTTTCCAAAAAAGACAGAGGGTTTTGAGAAATGTTGGGCTTGAATTGAAATAAAACACTTTCAGTGAAAAGTCTTTTCATTTCTTTGGGCTCAAAATCATCAGGAATCAATCTAATTCTAGTAAGATCAATATCAAAAAGAAATGGATGCTGATTTTTAGATTTAGCTGTGTGAATTTTGCAAACTTTATATTTTGATCTGGAGTGACAAAACTGTTGTGAGTCAGAATAAATAATTTCTTCATAGTCATATCATTTAAATTCAGCAGAGAACCTGTGCCAGAGTATGGCCTGTGTAGAGAATGTTCAAAGACATCAGAAGAAAGTACTCCATGGCGTAAAATTCTGTTAAGAAGACTCACAGTGTTGACACTCTGACATTTTCTGAGGTAAGTAACCCTGTTGTGAACAAGGATGCTTCATGAAACTGTCCTATCTGGAACTCATTGATGGGCGTCCGAGCTTTTGTGATATAGAGGAAAATACAGATACAGAAACTAAGACCTGAGCCTTCTTTGGACATGAGTGGGAGGAAAAAGTGAGGTAGAACTGAATGATTCAGTGGTGAAAGATCACAGTTTCTTGGTCATTTGATTTAGACAGGAGGCTCAGCTGGATTCTGCTCAACCTGAATGCAGCCAACAGTGAAGCTGCTCAAATGTCTTTGTGAATGTACTGGGTCTAGCTGGGATGGAGTTAACTTTCTTCATAGCAGCCCCTATGGTGCTGTGTTTGGATTTGTGGCTGAACCAGTGCTGATAACACACCAGTGTTTTGGGTATTGATGAACGGTGTTTGCACAGCGTCAAGGCTTTCTCTGTTTCACGCTCTGTCCCCACCGTGCATGGCAGCAGGTGGGTGGGCAGGAGGCTGGGAGAGGACACAGCTGGGACAGGTGACCCGAACTCTCCAAAGGGATATTCCATATGATATAATGTCATGCTCAGCAATAAAACTGGGCTAGCAGCAGAAGAAGGTGGAGTGAGGGTTTTCCAAGGTAGTCATTGCCTGGAGACTGGCTGGATATCAATCCGCTTGCAGGAGGTGGTGAGCCTTTGCATCACTTCCCTCCCCGCTGCCTCCTTTCTCTTGTCAAACTGTCTATATCTCAGTCCATGAGTCTTCTCTCTTTTGCACTTCCTAACCTCTCAACCCATCCCACTGTGGATGGAGAGTGAGCGAGCAGCTATGTGGGTGATTAGCTGCTGGCTGTGGTCTACTCACTGCAGTAAATATCAAGTAAAAAGAACAGCCAGAAATTCCTGTGAAATATTTTGTTTGGGTCGCTTGTGAATTATGCAATATTGTATTTAAGGTCCTACAAAACTAGATAGACCCGGATCCTTATGGCTCCAGGACACTGGATTTGTTTTGTTCTGTTAACTGGTTATTCAATTTAACAAACAAAAAATGAAATTCAAACATGGAAATTATTTCTGCAAAGTCAAATGTTTTGTTTGCAATGCAATTTCTTGAGGCTAAGCCCAGTGAGGCACAGTCTGCTTTAGAATCTTCCTGGTATTTTTCCACAAAATGAACCTTCATCCTCCTTCTTGTCTCATCTTTGCCTGGCATGCTCTTTTGGGATGCAAAATGGCCTCTGAGCAACACAAATTTGAAGTCCTCTCATGGTTGTTATGGGCCATTTTTCTTGGCTGGGGCCTGGACTGTAGAGGGGGGCACATCTCCATGGCTTCTGCTTTCCGTTTCCATAGATTTTACCCCTGAGGGAGCTCTCTTCAAAGGAGTCCCTTGGTGCTGGGAATCCAGGACTATGTGTCCCTTTTGCAGGCTGTGTGAGGTAAAAGCCTCCAGCCAGGCCTGCCTGGGCACCGAGGTCCTGCCAGGGCCCCTTGGTGCTGCATCAGCCCATCCCTGGAGAGATGCAGTCCAGTTCTTCGCTCCTGGCCAGCTGGATCATGGCTCATTGAGATATTTCCAATCAGGATCTACCTCAGGTCCCACACCTTATGGGAGGAAAGGCCCGAGGAAGGGATTAGATATTCAGGTTCAGCACAAACAATGTGACAAGAACTAACACATCTAAGTCACTAATAATTAAGCAATCAAACTTAACATATCTCAACTCGTGGATTTACCATCTTCTTCTGGTATCTAAAGTTGCTTTGCATTTAATGGCTTTATGTTTGCAACAGTTTAATTGGGACATCATGGGGGAAAAATATGTAAATATAGAGATAAGTTTTTACAATAATAATCTTGAGCAATAAGCCACAAGGGAAGTGGTCTTCCTGTAAATGTTACCTACCTGTATTAGTTCTGACATCATCCATTTTTTAATTTGTCTGCTCCTTTGGTCAATGATCAGGAGTCTCCTCCCACTAACAGACATATATGGATCTGTCAAAATTTTACGTATAATAGTTTGCTTTATCCAGTTTAAGTTGAAGTCATAAGATATAGCCTTCAGGCGCATGCAGTCTTTCCTCCATCCAGAAGCTCCTGTACAGGAGATGGGGAAGGGAAGAGCACAGGAGGTCGATTGGCTGCATGTCTCTGCAGTGAGGATCCAAACCTTGCTGGGTAGGAGCAGTGGCACCACCTCCTATAGTCACTTTTCCTTTGTGAATTCCCTTTCTGTAGCTGGCTGTCCCCATCATTTCTAAGTCTGACTCAACGCTGTCTTTAAAGGACTGAGTCAAGATGCAATCCAAAGCCCTGTGTACATCTTGTCTTGACAAAACTGTATCCCTTTGTATAGGAAACCTTTAAATTAGTAACTGGACTAAGGCAACCTCAGACTGCCTGTAATCCTGCAGCAAAGCTCTGTGATAAGCAGCAGAGTCCCATCTAAACCAGACTGGTCATGTCATGGTGCTGTAAGGGCAGGCAGGGTACACAGGTAGCATGGGGAGGCATGCTGCACTTGGTCTGTCCACACTAAATGTAGCCCAAACTAAGGAGCAGTCAATGTCTGAAGTTTTTCCTGACTCGTCTTGAGGATCTGCATGTGTCTGTGGTGGTGATGGAGGGAGGGCTGGAAAGGCAGGGCAGACACAGCAAGGCTTTGCTTTGTACCTTTACCCATGCCGAGCCTCCTGGGCTTGTATAGGTCTTTGGAAAAAGTGCTGGGAGTATAAATAATGTTCACCAACATTTTGCATTTAGTCTGATTTGCAAAATCCTATTTCTGTCAAAAAATTAAACAGCCCTGAAACACCAGACTGCTGATAGACATTGTAAACTGAGATGCAGTAAAGCAATTCCAGAGGAATTAAAGACTTACCACCAGGGTTTTATGCTCTAGTATAAAAGGTCTGAGGTTAAATTTGAATGCAGTCAACATAAGATCAGTGCAGAAGCTTAATTTATCTCATGTGTATTAGACAGAACTGAGATACAGCTAGGAAGACTGCAAAAAACTTAAACTAGCCATATGTGAAAACATAGGTAATTTTTTTTTACACCATTATTTCCCTAGAAGTTGTCGGGTATGGTCATGTTCTTGTCTCTATTCAAATGATTCCTGATTCACAGCACTGATTCACGGCTGGAAGCTGATAGCCTGCTGGTCAGACAGGTCCTCTGGGTGTGGGACGGGTCCTTTTCTACTCCTCTGTCTGATTTCCAGTAACTGAGTATAAACACAATTACATCACCTTGTTGGTAAACTTGATTATACCACTGAGATGTTTCACCAAAAATTTCCCTCCTTGAGCAGAGTTGCAGGCTGTTTCACATGAAACAAGTTATGCTGAGTTTTCCAGCATGGTGGATTTTGACTTGGGCACCATTAAAAAGCAATGCAACCATTAAAAAGCTGCACAACCAAAAAAGGACTACTTGTGTTTGGGTGGCAGGGAGTGAGTACAGAGAATCCTCACTAACTTTAGAACATTTATTCACGCAGCTGCTCGCCAGCCTGAGGGGTTGCTTAGACAAACCCCATGCAAGTAACTGTTTTTCACTCAATTTTATCTGAAACTGAAGAACAGCACTGGGCTTTGTTGCATGTAAGTAGGTTCCTAAAGTCACCTGGGTTAGTTGTGGCTTGTAACTGCCTATTGATCACTCTCTGCCATGGGGAGCACTTAGCTGAGCAGTTCAGATGTTGGTATTTATGTGACAGACACCTGAAGTGTGCTATTTCCCACCCCACAGACCATCATCCTTAGTTATAAAGAAACATCATTACCGCATCTTTTAATAGTACTCCTGACTCCCATCTGCGATGCATTTATGTCAGATTTTTCCACAAAACTGCAAGAAGAAATGCAATCAGATATAGCCACAAGGCCTCTTAACTATTCCCTTTAATCTGTTATGATGAATATATAATTCAAAGGTAGTAAATTTGCCATTAAAAATGTTCGTGTCATGAAAACAATACAGACATTCTTCCTTGAAGAGATCCATAGAGCATGGGAACATCCTCTTACCTTTTTTTGATTTTTATTTCCATTTTTTTTATGATCTAATACTTTACTTCTCCATCCTGTCTGCTTTTTTACATGTAAGTTTGGCTTTTTTTCTCTCAGAGAGTCTCTTCTCTAAATTACATACATTTTACCAAAGCATTATTCAAATGAAGTTCTGTCTTTGTTCCTCTCTCCTTCTTCTCATTTTGATTTGTTCCAAGAAATTAGTTTTCTTTTGTTCTCGCCCTCCTGAGGAGGCCACAGGCCACAACGAGGAAGCACGCAAGACATCTAAACCAGGAGGTAGGCAGATGTTAGTGTATTGGGTTTATGTGGCAAGGTTTTGGTAGTGGGGGAGTTGCAAAGGTGGCCTCTGTGAGAGGCCAGGAGCTTCCCCCATGTCAGATGCAGCTGGTTGCAGCTGGCTCCAACAGACCTGCCACTGCCCAAAGCTGAGCCCATCAGCAATGCTGGTGGTGCATATTTAGGAAAGGGTAAAGAACACTGCACAGCATCTGGGAGAGAGGAGTGAGAAATTGTGAGAGAAACAGCTCTGCGGACACCAAGGTCAGTGAAGAAGGAGGGCAGGAGGTGCTCCAGGTGCCAGAGCAGAGATTCCCCTGCAGCCCACGGTGCAGCCCATGGTGCAGCCCATGGTGATGAAGGTCCTTGCAGCCCATGGACCATGGTGGAGCACATATCCACTCTGCAACCCATGGAGGACCCCACACCGAAGCAGGTGGACATACCCTGAAGGAAGCTGTGTCCCCACGGAGAACCCATGGCAGGACTTGCAGCGTGGGGAGAGGAGCCCACACTGGAGCAGGTTTTCTGGCAGGACTTGTGACCCTGCAGGGGACCCACACTGGAGCAGTCTTTTCCTGGAGGACTGCACCCCATGGAAAGGACCTATGCTGGAGCAGTTTGTGAAGAACTGCAGCCTGTGGGAAGGACCCACATTGGAGAAGTTCATGAAGGACTCTATCCCATGAGAGGGACCCCATGCTTCAACAAGAGAAGTGCATGAGGAGGAAGGGGTGGCAGAGACGAAGTGTTATGAACTCAGTCCAACCTCCATCCCCTTAGTGCCACTTGGGGGCTGGCAAGAAGGGAGTAGAGAAGTTGGGAATGAAAGAGTGAAATTCAGCCTGGGAGGAAAAAGGAATAAGGAGAAGGTGGTTTTAGTTTTGTTCTTATTTCTCACTATCCTACTGTGTTATTAACTGGCAATAAATTAAACTGATTTTCATCAAGTTGAGTTTGGCTTGCTCATGATGATCATTGGTAAGCAATCTGCCTGTCCTTATCTTGACACATGAGCTTTTACGTCTTGTTTTCTACCCATGTCCTGGTGAGGAGGGGGAGTGAGTAAGTGGTTGGGTGGGCACTGGCCAGCCAGCCAAGGTCAACCCACTGTAGTTAAAGAGCTTTCAGGGGAAAAAAAAAAAAAAAAAAAAGGAAAGGGGAATTTCACGTCATAATTTTATCACTGTGAGAAGTCTGCTTAGACTCTTTCCAGACACCAAAGTCTATGTCTATATTAAGAAGTAAAGTGGATGTGGAGGGTGAAGGCCATGTGGGAAAGCGCTCCTCCAGACAAACCCAAGTCTGGCCCAGCCGGCTGAGCATCACTCCATGAGGTGCTGTGGTTTTTGGCTCGGTGCTGCCTGAAAGGGACACAGTTTGCTCATGTCCAGCTGATCCCAGTGTGAACCCAAATGCAATGAGTGCAGATAGTGGGGAGACTGGTTTTGGAGGCATGCACCTGGTTTGGAGTGAAACACTGCCCGAGGCACACCCAGTGTCCTGGCCCTTCAAAATCTGCTTGACGTCATTACGTTTTCTCCAGAGGCAATTGTCACTGCCAGGTGATTGTGACTGATCACAGGTCAGGAACAATAGACTTTTGTATATTTTAATCCTTTATGATCTGTTACATTAATGTGTAACAAAAGAAGGTTACACATTAAAGAAAGACTGTCCCCAATCCTGGCTCTGTGTCTTATTTTTACATAATGTATGTTTAAATTTTTATGGAAACTAAGGAGGAAACTAGCCCAGGGTGGTTTTTTGCTATAAATAAGCTGCCCTTTACAGATAGAATTAATTTGTCACAGCATCCTGTCTGAGCATGAGCTGCCCCAGCCTGCTGTTACTCTCGCTTGCTCTGGAGGTAGTTGTCATTTATTGCTCTGTGAAGGCCAGAGGGAGTTTGACTCCATTGCACTAGTAACAGATCAATGACCACACCATGACAAAGAGAAAAAAAAATAAGCCCAGCATATTTTACATTAATCCAATACAACTGTTTTTCTGTAGTTTACAATTAGTTTAAATTCATCACTTGTGTACAGCAACACCAGAGGTTGTGCTCTCTGTCTAGGTCACAGCAGGACATTAGCCTGTATTGGCTGTTACAGCTGTTGCACTGTGGATTACAAGAGCTTCCCAAATCCTGAGGAAAAAAGTAGTCATTTCAACAACGTGAATGTTCTTATCAAGCAAGGATGTCTTTTCCTGAGGTTAATACAGACAATAGTGCCACATCTTAAAAGAGCAAGCACATCATGCTTTTGTTGACACCGGTATATGTAGAATAAGTAGTCTTCATCCCTTGCCTTATTATCATGGTTCCTTGTAAAGAAATAAAAACTTCATATTGCTCTACGTTCATTCAGGATGCGAGCAGGAGGTAACTTCTGGGAAATTCTGCCCTGGTTTACCATACCTATCCCCAGGTTTCAAAAAACCCCAGCCCATACCTGGCCAATCAAGAACTTCAGCAGATCATAAACCAGCTCTATAGGTGCCCACCAAGCCAAATTTGTAGGTGTTGTTGCATAAAAAGCAAAGTTCACATGCTTGCACACTGAAAATCAGTATTTGGATGAAGTTTGATCAACAGTTTTTATGCTGATTGACAGCTTATAGTACCTTTTATACCCCTACAGAATTTGACTCTGTTACGGTAAGAATTTCCCATGATTCTTTTACTTCTACATATTATTTTTATGAATTTATGTGGCCTAATTTCTTTGCAGCTTTGTCTTAAACTGGAGAGAAATAGATGTCAAATCAGAAGACATGATTATTGACTTATTTTTATAGAGTGTATACATGCTAGCAGGCTGTTCACCCCATGTAGTATTTATAGTAGCATAACATTAACTTGCAAAGTATGTGTAAAGGAAAAACATAGAAAGATGTTCTGTAATTAGGGACCCTATATATACAGGTAAGTGAAATGGATAAACTAATGCTATGAATGGAACAAAGTGTGACATGAGTATATCTCAGGATGGCAATGCACTTTTTCGGATGGTGAACAAGCAGTAAATGAATACACTAAGCAGCTAAGGGAATATTATGTTACATGCATAGCGACACTTTCGTGGTTGGAGATACATAGGAGCAGAAACTGTTGAGAGAAAAGATTTGAATGTACCTACACTTAATTTCGTGGTTAATTGTGGAAAGAAAAACTTCTGTAATGATGAATCTGCTTGAAACATGCCAGTTTCCATTTTAGGGATGCAATCTCATGCAACTTTACTGACTTAGCAATTTAATTGTGTGGAGGCCTCATATGATGTTCCATCTCTTGCAGAGATTGGGAAGCTCTGTGCCCACTTCCCCAGTGAACTGAGAAGCCAACCCACTTGAATATGAGTGTACCTTCTCCAGCAATTTTCTAGCCAACATCATATGATGAGACTACAGTATATCTTCTTTGTGGGGGAGGAGAGGTTTGCTTACTTTATCTGTACCAGCCAAAGCCATGTTGCTGCCACTAATGTCTTTTGAATAGTACCAAAGAAAATAAAATTCAGCTTTCGTTTCACCATTACAGATAGGAGAAATTTCAGACCGAGGTTAGTAACTAGCTATCAGATGAATCTCTCAGACAGCTAAAACTTCTCTCAAATGCATGACTGAGATAGCTGGATATTCAGAAAAAGTCTCTGGATTCACAGAAACAGGATTTGAGAGACCTGCTTTCTCAAAACCACGTATCTACTTTAGTTTGACAAGGGGCATAATTGCTGTCTTGTGGTAAGGTGGTACCTGGCGCATTTTGCTAGAATTCTTAGGATTATTTTTTAAATACAACATTCTGAATATTTATAACTATTTATTCTCAATTTATGCTTACCTTGAAAATAGAGCACAGTTATAGCATCATTACTATGCTCTAGAGTGGATGAGGATGTGCAAACAGTCCACATCAATCAGCTGGGCTAGATCTGCTAAATCTGCAGACTGTGATGTACTTAGAGGTGATGTGGTGTGAAACTAGAACTTTAATCAGCTACTTTACAGCTTCCAGCCTCTTCTCCCAACATCTGGATTTCTTTTATGTAACATGGAAATACCAAGTGAAGTTATATTAGCTTTTAATGACTAGAGAGTACAACCCTGTGAAAAATCCTACAATAACAGATAGCTGATATGAAATCACTGTAACAGAAAATAAGAGATCCAAAGCATTACTGTTCTGACAGAGGTGGCATGCAAGAATTTTATAACAAGTAGAAAAGAGAGTGCAGTAGAAAGCCGGAAAGAAAGCAAACGTGAGCTAAGAAGATATACGTGTATAACCCAAACTCTAGCTTTGCCTAAGATACTATCACATCTGGCCCTTTTCTCTGACCGTTTTTTCCAAAACAAAGGCACGCTGGCTCGTGGTACTTCTCCTGAGCCTCCCTTGAACAGGAGAACTAGCACAAAGCATAGAGAACTAAACAAACTGAATCTTTTTTATTAGGTGGTACTGATACACCACCCTCTACCATAAACACAGCCAGATGAGCTCAAGGTGGCATCAGATGTAGAGAGCACACTGAAATCTGGCAATTTGGGTTAGGACTTCAGCTGACAAAGATGTCAAACTGCATTGGTCCCAATACCAACCCCTGCGGGATGCCACTCATCTCTGGTCTCCACTTGGACATCGAGCTGTTGACCACAACTCTTTGAATGCAACCATCCAGCCAATTCCTTACCCTCTGAGTGGTCCATTCATCAAATCCACATCTCTCAAATTGGGAGACAAGGATGTCATGCGGGACAGTGTCAAATGCTTTGTACAATTCCAGGTAGACGACATCAGTTCCTCTTCTGTTATCCACCAACCCTGTAGCCCCTTTTGTAGCAGGCCACCAAATTTGTCACTGGATAATAAAATGTGTGATAAAAACTGTCATTGTTCACCTCCTCTGTGGGGATTACATTCTCCTGTACAAGTCCAGCCCTGCTGCGTGCCTTCATTGCTGATGACCAGAGCATGGGCACAGTTCCCAGCTGAGGAGCAGTTCAGCATCTGGCCCAGAGGGTACGTGGAGCTCCGTAGGAGGCTGGTGAAAGGACGAGGGATGACTGACCACCAGCAGCTTGTGCCCAGCTGTCGTGCACACAGTGTTGGGCTTGCAAACCTGCTGCTTCTCCAGACCTGAGCCTGGTCTTGAGGAGAACTCTCCAAAAGGCAGCATTGCTGCAGCTGATGGCTACTGCTGGTCTAGCAACTTCTGCAGATTCTGGTGACTGCATGTGGGCTGTCAGTCCCTCCTGAACTGTAAAAGACATGAACATCCCTCTGCAAAGATGTTCTGTCTTGTCTTGTGCTGGCTTGAGCAAAGGAGACCCCTGGAAGTTTTCAAAGAAAATAAGCAGAGTTCATAATGGGTTTTGTTAAGGCTTATTAAGTCCAGCTCCAGAAGGTATAATGTTTGGCCCAGTGCAACAAATAATAATTGTGTTTAGGAGTAAGCAAAAGATACCACTCACTGGTGCCCTGCGTGAAGACATTTGCCTGAATAGACATTGTCTTCTACCAGCAAAAGCACATTGCTTTGTCTCTAGAAACCATTAATAATTTAATTAGTGTTACGGTATGCGTTGTTATGTTTAATTATTGTTATGTTTAATTATGATTATGTTACGAGCTATTGTTAAGAAGTCAATGTAGTACCACTCATTCCCTCTCTCAGGGCTTTGACTTAGTTTGATGTTGTGAATTTAAATGCTGCTCTTATCTGATACTAAAGTCCTGTTGTGAGAATTATGAAAAATGCTTAAAATGAGCAAATGTGATACTAGACCTACCTATACTATCAAATTTTAAGACAATAGACCTAGCCAAGTTCCTTCTGGCCAGATTTTAAAAATTGGAATGATTTATATTAGTATCTCATTCAAAGTGATGGCTTTTATTTTCTTAGAAGCAAATCTGAGCTCTCTAACTTCTACATGGGGTGGAGAACAGGGTTTTCATATGAGCATCCTGCACAGGATAATCCAAGCGAAGCTAAGAACTATGGAGGGCAGCAACTGTTTTGTTGAAGCTTTGCCTAGTAAGTTATTGTTTAGTAAGTCCTTATTTGGAATAAACACAAAGACATACATCTTCCTAGTGGACTAGGTAAATGATTAATATTGAAAATAATGATTAACAGACAAAAAAATAATAAAAAATGATTTTAAATACTGTGAGTTAGGAAACTAAATCAACTATAGACTTTATTAATGAAGCATTTCATGTGAAGTACAGATATCGCAGAAAGAAATAGTGAGGCCTTCTGGAATTTGCAGGTGCACATTAAACCAGACTGTGATACACATTTAAGTTGTAAACATATTGTTTGACCTCCAAGACACAGCAAAACAGGGTGCAGTTTAAAAGGAATCAAAATCATGTGCTGTGGCTGTGGCTGAACGTTGCACATTACCACGTAAGACAAGGAACTAGTTAATTGCTGGTCACAAGCTGAATGGGAGTGAAAAAAAAAGTTTTGTTCCTTTGAAAAAGTGAACCAAATGAAATTATCATCCTGTTCCAACAGGTGCTGATACATCCCTGAGGGGAGTTTCACATCCAGTTTCATGCATCATGCTTCTGGGAAGGTGAGAACCAACTGAAGGGAGTGCAGAATTGAGCCACAGGATTTTCATTTAAAACATAACTTCTGCGGAAGTTCAAGGCAATGTGGTTGCTGAGTCTGGAGAACAGAGGGTGGAAGAAAGACGTGATACCACCCCGCAGCTACATGGGTCATAGTGGCAAAGGGGAAGGAAGTATCTGCTGTGAACAGATTTAGCTCTGCAGGTAGGAAAAATGCTCCAACACCAGGATAGTTGAAGCTGCAGAAGATTGCTTGGTGAGGCTTCAGAATCTGCATTGCAGTAAACTTCTAAGAACAGGAGATTAAAAAGGCATCACTCATTTGTCTACCAACCTCCTCGGAGAACTGGAGCTGCATTTCTAAGTGCCATGTGGGTTTTAGGAAGACAGAAGCAGGATAACCAGGCTTCCAGTATCTGAGTTTTAGATCTGTGGTACAAAAGCAAGTGAGGGACTTTTCTGGTACTGTCTTGTTTGACCCAATATACATTATATGCATAATTTTCTTGCAGCACAGCAGGTGCTAGTATACCAAAAATCCTACACAAAATACACACATGCTCAAAGCAGCATGCATACAAAGGAGTGCTCAGTATTCAGATCAACAGCTGCAGGCTGACAGTGTCCTTTTGATACCTCTGGACTTTAACATCCAGGCAGGACTTTTTCCTATTTATAGTTATTTGCATTTTCCCGAGAGTCACAAAAAGATAAATGAAATGTAGGAAAAAAAAAAAAAAATTGTTCCCTTATAGTTCCTATGAACTACGTGTAAGACTATGAACATTGTTGAGGTTAAGAACATAATGAGTGTGCTTGGCCATGGCCAGCATTGAATGTCTGGACCGCAGACAAACGTGAAGGCAATGAAAGTGGCTGAGGAACACCTGTTTTTCCTTCTCTGTGCTCTGAAGTAATGACTGCAGCACGTTAGTGGTCTCAGCAGGCTTTGCATGTCATTTTGTGACTCTACAGCTGTTGTAAAATAACCATGATTTTGGTTCAAGCATAATGGAAGTAATTTACAGGCAGTATTGATAGCTGACTCATAAAGTCAGTGTATTCTGCAAAGTGAAGTGTACATGTGAAAAAATGCTACATTTAAACCTTTTATTTTGGCTCAGCATTACATTCTCCACCCACCTCTTCTTTCAAATCCTGCATTTTCTGCATTTTTAATCACAGAGAAAACCTCTTGTATTTCTTTACTTTACAATACTTTGTGAAATTAATCAAAACTGAAATTGAATGTGTATATCTATTTTTACTTGAAAAAAACAGACCAAAATCTCATGGAAACAGCTGATTGAAGTAAGCAATCTGTAACTATTCCCACACTACTACTTATTAGCAAATCACCAAAGGGATATTAATATAATTCACTTCATTTTTGTTTTAAAACTCTTGTCTAAAACTAAATGGACTCTTTAGTTTAGATACTTCATTCACATATTGCTGGGAATGTTCCTGCTGTGTTAAAGAAAGCCCTGAAGTGCTGGGGGCTCGCAGGACAGGTGGCCTCCAGAATCAGATCCCAGAGGTGTGGAAACCTTTGAAACAGGGATGAAAAGCCATTGACAAAACACTGATTTGTCTTAAAAATTAAAAAAGAATAGGCCAGAGCTCACATATTTTTGTAAGCTTGAGGCACTTGGACCAAATGCGGAATATGGTTTTATTCTTGTAGATCTTTTTAAATTTCAGTACTTTCAGCTTGTAGAGATGCCACATTGCTTATCCTACAGTTTACTGAACATACAGTTTATTGAACTATCCCTTTCCAACAGTATATAGTAAACATTCTCAACTAAACGGGAGGCAGAAGGAAGTAATATTGTAAAGTTGAGTATGAACTTAACTGAAAGGATTTCAGTAAGGTCACTGTGCAAGCAGTCGTAACAACAGGATTTTTTTCGGCTGGAGCACGAATAGCTATATATAAGTTCTTCATTCTTCTACATTATGGATTTTTGTTCAATATGTTAAATATATTCCAAAATACTTGGATTTCTTCCAGAATGTTATGCAATGAAAGATACTCTTCTTGAGCTAATTTTCCAGAGGACATATATGTTTTTCTCTCTAGTTAAGCATACTTCTATGTTTTTGGGGTTTTCTGTTGGTTTTTTTTTTTTTTTAAAATGAGGACTAATATTGTTAAAGGACACTCATACATTCCATTTAACTATAATTATACTATTCCCTCCAGGCCTCAGCAAATTGTTCATCCAGTTTTAGACTAGAATTAATATTATTATGCTATGACGTATTACAGGGGAGGACTGAAGTTTAGCCATTCACATGGGGACTGTTTCAGTGCAACTTGCACAAGGGCGAAATGGCTCTCAGACCATCATGGGGAAGGTAGAACTCTTTTGAGCTAAAAAATGTCTATATTGTGAACATGCGAGAGTCTGCATCCTTGGAGTGCCCTTGTCCAACAGAATGGTCAAATTTATGAGCCAGCCTACCCTGCTGAACAGACCACATCCTAACTAAAGAAAAATAAACTCATTAAGCTTAACATCAGATTTGAAAGTGTAGTTTGGTTTTCATAAGACATATTGTTTGACAAATGACTAATTTCTGCCTTCTGTGATAGCTTGTAATACACAAAACAAGTGGAACCTAGGATTCTAAGACTATAAGGTACAGTTATATTAGCCTATTATGAATTTCTTTATAGCACAAAGAATTTCTTTAACTTTTGTCCTTGAATTCTTTTATGGTTTTGACTGCAGTTTCCTGGGGTACCAGCCTTGCAGTCATTTCATTGGGGAAAGTCAGATTTGGCCTGAAATTTGGAACACATCTGGAAAAGGATTTGAGAGGAAGAATGTTTCAATGGTGAGCACTCCAAAGGAAATGTATATTTTTGGACAGATGCAGCAGCATGGGGAGCTGAGAGGGGCTAATGAATGACTAGGGAAAAAATGTGCAATAATCCTAAGCTTTAAACCTTCCATGCAGATAAATCTGTTCCTGGCCTGAGTAGAAAATGGAAGGATGTGGTAAAAAATCCTTTTTAAAAGGATTATTCTAAACTGATTGTTCTTTAACACTTTGACATGTATCAAAATACGAAATCCTTGGTGAAAAAAAATCAGTTTTGACTGAAGGACAGTGTGAACGTGCCTGCTGAGCAGCAGGTTTGTAGCTACCGCACACAAGCAGGTTTGGATTTTCACACTTCCTGGTTTGCCACATCATTGCTTTGGGCAGGATCCAAAGCTCATGGAGATCAGCAGAAAGATTTCACTGGTAGGAGGTAGAGGACAGAGCTGTGGGACACAGTCCATTGTCCAAAATTCCTCTTCATTTCGGTGAGCGTCGCCCCTTATTTCCTGTCCTCCACATCCTTACACATGACCTAGCACAAAATGACATCCCTCAAATGGGAAAAAGTTCCCATGTTGTAGCAAAATGCGTATTGGATTTTAGCTGGCAGTTCTTGTACTCAAGTAAACAGTTCGACCAGAAGCTACGGTATTTTGAACCCAGAGGACAATAGCCTTTGGCCTTTGGATTTTCCTTCCCTGTTAAATTGTCTTTTTTCGAAATCCCTTGTATGTATTAAGTCAACAGGTGCTATATTTCCCGCTATGGTTTGAGCAACATCTAGGGTGGCAGGGAATTAAAATTATATGGGCTAATGAAAGACTTATTTCCCCCAACACAGAGAGTGAACAGGGGTTAATTTCTAAGGGCAGTGGCAAATAGATCCTCCTAAGGTGTCTGTCTCCTAGCAAATAGCACCAGAATGCTCCATGATTTAGCATGCTCATGCCGTGTTCCACTCTAATTCTCACCCCTTTATGCCAAATCATATTTGCAAAAGGAATTTCTTCTTTTTTTTTCCTTAATGCGCATTTTGATTACCTTGTGCCATTCAAACCAATGCAATTGGTTGACGAGAAGGGAACCTACTAGAAGTGCCACAAACATGTAATTGAAATATCTTGGTCATTAGACTTCAGTCATCTGAAATCCATCATATCTCATTCATCAGGTTCTTCGTATGGTCAAATATAAAGGGACAGTCATTTCCAAGAAACAAATAATCCTGTCACATGATAGGAGCCACAATAGGTGGGATAAAGGACCCTCTGAATCTAGTGGCCATTGATGGAGTCTAGACTAGACACCAAACTCTTACACAACTACATGGAATGAGACGACTTATACTGAGGTAAGGTAAGAATTTAATCCTTTAAAAGGTTTTCTTCCATAGATATTGCATGTATGTGTTTCTAAACATTGAAAACAATTTGTGTGAGTTCCAAGACTTAGGTAACATATTTAAATGTCTTTCCATTAAGCTGTTCCTTTGTATGAGGATTCCTTTCTATCCTAGTAGAATTGCACTTTTAAGGTCATGATATCACACAAGACTGAATTGTCCTCTTCCCCTGTTGTGGGTGGAAGATGAGCTGTGTATCTGAAGGACTTAAGACCAGAGCATGGCCTGCCTGGTTCTGCAGACCTCCCTGCTGTGCAGGATGCAGCAGGAGAGGTGACGGCAGCTGGAGGCAGAAGAGAGGCAGTATTCAAGCTGGAGTGCTGGGGACACTGCCTGGGGAGTGGGAACTGCTTGGTTCAATGCAATGCCCATTTACTGTGCATCAAAGACTCACAGATGAAATGCATGCTGGATGTCAGGCACCTTGAGGTACCTGTGTAATGGAAACATACCACATACATTTAAGGACTTTTGTGCGCTGCTTTTTCTTAGATCACTTATATTTGGGCTCTGGTATTTTGCTGCAGATGGCACTTGAACTTCTTTGGAGCTTATGCCCTGTCTGACTGAAACAAAACGTCCTTCCTCGGAAGTGCTTGCATGAGAAGGTAACACAGCATGAAGATTCTTATCACTTAGAAGGAAACCTCTCACTTCAAAATGCCTTTTGAACAGCTGATTTACAAAAACACACACGGAAAGTAAACACCTTTAGAAACAGTGGTTCTTCTGGTATCAGCCTCTCCACTTTGCAGTTGCGCAGAGTTTAGAGGTGTCTCATCAGCTGCATTCCTTAGAGATGTTCTGGCTATTTGATTCACCTCTTCCTGGTGCAGGTCTGCATCATTCTGTATAAGGAAAGTTCAAAAAATATCAGTATTGATATACAAATATTTTATCCTCTGGTCTAGCAAGTTCTACTTTGTTTATAGCGTCATACCAGTAGTACTAAGTACATCCAAACCAGTTAGAAATTGACACTGGAAATTCCCTTTGCGTGGAGGAAATTGTCTGCAGACATAAGGAAGCAGCAAGTATTTTCTCTCCTTCATCAGATTCTGAAGAGTAACTGTAATCTACCTTGAGATATTCGTTAAACAGAATGACACAAAATGTCTTCTTTACCTTTTCCTTTAATATGAATTAATTGCAGTCTGAAAGTAATGGTGCATTTCAATCTAAAAACAAGGTGACAAAGATATGGACCACTACTCAAAGTCTACCCATGTCATAGAGAAAAGGTCACACTCTGCTTCATAGACAGGCAAAATTATCGGCTTTTGACCACATGCTTTGAAATCCTGCCCCTGTTCTGTAGTGACCGTGAAACTGAGTACTCTAAAATAGCATTGCCTAGTGGTGTGATTATTCAACAAAGGATGACCCAGGAAGGATTCTGAATGAATATGTGGCTTCAATAAATAGTTTTTAAGTCTGACTTGTCAGAAATTTTTTTCCCTAAAAACGCTCAGCATCCATATCTCTTATTATTCTATCTGTAGAAGGAAAACAGTCAGATTTATTTCATATACTTTGGATTATAATAATATCAATACACTAACTGAGCAAAAGGGTCCTTGCCTTTGAATTGCAACCAATGCTGTTTTATTCTTCAGTTCATTCTGATAAAATAAAAGTCTAACTGCAACTTCTGTCACACTATGGATGTTTTAAATGATGTTATCATATTAAGTCTTCACAATGACAAAGTAAACAGAGACCTTGCTAGAGCTTAATCATCTCTCTTCTGACCAGCACTTCTGAAAGTCAAAACATATGCTCAGGTTGATTCCTGAGAAAATAGTTCAAGTAGAACCAAATGCACTGGGGAATGAGAGAGGCCTGAGCAGAAAGCTGTGCTGGCTATACCAGCACAGTGATGGCATGAGAGCATCAAACTGCTGTCAGGCTAGAACAGGTACATGCTATGTAGTCATCATCTGTATGCCATGGTTATTTATTTTTTCACACTTCATTAATGTGCAGGTGTATTTTGAACATGTGTTAGTTAATGTTTCTTTAAGATTTTGAAAGATGTGAGGTTATGTGAGTATGACTACGGCAATCAGAGTAACAATGCAGAAGTACGATACCGTATTCAATTTGCTGAATAGATTCTCTATTTCTTAAATATTTTTTTCATTGGAGTCAGGTACTCTAGGTGTTATCAAAGAGAAGACACCTTTCTGCTATATCACCATTCTACATCTCTAAAGCAATGAAGTCAGTATTAGTTGGGCAGCCAGTGTGTAAGGACACCAAACAGCAAACCCTCACGGTCATGTGAAACCAAGAGGAAAGAGAACTGAGATGTCTTTACATCAGGGATTCCACATTGAGACTGTTCATCTTTGTCATTTTCTGTGCATCCAGCTTTGCAGGACATGAAACACATAGAAAGTTTGCATTTGTTTAATTTGCTTTCTGACACGTTGAAGGTATATGTTTGGTCACCCTGAAGAACTGTGGTCCGTGCTATAAACGTGTTGCAGATATTTCTGTATGAAAGAGACAGGTTCAGAGGTTGTTCATGTCAGGAACAAGATAGTCAAAACAATAGGTAATATGTCGAGCATCTGAAAGAAAACCCAAGAATATTGACATTTTAGGCAAAAAATTCAAATGCAAGTTCAGAAGCAGTTATATGCTTTGTCGTTTCTATTTTGCGTTGGCACTGACTGGGGGGAGGTGGATAGGGAACACAGCATGCAGGAAACAGAAAGAGGAAACCTCATGCCCAGAGGACAGGCCTGCCACTCCAGTCCGTGTTGAAAGACACAATGCGGTTTTGGATGTGAGTCCTTGCTCAATATGAGCATTGGAGGGAGTTGGAGGATACTGCAAGTACGGGAGGGAACCAGCAGGACCTGGCCTGCCCCTAAGCAGCCATGTGTTGGTGTCAAGAAGACACAGAAGCCAGTCTGGTAGAGCTTAAGAGAAAATCCAATCTCCAATCTGTGTTAATAAGGCCCAGCTACTTACAGGCTACTATAGTATCTAAGGTTAATCCTGAAAATAATAATTAAAAAAATTACATACTATTTATCAATGGTTATTCCAAAATCAGACCATGGCATTTAAAAGGATGATCAGAAATACTCATCATACAGTCATAGTGGTTCAAACTGAAGCTGACACATTTGTTACTTGTTCTGCTTTTTCATTTCTGCAACCCAACCATAGCCTTTGGCTTATGTGGGTTTCAACTGTATTTTTAGTCAAGCAAAGTGACGTGCTGGAGTCAGACTGATTCCTGGGAGCTACTTCAGGCCCCTCCACCTGCTGTAGGCAAATTGTCCTTCCATCTGGTTTGTCTGAGTAAGGACTACAGGCATTGCTTCACAACTATCATCAACTCTTGCTGATAATAAACAGCTTCTTACTCCGCCCTTTCCTACTAACTTGGCTAGGGCTATCTGGAGAGTCCTGCAGCTTAAACAGGGCACTGAGATCAGGATCTGGCCCACAAAGTCTTCAGCATTCTTTGGAAACCCCCGTCACCCTTGTTGGACCTGGAGTTCCTGCCACTTCCCGGGCTGTGAAAAGGTTTGCATCTACTTTCACTGAGGGAAAATCATGATTCCTTTAGGCTTGTGTTGCAATGGTAAGCAAAATACAGTCCAGAGTTTAACAAAAAGATGCAAAGTGACCCACTAACTTTGTATCTTCTAAAAGAAATTCCCTCTTGCAACCGGTTTCCCCCACTGCCTTTCTCTGGCTGTACGGATGTGACTCTGTCTTCCTGTAAGTAATTTATACCAACTTATATTTTGTATAAGCTTGAGTCTACTCCTGAGATCAAGACTATTAGGGAGATGACACCATGATAACAGATAGATCAAGTATTTTAGGAAGAATATTATTGTGAATGTACTTTAAGGTTGATGAAAAAAGCACTTGCACATAACTGGCAATACTTAGATTGAGTCTGCCCAGTCAAATCTCCCCCTTTTGTCTCTTGCCACTAAAAACTGATGATGTGTGGATACACCTTGTGCAAATGTACATGTAATGCAGAAACAGAAAAAAGTGTGTTTTGCTAATACATTTCAAAAAGCTACACAAATAGAGTGGAGTGAACTTTCCCAGGGAAATAATTAATCTGTTAAAATAATACAGTTTCATGTTGAACAGACCAATTTTTAGGCTTAGCCTTAATTAATTAATTAAATAATTTCAGCCCTTCCTAAAGTTTGGTTATTTTACAGCTTTTAAATAAAATACTTTTATACTTTATTATTATGAAGTGGTGTTTCAAAGCCACATATAACCAAAGTCTTTTAAAAAGTAAGTTAAACATTTCAGGTCAGACACAATATTGTTTTTTTACTAAAACACCAGGACACTTACATAATTGTTTGCTTGATTTGAATATTGAACCAGATCTGTTTACTAATAACCTGATGTCCAAATGTAATTTTCTATTACTTAGAGACTTTAGGTGAGGTATATTGCTCCAAACACATAGTGCTTACCACCTTACGTGGTAATCTTACCACTATTATTCGCTGATAATATTTGTCAGATTTGATTGTTGGGTATTTGGACATTTTTATTGGAAAAAGCTGTATCTTCAAATATGTTATTTTTGCTTTGAAAAGAAAGGCACTTTGTTTTTCTAAAGGGATGCAACTGGGAAAACAATCCTGAGACTTTGGATATTTTGACTGGGACACTGAGGTTTGTATAACCGGTTCCTTATGAGATAACATAAATGTCAAAACTTTAAGAGGCTATGTCAACACATGGTTTGAATGCTTAACTCCTTGTGGTGTTACAGGCTCATCCCAGTGCATTGACTTGAACCAACCCAGGACGGATAGTATATGCAAGACTAACAGCACACAGAAGGACAACTCTAAGGTGTGTCTGGACAGTCTGCCCTAACCGTAGTCTCTGCAGTTCAGTATATCGGATGTATTGACCCACTTTCTCTAGTAAAGCAATTTCTGTTAAAACACTTGTATTTACCATTTGTGCTGGATTAAGTTTCTGTGGCAGAATGTGTTTCATGGTAAGCCAAGTGTTTTTGTTTGACTGTCCCCCTACTCCCAGAACAATCTTATTCTCTACTTTCTGGATTGTCTTCAGAGGAATGTAATCTACAGAAATTAGGACACATAGTAGGTTTTAACTGAAATTTAGTGGAAGAAGAATAACAAACTTTTTTTCTTCTACCCTCCTTAAAAACCCAGCAAGGATGAAACAAAAAAGAAATTACATGCCAATGAGCTGTTCATTAAAATGCAGTCCAGAAAATTCAATAGATGTGCAGCTGTGATATATGAAACAGTGAAGTAAGCACTTCCTCCAATTAGGACCTAATCAGGCAAAGAACCAGTTTCCTCATGAGGAATCACAGGGCTTCTTAAGTTAACTGGTACTTAGTGAGGATACCAGCCTCCTGTGGTCAAAAGAAAAGATTTCTGCGTTTAATTTCCCACTGCGAATCTTAGTCACGTTCTCAAATCAAATTTTCCAGCCTAGTTCCTCAACTCTAGATTTGACAAGAGTTACACAAATATGTCCAGACTAGAGATTTCTAAAGGACCTTGTTATGGAAATGATCTGTGTACAGACCTGCAGTGTACTTAGATTTGACCACTAGATTGCTAATGAATGTGTTCATTCTTCATAGACTTATTGAAGACACAGTTATGAACTATGTTTGCTTCCAAACTGTTTACTTTGTCTAATCTCAGTTTGTCAAGTGTGATTTGTCACACCACTCATGGTGCGTGAGTTGTGCTTCCTGACTTGGCAGTGAAACTTTTGAATGACACAGTGACCAAATTATGTTGAGTTTAGTGTTAAAAGATGCACAAGCATAATTATGTGGAATGTCTGATAAGAACTTTGCTGAACTCGAAGTTAATGATGAGAGATAGTCTCTTGTGTTCTCTGCTTCACAGAACATCTAATAAAGAAATCATGTTTTATTAGTTTTATTCTTTAGATGTGCATGCTTATTTGCATGTGAATTTGAGCAATCTTTTGCACAATGAACAGCAATTAAATAGTCCTCAAGTAAGTATTGATTTGCATTAAACAAAATGAGGAATGAAGCAGCTGCTTAGGAACACTAAATATAATTAAAAGCTATACCTTTTGTCAAATTATAGCAATGAACTGAAAATGACAATTTTCACTTTAAACATGTAGTTGCTCATCTATGACAAATTATCATGACCTCCACTCAGATCTACAGGATCACTAATCTTCAAATTCTCTGTCTTTTTCCTGAGTTTGCTGATGAAGCAATACGGAAATTTCTTTCTTCCCAAACTTTATACTATTCGGTGAAATGAGCAACTGAGAGTAACCCCTTGATCCTGTGTGGTTTGATGTCACACCTCTGTTCTTAGCATCTCATCTTCACCCCCTTCTCCTAGAAACTTATTTCAGTTGTTCATGGACAGAATCTGAGATCCTGACATGCCACAAACTCAGAAATTGCTAGAATGTTTAAATTTTTGCAATAGTTGCTGTTGGCTATTGTAGTATTTATCCATATTTATTCTTCAAAATACACTTATATTCTTCTCTACATTCTGACCCTAGCCATTCAACATTATGCTAGTTAAATTTAGATGCCTTCATGAGTTTTTTTTTGGTTTTCCTTTGTGGATACATCAGAGGAGGAGTGGGCAGATGAGCATGAATCAGTTAGATGGGGAACTTCCCCCATGCCCAATTGCTACACTATTGTCTACAAGATCACAAGTAAGGTACTCCTCTAATTTTAGCTGATCACGTGTACTTTCTCTGTCGGCAAGAATGACAAACAAACACCACCAGGAAATGATTTATCCTGTCCTAAAATAGGCAACAGAAAATGCTGCAGTCACCTGAAACAAACAGTAGAAGATGTTAATTCATGGGTCATGCCTTCCTCCACAGCAGGGATTATATCATCCGTTTCTGATCTTAGTTCAGAACTTTTTCAGAACTTTTTCCAAGATTGAGACACCTTTCAGCTGCTACTACTGAAACCACATTTTGAGAGAGGAAAGAGGACGAGCTGAGTACAATTGTGTAGCCAAGAGATTACTTCATGTGGTAGTTGGGAGGAGACCTGGAAGAGCTAGCCAGAGAAGCAAATGACTGGAAGACCCTTTGGACCTACAACATGGGAGAGGCACCTAGCTGCTGGACATAGTCGTCACTGAGATGCTTATGGTCATATTCAGAAGGCAGCCTCTAATTGGGGTGTGGGTTTCACTTAAACATCTATTCTTGGTCAACAATAGCTGTCCTATTTAAAATAACGGGTGAATCTCTTTTTGTAGTCAATGTGAAGAGAGAGGCACCTCCTACCTGCCTGCTCAGCTCAGAGTAAGAAAAAATCTCTCTGCATCCATTCCTATAGACAGCATTAGTGTCCTACAGCCTTTCTGTGCCTCCAGAAACCATCAGAAAACAAAATATGTGGATGAAGAACAGAGGAAACATTCTACAGTGTTCTTTACAGTAGCTGTCCCCCAAAACTCTGGGGAACATTTCAGCTCTGAACCAGCAGAGGACTAAGCGGGCCCACACTCCTACTGCTTAGCAGGTTCCAGTCTGCATGCATGTGATGATGACAGGCAGAGCTCTTTGCTTGCCCACTTTGCTCCAAGATGGCCTCACTTGACGTCCAACAAATTGTGAATATTGCTCCAGTCCATTTTCTTTTAGGAAACCCCATGCATTTTGACAATGCCAACTTGAAGATGTTTGAAGTTTGCAGCTTACTCATCTGATGTTTTTGGTCCCATGCCCCTTCACTAGAAGCTATTGCCAGATGTCACTTCACCAGCCTTCTTCCATCTCACATTAATCTCTCCCATCTTTTCAGCTCACCATCCATCCCTTCTCCCTCTCTCTTCCTAGGAGTTCTTTAGCAATTCTCCTTAAACAAGCATACATTCTCCTTGTTTCCCATTCTCTGTATTGAGCCTATTCTGATAGCCTAATTATTAACACCGCTAATGGCCACTGGACTGAATAAGAAGGTAGAAGGCATAGTGATTTGGAATGCCTTCAGGTGCAGCACTCTGTTGGGGTTAGAAAATTTCTCCATGGAAATGAAAAATACCAGAAGTAGTTACACTATTAAATTGATCTAGCACTCGAATTTTTACATTTTTTATTCTTTTCTAATAATGGAGGAAAGCACACATGAAAATCTTAAATGATGCATTTTATTTCCATAATTTTTTTCTCTAACATGGCATTTTGAAAACTTCACATGGATTGATATTTTCTATGATACACGGGTTATAAAATGTGTGATAGAAGCCTTGTATTTAGAAAAAAAGTACCTCATGTTGCCTGATTTTAAGTTTCTCAATACAGCACGCTGACGGTCACTCTTAACAGACAATTTTTTATGATTCAAATAATAGAGGGATTATGTCTGTTGATTTAAAGTCTCAGATAAAAAGAAACAAATCCACATCCTTTTTCTTTTGTCTGTTTTGAAAACAGATGAATTTGAAAACCTTCAGTGGCTGCTGAAATTCATAGAGCAAATTGTGTAAAGATCAGAGAAATGTTGGTTAGCTTGCTTGCATTCTTAAAAAACCTTCATCAGCTACAAATATCCATTACTTACCATTGAAGAGGCATCCTGTAGCCTTCTCCTGGCTGTAGGATTCTGGCTTCAGGAGGAAGTCCAAGGCAGAAGAAATCACTTCTCCCATAAAGCATGCTCAGGTAGAGATTACCCTTTCTTCCTTATGCTGATAAGAATGAATCAGAAAGTCTTGTTTCTGCTGGAATGACAAATTTGTTCTTTTGTCTGTTTCTCAGAATGAATACAATACAATATTTACTGTACCCATTTTTGAAAAATACAGTGCTTTTCTCTCAAACTACTAACAAGTTCATATGTTAGGTTAGTTTTACCTGAGGACTTGGATTGGTCATTCCTAGGTGATATAAAATGAATGAAATAATGAACATATTTGACCAAACACTAAAGGTAGTTGCCACGGCAAGAACTATTGTCTGTGTGCTTTGCCTTGTACTTTCCAAGCATCTGCTACTGGCTGTCATGGAGACATTGAATCTCATCTAGTAAGGTATTATCATACATTTCTTAAAGCCAGTGGCAGCTTTGCTGGAGATTTTCGACGAGGCCAGGATTTTGACCCAAGATAGACTTGATTCCTTATGAGATCTATTAAGAAAGGAGAAAAGGATTTATTGATTATACATTTGCTGTTTGCACAGCAGCCAGGAAGGGCAGAGAGTATCTCTCATGCTAATGTATGTTATGCTTGCAGCCCAAGGTGCTGTGCAGAGGATCTGTGGTGATAAGGATCTTGAGATGCAACTGCATCTGTTGAGCTTTACATTTGTGTCCACTGAACATTATTTTCTTTCCTGTGGTGGGTTTTATTCTTCTGGTCACTTCCACCTGTTTTATTTCAACTCCAGTGGGGCTGCATGAGATTTACAGCACCATAAACAAAGGAAGAATCAAGAAAGCTTTTTGAAAGAAGATCCATGTTCTTCACATTCCTTCATGCTTATTTAGCTTCACATGCTAAAGCGTTTTCAGTGAAAAGCAACACTGCTCTGGGGAAACATTTTTCCCTGCATATCATGGAATCACAGAATGTCCTGAGTTGGAAGGGACCCACAAGGATCATCGAGTCCAACTCCTGTCCCTGCACAGGACAACCCCACAGGTCACACCGTGTGTCTGAGGCCGTTGTCCAGTCTCTTCTTGAACACTGTCAGGCTTGGGGCTGTGACACCTCCCTGGGGAGCCTGTTCCAGTGTCCAGCACCCTCTGCGTGAAGAACCTTTTCCTCATGTCCAACCTAAACCTCCCCCGGCACATCTCCCTGCCATTCCCTCGGGTTCTGTCGTTGGTCACTAAAGTGAAGAGTTCGGCGCCTGCCCCCCCTCCTGCCCTTGTGAGGAAGCTGTAGCTACCATGGGGTCTCCTCTCAGTCTCCTCTTCTCCAGGATGAACAAACAAAGTGAGTGGTTCCAGAACTCCATATGAGTGTTTCCAGAACTGCAGTCTGAGAAAGAACAATCCTCCACTTGCGAGCGCTGGTATAAAGAGATATGTATCAGGAATGATTTGCTGGGTTTGGCAGCCTTTCATGTTTGCTTTCAGAATGAAATACTTGGGTTCACAAACATTAGTTCTGTATTAGTGTTTCCTCCACCCCTTAACTCATCTTTTTATTTCTGTATTAAACCTGAGAATACTGTTGGCAGCAAGGCCTGTTGGGTAATGTAAAACGTGCTTTGATGCACTGAGTACAGAACTGCAAAACGTGGCTCGTATCATTCACTGTCATTCATTCACACACATCTTCAAGGGAAAGCAGTGGCCCAGGAATGCTGTATTTTTGCTATGTGAGTGATTCAGATATGCTTGTTTTTTGAACGGGGATGTCAGAACAGATAAACTCATGAGCAGCAACAAAGTACAGGTTAACACCTTCAAAGGATGATGCAGTTAACAAAGAAGAGGAATCGCAGTTTCAAAAGCTGAAGTAAGAGTGTGTCACAGGGGAGCAGAACATGGCTATGGTTGTATGGTTTCTCCAAATTTGCATCTAGGAGGTGTATTACTGAAAAAAATCAGACTCAGATTAAGATTTTGATGACATGGAGAATTCATCTGTTAGAACAGCACCTGCATTTCTTATCTTGATAAAAGTTATCTGCCTTTATCTTAGACTTTTATGGACACTGTTGCAAAGAGTTACTGTGTTTTCTCATAGCTTTTTGGCTTTGAAAAGGCCTCTTAAATTCTTGACAACTGTTTCCTTGTGTGTTCATACTGATTTTCAGGATTGCTCAATAGTGTCTGTTAAATTCAATAGCAGCAATAAATAGCTGTTCCCTTTTAACAGCATGTTTGACAAATTCTGCTTGCACTCATTTGCTCAAAGAGGCAGAGATGAAAAAGGTTTCATTTTTCACTGGTGGCAGTAGAAAATGAAGGGATATTTATGCAGTACTCTCATGTGGAAAACTGGAGGCTATTTGTAGTAGTCCTACACAGGGACAAATCTGAGCCAGTTTTGGATTACAGGTTTTTTTTCCCACTTGGCTTTGTTCTGAAATAGATAGAAAGTAAGATTCATCCACATGCTTCCACTGGGACAGAAGACTAAAAATCATTTAATGAATTGCAGATACCTGAAATGAAGTATAATAGTCTTCTGCATAGGTTCCACAGTTACAAGGCAAGGCACAACAGATTTATGGCTCACTTATACCTTGGTCCCAGGCTCTTTTGGGGGTTAAAATGGCGATATCTGTCATATAAGTAAATGGAACAGAGACAGAGAAGCTCTCACTTAAACTGCTTTGGGTACAAGTGTTTTATACATTTGCAGTTTCTCTGTAAGCCTGTGCCATTGGCAAGTCTTTGGCAGTCATCTAAAGAGTCCTGCCTGGAACAGTTTCTAGTGGAGAAAATTTGTGATTGGCATACAAAGGCATAAAGTAATGAATACAAAAGGTCCATATGTTTAAATACCAGTTTTCTTTGGGTTAATGCAAACAACTATGTCAATAGGATGTAAAATCACTCATATTCATACTTTGAACTATTCTTCCCCACTGTTTTAATGAGTCATATGCAAATTCTTTGTCATCATTTTAAACTAAATAATTGTGTAGTTACTGTGTCAGGTCTCATTCATAAGATCATGCAATAAGTTCTTTCAAACTAAATGGAGAAGTGGTGATTAGCTTCTGCTCTGTCATCACCTTTACCTTAACGATAACAGATTGTCCTGATGAAAAGTCAGGCTGAAGAGGCTGTTGACTGAACTCCAGTGATTAGACACTGAATGGGTGTGAATATTTGCTGCTCTGCTCATCTGTCTTGCACAGGACCACTTAAACCACAAGAACGGTTCTTCCTCCAGAGAGCTGGTCTCTCTGGAATATTTTTGCTGGTTCCATCAGAAAAGTGTCTCGTTAGTCATAGCTTCTGCAATGGTTTCCCATTATGTCACCCTCTTCCCTGGAAACGCAGGTCTTTAGGAAGTGGTTAGAAAGGATTTCTCATTGAATTTCATTAGAATTGATTCTAGATAGGAGAAAAGTAACAACATTCTGTGTCCACCAGTTTCTGAGATAAGACCGAAGCTCTTCAAATGTCATAATTGATCTGTTTATTGGAATTGTTTTATATTGCCAGGCTGAGTTATAGCATTACTTGTGATCTATGTTTACATAAAAGGAAACACTTAGAAAAGGAGTCACCTTGTTTCCAGTCCTCATGGTCCAATTTTCAGTTTCTTCTACTTCCATCCGATGATCTACTGAGTACTGTTATAGCAACCAATCTAGAAACTGATTTTCACATTACTAATGACATTTTCCTTCTCTCTGACATATTTATAGGCTTTTGGACCAGAAAAGAAGTAAATAAATCCTTAAAAATGAAAAAAAAAAGGAAAAAAGGGAAGAGGAAGTGTTCATTCCAGGAACGAGCGCATTCTCTGTTGCAACAGTTTGTAGCTACATATGCATGTTACACAGTGATCATAAAATCTAAGTGACTTAATCTAAGTCCATATTTACAGGCTTGTTTTCTAGCAGCTTTTTACATTATAGAATTTTAACAGGTCTCATAGAGTTTTAAAAATACAGAATTAGAATATAATAATAAATTACTAGTGATAGGTCTGGGCATGCTAAGTTTGAGGGGTCAAATTCAAGCAGAAGTTCTCACCCACAGATTTGTTTGTTTTGGTACAGCTGAGTCTAGTATAGGATTCTGAAATTTGGAGTTGCAGTCCAGGAGGTGCAGGGGTATTAGATATTGAATTTTAGAGGTAAGCTTTTGTCTGCCAATTGAAAGTTTTCATGAGTGGGAAAGCCTTGTTCCTGCTGCAGCGGGGGATTGGACTAGATGATCTTTCAAGGTCCCTTCCAATCCCTAACATTCTGTGATTCTGTGACATCAGATGACAGATAAACAAGAACAGACACATTTGATCAGTTCTTTAGGCTCTTCCATTGTGTTAATTAGATCTCCATTGACTAATTTACATGTAGACAGCTATATTAAGCTTAGATACCAAATCAGATATCTGAACCTCAAACTCAAAGCCAACTTGGGTTTGAGGTTTAATTAACTCACACATAAGTACAAAAGGAAATCTGAGTTGCAGTGGCCTAGATGGCTTCCAGGTGCTTCTCCAGGTAGACATGGGCCCTCATTTGTTTTGTGTCATGTCTGCTTTTTCTGTGCAGTGTCTTGGGTACTTGAATCTTTGGCATTAACTACCCAGGACTAAGTTAGACAGGATGAACTTGACATTCATGATCAAAACAGTTTCTAACCTGACTTAAGACAGCTCTATAGACTACTTTGACAGTGGTGTAGTTCAAAGACAGCCAAGTCAATTTTAAACTGAATTGCTTGGCAGCAATTAAAACTGTGAGTAGTTTGTCATAGCTGAGGATTTACCCTTTTCTTATAGTACATGCTGAACTCCATGCTGCTGCAAATCTAGGCTGTTCCTCAGGTAATTTTTCTAAACTTAGCCAAACAGAACAGACAAATTCACTCTCATGCTTTTTTAACTTGCTGTCATGAAGAAAAATCTTGGTGAAGAACTTCAGGAATCATATCTCATGCTTGCCACATCCTGTCTGCACTCGTTAAATGCCCCTTCTGCTATCTGTAGTCTAAAATGTCTGTTGGCAAACCCACACGTACGCATTTGTTGTCAAGTCACTGAGAAGAGTTTCACAATCATCTCTACACAGAGTCTGAGCTCCCAGAATCAGCTCTTGCTGTTGGGGAGTGCAAGAAGTGAGTGAGCTCCAGTGTGCACCATCTGCTCTTGTTTGATACCTCTGAACATCTGCAGAACATGCCTCAGGTTGAATGCATGTCAGTAGCTATTGCTACCTGCCACAGGAAAAACTGTTTGCCTGACTGTCATCAATTCCGTTTTCAGTTTTCTCATGCTCCAGACAAGTTATTTCTATTTTGGGGGGAAAAAAAAAAAAAAAAAGTTCTTTCTGCTCTTAACTATTTAATAGCTACATTCCTTTTCTCAAAAAAAAAAAAAAGTTTGTTTTATAGACTTTCAGTTTGGGAATAACTGATCTATTTCTTCATCGCAGTGGTGGCTGTCATCCCACTAGCATGCCTCAAGAGACTCAGCTCACACTGTTAGCAAACATGGAAATCTGTGTTACTCCAACTCCATTTCTAGCAATACCTGAGCTGTTGGCAATTAGTGTCCGAAGGTAGTACAGGCTTGGCTATCCAGGCTGCACTGACTGCAGCACATTGATACATTTACTGTCAACCAAGTCAAATTCATTGTCAAATCAATGCTAAAATACTGGTGACAGTACAAACCAACATCTCTACTTGTTATTGACATTCATGGGTTCAATGTGGACCACTTGCTTCTTCATTATGGTAGGTCTTACACCAAAATAAACATGAATAGAATAGAATAGAATAGAATAGAATAGAACAGAACAGAACAGAACAGAACAGAACAGAATGGTTCCATTGGGAGGGGCCTACAATGATCATCTAGTCCAACTGCCTGACCACTTCAAGGCTGACCAAGTTAAAGCATGTTATTAAGGGCATTGTCCAAATGACTGTGGCTTGGGGCATCGACTACCTCTCTAGGAAGCTTGTTCCAGTGTTTCACCACCCTCTTGGTAAAGGAATGTTCCCTAATGTCCAGTTTGAACCTCCCCTGACACAGCTTTGAACCACTCCCACATATCCTGTCACTGGATACCAGGGAGAAGAGCTCAACTCCTCCCTCTCCACCTCCTCTCCTCAGGAAGCTGTAGAGAGCAATGAAATTGTCCCTTGGCCTCCTTTTCTCCAAACTAGACAAACCCAGAGTCCTCAGACACTCCTCACAGAACACACCTTCCAGCCCTTTCACCAGCTCTGTTGTTGTACTTGGGCTCTTGCTTTTAACTTACTTTAAAAAGGCTTTTTTGTTGTCTAACACAACACTGACCCTGTTCAACTCTAGTTGAGCTTTGGCTTTCCATGTCTTCTCCCTGCATATGTGAATCAGGTCTCTGTAATCTTCCCATGAAGCCTGATCTCACTTCCAAATATCATACAATTTCTTTTTCCTCCCAAGTTTGGAGAGGAGTTACCTGTTCAGCCCAGCTGGTTTTCTGCTCTACTTGCTTGACTTGTCGCACAATGGGATCTTCTGCTCCTGTGCTGACCAGCACTCATGGATCCCTATGCTCTCAAAAGCAGATTCCCGGGGACATTGCTAGGTAGCTCGCTCAGCAGCTGAAAGTTTGCGCTCTTGAAATCCAGCATAGCAACTCTGCTGACTTTTTTTTTCTCATTACACCAAAAATTTGAAACTCAACTATTTTGTCACAACTGTAGCCAAGGCAGTCACCTACCATCACATCTCCTTGAGTCTTTCTCTATTCACAAATAGCAAGTGTAGAAGGATATATTTCCTAGTTGGCTCATTCAGTACTTGTGACAAGAAATTATCTTCAACAAACTTCAGAAATTTCCCAGTTTTACTTGTCACAGCAGTATGGTGTTCCTATAAAGTCTAGTATTTGGGATTCAAAGCTTTCCTGTTGGCGTTATAATTGTACAATTTCAAAGCGACAGTGATTTTAAATTGGGTCCATCTTTTTGAAACACCTCGTATAAGATTTCCAAGTCATTTTTCAAGACTCAAAACCGTAATTTTTTACTTGTGCAATAAATATGCATACAACCTTTTCCTAATTAAAACCTCAAAGTTTTTGTGTGCTGTGGCTTTTTCAGCAGAAAACTGGAGAGTTTAAAACTTATATGGAGAAAAACACTAAACTAAATGCAGAATGATGTCTTAGGATTTGAAATCACCTTATGATTTCATGGCTTGGATGTGAAACTGAGTCTTTGGGAAAGCAGCTGGACAGGAAACCTCATTCAGCTTCAATGCAGAAATAAATAGATGAAAACGCCGTTTTTAGGAACAGATATTGTGCTTATATTAATTTCCTCACTTCCACACAGGAGAGACTGGCAGGATCAGGCCTGTTTGTTGTGTAGTTGAATATGCACCATTCACTTCCAGCGCTGCATCTACTTTGCCGCTGATTCCTCTGAACTCTTCATAAATACCTTTTGGATAGTCTTTTCCCATCTGTCTTTTATTTTCACTTCAGCTGTGGAAGAAGAAACAATTATCATAAATGGATGAGAGTTAATGCTATTTTTTTCATTCCTTTGAATTTATTTGAAATACTTGGAGTTGCAAGACTTCTTCACTACAGTCAGTAATTGATATCTAAATAGTGCTTTTCAATATGCAATATCAGAAAGCGGGCAGAGACAGCTCTTTTCAGTCTATTGTTAGTGTATAAGGAACAATAAGACAATGAAGAGCCCCTTCCTGCCTCTTTCTGCTGTCTCTTATTGAGGAAAGCATGCAACCTTTACTCTTGCTCACTCCCCGTAGCTCTGCTATGGCTAACTAACCTTTACTCCTTGACTATGTAATTGTTTTCAGTCAGTTTACAGACTCACAGAATGTCAGGGATTGGAAGGGACCTCAAAAGATCATCTAGTCCAATCCCCCTGCCAGAGCAGGAACACCCAGATGAGGTTGCCCAGGAAGGTGTCCAGGCGGGTTTTGAATGTCTCCAGAGAAAGAGACTCCACAACCTCCCTGGGCAGCCTGTTCCAGTGCTCTGGCACCCTCACCATGGAGAAGTTTCTTCTCATATTTAAGTGGAACCTCCTGTGTTCCAGTTTATACCCATTGTCCCTTGTCTTATCATTGGTTGTCACTGAGAAGAGCCTGGCTCCATCCTCGTGACACCCACCCTTTATATATTTATAAACATTGATGAGGTCACCCCTCAGTCTCCTCTTCTCCAAGCTAAAGAGCCCCAGCTCCCTCAGCCTTTCCTCACACGGGAGATGCTCCAGTCCCTTCATCATCTTTGTGGCCCTGCGCTGGACTCTCTCCAGCAGTTCCCTGTCCTTCTGGAACTGAGGGGCCCAGAACTGGACACAATATTCCAGATGTGGTCTCACCAGGGCAGAGTGGAGAGGAAGGAGAACCTCTCTCGACCTGCTAACCACCCCCCTTCTAAATGAAACATCAGATTGAAAGCTTTGATGCTACTTTTAATGTTAGTCTTCGTGAAAAGTCAGAGGCCATCCATAGCAACTTTGCTAAGTACTGACTACAGTAGCACAGACATTTGCCTTAGTTCCATCCTGATCTATTTTATTACTCATGCTTATGCCAGAAAATACGCATGTTCTGTATTTACCAAGTCAAATGAATTTAATTACTCCAGTGAAGATTTTACAGCTTTTCTGAGTGTGTTTTCTTTAGAATGAATCAATGTGTTTGCTCAGGGGTTTTAACAGCTGTAATAATATTGCATTCACTCTGCATCCTTATTTCATTTGCTCAGTAAGTGGGAACCCATTTTAAGATAAGTGGGTCAGAACTTTCCAGAAAACTTTCATTGGAAAAGTTGTGGATTTTTTTATTAACTTTTTTTTTTTGAGTAAGTGCCTCTTTCTTCAATTTTTAGTTACCATTTGTTTTTCATTAGGAAAAGCAAAGAAACCAAATTAAAATTATTTAGATAGGCCAGGAAAAAAGTAATATGTTTGATGAGAGAGATAAATAATCAAAATTGTTTAGGAAGGCAAAGACATGAAAATATTTCATTGTTTTTTTTCACTTATTCTCTTATCATTTTACCAATTTTATGATATTTTCTATTCTTCTTTAACTATTGTAAGTATTTCAAATTGTACTTCTACTTAGATGGAGCTAGAAAATTTTAAGGGTATTTGATTCTATTTTAAATGCAGGTTTGATCAGACTGGCTTTTGGGTGGTGCGTATTTCTCCCCAGCATCTTCCTGGAGAGAGAACGAACAGTAGTGAGGGTGGCAAAGGTGCTCATGGTAAGAAGGGATCTACTACACATATCTAACACATTCTCGGCTGATTAAGGTCCTGGGACCTTGGATAGCTCTGTGACGTCTCTTGCTCTCTTCATCTGGTGTGTTTTGGTGGTTACAGAGATTTTTAGCTGAACAGTTTATTTCAGTACTATTTTGTGTCTTGTACTATTTGGAAGAATATAGGATAAGTATTTTGTGGATCTTCCAAACATTGATACCCCTGAAACTGGAGGAGCCAAGATGTGAGAAACCCTGCCCATGCTTTGTGTTTAGCTATGGCATGAGATTGTATCCTACTATGCCTATGAAACTGGCAGCCCTGGAGAGGCTGGAGAGATGGCAGAGCAATTTCTGCGCTGCTTTAGCTCTATTAATAGAGGCACCCTTCATATTTTATTCAGAGATTGGAGTAAATCACATGTCTATATTGAGTACAGGGTCTTTCAAAAAAATAGACCAAATTTCAAAGCACTGTGATTTCAAATTGGGTTCATCTTTTTGAAACACCCTGTATAATAGCAATCTTGCCAGAAATACTCATATAGAGTCATATGCATTGTAGACATCTATATTTTTTCAGACATATGCCACCTTTCTAATGCTTTTAGTTCATCTGCTTTCCCTTAGTGAAAAATAAAACCTTTGTTTTCCAATAGAAGTGCAGTCCAAAAGGGTCAGATAGTAATGAATGCATGTGTAATATTAATCCCCCACAAAGAAGAGCATCTCCTTTTCATCCTTGAGGTAGTACACTGCATCAATGTCCTGCACTTTTGTGGAAAATCCTGAGTCAGAGATGGTGTAAGGGAGACTTAGCGTTTGAAATCCTTGAGTTACCCAGTAATGAGAGCCTGAAAAAGGAAAGGCGTTATACAAAAATTGTTGATTTTCCAGCAATGCAGTTGCAGATACCATTCTTGAATCTGAATTTGAAGGCAAAAGATGCCACTGCTATGATTCAGTACAAGAGAAAATCAAACTGCTACATGATGCAACTGATGACATATTTCCATGGGATCTTGTGCCACCAGTGCAGACCAGGTTGAGCACTCATTTTCCTATATAGCTTTTGGATCTGACTGACGATATCTAAGGCCCTAGAAGACCTTGAATCTGATTAAAGGTGTTTCACTTTTCTATGCAATTTAATGGAAATAGTTCAAATGCTAAAACATCTCATTTGATGAGCTAGGAAGTTCTTCATCGCCTGATGTCTTTAGATAAAGACCAGATTAATTTATTTTAAAACGAACACAAATGTAAGGTGTCTTGTTTGGAAGATGATAAATGCTGGAGAAGTTTCTGGTCTCTGTGTTGTGAAATATAAAATGAAATGATGAAATAGATCCTTTTAGATGTAAATATGCTTGTAAATGGTTCCTTCCTTATTAAACCTTTTGGTACACTAACCCTAACTTAGTGTTAAGTAGTGTTCACTTCAGTAAGTGTTCTTCTCTACAGAGGAAGTTTTCTGCACAGAGCTAGAACACGAAGTTCTACCTCATTTATAATTCTTCCTGTGAGTCTTTAGGAAACTAGTATATTGCTATATACATTTTCAGAGTGTGGTCAATATAGCAAAAAGTAACTTAGGAGAAGGCAGAATTTGGTTTAATTTCCTGTTGTGATTGCTAAAGATAATCTTGACTGTTTTATCTTTCTTCATCTCCAGCTGACTGATCCACACAAAAAGACACTGAATTGACAGTTAGCTTTAGAGATTACCACTCTCAGTGATGGGTATGTACTCTAGTGACTCAAATTAATGATCTAAGTTATGGACAGTGGTATTCATCTCTCAAGAGACCAGTAGGCTTGAGAGCTTTATCTTTCCTAAACAATTATACTCTTTGTTTTCCCCACAGAAATAAATGGCCTTTGAAAAAATAAACCAGCCCCCTCTTGGTAACTTCATAAGAAGCATCAGCATTTCACACAAGCTGAGGAAAGGAAGAAATGGTCAGTGAGCCTTGCACTGTTGTAGATGGCTCTGCTTTGATGAATGGCACAAGTGACTTGCTGCCAACTTGAGCTTTGGGTTCCCTTCAAATGAAGAGATTCAACAAACCTGGGCCAGGAAGAGGGAGAACATTAACGTAGATTACACGAGTCTTTGTCACACTGTCAGAAGCAGGTTTTGATGTCAAGTATGGATTCTTCTCTCCTGACTTTAGCTGTCTGCTTTAGAATGAAACAGCTCATTCCCCAAAAGTACTTATTATTCTGTGCTGACACTGAGGATTAACTTTCACATAATCAACTGTATAATGGATATCTATGGTTAAATGGAAGGGATGTCACCCTCTGCTGTCCTGCCTATTCTTCACCATCTGCTGATAGGATGGTCTAGCCCAAGACTCTCTGTGACATATAGCCTGGGGCAGCATAAAGTTCTGGTCAATAAAGCATCCTCCTCCATGCTTGAATCTCAACATGTGATGCAAGTGGAACACACCTAAAAGACTGATTTTGCAGGGCTTTCATCTGGCAGGTGGAAAACAGACTTACTTTGTAGAGCATCTATCCAGAAGACGCCACAGAAATTTTGCACTGAATTTACTGCAACCAGGACTGCTGCTTTGGCTGTAGTAAACCTACAACTACCTTGATGGAGGCTGTGTGAGTTGAGAGGAGGAGCAGAAGAGAGTCAAAGGGCTACAGATTGGGTGAGGGCAGATTGCCTGTGTGCAGCTATGACACACACAGAGCACCTCTGCAGTATGTTGGCTGGGTCCTCCTCAAAGTTATAGAAATATATGCACACACATATATGCATATGCTCGTGTGTGTGTGTCTAAAAAGATTTTGTGCAATTTTACTGAGACAACTCTCCAAGGTAATCTTGTGTCTGTTCATCCTACTACTAGGCCAACGTGTTTCACATCTGTTTTGAATGAGCAGTAGGAGTCTCCAAAGGACATCCTGCTTTATAATTTCTCCGCTTTTTAACTGTGGTTTTGTGGCTTTGTATAAGCCTCTGTTATATCACCTCTTGTGAAATGGCTGTAGCAGCTGCAACTGTGATTCAAAGTCTTGTCAAAGTCATCAATATTCTCATCAGACTACTGGGCATAAAATTAAATGGGAACTTACTGAATGGGCATAAAATTAAAAGGAAGGAGACTGAGTGAGAAGACCAGAAAGCGTTTTGCCTTGTGGGCCTCATTGGCATCTGTGAATCTGGTGTTTGACGGAGTTTAGGAGAGACAGATGGATGCTCAAGCTACGGCTGGTATTAGTAAATATTGTGATACCAAAAACCACTATTGGGCACCAGATCTCAATCCTCTGTACTGCTAAACTGCTGGAGTGGCTCTTGGGTGGTTTCATTTCCCAATAACCAGCTTGGATATAGCCAGCCTGTCTCAGAGATTAAGAGAGTTTAATAGCGTGGGTACAAGCTGTTTCATGCCTGTTGGCATCCAAGTCAGAGAATGATCCCAAGACTGCTACAGATGTAGCCTTAGGTTTTAGATTCCATCTGAAATACCATATTATATGCTTCTGTCTAGTAGCCTCATCATATCAGTCCTATGATTTCTCTTTGATCTGGTCATATTATTTGAATCTACAGCTGGAGATCAGTCCCCATAACTGATTAATGCATTAGTTCTGCTGCAGTCATATTACCTCTGGTCTCTCAGGTGTTTTGTCTCCTCTACAAGCCTCATGATGAAGGACTGAGTGGTAATAAAAAACTTTTTTTTACAAAAATTCTTCCTGCCACAGATCTAGGAGATTACTCACTGGCCACAAAGGATATGGCTACCAGTTTATGAAATCTGGGGCATTTTTCAGTTCCTGATGAAAAATTAAAATTACATAAATTACATTTTATTTTAGGAAGTTTTCTTTGTTTTCCAAAGTATTTTGCTGACAATCATTATGCTTGGCAAACTGCTATTAAGGCACAAGTCCAGTGAAATCCTGCATGACTTCCTGCCAGCTCATGGTAGGCTGTGGTGAAATGTGGCTGCAGTTTATGGGATTTCAGTGGACTGTTCATAGAATCATAGAACAGTTTGGGTTGGAAGGGACCTTAAAGGTCATCTAGTTCCAACCACCTTGTCATGAGCAGGGGCACCTTCCACTGGACCAGGTTGCTCAAAGACCCATCCAACCTGGCCTTGAACACTTCCAGGGATGGGGCATCCACAACTTCTCTGGGCAGCCTATTCCAGTGCCTCACCACCCTCATGGTGAAGGATTTCTTATATCCAATCTAAATATACCCTCTTTCAGTTTAAAGCCATTACCCCTTGTCCTGTCATGACATGCCCTTGTAAAAAGTCACTCTAAAGCTTTCTTGTGGGTCCCCTTTAGGTGACTGAAGGCTGCTATAAGGTCTCCGCAGAGTCTTCTCTTCTGACTGAGTAACCCAAACTCTCTCAGCCTGTCTTTATACAAAAGGTGTTCCAGCCCTCTGATCATCTTCACGATCCTCTCTGGACCTTCTCCAACAGGTCCACGGCCTTCTTATGTTTGGGGCCAGGGAGCTGAACATAGTACTCCAGGAGGGGTCTCACCAGAGCAGAGTAGAGAGGGAATATCAACTCCCTTGACCTGCTGGTCACACTTATTTTGATGCAGCCCAGGATATGGCTGTCTTTCTGGGCTGTGAGAACACATTGTCTGGTCATGTTGAGCTTCTATCAATCAACACTCCAAAGTCCTTCTCCTTAGGACTGCTCTCAATCCATGCTCTGCCCAGGCTTGGGATTGCCTTGACCCATGTGCAGGGCCTTGCTCTTGGCCTTGCTGAATTTCATGAGGTTCACACGGATCCACCTCTCAAGCTTGTCAAGCTTCCTCTGGATGGCACCTCTTCCTCCCAGTATCTCGACCACACCACACAGTTTGGTGTCATTGGCAACTTGCTGAGGGTGCACTCAATCTCACTGTCCACGTCACCAACAAGATCCCAAGATCAGTCCCTGAGGAACGCCCAAATGGTATACTCATAATTGTTGCTCCAAAATGGTACAAACATGCTGACTGTTTTAAGTCTGGAAAGTCCAAGGGAAACAGTGATTGTCACAGCTTTATGCAGATTGCTGATTGATTGTTATCTGAAAGAAGTTTAAATTTTTTGCAGAAAAATTTTTTGCAGAAAAACCAGTCCCTGGTTTCACAGTAGCTGAAGTTGCAGGCCAGCAAAGAGGGAGAAGTTGTCCCAACTCAAGAGATGAATTAGGGTTTGGGGATTTCCACTGCAAGCTTAAGCTGAAATGCATCCAAGTAATCATTGGCCACCCTCTTCTAAATGATAATTTGATTTATGTTCTCACAGAAAAGATGTGTGCCCATTTTGACCCCCCCCAGCCTCTGAAGTGTCTGCTCAGGAGGTAACAAGTCAAGTCAAACTGTGGCCTTGCTTTCAAAGGACTCCTTGTGACAGGGCAGGACTCCTTGTGATCACCTGTCCCACAGATCAGATACCATTATCTCTCAGAGTGTTTCTTTAGTCAAGGTTTTGTAATCTTTGAAGGCAGTGTCTTCCCCCAGATAGAAAGGAATTTGTGACTGACTTCAATGCAATCATGATTTTACCTCTTTGCAGGAAAAAAGTGCTCATCTGCTTTATCACAGCTAGATAACAAAGTCTTAAGAAAATATAGTTTTCATATCTTCCAAAAGGTAATTGCTAACAAAGAAACTCAGGTTTTAACTATTCCAAAATGAAAAAAAAAAATTAAAAAATTGAGAAATGGTGCAAAATCTCTAGAAATATTTCTTGAGTCAGGACTAGCACCTTGAATGACAGAGGGAGTGTAAACCTTATCCATCTCTGAAGAGAATTACTTTTCCCAGCACTGTAACAGCATCAAGAGACAGAAACTGCTTGGTTTTTTTCATTTCATGTTAAGTAGATTGCTTTTTAAGAAGTATACAGAATCTACCATACAATGCTTGGATCCCTTTTGCATTGTCCTTTGGCAAACAAAATACAAATGGAGACTGTTATTTGTAAGTAGAGTACATGAAAGAAAATGGATCAGTGAGGTGGCTGAGGCCCAGAGCATGTCCAAATTAATGAACAGCAAGTGAATAAATTAATTCCTAAATATTTTTTAAAAACCCACTGGTCTTTCCATCATGGACAGATGATTGTATTTTTTTATCACCTGAGGGTCAGAGGTCAGGATTCTGAGTTTACACTGTTTTTTGGAAAAGGTAAAATTTTCCCATATCTCAGAAGACCAAATTTGGTGAACATTCACAGAAACTTAGAGGAGATAGTGGCAATCTATGCAAATGGTGATGTTTGTGTCCTTGAGAATACTTTCACTTGCATCGGTGATCTATGGCTGGAGTTGGACCTGTCTGGTAAACTGAAAAACTGGAGAAATAGTGCAGGATTGGGCTCCTAAATTCTTCAGATATTGCAATCTATATGGATGCTGAATATAGGTAGATTAAAGCAGAGCTCTGGGACAGATTAGAAAAGAAATGGTCCTGAGCTTTGAAGAGCCTGAGGCTTGACAGAGAGGTATGCAGAAAATGGCTTGTTAGATGCCTTGGACATGTTTAAAGTTGGTTATTGTTTTAACTAGAGACGAAGCAACACAGCAACAGAAGACATTTCTCTTAAGTCTGCCTTGTAAAGAAGAATTTTATAGAGCACAGTTGGACAACTAGCAGGTGTTGAGCAGGACCTCCCATGACAGTAGATTTCAGTGGCACTATCGAGCAAACCCACCCAAACAGGACTAAGATGAATGAGAGGATGTGCTCTCAAAAACCCGTTATGAAGCAGTGGAATATCCAGAAAAATAAAAAGATTTTGCAATTTTTTACAGGGTTTTAAGGTTGGGCCTCTGACTTCTAACTAAGAGTCAGGTTTGTTTTCCTTATCAGCTCCCAAAAGAAAGGTTACTAAAGTCTGACTGTGCTATCAGAGCACTCTGAAGCAGAAAGGATTGGGTAAGACCCAGGTGGATGACAGGCTACCTATCAGATAGGAAGAAAACCTGAGGTTATAAACAAGAAAAAAGGGTCAGGCGCGTCATGCTTATCCACATGAGTGTGGCAATCCATCAAGGTGCAAAAAGCAAACACTGACTATCGCTGTACTAATAAAATAAATAGGCCTGGAACCACTCTCCTCTTATCTAAAATTATGTTTCAAAACAGGGCAGGTACATGTAGATTACTTCTTGAGGAAGGTCTCTGAACTGTACTGAATCCTGAATCAGGTCCAAAGTCTATTTTGTCCAGGATAAAGCTGTGCCAGGAACCAAGTTAATAATTTAACAGTATAGATTGTTACTTCTCTGATACTACCTAATTTACTCTGCTGAAAACAAGGAATCAGCATGTCCCACAGATATTTCAGGATGTTTCACCTCAACACTACAAGATGATAAATGTTCCAGCACTGATCTCACAAAGCTCTTCAGGGTGGGCTCAGCATTAAACCAGCAATCACTGCTATTAGGGTCATGCAGCCTCCTTTCACACAACAGGGAAACTGTTATCCAGTGGCTCCTTAGCAAAGACACAGCAATAAGCAACATAATGTATTTCTATACATATGTTGATCCTCAGTAGCCAGCAGTACAGAACTGTGGACTATTCTATTTTATTCAATTATTGTCACAGATAATGATGGATCAAATTGTATTTTACACCTCATGTTACAAGGATAGGTCAGAAATAACTTTCAGGATTTGTTGAGTTAGTCTGGTTTTGAAAGAGTCAGATCAGATACATCTTTCAAAGAATTTGATTGACATTAAGGTTTATAAATATGTTCATGTATTACAGTATTCAATTTCCAAACTGACCTCAAATTTGTCTCCTAATATAGGATTTCATATTTCCACATTTTTAAACTGTTCTGATATCCCACACTGCTATGCTAGTTCTCCCCAGTAGCTCAGGAATAGTCTCATTGCTGGTTGAAAGTTTTCTATTGTTATTTAATGTTAGCATTGTGGTAATGCTTAAAAGTTCCTGTAAAGAACCCGGGTTCGTTTTGAAAGATGCTGTAAAAACAGGATAAAAGCCCAAAGGAAGAAGCTGTCTTCAGGAGCTTTCCTGATTCTTGTATGCCACGACATAAAAGACCAGTAATTTAATACTGCAAAAAGCTAAAGATCAATGAAGTTACATTTTTTTTTTTCCTGGCCATTCACCTCACCCTGTGTAATACTTTCCTCTAACTCATCCGCTACCCAGATTCATTCTCTTGTGGGGACTAGCAGGGCCCTTTCATAATCTGACATCTAGTGGCAGCGTTGTGTAATAGTAACGAGAAAAAGCCAGAGAAGGTCAGAAATGTCATACCATGGGAAGAATTTAGTCCTTAACATATCGTGAGATCATTTCATTTTGTGATATCCAACCTATGTTTTTAAATGTGTAGTCTTCTTAATGTAATGCAATGCAGTTACCAGTGCGTGCATTTGAACTGTCATTGTGCCCATTTTTAATACAGCCTTCCCTTAATCCGAAGTACTAGTAATTTCTGGTAAAATCATACAGACTTATTACAAAGTCCTTGCTGAGTTTATAACAGAGATAAAAGATTTTAAATGCAAGTAGGAGACAACATTTATAAAAACTGCAAAAGGTTGGTGGTCCTTTTAAATAATCCAAGCAATGCCTACTCATTTTCAAAGCCAGAAAACACACAACTAATCACCTGTGCATTCATTTATTTTTTTCCCATTTGGGCTTTCCTGGAAAGAGCCTGTAGTTTGCTATGTCAAGAACTGCACACTGTAATCTTGGAGTCACGTTCATAGTGCTATAGCATTCATTTATTTTTTTTCCCATTTGGGCTTTCCTGGAAAGAGCCTGTAGTTTGCTATGTCAAGAACTGCACACTGTAATCTTGGAGTCACGTTCATAGTGCTATAGCCCAGATTCCTGGTCAGCTGGACACCTAGGAATGCCTGCATGTTTCTAAGATTCCTTGTCATGCAGCTGCTGCCATCTCCAGAGCCTGATGCCTTTCTTATCGACATAGTCCTAAACATGCAGAAAAATTCAAGCAAATATTGCTTACTGACATGTCAATGGTTTGATTGACGTAAATGGAGTACTTTCCACAATTTGTAATGTATGAAATCCTGATAAAGAAAATAATTTAACTGAACATCTGGCTAATAGAAAAGTCTGGCAATGAAAACTGGGCAGATATTAGCATAAAGAGAGTATAGTTTATTTTTACTGAAATTAGGTCTTATGCTGATTTGAGGTTTAATTCAAAATGAAAGAAAATTGTAGTTTTGGAATTTTCTATGCTATCTAACATCCAGGTTTTGACAAGTTTAGTTTATTTGCACAAGCTTTCTCTAAGGCAAATAGAAATTCAGCAAAGAAGTCTAAACAAAACTTCAGTCTGTAGAGGGATTACTGTTTTCTAGATGATTACTGTTCAGCTTTTCTATTTCAAATACACAAATCTGAAGAGGAAGGAGAACGGATGTGTATCTGTAGAATTACTTCAGAAAAAGACAAGGATATAGCGAAGACATTACATGGAAAAAACATGTGATATATTACAGAATAGCTGGACCACAACACTAGTACATCCTTGATGATGAGTGGTCCCGTAGATGTCTTTCTTTATATGTCTAAGTCTGATCTAAAGACTGACGAAAGGTACCCACAAGAATAATTCACCTTATCCTAATACAGATATTCTGTGAAAAGCATCTTTATCTAGGATGATCAGGTGAATTGTCATCTGGAGGAACCTGTCTCTCATGGCCAGATGATGTTTCCGTACATCTCTGTAAACAAAACCCAGTAAGTTGCAGAATTTTGCCCCGGAACATACCTGTAGCAGTTTGTTCGCCTCCTGAGATCAGTGCAACCTTTTCTTGAGTCCTGAAACAAAGTGTATTTGTTTTGTACTAAGAGCCTGGTTTGTTCACAGCAACCGTGTTTGCAATAGAATGAAGTGGTAAATACACTGGTTGGAAAAATGTAATAACCTAAGCTAAATTAGACCATGATTTAAAGAAAGGAGCTTGTATCTTTATTATATAAATTGTTTCTTCCATAATGGTGGGTGAAAAATCAAAAGCAGTGCTTATAAAAATCATGATGATAGTCTGAAACATAGCTAGAGGTAAATATGCATATATATTTGCATTATATACATACATACGTTTGAAAAATGTTTTCCAGTGCTTATTGTGAACTATATATTTTTCATCTTCATTACCAAGTTCTTCTGTTTAATAATGAAATTTACCATATGTCTGCAGGCTATTTTTTTTAAACACCTTCATTTTTAAATACCGATTTTTCATCTTAACCAGTATAACCTTCTCAATCTAAGGTAAAGCTGCCTTTACCAGTTCTCTGAATACTTGCTGACGATGTGGGGCGACTCCAGTCCTTCAGGACATAGTTTCTAGTACTCTATCAAGGTTTTTCTATATATTTTCTCTTTGATGATTTTGAATCACCAGCAATGTGGTAAACACACCGCTCAGTTTATTTAATTTAAATTACACTACTAATAGATTTAACAAAGTGTTTTTCATTTTCAAATCTAAGTGCTTTCCCTGGCATATATTTCTCTCTTTCGAATACCTTTATGCAAACCATTATTGAAAAAATTGTGAGCTGCATAACCACACAACCGAAATTAAGCATCTGAGGAGCTGAGCTGTTGGGAGCCAACTCAGAGCAGATGCCAGGGCAGCTGTGACTCCCGGGTGGCAGCTGTGACCCTGGGTGGCTGCTATAACCGCTGGGTGGCAGCTGTAACAGCTGGATTGCAGCCGTGAGCCCTGCATGGCAGCTGTGACCCTGGGTGACAGCTGTAACAGCTGGGTAGCTTCTGTGCCCCTGTGCTCTCCGTCCTGGAGGACTCCGATGCACAGGGTGGTGGGGAGAACCAGCTAGTCCCTGCGGGCTGTCACTGTGGGCTGTGTACTCTGTGTTCTGCAGTGTAAGGTTCATAACTCCAGCCCGTTGGAAAAATCAGCATTTTCTTTGCTGGCCTGTGCTAATCTTCTGTATCCTCAGCAAGTGCTCCAAAAGTAGAATCATAGAATGTCCCAAGTTGGAAGAGACCCACAAGGATCATCGCGTCCACCTCCTGTCCCTGCACAGGACAGCCCCACAGTTCACACCGTGTGTCTGAGGGTGTTGTCCAGTCTCTTCTTGAACACTGTCAGGTTGGGGCCGGGACACCTCCCTGGGGAGCCTGTTCCAGTGTCCAGCACCCTCTGGGTGAAGAACCTTTTCCTAATGTCTAACCTAAACCCTAAACCTCCCCTGGCACATCTTCCTGCCATTCCCTTGGGTTCTGTCATTGGTCACCAGAGAAGAGCTCAGCACCTGTCCCTCCTCCTCCCCTGGTGAGGCAGCTGTAGCCACCATGAGGTCTCCCCTCAGTCTCCTCCAGGCTGAACAAACCAAGTGACTTCAGCTACTCCTCATACGGCTTCCCCTCCAAACCCTTCACCAACTTCATAAGCCTCTTCTGGACACTCTCCAGTAGCTTTATATCTTTTTTATCTTGTGGCACTGAGAACTGCACCCAGTGCTCCAGGTGAGGCCGCACCAGTGCAGAGCAGAGCGGGACGATCACCTCCCTTGACCAGCTGGCGATGCTGTGCTGGATGCACCCAGGACACACTTGGCCTTCTTGGCTGCCAGGGACACTGTTGGCTCATGTTCAACTTGCCACTGACCAGAAGCACCAGATCCCTCTCTGCAGAGCTAAGTAAACACCACTCTCATCAGTCCAAGCCCAAACTGACACCCCACAGTCAATATATCAAATCCTGAGTTACCCACCCTATCGCTAGCCTTTAGGGGCTCATGATGGCTTTCTATCTGATGGTTTAAAACCTTGCATTGCTCAGCTATGAGGAGGCTGTCTTGCCCTCAGTCCTACGAGCAGCATTTGTACGTAAAACACACAAAAAGTATTTCCATGCTGCTGGTGAGATCCATTGCTCCTCCAGCCCCAACAGGGCTGCAGAGCCCACAGAGGCCACACAGACCCACAGGCACCCACTGACCAGGCACTTGCGTGAGAGCACACAAACACATACACACCCATCTATGTCTGTTCACTTAATGAAAGGCAGCAAGACACAGTGCTTACAGATCACAAAAACACATGAAGCACATGACACTTGAGGAAAAACCCCCACATACACCCCCCTCAAGCTAATTTAATTAGTGAATGCAGGCAGACCATTAAAAACTCTGATTCACAGCCAGAACCACAGAACCCACATCTCAAATCTTTAGGTCCTGTCTACAAAGTATGTGTACAGGACACACTCTAGTGTAACTGAGGTGTCTGTCCCAGGGTCTGTGCCTGCGCCTGTAGCCCTCAGAGACGCGCTCTCCCCTGCTTTAGCCAGGCACACTGTGCAGCTCATCCACACATTGTGCTGGTGTCCTCTCTTGGTACCTGCAGTGGCTGTACTGAGTTTCAGTTCTCTGCCAGTACTCTGCCTTCGTTAAGGTTTTGTCATGTCTGAAGGCTCAGCGTTTGAAAAAGGTCAGACTTTACTAAGCTAGTCAAAGAGTGTGTTTGCTATCTATGCTTAAATACGAGCCTTGGAGCTTCCTTTTCTGTTGTCAGGATTTGGACAATTAGCAGCAAGAGGCACGAAGTTATGACCGAGTGCAGGGAAGAGCAGCCATATACATCCAGGCAGTGACAAGTTCTTTCTCCATACGCTGACGCGCGGAAAGTGACCTTACAACCTGTAAGATTGTAAAGCAGGTATGTTTATTTCAGCGCTGGACACACGGGGAAATAATTTTCACCAAAGACGTGTGCAAATTTCCAGTAGCTGTGAGCTTAGTTAAATACTGTAAAGTGTTACATATTCACGAAAGTTCTAGGAACGCCTATACGTATTCATAACCTGTCCCCGAGAAGGCGGTTCTTATTACAATGAGTTCCAGGAAATCATTTCCATAGTCTCCACCTTTGGCCTGTCCTGGTTGCGCCTGTGCAGTGATCGTGGACCGGGGCCATCTTCTCTGTACACGTTCACCTCTGGCCTGGTGTGATGAGTTGGCTGGGACTCAGACTGCTGAGTTGGCGTATCTCCTGCCCTGTGTCCAAGTTTCGGTTATCTAATTCACCCAAGGATGCACCAAGGATGCACCCAAGATTTTGTCTCCCTGCAAGGCCTGTAAAGTCGTCAATAAACTTTTGTTTCTCTTACACAAGGCTAAGCAAAGCTAGGCAATTGTAATGTGGGTTAAGGGTTCTAAGTGTTGTGGGTTAAGGGTTTGCTCTCTAAGTGTTAGCTCCTTAAGTGTTAGTTCTCTAAGTATTGATTAGTCAAGCTCTGATGCTTGTTTTTTTCTCTTCTTTTTCTCTTCTTTTATGATATCAAATCCTTAGAAAGATTCAGTATCAGTTTTCTCAAGGCTTTTGGGGTAACTGTCTGCCACCCAAGTGGCAAAAGCACTCCCATGCCAGTGCTGGAAGACCAGGTTCTTGAAAGCAGAGAAGAGAGCAGGACTTTTCAGGACAACATACAAGGGATGCTGTACTGTGTGTGTCTCAGCAACACATTACATTAGGATGCATAATTTCCTCATTTCGCAATCCAGTGTCATCATAATGATCTTACAATCCATTTGAAAAACTGCTGTTAAAAAAATTAATTGGCTGAGAATATCTTTGTGAAATGAAACAACTAGAAAGACAAGTGTGGATTAGCTTTGTCCTTATTTTTATGTCTTTTCTGCCTTGCTTTGTCTGTCTTTCCAAACTCCTCTGGACAACAGTAGGGAGAATACGATATCACAAAACCAAATGGAAATGTGCAATGGGAAGCAAGAAGGATGTTTAGGAAAAAGACTGAGAAAATTATTTTAGCTTGACTACGTGGCATCCTGTTTTCTCTGTATCTGTTTGCGTGTCCCTTTGGTCCCACAGTAACTATTGGAGGTGTCGGCCAACTTCAGCCAAGCTGAAATGAGATGTTGTAGTTCCTACAGATTTTGTGGTAAATAGTAACTTGCTAGAGGAGGAAAAAATCTATTCATGGGAAGATGGTTGATTAATCCCTTGGTTGAGCTGCGGGCCCAGCAGCTGGCCAGCCCACAGATAACTGCACAGTGTTACTCAGCTGATAACCTAAACACAGTATGGGGACATGCATTATGAGTAGCTATAGGTGGCATAAGAGAGTGCTGGGGACGTGGTATTGGGAGCTCTCCAGGGCCGTGGGAGGACATGGAGAGGTGCAAGACATGACTGCATGTTAGTCAGGCTCCTGGCAGAGAGGGACAGAAAGAACCACCGCTAAGCACTCATCACTGGCTGGGTTTCTGCTGTGATGCTCCTATTGTGTGCTTCCTATTCCTCCAAAGAAATGACAAGTGAAGAGGGAAAAATGAGTGACCAAGCTGTTATCACTAACCAAAAGTGAAGTCTTTTTCTGTCAGGTGTGACTTTTCAGGCCTTCTTTGCAAATAAAGGAAAAATGGTACTAATTTTTTTTTATTTTATTTTTTTTTTAATTTTTGCGGGTGATCTGTGAACATGCACCCTGTGCTGGTTTAACAGAATGCCAAAGCTGCCAGTCAGAAAACTTAATTATCAGCATTTCTCTGTTAAAGATTAACTTTCCTCAAGACAAGGAATTTATAGAAGTTGTGAAACAATGGTTTACCTGAGAAAAGGAGCACAGAGTAGTTAAGATGTTTGTTTATGTGTTTGAAGATAGAGGAACTTGCCCATGTTTTACAGAGAACTGAATAATCTCCTTGATGACTCAATGATTAGACTTTTCTTGCAGCTAAAATTACAGTTGTATTACACACTGTGCAGAGTGTGTGTGAGAGCAATCTTGCCTCTGAGTATAACACTTGGAGGTAACTTGGCAGCTTCTGTCATTATGCTGTTAAACTGTGCTTTCTACACAGCAACCAGTTGAACTGAATGCTGAAGAAGAGTTTAAGCAGGCTGGAAATACAGAAATAGGTAAGGCATGGTCTCCATCCCACCTGCCTCCAGCATGTTCTGCTCTTGTCTTGTGGGATATCAAGGTCACTTCATGGGCAGTGTTGGTCCAAGCTGGTGTATTCAGACAACTTCATCACTGGCTTGTGATAAAAAGCTGCTGGCGTAAGTTGCCAAAAAGCGAACATAAAGAGGATAAAAGTAGGGTATCCTTTTATTTTGGATCACATAAAAACTGAAAAATACCCGGAAAGGACATGATAAATTTCACAAAACTTCAGCTGTCTGAAAGTTAACTACTCTAAAGCAAGTTGGCTAGTCTGCCTCTGCAAAGAGATGTTTTCTCCAGGGACTGGACATAATGGTTTTACCCAGCACAGTCTTTGGATGAGGTGAAATGAGATGAGATGATGAGATAACACTGTGGAGAACTTGTCCCTCTTTTTTTCAGTACAGGGATCTTCCCGAACTCATGTAGATCGGGTATATAGATAGACAGAACACTAAAGTTAAGACAGATGAATCTCACACAAATGTCTACCATTTCACCCCGCTTTAAGTTTAAATTTTGTTAGGGATCCGAAGACCGATGGTGTTCACCACAATTAGTTTTGTAGATCAACAAAACCATGTATCTGAGCCTCTATTTTGATTTCCTCATGGGAACCAACAGGGATCCACAGCAAAAGTGGCAAAACAGTGGTACTCTTGCTACTTGTACCGCATCAGATAGGTAAGATTTGGGTTGGGATCATTGCACTGGTGTATCTAGCACTGCAAAAGCGCATAGCAGAAAGAAACTTCTAACTCAAACATGCTACAAGTGTGTAAAATAGCCAGATATATGAGAACTAGGGAGCAGGAGGACAAGTCAATACTGATGCAGGCGGTATGGTCAGACATCTGGCTGTGTGTTCCGGGCCTGTTTCCAGAATTAAATGTAAAGGAAATACTTGGAGAGGATATGGCTGGGACTTTACAGATTTTGCCTGATTTTGTGAGGCGGTTGCTTCGTGCACAGTGGCAGCATGTAGTAAATCTCAGACATATCTGCACTTGAAGCACATGCTTTGAGGTAGTAGAGCAAATGTTGTGCTCCATGATATCGTAAGTGGTAAATTTCTTGAATAGGGTGGGGTTGCTTTGTGAAGGATGTCATTCGTAGATTCACAAAAAATGGCTGCTGATGAAATAATCTGTTATATTGGAAAGACAGACCTGAGTGAGATAATCTGTTTAGACACTGGGGCAGAAGGGTGATTTTTGTGGCAAAATAATGATGTGAAGTGAAAGGGACAAGACTGCAAAAGTCGAAGAAGAGCAGGAGAACATGGCAGGAGAGAGGACAGAAAAACAAGTGATTAATGAAAAGCCTGGCTCTTGAAGACATTTGGAGAGAAAAGAAGCAAAATACAAACATATGTTGGAAGGATATTAACATAGTAATGTGAAGTCTTTCATACCTCAGAAATATAAAACGCCTTCAATAGATGAAGCAGAAAATAGTTAACGTCAACCTAAACCCATTTATTGCCAAAATATTTGAAAATTTACTTGGAATTTAAAATAATAAATTGGACATTTTGCACTTAATCAGGAGAAGAAATGCAGTTTTGTTCTAGCTTTTGGAGATACAACTAGCGCTGACATGCTGATTTCTTAAAATAGTAGAGAAATATGAAAACTAGTCATGTTGCCTCTTCTGTATAGTAGTGTGTATGTGAACAACCTTTGAGAAATCTAGAATGATTTTTTATTCTCATTTGCTGTGTGTAAGGAAGTTTAATGCTATTAACAGTTAAACCAACTGTTACTCTTTATTTCACGGATAACTTTTTTAGCGGTAGGGTCAAATTCCCATTGCTTCGATCCATGGAAGAAGTAGAATAATCCTGGAAATAAAAAAGTAAAACATTATTTTATGGATACAAGAACTAGCTTCATTTTGACAAAGCGGGGAACATCATTTTTGTACACACAGGAGAGCATCTCTTCAGTTCTGTCTTTTGCAGGACACAGCAATAAAGATGTTCATCATAACTCCATGTAAGAGTTGGTCCATCCAGAAGTTATGTTCTTTACAAGTAAACTGATTTTACCTAAAAGCTCATTTAATTTACCTTTCTGTTGGAAAACAGCATCAACCTTCTGGCTAATTCCTGGAAAGTCATCGATTGTCTGTCTAGGATAACCCTTCTCCATGGACTGGCTGTTTTCATCATACCTAAATCATATGAAGGGAGACATATCATTTTACAGAGTTTAGAAATTAATTCTGCAATGAATTAAGCAGTTGATGAATGGTATCCACCATCTGTAGTTTGATTTCACTGAGGCTTTGGAGAGTGAAGTTATCAACTCGCACAAATACGTGCAGGACACTGGCCATTGCATTTTCAATAAGGTGGCTACTTCTTTGCTGATATAACAGGCGCAGCTCCAAAGAAGCATCTGGAGTGAGACAAATAGAAGGGAGACCCTCTTTTTTGACAGCAGGGATGGGATTTACCTCCTCTAACTACAACAGTGTGACAGACGGTGCATGGAAACTGTCCAGGTCGATTCCTACTACAGCGACTGTAGAAATGATTGCATTAATTTTAAACTCCTCTCAGACTTTTATAGGATATTATACATAGTCCTCTATTAGATGACAGATTTAGATGGAGGAAAGGAAGCTGACTGGTTTCTTATACAATCAAGTTGTTCCTAACTGAACCAGGACAATATGTATGAGACAGAGCAGAATTTGAGGGCTGAAAGGAAAACCTAAAATGTTCTTCCAGATTTGAGGAAATATCTCAGGAAAACAAAACAAAACAAGCAAACAAACGAGCCTTTGTTTTTCTTCTCCTTGGATACAACAAATACTTTTCACAGAGACATGAGACTGAGAAAATGAGTTGCTAGGTAAAAAAATCCATGCTGTGGTTTCCTTGCATGTCTTTGTCTTGTGACCAAGACAGTAAAATAGCAATGCAAGATGTTGTAAATAATCTTTCCAAAATTATCAGAAACAAAGGACAGGAAAGAACACGCAGCTCAAAATCCAGCTGACCCTGTATGTCTCACTGAAGAACCCCACGATTAGTCATGACAAAATCTGTTTCACCCACACATGGTCCTGGTTGCCTGCAGAAGGTCTTTGCAGCAGTTGTCCTTGCACACAGGAGGAACCTATCAGCTTCCCAAAGCTGACTTTTTGCTTCCATTTTTCCGTTATTTGGGTATCAGGAATCACTTATGCCATTTTGGGAGTAGGATTTAGAAGCAGCATGTTGCAAACCCAATGCTAAGCAGGCAAAGAAAGGAAAATGAACTATCACTTCTGTCTCTCTAAAAGAGATAAAATAATCCAGGACTTTTCAGAAATCAGAGAAATCCTGCCCAATCCATGCCAGCCAGCCTTCTACTGAAGTAGATCAGCTTTCAGATCTTTATTTTCTGGAGATACTTTTGTCTATTGTTTTTGTAGAAATTTTCTACATGCTGGAATTTTTTCAGCTTCCAGGCATAATGCACCAAATTGCGTCCATATCTTGAATGCCCATTTCAGGGCACCCTTAAGCTCTCAAAAGACAAAACTCTATTAATATTCTCCTTGTGCAGGAGTCAAAGAAACATTTCTATGAAAAGCAGGATTACTATAGTTACCTAGTTACATATAGTTATTTAAAGGTCTACTTTCTTTTTTGTCACATGGACAATTTTAGTTGTATACAGGTTATATTGTAGTCAATCATAAGAAAACATTTGACAATTTTTCTTACCTCCAGTACTTGTCACCTATGAAAAAGTCTGTCTTCCCTGTATTTTTATTACAAACAACTGCATCAATTTTCTTGACACCTTTAGGGAAGCCCAGTGTGTAGATATTCTTTGGATAACCAAGCAATACTTGATACCCAGTGATAACCCAGACTTTATTGCCTGTTAAAAAAAAAAAAAGTATTTAATTTCACCAGTGATTTTCAGACACTAAAAGAAAAAAAATCACTCCCTTAGTGTAGGTTATAGGAAAACTAGGTGAAATGTCCTAAGTTTATTTTTAATTTATTTGGAAAGTGAATTTGATGCACATAGCTACCCTTCCTTCCTCCCATCTTCCTGCTAAATTAATGGTAAGAAAAATTTAAATAAAATCTCATACTTCACCTTTGAAAAACAGGATCTGATCTTTCATGTTCTCATATGCAGCTTCAATACCAGGTGGCAGAGTCGGCCAGAAGGTAGAAATTAATTCTCGTTCAACTTCTGAGTTATCAGGATAGACTCTCCATAAGTGCCTGATTTAAATATGAAACAGTTTTTGTAGTAAACAATAAACCACAGACAATTCTGTATGTGCCCAAGAATGTGAACAACATTGTGACTTACAAGCTCTTTCTTGTCAATGGAGATACCTGGGTTGATGTGTCAGAAAGGAAAACACTCCCCTTGGTGGGAAGTGAGATTTTTTTAATTCTGGCTTCTTTCTGGAATTACCCTTCTCATTCATACTAGTTGATTAATGGGATCAGCTACAAGTAGGTGAAAAACTTGAGTTGTTTCTGTACTATATAGTAAGAGATTTACAGGGTCACAGGTGAGCCTGACTGTAAACTATTCCCTGCACGACTTACTTGGGTGACTTCGGGCTTATATATGTGACTGGAGGAGAGATTAGCCCAACTATATGGTAGAACACAATAATTTCTTAGGAAAGGATTACAGCATTTAGTCATGTCACTAATTGGTGTAACCATCTATAGATTTGGGATTAAAGCTATATTGGGACTGAGATGTTTTCTGGAAAAAAATGAAGCATGCTTTTTTTTTCAGAGGATCCTGTGAAAATATTAATATAACTCATTTTTGCTAAAAGTTTTCAATGAGTTTTTGTTTGTCTCATTATAAATCACACAATCATAATAATGGGAAACACCAAAGCATTCAGTCTTAGTAGAAATCAAGAAAAAATAAACCTCACAGAGACAAATGTCCTATCAATATTTACCTGCCCTTTAGAAAAATGACTTCTCGTCGGAGTGTAGTTATAGCATCGAAAGTCATCTGGGAGCCACAGGTTTTAGGTGAGGTAGGGGTGGCTGGCCTTTTATCTGGGGCATTTGGTGGAGATCCTAAGAGAGATATTTCATAAAGAATACACCAAATCTGTAGAAACACTATGATTTTAACATATACATGCATTTTTGATATTATTAGAATACAATTATCTTCATGGTGAAACAGTGAGAGAGATTATTTCTCTCCTGCTTACTTCTTTTTTTTAAGCCATGGATTTTACTCACCATAGATGGACTGAATGCCACTTATGTCATCTGGAGAGAGGGGAAATTCACTGAGGCTGACATAGGCATAATTGGGGAACATCAAAGCCCTCTGATCATTAGAATGGGAGAGACCCAAGGCATGGCCAATCTCATGAGCAGCAACGAGGAACAAGTTGAACCCTTAAAAAATGGATAGAGATAAGAGATAAGTCTGATTTTGATCTGCAAATGATTGATATGAACATAGCAGGGCTATTACTCAGTGACAGTTCTCACACAATATAAAAAATTAACTAGGGTATGCATATATGTAAGTATATTTTTTGTACAGGACAAGGTTGTGTTCTTCCCCCACCAGAAGGGAGTGACTTTTGGCTCTCTTCCCTCCTGTTCTTTCTGTTAGCTACTGACAGTACGTGTGTGGCATGAGTAGATGTCTGGGGGTGAGTGTGGGTGCAGCTCTGAGGAATGTTCTGGCAGGGTTTCCTGGCTGAGCTAGAATGGATTAGATAGTGAGTCAGATCAACCTAACAGATCTCCAGGGCAAGGATAGGACGATGCACTCTGTGCTCACTTGAGGTACCAAAGCGTCACTCTGTGTCACCTTCCCTCCCACAAACCTGAGAAATAAAGGTGAGATCATGAATATACAAGGAAAAATACAATGATATACTGTTAGCAGAACAATTTACCTTTGTATCGCTAGGACTTAAAGCGTATCGTTCTTCATAGCCTTGTCAAATAAAATATCTCTAAAAAATATTATATTGATGCATGATTATTCCCAGTGAAATATGTTAACACGGTAAATAGATAAAAATGGAACTTCCTTCAACAAGAATCCCTCCAAGTAACACGCTTTTCTGAATTAGGGAAGGATGATCATCTGCCCTGCAGACCGAGAGCCAAAAATATCAACAGACTTAGTGAAGCTCACAAGTCTGTGGCAGAGGAGAGGAGTGGTCATTGATTGCCCAAGAAAGGCTGACTGAAGCCAAGATATCAATTTCTCAAAAAAAACCAAACAAAGCCTCAATTTTTCCACTGTATTTCCAGTCCTCCCCTCTCACGAGTCCTCCAAGCTCTCCAATGAGTTCTGCAATGCCTGGCTGCTGGAGCCGTGCTGTTGAGGAACAGCAGCAAAACTGAGATTGACCCATTCAGTTCCAGTGCAGAGAAAATGTTACATTTTACATGATTTTACAAAATATTACATATTACATTACGATGAGAGGAAATGGCCTCAAGTTGCACCAAGGGAAGTTTAGACTAGATATTAAGAAAAACTTCTTCACAGAAAGTGTTGTCAGGCATTGGAACAGGCTGCCTAGGGAAGCGGCCAATTCACCATCCCTGGAGGTGTTTAAAAGATGTGTAGGTCTGGTTCCTAGGGACATGGTTTAGTGACAGTGTGGTTGGACTCTATGATCTTAAGGGTCTTTACCAAATCAAAATGATTCTATGATTTTATCAAGATGACATGTGCACCCCTCATCCTTCTTTTTTTCCCCCCACCACAATAAGCCCACACCTCTCCTCCTCATGCAATGCTCCTACAGCATCTTCTTGCTTCTAGTACCTTCTTGCTTTGCTTGCAGTGTAAGCTCGATTCTCCTACTGCAGTTATCCTCTGCAGTTTTCCGTCCCAAAAAATGGATGAGAAAAGGGTCTAAAGTAAAACAGCGTGATGTGCCTGTGTACTGACAGATCTATTAGAGGTTGTATGTACTATATGCCCAGCCTGGAGGGAAGGGGGTTGAGAGGAGCAGATGAGTCCTGGCCAGATGGTTGAGGACTTGGTGTTCCCATCTCTTCCGGCCCAGTGGCACACATCTGTCATCAGCTCTGCATGCTGCATCTCAGTCCGTGGGTGGCCTGAACAGCATGTTCTATCAGCAAGTTTGCTGATGACACCAAGCTGGGAGGAGTGGCTGACACACCAGAAGGCTCTGCTGCCACCCAGCGAGACCTGGACAGGCTGGAGAGTTGGGCAGGGAAAAAATTAATGAAATATAACAAGGGAGAATGTAGAGTCTTACATCTGGGCAGGAACAACCCCAGGTTCCAGTATAGACTGGGGAATGACCTATTAGAGAGCAGTGTAGGGGAAAGGGACCTGGGGGTGCTGGTGGACAGCAGGATGACCATGAGCCAGCACTGTGCCCTTGTGGCCAAGAAGGCCAATGGCATCCTGGGGTGTATTAGAAGGGGGGTGGTTAGTAGGTCAAGAGAGGTTCTCCTTCCCCTCTACTCTGCCCTGGTGAGACCTCATCTGGAATATTGTGTCCAGTTCTGGGCCCCTCAGTTCAAGAAGGACAGGGAACTGCTGGAGAGATTCTAGCGCAGGGCCACAAAGATGATGAAGGGAGTGGAGCATCTCCCTTATGAGGAAAGGCTGAGGGAGCTGGGTCTCTTTAGCTTGGAGAAGAGGAGACTGAGGGGTGACCTCATCAATGTTTATAAATATATAAAGGGTGGGTGTCACGAGGATGGAGCCAGGCTCTTCTCGGTGACAACCAACAGTAAGACAAGGGGTAATGGGTTCAAGCTGGAACACAAGAGGTTCCACTTAAATGTGAGAAGAAACTTCTCAGTGAGGGTGATGGAACACTGGAACAGGCTGCCCAGGGAGGTTGTGGAGTCTCCTTCCCTGGAGACATTCAAAACCCGCCTGGACGCCTTCCTGTGTAACCTCACCGTGGTGTTCCTGCCCTGGCAGGGGGATTGGACTAGGTGATCTTTTGAGGTCCCTTCCAATCCCTAACATTCTGTGAGTCTGTGATTGATTCTGTGATTCAAACTCCTGGCTGCTGGCGGGCAGCTGCAACTGCTTGGAGAACATGTTCATGTATAAGCCCAGCCTAGCCTGGATGCAAAGTAAAGCAGTAACAGCCTATAGCTGGGCCTATTTTGGTACTATTAGTGAAGACTCCATTATCATTGGTGACTGTGATGATTTTTAGGTGGTGGGAATCTCCTCTGAGGGCTGCTGTGAGGTATGTTGTGCTTCCTCTGCAGTGTGTGGTAGTGCCAAGGCATGGTGCCAGTGTCTGCACCAGGAGGGGAAAAAGTCAGAAAGCTTTTACCATGGTTTGCGAAACTCTGGTGGGTATGAGCCATATCAACCCCCAGGTAAGAGTGGCCCGTGTCTGTAATGTTCATATGTGAAAAGGGTTGTCTTGATAGTATATTTACCAGTGTTAATTAAGAACTAGATTATATCAGGCTGGTTTTAATTACCCCAGTTGGAGGATGGCCTGTAATAGCCTCAAACTGCTCTTACAGTTAATGATGTGTTTCATCTCAGCCCATTCCTTCACCTAAATGAAATCGGACCTTAATTTACCCATCTGCATTACACTTCAGAAAGCCTTTTTTACCTACCAGCTGAGCCTGTGGTCCAATCTTCATCTTCATCGAAGTGGACATCGCCACCAAAACCATTGCCAGGTGGAAAGGCATGAGCGAGAATGCCAAGGGGGCCATCAAAATAACGAGGGCAATGTCCATGAGCTAAATAATACAATGTTGAAACAACATTAGGTTTATGTCACGACTACTGGAAAATCTTTAAATTAATCTTACCGTTGGTATGCAGTCAGCTTATTACCTTTGGTCCCAAAAGCGATCATGATATCTGCTATTCCCTCACGAATACGAGTGAAAATCAGTGGGGTGACAGTGCTCCACACTTTAAATGCCTGCTGGATTGCTTTATCCACATCCTCTTTGCTCATATCTGGTGTGTAGTTCACAATTCTACAGTTATGAGGGTTCAAGTAATAACACTTAGTGTTTGCAGAAAAAAATTCTCTATTATTATTAAGGTGATGAACAGAGATGTATAAGCAGCAGTTTAACTTGTAATCCAATAGCTCCCAAGGTTCCTCTTGGACTGAGTTTGGGGAATGCGATGACTGTCCAACAGGTCTTTTTCGTAATAATAATTGTGTACATGGTATTAATTTTTCTCAAAATGGCCCTTAGCCAAGAGGTTGTCTCTTGAGCATGAGGAAAATCATCTCCTCAGGTTTCTGTGACTACTAAGCTGTCACCCTTGGGAAATTTTGAAGATAAGGGGGCTTGCATAGGATGCAATTTATATTTCTGTTTGGCTCACAGAATATTTGTCAGGAGTGATACATGACTGGCAAAATAGTATGGTTGACTCAGAAAATGTAAAATACCCAGCTTGACTCTCAGGAATATGCATAGCTAACAGCTGGGGAAAGAGAAATATTGTTGTCCCAACTGGCAACAATTGCTATAAAAGTTATATTTAAATATAACATACATGGATACCCACAACCCCCAAATTTAAACTCAAAAAGTAATTATCTAAATGCTACCTGTATGTCAGCTTGGTTTTTTTCCATCCTGGCAGAGTAACACCATAGAGACCCACATCGGGAACTCCACACCTGGGTTTTTTCATCATTTCCAATGTCTCAGTGTCTGGTTTTCCAGTCACTTTCAAACCAAAAAATTGTTGCATTTTCTGAAGTTTTTCAGCTGTAGATTCAGCATTGATTTTCCATCCAAGTTGATTTGGATCTGGTTCAACAGCATAGAATTTACTTAAATAGTCCTAGCAAAAGAAACCCAAACCAAACAACAAAGTAAACACATTTCATGTTTTGATCTGTTTCTAAATAAATGCCCTAGGACAGATATTGTTTGTGTAGTTTGCTGTCAAAACCATCTGCCTGTGATTTTGGAGCACAATAGATGTTTTCCAGAGGATCGTAGCTAAACAGAAACAGACAACATTGCCCCTGACTCTTATTTACTTGACATGTTTGTACAGATTTATCCTACTTGAGTAAAGTTTGGGCAACAGAGTTCTATGGAATAACATTGTCTCAGAAAGCCGGCAAATGCTGTGTAGCTGGAACATGCAGATTACATACGAAAAGAGAGGACTCAATAGATCCGAGATGTGAACAATGTAGTTACCTGTACAAGCTTTGCATCGTCGTCTTTGTTGTCTTTCTCTGGGTGGACGGGAAGAGCATTAGAAACAGCTGCACACGTTAAAAGCAGAAGTGAAAGTTCCTTCATTCTTGCTCTTCTCTCTGTCCCGGTGGGAGAGCAGTCTGCTTTCTGCTCTGTGTGCATCACCTCTCGCAGCCCAGTTCGTACAGGATGGGCTGCTGTGGGAGTCAGCCATAGACTGACTCAGAGTTTATCGTGCTCCGATTACCTCCACATGTCCTGTAACTCTGTGCTGGCTGACACGATGAAAATTAATTAAACCCATCCAATTTCACAGACATCTGATGTCAGTATATGTTTGAATACTCCTAAGCTGCTTGGCTACCAGTTCAAAACTAGCACTCAATTTCAGATATTTTACACTGAATTTTAGCGAATCTGAGCAATTTCATGCCAGATGAAATCAAAGACAAATGCAAAACCTTTTAAGTTGTCCCAAACCAGCTGTGTGAAATGTGGCCACCAAATATGCAGGGACTCTTTACCATTCTCAGCCTGGAAAATGGGACTCATGCACCAGATATGAATCTCATGCAAAAAATTTAAAATTTTGGGAGAAATTACTGTGAGCAGAAAATTTGTTTTTTAAATTGATCCATAAAGTGAGACTGGGCATTTTGGGAAATGGATGAAAGCCCCAGATCACTCCCTGCAACTCTGAAGAGGTGTATTTCTTTTAAATTATACTAGTGGAATCCAGGATATACACGAACAAAAAGGACTTTATCCTATAAATCCTGTCTGCATTTATCTAATATGTATGTATGTATGTATGTATGTATGTATCTATCTATCTATCTATCAGCTATCTATCTGCAATTTCATCATAAGAGGTTTCTTCAGTTTAACCACATTAACCATAGGGGATATGATTATTTCCTGTCTTAAGTAATTCAGAATAAAGGAAGTTTCAAGAGTCACACAGGCTGTGACAAAATATGGGATTTCACCCTGCGTTGGACAATCCCCTTCATCTTCTACTGGCAGCAACTGGAGCTGAAGGTGTTTGGCACCTCAAAGGAGCTATGACAGCATGAATTCAACTTTTACAAAACAGTAATACCCTCATGTTGGACAGTGGCTTTTTCAGGAAATCCTTGCCTCTGTGTTTTTGGCTTTTTTGCTGTCACTTATAGTCAACTTTTCTCCAGCTGGAGGTGTTAATGATGGATTTTCTATCCCAAATTTCACAATGTAGCCTTGTTAGTGAAAATTGTTTGTTAATGGCATTTCTCAGCTATGATAAAAAACCCACGAACCCTTCCATTAATTTCTGCTTATTATCCTTGTATTAGGTAAGAGATCTGCGAGGCCCGGATCCCATTCAGTTCTGTAACTGAGGTACAAACTGTGACAAACTGAAAGCTCGACTGAACTGCTACTGGAAATGATGTGTGTTTATCCAGAAGTACAGACTTTTGAGATCTGTCTTATGTTTTTAAATGAACATATTTGTTTGCCTCAGAGGTTTTAAAGCTAGGAGGGATGACCATAGTGGTATCATGTGACTATATACATGGTGGAGGTCACAGAAGACAGACCCCTGTTCAGTGGCTTTTGCACAAAGTGTATTTTCCAATGGTACTAGAACATATTTTTGGAAAACCTGCTTTGGCTGATATGAATTTGATTTTGGAAAAGATCAGAGCAGTACTATGATTTGGTAAGAACTGGGAGAAGCGGTCCTTTTTTCCCACGGTGGCTGGCCTTCAGATCCCCACAGCTGTCTGCTGCATAGCAGTGGAAGGATAGAGACGAGAGCAGCTGGGTTAAGACTAGTTACACCTAACTATACATATTTATTAGTTAAGCATTCTCCTATAGCAAATGGAGAAATACATAACACTGTATGCAACTCTGTAGAGTGATTCAACCAGCTTAGAATAGGATATACTGGCCTCTATAGGTGCTCTCTGTCTTTATTGAATATAAAGAAGCTTTAAACAACTGGTTTAGACTACAACTCTAGTTTCTGCAAACAGCTCAAGCTACATTAGTGTTTGCTCAGGAGACATTTGAGTTACAGGTGGTGGAAGTTTATGCCGCTCAAAGCACTTTTAGGGTTTTGCAGCTTGACCACATACACAACATAGCAGTCAGTTCCCAGTGCCCATGAGAGAGAGGCCCGAAGATGTTTTTTCGCAAGTGGTGTTTCACAAACACACTTATAGCTGGCCTTGAGGCCTGGGAAAAGAAGAAGCTGTATAAGCAGCTGCTGGTTGTGGTTTCCTCATGCTTATCTTTGACATTGGTTAGAGTTGGTGGGTGTTGATCTACATCGTGACTTCTTCTCTCATCCTAGAATTGGTTTTATCCAGACTGCAGTAAAGTGACATGTTTCAACCCAGAAAGGTCACTGCCTATGACATCAGTAGTACCAAGTAACACCACACAGAGCATCACATGAGTCATCAATACTGCTGCATCACAGTGATCTCAGCACAACACCAGCAGGGATCCACCTTTCCTAAGCGTTCACGATGTGAGGGTCTGCACGTGAGTTACTGTCTAAGCTTGCATTATAACAACAGAAATCTAATCAATACGGTCAAATAGCATCTAGAGAGCATTTCATCTGACCACGTGTAGGAGGTAAACTTAGGATGATTTACGCAGCTCTTATGAGCCACCAAATGCTTTGACCAACATCATTGACTATGATGAGAGCCTAAGCCTGAGATCACATGAAAACACTTAGGTTGCAATTGCGCGGTCTGAAAAGTGATTTGTTGTGCTTTTGAGACAGTCTAGTGACCCTGACACATTGACACAGTCCTGGTGGCTGTGACCCGGGACCCAGAGGGAACAGGTGCACTCTAGACTGGCAGATGGAGACCCACTCAGTCACCCTGATGGCACCAGGTACCAGTCTACTTTGCAGACTTAATCCTATGGTAGAGTCAACAAAGCTGAATCATTACTCCGCTTGAGTGTAAAACGTGGGACAATGGCGAATGATTCAAATAATGTGTTTGACCCCTGGCAAACCTTTAGCAAAGACTGCTGCCTGTGAAGGCAGGATCCAACCACCCGAACATAGGTCCCTGGAGACAGTGTAGGCTCTGTGGGGCTCTGGGGAGCGTTGGTCTCCCACAGTCCTGTTTCACACCTGCATGGGTGACCTAGATACCCCACAGCACATCAAATGCACTAAACACATGTTTAGGGAATTGGATCCCTGCCTGGGCAAATCTGTGTCAGTTAACAAAGATATAGGCTACAACTACACACAAAACCAGTAACCAGACACTAGGGAGTGGTACAGTATTCCACCACAGTACAGTAAGTAGAAAATGGGACTGTAAACTTATTAAAAGGGAGTAAGAAAAATATCAGGCGATTGTGTGGACTGAGCTGGAAACAACACTCAGATTCCAAATTACTGAAAGCTGTGCTTGTGCCTGCAGGTGGGCGAGAGCTGCCGGCAGCAGCTGTGCCCTCCTCCTAATGGTGTGGCTGGGATGGAGCAATTGCCATGGTCACGTAGGCAAAGGAAATGTTCACTCACATAAGTAGAGGGAATATTTCTCACAAATAAATCAATTCATTTTGAGCTCTCAGTCTTCCTGCTCAAGGTAAATCCACAAAATAAATATTTTTTAAAAAGTGCCTGGCAACTAAAATCAGAACTTGACAGGTTATCAGAAGGAATGGACTAAAAATATGCCATCATAAACTTCATCCTCTCTTTAGCTTCTTCTTCATCTTCCACGGTTTGTAAAGGACCCTTTATCTCTCTCTTTTCTTCAGAACATAACCACCTCCTTACCCCTCATCTAACATTTTCTCTGCCCTTTGAGTACCCACTACTTTTTTCTTTTGCAGGGGGGTTAGTGTTCTCTTTTAAATCTGAGGAGCTGCTTTGTTATTTCCTTGAGATCTTCTGCTTCTACTTCATACCTGAAGGGAACATGTGCCCCCAATTTTTATTTTTTAATACATAATTGTTCTGGTAAGAAATATTATATTTCTCTATAGATTTTGTGTTATGTTTATAGCTCATCTCTGCTAAAACAACATAATCAATTTAGATTTGTATACTTCTAAAAGAATTTTTGCTTAATTGTTGTTGGTAGTTCAGTAGCACTGGCTTACACAAGAAAACATGATTAAATAGCATTGCTACTAAGTTTTCAAATTAAAGAACCAGTACCTAAATCACCTTGTGAGAACAGGAGTCACATAAATTAACTTCTTCATTAGCACTTTGATTTATTGTAATTTAAGTTTATTTTTATTATTTTATAGTAATATTTTTTAGGGTTTTATAAAGAGTATGTTCAAATTAATTTTCAGTTATACAATTCTTTATCTTTGAATAGCATTTAGACTAATTTTTACTCCTGAATTTAATAAACGTAAGAACTACCAAGTCTATTCTTTATTCATGAAGGATACAATTTAATAGGCTTGTAATATAGACAGGTAAGTAATGAAAAAATTAAAAGGATGCATTTATATAAGGTTGCACATTCTTTTCTCAAAATGCAGCTACTGCTGTTAAAGTAACATGAAACTTTCCTCTTCAGTATGTAGAATAATACAGATGTTGCATGAGATAATATGTTTTGTTATGGTCATATGGCTTCTAATGTTATCAGCTGAGCTACAAAGAGAAAGTGGATAACGCTTCAAACACCATTTTAATTTAAGATATTCGGAAAAAATTGAGTTAGGCTGGAGGTCAAGCTGTCTTTTTCATGAACTATTTGTATCGGAAATATTTTTGGCCAAGAATTTTCAGTTTTTAAGGAAACTTTTTCATCCTTTAACCCACTGAAGTTAGGAGGGATTTACTAACTACTGGAGTAGCAAACACTTGAAAGAGCCTTGAATAAAGAGGCTTATTTGTCCGTTATATGATGTGTCTACTTGTGATAGTAAGGGACTGGTTTCAGCAATCTCAGAGGTCCTTTCTAATCTACTTTTCCAGGCTTAAACCCAGTTCCTAAACCCAAAACATGAGGGAAAAACTCCCTCCTACACTTGCAAAGACATGCACCCAGGAGGGAAAGCTACAAGTGGAAGCTGGGGACAGAGGAACAGTATGTGGAAGTGTGATTTGTAGAGTGATGCTAATGAGTCCCAACTGGACTAATTACCCAGAGGATTCGCACCAGGGCTTGTGTGAAGTGATGGAGTTCAGAGCCAGCTGATGGCTCCTTCCTCTGGCTTTGGGAAAAAGACCTGATGTGTCATGCCAGAATACATTTTCTAATGTTCAGAAGTGAGAGTTGGTTCTTGAGTATTAGTAGAAATAAGACATCAAGGACACAATGCTATGACAAACATAATTTATTAGGAAACTTGAATGTAGCAGGTGAAATTCTGATAAACTATATAAATGTATTTGTTTTACAATCAATAAGTATTAAAACTATACTCCCATAGAATTTGGGCAGAAATCCATTGTGACCCGATAGTCATGAAATGTTGAAAAATTCAGCACATAAAAACATGCAGCGTACATATGGTAAAACATTGCAATTAACAATTAAACCAGCTGATGCTCTTCATCTGTCTGACAATCCGTTTGGCACGAGGATCAAACTGGAACTGAGTTGTACCATGGAAGAAGTAGACATACCCTAGAAATAAAATTTAATCCAATTGTATTTCATAGGTGACTTCAGTATTTTTGAAAAAAAAAATACCCCAACATAAACAGCCCATGTATACTTGCTATTTTTCATTTTAATCTCTAGTAAGGTTAATAACAGGTTTTTGAAAACAAGTGCCTCTATCTACAGAAGCCCAAATATTCAAGTAAACCCAGATTAAAGGTATGGTTTACTTACCATCTTTCTGGAAAGCAGCATCGACTCTGCCAATTTTTCCAAAGTCAGAGCTTATTTTCCTTGGATAACCATGATCCATGGACTTCTTGTTTTCATCATACCTTAACACAAGAAACATCATTACAATTTGTGGGAAAGCAGCAATATTTTGAAAGTCCAAAGCAAATTCATACACATATGCTACTCTACTCTTCCTGAAAAGTCTTATAGATTAGCTAATGTAGCTTTTTGATTCTTTCAGTTATGTATTAGGGTTCTCGTGTTATGGGTGTTGTGAGATACGACATCCTGCCTTTGGCGAATTTTGTAATAAGTCTCTCAAGGACCTTGGGAATGCAGCCCAGGAACACATTAATGCATTTATGATCTGTCCAGAGCCTTGGCCATCACTTGCAAATAAAATAAGTTTCTATTTTGAGACACTGGAAATCCAGTTCAGTATAAAAGCAAAACATAAAGCTCAGGAATAGAAAGATGGTACCACAGTCCTGAAACATGCTTGTATTAGTGTAAAATCTTGTGTTACTTAAACAAGATTACTCTCTGAAGTTTGTCATGAGCTACACTTAAATTGTAAATACAACCAGCTGTATAGTTGGAGATTATGTACCATTTGTTCATAGAGAAATTCAATAACAGCGCTTTTTGTTAGCAGTTCATTTTGTCTGAAATGCGAGTGAAAAGTGTAAACTATCGTAACGTTGCTCAGAAAAGCTACACTGTTGTGGAGAAAAAGTTAATAATTTACTAGAAAATCACTCATTTATTGGACAGATGATTCATTCAGTAGCAAGTAATTACATTCCTGCTACAGGAATCTAATGAATGGCAAAAAGCCCTCACAAAACTACAGAAAAGTTGATGTTTCCTAGCAATCGCTTAAAATTTTCAGACTTCCGGAGAATCCCATTTAAATTTCTGGAGTATACTTGGATTAAATATCACTGTATTTGAATTTTAAAGTCATACATTAGTCCTCAGGGATAAGTGAACATGGAAGATGAACATTAAGTCTTACCTCCAGTATCTGTCAGCTCTAAAGAAGTATGTTTTTTTTGCGGTTTCATCACTGTAAGCTGCATTAACTCTTTTAACAGTCTTCGGGAACCCCAAATGATAGATTGGTTTAGGATAACCAGGTGCAATGTCATAACCCCTGAGAACCCAGTATTTATCCTCTGAAAAACAGAAGCACATAGCAGTTGGCTTTGCCATTTATAAACAACATTTAATTCTGTTTAAATGGTTAGCAAACAATTTTTCTTAGATATCAGTATTATTCCTTTCAGTTTATTACTTTAGAAAATGGTTCTAAGCCTTACACTGGACATACATCATAAAGACAGTTGAAATATCCTTTGTTTTTATGAGTAAAACATTAGAATCATAAGATAGTATTTTCCCAGATTTTGTTCAAATGAATACAAAGTATTTGGCTGGGTAACAGCTTGGGGAGAGCTGGGAGCTGATGTATTAATCCACTGACATTGTACTGGGATATTGAGTTCATTAAATTCCTGTAGTATGTTATTTGATTATAGACCCACATAATATTTTGAAAACTGTGCTTTAAATTAAACTACTAAGAAGTGCTTTGGTAATCTTAGATGCAATGAACATATTTGTACATGGTAATATATCATATACTGTAATATGTGCATAATGAAGTTATTTGAGACATTTAAAGCGTATGTGAGACATTTAAATAAAAGAACTGATTGTTGTTTCCAGTAAACAAACAATTTTCCTCCCACAATATGCTTTTCCACCAACATTCATTTCTTTAATCAAAAATATCGCAAAATACTAATAAGCATGTCAGTTTTCTAAAGATTCCCAAGTCTGTTTATGTAATTTCTTTTTTTTTTTAATATTTTCCACCAAAAAATGTTTTGACTAGTCTAGTAATATTTTCTTGCTCCTTTTTAAAAATGGACTTCATACTTTTTGAAAAAAGTTGTATTATTACATGTGATAACAATATATTCCATTCTGATAGTTAGAATAGTAGTAGTACTGTACAAATGCCTGTATTTGACAACTAAATTCAGAAAAAAATCCTTCTGCATAAAGTGAAGTGCTGTTACCTGAATAGAACTAGACCTGAAGAAGGGAAGCTATTTTCATGTATTGATTTTCAGAGCATTAACTAAAACAGAGGGGCAAGTTTTCAGGATTATGACCTCCAGAAATCTCTTATAGCACTGTAACTCTATGAGTTTAATTATTTGTAGATTTGCAAGATTCTCTGTTTCATTGATCGTCCTTTAAAAACCACTTTGACTTCTGTAATTGCAGAGTTTGCAAAGAGACAGGGAGGAACTGGTCAGAAAAAATAGAGAATTTCAGAATCAATTACCTTTAAAAAGTAAAACTTCATCTCTCTCAACGTTTTCATAAGCAGCTTGAATTCCTGATGGTAACTTTGGCCAGAACAGTGAGATAAAATTGAGCTCTGTCTCTGTCCTTGCAGGATGTTTGCGCAGCATATATCTGTTTTTTTAGAAAAAAGATGTCTATATTAAAGTATTAAAGTGTATTATATTAAAAAACCTCTTCTCATACATACAAAACAATTATTACAGGTCCTGGAGTATAACAGGAGAGACATGGGTGTAAATATCTCCCTCTACTTAATGTAAAGGAAATCTAGAGTGACGGCATCACCTCATTTACATGCCAAAAATCATGCAAGATTAATATAAGCCCTTCTATGTCTCTGTAGGATGGGCAGGCTAAGAGTAACCACCTAACAAACATCTTCCTACGTACCGGTGCTTTCAGTTCTGCCCTTGCTCTTGTGCTGAGGAGTAGCAGAAAGGTGACAGTGTGGGACCCATGGACACATTGCAAAGGGACATAAAAATGCTCTTGCTTTGCTGTTAGTTGAATTGAGTTCCGAGACAAGTCTGTTGCAGCACTGGCCACAACAGCAGAACAGCTGGTAAACAACCTACAAGTCTTCATCTCCTTCACTGCTCTTGTCAAATGAGGGCTCTTGGGATTAATGATTTGAGAACTCTTGCTTGTGTAAATACATGCTGGGTTTCTAGTGTTTTTCTTTGTACTGCATACCAAAAGGACAGTTTTCCCTTGTGCATTACAGATTTTTTTTTAAAACTACTCAATATTTTAAAGAGATAATATATATGCTTATTGTTGTTACCTGCCCTTGAAGAATATCATTTCTCCTCGTAGTGTGGTAATAGCATCAAATGTCAAATTTGGGTCGCAAGCTCGTGGAGTTATGGGTCCCGTTGGCTGCACAGCAGCATTAGACTGTCCTATAGGAAGAATATTTTATCTTTTAGTACAGAGAAATAAAAAGGCAGTGTTCAGAAGGTCTCTGAGAACACCAAGAATCTTCTTTACATAGAATGAGGGGGCATGTTGTTTTAAAATAAGGGTCTGGCATTTAAAACAGGCTTTTAATGTCAATAAAATCAGTTGTGTTCATCTTTTACAAAATGAGGTTTTTTGCAGAACTGCATTTCCATTGAAGTTAGCTTCCAGGAATTTTCTCTCTTTTGTTATCTCTTGTTCAGCAACAGTCAAACTTCTCATTTTGGTGGGACAAGCATATTTTAAATATATTCTTATTACTGTTTATCAGCCTCCCAAGTAGAAACATTAAATAAGAATATTTTTTCTTACCATAGATGGCTTGAATGCCATCAATGTCATCCTGAGGAAGAAGGAATTCATTGGGGTCTGTGTAGGAGTAAGTTGGATACATCAGAGCTCCAGGATCGTTTGAATGAGACAGACCCAGGGAATGGCCAAGCTCATGGGCAATGACAATGAACAAGTTGTAGCCTGTAGGATAAAAATAATATGAAACAAAGTAAAATCTGTTTTGATATTCAGCATAGCTGACTAAATGGGAAACACTTATGCATCCTCCTGAACTACACTAGAAGAGAATATGTGTGTAATGCTATCAATATTACAACTCAAAATTACTATAACAGAAGAGCTATCAGTACTTAAATTATTTTAGGCTTTAATTATGGTCTCATTGTCCTTTCTGTCATGTCCTTGTGTCCTAAACACAAACCGTGTTTCTCTTGCTGTCACATAAACTGCTCAGATAAGGATCATGCCAACAATGTGTGGAAGTTCAGTGATCCAGCAGAAAAAGGCTTTCAAAACCAATCCTTCAGATGACAGTTTTGGTGATATTCGAATACCCTAGTTAGCACCAAACTTTGAAGTGCTGGGCTAAGAATGATAAAAGATTTGACTTGAGAAATTTGCCACCAGATCTTCCTCTACCAAGCTTTAGGCTTCATCTGAACTGAAAAGTATTTTAAAGTGTTGATTTTGTTGCCATTATAAACCACTATGACTTAAAAATGTATTTTCTGTCAATTGATTACCGCTAATGGCAAATAAGGGAGCAAAACAACTTAAAAGGACAAATTCTTCCACTTGGTTTCACTCTTTGCCTGCAATCAGGCTCATGGACTAAGCATCACATGAGCTAAGATTGTATGAGGTAAAACTGTATAAATGGATCCAGTTAAAAAGTCCTTACCTCTCCCATCTTTGGTCCAGGCTTCCTCCTCATCAAGATGTACATCTCCACCAATACCTTCACCAGGCTGAAAAGCATGAGCCAGCTGCCCATTGGGTCCATCAAAAGGAGAGTTGTCACCATGGTCTAAAACGAAGAATGAAAAAATCAGTTAGAATCCTAAATTATTTCCATAATTGCAGATAGCCATTTGCTATACAAAGATATCAGTGTTACCTCTATAAACAAAAGAGATCACTATATCTGCTTCTTTGTCCTCAACCTTTCGGAATGTCAGTGGTGTCACATTGCTCCAGACACCGAGAGCTTTTCGGATTGCTTCATCTACATCAGCTTGTCTCATCTTTGGGGTGTAATTCAAAATCCTTCAAAGCAAATCAAACATATTATATGTTGTTAAGAATACAGCATATTAGCTGAAGAATAAGAATTTGTACAAAATCAGAAATCTTAGACTTATCTTTCATGAATGAAAAATAATAATGGCTTCATTTTAGATACCACCTTCTACCATCTGTCTTCCTCCAGAAATCAGTTCATCACTCTGGATGTCCATATATGGCATAATGTACTTAATTCAGACCCCCCAAAGTTGGGATGCTAGATTTAGATATTTTTGAATAAGATTAGAAAAGGTTACCTGTATGTCAGATTATTTCTTTTCCATTTGGGATTTCCTGGCGTGAACACATATTGCCCTATGTCAGGTACACTACATCTGGGTTTTTTCATCAACTCCAAAGTGTCAAGATCAGGTTTCCCGGTCACTTGCAGTCCAAAGAATTCCTGCATTTCCTTGAGTTTTGCAGCAAGGAGGTTTGCAGACTTGTTTCTTAAATGAGGCTTATGATCCCTTTGAAGACCATAGAAATCCTGTAGATAACTCTGAACCAGAGTTTAAAAAAAGAACATAGTGGCATATCAGTACATCATATTCAGTCACACCTAAATTTTCTAAGTAATCTTGAACTATTCCCATATCTACATGCTGTGTGTTTACCAGGAGCAAGAACAGCCTATGTTCTCTAGGAACTGGTGTGAACAGTCAAATATAACTCACGCTTTTCATATAGTTTTCTGAATTTCTTGTTTCACTGAGGGAATATAAGAGGAAATGTCTTTAAAATTGAATACTTACTGTTAATAATCACTCTCATAGTCCATTCCAATACATTCCAATACTTCCATATTACATTCCAATAATTACTGATTAATAGCAAAACCTATGAGGAAGCTTATAACTGGTCTCATTCAATGAACCAGAGATTGACAGCAAGACTCCATGCAGCCAGGACTCCCAGCAAAGCAAGTGAGCACTCCTAAAGAGGCAGCACTTGGCAGATCATGTCATTTATTTTTAGCTATGAAATATGATATTAGGAACTCAAGTCTTCCTACTAAATGTCAACGATTTTGTGTCCAATAAACAATGTTGTGTCTATATGTTGTATTTCTCATAGATGTCCATTCTTTTTCAAAGTATTCCATAAAAGATCCATTCACCAAAATGTTGAAACCTATGCTTGCTTCAGGCAAGGTTCTTCCCTTATGTTACTGAGGCCAGTCATATCACAAGTTTCAAAACACATTCTAAAATGTAAGTTGTTGCTGAGTTTTACTATTTCTGCACAGCCACAAAGCCTTGCTGCTATAACTCACACTTCAGTAGTTTTGTTATTACTTTACTGACAATGTCAAAAGTGAAGTTAAGCAATATTCAGACAACTTTTTGGTAAGTAAATTCCACATAATTTTCACACATTTTCTAGACTGATAGGAGAAGCTTTCTCTTGAAACCTCTGCAGAATGGTACATATTTAGTTTCAAGACATACTCTGTGAAAAGAATTGCAATTATAGTTAACTCTCAGATTATCTTATGTTTCACTTAGAATGCACTGAAGGATATTTACCTCTACAATCTGTAGGGTTTTTCTTTCATCTTCTGCTTCTGGAGCCACAGGAAAAGCAGAGGAGATGGTCACATATAGCAGCAGGAGAAGCAAAAAGTTTTCCATCCTTGTCTAAGGTTGTCTGCCTCAGTTTCACTCTTGAGGTATTGAACACACTTCTCAGCTCTGTTTATATAGCTAATTTGTAAATCAGTGACAGTCTGACTCATGCTGTATAATATCCTCTGATTAGTAAAAATGATGCATAACACTTTCGTCATCAGGTGGTGACGCAATGTGTTTAACTTACTGTCCTTATTTTGCCTGAGCCCTCTGTTTTTGTCAATTTCATAGTGTTTAATGGGTAAAGAAATGCTTTTCAGGTAAAATGTGGAGCTACATTTCATATGGGTTTTTTTGAATCATAAATTTAGACTATTTATGGGACAAGGTCTTAACAAACTGGAGTAATAATAGGAGATACCATATAAAAGTAACATGATATAACATGATATAACATTGTATTATAATGAATAACATTGTTATATATATGATACATATGTTTTAATATTTAACAAAATATAGTATATTATGTTATAATATGTAATAATAAAATATAAAAGACAGTACAAAGAGCCAATCTTATCTAAGAATAATCAACACCATGACTTCAGGGCTTTCATAAACTAACTAAAAGATCTATCTAAAACAAACTTGTGATGGTAGCAAAACTGAGTGCTAAAATGATTCAACATTTTTTACTGATATTAACAAAAATCAGTCATGTTACTGGAATGCATAAACTGGGTTCCCATATGTATGGTAAGTAAAAGAATGTTTATGCCAGCACAGATAAAGTCTTAGCTGCAATAGCATGTTTGGACTCAGGCAGAGTGCTGAGCTCTGGTTGGAAAGATTCCATGGAGCCCAACAGGAATTTTTGTGAGTCTGGAAAAGGAAGATTGATGTAACCATTTTGTGACTCTGTTTTTACTATTTCATTGAGGGAAGACTGAGGGGAGTAATGATAAATGCTGTTAAATATAGGAAAGATTTTCCTAAAAGGGAAACAGTGACTGTTCTCCACAACTCTAGAATGGTTTCAAACAACAGTGAGTGAGTTTAGACATGAGGTTTGGGATTCAGCTGCCAGAGCAAAGGTGCTATTTGAGATGCTCCAGGGAATCCCACTTGGCCTCCAGATGTAGGTCTCCATAGCTTCTGTGTCATGGCAGCCAGCCCCAGGCGGGTGTCTCATAGAATCATAGAATAATTTTGTTTGGAAAAGGTCTTTAAGATCATTGAGTCCAACCGTTAACCTGACAATGCCAAGTCCACCTCTAAACCATGTTCTTAAGAACCTCATCTATGCGTCTTTTAAATACCTCCAGGGATGGTGACTCTACCACTTCCCTGGGCAGCCTGTTCCAATGCCTGACAACCCTTTCCACGAATAAATTTTTGCTAATAACCAGTCTAAACATCCCTTGGTGCAACTTGAGGCCATTTCCTAAGTGTTTTGTCATGTAGATATCCACAAGTTATCTCGGTGTCTAAGCTCCCATTTCAGACAACGGATTCTAGAGACTGATTCAACAGACCATATGACATGGACTTTACGATAATCACAGAATCACAGAATGTTAGGGATTGGAAGGGACCTCAAAAGATCATCTAGTCCAATCCCCCTGCCAGAGCAGGAACACCCAGATGAGGTTACACAGGAAGGTGTCCAGGTGGGTTTTGAATGTCTCCAGAGAAGGAGACTCCACAACCTCCCTGGGCAGCCTGTTCCAGTGCTCCATCACCCTCACTGAGAAGAAGTTTCTTCTCATATTTAAGTGGAACCTCTTGTGTTCCAGCTTATACCTATTTCCCCTGGTCCTATCATTGGTTGTCACCGAGAAGAGCCTGGCTCCATCCTTGTGACACTCACCCTTTACATATTTATAAACATGAATGAAGTCACCCCTCAGTCTCCTCCAAGCTAAAGAGATGCAGCTCCCTCAGCCTTTCCTCATAAGGGAGATGCTCCACTCCCTTCATCATCTTCGTTGCTCTGCGCTGGACTCTCTCAAGATCAATTGCTCTCTATACTTCATTTATTATATTTGCTAGGTCTCAATCAACAATAACAGAAGTTTAAACACCTAGGACACATATGCGAACCTAGAGTGTAGACCCCTAAACTGAGGAATATATTTCTAACAGCAAGGACAGCCGAGCACCAGAGTAGACAGCCTGAAGTGGCTGCAAGTGTGCCAACTCTGGAAGCTGTCAGGTACAGGCTGGACTTCTTTCAGAATGGTTTTGGTGTTTCTGTCCTTGTTGGAGGTACAGAGCCACTTTGGAAACCTGAAAAGGGAAACAGTAAATGTTAGTATGAGTGGGAGAAATGTAAATATGTATCATTACCATTTTTTTCTGATATATGAGCAAGTTTTGCTCTGAAGGACCTCAATATGGGATGAAAATTTCAACTGTGCTGGGAAGTACTTCACTTAGTTTCCCAAATGTCAGGGAAAAATAACGTAGTTAGTATATGATTCTACACTCACTGTAATGTAGCATCCCCTAATTATATCTCAGTTCAACAGAGCAGACATAATTCCTGGGAAAAGCAAATTACTTTATACTTTCCAATGCAAGTCCCATTGCTTATCTGAAGTGATTGACTAAAGCTAATACAAGACATTGCAAAAGCAGAAGCAACAGTACAGTAACGGTATTTGAAACAACTAGGACAATAATTCTCCAAAGGATACAGCTTTTGTAGATGTAAAGAGATTCAACCTCATGGTTCTTAGTCCAAGGAAAATTCATTGTTGATTATTCTTAATCCATCTTGATTTCCAGACATGAACAAGAAGAACTGTGTGTGTTAGATACAAAATCTTTGCTACAACTCATATGATCCTGGGATTTGTGAAAAGCTGCTTAACTTCTCTCTGTTTCTAAACTAATGTTATTTCCCTGTAAATATTTCTATAGACTGTTTTATATAGCTCCTAATCCAATACCTCTGTTTCTTTCTTGGTTTTGTGGTTTTTCTGGTTTTTTTTTCCTTAGCTGACTCCTTATTTCTTCTATCCTTTTTTTCTTTTATTCTCCGAAGGCATCATAGGCATGTTTAAACACATACAGCCAAAGAAGAGATGCAGATTAATCAGATGCATCTGGAGCCTGAGATGGGAACATTAGGAAATCGTGTATTGTGGCTCTCACAGGGAGGTTCTGCTGCTTTGCACATTTCTGCGAAGGGTCTATGGCCAAATTTTAATGTGACCAAGAGGATATTGAGTCAGGCAGAGGGTGAGAGGTGACAGCTGGTTGTTTTCCAGGAAACTTTAAATAAATTACTTTCCAAAGCAGCTAGTGGCAAGACTAGAGAGTCCTGGACTCCAGTATTAGCTGTGGGAGCTGTTTATGTATTTGAAGAGTCATTGAGTGAAAAACTTAAACAGCACCAGGAAGAGGAAGCAGAAGCAGTGGCTTACCTCTGTCTTAGGAATTTCCATGGTTTTGGGCTACAAAGTCATGTCTCATTTCAACGTCTGCACTTGCTTCCTACTGCGTGCCCTTCAGCACATCTCCCTTGAATGAAGGAAGAAGAGGTCTCAGTCATCTGCTCTTCCCATAGTGTGGCAGCTTGCACACTGACACTCCTTTCCACGAACTTGTCTTCAGACAAAAATCTCAAAACCCAACAGAAAGAGACACAAATATGCCAAAATGAAACGTATATCCCTCAAAATACATGAAAACTTTCGCAGAGTGCCAACTGGTGTCTATACAGTCCCTCATTTTGGTTGTGGGACTGTTGCTTTGCACCTGCACCTGACCAGCACAGTCTGTCACAGCCTCTCACCAAACCCCTTTTCTAGCTATTTTCATGGGCCAGGGCTTCTGTCCTGTGTGCAGAAGTGTGTGTTGGTGTCTCAGTGACAGCCCTTGGGGTTGGACCAGGGGCTGGAGACCCATGTGTCTGTGGTGCTGTGACTGGAGAGACCAGGGTGTATGTGTGTCAGTTTGGTACATATGTATGTCTGCAAGCACTAATGAAGATCCAGCTGGATTAGCCAATGAGTAGGATGATAGGTTGAGAGCAAAGTGTCCATAAGCCAGGGAGGGATACTGGAGAGACCAGGGTTCTGTGGATTGGCTACTGGAGGGATTGAGGGCCCAAGCCAGCATCTGGTGACACTGTGGGATCTGGGGTCATCAGAGACACGTTGGCCCTGGCTCCATTTAACCAATGGAGAGAGATCAACTTTGCCCTTACCTAACCCCTGATTGTTCTTCAGAGACAGCTGTTGCCTGGACCACATGCATCAATACCTCACTTTGGTCACCTCAAATGACACTGCCAGGTCTTGGGCCCATCTACTAAGTCACTGCTAAGGCCAAACTGGGTGCTTAAGGAAGAGGGGATTGACACTGTGGTTAAGAAAGGGCCAGTGTTTTCAAGGGTTTTTCCATCATACACCCAGGCAATACGGGTTTGTGTCTCCCTCTATCAGCAATAATCCTGCTTTATTTGCACACTTTTTCCTCAGCAAAACTACATCCTTGTTGTTTGTGCTGAGGTAAGAGACTTCAAAGTGTCCCTTTTCTAGGTACTGTATTCACCATTCTTCATTCATTAGGTCTGCAGAGGAGTATATGCAGTGCCAGGTGTCTATCCAGAATGTTTCCTCTTTCCAGAATTGACTGAAACGGACATTCAGACAGAAGCATAAGAGGAGAGGTATTTCTCCAGAAGAGTTTCCCAGCCTTGAACAACTTTCTGTCTCAGTGATTTCCATTTACTTTGCACCTCATTTACCTAGGGCTTGCATTTGACTCTTCAGGCTATTTCCCTTTTCTCCTAGTTATGTCTGCTAATATTTTAAAATATTCTAATGTCTTTCATCCTTCTTTCCCTATGGAGAATCTTCCACCCACACCTCTGACTAAACAATGAAAAAATAAATTCATAGTGTGAATCATAGTGGGGCTTCCCTAAATCAAAGTCTCTCACTGCAGAATTACTGTAGAAAAGGGAACTTTGATTAGTAGTTCTGTAATTTTAATATTACAAAGATTAAAAGTGGTACTTCATAATTCTAAGAATTGCTTACTGTTTTAATTTGTCACAATGATGTTTGTAATTGCTTTATCAATAGCAGGTGGCACTACAAAGTACAGTCGTCATTCTTGCAGGAAATACTTTTATGTCCATTCTGTGCTGTCATGCATATCCTAATCTCTTCATGTGTTTCAAATCTATTTTTAAGCAACAAAATAAAAATCTTTCTGCAAATCCAACAAGTTGTCTTGAAACAAGCTATTTCCTTGGAGGATGTCACTTTTCACGCAAGGACTGGAGTGTCAAAGATATAAATTATGTCACTGTGCAGCAATATTCATCTAACTGCCAGATATTTGCATGAAGTTAAAGAATTCATTAGGAATTTTCTCTTAATGAGCCAAGTACATTTTAATTCCAAGGTGAAAAAGCCAAAGGTACCTCTCCAAGCCAGATGTCTTTAAGTTTGCACAAGCTTGTGGCTTAACGTCACCCAATATTAAACATTTCCTTTAGAGAAATGCTGTTGATTCTGCTCAAAGAGAATGATCAGTCACTCTGTTTACAAACCTGAGTGCTGTGCTGGGCAGTGTTAGGAGCACAATACAGTTCAAACCACATTGAAGTCCAAAGGCCATTGTAGTAGGGCTCAGGATGTCAGGTGCTGAATCAGTCCTAATTATTCTATTGTAGAAGAGCAATTCAACGTGACAAATCACAGACTGGGGCAGTGCCCAAGTTACACCTCGGTGACTTGCACAGTCTCAGACATGGCATCATCAATTAAGAGAAGGGAAGGAGTACCACTTTCCACGGCAAGCACCTGTTTCCTGAATACAGGAAAATCAAATCACATTCTTCATCCCTGTATCTGAGCTGTTGCCTGGGCTAGGAACCTGCTCTGCTGTGTCCCAGGCAGGACTTCACTGATGGCAGACAGGCCCTGGGATGCCTTGCAGAGCCAGCCTTACCAACTTGAAGTCCTTTGCCTCTAAATCTGGATGGTGTCACACAAGTTGTGCAGACGTAAAACTTGCCCTGAAAGAGGCAGCAAGAAAAGATCAACATCTCTGCACCAATATGCAAAATAAATTTGCATATGCCCTGGGGCTCTGGACCATTTGGGACACACTAGAATTGCTATAGGCTCATAGACCCCCAGTTGGACACATGGCACCAATGCTGAAACATCCTGTGAGACAGCTACTGCTTGTGAACCTGCAAGGACAGTTGTCTGGTTGGCAAGGAGCAAACACGAATGGGCTGGCTGGAGATCAGCCAGATGGCAGTTCAGAGGCTTCCAAGGAATCCTCTGGAAACAAAGTCTGCACCTTGGTAGCTTTTAAACTATTTTCTCTGGAATACTGATGGCAGCTGAAAGATGCATCTTCGCAGTTCTGAGTTGCCTTCAGCACTTCTGAACCCACAAATCTGCTGCTTCTGTCACCAAGAGAGAGTCTTTTTTCCACCACATTTCCTGAAATCCAAGACAACTTTTTACTAGGAACAACTTCCTGCAAACAGTAGGCAGATGGATTAATTTTAATTTTGTTCTTTTCTGCCAGGATGTGCGTTACCTTTGTCTGTTTTACTGAGGTAGTAAACTCTCGGGGGTCTTTTAGTTCTGGGTGCCCAAATCATTACACAATAGCTTTTTGGTTCACTACCACAGCCCTACCTATTGTCATAATATGTATGTAATTATGCCAGGAACGATATCAAAGGGTGTTTGTCCCTTCCAGGCAGGGTGAGTGTATGAAACCAAGAAAACCAACAAACGGGAAGAAAAAGAACATGCAGACTAAATTGTTTTTTTTCCTGGGATAGTGTTGAACATTCCCTGTTGGACCTCCTGGATTGTGTCTGATGGATGCATTACAGAGTCCTTGGCAAACAAAAGGCAGGCAGATGCATTCAGATGTAGGAAAAATGCCCTCCAAGGTAAGATGTAGAAAACCACAACAATTGAGACCACTATAAGTAAAGCATTGAAGAAAAAGTAATTTTTGTGATCTGAATTCTAGAGGAGAAGGAGTCGCATGATAAGTCTGTTTCTTGTGAAGAGGCTTTTGTCTTCACCCAATTTTCCACGCAAACAGGCTATAAATTTGCTATAGCATGGAAAAATCTGGTACATTTAGAAGACTGAGAAAACCATAACTGAAATGCTTGAACTGAATGTATCACAGACAATTAACATAACAGCTCAGAGTACAGGTCTCAAACTGTATCTCAGAAGAGCACAGGATATCAAACACAGGTAATCCTGCTTTCACTCAAATGATGAGGCTGACTTGTCAGTAGTACTGCAGATTTTCAAAATAAGAAAAAAAGATACCAACATCCAACACTAAACCAGCCAAATTATATTAAGACAGATAGTACTAGTGTCAGTTAAGCTCTATGTCTGCTACAGAACCAAGACTTCATATTCAACAATTAATTTGATCATCTGTGTGCACAGTTAGTGAAATAAGGAAGGAAAGAGTCTAAACTAATCAGAAATCATCAAAATCAAGGCAGAACTAGTCAGATAAATATTTTGGAGCCCAAAACCTACAAAACAATCATGAAAGGTCTAGGACAAGCCAACTTTACTGTGAGAACTATCTCATCTGAGAAAAAAAAAGTTGGAAAGATCAGAGCTGAAAGAGATTATCCCATTTAAAAATAACATGATCTAGTGCAGTTAACCACAATGGCAGTGCTCTGGAGGGCACAGATAATGTAGGGGAGGATCAGCAGAAGAGGCAACTGAAGAAAACAACCTGGACTCTGAGGCAGTTAGAAACTTCCTTAAGGAACTAAAAATCTAGAAATTGTGAGCCAACCTATTCATGCACCTTTTTGGCTTTTATTGTTACAGCTGAGACCATGGACCTATTAAGTCTTGCAGTTGTGAGACCACTCAAAAATCTACACTAGAAATGTGAAGGAAAACCAGAATTAGAAAACAAGTATATCATGAGGTGAATAACAAGGAACAAATAAGCAGCACTGAAATATTTCCTCCAAAATTCAATAGAAATATTCAAGTTAGAAGATGTGAATCTGCTTCCATGACCTTGGCAATATCAGACACCCGTCAGACCTACTCATTTCCTTTTCCTGAAGCACTGTAATTAATCATTTTGACTGTAGTTCTACCTGGTCAGCAAAGTCTTGTTTGCCACCTCCACAGCAAGGTGTGGCGCCAGTATTTGTCTTGCAAGACTAAGGGTGCCATAATATGTTTTGGACTTTGATAGAGTTCAGATAAAATTTGCTTAGATTCTAGATGCACACTGGAGTGCCCCATTAGAGTAGCTCTGCTACTAGGGGTTTTAAAAATGCATCAGAAAAAAGTGTGTTGAAATATCTTATTGCATCCATACGATACAATTGTATGTATAAATACAATGCAGTTGCCTTGTCTTGACAGGACCAGAGGCAATGGACACATATTGAAACACAGGAGGTTCCCTCTGAACATCAGGAAACACTTTTTACTACAAGGGTGACCAAGCATTGACACAGGTTGCCCAGTGAGGTGGTTGAGTCTTCCTCTTTGAATATATACCAAAGCAGTATCTCCAAAGGCCACCTGGAGTCTGGGCAAACTGCTCTAGGTGGCTCTCCTTAAGCAGGGGAGGTGTACCAGATGAGCTCCAGAGGTCCAACCAACCTCAATCATTCTGTGATTCACGGAGAAGAGGAATCAAATAGAAGATTTATCTTTTCTCTGATTTTTTTCTTTTTTTAGGTAAGTTGTCTAATGAGAGTGAGACAGTGGCTACCAGTGATATTTTTTATGTGCATAAGAGAAAAGATACCTTCTCGAAGACCTTAGATCTTGCTAGGTGTCCATCTGCATGCTTATGGACCCTGTGGAGCATTACAAATTAATGTCTGATTCCAGCAGCAAGGATGTTTTGTCAGCAGTGCTGAACTGGCAGCTGCCGCATGTCTGTCCCCTAGGTCCACAGGACCACGAGATCACAGAATCACAGAACGTTAGGGATTGGAAGGGACCTCAAAAGATCATCTAGTCCAATCCCCCTGTCAGAGCAGGAACACCCAGATGAGGTTACATAGGAAGGCGTCCAGGTGGGCTTTGAATGTCTCCAGAGAAGGAGGCTCCACAACCTCCCTGGGCAGCCTGTTCCAGTGCTCTGGCACCCTCACCATGAAGAAGTTTCTTCTCAAATTGAAATGGAACCTCCTGTGTTCCAGTTTATACCCATTGCCCATTGTCCTGTCATTGGTTGTCACTGAGAAGAGCCTGGCTCCATCCTTGTGACACTCACCCTTTACATATTTATAAACATGAATGAGGTCACCCCCCAGTCTCCTCTTCTCCAAGCTAAAGAGCCCCAGCTCCCTCAGCCTTTCCTCATAAGGGAGATGCTCCAGTCCCTTCATCATCTTTGTGGCCCTGCGCTGGACTCTCTCCAGCAGTTCCCTGTCCTTCTTGAACTGAGGGGCCCAGAACTGGACACAATATTCCAGATGAGGTCTCACCAGGGCAGAGTAGAGGGGAAGGAGAACCTCTCTTGACCTGCTAACCACCCCCCTTCTAATACAGCCCAGGATGCCATTGGCCTTCCTGGCCACAAGGGCACAGTGCTGGCTCATGGTCATCCTGCTGCCCACCAAGACCCCCAGGTCCCTTTCCCCTACACTGCTCTCTAACAGGTTGTTCCCCAACTTATGCTGGAACCTGGGTTTTTTCCTGCCCAGATCCAAGTCTCCGCACTTGCCCCTGTTATATTTCATTAAATTTTTCCCCGCCCAGCTCTCCAGCCTGTCCAGGCCTTGCTGGATGGTAGCACAGCCTTCTGGCATGTCGGCCACCCCTCCCAGCTTGGTGTCATCAGCAAACTTGCTGATAGTGCACTCTATTCCCTCATCCAAGTCATCAATGAATATATTGAATAGTACTGGTCCCAGTGCTGACCCTTGAGGGACTCCAACTAGATAGAGGCCTCCAACTAGATCATCAAAGAGATCATCACAGACAGAAAACACGGAGCACTCGGACAAATGCAAAAGGAACTGGAGGCCACATACGTTCCTCCTCTCTGGCTGATGAGTACATTTGTCCGCTGGTGAAACATTGACATGGAAATACAAACAGTAGATGCCCCCACACATCCTGTATCCCTAGTTACATACGAGTCCCTGCAGCTTGCAGCCATGCTCCAGCTGCTGGTACTCAGATCTCTCAACCTACTGACCCAGCGGTCCATCTTGTATTTCACTCAAATACATGTTGAAAGAGCTCACCCACACATAAGACAGGATTTACTGAGAAGACAGAGCCAAATATGCAGGGCATGGCCTAAGTAGCACACTGACCTGCAGCTTGTTGTCACGCAACCAGCCCCCTTCATCCTCTTATCCGTTTATTTTCTTAAAACTGTTCCTTCCTTTGATCCTTCCATTCCCCTGCCTTTGGTTTTCCCCTAATCATCCCATAATAAATTTTGTACATTCCCATAGTCCCCTTCAAATATGTTATAGTAAGTTTTATAAAATCCTCAAATGCTCTTCCCCTGGATACTGATTCCTGTGCCCCTGGCAGTGACCCCTCAGCCTGTGAGGTGGTGCAGACCCTCTCCCATTGACACGTGGTGATGGGTGTTCCCCCAGACCATGGGGGCTTCCCTGGGAGCATGGAGAGAAGCGGAAGCAGGTCAGGGATGACTGGGGCTCTCCTGCATGCCAGTGTGTGCCTCTGCTCCTGTGTTTGTGGAGATGAGCCTTTAATCACACCTATCTCAATAAATATCTTAGGGTAGTGTTCACCACACTTAAGCTTAGCCTTCTATAATCAGGTGTTTAACAGGAACTGCTCCAACATGCTGCCGCTCCAGCCAGTAATGAAAAGGAATATTCCCATCGCCAGGCACCCACCTCAGGCTGGGAGGGATTGCTCTCTGGAGCTCCTGTCTGTCCGTAATTAGGAGTGACAGTTTTGATTCGCCTGCTTGCTTAACTTTGAAATATCTGAAACTTGTTGAAAGCAATCCCAATTGTTCTAGGAACGGAAATCATAGAGTCATGTTTGGGTTGGAAGGAAACCTTCAAAGGCCATCTAGTCCAATCCCCCTGCCATGAGCAGGGACATCTTCAACTAGATCAGGTTGCTCAGAGCCCCGTCCAGCCTGGCCTTGAATGGCTCCAGGGATGGGGCATCTACTATCTCTCTAGGCAACCTGGGCCAGTGTTTTACCACACTCACTATAAAAAATTTCTTCCCAATGTCTAGTCTGAAATGCTCTTCCTTATGGACTCCTGGCTGGTAGGGCTCTGTGTAGGGTGATGTACAGCACAAAGAGTGAAGACAGTGGAAAAAAAATATAAAAGACACAATTTTGTATCAAAAGTAAATACTGCATTGTTCTTTGGTAAACTAGCAGTCCTGATGTTAATTATATACATATATACACATCAGTATGTTAAATACTATTCTGTTATGTACAGAAACACAGATTGTGCAGGGACTGAGGTCTGCTGAGTAATGTTGAAGTACCTATACATTCCACATATTTATAAAAGAAAAACTTTTTCTAGTGCAATAACACTACATTTTTTCCCACACCATTACAGATTTCATTTTCTTAACATGGAAACCAGAAGTTTGTCTTTAGGAGACGTGTAACTCTCTTCTTATCAGGATCAAACTCAAATTGCTTTCTTCCACAGAAGAAATACAAGAAGTCTAGGAAAAAAAAAAAGAAAAAGAGATGAATTATTTTATTGCAGGAGTAAAGATTAGTATGCTTTAACAACTTCTGGAAAGAGCTCAGAAAAACTCTGGGTACACTTACACTGCCAACAACATCTTCTCCCAGGTGTAACCTCTGCAAAATGGTGCACAGCATCATGGGGACACCTCCCATAGCAAACCAGCTATGCACACACTTCATAATATACTTAATGAATCCCCTGAGGTGACCTTACAAAATTTTTTTCCTGTGTGTTTCTGCAGTTTAAAGTATTTGCTGTGATGCAATGGCTATGTTGAAGCCATAGAATTACAGAATGTCCTGAGTTGGAAGGGACCCACAAGGGTCATCGAGTCCAGGTCCTCCCTGCATAGGACAGCATGACACATGAACTGTCCTCCATCCAGGACTGTGTATTTCTCGCTGCCTGTGAGTAGGTGCTGCACAGCCTGGAGTGTGCACAGAGCATGGAAAGGTGTGAGCAGGTATGAGTTCGTTGGGGTGCCACCAGGTACCGTGCAGGAAAGCAGAGATCCAGCCTGGGGCAGCCATGTCCACACTGACCTCCGGGAGTGACGGCTGCAGTTAAGGATCCCCAGCTCCACATATAAGACTCATTTTGGAGGAAGCTGCTAGATTTGCTGAGGAGCAATTAACATGCATGGGTTTGGTGATTAGGAGATGAGGGGCCAGGAGATATCTGGGAAGCTGTGCCATTTGTCACCATGGACAGACTCTTACATCTATTCCAGCATCTCTCTCTCTAAGTAACATTCTCACTCATGCAGGAGAAGCTAGTGCCAGTTATTATTCTCAAAGAAGTGCCTTTTTATGTCAGAGGGCCAGGCTGTGATAGCTCACAGCAAGTAGACATGTTGTTGAGGCATCACTGTCTTGAGTGGTGCTATTCATGGTGTGAGGTACATGTCAATATGAATACAGATATATCAGCCTGGGCCTTAAAGATGGCCTTTCCAGCTGTGATGTTCAGCCTGTCATCTAAGGTATGTCACCACTATTTTTCAAGGGTATAAAGTGAAGCATGGGAGCATTGCATTACTATTTCAGGGTCTTGGTCATCCTGAGGGCTACGGGCAGCATTCAGAAATGCCTCTCTCTGTCCAGGCACTCTCAGCCCTATGACCCTGAGCTTTTCATAAAGATTTTGTTAAGAATAATTACTCACTTTCATGTTGAAAAACAGCATCGATCTTCCCCTTAATTCCAGGGAAAGCATTTCTTATCAGTATGGGCTTCCTATCCATAGACAGACTTCTTTTATCGTAACTGAGAAAAAGGATAAACAACCTGGTATCAACAAAAACTGCAAACAACTCGTTATTAATTCACCTCACCTCATTACCTTCTACCTACCAACAGGCAACTGAGTTCTTTGAAGACTTTCCGTATAATTTAGATAGAGTTGAGACAAATACGATGTGTCATAAATAATTATTACTCTATTAGCTGCACTGGAAGAATTTCTTGTCTAAGCATACTTAATATTTGAACCATCATCATCAATCTGGTAAATATTTTTTCTAAGAGACTGTACCTAAAGGAGAAGTAGATAATCTTATCTCAAACAACAGTTAGATTTGTAAGATTAGAAAAAGATTCCATTCATGTCCCCTTTCTGTAAGAAGTGTTTATCAGGAAAAAATCTGATTTTTTCTTAAGTTATAAGTTATTTTAAGTCATTTTACTTAAGTTACTTATAGCAGGCTATTACAATTTGAGTGAAGTGCAGCTTATCTATCAGTGCTGGAAAAAGAAGGCTTCTGAAAGTATTTTCCTTCTGATACCTTTGCTCGGTAAGAAATTTAATGATCAGACAAACTGCTCAGCCGAAGTCCTTCAGGCCATGAGAGTTTGAACTAAAATGTGGAAGTCTGATCTTCTGCTTGACCTACAAATGTATGGCTGGATATTTACACCAGGATGATCTCTGTAGGTACAATGACTTGACCATTGTGGTGGCAGGAAAGAGAAAAGTTGTGTCGTTCATCTGCAAAAGTTCAGGTCATCTACTGCTTCTGTTATAGGAGCACCTCCTTCGGTTCATAGAATTATATGCTCTGTAACACAATTGGATTGAAAAGGGGAAATAATAACCATGCACAGCAGATACTTATTTGAAGCACATGGCATCTACCAGTAACTTTATGAAACTACCTGCTGGTAACTGGAAAAAGGATGATGTACTCCTTATCCAGCAGAAATGTTTTGGTATAAATAATGAGGTTCTGACTGATTTCCTGAGCTGACTTGTGGAGCTGCAGGATGGCTTTTTTTTTCAAGGCAGCTAAATGAAAATGAATAAATAGATAGATAAATAGACAAAAGAACTGTTAAATAATTGAATCAATTAAAAGACAAGCTAAAAACACTCTTTGATCTTCCTTTCAAACATTTTTCCATAGCTAGTTGTGACACTAGAAGAGGTGATCAGAAGTGTGTGACTAACACACCCTAAATCATGACAGGATGTTGATCATGTGATTGTGTTTGCTTCTATTTATGAAAGCAGCACAAGAAATATTACCTCCAAAATTTGTCCCCTATGAAGTAGTATGTTTTCCCCTCATTTGCATTATAAAAAGCAGCATCAATTTTGGTAACATCCTTTGAAAAACCCAGGGTGTAGATTTTTTGGGGGTATCCAGGAAGTATGGTATCTCCTCTCACAACCCAGAATTCATTCCCTATCAAGAAAAATTCGTGCAAACATCAGAATCTCTTCTGGGAATATCACAATCCTTTTCATTAAAGCTAATATTTTAGTGGAAAAATGCAGAGACAAAATAATGGTTACTTGAAAACATTCTACATACTAGTTCTAGACTCAAAAAGATGCAAAAATATTTCTTCTCACCACATTCTATGAAAACTGAAATTTCAGTCTTCCTTCATACTTTTGTTAGTTTTCCACAAGCTAGGAAGAAGCACGTGTTATCATTTTTAAGTTCAATAGATAAATTTCCAGAAAAAAAAAAGGAAAATAATGACATTTATTTTGTCAGCGAAACTTTGCTATATTGACATTAAATATAAGATACATGTTCTTTATCTTGGATAATATTTTCATTATCTCTGTGATTGAAATACATCGATTTATTGGACTAAATTGAAGCTTGCAGAATCCTACAGGAAGAGCTTAAGTGTTTTTTAAGCCAGAAACAAACTCTCAAGCTACTTGGAAAGACAACACAGGGAAATAAAAACACAACAGTTTACCTTTAAAAATGACAATTTTATCTTTTTCAGGAATTTCATATGCAGCATCGACACCAGGTGGCAGCCGTGGCCAGAATGAAGATATAAAATTTACATCAGATGTTCTGACTGCAGGATGCTTGCGCCAAAAATGCCTTACAGAAATACAGAACAGGTCTTAAATAAAATCAGACATTCACACACACTAATGCATGAAACCACATCATGGTAACCAGGGCAAGATTTATCTGACTGAACCCAGCTGTGTACCCTGAGTTAGTCACCCTAAGCTTCCTGTAATGTCAGTGGAAAGAAAATTATTCCTGTGGTGGGATTCTTCTCATCTTGATGCAGACATCTAAATTAGGTCAGACGAGTTGTTTTGTCAAAACAGTTATTGTTTTTGCTTACACAGAAGGGGAGCCTAGAAAGACTTGTCTCACGTGGCTGGTATGGGGTAAGATTTGGGGAATGAAACCCCACCCTAAGGTTACCAACACCAGCTTAGAGAAATGGTCGGTGTGCATGAGATCTTCTGAAAAATAACTGGTTTTGTGGACTCCAAACTCTGAGGTCAAAACTCACTTTAAAGTTGATTTTGGGAGGGTCTGAAGCAGTTGAAGCACAGCCCTACCACATGAAAAGGAGGGGAATAAGCTCTTCTACCCTTTCTCAAGTCTTTGGGCTGTCATGCCACAGAGAGGAAAAATTTGTCTGTTTAGCACTGAATCAATTATCCTTTCCTTTTATTATTATACTAAATCAATACTGCAGGCGGTCTTCAAACAGGTATTGTGCCAAGACTGGTAAACCCTGAGCTCACTCAAAGCAAGGACAGCAATGAATGTGCTGAGTGTCCGAGGGCTGGTGGTGCCCTTTCCCAAAGCTCAGCTCTCCCAGATGCCAAACACCTGGGACTTGGTTATAGCTTAAAGTGAAAACAGCCCATGTTTTCAGATGAGCCACCTTTCCACATCCTATTCATAGCATGCCCTGTTTCAAAAGTGATCTTCCTCCTTACACCTATCTCTCTTCATTTCTTTACCAACCTCTTTGGTTTTGCCTCCCACCTCTTATCCTGATTCCCCACCTGACCTTCATGCCTAAAATGGCTGTTATTCTGGGTGAAGTTATTTTTCCATGCTGTAGGGCATAATTTAAAAATGATATCTAGCTGTTTTACTTTCAGAAAGTTGACCTACTTGTCTTTAAAGAACACTATTTCTCCCCGGAAAGTGGTGACAGCATCAAAAGTTAAATTGGGGCCACAGGTGTTTGGCAGTGCAGGATCTTTTGACTCAGTTGGGTCTTCTATCTCAGCAGATTCCCTTTGGTCACTCTGGGTGTTAGAAGATGGTCCTAAAATAAACAATTTATGGAAGAAATTAAAGTGAGAACTTATTCAGGTATATTCAGTACAAAAAAAAAGTATGTTGCTGAAAGACATTCCAAAGTCTTTGAAATTATAAGCACTAGTTGATTAATAACTGAATTACCATAGAGGTGCTCAATGCCATTAATATCGTCCTGATGAAGAGGGAATACTGAGGGGTCAAATTTCCTATAAACTGGGTACATCAGAGCATTGGGGTCTTTGGAATGGAAAAGTCCCAGTGAATGGCCAAACTCATGGGCAGCAACATAAAACAGGTTCGTACCTAAAAACAAAACACATAATAGGAGAGCCGTGTCTTTTCATTTGTCCTGGAACCACGAAGGACATAAGGTAGGTCAGAAGATTTCAGCACCGCTTGCCTAAGCATGTGAAGCTGTTATGGGAAATTCAGATGAAGATTAAATTCTGGTCAGAAAGAAGAATAATGAAATAATTACAGTAGAGTACAAGGAAATAGTCTGTAGATCCTGCAGAAGTCAATGTGGGAGAAGGACCCTGAACTGTGATGTAACTGTGTGGGGAGAGACAGGTAGGTTGGAGGAGTGGGAAGAAGGAGGCTGCCAGGTCTCGCAGCTCCTTCCCAAATAAATCTCCATACAGTCCATGGCCGAAGTTCAGCTGGGGCCTCAGCATTTTAAACCGGAGAGCTCAGAGGCTTTTTATAGCTATAGAAACAATGCTCTTTCCAATCAGCCCCATTTTTAAGCACTTCTTAAGGAAGAGAGGAGACAGACACTGCACCCTTGATTTCCTGCACAATCTGCTTCAGGAAAGGCTTGGAGAACTTGATTTCCTACCCTCTGTGCTTTTGGTCCAGGTTTCATCCTCGTCAAAGTGAGCATCTCCACCAAAGTCCTTGCCAGGTGCGTAGGCATGAGCAACAGACCCTCCTGGGCCATCAAAGGGGATGAAGTCGTTGTGACCTGAGGAGCAAGTCCAATACACAGCTGACTGGGGGTAATGGAGGTAAAAGAACTCGACTAAGCACAGGGACCTCTGTTCTGCTGATTTGTAAACTTTCAAGTTCTCCTGCAACACAGATTTGCCCAAAGCTCTATTTTTCACAAGGAAAAACTTAGGCAAATTTGAACTGATTCATCAGGAGTGAAATACTGGTTTCCTCAAGAAATGGGTGGATATTTACACACTGCTGCCACACGGGAAGAGGAGGACGTGGTCTAGGCTGAAATATACCACTTTTTTTGTTCATAAGGTAAAATTTTCATAAACTCTGTGTCAGCAGCCATCAGGTGGTTACCTGAACCTGACTGGCAATTTAAGTGTTGATGATCCTGGAAAGACTGTAAGCCAGGAAAGGATTTAAGGACACAGAGGTTACGTGCGGTACCTGTATTATCTGCAAAGCCCAGAAGAGTGGGTATGTTTGGGTGGGAACAGAGAAGCTGACTAGAACAGCATATGTATGCATGACTGTTAATGAAGGCTGCTGGTAAGTCTTCCCTGAGGGCAATGCCAAAAATATAAGCCTTGAGTCTGTCTAGAATTTATTTAGCTCACACAAAACACATGACTAATCCTGGGAGTATGACTAGAGCTACTCACTCAATAATCTCTGAGCCTGGGTATATCCCACAAGCCCTGAGCCTCTTGTTCATGCACACATTGGGTGTCATATACTATGTATAGATCCAGTGAGCAACAGACAGATCATTACATTTATTTTCTCTCTCCTTCTCTTCGTTTGCCTCTAAACCCTCACTCAAAGATCTTCAAGAATTATAGCCATAGCACCTTGAGCGGGAACTGTGTTTTTCTGTCTGCTTGTTCAACCCGACACTGAACTCTCCACATGCTACTCATGAGAAGAAATCATTGGCATTTAAGGTCAACTGCTCTATATAGGCAGTAACTTGGCTATGACTTGTAATGGTTAGGTAGAGTTTTACCTCTGGCTGCAAAGGAGATCATTATGTCTGCTTCACCTCTGTCCTTCTTGATGAATTTCAGTGGTGTCACACTGCTCCAAACATTTAGTGCTTTCTTGATTGCTGCATTGACATCTGCTGGATGTAGGTCTGGTGTGTAGTTTAATATCCTTTGAAATATAAGGTAGAGAAAGAGTCGTGTTCTTACAACTTACACTGTATAGCACATTGTCTTTAGATTAAGAATTCCAGGATAACTACCTGTATGTAAGAACCTTTTTTGCCCATCTTGGCTCTCCTGCAAAGGTGGAGAACCCAGCTACATCAGGGAACCCACAGCGACGTTTATGTACCAGGTCCAAAGTGCCAGAGTCCAGTTTCCCTGTTACCTCCAGACCGAAGAATTCCTGCATTTCTTTTATTTTCTTGGTCATTGGACTATTATTTTTCCAAATGGAAGATTCCCCATTTTTCTTAAATCCATAGTAATTTTCCAGGTACTTCTAATTAAAGAAAAAAAAATGCAGCATTTTAGGACAGTCAGTGGTGCTTATTTTGAAGACCATAAAAAATTATGCTAACACCAGCTCAGACATGTACCTTTACTACCTTTCTTTCTGCTTCTTGGACACAGGGGTAAGAGAGTTTGTTAAAGCCTGGATGAATGTTTTTCTCTTAATGGCAGGTTTTTTCATTATATTATCACTAGAAGTATTTTGCAGTTTACTCAGAATACATTCAGAATTAACACTGGTCTAATAAATTGCTTATTTTCAGTAATGTACTCTCCATTTACCTTGTGCTCTAGGGTTATTCACAGTCCTTTACAGCAGGCAATGCAGAAACTATTTGAAATATACGACTGAATACAAAATTTCAGCATTAGTATCTTATTTTCCTATTTTTTTGAGAGTAATAATTCAGACAAAATAATATCCTTATTTTATGAAGAGTTATGTCTCATAATACCAGAAGTCACACAAATAACCACATTTCCATCTGACTACAAATAAAACATGGACTGATTCATTTGTAGAATCAACAGATAAGTGTACACATCATTATTTTTAATCGGTCTCTACAAAAAAATGAAACAAGAATGAGTTAAGATTAAAGAAATCTTCGTCATCATGGTACAGAATGCAACCACCTCTATTTTGAGAAATACTCAATCATGTTGTTCATTCTACTGGAATTTGCAGAACTAGCTCCTCAGCTACTATATACTAGTTCCAGAGACTGCAATGGATGCTCAAGTTGCTAAAATCTCCTCCCCAGAGGTCGACCTTCCTTACCTGGATGAGCATTCCTTCTTCTTTCTTCTGCCTCGTATTTGCAGGAAAAGCATGAGAAAGTGCTGCACATAATAACAGGAGAAATAGGAGGTTCTCCAGTCTCATTTTCACTTGTCTTTAGAAAAGCCTTCTTTGCACGCTGACACACACTTGCTTCACCTTTATATAGTACACGTTTGCTTTATAAAGCTTTCCAGTCCCTGACTCACTGATTCTCACAATTTCTAGTTAGCAACAGAACATATGCAAAACAATGGTTTTATCATAATTAGAGATTAGTGCTGTCTTTCATCCGGTTCCACCCTTTTGCAGGTTTTGCAATATGGAAATATGAGTAATGAGGAGACAGTAGACCTGTAGTTCTTTTTAATAAGCTCATTAACCTTTTAGTTATTCAAATGTAGTTTTATTCTCAAAACCCTTAGAGCATATCTCTTTAATGTTCTCCATTCAAAATTCCTATTGAATTCAATTGGGTTGTTGAAGTACTTAAAGGGAAAAACATTCACAGAAGGTTGCAGGACTGTAGACTACAAGTAGAAAAAAATTTCCACTTTTTTTTTTTAGTTGTCTGTATATATATGTGTGTGTATATATATGTATATATATATATGTATATATATACATATATATACATCTATGGCCAGGCTGGACTCTGGTAGCAGTGTAGGACCCCTGGCCAAAACTTGGAAGAGCAGGTCCATGCACAGGAAACTTCTGAACTGCAAAACTTCAGCCTCAGCCTGTGCTGCTGCTTAACTCAGCACCTCCTTCCTGGCTGTGCTGCAAACCCTCAGATCTGGCTGGACAAACCTAGCCTCAAAAATACCATGTTACAGATGAAGATGAGAGTGTGACCTACTTCTGGCTTTTATATAATAACCATCCATCTCCGGCACGGTAGTGCTGATTCACTGGCAGGGCCCCTCTTGTCCCAGTCAGCTTGCACTCAGGTCACCCTTCTCTCCAGTGCTGGGTATTCAGGGTCTCCTAGCAGCTTAGTTCTTCATTTTCTTCTTGCTTGTGGCAGCGCCGTCTGTCCCTGTGAGTGGAGTATTGCTTTGCACACAAAACCTGCCCAGGAAGATCCCAAATCCCAGGCACAGAGAACAACATTAGACGAATACTTCCCAATTTTCTCCAAAACCATGGCAATCACCTTGAAAATCAGGCCAGGAAGAGGAAATGCAGAAGATCCTTGTCTCAACATCTCCAAAGACTTCTGTGTAATGCACTCATTCTCTTCCCCAAAAAACAACATGTGACACAGCTGCTGCTGGTAGCACTAAACCAGTCTGCCAGCTGCAGAGTGAGATTTTCTAACTGACCTGTCAGATGTCCAGGTCTGGAGCCCATTGCTTTAACATAGCATGTAGAAGTGCCTGGTACATGTGACTGAAGTGCCAGGAGAGAATCACAGAATCATTTCAGTTGGAAGAGACCCTCAGAATCATCGAGTCCAGCCCTAATTCTGGCACTAAACCATGTCCCTAAGAACCTCATCTAAACGCCTTTGAAACCCCTCCAGGGATGGTGACTCCACCACTTCCCTGGACAGCTTGTTCCAATGCCTGACAACTATTTCAGTGAAGAGATTTTTCCTAATATCCAATCTAAACCTCTCCAGGCACAACTTGAGGCCATTTCCTCTTGTCCTATCACTTGTTACTTGGGAGAAGAGCCCAACCCCCTCCATGCTACAACCTCCTTTCAGGCAGTTGCAGACAGCGATAAGGTCTCCCCTCAGCCTCCTTTTCTCCAGGCTGAACAGCACCAGCTCCCTCAGCTGCTCCTCATCAGACTTGTGCTCCAGGCCCCTCACCAGCTTTGTCGCCCTCCTCTGCACTCTCTCTAGTATTTCAATGTCCTTCTTATGATGAGGGGCCCAAAACTGAACACAGGATTCGAGGTGGGGCCTCACCAGTGCCCAGTACAGGGGGACAATCACTTCTTTAGTCCTGCTGGCCACACTATTCCTGATACAAGCCAGGATGCTGTTGGCCTTTTTGGCCACCTGGGCACACGCTGGCTCATATTCAGCTGCTGTTAACCAACACCCCCTGATCCGTGTCTGCCAGGCACTTTCCAGCCACTCTTCCCCGAGCCCGTAGCGCTGCCTGGGGTTGTTGTGACCCAAGTGCAGAACCCAGCACTTGGCCTTGTTAAATCTCATACAATTGGCCTCAGCCCAATGATCCAGCCAGTCCAGATCCCTCTGTGTGGCCTTCCTACCCTCCAGCAGATCAGCACTCCCACCCAGTTTGGTGTCATCTGCAAACTTACAAAGGCTGCACTCAAGCCCTTCATCCAGATCATTGATAAAGAGATTAAATAGAATTGGCCCCAATACTGAGCCCTGGGGGACACCACTCATGACTGGCCGCTAACTGGATTTGGCTCCATTCACCACAACTCTTTGGGCCTGGCCATCCAGCCAGTTCTTTATCCATCGCAGAGTACACCCATTCAGGCCATGAGCTGCCAGGTTCTCCAGGAGAATGCTATGGGATACAGTGTCAAAGCAGATGTTCCCCAGAATCTTTCTGCTTCTCGTGCTCCTGACATTTTTGTTAGTATGTACAGTTACAAGCTCGCACAGCTAATACTCTGTATGGGCTCTATTAAACTGTCAGTGAAGTCATTAAGCCATTTTTGCCTGAGTATTCATGTGCAAGAGATTGGGTCTGGGACAACAGTTGTGCAGTCAAAAATATCAGATTTAACTGTTTATTTTTGTGTGTCTCTTTTTGCAGGCCTGGACTCCAGGGAAAATTCATATTCATACAGGATGAGTACTTGAAATTATGTTTATGGGCAAATTTTCCCTGCTGCTATCCAACAGGCCTTTAATTCCAGGAATCATTTATGAGTTATAACCAAATCACGGTTACACGAAATCTTCTGTTGCCCACTAAGTGTAGACAGGCAGCTCCAGCACTCCTGTTTCCAAACCCATCTGAATTACGCATTATTATACCATTTGCCAGGAATTTCATTGCTTTTCCTGAACCAAAAGTAATGTTCTTTCGTTGATAAAGTTTAGAACATTAACAAAGCAGAAACACAGGCGGAAAATCCATGCTTAACACATCTCACCAATTCCCTTGTCCAGGTGAAATCTATATAATGTTGTTTTCCATTTATGGTCCAAGTTAGACCAAAACACAGGACACTTTCTAAATTCTCCTTCACAGCCAAGTAAATACCATTCATTTTTCAGATACTAGCAGTTTAAGCTAATTAATACCTGGTGGTGGTGGTAGTATTTTAATTTAGCTGTTTCACAGAGGTTGTAATGAAAAAACAGTACTAGCCTCATGTTAGAGAAATAAGTCAATATAATGGCCACGGTGAGTCATCATAAACATTTTCAAGCAATATTTTCCTTCACCATTCCTGAAATGTTCCTTTTGGTTCCTCCTTAACCACTTTCAAGTTTGAGCAAACAACCAAAGCCTAAAGGCCTGATTTCTGAAAGCAGCCTTCACATACAAGCAAGTATGTAGTTAGGATATCAAAGGGTGTAGGCACTTTTAAAATCAAAGGGAATTAACTCCATTATTTATATACAAGCAGTACTCACAAGTGCCCTGCCTAACTCTAGAGGCATCTAAAGTCCTTGGAATGAAGTTCCAATGGAGCGGCTGTATACACAGCACAAGCTATTGAGAAAGATACTGGGAGATGTTGGGGCAACACCAGTATTCCTGTGTCTCTGCCCTGCCTGGAATGCCGCCAGGTGAGCTCATGCACTTGTCAGTCCATGACTTCACCATGGTGCACCACTGCCCTTGTGGCAATGCTGAGCCATTCAGTTCCTACTTGGCTTAAAGCCTTATTGAGATCCATGGCTTAATTTCTCACCTGGTTTGGTTTTAGGTCTTGCTTTAGCAGTCAGTGCTCAGTGCATACCTAGCATGGCAGAAAGCACGCCTGAGGACCAGAACAGGGCAGGGAAGAGGTTTTCCAAGATCAGACACGGCAGTATCTCAGCTGCCTGTCCTTGGTCTTGTCTGCTAGCATAGGGGAACAACGGGTCTGTGGGTACACTGGGAGACACATGGCTTCCTCTGGCCCTGATGGATGGTGTGACAGATGTTAGTAGGTGTTTTGACCAGGTGTCTGGGGGATCTGCCCTGTGCAGAAGACCAGGAGCGAATTTCACCTCTGCCTAATGAGGTTTGAGCTGTGGTAACTGGAAGACTGTCCTCATCAGCCATTCCCATCCTCTTTTACTGCCTTTGCCAATTCTACTAGAGAAAGATGAATAGCGAGGAGTTGACTCCCTTGTACAATCACATCATCAGAACAGTGTTGTGATAGAAGGGATAAAATCCCTTCAAGGAGAGGACAGACTTCAGCCAAGCTTTCTTAGAGCCCCGGAGGTATTTCAGTCACTGAGCTACTGCCTTGTGAGGGGGACCCAGACAAGGTGGACAGAGGAAGCACATGTGCTTTTATGTGTGTCTCACTACTCTTCCTCCAGAGGATTTGTCTCTGGTAGTTATGAAAAACATGAAAAATCTCATTTTTTTTCTTATCACTTTGGCTTGTTTTCTCTGAGATGTGGCTCATCAGTTGTTTCTTGTCCAGTATTGTGAGTTGGACGATCAGTTCTGACTCCATTCTGATGGCACATAGTCACAGCTCAGCAGGGGTAATCCCCTGACTCCCTGGGACCCTATGAGCATATCTCCATCACTTTCCACCCTGCTTACATGCTGCCTCCATGTCTAAATGAGATACCTACCCTTCTCTCTGGTCACTCATGTCCTGCTGTACCAAAGACTCTGCCCATGAAAACCACCCACAGCTACACTGGAGCCTGGGTCCTCTTAGCCCATTGCCATGTTCTCCAGCAGGCACTGTCACCATCCCTGCCCTGAGCCCCCTGTGCCCATGCCATGGCGTCATGGAAGGTGAGGCCACCACCATCCATTTCTACATAGCCCTTCCCACATGGTAGCCTAGGATCTCCTCCTACCTCTTCCACTTCCCCCACATTGTTCCTGAGTGTCTTTATTTCCCTTTTCTGACCCTTGGGTCATTTCCTATTGCCTGTCGAAACTGCCTACCTACTTCTGCTTCTCTTTAACTTCCCTCCTAGGGACACTGAGTCCGGCTAAAAATGATGACGGGGTCCTGGTGTTGTTCAGGCTTGTGTGTGGTTGTATCAGATGCCTTGTCTCCAGCAGACTGAAACAGAACATAAGAACATGACTATACTCGAGAAAAATATTTTATTACTCAAAACCAACTTGATTAATAAATATTTGGAAAACAAAATAAATTAAAACTGTACATTAACTTTTACATTTCTAAGGTTTTAAATTAGAAATATCAAAGGCCATCATTTCAGACTACGATGCACAGTAACAGCTGAATGATACTCTTTAAAACCAAGGAACATGAAAAAATATTTCTGGTACAAAGACAGCCCTGCATCACAAAGTAATATTTCTAGCAATTAAACCAGCTGTTACTCTTCATTATGCGGATGAGTTTCTTGTTCTTCATGTCAACCTCATACTGTTTTGATCCATGGAAAAAGTAGAAATGTCCTAGAATTGGAAGAATAGAATATTGGCAAATTAATATTTCCTTTTTGCATACCTATTGCTATACACTTGTTATTTTCTCAAGTGATTTAAAAAAAATCAGAACAAACATTTCATATATGCATGTATTTGAAACACACACTTTTTCGTCTTTACTTGCTTATCTTTTTTTGTTTAAATTACATTTCAATGTATTTACCATTTTTCTGAAGGGCAGCATCAACTGTGTGGCCAATTCCTTGGAAGTCAGTTGCTATTTTTCTTGGATATCCCCTTTCCATTGATTGTGTATTTTCATTGAAACTAAATAAAGAAATTGCATGAAAATAAGAAACAAGCATGTGATGTTTAATGTTGAAAAAAGGAAATTTTTACTAAATAAGTTTACTCTTAGCTGAAAATCCAGTAACTGTGAGCATCTGTGATCTCATGGAACTGTATAAATCCTGGCTATGTGAATATTTACATCTTTAGTGGTCTATGCAAGGCTGTTTTCAGAACATCAGACTAAATAATTCACTTCCATTCTGAGAGTGATAATAAGGCTGGATTTGACTTCTACTGAGGAATAAACTCAAATAATTATTCAAGCTGAATATTTTAACTTTACAGCATCCAAACTATGAAGTGATCCCATGACTGGAATGTTAACTTCTGGTGTAATAATCTTTCAAGATAATATTACAGATTAATTGTTATGTCTAACATTACTGTTTAGCTGAAAAATAAATATTTTAATCTCCTTCCATAATGTTCTTGATAGATTTTCATTTATATATGTCAGAGAGCACTTCTGCCCATTAATAGCTACAGAATGAATATATGATATGACAACAAAGCCTACTGATACTTTTTTAAACTAAATTCATATAATTCTGCTTCCCAACAAATTAACAGAGTTCGTTTGTCTGTTAATCACAGACTGGTAAAAGTAAATGGACATTGTCTTTATCTCAGGTGTTACAGACTATGTTCTACGAAAATACATAACCATTCTACTGGCTGAGAAGGCTGATAACAAGAGGCCATGAATTTACTGTACAAACACTAATATAACTTGAGATTTTAAAAGCTCTTTTGATTATCTGCTGTACGGAAGAGGAATTAGCCTTACCTCCAGTACTTGTTCCCTACAAAGAGATAGGTTTTCTTGGTATTTCGATCATGAACAGCTGCATCAATTTTCCTGACAGTGGTGGGGAAGCCCAGGTTCTGAATAGGCTTGGGGAAGCCTGGCTCTATCCTGTAACCAGTGACAGCCCAGTACTGGTCATCTGCAGAAAAATCAGAAAAAGTTAGTAGCGATTCCTGGGGCTGCTGAACTCCTTTCCATCAGAGTCTCAGAGCTTTCTGTGTAGAAAATGCCACCAAATAGCACAGATATCCAGCTGAGAACATGACCCTTTTAGGACACACATAAGTTTGAGTATTTCAGAGCTGTTGGGCTTTATACTTCTTATAGTAATTAGAGTATTATGTACTCAATAGTTAAAACTCAAGATATTCTCTATGTCTGTTTGGCAGGTTTAAAAATATACTTAAAAAACAATGTAGGCAAACAATATTGTCTCAGCTATGGTCTCTCCCACTGACAAAAGAAGAGTAATATCGTATTGTACTGGGCTGTTGTGAAGCAGCATTTGTTAATGACAGTAACAGAATTTTCAAAATGAAAATGGATTTAAATATTAAGAATATCTTACATTAGTATTAGTATAATATCACCTCCATTATTCTTACATAACATTAGCATCATTACTACAACTTTATTTATTCATAAAAAGGACGGATGGAAATGTTAGAGAAATACCTTTAAAAAACATCACTTGATCCTTCTTGTCAACCTCATAAGCAGCATCAAAGCCAGCTGCCAGCGATGGCCAGAACGAGGAGACCGTGTCGTGCTCAATGTCTGAGAAATATGGACTTTTGCGCCAGACATAGCTGATAGAAATAAAAACAGCAGTGTTTCATTGTCTGTATTTCACTAGGAGATCAGTAGTCCAGAAGTGTACTTTAAATCCTACTGTCTGGGTGCTGGAGCCAGTCCTTCCTATGAGGCAGAGACACCACCCCTTTTGGGATGCGGTGCTTCACTTTGCCCTGCTCTCTCATAGACATTTGCCCTTTACTGCTGGTTGTTCTGAAGTCACAGAACAGTTGAGGTCGGAAGGGACCTCTGGAAGGGATCTTGTCCAACTCCCCAGCTCAGGCAGCTGCACCTGTAGCTGGTGGCTCTGTAGACTTCTCCACTGACACCCTGCTGGCTTGCCCCACACTACACATGATGTCTGTGGTAATGCTGACAGTTGAAGCTTTGTCTTCACTATGTCCCATGCAGGTAGGCACAGCTACATTCTTAATTTCAATTTGTTTACAATTGCTGATTAAACATTCTTGGGAAATGTGTTAAAACCCAATTTAAGGAGGAACTGCTTCTCCCCTTCCCTAAAAACTATTAAATTTTTAAGTTACAGTCCTTCATCTTGTGTTCTAGAAGAAAAATCAGATCCACATCATCAAAGGAAGCTTGCTCAATCAAAATGCAATTACCAACCCAAGAAGTGGGTGACACCTTGGCCTTGACATGTTGTTCTCCCTTGCCAGGGTGGGTTTGCCCAGCCAACAACCCACTAGAGTGCCCCTTGTCAGATCGTGCCCAAAAAGTGGACACCTCTGACAGCAGGGGCTTCCTACAAACAGTACCAGGCACCGGTCCAGTGTGGGCTTCTAGGTCAAAGTGCCACTAAAAGTCATCAGTGACACTTTGCACAGATCCCTGACCCACATGTGGGATGGTGTGTTGAGGATGGTCCTGCATGTGAAGCAGCTGGGGGCTGAGAAGTGGTACTGGGATTATTCAGCCTTGTAAAATTTTAACAGATATAGATGATGATGTATGATGGCTTAAAACATTTTACTCACCTGTCAGTAAACTGCATTACTCACCCAGCCCTCCTGAGCTAGTAAAACTTTGCAAAGTTGCCTTAATACTTTCAGAAAGAAATATCTTCCTTTGTAACCTTGAACTGAACTTTATGCTTTGCCTTTGTGAGTCTCACAAAAGGTGTTGGTAGAAATGAAAACACTTACCTGCCTTTGAAGAACAGTATTTCCCCACGGAGAGTGGTGATAGCATCAAAAGTCAAATGAGGGTCACAGTCCTCTGGTCTGGTGGGGGTTTTGGAGGGTGTTGTTTGTGTTGGTTCTTCCCGGGGTGACATTTCAGTTGGTGCTTCTGCAGATGTCATTTCTGTTGGTTCTTGTGGGGGAAAAGCTTTTGTTGGAAGTGCAGGAGATTCCCTGGGGGGTCCTTTGGGAAATAGATCAGTGAGGAATTGGAAGATGAATTAGTGTTTCATGTTACAGAGCTTCAGGATGTACCATATGCAGCATATTTTAAGATTAAAACTCGACTAGTAAATTAATGCCAGGGAAAGTTCCTGGGCAATTTAACTTGTTTATTTGTGCTGCTGCTGGTTAAAATGGTCTCTGGCATTATTTTCCCTGGTCAAGCTGTTGGTCTCTCAAACTGTGTGTGCTCAGGAGTTAATGTAGAACAAACACCATTTCCAAAGGGCAGTTGTGCATGTAACCACCTTTTGTGGAAAATAAGAAAGTTTATACTATGGACATGGGCTGTTCCTCTGGTATCATTGAAGAAAGGCTCTTGGACCTTTTGAATTACTGGCATGAATAAAGCCCACAGATTTTGTTTTCCAGATCTAAACTTTTAGCCACAAAGTAACCAAGAGATTTGCCCAAAAATTATGTCAGGAAATTAAACCTCAGTATCCTTCTTGCCATAGAAAGTTCAGAACATTTCAGCTATTAGGTAAAATTCATTACAAGTGCTTATCCATCATCCACCAAAAAATGATGCTTCTTACCATAGAGGGCCTGAATGCCATCAATATCATCCTGAGGAAGCCTGTAGTCCCTTGTATCCCTGGGCATATATATAGGATACATCAAAGCACCAAAGACATTGGAATGACCAAGACCTAGTGAGTGGCCCAACTCATGAGCAGCAACAAGAAATAAATTGTATCCTAAAAAAGAAAATCCAGTATAAAGAACAAACACTAAATAAATTTTCTTGCATGACAGTGGAATAAAGGTGGCATCTTCTCATGCATGCTTTCTCTATTGTTCATGGTCTTAATAAAACAGCAAAATATAACTAAATCTCAAATAAGGGATTCTCTGGCATCCTGGAGAGGAAATGCGTTTCAAACTATAAACATTTGTTTCTCACAGTGAAACCAATCTGGGGACAGTTTTTTCTCACGTTGTGGAAATTTTCCCGCCAACAAAGAACCAAAGTTTCTTTAATGTTAATAATGACTGGAAACTGGGTGAGAACATTCTAGTCATCTAGTCAGATTTTGTGAATCATAAATGACATGGAATTCACCTGGTAACTACTTCACAAAGACCAGTAACATATAATATCATCCCTGGACATTGCTGGAAACCAGAACACTATTATATTTAATTATATTTACCAGCAAACCCAATATATTTTTTTTAATTATTATTATTTACAGAAGTTAAAAATTTGTATCATTTTAAATCAGGGAAAAATAAAAAGGTTGAGAGCTCAATATTGCAACTGAGTACTATATTACCTGAGGGTGAAAATCCCCCACCTTGCAAGGTCATGATTAACCAGTATTGCTGTTTCACGCTAGTCTCATTTCCTTCACTGGAGCTGCAATTAGCATTATCTTCAGGGAACTGTCATGACTACAGCCCAGGTCAAAATATGCAGAATCATTTTACTAAATTACACTGACATTTTACATCTCAGTAAATACTGGAATTACAGCCATGGGATCTGTGACTTTACAGTGTCTTCAAGACAATGATGTCTAACAAAAAACAGGCAATGCAATGCTTAAGGTTACCTACCATTATAGGTAGTAAATTTGGTCCAGTTTTCATCTTCATCAAAGTGGGCATCTCCTCCTATCCCACTGCTGGGGGGGTAAGCATGAGCCAGAGTTCCTCCTGGACCATCAAAGGAATAGAAGTCACCGTGAACTGAAAAAAAAAAGTAAAAAAAAGTGATGTTTTTCATCATCTGTGTAAGAAAAAGTGACAAATACTTATCATTCTCAGGCAAGGGAGTCTCCCTACATCCGGCTGCAAAGGAGATCATAATATCTGCTTGACCACTGTAGAGCCTGGTGAATCTCAAAGGGGTGACACTGCTCCAGAGCTGGAAGGCTCTTGCAATTGCTTCATCTACATCAGATTGTAGCATGTCTGGAGTGTAGTTCAAAATCCTGGGAAATAAGGAGAAAGGAATTAAAAGCAACGAGATCACATGTGGCTGGGGCACATAGTATCAAGGTCAAATATTTAAATCATTGGTTATTATTATTTATGTGCCTCAAGTTGTGTATTTTCAAGTTATTTGCTTATATAACAGAGGAAGTTTTCACAGTTTTCTTTCACATTTTTCAGAAATCCTGACCTATATACTCTCAGTTGTATCCCTTCACTGAGTATATTATCCAGCAGGCTGTTAACTAACTCACGTAAACTGCTATTTCTTGGTTTTTTTTAGCACTGTTTGGAAGCCTAAAGCAAAAGCTCTGAATAGTCCTCACATTAATGGCCTTTTCATCCTGAATGGGGCTTATATATGGATAAATAAAGGAAGAAATAGCAAAGAACCTGTTGGTATTACTTCTGCCTGACATTCATCGAGATTTCCCAGTGCTGTATAGAGAAACATGTTTTAACATATGTTACCTGTATGTCACATCTTCTTTCTTCCACCTAGGGCTCTGTGGAAAAGTGCTGTATGAACGGACATCTGGTATTCCACATCTAGGCTGCTTCATCATGTCCAGTGTCTTGTGATTCAACTCCCCGGTCACCTCTAGCCCAAAGAATGACTGCATTTCTCGGATTTTGTCAGCCATGTGATTGAGGTTCCTTGATTTAAAGAGAGAATTTTTCTCTTCTTTAAAATCATAAAAATTTTCCAAATATTTCTGATAGGGAAGAAAAAGCAATAGCTTAGAAAACAAACATTTCTTTTCAAATGGAGACAGTTGTTAATAAAATACTGTACATCACTAATACATCACTACATTCATTTTCTCAATAAATTATTTCTTAAGTTCTGTCTGTAGTCCTTACCTTAGCAAATTGCATATCTTCTTTTCCCTTTTCTGGAGCCACAGGGAAAGCACAAGAGCATGCCACATATAGTAACCCAAGGAAAGGAAGGATCTTTGTCTTCATCTTTACCTCGCTGTCCTATCAGCCCTTGCTAGAAGACTTCTCAATCTCTTCTGTCCAAGGCTCACCAGTGTTTCTCTATTTATATCAGTTTTGTGCTTGCTAAAGTCAATAACTGCATGACTCAGCTTAAAACATCCTCTGATTTCCCACAGAAACACAGAAAACAAATTTGGTTTTAGAAGCAAGCTAACACATGACAGTTTACCTTGCTCAAACCCCCCTGATTTCGCAATCATATTATTGGACAGTATTTTTTTTTCTTCATTCCTAAACTGGACCAGTAATATAAACTTACAATTATCTGAATCTATAATCAGTCACTGGATAAATATCACCTCCTTTTTCAGAGATGCTAAAGGGATCTGGCTCTTTGTGAGGGACAACAATCTGTAATTCCTTGTAGCAAGTGGTAAGAGACCTCCAGAAACTGCCTCTCAGTTTTCTCAGTGCGGCACCCATGCAGGACCTCAGCTTGTCAGGGATGATCCTCTTCCTTTAGCCTATCTTGTCCCTGATTATTTTACTGACATAGCTGGTTATGCAAATTACTCATCTCTTCTCTTGAACCTGATATCCCAGCCTGGTTACAGGACCATCACCTGTGCTGCTACCTGGCCTGTGTAATCACAGATTTATGGCTGCATCCTCTTGTTCTCCCATTTAGCCCCAGGCAACACCACAATGTAAAGGTCTCAGTAGAGCATCCCAGATCATTGACCCTGGTCTGCATCGCCTATCGGCCAATGGCATTTTCACAACTAACGAAGAAATGGCAGAAGTTGCCCTAAAGAACTGCAGGCACCCTGGGCATGCGGTGGTTTTCAGAGGAACTTTTTAATATGTCTCCAAAGTCAGGTGGAAGATAACGAGGATTTGAGCTGTAGTTTCCAAGTTCTCCATTTTGCCAGAGGTCCTACTTTTGGTTCCGATGTCCTTTTCTGAACCTAGTTCATTGCACTTTATGCAGAGGTTGCAGAACCACTGTCACTCAGTTCCCTCTTTCTTGCCTGTCATTTCTGAGACATCCATCTTTTGAAGCAGAATTCTCCTGTGTTGACTTAGTGCCCAATTGCAAGTTCAAAAGGAGAAATATGAGCTAAAAATAATCTACTTCTTTTTGAACATGAGAAAAAGAAGGAAAGGAAACCACCTTTCCAGTGCAAATAAACATATTGGAAACTTCAAAAAACAACCCTAGCACCGCAGCAGCTGAGCTCTGCAGTCTGCGAGGTGGCCTGGGGAACAGGCATGGCCACCTTCCAAAGGAAACGGGACTTGGACTGCCCGACTGGAGTACGGTCACACTGCATGCATGACCCAGGTCCCTGAACCGCTGAGCTGAGGCACTGATGTTTGTGTCTAAGGCTGCAGTGGGGTGAGGGTGGCTTTGCCAGTAGCTCACGGCAGCGTACCGGGCTGCTCCTGCTCCACCCATCCTGGCCAGCACTCCTGCTGCTTCCCTGTGCCCTTCTGATGTCAAGTGTGCCTTCAGTCAACTGATTCAGAGGGCTGAAGCTAAGGGAACGCAGCCCTGAAAAATGGCCCCCAACCCCACCAACAGTGGTTTTCTGCTTGGGTTAGCAACTACACTGGCTCCCTGAGGGTGAGGAGACCCAAGCCAGCATGAAGGAGGAATGGGACGACGCAGATGGGAACAGGGGTGCAGGGAGACAGCCAGGAGTGAGGCTGGGACACTGGGGACTCTCCTTTTGGCAGCGGCAAGGTAAAAGATTGTCTCAGCTGGTCACGGGACAGCACTCCAAAGTGCATTCGTAGAGTATGGAGACTGCATTTCCTCAAAGAAACTCAGGTACAAAGCAGGGCTATTTAAAATACTGCATTTGTATCTCTGCACCCAGTAGCAGCAGTTAGAATACAGCACTTATCCTCCTTGCTTTCAGCTAAATGTCTGGTAAACACCCTACTCACTGTGTCCAGGGGATCTGGGATGAAGTAGTCAGAGCAGCGAGATGCAGCACAACTAATTGGCAAACATTTTAGCAAGCCCTTTTTAATGTTTAGGAAGCTATTATTTCTCACTGACTTTTGCATGGCTGCCGATAGGCGTGTTACAGCTTCTTCATACCTGTTGGCTTCCCCTTCCAGAGTCTGTTGCCTGCGTGCCTGAGTTAACATTTATGGAGCAGCTGGTGAGTGCTGGGGAGGAGAGCTGGTTCTTGTCTTGTGAATTCATACGGCAGTACAAGTGAGGAAAATTAACAGCTGAGGCAGCCTGCACAGCCCTGAGATGTGCGAGTGAGTCTGTGCCTTTTCCTTGCGTGTGGATCCAAGAGAGGACTTGCCTCCTTATGCTGGCCCCAAAGATATTGTCAGCTTTTAGGGTTAAAACTAATATAGGTACTCAGTCCTGGTTTTACATATTGCTGGATGCAAACAAGAACTGTGTTATAGATTTAATCAGAGGTTTGAAAATCGTGTTGTCACTGGACATGGTGGAGCTTTGTCAGCAAAGACACAGCTCTGATTTAAATGGGGTGAGCTGAAATGAGGAAATGACCTCACATACCACTTTTGCCTTACTTATAGGTCTACCGGTTCATGAGTTCTGCTTAAGGAGTGCGCAGAAGCACTTTATTCTTGAAAGACTGAGCAGGTCAGGTGCCTGTTTCATGCCTTGGCCCCATAGGTAACCCCAACAAGATGCTGATCTTCCTATCTGTCCTGGGAGGCTGCTCCTCTCTGTGTCCCAAAGTTGCTGTTCCTCTCCAGCTGGGTTGGAGACCGTACAGACCGCAGCAGTGACTCTTGCCAGCTTCTACAGCAGCAAAACAGCCAGGACGGATTCAGGAACACTGCTCATTTCTTCCCTCAGCTCGTCAGTACTCCGACTCAGATGTCCCATATCGCCGGCAAGTGCCTTAATCACTGCACTCAGGGACAAGAGTGGGTGCTTTCCCAGGAAGACCCTTGCAGTAGAACTGAGTATTTCACTGAAAGCCTGCCAACATCGAGGCTAATACTGCTCCACCACGGAACTGTTTGTCCTCTGACAGTGTAATTCATATTATCATGTAGGGTCTAACCCAAGTGCCAGGCTTTTTAGCAGATTTGTCAAAATTCTAGCTGGAAATTTTATCATTTCTTTTTTTTATATGGTTGAAATTCCATTCAGAAATGTCATGCCAGACCTGTTTGGCAGTTTTGACTTATGGAAAGAAGAAGTGGAAGGATACTTAACATAGTCATATAAACAATTGTCATTAACTCTATAAACAACTGCAATTTAGGTCAAAGGAAGCTTTAAATAACTAAACATATACACACTATGATTTCACCTCCTAAATTTATAAAAGGAACTGTAGATGTCTTCTTTCCCACCTCGTCTTCACTCATACTGTTTCTAAATTCTCTCTCTGACCTGCCTGTGCCAAAGAAGCAGCATGGGATGTGAAGGTATTGGACATATCCAGACACAGAAGCAGCTGCTTTTTTTTCCCACTTGAATGGGATTGGGAGATTTATACAAGCAGGTTCTGGGGCTTGGGGAACAATAACTGAACAGAAACAGACACAAGCCCTTTACAACCTCATACGGGCCAGATAAAAGCTAGATAATAGCAAAGAAGTGTTTGGGGAAGGCAGGCAAGCAGAAAATTCGTCACATGGAAAAAAAAAAGTAGATCTGCTATGAAAAGACTCAGGGAAACCAGAGAATATTTACTGAAAATGGAACACTTTCAATCTATCTCTGCAAGGCAGTATTTTGAGAGTATTGAAACTGAGCCTGAAATAAACATTGACTTGAATTCCACAGTTTTGCCTGTATATCCATATATATCCTTTCATCTGTGGGATCTCTTCATCCTAGTTATATAACACAGAGCTGCTGCTAATCATTATGTTAGTAATTTTTCTGCCTCATCTGAGCATTTTGTCCTGGTTACAAAGCAAACTGGGAGGTGGTATGTAGAGATAGCCTCAATGGTTGATTTTAATTAAACAGGAATTCAGATATTTTTTGATGTCTGTATCCTCTCCTTGAGTATGATCAACAATAACAAAGCTGAAATCACTTCCTCACTTTTATTTAGTGTATAAACAAGTTTCATAAGTTGCATGTCATTTCCTCTCAGCAATGTCTTAGTAGCTTCTTACAAAGGCATGGTCACAAAGTGACTGCAGTCCATTGGTGTTATATCATCCATCACTGAATAAGAGGTAGGCCAGAATCCAATGCCCAAGAATTTTGAGATTTGCAGGAATGAAACTGGAATATAAAATTCTGAAATTTTGGCACTCTACAGATGGTCCCTCTTTTCGTAAGTGGCAATATATCGGGGCCATACTTGGAATTTAGACACGGCCTTGAGCAATGGGTGAGGCAGGAAGCACTGTGGTTGTGAGACACAATTAATTCACTGTTTCCTCTTTACCATCATGGACCATACTAGGTTCGGACTATGTCACTGTCCCAACACACCAAACCATAAATGAAACTGAAATGTTGGCATGATCCCATCTTTATTTCTGAACAAGAACAGTCAGTAAAATGTTGTGTCTCTCTCTCCTCTCATGTACAGACTTTAATGGTCAAAGACATAAACCTGTGTGATTCTTATTCTGTTATAAAGGGAATCAGCAAGCTTCCAGATCTCTGGGTTGGTTGTTAAGGTGATGGTCATTTAGCATCAACAAGACTTACTGTAGTTTCTTGGTTTTGTAGGAAAGAAAACAAGCCCACAGAAAATGCTTTCCCATATGCAGTTGGTCAACCCGTCTCTTAACAATTGCTTAAGCATTTGACTGAGATATTTCCATAAGCCATATTGTTAATATGTTATATGTTAATGTTTTATGAACTTGATTACATTGCTTTGGACCGAGTATTAGGAAGAGATAGGGAGCTTTGTCATTTAAAGAGTGTCCAAACTTTTCTGGAATTTCTTTTGATGTGGGCGGGAAAAAGCTTACAGCTTCAGTAATTTGACATCAAAGGCTTGACTAAGATATTCAGCTAAGATGCTATAAATACCTGATACCCAAGACGCCATCTAAGAATCCTGAGTTCTCTGATTCTTTTGGGCATGAGCAGGGAGAGCAGGGAAGCACTCTAGGAAACTGTATGTCATGCTGCTGTTATATGTAACGATCATGATTTGAAAATATAGGCAATCAGCTAGTGGCAAGCTTGGTCTTCAGTTCCTGTTGTATATTTTAATATTGGAATCTCATTCAATATCTGCTATCTTTCATGTGTGCTTCTTAAGCAGAAAGTCTTCTGAATACAGATGATGTGATAGATTCAACATGTTTACTTATTCAGGTGTAGAGACTAGAACAACCATTTTAAATATTGAGAACGAACCTGAGTAGTGATTGGTGCAGTCTTAAGCTCTGTGTGATTGTGCTGGTAGGGGTTCATTTTTTGAAGGAGACTTGTATATTAATAAACTTCTAATTCTTTGACACCTTCATATTTCCTTCATGCTTTCCTGATCTGGATATGATCACCACTTTGTATAGTGGTCTACAATGATCCTTAAATAGCTGCCAGTAGACCATGAGTACCAAAGATGAATTTTATCTTCATTACTTATCATCTTTAGCTAGAGATCAACACCATTTGTACAATCAATCATTTTTTACTTTGAATAATTTCTGTTAGAAAATGTACAGTATTTGAAGTCCCTCCCTGTAAAAACATATATGTGTGGCCACCAGATGCGTTGGAGACATTTGGGAGTTATTGATATGCATGTAACAGCCACTCAGTTCTTTATCTTGTCCTCAGCACACATGCCTCATGCATTGGCCCTGTCTTCTGAGACAGCCCTTCGCCAAAGAGAGCTGGAGGTGGTAAGGAAACGCACAAGACAGCGGAAGACATCATGATTCAGTTCAAAATGTCTAGTGCCTCCACTGAACAAAAAATGTATTTTTCGAATGGCCCGTACTTCTGACTCAAACGACTTCTCACCTGCTCAGAAATGCCGACAGCCATCTCAGCTGCCTGTGTGCTCCAAACAATCCTCCACCTGCAAAGTTTTCACTTGGCATAAGGATGTATTTGAACAAAGTGATGAAGAGGGAAATCTTTAGATGCTACCAGAGGCAGCTAAGGATATTATTTATCAGCTTTGTAATATTATTGGCAATTAAATGGTTTTAGAGATGTACTTCTTAGACATGAAGTCACACACCGCAGGACAATTGCCAGATGTAAGTAGGGTAGCCAAAAGAATTGAATACTTGTTGTATGTCTAAAAGAAGGAAAATATTGATTTAGTGTAAACTCTTGTAAAAAAAGGGCGGGTCAATTTTTTAAATCACTTCTTTAAAGATGCTCACTACAGTGAAGACTCAGTCCTGCTGCATTTGTGGCAGTACTGAGCTAAAAGAAAATAATCAGCTTTTCACATCTCTATTGAACCTGAATACCAAGAAAAAAGCTTATTTTGAATATCGGGTCAAACAATTAAATATCACAGTTAACTTATTATACTGCCTTGGAATATAATTCCAGGAATGTTTCTTGACTAAACAAAAGGATGAATTTTAATAAATGCCGCAAATATTAAGTTCACTATCTATTTCATTTATATAAAAATTGCTTTGAACATATGATACTTGTAGTTAACAGAGAACCACCTGTGATCTCAGGAATGCAGACTCAGGCTAAAGCAAATAGATGAAAAGACCTTATTAATACCACACTTTCTGAGAGTAGCTTCCTCCAGCTCACCACCTGCACAGAGGTCACTGTCCTCTCAGAACATCCGGCTGAGATGTTCGAATGAACTCACACTACCTTACCCAAAATAGATTGTAACTTGAATTACTTCATCAAATGCAAGTGATTTGTGCGAGGCATGGCAGGGAACCACCAGCTCTGCTGTAGAGCAGAGGGAGGGTCTGGTGAGCAGCAGTTTCTCCAGCTGGAACTGCTGAGGATGGCACAAGAGTCAAGCTTGTATGTGCAGTCATGAGCAAGGACAGGGATTAGGTTTCAGATGTTAAATTATTTTTTCCTGCTAGAATGTTCTCAAGGAATTGTACTTACATGACTTGGTTGGAAATGATTATCCAGTGGCCTCTGGCTAACTAAAAAAGCACAAGGCAGGCTCATCAGGATGTTGCTTCACTACAGTCTTGTAAGACTTGATCACGGTCTTTTCTTTCTAAAATCCCTTAGGATAATGCTTCACATGCTAAAGACCAAGTAAACTGTTCCCAGAGCAATGCAAAATAGTTCAGGTGAGTATGAACAGAAGCAAATTATGTACATTGTCATGGAGCTTGAGGAATGAAGGAATAGGCAGCCATGTAATTCATGACTAATTTTTTCCTGGATCATGCATTTACAAGACACATAAAACTTGTCAATGCATCTCCTCTGTCCTTATCATAGACACCTAATCATAAACCCATTATAATTTCCATATTGTAAATGAACATGCAATGGAAGCACCATGTACTCTCTCGGTGGCTGTGTGGGGTGATCTTTGAGAGACTTACACAATGCCTTTCAAAGATCAGCTGGAAAATAAATCAGATGGCTGTGCTGGATACCAAAACCCACAGCATCAACACACACAGAATTATGGCACATCATGATCTCCTGCCCAGTCTCTAATTTATCTTCTGTCCAGAGATAATGAGGGATATTTTATTTCCCCAGGGAAATTTTGGTTAGCCTTACCTGTCTCATAATAACAGCTTCTCAGTCCCACACATGCCAAGTGTCTTTTCCTACAGAGATGATTACTTAATGCACCTGTAATTAAACTTTAAATAAATAATCTCATATTGTATTTGATTCTGAAACCATTTGCTTCTCTTTTACACTCAATAAAAAGTTTGTAAGCATGGAAATTTATCTGTCTAATGATAAAGCATGTTTTATCTATGCTATTTAGCAAATGGATGCCTACAACATAAAAAATACTAATCAGGTTCAGTTTAATTAGTATTAAAAACATCAAAAGGCCACAGGGAGTAGGCTGTGATATTTTGATATATTGTAAATAATTTTTTCATATCTTAGAGTTCCTTGAAGTGGTCGCTGACCTTTGGACTTGCACTGCAAAATGCAGAGTTAGAATTGCCTCAGATGACACAGAAATATCCTTTCAAACACTGGTATTCTCAAAGGAGCTACACTGTGGGGAATTCATGCCTTCACAGCATCCAAATTTTGTTCTTTTAGAACTGGGATGCTGTGTAAAATGGATTATTGGTTCATTCCTCTAACACCTAAGCCATTTAGTCTCTCCTCATTTTACCTGAGAATACAAATAGCACTTGTGAAGCAATTAAAAATGCAACAAAATGAAGAGAGTTATTGTCATTCTATGCACACTATATGGAAGAAAAATAAAGTGAATAATTTATTTCTTGTCCAAGTAGCAACAGTTAGTTAAAGATATGCAGCGAAAGGAGAACAGGATCATAAAAAAACTGGACTTCTTTCTATTTTTTCATCTGGAAAATCTCATTCTTTTGACAGTCTAAAATCCTGCAAGGAACAGTTTTGTCTTCCCTTATATACCAGAAAAATATAAAGAAGAGGAAAAGAAAGATTCATTCAAAGAATAGTTCATCTCAATGCATCTGAAACAAACTTCTAATACAACATCTAGCAATTCTTTTAAGGGTTTATTTTTTCTGAAAACAGGTGTTGTTTGTTCCTCAGTCCTGAAAAGAAAGGACTTCTTTTCTCCTTTGATGAATATTGGAGAACTTATTCACATGTTATCGTGGGGTAAAATTAAGAAAATCTTAACTGATACTTAAGATTGATAATTTAACGTAAAGTGAGTGAGAATCTGGTCTGAATTCACTTTGGTGTTAAGAAGAATTTCACAGGTGGTGAAAAAATTCCTCTAACTTTTATCGTTGCAATAATGGTTCAAACATGATTCAATTTTAATGAAATTCCTAGTTGGGCAGATGATGAAGTAAATTGCTACCCATTTGAGAAATTCCATGTAATACAAATTAGTCACTGAATATGTGTTAAAAGCAATCGTACAAGGCTGTTAATTTTTTACAGAGGATTTTTCGTTATTTCTCAAACACAATATGCTTGGCAACTCCTTGTTTTTCTTTCTTCCACCAAGAAAGTTTCTCTTTCCTTCAGAAAATATACTGGTCAAGTACGCTTAAAATTCCCCAGATTATATTTTAGCTCTTCCAAACTTCTATACCACCTATTACTTCATATACTTGGAAAATAGTTTCCTGCCCAAAGCTGACAAATAAAGAGAGGGAGCTTATTTGCAACAAACTTTTAAGCCACATTAAATTCAGAGGGTGTTGAGTGCCAAGAGCACTGAAAACATTTGAGGCTAGTTTTTCTCCTGAATTTGGGAAGTTTTGACTTCTGGTTTTACACTTTTTTTTTCTTTTTTTTTTTTCTTTTTTTTTTCTTAAAACACGGTATATTGAAGAGTACCTGAGTTTCAGCTGTGTGCCCAGAAATGGAGACACCTAGCTGTTGAACTTACGGTGGTGCCACGGATGACACATGCGTCCATCTATGCTGTTTACCTATGAACTTATTTCATACACAGAGCAATGCAGTGAATGTTAACACAGGCATACAGATGGCTAATTTTGATGAAAGAATATGAAGCTCAGATGCTTCTCTCGCATGGGCGTTCTTAATCAAGGTTTGTCAGGTGGTGGGAGAGGACAGCCAAGGAAGACACATTTTGCGTGTACTGCTTTCCAGCATTCTATGGGACACGGTCTAGAGACAGAGCACGGGGTGAGAAAAGTCTTTTCTCATTTAATGTGGCATCTTTTATTTTCCGAGTAAGAGCCACCTTCCTTCCTTCCTTCCTTCCTTCCTTCCTTCCTTCCTTCCTTCCTTCCTTCCTTCCTTCCTTTCTTTCTTTTTTCCTCTTTATTCATTAACTCTTGAAGTTTTTGTCTTTCACACTACTTTTCTTATCTCCAGGTCTCTAATTTTGTGAGGAGATTAAATATGGTTTCATTTGGACTATTTGTTTGCACTTCAGACCCTCCAGAGAAGGTCTCTGGAGAATTATGTGATACGTTTCCTTAGTGGTACATCATCTTACTACCAAAAGTTCATAACAGAGATGAATAATCACACATACACATAAAAAGAATGAAAAACAGTTCTAACTAAAAAAAAAAATAATTAAAGCAGCTGTCTTTGAGAAAAACTGCCTTGTAACTTCCAGACTGAAATAATCACATTCATCAGAGCACAGGGAGGCCAACGCTCAAAGCAGTACTTGTGATTTCATCTGTAAGACCCAATGGGAAAAACTTAAAGACAATCTGTATGCCCTAAGGCAATCTCAGAATAAGAAGAGCTGGACAAATACAGTAGCTACTTATATACCTGGACTTGTCCTGTCTGCCTTAAACCTTTCTTAAAAAAACATTAATAAGATTGTTGGATGCACTATTGACCTTGGAGAGGAGATAATTTACGGGTAAAGGGATTCGAGGGAGGAGATTCCTCCACCGCACTAGCAGAGCCTGAAGGAGAAAAAACAGAATGAGAGTCTTTGTACATGCAGACAAGCTGCTTTAGAGGACTGGAAAAAAAATAATTGCAGCCATACCCTTGTTAGTACTGAAACCCCAGCATGTGAAGGATGGGGTTCACCTGAACTAGTTTTGTCTGTGTAAAGTCAGGGATCCAGTTTGTTAGTAGTGTAGCTCCCATTACTCTCCAGGTTGTGCAACTGGCATCTGGGGAACATAAATCATCCAAATTGCCTGAAATAACTCCTGTAGGATGGGCTGAACCAACTCTGAGAGAGTTTCCTCTGTTTCTCCATTGACCATAAAATCTGTTATAACAGTGAGATAAATCCTTCCACAAGATAAATTCCACATTTTGGTGCAGCTGTACAAATAATTCTGTGTTTTTCCTTTTTTAAAAAAGATAGTGCCAAAACCCAGTGTCTGTCCTGTTAACTATGGAATCATTAGAACAGAGAATGGCAAATATAGATAAAAATGTCTTCTGCTCACAAACAGTTTATAGGAGACCCGAGCTGGTCAATTGAAGATAACCATGTTTGTTATTGGTATGAGAAGGATAATGGAAAGGCAAAAATATCATATTTGCTGTTAAACAAAGAATAATGTGGGAAGTGCAACAGTATTTCCATCATCCTATAGCATCTTGTCCTCATGGCAATAAAAGAAACATATTTAGTTAATTTCTCTGGAGAGTTTTCTAGAAAAAAAAATCTTCAGTGCAATCACTGCTACCATATTCCACTTGTGGAATTAAGCAGAATGTGCCAATATATCTCAATGCCTTCCAAAAGGCATTTCAGTAAAGGAGCATTTAACCTAAGTTGCATTGCTGGAAAATTATTTTTACTTGGTAATCCATATCAGTTTTCTTGAAGCTAATTCTTTCTTAAGAGCATTAAAATGATGTATGACTCAGGTGCTTACAATTTATTTAGCAGAGTGATTCAATTATTAGTATCTGCTTGAGGCTCTTTTCTTGAGCAAAAACTACTGGAAGGTATTTGCATATCTCCGCAACAGTCATGTACGCACTTCCACACCTGGCAGAACTGTTCTGATGGGGACCAAACAAATGCCCAGAAAGACACAGGTCTATGGGAACGAGGAAACACAACTAGAGCAGGAGAATATTCTGAAAATCACCTGTGTTCTAATGAAGGCCTAGGCACTCATCCTTCCCAAGCAGTAGCTAAGGCCAATAGTTGTTCTGAGAATTTCCTTGAGACAATACATCCAATGACAGAGTTGAATGTATTGCCTCAAGTCTGAGGCATGTCTACATCTTTAAATAATGACATTGGTACCAATGTAGGTGAGGCAGCACAAACCTTTCTACAGAAATCTACATGGCATCATGCAGAAAAACTCTGTGAACCTACAAGGAGAAGGTGATGACAGCCTGCGGGTGACACCTGCCCAGGTAAATAAAGATCATGTACTGGTCCTGGAAAGCACGGTGGGTCTCACGTCGTCCTGTGGCCAAGCTGTCTTGCCGTCCTTGCTCCAAAACAGGCACCTTCCATTGATGCTGTCAGCTGGGGCGCCAGGCTGCCCGCAGAGGCATTGCCTGGGGGTGTGAGGTGGCACCGGGAATGGGCTGAAAACTGAGTAGCACGGTCAGTCACCCGCCACTGCCAGAGCCCTGTCCCTATCAGCTTGGCAGCAAAGGTGAAGTCTCTACTGACTGTCACAGATAACATTTCCCGTGCAGGCCATAGCAGCTGCCCGGGCTGGGGCCCAAATGAAATCGGAAAGAGGCTCCTTCCCTCCTTTCTCCAGTGCTGTGCCAGAGGCCAAGCCACCTGGTCCCCACCCCAGACTGAGATCCTGTCGGCTGAGTGGCTGCTGCTCATACGTGGGCTCATTGTGCTTGGAAGAGATGCCACCACCTCCTCCTCCTTCTCAGGCCCTGCCAGAACACAGGAGATAGACCCACCAGCCAAGTTGCAGTTTGCTGGTGTCTCACCTCAGAATATTTAATGGTGGATTTGGGCACCTTTTTATTTACCTCTGGAGAAGAAATACCAATCCTAAAGCCAATTGATGTAATAAACACAGGTAAAAGCTGCCATTTACCTACCTGCAATTCTGAAGTTATGACTTACACAACATCATCTGGTCTGTTTTGTTGCTTTGTAATAGCAAAAGCTATGCAAGGAAAGACAGAAAACTGAAAGAAGTGGAATCCAATAATCCCTCTCCAGAGATTTGTCTTTCCTCCTTCCTTTCCCTGTTATCAACAACAGCAATGGTTTGGCTTCTTTCTGTCTTTTCCCACACTTCTCCATTATTTGTCCAAGGGCATTATTGACCACAGAGGCTTCCTGAATCTTTCTGCATCATCGGTTTTTTATGTCTTCAAGGGTAGTTTGAAAACATATGTATAATGGAGATTCACTTATTCAAAACAGTTGCTTACAAGCAAATGTATTACTTTTCATTCTTTTTGTTATTTTATGTTGTTTATTCTATACTTTCTCACCAATCACTATTCATATTTTTTCTTTTGTAGAATATTCCCAAATTTTAACTCTGTATTTTTTTAACTCAACTCATCTTTAATTTTTGAGCGTAAACAGAGACACCAAATATTTAAATGCTAAAGGCTTCAAAATATTTTAGATAGTATCTCAGAAAAAGAATCCACGGGCCATGTTAGTGACTACACGAAAGAGCAACAAGTGTGATTGGAACATAATTACCAATGTGTGCACATTGTGGGCAGAGGTGAGAAGGAAGAAAGGGAAGATCAATTAACCTTAAGCATTCTGATGTAACAAAAATAGCCAAGCAAGCCTCTTGAAAGGAAAAACAATTTATCTGGATAAAAATTGTGTGCAGTTGAGTATCTGACTGAGATCACTGGGTAGATTTTGAACATATCATTTGGAACACTTTCAGAGAAATAAAAGCTTTGAAAGTCATCTTCAGGAGTGAAATTAATTTCCTTTAATGTTGAATCCCCCCTTTTGAAAGACAGGTATACCAACAATGTGACTCAGCTCACCCTAAAGTACACACTTGAACAGACCTTTACAAGAAGAGTCTATTTCCTTGCTTTAACTACAATGTGAGACTGAAAGTGAATAATATGGGTTTAAACATTTGTGTTTCACTAGAAGGGTCTCACCCTGTCTTCCTAACAAATAATATTAACAGCTGCAGGGTGCAGACAAACCTCAGTGCTACAGTCAACACAGTGTTTACCAGTAATTATTGCTCCCATTATGTAGTATTTCTATTTTGGCTTGGGTTTTGCTAAGTAGTGAGGATATTAAAGAAGAGCTGACTACAAAATACATAATTGCCCTGACTGACTAGTAATAGCATCTTGACTTTTATTGAGCAAAATCAAGGAATCAATCAGAAGTCAACAGGAGTAAAATGTTTAGCTACTTGAATGAGAGGAGATCTGAATTTTTGGTGGGCCAAAGACAAAAAGAGGCTTGCAGTTAAGTGGAAGAATGCTGGCATTCAAAGAAGGCTCTGATTTAGAGGTTAGGAAATGTAGGGATAAAGTGAAAGCTGCCAAACCAAATTAGACCTTGAAACAAAAACTAAGTAGCAAGAAAAATGTCAATCAGGTAGAGAGATTAAAAAAAAAGAGGGCAAGAAAAAACAAAGATGATAAGTGTAAAGTGGGATAGAAATTTAAGATATTCTATGATAGGTATGACTTGAAAGCAAAATTTGTCATTTCACTTTTCGGTAAGAAGACTGGAACTGAATGGAAGACCAAACACCAGATCAGTAAGAGGATGTGGGCATGGAGTGGAAAGCAACATTTTTAAGATGAAGCATAATTCAGAGCAAAATATCTGAACTGAAAACTCTGAAAAATGTCAGAAAGCTAATGTTGAAAGAAGTTTGTTGAAAAGAATTGACATAGAACTACTAGAATTTAGTAAGTATAACATCTGTATTGGATATCATGGAACAGTGATCCAGACACAATAAAGCCTGTTAATCCAACCATGGTAGTATGTAAAGCATTAAATTAATTTAAAGATAAGGATAACTAAATACGGAAGCTAACAGAATATAAGTATGGCATGAACTTAACAAAAGAATGTGATAAATGAACTTCGTATCTTCCTTTGACTAATGAAATGTTTCAACAGATCATGTAAATGTGTTAGATCACATTTTCTTGGGCTTCAGTAAAGCATTTGAAGCAATACCAAAGGAAAATTACTTAAAACAGAGAACATGATGATTAGAACTTCAGGGAGAACAAGTAGCTAATTGTAAAGAAGATCACTACAGAGTATGCAAGGAGAAGAGCTGAAGAGCTTCAGGGACTGGCTGGTTCATGGGATCTTTCATCTTTAGTAATTTAAGTAAAGACTTGGGCATAAAAACCTGACTTGAAGGCACTGTCAATACACAAGAGGGTGATGCAGGATGACCCTGAGAACTTGTATAAAAGAAACAGAGTGAAACTACAAGAATCACAGTTGACTCTCAGGAGACTGATGTGATTCCTCAGTCATAATCCTTCTAATACCCCTCAGACACCTTGCTAAAGGTTTTAATTACCTGTCAGTATTGAGATTTCCCAATGCAGCAGATGCAGCACAACACCAAATACATATTGGAGCTCTAGAAATCTTCCATATGTTACACGAGGTGCAAGACACCTGGACTGTATGTCCATCTGCCTTTTTGTTCTTGTGAGAATGGAGCTTGTGCGGCATAAGCCAGCTCCACTTAAACAACGCACTTAGTGTCCAGAAAGCTGAATGCTTCCTATTAAAGATAAGAAAAAAGCAACTAACAAACTTATGAAAGATACAGTAGTTTACCATACCACCCCTTCCTAGTTGATATTTTGAGTCTATTTTTCCTTGGTTCATTTCCTGTTCCCTTAGGCAGATGAAAGAGAGAATTCAGTATCCTGACAGGCATCCTCTTGGACAGTGCTTGCTAGAAGCAATTTTTAAAATATTATACAGCCCTTGATGTGGGTCTCATTAACATGACATCCCTTATCTCCTAGGCAAGCATGTTAAAAAATTAACCATGAGTTTTATTAAGCACCACTTAGAAAACATGAGGGATATACATGAAAAAATTAATATCTTCATCAAGTAAAAATTCCTAGCCTAAAGGTCCCAAAAGTAATAATCTAAAATGTATGTCACTTTGGGGGCTATTTCAAACAGTTGTCTTTGGTTTCACTTCGGTTTCTTCTCTCCAGTCAGTCAAGATTCTCAGTCATTTATGCATATGCCTCTAAAAAAAATTTAAAACAATCGAACCTACCTTTTTATCCCTTCTCATTATTTCAGCTTGGGGTTTTGTTGTTGCTGTTGGTTTTGGTGGTTGGTTTGTTTGTTTGTTTGTTTGTTTGTTTTTGGCTTTGTTTTCATTGGTTGGTTATGTTTTTTGGTTGGTTGGTTGGTTTTTAAAGCCAAAATTGATTGTAGGATCAAAGCCTCAAGTAAAACACAAAATTCAAAAAGACCCCGTAGCATATCTTTAATGCAACCACATGCATCAGCATTGTACATTTTTTACTATTCCTTGTTACGGAAAAAGCTGATATGACTATTAGAATGGTAGATAATATGTTGTTTTTAATAGAAATTACTTATTAAATAGTGACTTTCACTTGAAACATTGATATATCTATCATTTGCTTTCTGGTGGGAACAAGCCATAGACTAGGAGTAAGAGAAGACTTCATTACAAGTGCCAATCCATATTCATTAAGGCTTCTGACGTTATTACTCCTCATCCGCAAAGTAAATTAGCCTCTCCATAAAAGTTAGTGACTTTATAATATTTGGTAATGCTGCAACAAAGAGACTTTAAATGTGAATTTGTTTGCATGCAGTCTGGACTGCCTATCTGGGTAACGAATCTTAACAGAGCACAACATATGTATGTGATCATATATGTGATCTAGATGTATTTAAAGAGCTGCGTGGGAAACTGTCGATGCTGCCAGACTGACCTGCCTTTTACAGGTAGCCTTTTACATGCTTGTGAGAGAAGACACTAAGGCAGAATATTAGGCAGCCAGTGGGTCTAAATTAGGCTGGACTGCCCCATGCAGCTGCGTGAAGGACTTGGTTTATAACTCCTAATCAAACTTTATTTGGGAAGTTTATTATGAGAAATTTGAAGTGATACAAATCTCTGATGGTGTTTTGGTAGGAGGACAAATTTGGCCAGGGCTTATGGCAGACCACAGGTGGAAGAGGATGGGGAGTGGGGCAGAGCTGGGTGGGAGTTCCAGCAGAATGGGACACACAATGCAGAGTGGGGAGAGAGCTGGATGGTGACACCAGGACGGGCTGCTGAGAAGGGACCTGAACAATGACGACTCACAGCATTCTGGGCTGAAATCCTACATGAGGGCTCTGCAAGCGCTTTGTCAGGCACAAACATGAAGGTGTGAGGAGCCACCAGGTTGCAAGTGGACTAGGAGCTTACAGTCAGTGATCTCAGTAAGGAAATAAAAACCAAATACATATGTCTTTAATCTATGCTTTCCTCTAATAATGATTTTTCAGCTGATTCATATTTACAATTTCAGAACAGGCAGGCAAAAAGCACTATTTTTTTTTAATGCTACAAGATTGTCTTCCAGAAAGAATCTGAGTTATCAGTCTCAACCAACTTCATAAACAGACATCTTCTTATGTTGTTCTACACAGGCAAGACAGCAAGAGGAATTCCTGACTAAATCCAGCTACAGAAAACAGCTCCACAAGCATCTCTAAAATGAAAATAATTTCCTATTTTTTGTATATTATGTCTTGCAGTTGGGTGCAACATTATTTCATCAGTACCACGTACCTATTCTGAACAAGCTTCCTGAAGAAATACTTTGAGAGTTATGATTTACAAAGTGCATATATACTATTATAATCAATACTTTCAAAGTAGTAGATTTCAAATTGTTTTACTCTGTCAAAATTCTCAGCGCTGTGTAGCCCAGTAAATCAAGTTTTTGCCATTAGAAAAAGCCTATAGTATTTGTACCGACCTGCCAGGATTTCTCTGGACTTGTTTCAGCCTGAACAGATTCTAGCTTGTTTCAGCTGTGATAGCAATTGTCTAGACAACTGTTATTGCCTAAATTGATTTTAGTTTAGCTTTGTCTGTAGCAACAATGAGTAGTTATTCTGCATGGACAGAATTGTGGTGCGGGGAAGTGTAGACACGTCTCAGAATGTATCACAAAAAAGGGGTAGATGTTCAGAAAGTTATTTTTTAGTGTAACAATTTCAGTGGCACAATTCTCTTCTTAATGCCACACTAAATAGGTCATTATGGCTTCAGCATTTTACCTCTGCTGTGGCTTGATCCTCAATCTGCGGGAAAGAAGATATATGGAAAAGTGAGCCAAGATGAAGCAATCTGTTGATCAATGGAGATGACTAGGTAAATTATGCAACTGCAGGGATGCCCTGGTATGAGGCAGAAAGAGAACAGGACTGAAAAATAACAAAAGTTCCTCAAGTAATGTAAGTCAGGTTTAGCTTAGGAAATGGAACAGGTCTTCATTTTCCATAACACACAAGTACCTGAGCATTTTGTTCTTATTTAGAGCATTAATTGACCTTCAGTAACAACCAAAACTTTCTACTTTCTGTATGACTTGGCCATAAAATGATTATTTTTTTCTTTTTGTTTTTCTTTTGTTTCTATGCTAAAATTGAAAATTGTTTCTTTTATATAACTCATGATGCCAGTATGACCAGTGGTAGGACACAAGGAAATGGAATGAGGTTGCGTCAGGAAAAGTTCATATCTGACATTAGGAAAAGGTGCTTCATTCACTGATTGACCACTGGAACAGGCTCCCCAGGGAATCAGTCATGATACCACGCCTGGCAGAGTTCAAGGAGAACCTGGGTGACACTCTTAATCATATGATTTAGTTTTAGGTAATCCTGCAAGGAACAGGGAGTTGGACTCAATGATCCTTATGGGTCCCTTCCAACTCAAGATATTCTATGATTCTAAAATGATAGAAGCTGTCTTCACCAGTTCCTGCTAATTGAGAAGTTCTGACAGGTTAACAGCATATGGGCAGAGTTCATACTGCATTGGTGTTGTCTTTTCTCTTGGCAACTGTATAAACCAGCTAACACCCACAATAGATTATAGATCACTGGTTATACCTTTTCACTAGAAATGTAATTGTGTATCCATTTCTAATCTAGACATCATTGTAGCTTTGGTCAACCTGGCATTTCACAGATTTAGTATAAGCCATCACAGAACCACGATCTGTGAATCGAATGTATTTTCATTTTTCCACATTACCCATTGAACAGAAATATCAGTTAGTTCAGCAGTTCTAGTTAGACTGTTCTCATAATGAAAATACACAGAACTGAAACTGGTATGTCTGGTGTGGGTGGAAGGTGAACCTCCCTTCCTAACAACCCAGCTAGCCTCTATGACTGGAAACTAATTGCAAAGCCACAGGACTTTTTCCCCAGATCAATGAAAAATTACTATAAACCAACTCATTCTTTAACGAAAATAAGTTCTGTCTTTCCAAAAGAGGAATTTACGTTTCTCTCACAGTCAATGAGTTCTACTTGCAAGATACATCACCTCTTCCTTAAGCTCAAATCAAAATTAGGTATATGATGTCTCAGTTATTTGACTTTAAGTGAACCCTGGTTCAATGAATGCAAAGAAAAGAAACTACATTGACTCAGAACTGATTACATGGACAGAAGGATTCACTCTTAATAAAGAAGTAATTAATCCAGTGTGCTGCCTCTGCCATTTCTGTCTCATAGCAGAGTACGAAAAAGGTAGTTCTACTGTTTTTCCGGTAGTTCTGTGGCACAAAATAATTTGCTTATTTCTGTGATATATCTTACTTGTTTTCTTCATTTTTCTGTAACATTGTAGAAGCATTTCATTTGGTCTGCTGAAATAAATCTTTATGTAAGTGCATGTTGTTTTCTGGCTTTATGATTTCTCTTATAGCCCTGAAGGTTCTCCTGTACCTTCCTTCACTGAATAACTCTGTTCTACAATCACTTGTTCTAAGAAACGAGTCCCTTGTGGTCCATCATCTGCCAGCATGTGTTGCAACCTGTTCACTGCCAGGTGGTTTGGAGACAAGACTGTAACTGGGAAGTGTTTGATAAAGTCCCAGGACATTTGTATTACATCTCCTTACCTGCAGGGTGTTTTCCACTGGATGACATTCAAATTCTATACCCTTTGAAACTGAACAACATGAAAGATTTTAAGGCATTCGGGGGTGACAAATGAGATGCTTAATGAGATGCTTAATGTGTGTTATTTATGTGACAACAATTCCTAGGGGATCCAATCAAGACAGGGGTCCTAAATGCAGACACTGCTACACAAATCACAATAAGCACATTAGCAGGCTAGGGACTAAAGTTGCTCTTTCAACACTAATCCGAACTAATCCGAGCAAGTCCTAGCAAGCATTATTTCCTGTTACACGACACACCATGGCCTCATGCGTTTGTTCTTTCGCTGGGTGCAGAAAGGCCCTCCAGGTCTTTGCTGTTTATTCCATGGCATCTGAAGCAAGAATGCCTGACACAGAAAATGAGAAAATATTTGTGGGACCTGGGAGCTGAAAGAAAATCAAATCTGTACAAGCTGCTTGATGGAAATATCTAATGATTCAAAGTGAGGAAGCAGACGAGTGAGCTGGATCATTCTAGACAAATACATTACACCCACACATTAAATCTGGGATGTTCCCAAGAAAAAGAACCTGACAGATGCTAATTATGACCTCCAGTATCAGAAATAACTCAAAATAGAACCAAGCAGTGAGGAACAAAGAGTTACTTTCTCAGACCTCTGCAGAAAAATTGTATGAATTTGAAAGCATCCGGTGCCTCTAAGAATGGGGCCACAGTCCTCTGTTGCCAGGTGGTCTCCCTAAACCTGGGCTCCAGTATCACTGTCTTCTTGCTGGCTTAATATGGTTATTTTTATGAGAACAGATTTAGTGGAAGGGCCCAAGAAAATGCCTTTGAGAAGCTCAGTAATTTGGTGATTACAGCTGTCTCTCAGAAGCAGATGGCAGATATTTGGGTCACTTAGGAAAAGAAGGATTTTGAACCTTGATATTCTGCATAAGTGATTTAACAAAAATCAGGTAAGACAAATGGCTCTGTCCCTCATGACCCTCCAAGGGCTTTTTGTGAGGTCTGACTTGCTCAGACCACAACTACCATGTAAAGTGACTGAGACAACTAGGTTGAAGAATGTCTAGTTCAGCTGCAGTGCTTCATAATGTGCTCCAAGCTGGTTGTATGTCTGGTCTCTTAAGCAGTTCTGGCCATGCTCAGCATCAGAAATATCAGGTGCCTTATGGACTTACATAATTAGCTGTGAGTTTTGCAAATGTGTAACTAGACCACTGAAAGAGTAACTTAGCTGCATAAGTGACACTTAAATGTAATCCCAGATAACGGGAAGGAATGAAGACAAAAAACAACCCAAAGCTGCTTCTCAATTACAGGGGGTTACAAGGTGTTTCTTAGCCTTATTTGTGTTGAGAAGCAACAGAAATTTCTTGCAGAAAGACATGCCATTTCAAACTTAACATTGAGTCCCAGTAAAGCTCTCCTTTTGTTGAGAAAGGGAATGCAGGATCTGGTAAACCAGCTCATGGAAAATGTTTACTGTTTACGTAAAAATAACTCGTCCTTCTTCCTCTGAAACTTCAAACAGGAAGAGTTCAGCCTGACTTTGAAAACAGTCCTGAGAGAATAAACAGGCCAGCTTGGAAACCTTTTCTCTATCTGGTGCATACGAGCCTGCTCTTTTCTTAGCAAAAGATCCAGTATAGACCATACTCTAAAAAAAAAAAAAAAAAAGGAAGCTCAGTTACCAAGCACCATTAATATGAAAGTTTGAAGATACAATATTGAATCATGCCATTTAATGTGACCTATAAGAAAGCCAGGGCACTTAAGCATCTTCCCTACATCTAAGCAATGGGATTTGGAAGCAAATCCCAGCTCACAGGTCCCTGGTTATGTTTCAGTTCCATCTGGGAATCAAATCAAACACAAACTATTGCCCTCACAGAAAGGAAATGGAGCAGCAAAGGACCCACTCCAGCCTTTCCCCATTGTGGCCAACTGTACGAGCAGGCTGACTTACAGCATTGACCTGCTCCACCGTCTAGGGGCAGTCTGAGATAGTCATCTGTCCTTCTCACCCTGCCCATCTCTCACATAGAACTGTAGAATCATTTTGGTTGGAAAAGACTTTTAAGATGATCAAGTCCAACCGTTAACCTAACGCTGCCAAGTTCTCCCGTTCTCTGATCCCTGCCAGGCCCTCTTCATGGTGGTCCTTCTCTCTGTCTTTGTTATTCTGCCTACTGGCTTCTCCATCCAACAGAATGTCATCCAAACATGGGAGTAACAAATAAACCGTGGATGGGCTCTAACTCCTGTGGTCCACATCTGCTCACAGGCTACTCTGATTATACCTGCCAGCTCACTGTGTTACATCCACCTGCAGTGTAAACTCTTTGGGGTTGGAGTTGACTCATCCCAAACTGGAGTTATGATGACTGCTTTTACTTAGGTCACAGGAAACAGCATGTCTGTGCCAAAACAGAAAGCGTTTTACCTTGAGTTGCTTCGCTCCAAAAGCCTGCATCTTTTTCTGCCCCAATATTTCAGAAGAAGCGAGAGTCCCTTCTGGTCATTCTCAGTGTGAGTAATTAATGATACACTAATTGTCATATCATATAGGCTTGCAGCTTCTAGCTTGACCACGTAGACATACAGTATGTTGTTGTTTAGTCATCAAACACAGAGGAAGTGAGGCTAATTATGTCATTGTTACATTTAAAAAAATAGATATTTTACATGTCTACTATTTTCAGTAACAAACTGCGTTGCCGGAAATACTGGGAATTGTTTTGATTATATCATCTCACCAAAACTTAGCCTACCCATTCTGAGCCTAAACACATCTGTGCCACCTACACATCTGTCACTGTTGTAAGGTGTGTGTGTGGAGAGTGGATTAACAGCTCCATAACCTTGTAACCTGATTTACAATGATGGGTGATTCAATCTCCCCGTGTATTTCCGCATAGGATCACATCTGTGGGTCTTGCATATTTATGAAATTCGGCTTGACATTTCTTGCTCCTAGGAGCCTTGCTTTCATGCATCCTCCGTTTTAAGGATAATATCACTGGTGGAGTTTACTGGTAATGACAACCTTCCTCCTTTTCCTGTTGCCACAATTTGTTCCTCTCTTGCCCCTCAAAGTTTGCATTCCATACATTCATTAAACTCCTAACCTGTCATAAAGTATCTTGTTTTTCCAAATCCTTTACTTCTGAGAAGTGTATTTTCAGGCTGTTTTTTAAATTCATTCTCTCAAATGTGGCATTATAAAATTGACACAGTAATCTGAGTGGTAAATTGCCCTGTAGTAAGATACATCAGAAGAAGTAAAACAAGCCATAGTTTCACATAGTCCTCCACCTTTGTCTAATGCTAATACTTATTACTTTAGTCCAGAGTGGTTCCATTATAACAAGATGGCTGAGCCTTTTTGTGATTTAGTATTGGCAGTTAGTGTTGACACATATGGAACTTGTAAATCTCTGACCTTCAATAAACACAGAGAAAATGGCCAATTGCAGATAACTAATCACTGACGTAATACCGATGATGTCCTTGGCTCTTGCTTATTTGTCTGTAATTCTGGAGAAATCTTAAATTTGCTCATCTTCCCTTATTAGATGTCATTTCTGACAACAGAGTTAAGAGTAAACCTCTTAAAATACAGCTGTCTATAAACAATCAAGTTATAAAGTACAGAGAAAGAGATGATAATTCTAGAAACATAATGACCTGATTCAGTCTGACCTGAATATTGTGTCTAGTTCTGGTCACGCAGTCTTATGAAGCAAATAGCAAGAATAAAAGACTGCCAAAACTGTCAGGAGAATTAAAACTATTGCTAACATCAAAGGGTAAAGAAATTTAACTTCAGTTTTAAAATTAAAACAAAAATGAGATTGGCTAAAGATATGTAAACAAGCAACTCACAGAAAGTAGGTGCTCTTCTTTACTCTGTTTCTTGATGTAAGAACAGTGACACTTTCAGTGAACTAGGAATATAGTTTAAAATAGATAATACAGAAGCAGTTTTTCAGAAAGAGCACAAAACTTCTGCAGAGTATATTATTTAAAATTTGAGATTCAAGTGAGAATATGGATATTAAGAACGGCTGTATCTATGCAAGAGAGAACTAAAGAAAAACAACACAAATTTCAGCAGATCTTGAAATATTCCGTGACAGGATTTTGTTTACTTCTTAATTCCATTAAGGATAGAGAGGAGTAAAACAGTCTGAGACGGCCTCTGATTTGGACAGCTGGGCAATTCTGATGCTCTGAAGCTGTAATTATTAGATCCAAGGAGAAACTTCACACTTTAAACACATGTCAATGTGATGCAAGTCACCCTTTGGAGTGCCATGAAAAATCCAATGCAGAGAGCTGTGAATGGAGCAAGAGGAACCATAAAAATTAAAATTTCTGGTTTTTATTTAAGGCTGTATGCACAGTACCAGTTTGTTTGAGCCTGAACTTTCAACAAGTATTTTCGCTCCGGAGCTGACGCTTGTGCAGCCTCACACAGGGCCAGTGAGTCCACATCCGATATTTACTTTGTGCATCAAGTGACTCAGTTTCAGAGCGTGTAACTCACCCTCTAAGTCTCATGAACATAACACAGAAAATTCCCGAATGCAAAGTGACGAGCTGTGTATTTCCTCCTTGGCACCCAGCAGAAAGCTGCCAAAGGGCTTCTGCTGTCATTTGGTGGAAACACTTGAACGGTATCAGATCCGGGTGCTCTCCCTAAACAATGCACGTATGCTGTTTTAGTATCTCTCTCAAGTCATTATTAAACTTGAGACTGCTTGTATGGGAGGAATAAGTTTCCCAAGTAGAGTCCGAAAAGCAGCTGTTATCTGGGCAATTTCTTCCTGAACCAAAGCCAAGTGAAGTCAAAGTTTGGTTCAGACCCTAGCAGGGCTTCTTACTGATCGTTTCTTTCTTAGCTCTCACACTTTAGATGCTCATAATAGTTATATAAATTAAGTAACTGGAAATAATCTGATGTTATCACTCGTTTTATATTTCCCAATACATCCTAATTCTCCTTTTATAGCTCTATATCTCCATAGTATATTACTGTGCTGTCATTTCACTGTTTTGTGTCACTGTAGATAGAGCTTGGAGCATTTTATTTCCAAGAAATGGTGAGATCCTGATGTTTCCTTATACCTGAAGTTTATTTGCACCATGATTTACAACACAGTTGTAGACAGGCCAGTTCTGTGGTATTTATGATAGCCTCATTTAATTTTTGCTTCTCTTAACTTGGAGTTGACCTCTGTTGGAAATCTATTCTGATACGCAGGCTGACTTTTGGACTGATTATCATATTGAAGCTCCTTTTCCTTTGTTTTGGAGCAGAATCTCCACATTGGAACTACAAAAATGTTCCCAAAGCATTTTGTCAATTAAATGCTCTGCTAAATTATTCGCGTGACACACCCAAGTTTTCCCTAAGAAAAGTTCCTTGGATGATTGCTGGAAACTACAGCTGGATAGCTCAGCCATCAGATAAGCCTCTGATATGGGCTACTTTGTGGCACCAACCAACCCTGTGCCTAGGCTCTGTCAGAACCATAAAAATTGTTTTCTGTCATGACTTTTGCCTGAATGGTCTAATCTAATAGACTAAAGTTAGTAGATCAAAATATGTAGCTAGAAGGAGAACACACAAGCTCAGTTACTCCAAGTGCCTGGTCACATCCTCACTGCCATGGTGAGTCACTTCATCAGTCTGTCCCTTGTTGAAGCTGCACTCCACGGCACTGCAGGCAGCTTCTAACTGTCCTGGGGTACCCGCACTGCAGTTTGCCTTGGGAGACCTCAAACATGACATCCCATGACCAAATTTTTCTGGCATTTGTCTTACCTTGACATCTCTCCACCACTCCTGTCTTTTGACCCCACCGTGTTGCTCTGCATGATTTACTTGTCGTTACTCACCCATGCGCTATAGCTAAAGAACACATAATTTGGAGCAGGGGTAAGATTTATGAGTTATCACCTTTCTGTGGCCAGGACACATCTGTGCCAGAGCCTGGAGGCCTGCAAAGGGTTAGACATCTGGCTTCAAACCTCTCAGGCTTGGCCCCTATGAGTGGTGACATCTTCACCTCCCCAGTACTCTGCGGCGAAGGCTTCACAGCACATCCCAGGGCTCCTCTGACACCTGCTCATAGGCCTGCATATCTTCTTTTATTGAGGTACCCTGCAGGCATAGGCCAGAACCAACTGACCTCAAGAGTACCCAGAGCCATGGCCAGTGGCAAGTGTAGTGGGAGAGAGAATTATCTGGATAGCGTGAACAGAGAAGGGAAGTCTTTTGGAGCTAAGTCCTTCCTTGAATCACTAGTCGTAATGCAAGAAGCATGCATCAAATGGTATTAATTTCAGCCCTGACAATAACAAAACTGTACCAGTTCAATCATTTTTGACAATTTAAAATACTACTAACATTACTAACAATACTACTACTAACAATTTTAAATACTACTTTAACATGAATATCCCTCAGTCAGGCCTAAGGAGGGGTACTTTCTGCACCATCATGACCTCGACAGCAGCAGGTACCCTGGTCAGGAAGGAACTGATCTCCTAATTCACCTGGAAACAGTCTGGAACCATTCATTTAATACCTATGCATGGTAAGCTGCTGGGCCCTGAAGTCATGGTTGTCTACCAAGTCCACCTGAATTATCTTGGTCCCTCTACCAGCAGTACTGACTCCACCAGCCAAAGCCACAGTTGCCAATGTCTCATGGCTGTTGCTGTGTAGCAGGGATTTACAGTGCTTGAATGACTTACCCCTCTCAGGATGGGGCACAATAGGGAACATGACTCAGGAGACATCCTAAGCTGAGTCTGAAAAGGATGTTTGTTAGATAAACAGATAGTGGGAAGGAGCCTGTGAACTCCAGACCCTCCAGACTAATCTAGTTCCCAGCAAACTTCCCCACGTTCCTCTTAGGATGGCACACTCTGAAGAGAGCTGCATCATTTTATGTTCCTGTGAAGAATATATTTAGATAACAGAAGTCATGCAGATACAAAAAATAATATTTTTCCTCTCTTCCTAGGGTGCAAGTCCCTGTAATGGTAAGCTTAAAGAGCACCACAATAATGTCATTTGGGCTGGAGGAAGCAACACTTGAACCTGGAAATGGCTCATCTGCCTCTTTTGAGAAGAGAACAGGATCATGCAAGGTCCAGCAGAGACTATGCAGTATGGGCGTGAACTTTCTTGGGACACTGCTCCATAAGCCTCCTACTGCCTGGTGGTAGGACTCTGGTGTAGTCCATGCAAAAAGCTACAACTTGAGTGGCTCACTCAGATACACAGAGAACTGCATCATACTGAATTATTATGGCAGTAGGAAATTTGCTATATGACATGTAAATAAGAAAGCAATACCTGGTTCTCTGCTGCCTGGAAAGATTTTTCTTAGAGCAAAATGCTCCTTCATCCATTCTCTATGAGGAAAGCAGGGGTAGAGCACAGTCCCTTTAGTGCTCTCTGTAGCATGGTGACCAGGAGGTAATGATGTGCGAAGCTGAGGGGACAGCTGACATGAGTGCCAGAGGTACCCTGAACAGCATTGGCTAGGAATGCAAACTGCAGTGTGTAATCAAAAGGCTGTGAGTAAAAAGGATGTGTCAAACACATGAAGATTGTGTTAGGTTGGAAAGAGAAAGATGTCAGACCAGACACAGTCTCCATGGGCTCTGTACCCACTGCACCAGGTTAGGGAGAACTGGTGAGGTCTTCTCTGGAAGGCCTCTCTCTTTCATCAGAAACAGCAGAATCATAAAACCTGAAAACCGATGTGGACTCACATTTTGTGTAGATGCCCCACTTTGTACAAAAAACCCAAACATAATTGACAGAAGGACTTGATCCTACATCCCAGACAATCTTTCTGATTAGTTGGTAGTCAGTCTTTCAAAAGAGTACTGCTTAATTGTGTTTGTGTAAAGAGGAAACATCTCAAGCAGGACAGATGGAAAGAAATCACCACATCATTAGTGAATGTGCAATTCTTTTACCTAGAAGACTGAAGATTGAGCTCTAGACCCTCGTTTAAATTAGTCTGAACAAAAAACTGAAACAGTATATTCTTCCCCCCAGACCCAGTAAATTGACAATATGGCTAATTGACAATATGGCTATAGACTATCCCAGAGGATATTTTTCACTTAAAATTTTCCAAATTGTCTTGTTTCTTTCTATTGCAAACAGGAAAGTATTTTCAGGATAGGAAAATCAGTTTCTGCCTAGCTCCAAATGCTCAACAATCTTACTGATCTCAGCAGTATTAGGGATTCAAAGACCAAGACCATATTCTACATCTGTAAAATATTCACAAGCCTGGAAATACTAGCTCAGAATGAACTGTGAAAGGCTTAAAAATTGTCCTTAGTTCTTCCAAGCAGATGTGATCACATGATATTTCAGATACTTTTTATTATATTTGTGCTGTTTTACTTGAGTTCTTTGCAACTTATATTTTTCTCCACTTTTGCCTTATTTCTGCATTCTGCTGTGTCATTTTTTCAGAAATCAAGCTGTATCCCAAAAGGCTCTGATATTCCTGAGGAGCTGGAATATGTCTATGAGTGAGTGTCTGTAATTTTCCAATGAACAAAGTTAAACTAAGAGATTGTGTTATTCCTGGGACTATCCATGGAGTAAACTGTTTTAAGTGTATTGCATTGACGTTGAGAAAAGTACTATGAAGAGACTGAAAAACTGGAGGCCTGGACAGTGAATATATCTAGAAGTTGTTTCCTAAACATTTTACTATCCTAACTTGCTACTCAGATATCCACATTTCAACAGGATATAATCATTAAATTCTACAGATTAACACTGGGGTTTTTTTAGTATCTTCACAAAACGTGAGAATTTGCTTCCTCACCACCATATCATTTTTGGTTCTGTGCAGATGCTCTAAGGAGCAAAGCTGTCACTGCCATCTAGTGTCCTCAGAGCAGGTTTCTGGAGATTATACTGAGAAAAAAAGCATTTTCATGATAAAATTTAATTACTTCTCCATTTTCTCAGCTAGCAGTAAATCTCATGTAGCTCACCATACCTCTTACAGTGTTTGTTACCTTTTCAACTTATTATTTAATTTAGAGGACAGCTGTCTAGTTTCTCACTTTGGAAAGTTTAAATGGTGTTTGTTCACTTCTTTCTCTCTTCTGGAAGATATAGTTGCATCCTGTAAGTCCTACTTGTTCAGGATCATGTAACCACCACAGAAACTAGTCCTGAGGAGCATCTGACAGATTCCTTTTCCTGCCTTATCCTTTCTCCCCCTCCAAACAATCATTCTTAGCAGAGATCAAAATGGAAATCAAAGGCATATTAACCAACGACAGTTCATGTACTATTAAGCAGATTTGTGTAGTTCCACATGAAAACTAACAACCTGGCGGGAAGTTATTACTTTTGCTTGTATTACAACCTGGGACACAGCTGGCTCAGCCTCTCAGGGTCCTTTCCTCACTCACAACATCTCAGGGAAAGCAGTCAGTTCAGTCTTCATCTCAATAAAATGACATTTCTTTTCAATCCTTGTTGGTCTTGGGTGATATCCCATATGGGATATGAGACAGCAATGGATCCCACGGCACCGGGTTTTCCTTTCTGGCTGACGGCAGCATCAGGGCCTCTCTGGCTCTGACCTCAGCCTTCCACTTCCGTAGCACAAGCGATTTTATTTTCCATTTTTTCTTAACAAAATGCCAGGAACTGACAGCCTGGTACTTTTCTCAGCCGAGGTGGAGCTGACCGCAGGGCAGCACACGTCTCTCGGTGGGGCTGCAGACGCATGAGCTGGAGCTGTGCTTGGACTTGTGCCGAAGGCTGCTTCCAGTCAGCCCAGCGGCAAACGGGAATCTGACTGCTTGGGCTCGGGAGCAGCTGGAGATGATCACGCTGAAGCCTCTGGAAGATTCAGCTTCCTATGCAGCACCTTTTTTCCCTGCCAAAAGTTCAGCGTTAACAGAAATTTGTGTAGATATCAAAGACATCCATTGGCATCTCCTTTGCTTCCTTGTGTACCTTTGCATTCCCTGCTCCAGTGACGCTCAGGTCAGACCTTGGAAATACAGAGAACTCAGACTCAACAACTAGCCTTTATGGAACGTTGTTTATTATTTTGACACAATCTTCCACCAAGTCTTTATACTGAGAATAATGAGGACCAGGGTTACATCACCAGAACCTTATTTTACTTCAGAGTAATTAAGCTAAACTGCAGCCCAATATCAAACATTGTTTTCTCAGGCACATCATGTCTGTCAAAAAATATTTTGACATATAAATGAACCAATTTCCGTATATTATGCATAGAGAATTGTACTGACTTTTTGCTGAACAGTTTTATCAATATTATATCTTATAACAAAACTTTGATTTTAGTTCATTTGTAAAGGGTTTTTTCCAGGTCTATTTCCTTGCACTTCTTTTAAATATATTAAGGTCTGGAATTCATTAATTCACAGTTTTACAATCAGAATAGACCACTAAATCTGTTAGGTTACCTTGTCTGACAATCTAGGTCCTGTAAGATACAGAACCAAGCTCACCTAGCCCACTGGTGGGTAAGCCTGGCAATTTCTGCCAGGTATTCAGTGTTGATGGGCTTTGCTTGGCAGGGCTGACTGGCTGATTGACTTAGGAGTTGGTTTTGAGGAGGCAGAAGAGGGCAGTGTAGTAAGTTTCAATTAGCTATTAATGTTTAGCATTCAAATTAAAGTGGAACTTAATTTCACGGTATTTCCTAAGCATTTCTGATACTTTCTGTAATGATGAGGACTGATTCCAACTTAGTTTTTATTCTGCAGATTTGACCATTCTTTCCTATTTTCTCTCTTTCTGTCTTCCTCTCTTTGTTATAAAATTAATTTCCTCACAGGGAAAAAAAATGTATTTAACTGGAAGTGAAAATGCTAATGAATAAGACGCAGAGGTTAGGGTTCTTGATTTCTTTTATCCAATAGATCTGTCTTGCTTTTATGATTGAATCATAGAATTGTAGAATCATTTACATTGGAAAAGACCTTTAAGATTGAGTCTAACCATTAACCTAACACTGCCAAGTCTGCTACTAAACCATGTCCCTAAGTGCCGTGTCTACACATTTAAATACCTCCAGGGATGGTGACTCCACCACTGCCCTGGGCAGCCTGTTCCAACGCCTGACAACCCTTTCCGTGAAGAAATGTTTCCTCATATCCAATCTAAACTTCCCCTGCCACAGCTTGAGGCCATTTCCTCTTGCCCTATCACTTGTTACTCGGGAGAAGAGACCAACACCCTCCATGCTACAACCTCCTTTCAGGTAGCTGTAGACAGCAATAAGGTCTCCTTTCAACCTCCTTTTCTCCAGGTTAAACAGCCCCAGCTCCCTCAGCTGCTCCTCATCAGACTTGTGCTCCAGAGCCCTCACCAGCTTCCTTGCCTTTCTTCGGACATGCTCCAAAGAAGGACACGCAGCATAGGATATTTTAATTAAAGTCATTTCACAATGTCATTTTATTCCTCCAGTTTATTTAATATTTTTTTATCTGAGAAATAAACACAGTCCCATGACATTTGCATTAATTAAAAACAAAACAAAACCAAAAAACCAACAAACAATAAAATGAAAAACACCCACCAAAAACGTACGTTGTACTGAAACAATTGCTAAAGATATTAAAAGAGTGATCAACATGAAAAAATGTATTCTTTTGAATATTTTGATTTGAATGTTCAAGTTCTCTGCTGGCACAGCTAGGCATAACCTCTATAAACGTTACTTGAACTACTTCAGTTTGCACCAGCTGAAAACATGGGCTGTGTTACCAGATGTGGCTTCATGCAGGGTTTCAGCCTGTGCGATTCTCTTGTTGTTGCTGCTTCTTTCTGGATTCCCCACTGTCATAGAGGCTGATGATTTCTGCAGGGAACGATCTCCCCTTTTCTTGCTTTTCTGTCTGCTTTGGAGTTATACCTCACTGTTTCTATACCTTACTGCTTCTATACCTTCTGCTCATTCCAAAGGTGACAGGGGTATCTGTTTCCAGGGGGACATACCCATTCAACCAGGGATAAATTCAAATACCTTTGGATTCTCTGACTTCAGTGTTGCAGCCTGGTGTTATCCTGCTCAGGGAGGCACCATGCAGTCCTGACTCATTCATTGCACATCTGAATTCCCAGTATGTTTACAGGAATTTCGCAAAGACCTGAAGGATTAGTTCAAAAATATAACACTCCTGGGTTTATCAGGTCTATTTCTTGCCACAGGTTAGGAGATCCTTGAAAGACGCTAGACATGCTCAGATTACTGGGAATTAATAGTGCTCATGATTGTGCAGGATGTATCCAGCATCTCACCATAATTCTAGGCCAACTTTTAATGGTGTAATGCCCCTTGAAATGCTAATAATATTTTTTCTTTGTTCCTATTAATTTAATTCAGTCCCAGACTGACATACAGCTATATAGTTCCATATATACAGTATACATTTGATGGTAGGCAGCCAGTGCTTGTTCACAGAACCTTGCTGTTGTTTAATAAATCTGTATGCCCATATTATTATTTCCATGCACCACAAGCTGCTCTGCAGCCTATGACATGGCACTCAACTGTAATTAGCACCAAAATATGGAGTTAGTATGCAGGACACGGACAATTCTTTTGCTCCAGATGCTGTATTCAAACTGCAGTGGTCCATTGAAGAAGTAGAGATAACCTAAGGAAAAGGAAAGTTACAATGAATTAACCCTGAGAAAAACGTGTTGTCATGTTAAAGTTATCCTTCAAATAAAAATTGTCCTGTTGGTTTTCATTTTTTAATAAGTCTTTTAAATGCAATGTTTTAGTATTTAGAATGCTGAGATAAATGTTCAAAGGTCCTCACTCCATTTGCCAGACCTGCATCAGTGTTTAAAAATAACTGATATTTTAATCTAGTGTCAACTCTGCACTTTATTACTATATGGTACTTGTTCAAGAAAATACAGTGTGTGCCTGTTAATGTTTAAGACTCTGACTTGGAAACACTCCTTAAAGAGTTGGATAGGAATAGGTTCCATTTGAAGGAGCAGACACATTATAACACTTCTATATTAAGCCTACCACTTTAGGTTCACTAAGCAAGGAACCAGGTCCTTTTTGGCTCCCCAAATGTGTATACACAGAGTTTATAAGAACACCTTGGCCAAGAGGCAGTTTAGATCAGAAACTTGAGCAGTTCAGAATAGAAGTGTTGATGTAAAAAAAATCAAAATTACAAATGACAGAACTTCTCACAGGACATTAATCTCAAGTTTCAAGGACAACTAATCTTAATAAAGATTCATTGTGAGATTATGTACCATTTCTTTGATAGACCGCATCCACTCTATCACCAATTCCTGCGAATTCTTCCTCTATCAGCCTGGGGTAGCCTGCTTCCATAACCTCCGCCTCTTCATCATAACTATATTAAACACAAAAGAAAATAAAAATTCAGAAGATTTAAATAGCCTGGAAGTTTGGTCTGTGCCCTTTATAGGCTTTAAAGTTACCCACATCAGAAGTAGGCAGGAAACTTTACGTATCTTATGTCTAGTGCCATAATGAGACTCAGGGCAATAACCAGGGCGCTCTTCCACCTTAAGTACAAGCTCAATAAACACAGAACAAATAAAGCTACATTTTCAGTACTGATCTATAAAGTATGCGTTATATGGAGATGATTGTACCTGGACGTATTGGCACTGCAAGCCGCTGCTTCGGCACAGAGATACACAGAAGGGATGGTCATGTCTTAATAACACATCAGACCTGCCTGTGAGCCCCACTCATGGGCAGCAAGAACCAGCCACCCTAGGGTGGGATATATTTCCTACTGTCACAGCACTGATACCATTTTGTATCACACCAGCAACTTAAGGAAGCAAGATGGGAATTTTGTTTAGAGACATGACCATACTACAAACTCTCCTGGATTAGAGCACTTTATTCTCCTTCCTTTCTCTCTTTCAGCTTTTAAAGGCTGTGCCCATATGTTTATAAAAGTCTTGCATACACCTTTATGACACATTCTACACAGCTATAGCACCAATGAAAACCACAGACTGGAAGCATGTGAGCCATGATCAAGTGCCTGGTTTGAAACAACCTGCTGATCTTTGGATACTTCTGGACAGGTTATGACTAGGGACACACCAATCTGTCTCCAGCTTACCTCCAGTACTTATTTCCAGTAAAAAAGAGAGTCTTGCCAGTGTCTTTAATATGGACAGCTGCATCTATTCTTTTCATTTCCTTCGGGAACCCCATTTCATATATCTTTTTAGGAAAATCTTCAACTATGTCGTAGCCATTCAAGGCCCAGACTTTCTTTCCTGAAAATAAGAACAAAGTATGCATGGGTCTTTTTTAAAGGCTCAGCTTTGAGAGCAAAATAAAGTGAGGATGCCATCATCCCTATTTTCACACAACTAACAGATTCTTAGGTCACATACTCTGCAGGTATTAAACTGTTTATGCTAACTATGATCCTAGGCATCTGAGATTAATTGTACATTTCCTAATACACTGAAAATTGCATAGATTTGCATGGAGTGAAACCAAAAGAGTTTGGTTTTAGAGCAGTGAAGGTAAGATGTTTTGTTCTTCTGTTGATTACCTTTACATTACTTACTGAGATTGACTAAATATGTATATTTTTCTACCAACAACAAAATTGAAAACTCACCTTTAAACATGAACACAAGATCTTTGATGGGGTTTTCATAAGCTGCATCTATTTTATTTGGAAGCTCTGGCCAGAAGGACTTAATTAACACCAGTTCTGCCTCAACCATCTGTGGGTGCAATCTCCAGAAAAACCTAGTTCAGAAAAAGAAAAAATATTTTTGCATTGGGTCTGCCTGAGAAGGAGTTAATGTTCCCCATTGAAGGGTGCTGTTCTTTGTATGGGTAGCTAGAAAGGTGTTGATAACACACTGGTGTTTTGGCTGCTGCTGAGCAGTGCTCACACAGTGTCAAGGCTGTCTCTCCAACCTTCCCCCTTCACCAGATGGCTGGGGGTGGGCAAGATCTTGGGACAGGACACAGCCAGGACAGCAGACCCAAACTGACCAAGGGGATATTCCACATCATATGATGTCTGCTCAACAATAAAAGCTAAGAGAAAGGAGGAGGAAGTGGGGAATTCATTAGTACCACCTTTGTCTTCTAGAGCAACTGCTACATGTACTGAAGCCCTTCTTCCTGAGAAGTGGCTGGACATCGCCTGCTGATAGCAAGTAGTGAATGAATCATTTGTTTTCCTTTGCTTCCACAGGCAGACTTTGCTTTTCTTTTATTAAACTGCTTTTATATTGACCCACAAGGTTTTTCCATTTTGTTTTCTCCCACCCTCTCCTGATGAGGAGGGGAGTGATAGAGTGGCTTGGTGGGTACCTGGTGTCCAGCCAAGGTCAATCCACCACAATTCTATGTTTCTTGTAGTACTACAGAATAGCCGTATCTTTGATGTGCTATGCTAAAAATTAGTTAATGGAGAATTAATTTTTTTCATAACATAGAATTTCCAATATATAGAGCCCCCTGTAGACTTTTCCTTTCCTCACAGTCACCTAGATACGACCACTTCTGTCACTCACACAGTGGTCATCTCCAACAAGAACAAACTTGAATCTTTTTTTTTCATTTAGAATAAGAGAAACACTGCTGTCCCATGTAAGGCTTCTGAATGTAATACAACTTCATTCAAATAAAACTTAGTAGATTTGCGCATGTAGAAGAAAGACCTGTGAAATGAAAAATGTGTACAAATGGTGCCAGTCTTCAGTTGTATCATCTTCCCTTCATATAACTGGGCAGTCAAGTCTGTAATTGTATTATAAATCCTGCCTAAAAATATATATGATGTAGTTTCTTAAAGGCATCTATATTGATTTGTGATTTGTAAATTTATGTTTACTCAAAAATTCAGTAAAAACTGAAATTACATTTTCACTTGCTCAAATTTTATCTAGTACCCACCATCCATGATATGGCAGTCTTTTTACCTGTCCTTGAAGATCAGCATTTCTCCACGAAGTCCTGTTATTGCATCAAGTGATAAATCTGCATCACATTTCTCTGGTGTTTTGGGATGCTTTGGGTTGGGATCTTTGTCTCCAGCACCTAAAATCATATCATACAATCTAAGCTTGACTACATTAATTTCCTTTCTGTGGATCATGATATTGAATAGGACGTGGAAGAGTTCCCAAACAGCATGATGAATACAAGCATAATGGACAAATCATTTGCACTGGGGAAAATCTGTTCTCCCTTTCTCTGCTTTAGCCAAATACATTCATGGACTTCGCTGTTCAGTTGTGCTGTAATGATGTTAAATAGACTTCCTTTCTTTATCCCAAGTTTTGAAGATCCCTCAGAAGTTTTATTCTTTCCATGATGAAACAGAATTTCTGTTTCTCCCTCTAGATTCTGTTTTACCTTCTATTTGAGGCAGGTCAAAAAGCACAAAGACTCTGCTCTCTCCCACCACCACCACTAAAGGAGACAGCACAGTGACCAGCTGTCCTCTGCAGTATTACTTCCTTTTTTTTCTCTCTTTTTTTTTTTTTTTTTTTTTTTTCCCCTCTGAACTATTAAATCTAAGTATCTTCTGTTCCTGAAGTGTGGTTGCCAAGAATCCAGTGAATTGCTCTTAAACAATCATGACTGTTGCTCTGGAACATCTGTAGCTTTTTAGTAACTGTGCAGTGCATCTGTAAGAGGTTATAATGACACAGGAAATATACATTATATATTATACAGACTTACCATAGAGCTCTTGGATCCCTTGCACATCATCATCAGGAAGCACAAAACCAGATTTTCCAGTGTATGTGTAAATTGGAAACATCAGAGCTCCAGGGTCTCTAGAGTGTTCAAGTCCCAGTGAATGACCAAATTCATGGGCAGCAACAAGAAACAAGTTATACCCTACAACAGACCACAGTGAAAGTAAATGCATAGCTCCTTGTATCACCAAGGTGGACTTGGACTAATCAACTAACCTTAACATTGTGCTTTAACATATAGACAATGAAGGAGAGAACTGGATCAAGGGGAAAAAATATATATAATTGCTCGTCTTTTTCAAACTACTCTGGGTTTTGTTTTTATAAGGACCTAATAGATTAAGTACCTCGTAGCTGGTGTTCAATCTAAATCTTTGACAATGCTAATCTAGTTGAAGATGTCTCTGCTCATTGAAGGGGAGTTGGACTAGATGACCTTTAAAGGTCCCTTCCAATGCAAACCATTCTATTATTCTATGATTCTATGTTGCTCTGTAGGCAGACTTAGATTTCTTGAATTTTTCTAGCAACACTGGAAAGCTCTGGAGTGAAGTCTTAGTCCTGTTCAAATCGAGAACGTTTTTTTTTTCAGGAATTCACCTCCAGTAGAGAGTCCATATTGATTTTAGTTTTGCAGCAATCAGCTTTAATGTCAGGAGAATGAAATAACACATTACTGAAAAAAAATAGTGGTTTGTTCTATTAAAGCTCTGTCCTGAATAGGCAAGGTGAAGATTTTCAAATTAAATGTAAGAAGCCACTTTGCAGCTGAGTTATGTGTATGCATTTTCTAGAGGCTTCAGTAAAGTAATTCCCATCAGTCTATGATGAGAACTAGCTGCCCATGAGTGCAGTGAAATATTAAGCTGACAAAACACCTTGTTTGTGGCATTTTTTTTAGTCACTGCACTTAGGAGATGTGTATCTTAAAATTTATGCTGGGTGTATGTTATACATCCATTTATGACTGGAGATTAAACCCAGCTTCCTATGAGCAGACAGTGAACATAATGACTAATGAACAGTAAACGGGTAAAACAAACTGCTTACAGATATCAAACAGGATGAAATTGTCCATCTACCACCATTTCAAACAATCTAAGGAACTTCTGTTACCTCTAGAATCATCTGACCAAGCTTCATCATCATCAAAATGGGCATCTCCTCCATAGTCTGGACCAGGTGGGAAAGCATGAGCCAGTAATCCAGAGGGTCCATCAAAGGGGTAAAAGTCACCATGTTCTATAAAAAACATTTAAAACAATGAAATCAGTTATCCCATTTTATTGGCAGCAATATAACTGTAACATAAAAATAATTGGTTCTGTGTTACCTTTAGTGCCAAAGGAGATCATGATATCAGCTATGCCACTTCGTATTCTGGTGAAGTTAAGTGGTGTCACATCAGACCAAACTTTGAATGCTTTCTTGAAAGCTCTGTCTACTTCAGCACGTCTCAGATCTGAAGTGTAATTCACAATTCTATCAAACAGATTAATATCTCCAGTTAAATTGTGCGAATTGAGTAAAATGTGCAAAATATTTTTATTTGACTGTACATCTCATTAAAAAGTTTTTGCTTCTTTCCCCGCAATGTTCTTATCTAAAAACAAACAGCCAAACAGCTGGGCAGCTGCATATAGTATTCCAGAAAATAAAAATAACCATTTCCATTTTCATTAAAGCCACTCAGAGACATCTGAAATGATCCAACAGCTTTCTATAATTGGTTTTATATGCACCAGAAGATTTAGAAAATGACAGATATATTCTGTATTAAGTCAAATCATATCAGTAACTTAAAACTTTTTTTGTGACATATAAAATACCTCATGACCCTTCCTTCCTGGAGGAGCAAAACATGATCCGAAGAGCAAAACATGATCCAAAGATCCACATTAGAGTAATATTTATCACCATATACTGAACTGATATCTCGGAAAGAGTTCAGTGATTTCATATTTGGAATCAGCTAAAGAAACTCAGGTTGCATCTGGTGAAAACACCTGTCAATGACCTTGCAGTATTAAGGGAGAAGCAGCTACTGCGTGACCTTTCAGCGCCATAGCTTCCCAAAGCCACCTGCCTGAGGTCCTGGTCAGGGCCTTGTCTGACCGGGCACAGATATCTACATCCAGACTGTGAAACGGCAGAGGGACAAGGATCAGTCCCTGCTCTCACCGCCGCATTGCACAGGATGTTTTGCATCTACACTGCTTTGGGATAACCTCCTCACCAGCAGATTTGTCCAGGACAAGACTTAGATGAAGCAGATACCAAACCAGGTCCAAAACAGAGCTAAGGAGTAACCTAAAGACTAAGTGCTGTGTGGCTCAGTGGTGAGGTGTGTCATCTTAGTCCCCACCATCCTTTCATTTGGCACCACGGATGTGCCCACAGAGTCTACATGGAGGCCAGATGAAGAGTAACTCTCTTACAGCACATTAGCTTTCCTACATTACAAAGTGCAATGGAAAAAAATAATATTTACTTCTTTGGGCTGTAAGGTGGGTCTAGAGGACCTTTCCAAAAGTGGTGCTGTAAGGATTTCAAATTGCAACATGAATTTTCTCAAACTCAAATGCACCCTTCTCCCATCAACCTCCTATACAGAGCGACCTGCTGCACAAGGCATCTAGAAAGAAGGAACAGCAATAAACCCGAAAATTTCATGCATTTACCTGTACGTCAAATTAGTTTTTGACCATTTGAGTTTTCTAGGGAAAAAGTTATATTCCCCCACATCTGGGACACCACATCTCGGTTTCTGCATCAGCTCATATGTTTCTTCATCTAATTTGCCTGTCACCTCCAGGCCAAAAAAAGCTTGCATTTCTCGAAGTTTCGATGCTATTGTGTTGGCACTCTTCCTCATTATGCCAGCAGGATTTGGACGGAGATCATAGTGAGTCCTGAGATAGCGCTAAAAAGGGGAAAAGAAGTAATAAGCCTAGTTTCCAAACAGTTGTAACTACACAATTTACTCTTAATAAACCATGCAAACAAATTATTTCGTACTGTACCTCTGCAAACTGAAGATCTTTCTCTGTGAATTCATGGCTGTCTTCAAGGGGAATAGGGATTGTCAGGCACAATGACAAACCCAACAGGAAAAAGAAGAGAGCTGAAAGTCTTGATTGCATCATGTTGGATTCGTGAAGTCTGAAGCCCTGATGGTTTAGAGAGCAGTTACCTTTACTTTTATAGTCCCAACCAGTGAGTCACCACTTAGGGACAAGTTACAACTTCCTTGCCACTGAAAGTAAACATGCTTAGACGGCTACTTTTTCTTTCCTCTCCAACACTGTGGTTTAGGCATTTGTCGTCCCACTAAGGGCTCTGAAACTGTATCCTCAGATAAACATGATCTCTGAATATTGACATAGGCTGTGGGAAGAAAAGGGTAGAAGCAACCCACACTTTTTGATTATTTTACAGTAACCTACACTGGCAATAACTCTGCAATAATTTACTCTTCTTTTCTATAAAAATTGCCTTTCTATTATTTGAAAGGCAATAAAAATATATAACAAGCTTCATTATTTTTTAAAATAAATTCTGCAACTTTTTAGTAGTTATACTAGTTCAACAGCATTTTTATAACAGTTGGGATAGATCATACACACTTCAATTTTTAATAAATGTTGCCTTGCTTCATAAGAAATAACGTTTTTGAGTATACAATTTCCTGTAAAGAAATATAACTCTAAAGCATTAATACAAATTTTACTTCAGAGTTCCTTAAAATGACTTCCTATGTATCTTTCAGAATAATTAATGTTTTGAGATGTGCCTAAAACCAGAAATGTTAAATATCAGGAAATATTTTTGAATATTTAAAAATGCTCTTTATTATTAGCAAAGCAGGCTGTGTAAAGTGACTAGTTCGTAACATTTGTCTGCCAAAAAACACATAAATTTAATTTGCTTTTTGAGGGGATCACAGCCATAAATCAATGAGATAGCTACTACTTTGAGAGAGGTAATATACCAGCTATGGGTAGGCAATGGATCTGTGTGTTTAGAACGACAGAAAAATGTGATTTTGACTTACGAGGTAGAAAACAGGATGAATCTTGCATTGTGACAAACATGGGCATTATTATACTTCAAAGCTTAAAGGAGATTTCTGGCTCCCCAGGGTCACTCCAAACTCAGCTGCTGCTAAAACTTACATCATGTGCCTGCAAGCAAGGATGCAGGAGAGGTGCTGTTTTGGCCAAGTCCCCCCTCCTCTCTCCCGGAGGCTGCTCCTGTAGGGGAAACCTCAGGCAGTTTCCTGGTACACTCTGGAACACGCTTTCCAGAACACGCTGCCCTGCCGTGGACGTTGCCTTGTTGACAAAACAGGAAAAGGACAATAATCAGCAAAGCTGAATGAGTAAAAGCTCAATTTGTTACTCAAACAGTATGAGCCTTCTATCTTATGATGACAAACAGCAAAAGCAAATAAAGCTGGGGGGAATTTATTATGTAGGCTATTTCTACCTCACACCATCTCAGTCAGTGCTAAATATGATTACACCAATTAGGGATAGACGAAGTCTGTCCAGACAGCTTGTATACTTTCCTTTACATTGCCCACCATCAGTACTGAGACTTTTCTATTCATCGATGGTGGCATAAAGACTGTTAATTACCCCACTTAGAAGTGCTGTCCCCTGAGGTTCTTCAGGAGGGACACTGAATCCGTAGTGCTGATGTTCTCCCTGTGCTGCACTCCTTGCTAACGCAGACCACCAGATTATCTATACGTCTTATTTCTTTCCTTCCAACATTTCCGCACCGATATTGGCAGCATTGCTTTCATTAACGTTGGGCTACCCATTAAGTGATAAGCAGAGTTTACAGTGAACTTCGTTTGTGTTATCTGGAGCTCAGGAGCAGCGGTGCTGCCTTGTGGTTCTCGTGGCTGTTGAGAACACTGTGAGTGTCACTGCTCTGCAGAACAGCACCAGACGTATCTCAGAAACTTGTGAGTAAAATCGATAGCTTCAAACTCCACAGGTAACATTCCTGGAAATTCTGAATTCTCTGAGATTAACTGTCTTGTACCTAAGGGAGAACAATTATACACCACCATTTGTATTATATATCATTGCCCTTTGCCAGATGTAACTAAAAGTTCTTTATTGTGTGTCAGGCCATTATACCACTGTTCTTTCTCAGCTCTGATGTTGGAATGTTTGCTTCTGAAATAGGAGAAACTAATTTCCTAACCGTTACTGCAAAAACATAATCAGTCCATCACTCTTTGTGAGAGAATGATCCCAAATTATTCCTAAGTGGTTTCAGGGTTCCCTTAACAAATATAATTTATCTAACTGGTAATTAAAGGTGAAAACAAGTAATCAGAGACACTATTTGAATGATATAAATGTAGAAGAGAAAATATTATTTAGCTAGGCACAAGAGTAAAATTAAAGAAAGGTGTTAGCCTATCAAACAATAGCCTATCAAACAAAAGGAGGTGTGGAGCCCTGTTCTTCAAAATGTTTAAAGTGAAGTAGTCAAAGCAGTAGTAAATAGAATTTTCTTGCATGAAGAGAATGATAGATTAGGTAGGGAAGAATGATTTTTAACTTTCCGCTCTCTGTGACTTTTTTTTACATGGATGCTCTGAAGTGCTTTGAAGTTCACAATGAAAACTCTTTCAAAAACTTCGCCTTCAGTAACTTTGGCAGAGCTGTCCTGAGGCATTTCCAAGGAACATTTGAAAACCTGAACAAAGTAATTATAGGAAAAACAAAAATAAAACCAGCAGCTTTTCTGAAATCAGCTTCTTTTATTAGATTAGTGTAAGAAGAGATGCATGAAGCTGAGTCTTTTGCTATCATAAGACAACAAAAAGAACAAGTGGAAAGACAGTCCACTGTTTTGAACAGATTCTGCAAGTGAGTAGAAAAATATACAAAAAGACAAAAAGGCAGGGAGTCTGTAACTATTTGGTCACAGGGAGTAAATCAAAATGCTAAAATGAAATTGATTTCTGAAAGACTGTGTAATGGGACATCTGAGAGTGAACTGTGGCTGAATCGTGTTTTCTACACATTCAGTTGATTCTTTTGGGAGCCCTGGCCATGTAAATATACACCATCCGATATGTTTTCTTACACATTTTATTGCTATTTATATTACAGCAGTGGCTGGAAGCCTATGTTGAGGCATGGATTTTTATGCCCTCTCTACACAAACTGAAGCAGCAATGGTGAAGGACGGTGCAAACAAGCACATAAAAGGGCCGATGAAAATGAGTAGCATTCCTCCTTTTTCTGAAACAGCATCGCAGACACAGCCTGTGATTTTTTTTTTTTTTAAATTTTATTTTATGACGAGACAAAAAAATCCTTGACAGAGCTAAGTACAGACCTCGGAAGTTGCTGTCTGTTATCTTAATACATTGACACTTTAAAGCCTTAAGCAAGTGAAGTTTCTAAAGTTTGCAATGATAAATGACAACTTCAAAGCCTGACAGTGTTGGGCAATGTAAGATATCAAATCCATGGCTCAGGCTCAAGCGAGGCCACCATCTGGGTTTACAAGTAAAAAAAGGAGGAGTTAAAAACTGAAGAGAGATGTAAATGAAGGTAAAAGCAGTCAGCAGTGGTTCATAGACCTTGTGCTGACCCTAGTGCAAACAAGCAAGCATGGCAAGTTACATTTTAAAAACAGTGAAACCCACAAAACTGCTGAACAGTAAGTTTTCAACAAGCACTGCAAAATTTCTGCAGTTCTGGCATTTTGTGGATGTGGGTGAAGTTAGCTGGACTGATGGTAATTTTCACAGGCATAGTAGAAACTGGAACAATCACGCCAGTTTTTCCCCCAAGGAAAAGTGGATAAAGAGGGATGGGAGATGTGGCAAGAAGAAATGAAGTGCCTTAAGGTAGCATTTAGGTACTAATTATTTGGAAACAAGAATTGTGCCAACCACATGGTTTCAACATACATTTTGCTACTGCAAATAATTGAAAGGTGTCGTGTTTGATTTACATTCTGTGTTTGGTACCTAAAATAGCACTATATATTGAATGTGGTGAATGCTTTGTAACCCTGAAACAGCAGACACGTCACTTAAGACAAATAAGCAACAGTCAATGGATCCATTTGTTAATATTTCTTACCACAAGTTGTATGTCAAGGGGAATGTCTCCAGTGCCTAGGCTACACCATCACATTTAGATCAGCTTCCTCTGGAAAGGACGCTACTCTGAGGTCCATTGTGCTGGTGGGTAAATGGAGTCCCAGAGTGAAAACACACACTCTGGCTCTGCCTTTCCAGGGGGGGCTCCATCTGTCGGACCTGCTACAAGAAGGAACTCAAAGATAACTGAGAATGTTTTCCACAAGGAGCTCTTCAGCTGGGGCGGCAAGGGGTGCTGCGCCAATCTGACTCTCTTTTATGTTGAACAGCAGCATCCCTTTGCCAATTCCTGGCCAAAAAAAAAAAAAAAAAAAAAAAAAAAAAGACGCAGCTGGGGTTGCCCAGAAGGTGTTCAGCAGGATCCAGTGCCAGAGGTAAGAAACATATAAACATGTTTCCAGGAGGCAATGGCTCTTGTTCAAATGAGTCCCACCAGGTCACACAGCGGCAAAGGGCACTGTGGATCAGCTGCCGTTCTGTCTGTGCAGCCCAAGGAGCTTCTGGCACAGCACCTGATGAGCTTGGCAGGACCTGGGGGCAGCTGCCACGCTGGGAGCTGTGACCAGCTGTACCTTTCTTCTGTATTCGTTGAGATCCAAGGTAAGATTCAGCTGTAGATTAGAACTAAACCTGAGCACCTTCCTGGGTGTTGCGTGTCTAAACTCTCATTAGAAACAATGAGATCAATACATTCACTAAACCCCGGGCAGTTCAGCTTTCACTGAGGTAGACACCTCGGGATTATTTCAGTTGCCACTTAATGTTGCTTGAAGGACAGAGAGCTCTTGTCAGTCCTGTGTCATATCTGACAGTCTCATGAAGGTATCTGAGGTTCCCTCCCGGGTCTCGGATGGCACCAGATACCTTTGCTCAGGCTGCTGTGCTGAGTCCCTCACAGCTGGGCTCTGCTGACCGCATCGGGTGCACACAGAGGTACTTCAGTTTAGGTGGCTTATTCTAGAGATGAACTTCAGGCCCATTTTCTGCTGATGCCTGCACAAAGCAGGAGCCATCGCGTGTCAGGGGTGCGTTGTGGCGCTGTGCAAGGCAGCCGCTCCGCAGCGGGAAGGCGGCCGGGCGCTGCGCAGCCCCTGCCAGGACAGCGCTCCTGCTCACAGCTGCACCTGGCCTTGCACCAACAGGGGCTCCCACCTCATGCTGACGGCCAAAGTGAAAAGGAGAAAATGCCTCAAAGAGGTGCAAGGATCCAAGTTTTCTCTGCCCAAACAACCCCTGCACAGGTAGAAACTCATGGGATTCAGGCAAGCTGCCCCAGAGAAGTGGGGCTGTCCCAGTCAGCTGCTCCATGCAAGGCAGCACTGCAGCCTCCCCTGGAGGTCAGACCATGCTCTGCTCCTTCTTACCACCCCAAACGCTCCCCCAGATTGGAACTGGCTTCCTGTTTTGGTCTAACCATTCGATATGACCTACCAACAACTTCTTCTGCTTCAGGATAAATGTAGGACGCTAAACCCTCTGACATAACTTGGCAGCTGTTGCCTTTTTAATGGCAATTTTTTTGCATAGGCAGTGGTGTGTCACTAGATATTAATCTGCTCAAGACTGGGCTCATTTGTTGTACTTCTTACTGCAATCAGGATAGTGCTCCTGAATCCAGGCTGCACTAACCGTTTGAGGAAGATATTTATAGCAGTTGCTGTAATTGAATTTGATTCTTGAAAGAAACAGATGGAACCTGTGAGGACAAAAAAAAAAATATTTGAAGAATGACTGCAGACATTATGTTCTGAGATTGTAGAAGTATTTTATTCTTTCATTATGGTTACTTTATTATTTTGTAAAATGTGGTACCAATTGTCAAAGTCAAATACTTCCTGACTGGGCTCTTTCAGATATTCCACACATGTAAGGTTTAATGTTTAATATAAAGTTTACATACTTGAATTAATTTGAAATTTCATGGAATTTTGATTTAGTGTAGTGATGCAGCAATGTATTTAAATCACAATATAAGTAAAATTACATCTAGCAGCATATAGCAATCTCAACATACGGCTGAATCACAATACAAAAGTGATTACCAGTCTCTATCATGACCTCATTATAATGAGACTGGGTGTCCGCAGTCCCTGGAAATTGACACATGGGTTGAACCCAGCTCGAGACTCTTGCTCTCTTCAAAGTTCTTTTTTCGGTTTTTATATTCAGTGTGGGGCTGAGCCACATGTACACTGGCCGCACACAAACATCCCCCCGTGCTGCTCTGGTTAATTCAGGAATATGTTTTGCACCCTTGATTAAACTGGGGATGAACATTTACACAGCTGGCTGACGCACTCAGCAGATGTGGCCTCCAGTCCCCTTTGTGTTGAGACAAGTTCAGCTTTCTTTGCAACACCCACGGCCAGTCCCTCCTTATGTTCTTCCTTGAGATTCATGAGCACATCACCTTTATCCAGCCCCTCAGAGCCTTCTTGCATTCTAAGGGCTCATTGATTGTTCACATCAAGTACAAAATATCTAGTTATCTCTATTGCTAGCAAACTGTAGGCAAACAATGAGTTTGTGTCTAGCCAACATAATTTTATTCCTAATGGGAAGGTACTGGTCAACAGCACAAAAACGGAAAATGGAATACCAAGAATCCAGTTCAAAGGTAAAAACTTAATTTTCTAGATTTGTTTTTTGAGACATTCACCACCTTACATTTCTGGTTTTTAAATCCTGATGTTTACATTTGCAAACACTCACAAAAATATATTTAAAGACTACCTCAGTAGCACTGTGGCTCTCTGACACTCATAATTGGGTCTTAGTATATTTTGACGTATTTTATTAGTTGTGTCAACCCAGAAATACATATAATACATCTTTAAAACATTTTAATTTTAGCTCTTCCATAATGGCAAAATATGTTCCCTGTCTGTCAATTTGACATTATAGTAATGTGCTATAGCATCTTTATTCTCAGATCTTAAGACCTCTACTATGATAGCCATGTTCATAGAAAGAAAGTTCATTGTAGAGGTAATAAAAATCAGCATTAGGAAGAAAAAAATATTCGATGATTTGTTTGTATAGTGTTTCTACATTTCTTTCTAAACATTTGGACACTCAAATATTTAAATTGATTGTTTGGGTGGAACAGAAATTTTGCATGTTAAATGCCTAAGTAGAGTTTGAACTTCTAATTTGTGGATTCTACACCTTCAGGACGGACAAATAGCCCCTTTAGGAACACGCAATAAAAAGTAAGGTAATGTCCTCTGAAACGTTTTGGTTCAGGCTACTTATTATTTATGAAAATTAGAGATAGGAGCCCAACAGAAACACACATTCCATTTTCCTGCCTCCACAAGCTTTTTTCTCTGATGTGTGTTAACACAATTGCTATTAGTAGTGAAGGCTCCTCATAATTTCTGGCTCAGCTTTCTGTTGATCACTACTTAAGAGCACTATATCTTCTATACCTCTTTCAGTAGTAACAAATCAGAACAAGTACTCTCGTTATTGAATCCAGACCTCTCAAACCAGTGCTGGCTCTAGTACGTAACTCCATGAAAGCCTTTGTCATCCTCGGTATTGTAAGAAGAAATGTAGCAAAGGGCAGGTTAATGATGCGGATTTTGAGGAGGAGAGAGAAGTCTCTTCAGCACCAGCAAAAAATATGAGAGCTGTGGACACAGTTCACAAGAAATTGATTTATACTGAATGATATATTACCAGACATTTTCCAGATGTGTCAATCATTAAAAGTACAGCCTAATTGAACTGCATTCCTGATGTCTTTTCTTTTTCCAAGTCAAAACCCACTGGAATTTCCACCTGCATGTCTATCCCACATTTCTTTTCAGGATCAAAGCCTGCCATATATGCACATAAATAGTTCAGAACAATGTCAAATGAATGAAAAAGTTGCATTGAAATTACCCAAAGGAGACAGCATCACAAACCCCAAGGACAGGTGTTTGTCTTTCACAGAAGTGCATGGAAGAAAGGCTCTTTAAGTGAAGCTTACTGTAAATTTTTGATTTGTAAGGAGATTTGGGAGTAAAACCATACATTTTAAAAACATTTAGGAAAGGAAGTATGAGTTTTAAAAGCCTGGTTTTTGCTTGCCAGCCATATTCATCTTGTTTATACAGCTGGGATTTTTAAAAAGCAGTTTCTCAACTTATTGCAAAAGTTCTTGGGAATAAGGGGGGAAAAACTAGAAGTCTGATGCATACAGTTTTATAGAAAGTACCACAAGAAAGTGGTAAGCTTAAAATTAAGGTTTGAATTACTGGTAAGAGATTACTAAAGGAAGATTCAAGACAATTCCTAGTAGTGCTACCTAGCAAAGTGCATGTTTTCAACTATAAAAGTAAGTGGCACAGAAATAAATCTCATATTTTTCTGTGACAAATAAATATAACATAAAGGTGGCTGTACATATAATTTAAAAATTCACTCCCCCACACGGATCAAGTTCAGAGGAGGCCACGGAGATGGTGGGGCAGGAGCACCTGTCATGCGGGGGGAGCTGGGTTTGTTCAGCCTGGAGGAGATCCGGCTTCAGGGGGACCTGACAGCAGCTCCCAGTGCTCCTGGGAGATGTTTGTGGAGTTGGAGACCATGTCCTTGTGGTGGAGGGCCACAGGTGAGAGACAGTGGGCATTAACTGCAACAAGAGAGGGTCATCCTGGATATTAGGAGAAGCCTTTTCCCCGTGAGGACAGTTGGGCAGCAGCATATGGTGCCCAGAGAGGTTGTGCCATCTCCATCCTTGGAGGTTTTCAACCCCAACTGGGCAAAGCTCTGAGCCCTGAGCAGCCTGGTCTGACCTCAGGGCTGACCCTGCTGGGAGCAGAAGGCTGGACCAGAGACCTCTTGAGGTGTCTTCCAGGCTGAGTTATTCTGTGATTCTGTACCTTAACGTCAGTAACCAAATATCAAAACTAGATATTTTGAAAACATTATAGTGAGTATGCTTATGTGTGACACTTTAGACACACTCATGTTCCATACTTTACAGATTTTTGAATATGAAAAAAAGATTTCCAAATTTTGGCTGTCATTTGAAATCTCCTCTTTAGAGGATTCTCATGTGTTTACCGTGGAATTTCTCAATAATGGTCAAATTCATTGATTTATGTCTTCGTGATATTAGTGGATCTTCAGTTACTGTGAAATACCAGTCAGAAACTGATATAGAAAAATTAAGAAGATAATACAGTTTGCAAATGCAAATTAACTTCAACATGATTCATTTCTCTAGATATGTAATTTCAATATTTTGAACATCTTCTAGCCTATATAATGCCATAACATGTTTGCACAGTAACAGCACTCTATATGAATAATGTTAACAGCATTTTCAGCCATTACTACAGACTTCCTCATTTCTTTTTCTATCATCCTCTGACATTCTACCTTTTTCACTCCAGCCTCTGCTGTATAGATACCTTTCTGTATTCACTTTCAGAAAAAGATAGCAGCTTCCATTCCTCTTTTTCACAGAATCTAGCACACAACCACCAGCATTCAACTGCGATTTCATGGGATGGGGAAAAGATGATGAAGTTTTCTCCCAGAGTCCCTGGTAAAATGTACTCAGTCTTCCTGACATGTGGTTTTAAATACTGAGCGTTTGGAACATGGTAGCTGTGGGATGAAAAGAGAATGAAAGGGAGGAATTTCTGCAGTGTTTTTTACAAGTATCTGAAGTTAATTTCTCATCACAATATCTATGTTCTTGCATCTGCTGAAAAGTTCCAACCATGTGTTTCCTAGCCTTGGCATCCAACATTTTCTTTTCTGTACCAGCAAATAGCAACCACAGGCATTTTGCACTTACTCTTCCTCTTTCCTCAGCAGGCAGCGTGCTCTGATTCACTGCCGTGTTAAAGACCGTCTGCTAGTAATTCAAACCGGTTAGTGGGGTTAAAGGGTTATAGAAATGTAAATTTAGAAATATTATCAGTTAACAGAAGACTTGCTAAGGCTGTGTCCTTTGTTAGAAATGCTTGTTCTTATTCATGCTGAAAAACTAAACTTCAGTAGCTTAGAGGTTGGAAGGGATGTCTGGAGGTCATCTTATCCAACTCTCCTGCTCAAGCAGGGCGACCTAGAGCCAGTTGCCCAGGACCAGATGTCTTTTAAATATCTCCACCACCTCCCTGGACAACCTGTGCCAGTGTTCAATCACTCTCACAGTAAAAAAGTGATTCCTGATGTTCAGAAGGAGCCTCCTGTGGTTTAGTTTGTGCCCATTGCCTCTGGTCCTGTCACTGGGCACTGTTGAAGAGATCCTGGCTCTGTCTTCCTTGCACCCTCCCTTCAGGTATTTATAGACATTGACGAGCCTTCTTTTCTCCAGTCCCAGCTCTCTCAGCCTTTCCTCACAGGAGAGATGCTCCAGTCCCTTCATCATCTTCGTGGTCCTTTGTTGGGCTCTCTCCAATATGTCCACGTCCCTCTTGTACTGGGACGCCCAGAACTGGACACAACACAGTAGGTGTGACTTCACCAGTGCTGAATAATCCTATGAGGTTCCTACGGAGCTTTCTATTTCAGTGTTCAAGTATTCTTTTCAGTGATTTAACTTACTTGTTGCATTCCCTCTCTCTGTCTCTCTCTGTCACAGTCCTTTTTTAGAACTACTGACAATTATGTGAATAAAAATTGATAGTTCTATTGTCAATATATGCTGAAAAACAACTTATTAATCCAGAGCTAGTTTTCAGCTAGATGCATGTTGAAATCTACTCTTTCCCAAGAGACAGGCCAACCATTAGATGTTGCGGACTCCACACAGACACAATTAAATAAGCAAGCCCTCCTCTTGCTAAAGAGCACCAGAGGGAAAATATCACACTGGTATTTTCACCCCTTCTGAAAACTTCTCTGGTTATTAGTCAATACCTGAGTAAGGAATCATACAGGAGTTTACATCCGTAAAACGCATAGGAAAATACTGCAGAGAAGTCACTGTTTTAGCTAGTTTAGCTAGATTTAAATTATCATAACAAACAATTGCTTGTTACAGATAATAGATGCTCAGTTATTTTCTGTGGCCCATTGATGTTGATTTCCATGTGGACTTTAGCCATCCAAAGACTGCATATGGTGGCTTATTGGGTTTATTTCCTTGTCCTAATGAATATTATCTGAAGGCAGTCATACTTGTTACCTAAGGATTGTGCTAAATCAATTGGAACTTTTGTCTAAAATCCAGTACAGTTGTCTACTTTTTGCCCAGCTCTATAGGTAACCATATTCAGAAGTTTCACCAACACTAGGCACATTAAGCAGCTGTTTCTAAGGACTCCCCTGTGACAACAATGTATACATCTTAAAAGGTAGTTATCATTCCATGACTTATACCAGTGATTAATCTCCCAATAAAGGCTCAGAGTTGCCTAATCACCCTAAATTTCCTACTGTCTTTCCCAGCAATTGACGGTGCACTACTGGGAGACTAGAGGCTTGTGGGAATCGCCAGCACATATTTCCTCCAGGTGGGCAAACATGGTTCTGTTTATTGGGAGACCTAGAAGAAGAAAGAAATGTTACCTCTGTAAAAGAATACACACAAAATGTGAGCAATATTCACTGGCCAAATGTAAAGTGTATTTTATTCTATAAAGAGGTTAGAAAATACCTGCCCATAGTTCTGTCAGAATCTTTCAAGTTAATAAAAAATCATATGTCCTTTGGTTGCCTTAGAATATAAAATGGAAATTCCTGATAAAGAGCAAACCACGACAAATGTTCCCTGGAACTTCCACAGAGTTCATGCATTAAGTTCTGCTATTGCTTTATTTATTTTCAATGCAAGATAATTTACAAAACCTGTTCAAAACTGACATGAAAACTCTGTCTATGAAAAATATTTATATTATTATCAAACAAGACTATTTAAATCTCAAGATTAGATAAATGTTTAGAAATAAAGTCTGTGGGTTTGTTTTTTTTTCCTTTAGTCCCGCCAGAGGAAAGAGGAATGTTAAAGAAATATCTTTTAGCTTTGTCTAAAAAACTTAGCAAAACATTATGAAACATCAGGATTTTCTCTGAAGGTTGCTTTTTTAGAAATAATTATTTTAAAATATTGAAATAGCTTTGAATTAAACATTTTTTACAACTTCTGTTTAGGAAACATTACATGTATTAACTTCTGACTTATACCTGGACAAAAAAAAATGTTTTTTCTATGTAGTATTAATCCAGTTGACTTCCAGAAAGTAGAAGTCTTCAGTCTGAAGAGGATGTTACAACATGACGTATCTACCTTTGGTTATTAGGGAATTTGAGTAGAGACAAAATTTCAAATCCATGCAGCTAGCAAAGTAGGAACTTGAGGTTCACCCACATCCCAGATGAATCCCCTTGTTGTTGTGCTCAAAGGCTGAATCAGTTCCTCCTGCCTCTGTGTGAGAAGGGATCAACCCAGTTTTTAATCCTGTCTTATGGAGTACCTGATTCCCAGAGCACAAAACTCTGATTGTACCATTAAGTACAATTGCTTTCATTCAGTTTTGCTGAATTGCTTCGGTTTCTCCATTTGACATACAAATGACTGAATGATCCGTCTAGCTCGGTGTTCTGTCTCTTAGCAATGGCAACAAGAGACGACATCTAGGGAGAACATGAGTCTGACGAGTTTTTGACTGATGCTGGCTGCTTTCGCAGTCTTCAGCAATAGCAAGTTCCAGATATTCACTTACCACTCTGTAAAAGACATTTTCATTTCTCTGTCTTAAATCAGACTCCTGCAAGCCCCATTCAATGGCCCCTAGTTCTAATACTGTAGGATTTGGTACATAACAGCTTTACATTCACCTTACCATTCACCTTTGTGATTTTGCAAATCTTAGTTACATCAAGTTGCTGACCTCCTCTTTTCCAAGCTCCTAATTTGGTCACTGGTCCATTCACTTAATGATTTTAATTGCCTTTCTGGGTACTTTCTTCATTGTCATTATATCCTTTCTGAGATTTGGAGAACAAAATTGTACAAAGTACTCAAGAACTGGACACAAGAAGGTTTTATATAGTGGCAAAATTATGCTCACCATCATTCATGTTCTCAGCACTTATCCTGATGACCACCAGCATTTTGTTGACTACTTTAGGCTGCCAGAGCATATTGAGCACATTGATATCCAAGAAAAGATTTATTGTTGTAGAGTTCACTCTTGCTTTTATACAATAGGTTGTTTACCTTCCAAATCCAAAAGGCAGAAAGAACGTGAACTAATTTAACAGAATCAAAGTTGACATGATTGTTGATTTTTGCTACTACTGCCTTAATGTTAGCAAAAAAAACAGCTCTAGAAGTGCACACTGTCCTCTAACATTATCAAAACATAAAGATTGTTTTACCTTACTGTGCAATTTTAGCTGCATTGCTTCATTATCATGTACAGGAAAGGAATAAATAACAGGAAGAAAAGATCAATTTGCCATTCAAAGCTGACATGACAAAAAAAACCCCATGTGGCTAAGCAAACTGTCAGTTAAATTATAGGATATATGATGTGCTGTGCACCAGACAAATATGTGGGTTTTTTTCTAAAGCTGTGTGAATAACTGATATTTTTCTTCAGTCAGAACAAGAAAAAATAGAAAAAATAATTATTTTATCTGACTTTTTTGTTTTAGTCTTTCTTGTCAGGTGGAAAAAAAGAAAACATTTCATATGTCTTTAATGGGAGCTAAGGCTTAAGCAAAGCCAGTTCAAACCCCATGGGTAGTATTAGCAAGTACATCCATCAGATGCAGGGAGGTGATCACCCCCTCTCTTTGGCACTTGTGAGAGCACATCTGGAGGGGTGTGTCCAGGTTTGGACTCCCTAGTACAGGGAAGAGGCTACCGAGATGGTCAGGACATGGGAGGAGAGGCTGGGAAAACTGGGTTTGTCCATCCTGGAGAAGAGAAAGCAAAGGGGAAACCTTATGGCTATCTGCAACTATCTGAGAAGAAAATGCGGAGAAGATGGAGACAGACTCTTCTTGGACGTGCGCAGAGAAAGGACAAGAGGCAATGAACACAAATTGGAAATTCCACTTAGGTGTTAGGAAACTTTTCTTTATCATGAGGGAGGTAAAATATTTGAATGGGCTGCCCAGAGAGGTTCTTTCAGAAGGAATCTAAGTATCTTAAGATCTGAGCTGCTGAGAAACCACACCCAGTACACTGCTCTAGGTTTGCTGATTTTTGTGGGTCTAGTCTGAATTATGTTCCTTCTGCCCAGTTCAGATTTGTGAATATTTTCAGGTGCACTGAACTTGTATTTTTCAGTGAACAAAATATTTGTCTAAAATGTTTTTTTAGCGCTGAATTTTCAGAGATTTCATGGTGATGAGTCAACAATAAAATTCTAAAAATTACTCTTCTAGTTTCAAAGTGTTTCACAAGCATTAGCTGATTAATCCTCACATAACATCTATTACCAAACTAAGTAGTTTCTTGCAGGGTGTACAGAAAAATTGAGAGGGATTGGACTCCAGTTTAAAAGTTGTCTGTCAATTTCCATGCATTAATTTTCAGGAGTTTGTTAAGCACCTCAATTTAGTCCTCAAATCTGGGTCAATGAAAATTCAATGTATATAGAGAAGAATCCTAAAAATATTGGTGAAATCATCAATAAATATTAATTTACAGACCAGTAATATCAGCAAACTCATTAAACACAGTCACAGATTTGAGAATCCATATTCCAGTAAGTGATGCTCAAATGAAGTTTGCAAATTAATTCTTCAACCAATAAATCTGACAAAAGGGTATGCACTGCTAATGGTTTCCCAGTCCAATCTCTATGTAATCACAGTGTGTTGGTATTCCTGCTCCAAATAAATATCAAGTTTACAACTCAAATGCAACAATTTTTGGTAGGTTTCTCCCTGTAATTTTACACCTGGCACTCTACTGATTCATATGGTTAGCACATTCATTTGAGAAGGAAAAAAATGAAAAATTGGCTAAAAATTTCTTGCATGTGCTGTTTGCAAAGGATTTGTAAGAGGACAAAGTGTTCAAAATGGGCTGGTCTTAAATCTTTCATTATGAATTTAGATGTGTGAGTGAGCACCATGTATAGGAGAGTTATAAAATGCCTGGGAACATAAAATGAGTAGCTAGGTTGCCAAAACTAACATGCAGTTGTGCAAGATTAATTATTATTGTGCCCACTTTAATTGAACAGAATTGAAACTGTTCTCCTGTGATTTGATAAGACTTGTTTGATGGTTATTTGAGTCACATAAAACTACGACTCAAGTCTGAGTCTGAAACTCAGACGGTATTTTTAGATTATTAAAAAATGGAGACACAATTGAGGCAGGGAACTCCTCTGTCTTGTTTACCTAAGTAATGAAGAATAAGGTGTTTCACAGACAGTTGAGAGCAGCTGCCTTTTCAGTGAGTCACTAGTGGATTTTCCACAACTGCTATTAAATAATAACTAGAAGCATAACAACAAACGGCTGAATTCTTAAACGAGCTGCATGTTAAAGAGGGCTCAAATTAATATCTTCTAAATACTAAGTCTTTCTGGTTGAAGAAATACAGAACTAAACTTTGCCAGGCACAATGGTGCATTGTTATTTTCTCAAATCCTTTAGCCAAGTGACCCATTTGACATGATACCACCTTATGTTATAGTCCTCTTTTTCAAGTCCATGTTATACACGGACACTGCTCTGAATAACTGCTAAATCTCTTTGCAAAAGTAAAAAAACTGTGTTAAAAAGTCTGAAAGATATAGTTATTTTATCCACACTACTATTTTCAAACAACCTATACTGGATATATAAGACAAAATGCAACCAACTTTCTCACTATCAGAATTGCTCCAGAGTGCCAGGACTCTGATAAGTCGAAGATTTTTCTGATTAAATAAAATATTTGTTTTCAAATACAATCCTCATGGACAGTGAGATGATATTTTTTTTAGATATTCAGACATTTATTCAGAAATATCTTGTTAAGAACTTGGAAATCTCTCCATGACATTGGACAAAGCTATGCAGATATTGAAAATATGTCATGGGGAACCCAGCTCGGTTTGCCCCAAATAGCTTTTTGCTTGGAACATTCTGTTTAGAGAAGCATTTTCTGTTTCCACAACAGAATCTGGTGATTCAGCCCTAATATTATTGATGATAGAAACTGTAGTATTCTTTAATCTGGACGTTCTTTGCTGATAGCAATGAAGCTACAGAGGCGTTGATTTCTCTGAGTAGCTGCTAAGTATCAGAGGTTCTTTGTTAAAAAACTTTGAGTGTTGTCTGACTCAGACTGAAACCAAATCAAACAAAACCAAACCAAACAAAGTCATCACAGGGGGTAATCTTACTTTTCAGTCATCCTTATAGAGTAGGTGGTTAAATTCCAATGCAATGATCCTTATCTTGATAAATAAAGGGCTGACTTCCAGTGGTAAAATGTTGAACCTCTACAGCTCTATGCTCGAACAGATCCACCTATTAGAATGAGCATTGCATCGAGGAGAACACAGAATGTACGCTGAAATTATTTACTGCTATTCAACCTGATTTAATGAAATTTTCAACAGCAGTATTGGAGAGGTCAGTCATGCATTTTAATAAAAGGCAATAATCCAACAGTTACAAATAAAACAGTGATTACAGCCCTTAGACTATAACATCTGATTAAATGGGGGACAAGGAACTTCCTAATATATATTCATCTGCCTCCCACACCATATTTATAAAGATAAGAAATCCTCTAATGAAGAATCAAAGTTTTCAGGAGTACCCCATTTTACATAAACTTGGATTCTAGACAGGCCTGGGCTCTGAAAAATGTACAGAGAAGCAATAAGAGAGACCGTGTTTGCAAACTAGATAATATCCTATGATTTAGGCATTAAGAGCACAGGGCATTCAGATGAAGCAGTGAAAACAAAGATAGGATAACAACGTATGCTGTTCATAAAGGGCATTAGACTAATTCATTTGGGAGGATGGTTGCCATGAGTCCAAGGAGGAAAGATTTGATGGAATTACTTCTTTATCCTCCTCACATGAAAGATACTACAAGTTGTCCCAAGTACAGTCCCGTACTCAAGCAGAGTTAATCAAGCAGCAGTCTTGTTAGTGGATGTGTTTATTTTTCCCACGAAAAGGAGACATAGAAGAAAAGCTGATTTATGGGTTGAAACTTTCGCTTCACATATTCATGTATTCCCCTCTCCATTTCTCTTGAAGGACTAGCTCTAGTTACATGAAATTATGTACATTCTAGTTGTAATTCACTGCAGATGAGCATGTTAAAAATGAGAGTTTCTTTGAGAAAGATATGGCTCAAGAAATTTTGCTTGGTTAGATATCTGGAGGTAACTTCGTAATTAACCAATTCTTGGTAAAAAACCCCTCATAAATAGACATAACAAACAATCATAACAATATCTGAAGCCTCTATCAAGAACAACTAATAACCTTATTAGTGTGAAACTATTGAAATTAAAGAGGAACCAAAGTGAGGTGGGGAAGAAAACTACAGCCCAAAGTTTGGAAAGGTGAAATATCTGTAAACTCAGGTGTCCTGGAGCTGATGATCTATATTGTCACAAAATGAAATAAGAAGTCCAGTAAACACAACATGATTCGTATCCTGGTACTGAATTAAAAATACTTAGAAGTAAGTAGAATAAGCACAAGTATTTAATGAAACACCAGACCCTGCTTTCTGAGGTACCTTGAACTTGCTTTGTTTTGTCCTCTATTGGAATGAGTTTTCGCATTCCAAGGAGGAAATATTTATTGCCTACTACAAAACTAAGATATTTAAAACCACTAGATATGAAAACCGCATATCTCACTAGTCATCACAAATTAATGATAAATAAAGGAAATATAACAGTCAAATTTATAGCAACACAGCAGCTGTTAAGCACTACATGGCAGTTCCTACGTTGTCAAGCTAGAAATATACTTACTGAAGCACGTGTTATGAATGGCTGTGCTCTCTCCAGGTCTATAGCTTATGCAGAAGCTTGAAAAACATCAGAAGTGTGGATTAAAGTTTAGTATATGGAGCCCACAGTTAAAATCCAAGTGTACAAGATTAAATGCCCATTGAAAAAAAATTACCTATAAATACAGGGATTTGAGCAGCGTAAGTACTGACATCAAGGATGAGCTCTTGTGGCCAAAGGGAACATAAAAGTACTGAGTCAGGCTGTTGTGCTGTCCTCAGCCTGTGGTAGCTGGGCCACAAATATAGGTTAATCATCCCGCAGTCACTTTGGCTAATAGAAGTGGACATTTTAGCTAAGTCAGAAGTTCTTGCCCGAGATGACAAATGTTCCAGGATGGATTCTCATGGCCATTCACCAAATCAGGAGAACAATGTCACAAACATCTACTCTGTAATACAGAAGCTGAAATGAGATTGAGCTGAAAAACTGCATTAAATACTAATGACTTTGACAATGCTTTTGAACTAATCATACTAGTAATAACAGACATTTAAAAGATTTTTTTTCTATTTGATTACCAGATGATTTTAAAAATATAGGTTATATTTTGAGTCCCTGGGCTTAATTAATAATTGTTATGGAGGACATTTAATTGTTCGAGATATCAGAGCTGATATTACTTTTCAGCAAAAGATAACACCTGCACATAATATTGCTGATAATTGTGGTGTTCTAAATCACTCATGAACAGAAGCCCAAGAAGAACACTGATGCCCCTATACATGTGAGTTACAGTGCAAGGTCCTGGATGGTTCCAATGCATATCATGTGAAAACTTGGAAATGGAAAAAGGTGACAGTCTGATATATAGGAGGGAGGTTTTTTCAGAGTGATGCAGTTCTACAGAGAGTTAGGGTCAACAGCTGCACGAGAGAGCCTTTAACGAGTATTAAATAATTTCTCTTTCTATCAGTCCTTTGTCTGTTGTATTTCAATAAAAATGTATTTTCTACATATATGATCCTATATTTCTGTCATAGCACAGCTCACTACTGTAAGGAACCAACAAAGTTATTAGATACATATAAACTTTCTTGACTAACGCAGTAGATTAGTCTTTTTATCTCTAACCTCTCATTTGCAGTTATAGTATTTGAAACACGATTGAGAAATACATTTTCAGATCTGCACATTGGAAAAAGATATTAGAAAAAGAACAGATGATTTACAAACTTGTTTTTGTAGTCTGCTGACATAGAATAATTCCATCAATCTGTTTGTAATTCCATGATTTATTTGCAGTAACTACTTTGGACTCTTATCAGGATAATATCTTCCCCATCACATACTAAGGACTTATTTTTCTGGAACAAAAGGACAGACAGTGATTGTACACCCTCAACAAAGAGATATAAGATTTTCAGGGCACGTTAACTCCCGGTGTATTCCAGTGGTTGCTGCAGAACGGCACCACTGTGGGTTCCCTCCTGTCTGCTGATGATTTTGCTATGTGCAGTTGTGAAGCGTGACAAGAATAAGTGAATTTGTGGCTTTCCCATTAATTCAGTTTTCATTTTGGGAAGTAAGGAGTCAACAAACTTTATCTTGTTTCTTGGCAGGGCCTATGGAGGAAGGGTGTCATCAGGCGCTTTGGTACATTCTTCCTTTATTCTAGCTCAGTGTTTTTCTAGCGAATTGCTACATCGGTATTGGCAAAACTATTCAGGATGAACTGAAATGATCAAGAAAACCATTGCCATTGAACATCTTGGCCTTTTCCCCGCATTGTCCTTGGGAAGTGGAAACTACAGAACTTTTACCAAATCAGTCATAAATAAAATATTTGCCTTGAAATAAAATAAATAAAAATCATTCACCTTGCAACGGGAGACAATTTGGCAGCTATGTAAGCTTAGCAGGGATCAAGGCTAAAGTTACAGCCAGTTTTAGGTAAACTCAGCCCCACGGTGGGGAGGGCCAGGGTGGCTCAGGGCCCCAACAGGCTGGCAGAACTTTCCAGAAGGTGCTGCAGTCACCGGGGAGGGTTGTGGGGTGTCTGCAACCCCGAGCCAAACCACAGCTATTCAAATGGCTTCCCGGCCAGCCTGTGTGAAAGTCTGTGACCTACTTCTTGCAACATCCCAGTGCATAACCATACCTCCCTACCTGAGCTCTCATTTCCAGGAATAATTTCTCAATACTTTTATCTTGATTTCCCCTTTTTTTTCTTCTCTCGTGCTGCCCAGCCTGAGGACCAGCCTGTGGTGTGTCCCCTCCCCTGGCCCGTTCCTCCCCAGCGGGGCCAAACTCCATCTCAAACACACCGCAAGTAGAAAAGTCAGCTTTCTTGCAATTAAAGGTGAGAGGAATATGCTCCTATTACTCATCCAAATGCACTATGATGTTTATATTCATACACTTCTCTCCGCAGCACTTTCCCTCAGACAGCAAAAGCCTTTCTAAATTACCCTGCTTTCCCCAGCAGGGGCTGGCAGGATTTCTTTCTGGGAAGCATTTTTCTTCTGGTGTCCACAGAAGTGAGAGACAGCCCTGCTCCTGGAGAGTGTGTAATGGAGACAGAAAAACCTGGAGACGGGGGGGACAATGCCTGGGGCCGCGGCAAAACCCCGTGTCCTGACAGGCACCTTCGTCACTAGTTGCTGAGCAGGGTGCTCCCAAGCAGAAAGGGAGCTCACTCACCCGGTATTATTAAAATTTTGTCTTAGAAGGAGATCAGCAAATACAAATTTCTGTAATGACAGCTAATTGTCCTGTTTTTCAGGGTAGAATCATTGCACTAATTATGGGTAAATCTTGAAATGAAGCTTTATCAGCTATATTGTCTGCAGGTTTGATGGCGTGGTATAACAAAACATGAATACCCAAGTGCCATGAAATCCATGCAAAATAAAAACATAAATCCATGAGCACAATTTTTTCTTGTAAAGAACCATGGAAAATGTACTAAACAAGGGAAGTAAATTTCCCGTGGAGTCTTTGTATGTTCTCTTTTATCTCTAGGGTTTTTTTCTTGATTAACTTCTGCTATTGAACATAGGCTGCTTTCTCCAGTCTCCTCTGAGGGTATCTCAAATATTCTTTGAGGGTATCACATTTTTGCTGAGACCTCTACTCCCGTTTGTGGCTTCCAAGTGTAACTTTTTCTCAGCAGTATCTGAACTTCCAACTGGAGCTGATTTCTGATTATACATTCTACCAGACAATCAACTTGAATAAATCAGCCATAAAAATTGCCTTGGAGGCCTCTCACAGCCCCAAAATCACAGTTACAGTTGGCCCCGCATTATGTCGAATAACCCTTAGCATGGGCATAAACATGTGGCAGGGAAGGGAAGGGAAGGGAAGGGAAGGGAAGGGGAGGGAAGGGAAGGGGAGGGGAGGGAAGGGAAGGGGAGGGAAGGGAAGGGAAGGGAAGGGAAGGGGAGGGAAGGGAAAGGCAACTACTGGAGCACATGAGGGACAGGACAGGACTGGTGGAGCTGCATCTCTGTGTGCACACCTGTGTTATGTGCTTCTCAGAGCAGGGCACCAGACATGCCATGCTAGGCTGCGTTAATGGAGGAGTATGGTTCTCCTGCATTTTCTGTGCTTTTTGGGAACAGTCTTGTATATACAAGGCTGCACAGCAGACATATGACAGGGGTCTGGAATCATGTTTCCTGCACAGACTTATGGGGGTACATCAGAAAAGACTGGGAGAAGCAGAGGAAACAGTCGCGATTGCAGGTTTGAGAAGGCTGGTGTGGAGATGAGAGTTTGGGATGGGAGGAAATGCAGTGTGAGCATACCCTGGCCTGACACCAGTAAATTGAAATACTTTGTGATCCGCTCTCCCTCCGGAGCTGCACATGCTGTTGTATCTCACCTGGCAGCCCTGAGGCAGGGTTGTACCTCTCCAGGAAATAAGCTGCGAGAATCCCTTCATGTGCTCTTCCCTGTCTCACCGCTAACTGATATCTCAAAACCTTGTCCCGTGCTCTGCGGTTAGTACTATAGCTCGCTGCAAGAACAACTCTTAATCTGTACAGGGTAGTTAAAAACTCAGTTTGCATGCTGAGCTGGCAGAGGGGGATGGAGCAGAGATCTGACATTAGGCCGTGTAAATCTTTTTCTCATTTTTAAGCATTGCGTAACTCATCAGCAGATTTTTGCGTAACTGCAGTTCTTAATTGGTTTTGAGTCCATACGGTATGGGTGCTGTAATGCAGGCTTCTGAGTGGCTCTCACTGCTTTTTCCTGTTTTGCAAGCAAAGAAGTTTTTGTTCCTAGAAGCACCACTTTTGCCAAGAATGGTAACCACAAAATATGCTGTTTACATCACAAATTCAGAGGGCACAGACAGCAAGTCTCTCTCTTGTCAGGCTAGAGAAGAAAAGAGGCTCAAGGCCCCGGGTTACCTTAGCGAGGAGGTGACCGGCCGTCTGAGTCAGTGCGGGAAGACTCCACCACAAAGAACATGACACTAGCAGTGGTTTTGCTGCTGCCAGTAAGAACCTCAGAGTGCCACAGCACAGAGCGTTTCTTGGCCTTCCTTTGTTGTTAAACACTAAAGGTTTAACTGAAAAATACACCTCCCTCCTCCAAATAAGCTTTACCCAGTTTGGGCATCACGGAGATTATTAACAGCAGAACTGACGTTAGGAACTGACAGTAATCTGAATCAATAACAAAGAAATCAATTTTATGGGAAAGAGGAAAAACATTGCCACATGCAAAGCACCAAAAGGCAGGAAGAACAGCAGTGCGTGCTTCTAAATATTTAATCAGATTTGCGTCATTTTCTGTCTTGTTTAATGCACACAATCCTGCTGGGGAGAAAGCAGGTCTGTACAAATGCTTTGTTGTGGGTTCAGTCCTGCCGTGGTGCTGAGCAGCAGCTTGCAGGGTGCGGATGCTCGGAGCAGGACCACAGCATCCTTCACTTCAGAGCTGAGCCCAGTGCTTGGAATAAACCTCTGAGCATGCTGACTGATTTCAAGTCAACTGTGATTTCTCACTTCTTCATCCCTTGTATTAAAGCCAAAGGACTCAGCACCTTTAAATTCCTTAAGCAGCAAAGCACGTTTTAGCCCTTTAGCATTCCACGACATGTAAGTGGTATCCTCTGCAGTTTCTTTCCTATTTTCTTCTTTGTTTATTTGAGATATTCAGAACTCAAGTTGTCTCTGATCCTTACAAATCCTGTGAAAGCCTTCGTAAGAATACAGGTTGCCTTTGTTTTTCTTACCCAAAGCATTTCTTTCATTCCTTCCCTTTTTTTTTTTTTTATTTTTGTGTGTGTGTGTGTGTGTGTGTATGTGTATCACTCGGACACTTAATCTGACTGCTAAATTTCAATAAATTCCTAGTGTATTGACTTCATCGCTTTCACACTGAATCTATTTTGCATCTTACAGAAGCATCAGCATTCTGTGAAAGGAATTCAGTTATTTAATCTAAATCCCTAGTTGTTTTTCAAATGAGGTGGGCAGTATTCCTCTGTTGCTTTTAATACAGATTTGAGTAAATAAATATCTATCTATATCTCAGATGTATTAATTTCATAGAACTTTCATGGTTTCATCCCTACTGAATTTCAGAAGGTTCTTCTGTATACCTTCAAATGTTTTAGAGATCTTTGTAAGTGAAAATAAAATGCCATTAGTATAACTGTCAATAGAAATTAATGATAATATACTGTTTCATCCACTTATATATAACTGAAATTAATATGAAACAAAAGCTCCAGATTAAAATAAAGCTAAAAAATTACTCACAGATCTTATACCCATCTAGGTCACTACCCGACAACTGTAGCTACTCTGTGTTGTTTGCAACAGCTTTATTTTCTCTTTGTTGTTTAAATAATAAGTTTGCTTTTAGAAAGAAAGAAGGAATAAGAGCAGTTGGAATAAGAGTAATTGGTTTTGGGAAAACAGACCACAACAAAGTCAGGGAAGTGGTAGGTGCAATCTTTTGAGAAAATATTCTTAGTCTAAGTTAATAATCTAAAAGTATAGGACAGAGCAACCCCTAAGAGAAGCAAATAAAGTACATAAAGGGTGTAAAGGCAAAGTCTTCTGAAGCAATAAAAAGGTCAAAAGAAGATAGCATTATACTTGAAGATGCCTGAGAATAAAAAGGTATTGAATAAAGAGTGGAAACAGGATTAAGTATGAATACGAAGTTACAGCAGTAACATGTAGGCACAAAACAAGAAAGACTAAGACATGAAATCACTTTTGGTTGTTAAGTGTTACATAATCAAGAAGTGTAGACCATACAGTTAAATTAAAAATTAAAGGAAACTTGGCTCTATTGCTTAGCAGGTGAAGGAGCCAGGTGGGGAAGTGGGTCATCAATGTATGAACATCATCAGGTCGGAGTTTCGTCCCCAACTGCATCAATCTGCTCTTTCTGATTAGAGTCTTCTCTGGAATGAATCCCTGGGTCTTACCACAATTTGGTCATTAACACTTGCAGCAGTACGTTCTTTGAGACCTTAAGCTAGCCTCATGAGTAACCAAGGTGAGGGTCAGATTTTTAGATGACACTTCTAGTGTTACAGTCAGGATTAAAATAAGCATTTAGTGCATCTTTCCCATGTTCTGTGTCCTTTCTGCCGGTTTCATGTAGATCCATGGGATATTAGGCTGTAAGAGCCCAAGCGGCACTAGGTCAGTACATCAAACACCTGAATTGCTCCCCGGTGTTTAGACACCACAGTATTTGTCTGCACTCTCGTGCTGACCTCCACCTGGCTCTGCCCCGGCCCTGACAGCAAGGAGGAGGCACAGGGGAGGTGGGATGGGACAGGATGGGGAGAGGCTGTGCGGTGACCACAGCCCCGGGTGAGATGCTGTCCCCACACAGACAGGGGTGACAGCAGGTTCTCCATGTTGGCTGTTTTCCCCATAGACCTGAGTTGTGGGGTTTGTCCATCCCACTGTGTTTGAACAAGGCTGAAGAGCAAGGGCCCTTTTTCCCTGGGCAGCCAGGGGCTGGGCCTTCCATCAGCCCTGGAACCCCTGGCGATGTGGTGGCCATGTCACAGCGGGCAGAATGTTGGTGGTGGCCATATCACAGAGTTGGTGACACAGGTGCCCAGGACAGGTACAGAAAGGGCTGTGGGGTGAGCCAGCCCAGACTGGAGGGGGGCAGGCGGGTGAGCGAGGGCTGAGGCGAGAGCGCAGGGAGGAGGGCAGGGAGGGGAGGGCAGGGCTGCTGGGCCTGGGCAGGGAGGCAGGGCTTGTCCCTGGTGTGACAGATGGTGGCTGCTCCTCCTTTGTCTTCCAGAGCCAGAGCCTCACACAGGGCAGGACCAAACCACAGTGAACTCCTGTCCTCAGCCGCACAGCCACACAGATTCGCTGCCTTCTACAGGATGCTGACACTAAGTTAAGGCATCAAGAGTTTGGCAGGAAGCTGGGTAGGGGTTGCCCATGGTAAGCAAGGGTGGCTGGTCCCTTTGTTTTTTATCTTTCCTTTCGCAGCCACGGGCCCAGACAGGTGCAGAACCAGACCATGGCACACACCCATAATCAGCCACACAGCCTTGAAGATTTGCTCTCTTCTACAATGACTCTAAGACTAAGTTAATGCATCAAATTTTGGCAGAGCCCTGGGCAGGGTTTGCCTATGGTGAGCGAGGGCGGCTGCTCCTTTGTTTGTTATCCTGCCTTTTGCAGCTGCAGACCCAGACAGGGACAGGACCAGACCATGGTGCACTCCTGTTCTCAACAGAGGCTTAGAGATATGCTGTCTTCTACAAGGGCACTGACACTAAGTTAAGGAATCAAGAGGCTGCCAGAGCCCTGGGCAGGGGTTGCCCATGGTGAGCCAGGGTGGCTGCTCCTTGTTTTATTCTCCTGCCTTTCACAGCCACAGGCCCAGACAGGGACATGACCAGACCATGGTGCGCTCCCACTCGCTCCTTCCACAGCTGCTCAGCCAGAGATTTCTGCAGCTTTGGACAAAGCCATTGACCTAAGGACAAGGCAGCACACACAGCCCCAGGCTGCACCGCGCCAGGTCCCACAGGCAGCTGGAGGCTCCTCACAGCCCTGGACGAGGGAGCTCCGCGCCACCCGCCCTCTCTGTCTGAAACTGACCTTGAAATAAAATGTTCTGATTCGTGAGCCATTGGCTGGTTCTTCTGGTTTGTGTGGTCTTTTGGGGGAAACATCGCGGGCCTTTTTCTTATTGTCATGGAATCATGGAATAACAGAATGGCTCGGATTATAAGGGACCTTAAAGATCATCCTGTTCCAAACCCCCTGCCATGGGCAGGGACACCTTCAAATAGATCAGGTTGCCCAAAGCCCCACCCAACCTATCCTTGAACACTTCCAGAGATGGGGCATCCACAACTGCTCTGGGCAGCCTGTTTCACTGTCTCGCCACCTTCACGGTAAAAAATTTCTTCCTCATATTTAACATTAATCTACCCTTTTTCAGCTTAAAACCATTACCACTCATCCTATCACTACATGTCCTTGTAAAAAGTCCCAGCTTTCTTGTACGTCCCCTTTAGGTACTGGCAGGCTGCTCTAAGGTCTCCCTGGAGCCTTCTCTTCCCCAGGCTGAACAACCCCATCTGTCTCAGCCTGTCCTCACAGCAGAGCTGTTCCAGTCCTCTGATCATCTTAGTGGCCTCCTCTGGACTTGCTCCAACAGGTCCATCTCCTTCTTATGTTGGAGGCCCCAGAGCTGACTGCAGAGCTCCGGTGGGGTCTCACCAGAGCACAGTCATCAATGTATGAACATCATCAGGTGGGAGCATGAAGCATTCCCACTGAGACTATGAACTTCATCTAGTAGCCTACCTCCTGGGTCTGGCTTTATTCAATATTTTCACCAAAAGCTGGACGGAGAAATGGGGAGTATGACAGAACGTGTTTTCACACATGCTGATAGATATCCTGGATTACTTTCTCTGTCAATAAACTAGACAATATTTTTCTGGTTTGTTTGTCGCTTTTTCTTTTTATTTATTTTTAATGTTTCTTTGCTCTTAAAGGTGCAGAAGGCAAGATATAGTAAATACTTGAGGTGTTGCAGGATTTGGCAAACTGATGAGAACATTTGTATTTAAGCTTCTACATTTGGTAGCATATAATAACCAAGCAAAGATGAGCAAGCTATAGCAGCATGAATGTTGTTGCAGCTACTCCCGGAAAATGCTTTCTGTTTTTCTATGATAGAACCTAAAACATAGTCAGTACAAATTTAGTTAATATGAATGTAAACATGAGGAAGGCTCTATACAATCTCTGGCCAATAAACAGCATCACACAACTAATGAGAAAAGCAGACATCGAACAAGTTTTAATTTTACCAGTGACTGTATGCTTCAAACACCAGTTACTCCCAGTCAGGCTCACAAAATATGTGCATTCATGTGAGACAGAATGAGCTAGATACACAGTATAGAGCTGTTGAACCAAAAGCAGGTCTGTAGTAGGTGTCCCACATTAGTGACAATACTGGAGTACTAGAAAGGTGACCACGTGCCTCTGGACACAGCTCCCAGCACAGATTGGAAGCCAAAGCTGGAGTCACAGGCAAAGGAGAGACCTGCTATGTGTCCTCCTGCCAGGAGGACTTCTGCTTGAATTGTGAGCAGCTGCTGCTCCGCCTCCTGTGTATTACACATGGTGAAAATTCCCTTATTTTGCAATTTATGAATATTCCAAAAGGCATTTTGAGCGGGGTCTTACGAAATAATATACAGATGCATTTCGATTTATTTGATTTCTTACATCTTTACCAGGCCAGATTGCTGTACACCATCTCTAAGATCACAAGCTCTCACTTCACTCAGGAACAGGCGGTTACTTATTGTGCCAGAATAAACTAATGACTACATGAAATAATTGCTCTCAGCAACTCCCAGTCACAGTGAAATAAAGCCATTTTGGATCCAGGGCTTTTGCATTGTAAAAAAGAGCTATTGGCTTCTGTTTTCTGGCATGCTGAGTAGTACCTGCAAGTCAGCTCTATTTAACGATGATTTCAGCATTCTCTCAGTGTGCTATGGAAGTCACTGGTGCTTAGTTTTCTTTTTTAGTTATATAGATCCTACATCACTGCTAATATACCAGCAAGAAATAGTGATACTTCCTTAAGGATAAATTTATTTGCCCAGGTGGCACAGAAATTCCAAATATTTAGATAAATAGAACTGGAAACACTAGCGATCTGATCTTGTCAGGGGTTTGGGGTCAAAAACATATCAGTAATAAAATAAAATCTTTGGTCTTCCTAGGATTTTGAATCATTTGCCCCTCATAATCCATGGACACTGATCCAGAGTTGTAACTGAGGTGATGAAGCTGACAGCCATGCTGCTTAGAGGAAGGATTGCTAAGGCAGTTTTGCGCAGTAGCTTCGCTTTTATCCTTATGGTATATTTTGTGATGAATACTGCATATAGGATATAATGTGGGTCCGATGGTCAGTCCCTAATTCATCTTCTTAAATGCACTGCGATTCAAGGTAATTAATATAAAGGGCAGAAGTACAAGAGGAAACATTTTTCTTCTCAGTTATCAACCTATAGCATTATTCAATAAATGAGAGTCATAATGAACACTTAATTTCTTAGCAGTGGGTATTGCAGTCAGGTTTTACCTTAGCTGTAGCTCATCTGGGCTGAAAGCTTTCATTGTTCAGCATTTTCCTTGGAATCCTTTCTCATCAGACACATCCTTTTGAAGCAAGTTCAGGCGTTTTATTAAAAAACAAACATCCACTAAATTCTGATCTAAGAATAACTGTAAAAATATTAAAATGTGTGTTTACCAATGTCTTCAGAGCTGCTCTGTGGTTGTGCTATCAATTAAGTTTGCTCTGCCTCAATGGGAGCCCAGAAAGATCTAATGTGTTCTATTTGTAGGATCCACTTCTTTGGCTGTAATACTTCTAGAGCTAAGCAAACAACACAGTTTTGGTCTCAGCTGTTCCCAGAGTTATTTTGGATAAGGGTGGTAGTGCTTGACACAATGCCAACATCTGAAAAATAATAAATATTATGAATGTGTTTCTAGGAGCAATTTGATTGTCATCACAGCTATAAAGTCATGTAACAAGGTGGGATGCCTCTCTATGAGCTTCACAAATTCAAAGTCTGATCCTGCCCTTCACAGTACTTGGTGTACCCATACTGATATCATTTGCAGTTCCAGGTCCCAAAAGGATAAACAGGCAAAGGATGAGGAGACAGGGTATAATACAAAGTAGTAAAAGTGATGACAGAAGTAGTTATTTTACATACTCAATTCAGGTAATAACAAAAGTAATGATACACCCAACAAAAAAAGAGGGACGAGGAGCAAAATGAGCAGTAAATCTTGAATTCTGACTGTTTATCCCTAAACAGAGAGCAGTGAATTTGCTACTCCTTGGAAATCAGAAGAAAAGTATTTTTCCATTTAGACATGTAAGCCAAACCTGGCATTAAACACTGCTATAAATGTTCTGAAATGGGCTGCCAGGCACCAGCATCGAAACTGGGGGGATGTCACATGGCTTTGGGCTGAACTGAACAATCCAAAGCAGGAATTATTTTAACCTGGAGCATTGATTAGTGCCCATTACTTGACACAGAAATGTAACAATAATATAACTGTAGTCCTTTTACAAAATAGAGCTAATTTTATTTGTTCATTGCTCTGATTTGTGCTCTAGGCTACTCCTGGCTCTCAAAGTAAAAAGAAAACATGAACTGCAGTGGTTGCAATCCAGGAGAGCTCACAGTTGAGTGACTGTGCACAGTAAACACGGGGCTAGACAGAAACTCCCTGGCTGCAAATAAGAGCCCAGCCCAGCTGCCTGCCAAGAAGGGGTGAGTGATTTTACTCCTCTTTGCTTTTGCCAATCCATTCTGCTCATAAACAGCACCTGGAGATACAGAAACTTGGGTGTGATATGCTGCACTTGAGTCGACACTCTTCTCTTCCAAGAAAGAGGGAGCCCTCTTCTAGAATCATAATGAAATCACAAAAATAAGAGACAGGGAGGACTATTGTCATGAGTAGTCAGTCACCTGATCATTCTCCCTGCCAACACAGGATTACTACCTACTGTGCCCAAATTAGAGTTTTGTGCCAAGTAGTTTTTAGGAAGCCTGAGCTTTGTAGAATTTTCTCTGGAAAAATATGATACTTATTTTCCTTTTGAGCTTAAATTTTCAACTCTGTAAGGTCACTGTCAACTACGCCTACAACAATCACCTGTAAAATGTCAGTCTCATTCTTCTCAACGGCATGAAAATAAGCTGATAATCCAGCTCTGACCAAAACTTGTGTTGTTGGTTGGGTGCTCCAGGCCCCAAGATAGAGGGATGATAACTGAGCAGTGGTGTATCTGCTAAGAACTTTGGCTCATTGGAATTATAGGATTTCACGGCCACAGATAAATTTCCTACTTTTTTTTTTTCCAATACAGGATAATGAGTCACCTTGTCAAAGGTATCTAATAATTCGGATGTGCATCTAACTGGATTTTTAAAAATGTGGAGGCAGCAATGAGAGCTGGGTACTCAGGTTCTCTACATATTTGACACCAAACTGAAAGGTAAGCACTGGCATATTTTTAAGACCAGTCGTTTTCAATAATTCAATTACCAAGTCAAATACTGAATGGAAACTTGCAGGAAAGACTGACGTTTGTGGCTGGAATGTCTATATAGAATTACAACAGCTTTGAAAGTCTGTACTAATATTTCTTACATGTGAAAGTCTATGCTAACTGCTCGTGGCTTCAGTAGCAACCAGTTCCACGTTATGTGTTTGTTGCTACGTGAACATCCTGTTAGTTGGAGAGTTCCCTGGCATCTAACTTGTAACTTCCCATGGTCTTTACATGTAACTGATTTAGTTGTCTATTTTTTGTAAAAATAAGTCTCCCAGACAATACTGTCATATTGTTATGAAAATAACAGAGAAAATACAACTGATATAGAAATAGATTCTTTTAGAAATTTGGTTTTAATAAAATAAATGCTATAGGGGTATAAGCGCAAATTAGTAAGTAGGCATGGCAGTTGCCTGACTTAGAAGCCAGCTATCTATGAAGACAGAATATAGCAAGAAGTGTAATCAGAGAAATTAGACTTTAAAACACATTATTAAATTTCTGGTCCCTTCTATTGCCAGGCCATTAGGATTTTTTAGTGTGATTTTTTTTATTATACTTTATTCAGTCTATTTTAAATGTTGGTGGTGGCCATATCAGAGTTGGTGACAGGTGCCCAGGACAGGTACAGAAAGGGCTGTGGGGTGAGCCAGCCCAGACTGGAGGGGGGCAGGCAGGTGAGCGAGGGCTGAGGCGAGAGCGCAGGGAGGAGGGCAGGGAGGGGAGGGCAGGGCTGCTGGGCCTGGGCAGGGAGGCAGGGCTTGTCCCTGGTGTGACAGATGGTGGCTGCTCCTCCTTTGTCTTCCAGAGCCAGAGCTTCACACAGGGCAGGACCAAACCACACAGCCACACAGCCAGAGAGATTCGCTGCCTTCTACAAGGACTCTGACACTAAGCTAAGGCATCAAGAGTCTGGCAGAGCCCTGGGAGGGAGCTGCCCATAGTGAACAAGGGTGGCTGCTCCTTTTTATCCTTCCTTTCACAGCCGTGGAGCTGGACACAGAGAGGACCAGCCCATGGCGGACTCCTGTCCTCAGCCACAAACCCTGAGAGGCCGTTCTATAAGGACACTGACACTAAGTAAAGGCATCAAGAGTCTCACAGAAGATGTGGCAGGGGTTGCCCATGGTAAGTGGGGGTGGCTGCTCCCTTTATTTGTTAACCAGATTTTGGAACTGCAGGCCCAGACAGGGGCAGGATGAGACCCTGGCACACCCCCATCCTCAACCACACAGCCAGAGATTTGCTACTTTCTACAAAGGCGCTGAAACCAAGTTAAGAAATCAAGAGGCTGCCAGAGCCCTGGGCAGGGGTTGCCCATGGTGAGCCAGGGTGGCTGCTCCTTGTTTTATTCTCCTGCCTTTCACAGCCACAGGCCCAGACAGGGACATGACCAGACCATGGTGCACTCCCATCCCCTCCCTGCACAGCTGCTCAGTCAGAGATTTCTGCAGCTTTGGACAAAGCCATTGACCTAAGGACAAGGCAGCACACACAGCCCCAGGCTGCACCGCGCCAGGTCCCACAGGCAGCTGGAGGCTCCTCACAGCCCTGGACAAGGGAGCTCCGTGCCACCCGCCCTCTCTGCCTGAAACCGACCTTGAAATAAAATGTTCTGATTCGTGAGCCATTGGCTGGTTCTTCTGGTTTGTGTGGTCTTTTGGGGGAAACATCGCGGGCCTTTTTCTTATTGTCATGGAATCATGGAATCACAGAATGGCTTGGATTATAAGGGACCATAAAGATCATCCTGTTCCAAACTCCCTGCCATGGGCAGGGACACCTTCCATTATTAAGGGTTGCCCAATGCCTCATCCAACCTGGTCTTGAACACTTCCAGAGATGTGTACTCACAACTTCTCTGGGTAATCTCTTTCAGTGCCTCACCACCCTCAAGAAGTGTTTCTTCCTTTTATGTAATCTAAATCTACCCTTTTTCAGTTTAAAACCATTACTACTCATCCTATCACTACATGCCCTTGTAAAATGTCCCTCTGCAGCTTTACTGTAGGTCCCCTTTAGGTACTGGAAGGCTGCTATAAGGTCTCCCTGGAGCCTTCTCTTCTCCAGGCTGAACAACCCCAATTCTTTCAGTCTGTCTTCACAGGAGAGGTGTTCCAGCCCTCTGATCATCTTTGTGGCCTCCTCTGGACTTGTTCCAACAGGTCCATGTCCCTCTTACTTTGGGGGCCTCAGCGCTGGACACAGGACTCCAGGTGGGGTCTCAACAGAGCGGAGCAGAGGGGCAGATTCACCTCCCTTGACCGGCTGGTCACGCTCCTTCTGATGCAGAACAGGATATGGTTGGCTTTCTGGGCTGTAAGTGCACATTGTGATTCAAGTTGAGGTCCTCATCAACCAACACCCCCAAGTCCTTCTCCTCAGGGCTGTTTTCAATCTCTTCATCACCCAGTCAGTACCCTTAAGTTGGTAGTTTTCATTATTGTTCAGCACCTCCCTAAAGCACAAAGTCATACAGATTTCCCAGGTGTTTCCAGTTCCATCAGGAATCAGTTGCATATCCATCACAAGCTGTACAGCTCAGCAGTAGCATCACCAAGGGAAAGAACTGTGTTCCATTTCCTTAGAAATTCTGCCTACTGCAGCATGGTTTGACCACTTATATCAGTCCACAAGTCTGTGTATTATATAATGTTTTCTAAAACAATAAAGTCCTTAAATGTTATCCCAACCCTGCTTGGAAATTTGCAGAAGTACTAAAATTTTAAAGCACCCAGGTGGTCATTGACTATATTTTTATTGCATTCTTGCAACAGCCATGCCGTATTCAAAAATTTAGGATGAAAATCAACAGAAAAATTTGGCTATATGGACAGTAACAGAATAGTGGTTCAACTGGCCTGTGAAACTGTTTTTATGGTTTATTTCAGTCCCTATAGTGTAGTTACCTGCTTAGCCTACTATATGTGAGTATGCAGTGAGTATGTAAAGTGATCGTTTAAAATTATTATTTTATTTTAGCAGCTGTGGTAGAGTTCCACAAGAATCATAGGACCTTAACATTAGATACTGAAGATCACTGAGTATGGGAACTTTATTATAAAAGCATAGTGCACATTGATATTTCACATGGAAAAAAAGTGGAAGACTAATATTTTCTTTTTCTTTCTCAGCGTTTCCAAGTACTGGTATGAAGCAAATCCCAGTTCAATCGGACAAGATCCTACTGTTTCTCTTCAGATAAGAGAGTGTAATTTTTATTCCTTACATGGTCATGGTCATCATTCAGTTATAGGTAAAAATGGATGTTGGCTTCCAATCTAAATCTTATTTTCAACTTTTTTTTTTTTTTTTTTTTTTTGTGTGTGTGTGTTAGGGACAAATTTGTGTTTAAGGAGTCAGGTACCAAGATGCTTTGAGAAACCTCCACTTGTGTGTGCTGTTGTTCTAAGTATTTCGGGTCACAGGAGATTACTTTCTGATGACTTCCAGTCAAAGCTATAGACTTAAAACAGCAAAAATGATAGTTTCACCTTACTTATGGAGTGGCCAGCAGGGCTAGAGAAGTGATTGTGCCACTGTACTCAGTGCTGGTGAGGCCCCGCTTTGAATCCTGTGTTCGGTTTTGGGCCCCTCATCACAAGAATGACATTGAGGTGCTGGAGAGAGTTCAGAGGAGGTGATGAAGCTGGTGAGGGATCTGGAGCACAAGTGTGATGAGAAGTTGCTGAAGGAGCTGGGGCTGTTCAGCCTGGAGAAAAGGAGGCTGAGGGGAGACCTTATCGCTGTCTGCAACTGCCTGAAAGGAGGTTGTAGCATGGAGGGGGTTGGTCTCTTCTCCCAAGTAGCAAGTGATAGGATGAGAGGAAATGGCCTCAGGTTGGGAGGTTTAGATTGGATATTAGGAAAAAAAAAATTTCATGGAAAGGGTTGTGAAGCACTGGAACAGGCTGCCTAGGGAAGTGGTGGAGTCACTGTCCCTGGAGGTGTTTAAAAGGTGTTTAGATGAGGTTCTTAGGGAAATGGTTTAGTGCCAGAGTTAGGTTAATAGTTGGACTTGATCTTGAGGGTCTCTTCCAACTGAAATGATTCTATGATTCTTATCCTTATCCTCCAGTGACTCAAACCACAAAGCTGGTTTATCTAACGAGGTTTATCAGGATCACATGCCTTCACATGGTTCTGAATTCCACGTGTCCGGATCACATTTCAAAATGACTGAACCCAGCGCCTCACGTTGGTGCTGCAGCGATGCTTGTCCTCCACATAAACATTATTTAAAGGCTGTTTTCATTCCTTCTGTCCTTGTGCCGAAATAAATATCACAACAAATATAGACACAACTAAAGGGACTAGTGTCCTCGCCGCGCCGGGCTCTGCTGGTCCCGCCTCCCGCTCCGACCGGAACCGGAAGGGCACTCGCCGGGGTGGCAGAGGCGGGAGGGAGCGGCTCCCGCCGCCGGGGCGCGCGGGGTCACGTGGGCGGTGCCGCCGGGCCGGGGCCCAGCGGCGGGGGCAGGGCGGCCCCTGGCGGCGGGGCGGTGCCACCGCTGGGCCGCGCCGCGCGGCCTCGGTCAGGACGCGAAGTGACAAAGACGAGTCGTCGTGCGTCGCACACCTGGGTCGTGGCGTGGGGAGGTGGCGGCTGCCTCGGTTCCCTTCACCTATTATTAGCGGGGCCTGTTGTGACAGGACAAGGGGTGATGGTTTTAAACTAAAGGAGGGGAGATGCAGACTCAACACGAGGAAGAAATTTTTGACACTGAGGTTGGTGAAACCCTGGCCCAGGTTTCCCAGGGAGGTGGTGGATGCCCCATCCCTGGAGACATCCCAGGCCAGGCCGGACGGGGCTCTGAGCAACCTGAGCTGGGTGAAGATGTCCCTGCTCATGGCAGGGGGTTGGACTAGAGGAGCTTTGAAGGTCCCTTCCAACCCAAACTATTCTATGATTCTATTACACCATTATTGTTTTTACAATAGAAAAATGAATTTGTTGAAAACGTTCATAGCACTTCACTGCCGCTCCAATATAAAAAATCTGTTTAGCATCAGATATCGCTCATGGAGAACCAGGTAAAAGAATATCTACCTCCATAGCCAGAACCACTAGGTAAACTATTTTAGTGTTACACAGAGGTTAAAATTAGGCAGTCATTTGTGTTGCTCCTGTCCTTCGCACGTATTCGATCCACTCACAGAAGAAAATTACATAAACAAATAAATCATTAAAAAATAAAAGACAAAAAAAGCAGGAAGTTCATGCTTTTCAGGCAGGCAATATTTCGCAAAGGACAGTATAGTTTTCATGTTTCTCAGTGCCATAGACACATTGACTGCTTCTATGGTTAAATTTCTGAAGGTGTACAAGCATAGTAACTCACTACAGCAGTCTGGATTCTTTGGGTCTAATGGAAGAATTTTGTACAAGGTTTAAATAAAGAAAATGGGCACCACTGATAGATGAACTTTCCTGGGTCTCAGCTGCAGGACTCAAAGTAAGGCTTGGTTAAAAGTGGGATGGAATAGAAAAAAGTTGGACGGGAAGGAAGCACAGACACCTTGTCAATAGAAAAATAGGTCAGAGCAGAATAGGTAAGGTCAAAGTCTGGTGGCATAGTGCCATACATCAACTCTTTGCTTTGAGACAAAACCACGAAATAGATATGAAACATTTCTATAGGTTTGTAGGCTTGCAACTTTAATCATTCTTAAGGCAACAAAACCACTTATAATCTGGGAAGGGATAATGCTCAATAACAAATCACAGCCTTGCTCCTGATAGTAACTTGACATGCGTAACTGGGTGTTCTTAAAACAACACTCTTGCAATTAATCTGTATATAGATATCACCCACTCCTGAAGTGAAAAAGTTGGCAGCTACCACAAGAATACTTAATAAAACTGTGCAGCACCCAAGTAGGTTAAAACTGCAGTCCTACTGCATTCAGAGATACAGGGTTTACTAAGACAGGATGGGACTAATGTGGTTCCAGATTATTTCTAAATTGCATGACCCACATGATGTTCCACTGTGACATCTGAATCAAAGCCTCAGTTACAGAACAAGTAATAGAAAAGAGTGTCTTTCTTACGGAGATGTGCATACTAGGTAATAAAGAATACACATTAGAAACTAACCATAGCACGTTGTTAAATGATACACATTTTGCAGCATTTGCTGTAGAAGTCTCCTCTCGAAATTTCCCAAGGAACAACAGCCTTCTGGGTTTTCTGGGCTTGCCTCTCACAGGGCTGATGCACCATAAAAACAGTCACCATTACATAGTGCTCCGTCAAAACAAAGACTGACGCGGTGCTTGGGTGACACATCAAGGCTGGGAAAAATACCAAACATTTCAGTTGTCAGCAAGTGTCTCCAAATGAGTTATGAATTCCAAAAGGGACTACCTTTCTTACTTAACTTTTATGACCATTCTGGCACCAAGTCTATTTCAGATGAGGTTTTGAAGGTGGTTTCCAAAGGAACAAAAGGATATAGAAACACAGAGGGGAAAATCCCCTCCAGAACATGCCATAGACATCAAGAACAAAACTTTCATGGTCTTGCTTTACCCTGCAGCAGGAGCAATGGCTGTGGCCTGGACAGCCCGAGCAGGGATGCTGACCTGCCTGGCTGTAACCTGGTCCATGTACAGTGGTCCCTTTGACAATGGGAAAACTCACCTTCTGAACAGAAAAGTAAGGACCTTTCTAATATGAAGGTTACTTTAGAAACAAAAATCTGCGTGAGATAAAGGAACTACTATTATTTACAGGACATACCATTTGTATTTTTTATTTATTGGGAAGCTTAACAAGTGAAATGCTCCTTAGATCTTTCAAGTCATATGTAGAGAAGCAATCAACATGAAGTTCGGATTTTCTTTGATATCAGCTCTTTTTATAGACACCAGATGAAGCCATAGGAACATTTAACACTTTGTCCTACATAGGTAGCAAGTAAAATTCACATTTGAGCAACATTCCCCCTGCAGCAAAGTGTTTAGAAACCCAACCTAGCCCAAAACAGACTAGTCTGAGTAGCGGAAATGGGCTGCGTATACGTGATTCTTCCTGTGAAGCAATTTCTCCTGTTTTTGTTTTACTTTATCTTTCTACAAACCATAGGGAAAAAAAAAAAAGGTAAAGGTTCTTAAATGTTTTTCCCTGTCTGTATATATCCTAAAAAGAAAGAAAAAAATTGCAGGAGACCATAAAAAAATGACGAATGGAAGAGGAAACGTTTGATTAGTCTCTTCACTCCTGTTGAAAGCATCATGTCTTTCTCCCTGGTGGCCTAACTTCTCAGTTCATCCTCCTACCTGTGACAGCTCCTTTAAACTGTTAATTAATTTTTTATTACAGTTTCTGGATTTCTGCAGGCCTTGGACACTTATTTCATGAACAACATTAAATTGAGATGGACTGGGCCAGATCTCCAAGGAAATTCCCAGTGCTGACCAAAGTGGGTTTTGTAATAGCTCTTTCTTCTGGACCAGAGCTGACCCCGTATCACCTGCTTAGCCTCAGTTGCACGATAGCTGGTGCTGCCATCTCCCACGGGAAGCGGCCAGTGACCCATCTGCTGCAGCTTCCAACAGTCTGATGAACTCATTCAGCATCTCTGATTCACATCCAACATGTTTACTCAGCTGATGGACTGTGCTGAATATATTAAGTTATAAACCTTTTGTTGAACTGGACTTACGTGTCAGAGTTAAAAGTGATTTTAAGAGAATTTGGAAAAAAGTTGATTGCAACTGTGCCTACGCTCCCTTTCTTACAGTCATCAGGAATCTAAGCCCTACTAAAATGGTTAAGTTTATAATGTTTATCTACGTTTTCATGAAAACCATGTAAGCTACTGGACAAAAGGAAGACCAGTTGTCTGCTTGTGACTGTCTTTTGTGTGTGACTCAATTAGGCATAATCTGGGACGCCTCCCATATTTTGCCCAGAAGCAAAGTAAGTGCCAGCTCTTTGAACTGCCATAGACCTTAGACATGATCCAGGCATCTGCTTGCTCAGAAACGTCAAATGGAACAGTGCTGGGGACACTTATCAACAGATACTTGGACAAAGGAAGCAGCAGAAGCCTGGGCCTGTTAGGGATATAATCACTTCTAAGGTTAGATAGTGCACACAGATATCCAAAAGGGATCTGGATGCTGGCTCCTAACTTGCTCTAAATGGCAATGTCAGCTGAGACACACAGCACATGACAGGCACTGTGTAAGTGCTCATCTAAGTCCAAAATACAGTAACCTTTAGCACAGCCCTGTTTATTTTCTTCTGTACATAAAAAGTTCTGTCTTAATGACATCGACCTGTTGGAGTGAGTTCAGAGGAGGGCCACCGACATGATCAGAGGGCTGGACCACCTCTCCTACGAAGGCAGGCCTGGAGAAGAGAAGGCTCCAGGGAGACCTGATTGCAGTGTTCCAGCACCTAAAGGGGACCTAAAAGAAAGCTGCAGAGGGACATTTTACAAGGGCATGTAGTGATGGGACAAGGGGTAATGGCTTTAAACTGAAAGAGGGTAGATTTAGATTACATATAAGAAAGAAATTTTTCCCCAGGAGGGTGGTGAGGCACTAGAACAGGCTGCCCAGAGAAGCTGTGGATGCCCCATCCCTGAAGTGTTCAAGGCGAGGCTGGATGCGGCTTTGAGCAACCTGGTCTAGTGGAAGGTGTCCCTGCTGCTGGGAGGGGGACTGGAACAAGATGATCTTTAAGGTCTCTTCCAACACAAACCATGCTATTATTCTATATGTTTCTATGATTATATAAAAAGAAAATATGCATTTAGATCAGGGGTGTCAAAGTCATCGTCACCAGGGCCCACAACAGCCTCATGGTTGCCTTCAAAGGGCCGAATGCAATTTTAGGACTGGATAAATGTAACTACTTCTACATTTACACCTCTGATTTTGATAATGAAGCACATCTCACAGTGTGTCATACATTTGTCAGACTTCTCTCTTAGCTGTATTTAACAAGTTTGTTTAGTATGAGGCCTTCAAACTGAATATCTTCTAGTATTGATGTGCTTAGCATTTGCCTTAACATTCAAAAGTAATTTATTTAATATCTTCAGAATAAGAGCAAAGCAGTGAGATAAAGTTATGTCATCATGTTTTAACAGGAACCAATTCATAAATCCTTTTGAAATGCAAACCACTTGCACTGGAGAGCTGTTCCCAGAACTAGCACAGCATCTCTGGGCTGCAGTCACTGTGACCGAGGTACAGCGCAGACAAACCTGACTCATCTCCCATGAGGTCTCTAGTTGTTTGGCTGTGATGGTCGGTGTCTCTGGGCACACTGCAAAGCCCGTGCAAGCAGCTGGAAGGACAATGCTGGTGGTTTTGGTATCTCTGCCAGCTTCGCCAGTAGCAAGGGGAGAACAGAAGAAAACGGTTACATGGGAATTTCTGTTTCTGTTTGCATATTACTGCTCTAGAATTTCGGTTAATATCAGTTGCTCACCTTCTGTGTGTTGGTGGGACAAAGCATCAACTCTGATTGCAAAGGACACACTGGTGCAACTCTTGTTCATGCTGATGAGCACTTGCAAAACTAAATTCAAGGAAGTGACATAGTAAGTCTTTTTAAAACCAGATTAGGAATGTTAAATAAAGGAACGAGGTAACCCACGCGCTGATAACAAGACATGTTTTTACGTCCAAAAATTTGATCTATATTTTACTCGCACTACATTGTTATGTAAAACCACGATCACTTCCTTGTTTACAAATGTGTTATATATTGCATGGAAATATTTCCGGTTAAAACCCCATAGAGCTAACTCAGCAAAAACAAAGTAACTTGGGGATTTCTAAACTACAAAAAGGCAGTTTCAGCCCACAAACCTATTAAAGCTGGTTAAACCTAGTCTTGGTTCATTTAGATTTGAGATGGCTGTTGTAATGTTTTTAGCTACCAACACTGGTGTGTCACATTTCCATAATATAGATGTTCAGCAAACTTTCGTTGGGTGCGTTATTTGTTGTACCAGTTCCTTGCTCCAGATCAAATCTGGCAGAAGCTGATTGTCTCTGGGGGGTTGCGTGTGGCTGGGGACAACAGAAGTGCATCTACTCCTGAAGTCCAGTGTGACCTCTACCATTTAATTTTATTGTCATTTAATTACTGCAATAGGCACCAGTAAACCTTCCTGAAATATTTTTACATTTAAAAAATTAAAAAGAATCACCTCAGTGCTATTATCAGAAAAAACTTAAACTAGCTGACAATACATTCTAGCCCTTTAATTCACTATAATAAAATAAACTGAAAATAAAAATTAATTCTGAATACAACAAGGAAAAAACTAAGTTGTATATTAGCTAGAATTTAAATCAGCTGAAAATACCTTTAAATTATTTTATAATCAGCACTAATTCAATACTGAGCTGATAAAAATACATACATGAACAAAACTCCTGAAACACAGAACAATTTTTTTTTTCTTCAATTGTCAAAATTAGGGAAGTTTAATTTAAGAAGCTGAAAAATGTTACATGTTTAAAGCATCTTCATCAATAGGCATAGTTTCTAGAGTAACAGGACGCAACCATAACATTTTAATAACTTATAAAGTAGTAGGTGATTCAACAGAAACACAGTTGGAACCAACCTGGATTAAGAAATTAACCTTTCCCACAGAGGCAGAGAGAAATACGGAATGGTAATTCAGTAGACAAGGCTGAAGAGCAGTATGGAACTGTTGCCATCATTTGTAGATATTAATATAAGACGCCTGGGCTGCAAACACCTAAACACCCTACTGGCTCAGAATGGCATTGGGAGCTTCATTATCAAAAAAAGACAAAGTGGACCTGCAGAGACAACGGAGGGGCAGGTCTGGGAGAGGGACGGCCTTGGGGAGGGAGGCCTGTCCTGAGGCAGCTGTGGCACAGCTGGAAAGTGTCAGGTAGGGGAACCATCTGTATCTGCGAGGAAAACAGTGTCACTAACTCAAATTATGATGGGATGCTGGCTTTGGTACTTTCTGTAAGGGGCTCTGAAGGCCCTATGGAACAGTGCACCAGAAAACAGACAAGTGACCCAGGACATGCTGGGGAGGAGGTGTGGGAGGCAGCTGAGCATGACAGAGAAGCTCATTCTCTTTTCATTCACATGCATTGCAACAGGTTGTTGGAATAGTGTTCATCCAATGAATAATTCATGACAGTTAATTATCAGGACTATTATGTTCTATCAGCACCTAATAATAACACAGGATATAATCAAGAATGATCTTTGCTGTTGCTCCCAGTTGAGATCAAATTCTATTTTCTCTATATGCACACAGGAGCAAAGAAATTACTCAGAAAAGTTAGAAATTAGACTGATCCATCTTGCTGGAATTAGGTCTCTTGGTGACTTTGAGAACAGTTATACATACACAACAGAAAAAAAACTAACAGAGGCAGCATGACCCAGGAAAAAAAAAAAAAGATTCCTACCCTATTATATACCATTTTATTCATCATACTTAACAAAGCTAAACCTGTACAAGTTTGTACATATTGCATTGAAAGGACTGTTCACTACCTTAAAAAAAATGAACAAAACACCAGAAACGTTAAACCTATGTTCCCCTTTGCAATTTTTGTGCAGTCAATATCAATATGTCAGCTCAAAGCTTTTGATAGATATGAAAAAACCTCAACAATGACAGTAACAGACCACGGTGTCTTTTGGGCCGCCTGCAACTGGTACCCAGCTTGTATCCATAGTAATCTCAAATGCAAAATTCAAATTCCGCTATATAGAAATGTGACATTACAGTTATCAGTAAAGAATTAGATGTTTACAGAGTAAAGATAAATCAGATCAAAACTACATATACAGTTAAAGACACAGATGAACATACATGACTGTTTAATTCAAGATCACATTTTTACATAGGAGAAATATTACATTCCCATCTACCAGTATGGCTTTTTCCATGAACAGGTGGGCATTTTCAGATTTAAATGTGAAAACTGTTAGTTACCTAAGAAAACCAGGAAAAATTAGTCATGTTAAGAAGAATTAATACCAAGGAATGGAAGTGAGATTAAAGTGAAGTTTGTAACATCAAGACAGACACCACTGTGATTTAGTTTTGGAAGACATTTCACCTTCAATTTTATTATTTGTCATAACTGTGGCAGCATATTTCACCTGTGAACTTTCATCTTAGAATACTGAAAAATAAGATGTCACATTTTTAATTCAATGGACTGAAATGCACCTGAGCAAAGCAAAATTAAAATTCAAAGACTAAAGAAAGCATCTAGATGAACTCAGTTTTGGCTTGTGGACATGCACAAAATTTTTTAAAAAAATGAAATAAACAAACAGCTTTTGGCACTTATCCACAGCAAGCTGTAAGGTGATTTAATTGAGGACAGCTAATAAAAGTGATCAGCTCACAATGAAACTATACAAGCCATTAGTTCACATTTAAACAATAAATCTGATTGCAGTTTTGAGCACAAAAACATAACTTAAAATCCTATTTCATTCAAATTTGAAAAACTATATTGATTAAGTAGTTTAAATACATTCATTCCCAGTCAAAGTTTTACAGTAACTGATTATTTTCCACCACACACACAACCAAGTTATAAATCCCTGAAACATGGATTTATTATAGGAATACTGATAAAACCTTAACAGAGATACAAATGATACATCACATTGTGTCTTAGACCTTAACGGTAAGTACTTGACCACCTCGGATTGGTAGATGCATCACTCCTACTGTGAGACTCTAATACCATCCTCTAGGACCAACTGGTTTAAATTGAATTCACAACAGTTTGCGGTTACCTAAAAAAGATGATTTTTTTTTTTAATCACACTATAAAATAGTCATCTTCTAACCAGTATTTCAAAACTTTTGGAAAGAAAATTTCCCAGTGATAATGGGGACTAAACATACTAAGCAAGGAGAGTGACTGTAGTCAATTTGAGAAAGTCGTTTCAGTATCAGTGCCCCTGCAGAGATTTAGTACGCAGCAGTACTTCCCTTGACACAAGCTCATTGGTGCATGTTTATCTGTGCATCTTAGGACCTTACTCTAGCAGGAGATCTTGGGACTCTCAAAGTTAATCTCATTCTGGCACTAGCTTTCTGTGGGGTAGGGCAATTTCCAAATGAAAGGCACTCTGTTGTGAGTGAAATCTGAATAATCGGCAATGCAAATGGACAACTTGAAACATATTGAGGAGAACTGCTGTAGCCTACATGAGGCCAAGCAGAGATCTTCTAAATATCTCAACTTCCCTCCCACCCCCACCCCCAGTGCTTTTTCCACCTGGGTGGAACCCAGCTAACGTTCAACTGCACTACCAGGTGACTTGGAGAACAGCCCCTGGGCCACCACTGCGTTGCTTCCTGCAGCTCAAAGGAAGCAGGTCTGGACAGTAACCTTCAAGAGTGATCCTCTTTAATAGAACAAGAGCAGAGGTACGCACTACTAGTTTGTCCCTCTTATTATTATTTAATTTTTCCTCACAACTTTTTTTTTTTTTGTTTAACCCTTCCCTGTAAAAAAAAAAAAATTGTCTTGGGAATAAAGTATTCCTTAGGGATAGGAAAACTCATGCTTGTTAGTCTGACTAAATGATGTGCAAAACAGAAGACATTTCCCTGAGGCAAAGATCTTCAAGTCATGCCTAACTTACATTGTCTATTCTTATTTCAAGCTGTTGAAATATTTGGCACAATGAGGCCTTGATCATTGACTGGAGTCTCATGGCATCATCACAGTCTACATAATGCATTTATATAATCAAGTAGAAGTTACAAATGCTCCATTGTCTCGTTCTGTTTTGGTTTCTCACATTTACTCATCACAATTCCTTGACTTCTTGAGGGTGGCATGTGGGCTCCTGGGCAGGAAGGCAGAGTGACAAACTTCTACTGTATTTAAAGGCTGCTGTAAGTACTGAGAGCCTGGAAGGGCAATTGCAGTAGTTGTTGGACTCAATACATGAGTAACAAGGTACATGTTAATATAGCCTGTTATATACAGGCCAAAGGTAGGTGATTGAGTAATCTCTTTTTGACTTACATTATGAAAAGCATACAGGGAGATAAAGTCATGTTGTGAATGCTTCCAGTCTAAAACATGTAAGAAGCAAAGCCTGAAACCAAGTCTTTCCAGCTTTCCCTTTTAAAATATAAATTGCACTTTTTATACAAAGCAATCCAAAGTCTAAATTGTAGTAAAAATTTGAAGCTGCCTTACTGTACCAGAGTATCTGTTGTTCATCATCTGAAGCACAGGCAACCAGTTTTCAGCCATTCTGCACACAGAGCCATACGCTCTACACCTTTCTGCTTTAAAAGGGCCTGCCATTAAATGCCGTGCCACTGGGTGGGTACTAAACCAAAAAGAGAAAAATAAGAGTTTAAGGCCTTTATCTCCACAAGGAGCTGAAAACTGGGGCACAACCCATGTCCAATACTTAATATACAAATTACCACACTCCCACCCAGGGCTCCAAAAAAATCAGTCATTCTTTCTAGTGTTTGTCACATAAGACAATCATATCATCAGCAAGCAACAGTGCCAGTTAAGCATTAAGGTCTTCAAAAATCCATAGCAAAGAGCACTTCTGAGAAAGGTAATCTTAAAGATTTGGTTTAAAAATAGACACCACACTCACATTCAAGGGACATTCTTCACTTTTAGGCCTTTGTCACAAATCTGAATCTTTATTGTTCTGAAATAAATGCTATAAACATAAGATTCAAAACAAGAACTCCAACTTTCAGTCTCAGAAGAGGTGTGGTTCAATGCCCATATCACATGTAACAAGAAAATTTCCTTAAAAAAGGAAAAAGAATTACTGTAAAGTCTTTCTTAAAAATGAAAATGCAATCCTTTGTTTTTCTCATTAGTTTGTGTACAGGTGGGCACCAAAAAAACTTTTGCATTTTCTTTTGAATTCTTGCTATGACGCTTGACGAACTTTTTGCCATTCAACAAATTCATCCAGAAGTACAGGCCCTGCAAATGGATGAAATGTGGAGTTATATTTGCTCATGTCTTACAAACACCTTTTCTTAAAGTACAAAGTTTAAACCTACTGGTCTAGGTAACAACCATGTCAATCCTATGATCAAATACTTATGAAGACTCAAAGATGACTACAATTATTTCAATCCAAGGGTGGCAAAAAGTGCCCAAATAACACTATATGGAACTATGGAAAAAGGCTTTCCTGACATTTGACAGATGCACTGAACTAAACGGAAAGCATAAAAATAAGGTTATATTTTAAATCAGCAGAACTAATACCTTCTTCCTAGGGCTTTCAAAATTTCACATAATTAGAACATGGGCCAAACCAGGATGCCTAATGCAGTTCAGTCACAGTATGTTGACTATCAGCCAGCTGTAGAGTTCAGCCACAAGCGCCAGGAGCTCAGCTACTTTGTAGTTAGTTTAAGCAGAATTTACTATATATTAGTACAAAATGAGAGTTTCCTGTTTATAATTCTATTTGCGTGTCTATAGTTTCATGTGGCAAGCAGCTTCACTAGATCCTCAACTGGATACAAGTCAGCTCAAGTACACCATCACTGACATTCTACTACAATTAATATCTGCAGTTTGAAGACAGATGGTTATCAGGACAGTCTTTCTATGCATTGCTGGAAAATAAATATTTACACCTTACAGTATTGTTTCTGTTCAGGATTTTTTAATGCAAATTCAAAATACTGAAATAATAGTTGAATAAACAAAATGTTATGAATACTTACATGCACCATCTTCATCATAGTTGCTAAGATCTGCATGGACAGTTCTGCTGAACTCTAGCACATTGTACCACTGATCCTTGTTCATAACTCTATACTTCGATTGCTAGGGAAAATAATTTCAGGACATTAAAATGTCAAGTGACATTTGGTAATGTGGGACCTCATTTCCCATTTCTCTCATTATATCTTCAGTTTCCAAAAAACAATTTAATGGGTAACAACGGCTACTATATCCTTGGTTTTCCATCTCTTGAAAGACCATACAGTACATATCTCATAGTTCTGAAACTACATAAAATGGTTTCTTGAAAAAAAATCAGAGGAAAATTGAAGTACCAGGGAATCAGGAAGTCAGCACTTTGAAGCTTCAAAAACTGGTCAATTTTTGTCGTGCCCTGAAGTGGGGCACACTTAGCTTAGACACATTTCCAGAAAGAACAATTACAAAAATCTTTTCTCCAGGGTACAATACAGAATGATTATAAGGACATCTACTTTGCAGCATTAGTACCGATTTGAAGCCAGGGAATAGTTTCAAGCCCAGCATGCTCCACAGCCCAAACACATCCACATTACTGACTAGGGCCCTTGGAGCGGAGTTGACCAAAATTTTCCAGAGACAGCCAGAGCTCAAGGCACCTACATACCATATCTACACAAAGTGAACTTGAAATTCAGCACACATGTAGCTGAAGAGACTACTGGGGCTCTATTACTCAATTTTAAATTTACCTTTATGGTTTAATTAAGAAGGAATTTTAATTGCCGTTGATAAGAGAAGGGAGGGTGGGGCACAGGGATGAAGAAAAGGATTTGTGATGCATGTAAGAACATCACTGTTTCATAAGCACATAGAGCAAGGGAAGAAGAGCAATAAGGATAGATTCTTGAACAAAACAACAGAAACCCTGAGATCTGTTCACAGAACAGCCCAACTACTGTGCCATCATTCAGAAAGTGAAGGAAACATTTACCTCCAGGTATTGATAAAATACTGAAAACAGTGGCCAAGTTCTTCCAAGCAGAAGAGCTAACATGGATTTTGCAGTATCAATATCAAGACTTCGCTGGTCTTTATCCTAAGGTTGAATAAAGCAAGGACAAAAAAACTCCTCAAGTACAAGCTCATTGAATAATTAAAAAAAGAACTTCTCTAACATTCCAGTAGTCTTACCCTTGCAAAATCAAAGGCATATCTGTAGATATTCTTAAAGGATGAAATGTCATTCAATTGTGACCGCAAGAAGTCAAATTTACTTTGTAGTTTTTCTGTACAGTCGCACCTTAAAGAAAAACAAATGACATTAGAAATTCAAAACAAAACATTCAGACAATGAAAAAATGCCAGCAAAGATAAAATTAAAATGACCAAAATGCAATCAGACGTACAGGAGTAATATTATAAAAGTAACTTGGAGAACACTGAATATACTCAACATTTGCAGCTTGCTGAAATGATGAATGCCTGGCTTCTGTAAACAAGTTTTTTAAAAATGTATCAGCAACATAATACAAAGTCTGTGTTTTACTTCTCAAATAGTAGTATTTTTATGCCACATTCTGCAATTTATATTCACACCCAGCACTATCTCACCTTTCAATCACTGTGAAAGTTTGGAGAAAACAGTATTCGGTGTGCATTAAGGTGGTAAAATCCAGCTGTAAATAAGGGCTTTATACCTCATATCTTTGGAAAAAGGCAAACCCTAAACACATACTTCAAGACTACATATTTATGAGCGGCACAACTGAGCAGGCACTTTGCAAAACATGCTAGTCTGCTTGTGTTTTACGACTGATAAATGCAAGCTCTGATAAGCCTATCACCTGGATTAGTCAGTAGCTATTCAACTGAAAACCCACAGGCTGTAGGAGAATGTACAGGTCTGCTAGCTGATGGGATAGCCCTTTGGCAAAAATAACCTTTTGGCAGAAAGAAGATCTCCATGTATTTGGCTTACCAAGGACTTTTGTTTCCAATTAGAAAATGGGTTAGGTTCATCAACAATGGCAGAGGAGACTATAATTTACACATGCTAATCCTCCAGAAAAGCCTCACTCAGAAGAACAGCTGCTATACTATTTATTCCTATAAAATAATAGCTGCCATGATTAAAACACCAAAACCAACAACAGAAACCAACAAACTCCACCGTGCCCTGTATTCTGCCTGACAGAAGCAATACTCAGGAATGCAGATGTACATAAATACTTCCTTTGGTTACGGGTCCCCCTTCTGGGCAGCCTGCAGCCCAGAGAACACATCTGCATCTGCATCTTTAACAGCTGATGGATTCTGAAGCAGCACTGAGTCCCCACCAAGATGAGTGCTAGGTAAATAAAACTATTAGCTAATTCAGCTGCATATTCAGATGACAAGAGCTAATATAGTTTGCAATAAACCACCCATTAGGTTGGAAGAAAATTTTGTTAAAAAAACCAACTTTCTTTTTTCCTTCAGCCATCTAATTGCTTTACATACCCTATCATTTAACCCTTAAAACAGCATTGTTATGCTATAAAGGCATGTCATTTTATATTCATATATCTTTTTTTCTGTGTTCAGACCCTCATATGCAATAACATTGTCCTCTACATTTGAGGACAGATCCACCTATTTAACACAAAACTAAATGCTTATGCTGTTAGTGTAGTAAAGATACAAGCTACTTAAAGTGGGCTTACCACACATTTTGTCAAGTATAATTTGACTGAGATGATTTACCATACCACGGATAAACGTAAATTTCAGTATGTTTACATTTCTTCAAAATATTTTGTTAAAATGGTTCAAAATGTTCATAAATCTGAGTACAATGTAGCATTCCTGTTATTGTCTACTGTACTACTGACTGTATGTATTTTAATGCAGAAGAGATTCTCTTGAAAAAGTTGGTATGAATATGTGCAATTATTAAGCCTTGACACTCCTGAGCTATTGCCAACTTATTTAAAACCAAGGAGACAAACAGATCATGCTCAAAGAGACAGGCACCACCCTCTGAGGCCCAATACTGGAACATCTCTCTGCTAAAGCCATTTGAGGCATTTCCACCTCGACCACTGATTTTCTTCACATTAGTGCAGCACGGAGCTGCCAAACTCCTCTTTCATAGGGATACAGCTGCTTGTGTGGCTGCACTATAAACAAGATGACTGCTGTTACCATACTTAGAATAATCTTCCTAGCAGTATTTTAAGTTGGAACAACCTTCTACCAAACACCAAACTTCTGTATAGCGACTAGAAAAAGATGTGATTTATTGAACTGCCTTTACCAAACATAGCATTAAATAAGGTTACCTCAAGATCAATGAAACTAGATATTAGCTTACTACATTCTCTTCACATCCCTACATCGCATTTATAGCATCACAAAGCAGTCCTATTTTGATTTCTATTGAGGCAGAGTTCATTTGAGGCATAGCTAACATGGACAGAGTGATAATTCAATAACTCCTACTCAGCTTTTCAAATGTTTCATAATTATTCACGATTGTCTTTTACTGAAAATAAAAATTAGTAAGACATAAACAAACACTAAACTAAAAGCATTTAATGGTAGTACATAAAGTTGTTTGAAGGCCTTTTAATCTATAAGAGATCCCCTGCCATCTTCCATCCCTCTAGATAGACAAAAGGAAGTGATTTCCATCTAGCCCATCCACTCTCTTCAAGTGGATCTTCAACAGGATCTTCTGAAATTTAGGTTCCATGTTATAACTGGAGCATACAGAGATCCAAGGAAGTAACAGCTTAAGAGAGCAACCCTCAGCAAGTTTGCGAATGACACCAGGCAGAGTGGTGCAGTTGACACACCTGATGGACAGGATGCCATCCAGAGGCATCTGGACAAGATTGAGAAGTGGGCCCACGCAAACCTCATGAGATTCAACAAGGCCAAGTGCAAGGTCCTGCACCTGGGTCAGGGCAACCCCCGGTATCAATACAGGCTGGGGGATGAAGAGATTGAGAGCAGCCCGGTCGAGAAGGACTTGGGGGTACTGGTGGATGAAAGATGGGACATGAGCTGGCAATGTGCGCTGGCAGCCCAGAAGGCCAATTGTATGTTGGGCTGCATAAAAAGAAGCGTGGTCGGCAGGCCGAGGGAGGTGATTCTGCTCCTCTGCTCCACTCTGGTGAGACCCCACCTGGAGTCTTGTGTCCAGCTCTGGAAAGACATGGTCTTGTTGGAGAGGGGCCAGAGGAGGCCACCAAGATGATCAGAGGGCTGGAACAGCACTGCTGTGAGGACAGACTGAGAGACTTGGGGTTGTTCAGCCTGGAGAAGAGAAGGCCCTGGGGAGATCTTATTGCAGCCTTTCAGTGCTTAAAAGGTGCCTGTAAGAAAGATGGGAACAGACCTTTTAGCAGGGCCTGTTATGACAGGACAAGGGGTAATGGTTTTAAACAAAAAGAGGGGAGATTCAGACTCAACATGAAGAAATATTTTTACAATGAGGGTGGTAAAACACTGGCCCAGGTTGCCCAGAGAGGTGGTAGATGCCCCATCCCTGGAGACATCCCAGGCCAGGCCGGATGGGGCTCTGAGCAACCTGATCTTGTTGAAGATGTCCCTGCTCGTGGCAGGGGAGTTGGACTAGATGAGCTTTGAAGGTCCCTTCCAATCCAAACTGTTCTATGATTCTATGACATCTTTTCCATGTCCTGACAATGCTATAGTTTTACTTTGTCAATTGATTTGCAGGTCTGGAGACCAAAAATTGTTTAGACTTCAGTACACATCAAATGCTATACTGGCATTAAAAATTATTTACACTATGCTCTGTGTTAGCCTCACAAATGTCAACACAAAGAAAGGCAATAACAAGCAACAAGTTTGTTGGAAAAGCAGCTGATATTAGGCTATCATTAAAACCAATCCAAATAAGTTTTTTTTAGTAATAATTCTGCAAACAGCAAGAAGTTACAAATCTGACTTTCCTGCCCCTCTCTCGCTCTCATGTGGCTTCTCTTATCCCTACAAATGTGAGATTATGGCTTTATCTTTCTCTCAGTTGGAATCTGATTTTTCTCTCTCCCCTTTACCTGGCCACTGATTTTCAAAAGCTTAACTTTAATGTAAAATTCAGCTGAAATTCTAAGGTTAAAAAAAATACCCAACAAAACAGTAGACAGGGAGAAGTACTCAGACATTACAGCTGCTTACACTTTACTTCCTTACACACAGAATTGTTTCTATTTACCTAGTTTAACCAGTGAGTTCTATGGAGTTCAATAAAATCATGAATTGTAATCGCACTTCCCTCACCTTCATTTCATAATTAGATTCTTTTTCTTTGTAGGTCTGTAAAGCCTACCATTGAAAAATACATAACTATGCTTCTCCTTTAAGCCAGATAAAGTCAAATGCTCAACTTAAGTTATTTACCCTTCAATGGCTTTAAAGCAAATAAACCAGTCACTTCCTGAGGGCTACTCATTTCACTCTAAGGAGGTGTCTAAAACACATGAAAGAAATTGCCCAGCAGTACTTGTTGCTCTCTACTGACTATGAAAAGAGCTTCAGGTGTTTAATTTAGATTCAGGCACCCAGCTTTCATAAACATACACACCCCCATATATATACACACACACAAATATATAAGGCAGAATTCGCACTACCAACATGACATACTAGAAACCTCACTTTCACAGTTAAGTTGTTTAAGTCTCATAAGCTGCTGCTTAGTGCTTGATCCACCTTAATTCTGACCGTGTATACCTTATCAAATATTTATTTTTCTCCTACTCTCTAAAGAACAAACTTCATCAGCATATCACAAAACCAGACACAAACAGAATGCCACCTCAAGATTCAGGTGTCCTAATGTTGGCATCTAACTGTAGACTAGATTTAGGTGTCTAAACTCTAGGTGTTGCCATTCGGAGAGGTCTGGCCAACCCAGCTGGAAGAGCAATTCAGGTGACCAGTCACTAGGTCTTAGAGCAAACTGAATACCTCCCCAGGCTCCACAATGTTGACTATATCTCCAAAGACTGCAGTAAGAGTTTATTTAAGAAATACAGCTCTTGCATATAAACCACACATTTAGGTGTCTTACTATGGAGCTGGATTCCACCCAGCCCTGTTCATGCAATTACCTTATGCGACATTGCACACATTTTGCAGTAAAGATTCTGTAATATCAGACTTCGCATACATTCTGGGCTTTTAATGCATTTTAAAGTAATTTCTTTATGCAAAAATAATAAAAAAGCCGTGCAAGAATGTAATAATACTCTACTGCTTCAAGTACATAAAATCCTTCTCCTTCAAAACTTCTCTCAAACCTTTCACGAGAAACTAAATTCCCGCATCCCAGAGGGAATCCCATAATATGATCCTCCCTCCCAGTGAGCACAAACAGCACAAGTCTACAGATTTATTGTCTCTTTGTAGGTTAATGAATCTTGAATTCCTTTACGTTAGTGCCACTGCTTCATCCAGATGCTTAGTCTGCAGTCTGCTATTAGAGCATCCCAGGGGAAGCAAAACATACAGGGTAACTAGTTTAGGTTTAGGCGAGTGGTCTTGATCACAAGTCTGTTTATATAAAAATGCACAGCAGTACCATATTTTCTGTCTTGAACACATTTAGCCTACAGCATAACCAGCTCTGTTCTTAAAAGAACCAGAAGATTCCTAATCACAGCAGATTATTAGAAAATAATTCTACAATATTGGCTCTGAGGAGATGTCTGATTTCATACATCTTTGTACTTGCATTCTGCTACACTGGCTAACTCTTCAGAGCTTCCATTTGGGCATAAAAATTAAGTACTTCAGAGAAGTGGCCAAATTATATTCATTCACTGCATCTCAGAATTTATGCACCCAAATTGATTCTGGAGGCCATGCACCCAGAATTTAATCTCTGTTGTCCTGACTTTCAGGCAATTTAATCATTCCAGCTCTTACTAAATTTAAGAGCTTCCCATAGTCACAAAGCCATCAAGGCATCTATTGGAAGCTTGATCCCAAATCAAATAAGATTTGCACAGAAGAGTCTGGCCAGAGTCACTTACTCCATAGTCTCAAATAACCAGAGGGTATCTGCCCAATAAAACTTCCCAAACCAATTCACAGGGCAATTGTGCCAACTCCAAGAGTCAAATCAGCCCCTCTTCCCCATCATGCTGGAGCTGCAACAGGAGCTCCCTGACATGCTTAATATTGAATGCAGCGTCATAACAACTCACCCTTGAAACATTCATGTAATGTAAGTAGTTTAAAGAAGAATGAACAAAAAGTGACAACTGAAGTAAGCCTCACAAAAAGCTGATTAGTTTAATGAAAGAAACAACCTCTTTAGGCAGAGTATTACCTCATCAAAAATTCTTATGAACAGATGGAGTGAGAAGTTTTTTTATAAGCTGAAAAAGTGTTACGTAATCTAAGCATTAAGCATGGCTTCTGACTTGCATTTAATACACAACACTAGTAACCAAAATTATTATCAATGCAGTCCTAATCTATAAAGCTTGGAAATCAGTAAGAGTTTTCTAGAATACTAGTGCAGAGATATGCTTATGGGTATCTCCAGATCTACTTATTTGTGTCCGCTAACTGGACTGATATTGTAACATACTTTTTGTAAGAAAAAAAAGCCACCAAAACCTGACTTAATTTAGGGTTAGACAAAATTTTATCATTTGAGTGAACTCATCAGATTCACAACTTGATGAACACCAGTAGCTGCTTCCAGTTGGTGACTAAGACCAGAGCTAAAAGCAAGAGTTTCTGTGCCTTATTGCCAATGTACAAGAAACTGAGGGTAAGAATAATTAAGCTATTGGTACAAACATAAAATTAGAACATTCTATTATATACTTAAAAATACTCTTACTGTAATGAGGTCATTCCTTTTAACCATTCTTCCTTGGTAAAAAATCCCATGCTTTCAGCCTCTAGTTTCCAGGCTAAAACTAACATAATAATCTAGGGGGAAAAACAAGTGGATAGAAAGAAGTCAGTATGGAAGAAAAGGCTGATTTCTGGCTGTCCAAGAAGAAAACTCTAAGCATTCAAACATTCTAGCAATTGCTGTACATGCTTGCACTTTATATTTGTTACCATTTAATAATTCAGCTATGTGCAATCTTTCCCTTAATTTCAATTTCTGAAAAAATGAAGTATTACCATAACAAACAAAAAACCTCACACAGCAACCATGCATAATTCATGTAATCAGTTAAAATATCATAGAACAGTTCCTAAAAGCAGGAAGATAATGCTTTGTTTCCTGAAATTAAGAGTTTTACACAGAACTTAACCTTATCCAATACCCCCTCTTTTAAAGCATTATTAGTATTGTGCAAGAAACCTACATTTTCAGGCTCAACACCGATGTCTTCACAGAACTTTTCCATTCCTTCGGGCCCCACAACTTCATCGGGACCTTCAAAACCAAAAAGAAGCCAGACTGAAATCTCAGTAACATTCACTACTCACAAGGGTTACAGTCTAATTCTTGTTGTGTGTATTTCATACAAGTTATATTTTAAAACATATAAACGTTAGAACTATTATATCAACTGCAATGTTGAGACATGTATATGACATATGAAGTAACACTCTGCCTTAAAAGCAAAACTAAACCAGAACTTTCATATTGTGCACTGCCTCCCCACAACAGCAGACATGCTATTGTAGTCTGTGTATGTGAGTTTTCATAAGATGCCCTTGAGTTTCACAATGGCTCAACTCCAATAATTATGGCGATCAATTGTTTAAGACAACTTGGGTACTGCTACTCCATGCTGAATTTACTCAACAAATAATATTCTTTAACTATTTTATCAACAATAAAAGCAATTCCATCTGAGCTACTATTACAGATATTACTCTTTCAATGGTGTTAACACTATGGGTTTGCATTAACACAGAAGAAAACAAATCTTCAAATAACGTAAGGTTAGTTTTATGATGCTAAGTAATATGAGGAGAATGAGAACAATAAATCAGAATAATGCTAAGCATGTTAGCCATGTACAAAGCAGAAAAAGGTTTATAAGTGCAATGAAAATAACTTGATTAGGACCACACAATTAGGGTTATGCTGTCACCTTTCCCTTTTAGTACGAAGAAAGCCTCTAAAAAGCAGCAAAATAACGTATTTAAAGAGCACATACAAACACACTTTACAATGCTTTGTTTCCCTGACCCTCTCTGGTTTCAGTTATTTCTGCTAAGCCTGTTCCAAAAATGACTCCTACTGGGCAACCAAATATTATTAGAAAGCCTGCTGACGTGCGATTTTGATGCGTCTTGGATCATTATATCACCACTGTTACCGTGAATATGAATCCATGTAAAAGGTAAAGGCCGTATCTTCCAAAACAACATGCCACCTTAAGATTTTTTCGGTAAATTTTGCTATTTATACATAGACAGAACAGTCTTTTTCTTTTCCCTTGAATCTTCAACTGTGTCCACCTCATCTGTATCTGCTGCTGTTATTGTAAACAGAATTCTTTTTAAGAGTTTGGATAATGTATGTTGAATAATTACTCACTGTGAGATAAGAATGTAGTCAATAAAAACTATTGAGAAGGGCTACTTTTACAGGAAAATAAAATGCAACTAGCATTTAAGATCATGAACCTCTGCCTCTTGAAAAATGTTGCAAAGAACGTTTTGCCTAGGTAAGCAAGGCAACACCCTCCCATCTGGTTTTGAGAAGCCCTTACATAGCATATGTTAAAAAAAATTACAAGTTTAAGTTCTGAAGAGAAATACATACAAAGGTGCCCTGGTAATGACAAGTATAAGCCTGAATGAGGTTTTGGGCCCAGAAATCATGTGTACAATTCATATATATATATGTGTGTGTGTGTGTGTGTGTGTGTGTGTGTGTCTGTGTGTCTGTGTGTCTGTGTGTAATTTTCTCTTATAATGGAAACATTTAATCTCCTATGCTGTGTTATTCCCCTGGAATTCTATTTTATGGTAGGAACTTGGCATATTCTGATTACTGGTTAATTATCAAAGTATAACCCCCTACATTCAGTTCTTGACTCAACAACAAACCAAAAATTTACAGACCTTAAAAAAGCTAAAAGTATGTGCAGGTGTATTTATCAGAAGAAAATTAGCTGAGAATTAGTATTTTCCTAAGAAAAGATGCCTCAAACCTAAATGAGAAAGCAGATGAGAACTAGAATAAGGACTAGTCCATTACTGTGGAAAGACCAAGGAGAATATCAATTCTGATAAATACACTCAAACCAATTGCTGGCAAGTAAATCATCAGCTCATGTCACACTGACAACTGTCCAGTAATGACTTTTAATCACCACTAGTTATGACAGACTTCAAGTAGTGACTAGACAAGAAAAGACAAGTTAGATAAATAAACATCTGTCTAAACTATCTCTCAATGTCCTGACTTCTACTGTCCACTTCAAATCAAGAAGTAGATCATTCTGTACATCCTGGTTCAACACTGTACTATCCAACATCAGTTTTTTTATTTTGAAGAATGCCATAGTAAGTTATAAAGCATAGAGAAAAGAAGAAAAAGTCAAAAAGAACAAATACTGAAAAGGCAATAGTAAAAGCTATACTAATTCAAGCGCATGTTATAAGGAAGTAAATATGGACATATTTTTCATGTCTACATCAGCATAAAAAAAAAAGCAAAATGCAAATGACATTTGATGTATTCATTTGTTCTAAACAAAACAATATAGTTTTAAACATTAATCCATTGCATATTACCTGCATATTCATAAAACCAAGCCAGGCACTTTTTGCTTGAAAAATGTTCCTCTCCACTTATTACTTTACCAGAGGCTTGTGATCTGCAATAGCTTATAGAAACACAAGGATGATCAGCGTTATTTTAACATGAGAAAAGGGAAATAATTTAAAATTAAATTCCAAATTGTTTATTATTAGTTCAAATTATTTAAACTGTTTCATGAAGTTAATATACATCAAAAATGAAGCTGAATTTGTGAAAAGGCAGCTGTCTCCCATCCTGTTTCAACACCTGTTGGAACATAAAATTACTCTGAAATACAACCCTCTCGTAACCCAATTCATTGCAACTATCATTTATACTTTTCCTGAAATGAAAAAGTACTGTTATCTTGTAGATATTAAACAAAAAAACCCCACACAGATGGTCAAAATATCTCTACTCGGTAACTAAAATGCCTTATTATTTACTTATATTTATATATACAGGCGTTTAAAGTTAGGTCTAATAAGCAGCATGATCTTCAAGAGTGCTGCATATGCACACATCCCATTTAGGTCAACAGGAGCTGCAGAGTTTGACATACTTAAAAGTCAGACTATTTATAGTTAAGCATCCAAATTTGGGAAGAAAACTGAGTCAATTTGTTTACATTAAACATGTAACTAAATATCTGTAATTCTATAGATGTTGGGCACACATGCCAGCATAGTAATATGCAATCCATGGTAAGTATAAAACTGCTCAGCACACACAGCTTCCCCTCGATTTTGTCTTCATTATGCGACACACAAGCCGGTTTGCCTAGGAAGTGGATTTTCATAATATATCATTCTGTAAAAGAACATATAGAATATTTGACTTCTTCTAGTAAAAACACTGACCACATGAAAGCATCTTTAGTCAGTAAAAAGTTGTAGCACCTTTTCAAATGCACACTCTTTTCAGATACAAGTTATAGACTTTTAGAAAAAGCTAAGATTATTTCTAAGGATGAGGTGACAGTTAATCATATGAGTGGATTTAAAATTATGCAGCTCCTACATTGCAATTTTAAAATGAATATGTCAAGCAGGAAAAGAACAGTTCAGTTCTGAGAGGTGGTGAACAACGTTATCTCCCAGGTATTGCTTTAAGCTTCACTGGAAAAGAAAGCAACACTCTCCAAGATGACGCCATATGTGCTGAAAGCTAAAATTAAAGATGCACTGCCATTAAAAACACGAGTCACTAGAAAGAAACAGAGCCACACAGTATGCAATGGTTTGTTGGTTCTATCCAGCATAACATGTATCCATTTGTAATCACTGGTTTTATTAAAGAATATTACCAATATATTGCTACATAAGAATGACATGTCAAAAATGCTCATGTATCTAACATATTATTATCAGCTAGTACGAACTTTCATTTACATCATAGTTTTTGGTCCAATAACTACTAGTTTCCCGTAGAGTTGTTTTTTTTTTTTTTTTTTAGGAGCATTCAAAAGATTTTTTTAAGATAAAAGAAATTAAGATAATAGAATTTTGGTCAGCAGCGTTCAAGAAAGATGAACTGAAACTCCAACAGATGTAGAGAAGAGCTATGACGAGCAGGGAAACTGAAAATCTGTATTACGAACCAGAAGAATGAGAAAACACAAGCGCCCACTTAAAATACACTATGAGGCAGAACCATGAGGGAGGAGTATTACAGAAAGCATAATGTAGGCACAAGAATGGTTATTAACCGGCTATGAATAAACTTAGACTGAACCTAGAAGACCATTAATGACTGCAGAGAGTGAGCTCTGGAACAGTTCATCAAAATGAACAGTCATAGCAAAATAAAAGCCTGGGTACTTCTAAGCTCAAGCTTGGTCAACCTGTGAGAAAGGCCATATGACGCATTTTCTTGCGATAGCCATTTCCACAGTGTTGATTTCCTAAGTCCTTTGTATTTCTTATGTCTTCAGGATGCTTGTCATAACCACTGGTTTACTGGCCTATTTAGAAGTTCTAATAGATGAAGAAGGCATACAGTTACTTCAGGATAACCACACTGAAAACTCTTGCTACACCACACTAATGATTTAACATTCTAATGGTAATTTTTGGTATCATGGCATAACTGGTCTTCTTATGGTAGTTAATGAACAAGATGCTCAGACTCCTGTATTTATTAGAAAAACACTTCCTGATTTTGTTTTGGAGTGTGCTGGCCTCTCCTTTCATTACACTGAAAAAAAAAAGAAAAAAAAAGAAAAAAAAAGAAAAAAAAAAGAAAAAAAAAAGAAAAAAAAAGAAAAAAAAAAGAAAAAAAGAGATACGATTTTACGTAGACACTGAGTACTGGCAACCTTAAAACGAGGAGAGCTGCCTACCCCCGGCAAAAGGTTAGAATGGATACGGAGACAAATATTGGAACTGCCCCTGCAAGTAACAGCACAAGGCAGCACCAGCCCGGACCGGGAGCAGCTCCGCGGTGTTTCTGCCCTGAGTGCCAACCACCCAAACGCAGCCGCTCCGACCCGCACGGCGAGGGGCTGCGCCAGGCGGCCGAGCCCAGCCCGGCCGGGCCCCACAGCGGTTCGGCGTGCCCACCGCCCCGGGGCACAGCCCGGCCCCGGGCCCCGCGCACAAAGCGGCAACCCGGGCACACGCGGTGCGGAGCGGGGCTGCCGCACGGCCGGGGCCGCCAGGACCCCCGCCCGCGGAGGGGCGGCCCATGGCCGCGGCCGTTCGCCCGGGACGTGACAGCGGCCGCAGCGGCGGCCCAGCCCGGGCCGCCCCACACGCCGCTGCCCGCCGGGCGGCGCCGCGAGACGATACCTGCCGAGTTTGCACTTCTTGAGGCCGGTGTCGTCCGCCGCCGCAGCCGCCGAGCCCGAGGACTTCCTCTTCTTCTTCACAGGCATCGTCCTGCCGCGGGCCGGGGGCCGCCCCGCTGCCGGGGCCCGCAGCCAAGGCCGCCCCGGGCTCGCCGCCCCCCGGCCGCCGCCGCTTCCCGATGCCGGCGGTGAGGAGCTGAGAGGAGCCCCGTCCCGCTCTGCTCCGCCCCACCCCCGCCGGGCAGGTCCCGCCGCCGCACCGGTCCCAGAGGCGGGTGTCGCGCCCGGGGCGGGAGCGGGGAACCGGGCGGTAGCGGCTGCTGAGGGAACGGCGAGCGACCCGGACGCAGACACCGCTGGGCAGGAAGTGACAGCGCCGCCGGGGGCGGGACCGCCGCCGAGGCCCCGCCTCCGAGAGGGTGGGGCGAGGCCGTGAGGCCCCGCCCACCCACGTGCTCGGGCGGCCGGAGGCAGGAGCGAGCTGCTGCCCGCTGGCCAGCCAGGCGGGCTGGGCGCCGCGGGGGCGGCCGCGCCCGCACGCTCGAAGGAGCTGGTGGCGGAAGGGGCAACAGGGCAGCGCGTGTTCCCTGTAGAATAAAACAGGGAAGCGCGAGCCACTCGCTGCCGGTGCCCGCGGAACGCCGCCGGGCCGGGCCGGGCCGCCAGGCGCTCGGCGGGAGCTGCCGGGCCGTGTCCCGCCGGCAGCGCTGGCCCCTGCCGGCGGCGGCGCGGGGCGGGCTGGGGCAGCGCCGCGGGCTGGCGGGAGGCTGTGCGGGTAGCGAGCGGCGGGCGGTGGCGGCGCAGCCCGTGTCCGCGTTAAGGAGCAGCTGCCGGCGCAAGCGGAGATGTTTTTCACCGTACAGACCTGCGGTGTTGGGAGCCCCGGCGGGGAGCGTTGGCCGCTCGGTGCGCCCGCGCTGCGCGGAGCCACACGCACCCGCTGCCGGTGGCGGATCCGCCGCGGGCAGCGCCAGCCGGTCCCCGCAAGGCTCCCGGCGCGAGGCAGGAGCGCGATCACGATTTATCGCGATTCAGATTTATTCTACATTGGTTGTTGGTATCGCTCATCGCGGTTGTCCCACGCAGCCAGGCGCGGAGCCGGGGCCATGGGGCGGGTGTTCCTGGGAGGCGTCCCTCCGCGGCTGCCCGCTGCTGCTGGCGGAGCCCGGAGCGCTCGCCCACCGCTTCCCGGGGCCGCGCCTGCAGCCGGGGCGGCCGCCAGCGGAAGCTGCTGGGTAGCGGAGCGCGGAGGTGAGGGAAGCGCCCCCAGTACCGCGGTGCCCGTGACACCGGGATGCGGCACATAGCGGGAGAATCGCTTCGGTGCTTCCCGGCGAGAGGCAAGCGCGGCAGCAGCTCCGGACGCCGCCGGGAGCGGCCGCGCCTCGGGCAGGAGCTGCCGCCTTCCCCGCCTCGGGGGTCCCGGGGCGGCCTGCAGGGGGCGCGCGCCGCCAGGGCACCCTCCCGCGCCGGCGCCGCCCGGCTCGCCCAGCCCGGCGTGCAGCCGATTGCCGAGCGCGTCGATCGCTGCCGTGCTCCCCGCCAGCGGCCGCGGCGCAGCCCTTGCCCGTCGCCGCCCGGACCGAGCTCGCGAGAGCTCCAGGGCCGCCATTTTCAGTCACCATAGCGACGGGTCCTGGCAACGCAGCGACGCCGGCAGGCCTCGGGCCTGGCCCTGTACCCCGGCGTGAGCCGCAGTCCCTCCCGCCGCCCGCGCTTGCGGTCTTCTCCCGTCAGCCCTCCGTGTTCTCCCGGCGGGTTGTGGATCCAGCTCCGCCTTGATCCCGCCTGGCGGGCCCGCGTCCTGCCAGCATGGCCGGGGAGGGGGACAAGAGGAAGCGCTTTATCTCAGCCACGGCCGCCAACTACTTCGGGCTGGATCCGGCTGCGGGTCCTGCCGCCCCGGCCGCGGGTCTCCATGCCCGCCCGGAGCTGACCAGCTTCCTCGACGACGGCAACGAGTTCCTGCTCGTCGTGCAGCGCTCGGGCACGGAGCTCAGCGCCTCCAACAAGGTACGGGCTGTTCGGCCCCGTGTGCTGGGGCCTGCGGGTCCCGCCTGTCCGCCCATCCCTGTGTGCGGGCCGCGCCCAGCATCAGTGCTCATAAAACACTAATGTCTGGCTTGGGAGGCATCATCCTACTGCAAATATCTGTGCTGGTGTCAGTGTCTGCTGCTGGAATTACTTTCCCGAGAGTCCGTGAAGACCACGCGGTCAGCCGTGTGATATATTTGCTAGTGAATTGTGCTCATGCTGACACGTAGCTCTGGCGTGCTGTGTGTTGCCGCTGTGTGAGTGGGACACAGCCTGGGACACGGCTCGGGATGGCTCGGAGCGGCTCGGGATGGCTCGGAGCGGCTCGCTGTCTTGCTGCCAATGCCGGGTGGGGTCTGATGTGCGGCTGGTTCCCGGGCAAGGGTGCGTGCGGGTGACCCAATGTGGCACTGCCAATGTCCGTGCAGGAAACGTGGCACAATATGGGGCGTGCTGGCTGATATCTGACAAGTCCCAAGGTGACTGTTTGACTAAATCATGCATTTTGCGAATTGATGTGTCCAGCTGTGAAGAAATCTGAGGTTTATTGTGTGAAATGTCCCGCTTTGAATGTTTGTGTTCAACGAGTGCAATCTACTATGCGCTATTCCTGTGTGATCCGCTCTGGTGAACCTGCTTTAGCAGGTGAGTTGGACTGGATGATCTCCAGAGGTCCCTCCCAACCCCAACCATTCTGTGATCCTGTGATTCTGTGAGTAGCTCATCCAAGTGACACTGTGGGGTGTGATGTGCTGTGAATGTCACTGTGTGATCAGGACACAGTGTAGTGCCTGCCGTACAGTGCTCATGAGCGCACAGGCAGACTGCTTGTGCCCCGCCATTCTGCTGTGAGACCACGGACGTGGCATCTGTTGTGTTAGAGACAGGGTTTTTGTGCACCGATGGGTAGTGTAATGAGTCGCTAACATGTAAACTGCTGTGTGGACCAGTAACTTACCTCCTGACGTAATCGTCCGTGTAGTCTGTGAAGTTTAGTGCATGCTGTGTTCATGCAACAATGAACATTTATGTGTTCCAGGTTTTGGGGTGTGCTACTGAGCCACTATGTGATACACAAAGTGACTGTCAGCAGCTGTGGAAGATCAGATGCATATAGCGGCTATAATGTGTATCTATTTTCCTAGAGAAATGATGTGTGTAGGTGTTGGGTTAAGGACCGGATAAGAAAGTAAAATTGATATTGTCCAGTAAAATTGAAAGCTATTTTTACTAGCCCTCTTTTAACAGAAAAAAAACTTCACAGATATTCACAATTGCACAGAACTGGGGATTTCAGCTAATGTATCTTTTTGCTATTGTTTCATCAGATGTTTAATAATGTTCTCTATTTTATAAATTCTCCTCGGCCACAAACAGTTTCAATAATTGCTCTTGTGGCAACTTTTGGAACTTTATGCATAAGTTGGACTGTGAAGGGAACAAGAGTCATGTTACAACTTAAAATTTTCCTGTCCTTGAAAAATCTATGAATTGCAGTAGAGTTGTGTATCTACAGACTCAGCAGGACAATACAGAATGTTTAGAAAAGTATTCCCAAAGTTATGTAGTGAAAACTGCAAAAAAGAAAAAGATGAGCTTTATGCTTATTCTTCTCTAGGCACAAGATGGAGTTTCTGGTTTTCCCCCAGGAATTGGTAAATGGAGTTTTCAAAATCCGAATAGCTTAAGTAATTATGGCGTTTACAGGTATTTTGTAATGAAAAGTCATTGGGTAGTTAATGTTGGAATTTATATTTCAAGTTCCTCTCAACTCAGGAATGGGTATAATACACATTTTGATTTTCTGATCAAATCAGACACTACCAGAATGTTATTAGAGCCCATAGGGAGTAATACAGTATTTTACAATTTTTTTTCTTGATGTAAATAATTTGTGTAAATGGTGTTCATAATTTAGTATAATATGCAGTCAATGACAATTTTCTGAACAAAGCCTGTCTCCTTGGTTATTACAGATTGAAGCTACTGATTCAAAGAATAATGTGTTGGTGTTCTTTAAGCTGCGACCTGATGTAATTACAGAAGATAATCTTCATAGTAATATTCTTGTGTCATCTATGCTAGATTCACCAATTAACACCCTTTATCAAGCTGTCCGACAAGTTTTTGCACCAGTATTACTGAAGGTGAGCAATATACTGATTTCAATGTTCCGTGTTTATACTGAAATGTTGAAATTCCATAGCGTGTTAACTATTCTAAGATAAATATTTTATGTTTAAGAAATGAAATATTTTAGGAGCTTAAATAATTAATGATAGTTCTAATTTCTAAGTTAAAGAAGGTACTTTGCCTCCTGTCAGTAAAGAGGTCAAACATATGCCTGACTAGAAATGTAGAATACACTGAGTGGTGGTTAATGGAGACAACAGCTCCTTACCTCATTTCCACCAGTAATTCCAGTCTTGTGTATTTTTCCTGTTTTAAATATTCTTATATTTTATCTGAGATGCAGAGATCAGTATCGTGCAAACTATGGTTTCTGTAATATGTGGCAGATAGGTATGCTAGACTCCAGGTTAATTTATATGGCTGCATTTTTCACAGTTTTGCTTTTTTTGAGATGTTCTTAAGCTTTTCCTTGTGTTCCATTAAAGAATAGATTTCCTTGTGGATTTTTTGTCAAAAACGATAACCATGGCTGTATTTCATAAGCTGAACAAGCAGAATTTAAGCATTTAAATTTTAAAATTTTCTTATATGTCACTACATTAATAAAATGATTTTAGAAAAACACAGTAAGTTTTAGTATTTGATTCTAGCAATTTCCAGATTCTACTATAGAAGTAGATTCCAAATTTATTTAACTTAAGATAAATAATTAGCAAACAATTTTGAACACATTTTTAGAGTACTTTTATAAATCAAACAATAGACTTTGGAATTTTTGATAAAAATAAATTGCACAGTATTATTCTGATTTGAAAAGTGAAAAGAATAAGATGCTTTTCCTTGACTTTAAGAAAAATAAATTATTGCATTGTCCAACCATGTGATGGTGTAACACTATTGATCTGATTTTTTTTTTTTTTGAGATTAATGGGAGGAAAATAGTAGTCGTTCTGTCATGTGAGTCACATTTTTTTGACATTTTCATCGCAGGATGAGAAATGGAGTAAAACATTTGATCCCAAACTCCAGAAACTTTTAAGTGAGCTTGAAGCTGGCTTGAGTACTGTTCTCAGAAGATCAGATCCTAATTACACAGGAAAAAAATTCAGTGAAGATGATGTGCGAGGTTTGTTTGCAGTTACATCTTTTATAATTAATTTTAAATTAGGAGCAAATCATTGATTTATAGGTTGAGTTTTTAGTATTCATTATCCCAGTGACTAGAGAGTGTGACATTTAACAGGTTGTACCTAATATATTAGAATCAGTGGTGATTAACTCTGGTGTATCTGTATGAACTTAATACTACATCTAGTCGGTGTCAGAAGTTGAAGGGTAATTATAAAACAATATAATATAAATGTACTTTAGAAAGCATGTTCTGACTGAAAATATTTTGTGACCATTCATATATTTTATATTTAAATGTTTTCCATTCTTATTTGCAGCTATACTTACACCAACAGATGAATTTCAGTTGTGGACAGAATGTGCTCATCATGGAAGTAAATGGTGTAATAAAGAGAGAGCTTCTCATTTTAAAGACCTATTTGAGGACATTGCAAAAGTATGTTTTCTTTTGTATGGTCAGTGATACATTTAGTGATACATTTGTAGGCTTAATAAAAAACCTTATTCTTGTGAAATGTGTCAGTATATGTACACTCTTTTCAAATATATTAACATATAATCATAGAGTGGTTTGAGTTGGAAGGGACCTTAAATATTTTCTGGTTCCAATCCCCCTAGGGATACCTTCCACAAGACCGGGTTGCTCAAAGCCCTGTCTAACCTGGACTTGAACACTTCCAGGGATGGGGCACCCACAACTTCTCTGAGCAACCTGTTCCAGTGCCTTACCATGCTCGTAGTGAAGACTTTCTTATATCTAATGTAACTCTGCATTCTTTCAGTGTAAAGCCATTACTCCTTGTCCTATCAGTACATGCCCTTGTAAAAAGTTCCTTCCTAGCTTTCTTGTAGGTCCCCTTTAGGTACTGGAAGGCTGCTATAAGGTCTCCCTGGAGCCTTCTCCAGGCTGAATAACCCCAACTCTCTCAGCCTGTCTTCACAGGAAGGTGCTCCATCCCTTTGATCATCTTTGTGGCCTCCTCTAGATTTATTCCAACAGGTCCATGTCTCTCTTACATTGGAGGCCCCAGGACTCCAGGTGGGGTCTCACCAGAGCAGAGCAGAGGGGCGGAATCACCTCCCTCAACCTGCTGGTCACACTCCTTTTGATGCAGCCCAGCATACGGTTGGCTTTCTGGGCTGCAAGTGCACATTGTGATTCATGTTGAGCTTCTCATCAACCAATACTCCCAAGTCCTTTTCCTCAGAGCTGCTCGCAGTCCATTCTCCGCCCAGCCTGAGTTTGTGCTTGGGACTATTATTTTAACTATATGAACTCTTTAGTTACTTTTTCTCAGGCAAAATTTTAAATAACATTTATGTAGTTTCTAGTGACAATGGTACAGCATTTACTTGGGAGCAGATTTGACCATTGAATCAGAAAAGCTGCTGTAGAAATACAACAGTGCGTTACAGTTTGTGAACCAGAAATTGACGAATGAAGTTATAAACAGGAAAAGTGAAAATGCAGAGGATAATAACTATAATGCAAAATTTTAGGCACCTGTAAAGCACTTGCTCGCATAGCACTTCAGATATTAATACAATTTCAAATGAATAAACTTACAGAAATGCTTGTGTTTTTTGATAGGATTATGCCATATTCTGTTAAGCAACAAAAGCCAAGAAGTAACTGTCAGCTGCAGAAAAGTATAAATGTTTCCACAGTGCTAGTTGCATTAAGGGTATTTTTTTCTAGGATTATTACAACTTGGATAGTCTTTCATTATTTGAAGTTGTGGATTTGGTGGAGACTACCAGAGATACTCTTGATGGTGTGTGGAGACAAACAGAACATGATCCTTATCCACAGCCACGCATGCATAATCTCTTGGATGTCATAGGTAAAGCTTTGTGCAGTCTTTATTAAATGAACAGTAGAGAAAAAGTGAATCCTTGAGCACAGGCCTCCTCCTCCTAAAGGCACTGGTGATAACCTGAATCCATGAATATTAATTGCCTTATAGTATCCAATAGTTCAGCCAGTTCTTCACACATGATTGGGAAGATGACAAATACCACAATGGAGTTCGATACCTTTCAGTCTGTGAATTAGATTTGTCTTGTTTCTGTTTGACTACTTGTCTTTTTCCTGGGAAAGAAAGTTTATTTCCTTAAAAACCCTCATCTGAAAGTTGATTCCGTCTGTGTGGAGGTGAGAGCAGGACACACAGAGAGGTTCTTCTCTTGTTCCTCACAGTCTGGGACAGGCCTAAGACAATGAGTTTATCTGCTGCAGCCAGACGTGTGTGTGGGGGAAGGCTGGCTGGGGGCAGCCAGCTGCTGCCATCACTGCTGGCACAGACAGGGGCTTGTGTGTGGATTCCAGAATCCAAATCCATCAGACCAGCCTCAGTTTAACTTGGAGATGTTTAAGAGATTTATTAAATCTGAAACAGAATGATCAGTTGTTGATACATTCACGTGGTTTGAAATTAAGACATTACGCTAGCTTTTAAAAAAGTGTTTGGAGCTTGGTGTAGAGTTTAAAGGGATTATTTTGAACAAACTTAACATATTGCTTTTGTATACTTTTTTGTGTTCTAGGTGGCTCGCTAGGTAGATATGTTCAGAGAAAATTAGCATCTTTGAAGCTGTGGGAGGACGCTTTTCATAGTGTTAAAGAAAATCTCAAGGCTGGCATCTTGATTTGTGAGCAGTGGGTGTCAGCTTGTGAGTACCTAACTGGACAACTGTGGCAACGTTATACTCCACATCCATGGAAAAATGAGAAATATTTCCCTGAATTGTTGGCGAAACTTGGCAAACGTCTTGATGAGGTAAAAATTTGAATTATACACATTTGTTTCCTTAGGTAAACAACATTCTTTTAAGTTAAAGAAGGTCATTAAAACACTTTTATTGCCTTTTCAGAGTCAGATAGCATTCCATAATCCATGTTTGCCTGAGCCTTTCAAAAATTTGTTGTAAGAAGGAGAGGGATGGGATGTGCTGCTTGTGCTTTTTGCTTCTAAATGTAAGTTTTATGTAAAAATGTGTTGGATCTATAACATATTTTTTTCCATTATAGGTGCTAGCTGTCAGAACACTGCATGAAAAACTTACATTATTTTTACCAGCTGGAGAACAAAATGCCTTACATTTTGCCCAAGTGTTTGAACCCTTTGCTGGCCTAAATCCTGTACACTATAATCCTTACACAGAGGTATAATGCTTATTTTTAATTTATTCATATTCTTTCTGTGATTTTTTATGATGTATATGGATGGTCCTAAACTAACATATGAACTCATTATCTCTAGCCATTATGGAAAGCAGCGGTCTCCCAGTATGAAAGAATTATCGCACCAGCAGAACAAAAAATAGCAAGCAAATTGAAGAAATTTATTTCAGAAATTGAGGACAGTCCTCAGCAGGTATGGGTATTTTTGTAGTCTGTAAAGTTTCCTAAAGATAAAGTTATTGAATTCATAAGGAGTCAGCTCAGAGCAAAGGAATGTGTAGTTAGAGCCAAAGACAATACTTATGAACAGCACCCACCAGTCGTGTCAGAATTTGTTTAGCTTTCTTTCAGGAGAAAGAGATAACATTTTTATACTTCATGTTACAGCTTCTTCAGACATTTCAGAAATATAAGGAACTGATAAAACATCCAAATATAAGCAAAGAATTGCTTTTTGAAAGGGAAACATTGCTAGCAAGACTTCAAGATTATGTCAAAGGTAAAAATGTATTTAAAAGTGTTTAATTGCGTTACTTTTTTTTGCAAATACTAGAATTCTTTATTTACTTTTAGAATAATTTTAGTATCCCTTGTATATTTTTATAACTACAATAATAATTTTAAGCTTTTTCTGTTAGGTTTCTGATCTAACATGAATCTTTTGCTTGTGTTAGACTATCAGACAGACTTTGAAACTCGATGCCATGGTGTTCCTGGTGATGTTTCTGGACCACTGTCAGGCAAAAACCTTTCTGAAGTTGTAAATAATATTGTGTGGGTACGGCAGCTGGAGCTGAAGGTAACAGATTGTGTTACTGTTTAGACACGATATTATTGTAGAACATAAAGCATGTTACATTTGAGGTTTCTGTGGGGAAATCCCCACAGAAAAACAGTGACCTTCCCAAGAGTTATACAGTCAGGATTCCTTATCAGTGGTGCTGCTTGCTAAGTTGAATTTTATTAACTGACCCAGAAGACAGTCTTTTCATAATACATGAAGGAACTACCTGCTTTTATGACAATTATTTTTTGGGAAAAAAAAAAAAAAAAGACCAAAATTCTGAGAAGGGATGTTTTTGTTAAATGTTACCCTCCAGTTTGCATTTTAAAATTGTGTTTAAGATTTACAGGTAGCCAAGTTCTGACATCCTAATTCTCACTTGTTATTACTAACCTGTGTAGTGTCCCCTTGAAATCAAAGGGATTTCTTGGTAGTGCTTTTTTGAGTCAGTGCCTGCCAGGGAATTTACTACAGAGACTGTAATAAAAGTAAATGTCAAACAATTCTGTGTTTTCTTACAACAGCATGAGTTTAAAACATATTTGACTCTATTTTGACTTATGTTATTTCTGTTAGTTTGTATTTACACTTTAGTTGGAAACTCTGGAACTTTTTTTGGAAAGTATTGACTAATTAAAAGCAAAATGTTTTCTGTAAACATAAGTGCCATTTACAGTAACTATAGATTTGAATGAGAATAGAAGTTATTTATCCCAGAAGTACTATTAGCCCAGATTTTGGCATTCACTTCTGATTTGCAGAAATCTCAAGGGCCTATTTCAGCTGAATGTGACCAAGAGTGAAGGTCCTAAAGGTATTGCTTTGTTATGTGTCCTACAGAGACAAAAGCAGCAACTCAGGTTTCACAATTATTTCTTCTGCTTGTTCTGCTAAAGATCTAGAGAGCAGTTGGGCTGATGTGTCTCAGTTCTGTGTCTGCTTTAGGCTGTGCTAAGTTTTTTAATTGCTCTCAAATGTCCGCTGATTGCACTGACTAGGGTTTTGATTAGTTTGTCCACATGCGAGTGTGAAATCCCAGTTAAATACCTTTGAGCATTGGCATGGACCTTATAGATACAACAAAAGAGGGATGTGAGATCTGTACCTGTATGAAGAAGTAACTAAAGACCACGTGCGATACTCTGGGCTGTCTTAACAGTGCAGACACCTGTGTTGGACGACTTATTCGGAGCCAGTTTACTGTAATGGGAATTTGAACAGCTGGGACATGATTCAGGATTCACTTTATTTTTTTTTTTCCTAATCTGTTTTTGAATTTCATTTGAATGTTTTATAATACTGATTTTTATTGTGTTTTTTTTCTTTTCTAATTGAATACTGGGAAGTTAAGCTTCCATTCTTTGTGATTGTATTTAAGGTGGATGATGCTATCAAGCTGGCAGAGGTTCTTCTGTCTGACTTGTCTGGATTTCAGACTTTTCACCGAAATGCAGATTCTTTTCTGGAACAGTTAAAAGTATATGAACAAGAACAATTTGATGATTGGTCTAGGAATATCCAATCAGAAGTATCAAATCCCAAGTCAGGCCTTTGGTAAATACATTCTTGTTTAAATAACATTTATGCTGAAATCTGTAGTGTGGTGTAATTCAATAGAACTTGATAAAGGAAATAAACAATGTTACAGAACCAAGAATGCGTGGAGAAACAAAATGGAGGAGTTCATCATAATTTCATCATTCTGCCAGGCTCGGTTCGTAGGCTGAAGTGTACCAGTAATAACTAATCTCTCAGTTTCTGGTAACACGTGGAGTGAAAGCCATGTTTGGTTTACTTGTTGTCACTACTTGTTTTCCATTGTAATCCATATAGTGATAATGTCTAGAAACCAGATGAAGTTAGAGTATAGCTGTGATATATAGATACACATATAGAGTGACAAAGAAATTGCTATTCACAAGAAATTCCACAGTCTAAGTAGAGCAGATGAAATAAGAGTAAGAAAATAGATTTAAACCTCATGAATTCTTTTCCCCCAAATAATGAAATTACTCTATGGGACATTAAAATATATTTCAACAATTATTTTTTAATTGATTGGCCACATAGCTTCTGTCTGCATCTCAGTGTTGCAAACTTTCTCTGAAAAAAAGAGTTTGTTCGTGGTTTCAGAGAATACAGGAGTTGATACTTGGATATAAAGTTTTATTTTGTGAAAAACACAAAAATATAACAATTAAGCAGATTCAGCACTCCAATAAATAACAGACATCTAATTTATTAGTATTGTAAATTTTTTTTATTGTGGGATTTTAAAGGATGTGAAGAGATGAATTAAAAGGAGAAGAAGAGAGGTAGCTCACTGCAAAGAGGAATACAATTGATATGGGAACTAGAAAAAGATGAGACAAAAAGTGAAAAAATGAGTAAAGCTCAAGTTTTTATGAAAGAAGCCTAAAAGGATGACAGTGGAAGCATTACTACAGTAGAAAAAAAAATAGAGCAAAATCTAAGGATAGACTGATGTTCTTATTAGCATCTGATTGTGTATCCCAGAATGTTTCACTGATCCAAGTGCTGTTTCTTGGTTTGGTTCGCTCAGAGAATTGCTTCCCCTTTGTGGTGCTGAAGGGTGGGGCCTGTACAGCGCCTGCTTGGGAGAGTCTGATGGGCCCAGTGGTTTTGAGAAGTGCTGTCTGGCTGTGAATTACGTCTTAACTATTGTTAACAAGCCAGAAAAACTTTGTGAGCAAAACCAATAGGCATTGTTCATCTTGTGTTCAGTGGCTCTGAATTAAGAGAAAGGTTACTAGAATAATTATCTGAGTAAATTAAAATGTTAATAAACACAGAAAAATGTAATAGAATGACATAACGCTTTTTAGAATTGTTTATTATTTTATTATAAAATGCACCTAGGAAGGGATCAATATCAAATTATATTCAGTAATATGTTTAATTTGGTTTTGGTTTAGCATCCAAGCTAATAGTCCTGTAATGGAGTTGGATCACGTTTTTGGGACGCTAAACATACTTTATTCAGATCGTTTGGTGACTCTCCTAAGAGAAGTACGTCAGCTATCAGCACTTGGCTTTGCTATACCAGCTAAAATACAGCATGTTGCAAACACCGCACAGAAGTTCTGTAAGCAGGCGGTCATCCTCAAACAGGTATAAGATTAGATGTCATAATAACTTTCTGTTCTGACTTCCCAGCTTTAGAGGTAGAACATTCCTAGACTATTATCTTTTCTGATGGTGTGGTTAAGCTTTTTGCCGTGTTTGTCTGTATGGAAATGACTTGTTTCTTGAAAAAATTAACCAAGTCCTTAAAAGAGAACAAAAATTAAGAAATGCTTTGCAATTTTGGAATGTATCTTCTTTTGAAACCAAATGAATCATAGTATTTAAGCTATGTGAAGTTACTGTATGAATATTAAAAAAATGAGATGAGTAAATAATTGGCCTCCTGGTTTTAGTCTCAGTTTCTGATTACTATAACTGAAGGAAAATGTCATAAAATGGACTAGCTTGTTCTCACTGTTGCTAGTTTTCAACTGAAAATATATTAATAAACATTTTAATAGAAATGTCTGTTTTGGGCGGTTTATTTTTTGATTGGATTCAATGCTGCAGAAGTTTTTATTTCACTTATATTTCATTTGAAATACCATGTGAAGTTTTCTTCTGTTACTGTAAGATGCAAGAATAAACATGTATATATTGGTAAAAATTCTTATGTAAATACACAGGCTAAATTCAGTGTCACATGTGGTGTCACTGGTATCTGCGACACCTGCATTACTGAGGCAGAGGTGACACAAGACCTACAAAATACCCGGGCATCTGGATTATTGACTGGTGACCTAGTGGAAACCTTAGGCATCTCAAAAAAGCACCAGATGTCTGTGTGTGGACAAGTAAACCAAGTTGTAGGATATCCCTCTTACTTCAGCAGCCAATCTGGAAGTTAACGGATGTTTTTTAGGCCTTGTGTCATGCCCTGGCGGATGTCTTAGATACTTGAAGGCCTCTGAAATGGCACTACATGCCTACATTTGCATAAAATGGTGGAACTGTTCCACTTACAATAAATCAGAGACTGAGCCTATTTTCCTTATGGTAAGTATAATCGCCTCCGATGTTTGAGTAGCATTCTTTTTGCTGTTAGAATTAATCACTAGAAGATAGGATCCCATTAGCCTTGCATATGTACAATATTTTTGTAAACATTTTACTATTGTTGTTAATTCTCATTTCGTAATGATATTAATTGGGCAATACTTTCAGAAATATCCTCTGTTATGTTTACTGGCAAATGAATATTTTTATCTGTTCTTGTAAATTTAATCTCTTAATTTTTACAGGTGGCACATTTTTATAATTCTATTGATCAACAAATGATTCAGAGTCAGAAGCCAATGATGTTACAGTCTGCTCTAGCATTTGAACAGATAATTAAGGTGAAAAAATTCCTCTTTGTATTTTAAATTTCAGTGGTATCTGTACATATCCTATGCTGCTTTTTATGTGGTTATTGCTGGAGTTTAACTGTAGCCTTCCCATAAAAGCAACACCTTTTGTTTATTTAGGATTTATTGAAATCGGTGGGCCTTTTTTTTGTGGGAGGGAGGTCCTCCATTTTTTACTAAGAGTAAACCCATCTTTCTCATATTATTGCTTCCTGTATGCTAGCTGGTAGACTATATTCATCATTAAACCTTACAATAGATGTATGTTTTTCAAGCATTCAAAATCTGGTCCTGGAGGAAAAGGTCAAATAACATGGGATAATCCTAGAGAACTCGAAGCTTATATCCAAAAACTCCAAGCTGCTGCTGAACGGCTTTCCACTGAAAACAGAAAACTAAGAAAGTGGCACACAAACTTCATTGAAAAGGTAGATTTTCCAGGTGAAATTGAAATAATCTCTCTTATAGCTTACTTCACCTTTTCCTTCATTTATGTGGTGATAAATGTTTATTATCCTTTAAAATTCTTTTAACAGGTTATATCTCTCATGAATATTGATCTACTTCGGCAGCAGCAGCGTTGGAAAGATGGACTCCAGGAGCTCAGAACTGGTTTTGCCAGCCTTGAGTCACAGGCAGGGTTTCATTATCATATTGCAAATTCTGAACATTTGACATTTCAATAGTAATCAAGATTTAAGAGTCAAACATAGTATGATTGAATTAATTTTGGTTAAGGAGTTACTAGCTAGGTCAGGAAAACTGACTGTGTACTATCTAGTTGATACCAGGTGTGAGGTAAAATCTCAGGTGAGGGGGATGAGGATAATCTTTTTAATGTCATATTAGTAATGGAAGAAGAAGAACACTTGGTCAGATGACAAGAGTTAGGTAACAGAATGGGAAAACTGTAGGTCACCTAGATCAGTTGTGTCTGAGCCATTAATGCAAGGTAAAATAAAGAAATTGGTACAGATATGAGTGATCCGCAGGCAGAACAGAATAGATGTATACAATTTAGCATTAAAATACATTTCGGCCAGAAATAATGAAAAAGCCACATTTTTATTTGTTCACTTATCAACTGTCAGCTTTTAGAATAGAATCATAGAATCATTTTGGTTGGAGAAGACCCTTAAGATCACTGAGTAAGATGATTGAGATATTGATAAAGAATATTGTCTTGTCAAGTAACTGGATGATATTACTATCACCTAACCTATTTTGAGGTATTATTCAAGTCAGTTTAATTTTTCCTATAGCCTTCAGCAATAACAGGGCTATATTCTTAGACAGATGTGGTGTTCTTAGCCTTTTTAATGCAAACCCAGATTATTTTAGTTGGTATATCCCAGTCAATAAATGCAGTATTTTAACTGTATTTTTCTTATAAATTTTTTCCATCTTCTCAAGATAATATGAATAATAAGTGCATCGATTCACCTTTTGGTCTGTAATTTCTTTTGAAATTTGATTTACAAATTTTAATCTCAAAGTCAGCATATTTTCTCAAAGTTCATAATCTATATCTTCTTTAAGATCTGTTTGAAAGTTGTTTTGGTATTACAGAATATTTTATATGGTAAAATAATTAAACTGTATTCAGTCACTTTATTTTTGTCCTTGGCAAGAAGTGATAAAATTTAACCGAGTGTATTCTGTTTTCACCATCCAAAATTACAAGATGGTATAGTCTTACTGCTGTTGTCATCAGGATTGTACATGTTTCTTTAAACTCCTTATTTATAATTGTCTTAAGGCTCAAGTGAAACAATTGAAAATTTTTGTAGTCTCTGGAATCTTTCTGCTGGAAGAGTTCGTCTGGGCAGCCTTGAATTGCAGCATGGACGTTAAATGTGTAGCTTCCTGCAGCAGCCTTGGACTGCCTCCAAAGCCCTGCCTAAAAATCTCTATCCCATTAAATAAGAACCTGTTAAGCTGGAGGAAGTCTCTAATTTCTTTTTTAACTTATATGGCCCTTTTTGAAAATCCTTGTACGGTTTACAATTGACCATTTACAGACTTGAGCGTATGATACAGCTTTACATATTCTTACAGTGCAATGTAAGAGATTGCAATGAAAATCTTCTTTAAGATAAAATGTTATATTTGCTCATTAGTTAATGCTGACCTGTGGAAACATACAAGAATTTTCTAAAACACTCTTTAAAAGTTAGCTTGTATATCATAGGAAAATAAAAGGTGTGGTACAGGTTTAGATCTCTCAGCCAGCCAGCTCTGTGTCTTATTTCTAGCAAAGTCCCCTGCAGTTTAGAGGAACTTTGAGGAATCTCATAGTGAACCAATGGGAGATGAACCTCAGTGAAGCTGTTACGCTGAACTGCCATAGAGACTGCTTTGATTTGGATGGTTTTTTTATTCCTATATTCATTCAAAATAAATTTAATAGCTCTAGATCTTCTTAACATTCAAACTGGTATTAGAATCATAGAATATCTTGAGTTGGAAGTGACCCATAAGGACCACCAAGTACAACTCCCTGCTTCTTGCAGGACAACCTAAAGCTAAAGCATATGACCAAGAGCATTGCCCAGAAGCTCCTTGAGCTCTGACAGGCTGGGTCCTGTGACCACTTCCCTGGGGAGCTTGTTTCAGTGATGTGATACTTCTTTGAATTTTACTAAGATCCTGGTATTCAGGCATTTTATTGTGCTCAGTTTCAGATTATAATTATGGTTTTAGGAATAAAATAAAAATAAACATTGTTAAATTTTAGGGTTTCAAATCGTGTGATATGAAAGCTTGGAGACAGCACTGGAATCATCAACTTTACAAAGCTCTGGAGCATCAATATCAGATGGGCTTGGAAGCACTAAATGAGAATTTACCAGAAATAAATATTGATCTAACATTCAAGTAAGATTTTTTTTTTTCGTATTAAGAAAGTATTCTGTCACAGATTACATTCAAATGTTAGTTTTTGTATGATTTATTTCACCTTTTAGACAAGGCCGGTTGCAATTCAGACCTCCTTTTGAAGAAGTACGAGCTAGATATTATAGAGAAATGAAGAGATTCATCTCCATTCCAAATCAGTTTAGGGGAGTAAGTGAAGCAGAAGAAGAGTCTATATTCACTGTTATGACTGAAAGAAATGCAAACGGATTTCTGACTGCTTTCAGTAAAGCAGAGGATTTGTTCAGAAGGCTGACGGAAGTTTCTGATCAATTCAAGGTATTTTCAAGGTTTGACTGAGTCATACCTTTTTTTTTTCCTTTTAAGATTTGCATCATTTTAAGCTTCAGACATTCTAGAGGTAACTGAGCAATGTCATTTGTGCATTTTTCTCATTTTCTGCAGGGCATATAAGCAAAAGCTTAGTAAGTCCATCCATGTTAAGCCAGCTACTTAATCACATACCCATTTTGAAGCATATGCACAGTTCCCATTGAAACCTCAGTATTATAGCTGTCTTTTTACTCTTGTTCAAGATCTGTTTTGATTATCCTTAAATGTGTGAATATGTCAAACCATTTGTACCTCCTGATTTTTGCACTAAGAGAATCTGTAGGTAATTGAAGGAGCACGAAGGTTAAAGATAATCTAGCTTGAAAACATTATTTAAGTATTTTAATGTTATTGAGAAATGGACTTTTTTAGTCTGGATTTTTTTTTTCTCCATCAAATCAAAAATAATGTTGAAAAGGAATGGATTGTAATTGGCCAAGTAGACATGGAAACCCTGGTGAATACACATCTCTCTAGCAAACAGGATTGGGAAAAAAACTTCAAAGCATTAAAAGTGAGAGGGAAAGAGGCAGAACGTCTTCCAAGGTAAAGTGTAACTCTGTTCTTTTTTTCGAGTAATTTATTCTATGAGATACTTTAAAGGTAGTAGTAAAATAGAAATATTCTTTTTACATGGAGATGTAGATAACATTTCAAGTGTTTTTGAAATGTTGATGTATTTATAAAATGTTTAGATTTTTGTTTTTCAGTTTTATTTTTAAACACTTATATTGAAACACTTATTTTATCTGCACAGCCTTCTCTGGAAACTTCTAATGTCTTCCTTTAATATGATGGGAAACCTCCTCAAAATTCATGGCTGATTCTGAATTACTGCAAAACACAGTGATATATTAACAATTCTTTTAGCTAAGTCCTGTATGTATGGAGTATATGTAGCTATTCGGAACAGACTTAGTAAATATAATTCCTGTATTTAAACACTTGGTTACCTCCTACAGCTTACAGTTTAAGATATGCTAGTGTAGGCTTTTATTCTTACATATATTCACATGGAATTTAGTGTATTGCATGGTTAGAGTTCACTAATGAAACTGGTGGGAATCATGTTCAGAGCAAGTAAAAAGAGATGACATTTCACAGAGGAGAATGGAACGGTGGAACTTGTTGGCTAGGTGATATTCTGAGTAGCAAAGACTTTCAAGGACAAACTGTGATGAATAGAAGAGAAATTGGCTGAAGTGTCTTATAGCCAGAAACCACACGTGGTTGTGAAGTGCCATGGGCTAGAAATAATTGGTATTGGGAGAGGATACTCAGGAAGGTATCAAATAAGGCAGCCCTTTTCTTAGTGTTCTTTAGGCATCTTACTTAGAGTCGCTGTGAGATATTAGATTTAGGGTCTTGATATGACTCACTGTGGCTTTTCTTATGTTCTTAGGACTATTGAAGTCTGGGTTAGTACATTCTCATGGATATTAGAGATTTAAAGACATGACTGTACAAATAATTAAAATATTTTTCTTTTTGAGTATAGAAACTTAGTGACATTATGAATTTGAATTTAGTAACATTGTTTGAAGGAGCAGAGCATTAGTCCCCATAAAACTGCACATATGTGCCTAAGGGTTATAAATATTTAAATATTATGAGTAATTTTCCCTATAAGCTATGACTTTTATTTGTAGAATTATGAAGGAAATTTTGTCTTATTAGGCTACAAAATCATGGTAAACCATAGATGTCCATAGATCTTAGAGATATTGACTCATAAGTATACTACGGAATATTTACTATTTTTTAATCTTTCGTCTTGAAGCACCATCAGGATAGATTGTTTAACTGTTAACTGCAACCCTGTGAAAACTGTAATTGATGATTTCATCCAGAAGTTGTATGATGTTCTTGTAATTTCTTTGAAAAGATCTATTCAAGGTAAATAGCTTTAATGAATAATATTTTTTTTGTTACTGTTGTACTTGTGGACATTTGTGTTAATGTAAATACTTTTTATTTAAGAGATATTTTACTCTTGGGCACAGTGAGCTGCAGAAATCACATTGCAGAGAGAGTAATCTGTCACTAATTTTTCGCTGCAGGTCTAACCTAAGACCCCTTGATGTCCATGTGCATCTTTCACATTCACTTGTTTGGCCATGTCTATTCCAGGTGTAAAAGAATACATCCGAACATTGTTTTACTTGTTTCTTCTCTCTGGAGGAAAGTTTCTGTGACGTTTGAGGGAGGAGAATTTCTTAGATGTTTGAGAGTAATTGAAGGAGTCAGCATGAAATGTTTTAACTAAGAAATGTTATTAGATTTTTCTTTCACAAATTGTAATACTTTATCAGGAGTCTTAAATAATGTAGGCTTATTCCACAGTTACTTTTCACTTGGATTGTCAAAATGCGAAGTGTTAAAGAGTGCAAAATATTTCCCTATTTTTGGGTGATCTATCAATATTTGAAACAGGTAGAAAAATGAAGTAAGGTGTAGAAGGTGAGAAATACCATTGCTTTGTGCTTTAAATGTAGCAATCAGCACAGGAAACACGTAACAGGGGTTGTGCAGGAAGTGAATTATTTCCATAACCTGAAAGATTGTTTCCTGGAAGATGTATTATTTCCTGCAATTGTACAGCTCCTTTCTCAGTACCAAGAAGATCTACCTTGGTAGGACAATACAATGTTATAGCTTAATCACACTTTTGTTTGTGAGTCTTTTCAATATTTAAAGCAAGATGGTTTTAATTTGTGTACTTAAAAAATGAACAACCCCTCTCCCCCCAAAAAAACATACAATTTTTACGTCTGTTTTTCTCCATTTACCCAAAAAAGACCTATACAGATTTTTGAAAATGCATAAATAAATGCCTTAGGTATTTATGTTTAATTCTCAGAAGGGAGGGACTCTGACACTTATGGTCTATATCATACACTGAACATAGTGGATTACATTTCAAAAGCTGTGTAAAGACAAACATGCAATTTTTTTTGAAGCAGTGTATAAGATTGGGGTCTGCAATTTTTTAAGCAAATACTTTGTATACATTTGTCCCGTCCCACTCAGTGGGGTGAGGGCAGGGTTAACTTTTATTATATTCTGTGTGGTAACTGGGAGGTACGACAATTATTCGAGAGAAATATTTAATATTTAATTATTACTTAAAACTCGGCGGAAATACGAGATAGTGACTTGGCAAAATCTTGTGCTGTGTCACAAAACTTAACAAGGCTTCAACAGCAAAACTCACAATGATATTACCCTCATATGCCCAGAATAAAGTTAGAGAGAGAGAGTGAGAAAAAGAGAGAGATCAGAAGAAAGATTTCACCACTCCAAAGGTTGGTCGATCCAGCGACGTTCCGTGTAGTTCTCAGGGTGGTGGGTGCAATGCAATGCCATGTCCCGAGTGAGAAGTTTTAAATACTTTAGCGCATTTGCATGCGGGATAGGAGAAGGTGGCTTATCTCCTCCCTGTGCTTGCTCCTCATGCTAATTAAGGAGATTGTTCCAGAAGTGAGTCAGTTGGTCCCAGAAGTGAGTCGGTTGGTCCTCTAGGGATAGCTGGTGATTCGTGATTTCCCCCTAGCTGGTCAAACATGATTGATGCCTTTATCTTGAAAGTTGGTACCTTCGTTTTGCAAAGAATAGGTTGGCCTCAAGGAAGAGATATCATCCTGCTTCTGCAGCTCTTGTTTCTTGTTCCCTGCCAGAAGTTGCAAAACCAGTTGTTTAAGGCATAACAGGTGCATACCTTGTCCATCACAAGTTTATCATATCTTATGACAATGTTCTATCACAGTACATTTCTCTGACTTGCGTGTTTATTACTACAAGTATTTTCTCCGTGACAGTTTTGTTTTCCACCTTTCTTTTTATAGCTCACCTACATGATGTTTCTTCATTTCTCACTGATGCCATGGAAACATTAGTGATTAGGCCTCAGACTGTAGATGAAATAGCAGAAGACAATTTAAAATATTTAAACCTACATGAACGAAAAGAAGGGGTAAGACACTACTTTATCATATTTAGAACAGCTATAAAAAATGCAACTGTGTTCTAGTATGGAAACTTGTATTTAATATAACTAGCTTTAAACATGTATTAGTCCATGTAGTACAGTATTTTCTCTCCAGCAGCAAAGTACCTGCCTATGGAAAAATATGGAATCGAGGTAGAATATTTGATGTTTTCTCATGCTTCTAGCCTCCAGCCAGAACCTTCTGTGTGGTTCCTGAGCATATAGTAACACTTGGTGGATTTCTGTTCCACAGCCTTACCTTGTCTCCTCTTGAAAGCAAATACACCCTTTACATCCAAAATATCCTCTGGTAAAGTGTAGGTCAATTACCCATTAAATCCCATTAAATGAAGGGCCACTCCTGTTTGTTTTTTTTCACCTGTCTTCTGTTAACTTCATACCATTTAAGTATTACAAGGGAAGAGATATGGAGCCATCAGTACTTGTTCTTCCTCTTCATGACACATGTTTGTATGGTTGTTTGTTGTGTCCTGTATCAGCCATCTCTTTTCTAGATTGAGAAGTTTTAGTTTACCTAATCTTTTCTTATACATAAGCCCATCCATAAGTTTGATCATCCTTGTTGCCCTTCAGTAAGTCGTCTTCTAGTTTTGCAATGATCTTTTTTAAGGGACCAACAGAATTTTGCACAGTTCTTAAGATGTGAGAAAAACATGGATTTGTGTGATGAAATAACAATATTATCTCTTTTATTCTCTTTGTTATCTTTGTGACTCCTAAAATTTGATTTACTTCCTACTGCTCAGATTAAGCTGGCATTTTTTAAAACTGGCTGTCATAACCCAAGTTATCAATACTGAACTGCAGTTTTTAGCTCAGAACTCAACTTGTACATATGATATTTATTTTTTCATATATAAGTTACTTCATGGTTATCTACTTGAATTTTGTTTGTCATCAGTATTTTCAGTCACCGTTTCGTAGAATCATAGAATAGTTTGCGTTAGAAGGGACCTTTAAAGGTCATCTAGTGCAAATCCCCTACAATGAAAAGGGACATCCTCAACTAGATCAGATTTATGAGAGGCCTCTCTGGGAAAGCTCTTCCAGTGTTTCAACATCCTCATTGTAAAAAGTTTCCTCCTTATATCTAGTCTGAATCTCCCTTCTTTTCATTTAAAACCATTACCTCTTGTCCCATCACTAAGGATCTATTAAAAAATCTGTCCCCATCTTTCTTACAAGCCACCTTTACATACTGAAAGGCTACAGTAAGGTCTCTCTGGAGCCTTCTCTTCTCCGGGCTGAACAGCCCCAACTCTCTCAGCCTGTCCTCCCAGCAGAGCTGTTCCAGCCCTCTGATCATTTCTGTGGCTCCTCTGGCCCCTCTCCAACAGGTCCATGTCTTTGCTGTACTGAGGACTCCAGAGCTGGACACAGGACTCCAGGTGGGGTCTCACCAGAGCAGAGCAGAGGGGCAGAATCGCCTCCCTCCACCTGCTGGCCACGCTGCTTTTGATATAACCCAAGATACCATTGGTCTTCTGGGCTGCCAGCGCACATTGCTGACTCATGTCCAATCTTTAATCCACCAGTACCCTCAAGTCCTCCACAGGGCTGCTCTCAATCCCTTCATCCCCCAGCCTGTATTGATACCAGGGGTTGCCCTGACCCAACTGCAGGACCTTGCACTTGGCCTTGTTGAACCTCATGAGGTTCGCATGGGCCCACTTCTTGAACTTGTCCAAGCCCTCTAGATGGCATCCTGTCCATCAGGTGTGACAACTCAGCTTGGTATCATCTGCAAATTTGATGAAGGTGCATTTGATCCCACTGTATGTTTTTGAAGATATCCGCAATGGGATTCAGTTCTAAACGAATGCATCTGGGTTTAGGTGTGTATGCGGAGGTGTCTGCAGCGTGTGCAGTTCATATACTCAGCAGAAGTCTGGTTTGGTTGCCTACATGTACAGTTCCAGAATTATCAGCTTCGCTGCCCTTCTCTGAACTTTATTCAGCACTGTTTTGGTCTCAAATCTAAAACAGCACCATATGAGCTACTATGATGAAAATGAACCACTCCAGCCAGACTCAGCAAACGTAGATACATATTTACTGAATTCTGTTGCTCTGCTGCTGTTCACTGTTCTTGAATCTGGTTGAGTGGATCTCTGCAATAAATAGAGGCATTTATCTGTTTCATAGTATGCATTCACTTCTGTATATCTCATGTCAAGATCAAAATTTAGAATTTCTCCAAATACATCAAATACTATTTTTTCCAATGTTTTAATGTTATTCTATAAAGAGTATTAAAAACCCAGCTGTGTATATAGACATATAATCTGTGCATGTGCAATCTGTGATTCTTATATATTTGCTTATAATTTTGATAAACAGGATTTGGTGAATTTTTATGTACACACAGATTTTTTTTCTCTCTTTGAATTTAGATTTTCCTCCTTTTTCAAGAGGCTGAAGATAAAAACAAACTTTTGCGAACTGTGGCTGGTGCAGGTTTGGACACTATCAGTAACCTAAGAGCTACATGGGATAAATTTGAACTAATGATGGAAAGCCACCAGCTTATGATTGCAGAACAGGTAACAATGAAAGATTAATATTTTACCTAAAAATCTTAAAATTATTTTGAATAAGCCTGGAGAAAGATATTTTTTTCCTAGATTAAATCCATAAATGTTCTCACTTTAATGTTAACACCAACATTACAGAATTGAGGGAGAACCTTTAAAGAAGGAATATTTAAACTGCTTAAACAATAACTAGGTGAAACTTCTGTTGAACTGATGCTGAAATGAACGTCACAATGTTATAATTCTGTTGCAAAGAACTTTCTGGAGACAGATGGCTTAATGAATGTAATGGTTAACTGAGGAAACTGGGCTAACAGTTAAAAGATAGCTTTTTTGTTATTTTAGCATGTGTTTAATACCAATGCTTGTTTGTTTTTTTTTTTTATTTTTATTTTTTAAACTGCACGGTTCTGTAGTTTCAGTCCATAGGCAAATTTCTGAACTCATTTGAAGTACTACTGAAGATATCAATGTGTCATGCAAATATAGCAATTTTACTGTGTGCTATACGATGCAGGCTAAATAAGTAGCATAGGCCAAAGAAAAAGGTGTGAAATACCAGCATAAAAAATTAGTGCTCTCTTTTTCAGAAAAAAGAAGAGTAAAGATGAACTATTTCTTAGTGTATTATAAGAAGTTATTTTAATTTTGATCAAGTAGTAGTTATCAAGTTTTGATCAAGTTTTGAAGTTGATCATGGTTGTAATTATGAACCATTGAAGGAATTTAATTTTAACTCTTGCTTTACAGATTGAAATGATGAAAGGAAATGTGATTTTACATATTAATATATATCTTCAAGACCTGGAAAAGTTTAAAGCTCGTTGGGATCAGCTAAAGCCAAGTGATGATGTCATTGAAACAGGTGATCAGGATGTGCTTGAGAAAAGTGCCCAGATCATTAAGGAAAAAAAGAAAGAATTTGATGACCTTGAAATGGTGAAAGAAAAACTCATGTATGTTTATTTCCTTGTATACATTACTCATTAATGTATGGATCTTTTGCAGCAATAGTATCTCAGAAAATGTTAACTAAATTTTATCAAAACAAATAATATAAGGAATTTAATTTTATTTATATTACATGTTTTTCATTAGTTTTTCAGGGTCCTTTTTGTACATTTTACATAGCGTGAATTCGTTGAGCTGCACTTTTTTGAATTTTTTTTGATTGAAAAATTCAAGAAGTCTCTTAAGCTTTCAAGTAAGGGAGTCGATACACTGATGGCTTGATTCTGGCTTCTGAAGTTCTAAGAGAAGGTTTGGGGTATTCGTCCAAGAGGGAGGGGGAGTTATTGTTTCAGTTCTCTTATAACTTTAGTGGGCATGAGCTGACCTCTCCCATTTCTTGAGTCGGTGTCCGATCTGATAGACTTTTGTGCAAAAGGAAAGGATTTTTCCACTGGGTACTTACTGTCATTAAGCTCATTATTGCAAATCATGAGTGGACAAAGTCTTCTGTTTAAATTCTTAGCTTGGCACTTAAATCTGATAGTAAATAAAATTAGCATATTCTTTCTACCTAAGAGGAAGAAACAATCAATTTTTTTTCAAGCTTTGTTTTCAGGGGCAGAAAGTAATTAATTTTTCTCATAAATATGAAAGAAATGGAAAATAATTGTGAATAGGGGAGAAGGTCACTGTGTAGGAGAGTTATCCCAGGTATTCCTTTATTATTTCTATTTGAGAAGGAAATATAAGGAAATTACAGTTGGCAGCAATGTTCTTCAATGAAGCCAATGGCTTTTCTTAAAAAAGTGTAATTATTTCCTTGTGATACCACCTCTTAAATGATAAATGTAGAATGGAATAATGTAATGTATGATAAAATGATGTTTTTATTCAGTGAAGAATGCCATCATTTTAAATTGGAAGAGCCTGACTTCTCATTATCAAAAGTAGTATGTCAAGATATTAAGAGTTGTGCAGAAGTCTGGGAGTTGTATGAAGAGTTTTATCAAGGATTTCAGGAAAAAGCCAAAGAAGATTGGATTACTTTTAGGTATGATTTCGTTACTTTATTTTCATGGACACACACGTGTTTATAGTACTGTGTTGTTATTACCTTTTTATATTTGATTTTCATGCAGGAGTAAAACATACTTATTTGAAGAATTTTTGTTTAACTGGCATGAAAAAATGAGGAAAATGGAAGAACATTCTGTAATGACAGTAAAATTGCAAAAAGAAGTGGACAAATATAAAGTAAGATGCTAATTACGGAAAGGGATATAAAACAAAAGATGTTTTGGTATTACTGGGTAATATACTTCATTCCACAGCTCATTTTTCAGTTCTTATTATAAAACCAGTTACAATTTAACAAAATATTTTGTGGTACTGTTTTTGAACATTTTGCTTATTTTGAGAACTTTTAGTTCCTTGCTGTTAACAGGAGGGTCATTACAGTTTACATAGACACACATTTAGCAATCAGTTTTCCTCAGAGTTATACATCTAAACATTAAATTCAGGAATCGAAAAAAATGGGCTTCAGTTTAAGAGTGTAATTTTTTGTTGTTGTTTGAATAGCATGTCACTCTGTAATCAGAGAAAGTTTTCATAAAGACTAGATGGATTCACATAGACATTTTTCCTGTAGATGATAATTCCACTCCTGAAATATATAAGAGGAGAACATCTTTCTCCAGACCATTGGCTGGATCTCTTTCGTCTTCTGGGTCTTCCCCGAGGCACTACACTTGAGGGTTTGTTATTTGGAGATCTGCTAAAAGTGACAGATGCCATTATAGAAAAAGCAACAGAACTTAAGGTATGAATAATTTCAAATAAAGATACTATATTTTATCTTATGGTTTATTTTATGTACTATATCTTGTTCTGTATGCATATTTATATTTCTGCTACTATAGAAATATAATTTACATTATATTTTTGAGTGAAAAATTTATTGCAAGCTTTGTAGTTTGAATTGAAATGTATTTATGCTTTTAAATAGGATTTGAATTGTCGGGCCCAAGGCGAAGTCACAATCAGAGAAGCATTGCGTGAGCTTGAACTCTGGGGAGTTGGAGCTGTCTTTGCATTAACAGATTATGAAGATAGCCAAGGCAAGACTATCAGGCTTATTAAAGACTGGAAAGACATAGTCAACCAAGTTGGAGATCATCGCTGTCTTCTACAGTCTCTCAAGGACTCTCCATATTACAAAGGTTTTGAAGATAAAGTGTCTATCTGGGAAAAAAAGCTGGCTGAGTTGGATGAGTATCTGCAAAATTTAAACCAAATTCAAAGGAAATGGGTATATTTGGAACCAATATTTGGTCGTGGAGCTCTGCCCAAAGAACAGGCTCGTTTTAACAGAGTTGATGAAGACTTCAGGTTAGTGTTGTGGAATGTGACTTTTCTATCGTATCTTTGACATATGTAGGCTAGAATATTCTTCATGGTGAAGATATATGGAACAATTGGAATATATATAGAGATGAAGGGCAGCAACAGGAATTCAGTAGATATAGATGTGTGGCAGTGATGTAGGTCCGAATAAAGGTGGTAATGTGGTTTTCATGTAACGGGATGCATGTGAAGAAGAGCATCACATGAAATGCTGAAGGTCACGAAACAGGCCAGCAAACATGAAATCAAACTTGTCAACAAAAGCAAAAGTGATATAATTGTTTTTTCAAGAATCATTTATTGTTGAAGACATGGACTTTGTTCACTAAGAAAGTTCACAGATCGACTTCTGGGAGAAACAGATGGTTTATTTGTTCCAAACAAGTCAAGGAGATAAAAGGGGAGGAGATTTGAGAAAGAGATGTATTATTATCTGTCTTTATTTGAGTTAAAATGACTTTTTAGGAGGAAATAAAAGTCAAGAATTGAATTTTCTTGGTTTTGGGTAGAGAAATTTTAGAAAGAAAGAGTTGTTATTCAGTTATGTTGGAGAGACATTGATGTAATTTCGGAAACATTTAATCATTACTACTGAAAACCGAAAGTTACATAAGTGACTTACCCATGCTTTAATTTTTATTTACATAACTACATGTATATAATATTCAGTTTAAAACTGTAATGGTTGTTTTATGAATTATTCAATTTTTTTCTGTCAAGATCCATTATGTCAGATATCAAGAGTGACAATAGAGTAACATCACTGAATGCCCGGACAGGAATAAGAAATATCTTAATTACCATACTTGACCAACTTCAGAGATGTCAGAAATCTTTGAATGAATTTTTGGAGGTACAGTTGACATTAATATAGTTTTCTATAAAGACAGACAATGAGTTTGAATTTGAATTAACAAAACTGATTTGTTTTTATATAGGAAAAGCGCTCAGCATTTCCAAGATTCTATTTCATTGGAGATGATGACTTATTAGAAATTTTAGGACAGTCCACAAATCCTCTGGTTATCCAGTCTCATCTTAAGAAACTTTTTGCTGGTAATGTATTAATCTTCATTTGTGAAATGTATTCATTTAGAAATTAAGTTCTTCATTGCTAAATAATCTGTTGCAGACTTTTTTCCTGTCTTTCTGCCATTAGACACTAAGGAATTAATGTTTGACTTTAACAATACATAACTTCATTGCTATTTTCTGATCCATAGGCATTAATAGTGTGAGCTTTGATGAAGAATTTAGATACATAGTTGCCATGAAGTCTGTAGAAGGAGAAACTGTGCCACTTAGAAATAAAGTTCTTCTGTCAAATGATGTGGAGGTAAGAAAATCACATCCAAGTATAGTTCAAGCATCTTTGAGAAATTATTTTGTAATGTAACTTTTGAGGTTTTTTTGTCTCTTTGTCAGGTGTGGCTAAACAGTTTGGCTTTGGAGATGAAGGAGACCCTGAAAAAAATGTTAATTGACTGTGTCGATGGTGGAAAAAAATCACAAGGTTCAATTGATCCATCACTCTTTCCTTCCCAGGTAGTAGTTGATCCAGTAATGCCACTGTGTAGTCTTAGATTTACCCAATATGTTATTTTTTGAAGTCTCATAAAGAAGTGTACATATGAATTTGGAAAAAAATAATTTCAAACAAATACATTTTATTCATTTATAGTATAGAGAAATTCTTAAAAATATGGGCTCTTATAATTCTTTTGTAAACATTTGAAATACCCAAGTCTTTTACATGGCACTTACTATAACATCCATCTGTTTATTAAATTTGATGTATATCTTGATCTTAGTTGGTAGTGAATTTTACATGCAGGGCAGCTAAGCCTTAGTAATATAAAAAGCCCTTTTTGAATCTGATTAAAATATAGTTTCTCCACACAGACCGCATAAGGAGAAATAGTCATGAACATGAAATTCTTCCATGCAATTTTGACCAGTAGCACAGAGAATCACACAGAATCACAAAATGGTTGTGGTGGGAAGGGACCTCTAGAGATCATCTGGTCCAACCCCCTGCTCCAGCGGGGCCACCTATAGCCAGTTCACCCTGGACCATGTCCAGATGGCTTTTGAACGTCTCCAGGAATGGAGACTCCACCACCTCCCTGGGCAACCTATTCCGGTGCTCAGTCACTCTCAGAGTAAAAAAGTGTTTCTTAATGTTCAGACAGAGCCTCCTGTGCCCGTTGCCTCTTGTTCAGTCACTAGGCACCTCTGGAAAGAGCCTGGCTCTGTTGTTTACATGTTCCCTTCAGGTATTTATAGAAATATATAAGATCCCTCCCTGAGCCTTCTCTTCTCCAGGCTGAAGAGCTCTCTCAGCCTTTCCTTATAGGAGAGATGCTTCAGTCCCTTAATCATCTTTGTGTGTAACCATCTTTCACTGGACTGTGTCCGATAAAGTGTCTTTATTGGCTCCTCTGTCACTTGGAAGAGTAAGTTGTCAGCAATGAACTCCAGGAACCTCCTGGATTGCTTATGTCCTGCTGTGTTGCCCCTCCAGCAAGCATTGGGCTGGTGAATGTCCACTGTGATGACCAGGGCCTGTGAATATGAAGCTGCTCCTACCCGTCTGTAGAGGACCTCACCCACTCGTTCTTCCTAGTCGGGTGGCCTGTAGGAGATACCTGCTATAATGTGGCTTTGACCTGTCCTCTCTTTAATTCTAACCCATAAGGTCTCAGCTGGCTCCTCTTCCATCCCCAGGCAGAGCTCTATGCACTCCAGCTGCTCTCTTTACGTAAATAGTAACTTCCTCTCTTCATCTTCCCCTCCTGTCCTTCCTAATGAAACCGTATCTCTTCATTGCGACACTCCAGCCAAGGGAACCATCCCACCACATCTCCATGATCCCAACAAGGTCACAGCCCTGCAACTGCACACAGATCTCGAAGTCATTATGTTTTTTCCCCACACTGTCTGCATTACTGTGCAGGCACTTTAGAGAGGCACCACAGCATGTCCAGTTTCTGAGAGGATTTGAGGGATTTCTCTATAATGGTGCCTTGTGGGCAGTTCCTTGCTGACATGCCAGTGCTGGAGGTGGCCCTGCTTAAGCCTCATTCATCATTTTCATTGATTTTTGTGATCTCTTCTGTCACATCACCCCATGCCCTTTGCTCAGTGATCCTGTCTGTCATTCCCTTACAGCCCTGCTTGTTATTCTCTCCTTCCCCCAGGATGTAGTTAGTGTTACAAATCTTCTCATTGGCATAATTGGTGAAATTTTTTGATAACGGATCTTTCCAGTTCCAAGTTTGACTGAACCTTCATATCTCAGACAAGGCTTTTCCAGTGAACTTAAAGGAACTAGGACATAAGTGGAGTGTTAGAAACTGGAAGGCAAAATACTGGGTTAGCAGATCAGTGACACAAAAAGTCAGAGGTACAGCTGAGCCTGTTGAGTATGTGTTCAGCATGCCTACAGTGTGGTAGTTTCCATCTGACACATCGTTTACTGGGAAAAGATACTTTAAAAATTTTGCTGCCTCATGCTGTACAGCTAAGGGACTTGAAGTGTTAGATTATGTTGCAAGTTTTCGCTAAATTTTTCAGATTTAAATACGGCTGTATTTTTTCTTAAGAGCACAGCAAATGTGTGGCTTTGTTTAAAAATGATAGAGTAAAATACTTTAACTATCAGAAATAATAAGCAATTATAAATGAATTGAAAAGCTTTTTATTTATGTCTTCTGTATTTATAAAATGTAATTTGAGCTTTCTTTTCCAAAGATTCTTTCCCTAGCAGAACAAATTTGGTTCACTGAAGATGTTGAAAATGCTATCAAAGACCATAATCTGCAACAATTAGAATTAGAACTCATGGCTAAACTGGAACACTATACTAGCATTGATACTAGTATAGAAGATACTGGGAATACAGGTATAAAATGATAATTAATATGTAATTCTTTGTGATGACCCCGTAGTTGTATAGTATTTAACATTCTGTTTATTTAGAAGTTGTATAAAATTGTATTGATTTGAGTTCATAAAGTTGAGTTACATAAATTTAGTCACCTGTTACTACCAAGATTAGTGTATTTAATGTTTCAGAGTGGACAATGGATTTTTATTTAGATGAAAAATGATCTTGCAGCATTTATATATTTACAAATCTCTTTAATTTTTAATTAACTTTTTATAATTTTTGTTTTATATATTTACTGATAATTTGTCTTTACTTCCTGAACTCCGCTCTAGTGTTATGATTCACTGTAACCGTCCAAAGAGCAGTTGAGGTACACTATGTCATGCCAATATATTCTGTATAACTCTATAGGTGATTCTCTTTTTCTATTTTAGATGTATACATCTGCATTTGAACTAATAATTCTTGATTACCTCTGTAGCAAAACAAATAAACTAGCTATTCTCAAGACACCGTGTTCTGAATCTCATATAGTCCAAATGGATTAGAATAATTATGCCTTTGAGTGTTTGTTCCTCTCTTTTGACGAGAAGGGAGGCTTTGAATGACTATCTCAGATGTAAAATTCTATAGTGTAAGTTAGGTGAGATGGCTCCTTACCCTACATATCTAAAAAGAATCAATTGGATATGTTGACAATCTTCCACCACATTTGTGCAGCTGCTTACTGTATTAACTCCTAGTTTAGAATTTAACATCTGATATGTTAAACAGGAATAGGATTCATATCACCTACCTTCAGCAGTCTGTAAATGTGGTTCTTTATCTAAGCTCCCTTTCTGTGCTCTTTCTATAAGCCATTGGAGAAATGTCATCAGTTATAAAGAGTATTGATTGCATCTATTGTATAATACATTTACAATAACCTTTTACTTTGGATAATAGGTGTGATTTTTAAGTGAGTTGCCTGATCATCTCCAATTACTTTCATTTACTCCCCATCATGGAATGGTGTAGGAGCACACAAACTGGATTTCTTTCAAAAGAAACCAAATTTACAAATACGTTCTTAGAGTGCATACACTTAATGCACCAAATCTGCTAGTGAACATTAATTCCACATCACACTAATTAGTCTAAGTCAAATATCCAGAGTGTGTGTAGTATGGTTTTCAGATCCTCAGCTGATCAATTAACAGATTGTGCCACACCGATGACTAAAGCGGATATAGCTGTAAACGCTCCTGGAATAAATTGCTTTCCAGAAAAGCCTCTGTCTCTTATCTATTGAGTGTAGAGGCAGACAAAGTCACTTCTAAATGGCTGAAGTTACATGATGATTCACATTCTCTGTCAGGATCTGATTTTATGCTGCTCGCTTTAGGTAATATATAATATTTCTATATACAGTTGAAGCAAGATCTAAATAAAATCTGCAGATAATAGAAAGCAGGAAAATGAACTTGAGAATGGGTAAGATGTCTCTTCCTTACTACGCTGCTGTGATGGTGGGGTTTTTTGTGGTTATTTGCAGAATCAGGAATCCTTGAGCTCAAGCTTAAAGCTCTGATTCTCGATATCATTCATAACATTGATGTGGTGAAGCAGCTGAATCAAGCTCAGGTGCATAGTGTCGAAGACTGGGCTTGGAAGAAGCAGCTGAGATTTTATATGAAAGACCAAAAATGTTATGTTCAGATGGTAGATGCTGAACTCCAATATACTTACGAATATCAGGTGTGGTATTTTTAATTTTTACTTCGTGACTTTTATATATGTGTTAAACACTTTCTCATTTCACACATGCTGCTGGTTGCCTCCCCACTGTTACCATTTGTTTCAACTTCGTTGTGTCCTTAACATACTGTTTCATAAAAAAATACTAAAAGATAGAGTAATTATTTTCATTCTTGATATCAATGGAGTAAATGTAAGTTGTATGGAAAGGAGCTACAGTATCATATAAATATTTTCTAATATGCTTGCTTTCTAATTGCTTTCTAATATGTCTGTGTGCAGTTTCACCTGTTTTGACCCCTTTTCTGTAATTCTAAAAAAAATTGCACAATACTTTGACATTTGATATAGAATTAGGAAAACTTCATAACTGTAAGCAAATTCATATACTTAATGAGACAGTAATCTTGATCCTCGTGTTATGTTTTCAAATTAATGACTTATGATTGAAATGAATGAAATTACATCGTCAATAATTTCTCTTTCCCGATCAATATAATTTTTTTTTCTCTGCAGGGTAATTCCCCTAAACTTGTTTATACACCTTTGACAGATAAGTGTTACCTAACTCTTACTCAGGCCATGAAGATGGGCCTTGGAGGAAATCCCTATGGTCCAGCTGGAACTGGAAAGACAGAATCAGTAAAGGCCTTGGGTGGACTTCTTGGAAGACAAGTTTTAGTCTTTAATTGTGACGAGGTGAATATGGTTCTGTACAATTTAGGAAATGGATATCTATGCCCATACTTTGTAAAGCAATATTATATTCTAGCAATACTTCTAATAATTTATCATTTTCCATTAGAAATTTGTGGATATTTCTAATGACATATTTTTTAATAGCTGGGAAGACAGCCTTTCAATAATTTGTTGTTACTTGAATTTTAATAGTATTATTTTTAATTTTAAGGGCATCGATGTGAAGTCAATGGGGCGCATATTTGTGGGCTTAGTGAAGTGTGGTGCCTGGGGCTGCTTTGATGAATTCAATAGACTTGAGGAAGCTGTATTGTCTGCAGTATCCATGCAGATTCAGACAATTCAACATGCATTGAAGAAACATAGTCCTGTATGTGAGATGCTTGGCAAAAAGGTACAGCAAAACTTACTTGTTTTCTTCTTATAAAAATAGTCTATAAACAACCGAGTTAAACTTAAAAATTCACTACTGTAACTAAACGTAGTCCACCCAACATTTCTCAATGCTATTTGAAATGACAATATGCTATTACAATCCACTTCTAATGCTAGGTTGAAATGGATCATAATTCTGGAATTTTTATCACTCTGAATCCTGCTGGAAAAGGTTATGGAGGAAGACAAAAGCTGCCTGATAACCTCAAACAACTTTTTAGGCCAGTTGCTATGACTCATCCAGACAACGAACTCATTGCAGAAGTGATTTTATATTCAGAAGGCTTTAAGGATGCTAAAATACTTGGTAGAAAATTAGTGGCTATTTTTAATCTAGCAAGGTAAGTTTTATTGTGCTTCCCTCCCCTGCTTCCCCCCCACACTTAGTCATATTACCTTTGTAATTCTCTTCCCTCTTGCTTTTATTTTAGCATTGATCCTTCTTGTTATCTCACTGCCATCTTGTTTCTTCTCCACCTAGTCTATGTCTAAGTGTGACTTGGGATAAAACCTACACGTACTCTCTGTTAATATTCTGTAATATTTTATGTCTTGGATATTGCAGAAAGCTATATGTCAGAAACAGAACTAGACATAAAACCACAGATTTGGAGTCATGTAAAGTTTTACGCTCCATACAGCTCTTAAATCTGAATGGTAAACCATGCATCTCTGTAGTTATTAATTTAACTTCTAAGATAAAAATATGGCAATATATTGGGAGATTCAGGTGTGAAAATATCTGGAATGCAGTTATAATCTCAAAGTGGCAAAATACTGCTCCCCTGTTATGTTCACTAAATATGAATGTGAGCATATGAATGCTCACAGGCATTGAGTTGGATTTAGAATCTTGAAGTTGTTGAAATGCAAGTGACTGTTTGGTTATAAGTATGCATATTAGAGAGGACGAAGTTCAGAGGTTTTAATTAATGTTGTTGGGGACAATAATAAACACATTAGCTGTCGAATATACTCTCTCTGAAAATTTCAGTATGTCATTGCTTGAATCTCTGAAGTGCATTACAGATGGCACTACAAGTACTTGCCAGTTTCTGTTTTCCCCAAAAACATTATGAGCATATTCATTTGTGAAACAAAAGTTTCAGGTGCTGTCACCTAAATCTTATTACAATATTGCCGTTTTTAAATTTAGGGAGCTTCTGACACCACAGCAGCACTATGATTGGGGTTTACGAGCATTGAAGACTGTTTTGAGAGGCTGTGGCAGTCTTCTTCATCAGCTGAAGAAAAGTGAAGCAAAGCAAGAAAGTAAGATTGACCATGCCAAACTTTGGGTTATTTAGGATATTGTACAGATATCATTCACTACAGCTTTCTTGTTCACTGGAGTTTTGAGAAGCCATGGCTTGGATCTGGAGGCAATTTAGAAAAGAAAAAATATCTGTGAAAGTCTGCCTTTATTAGGAGATCACAGAAGACTATTGTCATATTCTAGATTGAGCTTTTATATGATAAGAATATAGATATAGGACTCTATTCTGGGATGATTTTGAGTGATTCTCAAAGACTCTTGTTTTCACTTGGCTTAGGAAAGTTGATCCTCTGATGCTGTCGTTATTCATCAGTCATCAGACCGTTTTTATTCTACTTGTGGATCGCTAAAATTGTTGCATGGCATTAGATTCAGACTGGTAAAGAGACACAAGCCTAAGGACAGGTAGAAACAATAGTGATGTGTTGGTCTAGACTGTGTCACTTAAAAATTTTTTTTTTAAATGATTAGGTTTTTTTGTGTTTGAGGGATTGTTCAGGATGAAAAACCTTGAACTTTTTCCAAATTCTAGAAGGGTATACTAAACCTTAAATTCTGGAACATTTGGGAAAAAGCCTCAGGAAAAAGGGAATGACACTTTTTGTCCCTTGTATTGAATTTGGGCTACAGTGCATTCTGGTTTGGGGCAATCATGCATTCAGAAGGAGGGCAGAAACACAGGATGATTTTCACCTGTAGTTCCAGGTCCTGCTCTCTGCAAATGTATGAGAAAGTAATTTGATTTAAAAAGGAAAAAAACAGAGATCAGAGCCCTGTGCCTTTCCCATCATAATTATCTTTATTTTTCTGGCAGAGGAGAGCTTTCTTGTGGCTGTTTTCTTTCTGGTCCCAAAACACTTATATTTCCATGGTACTTCAGATGCAAGAGGAGTTGTGCAGAGTGTTCACTTCTGGAATATTCATAGTTAATTAGGGTGCACTTGAGAGATGTGACCAAACTGTCTCTGGCAGAGTAAGGTCTAGAATCCAGGTCCTTAATTTCTTTCATGAGTGCTTTAACAAGTAAACTGTCAGATACTACTAACCTTAGTCACACTTTAATCCTTAGGCTATTGCATACTATTTGGGCAGTATTGTATCCATCTTACATTTGTATAGAACGTGTTTGTGAGCATAAATGATACTTACAGTAAGGCACTCATCTAACTTCCAAGTAGAGTAGTACATGAACTGGAATGTAGTCTGTGTTACGATTCCACCTTCAACATCTTAGCAGCATGGGCTCAAGTGCCCATTTCTTTTTCCAAAGAAACAAACAGCTTAAACTGATCTGGCTGCTTTACTTTTATTTCCAGTTAATGAAAGTCACATGGTGGTTCAAGCTCTGCGGCTTAACACCATGTCAAAGCTCACATTTGCAGACTGCGCACGATTTGATGCACTGGTTAAAGATGTATTTCCTGGCATTGACCTCAAAGATGTAGAGTATGCTGAGTTAACTACAGCTTTACAACAAGTCTTTGAAGAAGCAAACTTGGAAATTATAAGCACCCAGGTAAACATCAACTACAGCAACAAAACAATATGAGTTATTCTACATTAGAACCGATTAATATTAGATTCATTTAACGCATTTCTGTTTACTTTTGAAAGAAATATTTTATAAAATTGAGAATGACTAATAGTTAGATTCCAGTACATGTATATAAAAATAGAACTATGTTTGAAGCATGGTAGATCAGTTGTAATTGAAAGAAAAATAGTGCAAGGAAAATTAAGATGTGAACACATGACATACAGTTTTGTTCAAGCCACATACAAACTCCAGTGAATGTTTTGGATGATGAAAAAATTAAATATGTGAATATTTGGTTTTATCAAGCAGTTCTATGTCTCCTTTATATTTATTAGGGCTGGATGAAGTTTTGTGACTAAAGGTTTGTTAACTTCTCAGTAAAAATATGCCCAAAGAGGGCTGGTATTTTTATATTAGTAATTTATTGAAATGCTTCTAACATGCAAAATAACTTTCTTGATAATCTTTAATATCATAATTTTAGTGTCTTCTGCAAATGCGTGTTCTTTCAACAAATAAAGTTATAGAAACAAAGTGACTGCATCCGAAGTAAACTGGAAAAACATTTAAAAAGAATGTGGTTGATTTAGCTTTACAACTTCACATAGCCATGTTATCTTTTATTATCTAGATCAAGAAGGCTTTGGAATTATACGAACAACTACGTCAAAGAATGGGTGTAGTTATTGTAGGTCCAAGTGGTGCAGGTAAATCAACACTTTGGCGGATGTTAAAGACAGCTCTTGGTAAAACTGGCAAAGTAGTGAAGCAATACACTATGAATCCCAAAGCCATGCCCCGACATCAGTTGCTAGGCCATATTGACATGGACACCAGAGAATGGTCTGACGGTGTGCTTACAAACAGCGCTCGACAGGTGGTACGAGAACCCCGAGGTAAGTTTGTGAGGGAGCTAAACATCATTATGCTTAAATTACTGAAATAGTTTAACTTCAGTTACATTTGTATATTGTGTTATTATTTGTGCATAAGGTAAGGAAAACTTTTGGTGACAGTCATAGTCAAGAACACTGATATGTACTTTCCAAATTTTGTGATAAGAAAGCAGAAATAGACATGAGAAGATAAAAAATGTAAGGAATATCTTTAAAAAGTTTATATTTAAGTTAGAGTGTTAAAATAGGAAGGGGTGATATTCTTCAGATGTTTTTATTTGGTTTGGTATTTTATTTTTTTGTCTGGAAATAGATATTACTTCATGGATAATTTGTGATGGTGATATTGATCCTGAATGGATTGAATCTTTGAATTCCGTTTTGGATGACAACAGATTGTTGACTATGCCCAGTGGAGAAAGAATTCAGTTTGGCTCAAATGTCAACTTTATATTTGAAACTCATGACCTTAGCTGTGCCTCTCCTGCTACAATATCTCGGATGGGGATGATCTTTCTGAGGTAAGTCACAGAAGTATTACATACTGTTAAAGTAAGCAAATATACCTACTTTTCTTTTCTTGAAAGATAGTCTAAAGTGGATAGAGTGATTTAATTACTTGCTTACACTTAGGAAGCAAATCACTGGGGGAGTTTGCTTTAGGTTGTATGTCCCTTCTACACTGTCCTGTCATAATCTTTTGGCTAATATATCTCAGACTTTTTGAAAGAGTTGTGGTGGATTCTTTGCGTGTGACCCTAAGAGAACCCGAATATTGGTTAGAAATTCTTGTTGAAGTCTTTCCTTGAACTTTTCGTAGATTTTTTTTGTTCACTTTGAACCAGTCTGTGAAGATGTGGATGCCTTGTATTTGTTTGAATCTTGTTTCGTTTTGCTTTGACCTAGTGATGAAGATACAGATCTTAATTCTCTGATAAAGTCTTGGCTAAGAAGTCAGCCAGAAGAATGCAGATACAACCTTGAAAATTGGATTGGGGACTATTTTGAAAAGGCTTTAAACTGGGTTGTGAAGAAGGTTAGTAACTGAATTCTTAATCAATTTTCAGCTTCTGTTAAGATGATCCATTTATCTAGTTTAACATATTAGTTTTTAAATTTTAAGTAAAAAAAGAACTCAGTGCTTTTCAATTGCTGTTTTCTTCGTAAGATTTATACTACAGCCATTCTAATCGGTTTCCAAAAATGAATTTCTGCAGTTAAAGTTTTGAAACATTTAATAGAATTTTAACTAGTAAAAGCCATTGATTTCTGTGAAAGTTAATACCTGTCTTTAATTTTCTATACTGTACATTTCTTTACATATTTTCAAAGACCTGAAAGATCTGAATGAAACTGAAAAATGAATACGTGAAGACATTGTTTTTCTAAATTTAAGTTATTGACTATAACAAAAAAAAGTGCAAAAATTTGTGCACAATGTAGACTGGAGTTTGTAATAGGTTGGGGAGAAATGTAATGCTAGACACTTAAAAAGACTGATAGAGGCATATCTAAAAAAGTAACCATTGTTCAGAATGGTAAATTTTCACAGCTCCCACTAATCTGTCTTGGATTTAAGAATATAACTTTAACACTTTAGGATTCAGATCAAAACCTTAACTGAAAGATGTTTTAATAGGTGAAAGTTAGTATGTAATAACAGTATTACAAAATATAGTCCTAAACCGTGTACGTTATCTGGATTCTGTAATTCTGGGACATACATCAAGATAACTGTTCTATATATGCTATATTTTCTTATGGAGTCTGGATGCTTCCCTGGCTCCCTTCTTCTGAAGGAATTGTATTTGCATTGAACAAGTGGTTTATGTCGCACAAAACATTACTTAGGAGAAATCATGCATTTAAATTTATTACAACTTGCAATTTACAGAATGACTGTGTGGTAGAAACCAGTTTGGTTGGAACTGTGATGAATGGACTGTCTCATCTTCATGGATGTACTGATCGTGGACAGTTTATTATTAACTTGTTACGGGGTCTTGGTGGCAATCTGAACATGAAATCACGACAAGAATTTGCAAAAGAGGTAATAATATTTTTGAGTAAGTTTATTAAAAAATTCTCAGTAGTATGAACGGTGACTTTCTGACTTCTAACAATGCAAATTTACAATAATAGAATATCTGTGCTCTAACTGGTTTTCAGTCAGTGCTGTCTACAGGGAAATAGCTCAGAAGTAAAGGAATGTTTCATATGTCACTGATAATGCTGTAAAGTGCATTGAGTTCAGATAGCAATCTTGGTGCTGCACCAAGGGATACAGAATGGCCTCTGTCTGGACTGTTTTGTGCAAGGACCCACTATAGCAGACCGTGTGTGTGTGTATGTAATACAGGTAGATATAGATATAGATAGATATAGATTTTTTTCTGTTCGGAATGATTGAAATAATAATGTGAGGGCTTTGTTACATCGCACTGGGGAAGTGTTCTTACAGCATTATTTTGAGGTTATGTCTTGTATGTGCTGGGGTATGATTCTGTCTTTGTGTGGATACTTGAGGGCACAAAGACTAGGGAGTAGTGTTGGAAAACTCTGTGGCTATACTGGTCCATAGTGTCTACAAAAGATACTATCCCTGGAGATAGTTATCTCCACAATCACACTTAGGTTTTCTGTTGGAGAGAATTCCTTCCAAAAGAAAGCCTGGAGCTATAGTGTATATAGAAGGCACGCGGTAAAGGTTTAGGCTCAGCTTCTAGAATTCGCTATTGATGCACATGAAGGAGTTATCTGGTTGTTATGACTATTATTATTATTATTATTATTATGTATGTTGCCTAATATGAAAAACATTTTCTATAAAGCTTTGCTAAATACAGTTTATTTTATGTTCTTTGTATTATGAAGAAGTAATATGTGGAAGAGTAATATGTTACTATTTAGTTAAGGACTTAATCATAAAGCATATGCATAACATGATTGAATTTTCAAAGGCAGGCTTAAAATTATCAAATCAAAGAATTAAGTATTTGATTTTACAGAAGTATTCTTTGAATATTGCTTAGTTTAACTTGAAATTGTAGATCTTGTCATTAGGGGTATGGATTTAACAGAAGCTCTATTTTTTTAATTTGTTTTAAAGATCTTCAGTTGGGCACAAGAATCTCCACCAGATCCGAGGAGGCCCCTGGACACATATTATGACACTGACACTGGACAGCTAATGCTGTATCAACTGAAAAAACCTGAAAATCTATCAGCTGATGACTTCAGTAATCTCCAAACACTTCCTGTCATCCAAACCCCTGACATGCAGAGAGGTTTAGATTACTTTAGACCCTGGCTAGACTTTAACAATAAGCAGCCATTTCTTCTTGTGGGTCCCGAAGGATGTGGAAAGGGGTAAAAAGTATTTCCTGTTTTAAACAAATATACTTCTAGCTATTTGACAAAGTTTGAAATATTTTGTTATAATGGTTTTATCATATGACTTTCTGCTGGAAAATCACTTGTTTAGGTTATTAATGAAACAAACCTGTATTGGCAAATAAGTAAATTCTTATGAAGATCTCCAGGGAAAGTTCTATGTGTCTTAAGACATCTGAGTGAGGCTTTTAGACATTGGAATGAGGCTTTTAGATATGAAACAGGATCTTTGGAAAACCTGTGCTGTCATAGAGCAACAGCTGGAAGGCACGTGAGGAATTTGGTCTCATCTCAAGCAGCACTAGATGCCTGTGTACAGGCAACTGAATTTAGCTTATCCTGTTGCCTTAGGTTCCTTATTTAGATGGGTTGCATCAGTATAAACAAGGTATTTAGCCGAGGTATTTGTTTTGTGTAGCTGTATACTACACTTCTATTGAATTTCTTGAATGGAAAATACTACAATTATAAAGGCAAGAATGTTTAATTCAGCAGACCTCGTGGATCACCCATCACATTATGTACTATATGCATTTTAATTCAAAAACTATACAGTAACTTTAGATACACAATATTTTAATGCATTTATGTATTACTTAGGCTTGTGTGCATGTACACATTTTTTCTTTTTTAGGATGCTGCTTCATTATGCATTTTCTCAGCTCCGATCCACTCAGATTGCTACCATTCACTGCAGTGCACAAACTACCTCTCAACATCTTCTACAAAAATTGAGTCAAACTTGCATTGTAATCAGTACAAACACTGGGCGAGTATACAGACCAAAGGACTGTGAAAGGCTTGTTTTGTACTTAAAGGATATCAATCTACCCAAACCCGATAAATGGGGAACAAGCACTCTCGTGTCTTTTCTTCAGCAGGTGAAGACTTATTTCTGTTATTTATAAAGAGACTTAAGTATACTGGAAATAGTTTAGTGTATATAGTAAATACCTACATTTAATATTTTCAGAGTTAACATCCTGGATCTTTATTGGCTTTGTCAATGTTTTGTTTGTACTTTGACAGAATATGTGTCAGCCAGAAATGATACCATTTTTATTTGGCATATATACATAAGTAAATCAAGACAGTGCTTGCCTCAATGAGTTATAATTCAGCACGCATATCAATGCCAAGTAAATCATCAGGTGTAGTCAACGTGGATTCACCCAGGGCAAGTCATGCTTGACCAACTTGGTAAACCTCTGTGATGATATAGCAGACCTGGTAGATGAGGGGAGAGCAGTGAATACGGATATTTTATATGAGATTCAATAAGGCCAAGTGCTGGGTCCTGCACTTGGGTCACAACAACCCCAGGCAGCGCTACGGGCTCGGGGAAGAGTGGCTGGAAAGCTGCCTGGCAGAAAAGGAGCTGGGGGTGTTAATCGACAGCTGGCTGAACATGAGCCAGCAGTGTGCCCAGGTGGCCAAAAAGGCCAACAGCATCCTGGCTTGTATCAGGAATAGTGTGGCCAGCAGGACTAGAGAAGTGATTGTGCCACTGGACTCGGCACTGGTGAGGCTGCATCTCGAATCCTGTGTTCAGTTTTGGGCCCCTCATCATAAGAAGGACATTGAGGTGCTGGAGAGAGTTCAGAGAAGGGCAATGAAGTTGGTGAGGGCCCTGGAGCACAAGTGTGATGAGGAGCAGCTGAGGGAGCTGGGGCTGTATAGCCTGGAGAAAAGGAGGCTGAGGGGAGACCTTATCGCTGTCTGCAACTGCCTGAAAGGAGGTTGTAGCATGGAGGGTGTTGGTCTCTTCTCCCAAGTAGCAAGTGATAGGACAAGAGGAAATGGCCTGAAGTTGCACCAGGAGAGGTTTATATTGGATATTAGGAAAAATCTCTTCACCGAAATGGTTGTCAGGCATTGGAACAGGCTGCCCAGGGAAGTGGTGGAGTCGCCATCCCTGGAGGGGTTTAAAAGACATGTAGATGTGGTGCTTAGGGATGTGGTTTAGTGGTGGACTTGGCAGTGTTAGGTTAATGGTTGGACTTTATGATCTTTAAGGTCTTTTCCAACCCAAATGATTCTGTGATTCTATGATCATGATATAGTCTACCTGGATTCCACTAAGGCCATTGATGCTGTCTCCCGAAAGATCCTCACAGAAAAGCTGTTGTAGTACGGGCTGGAGAAGCAGATAGTGAGATGTGTTAAAAACTGGCTGAACGGCCAGGCCCAGAGGATCATGATCAGTGATATAGAGTCTAGTCGGAGGCCACTACCTGTTTAACATCTTTAATGATCTGGACAGTGGGGCAGACTGTACACTCAGCAGGTTTGCAGCTGACACCAAACAGAAAGGAGTATAGACCTCTGATAGATAGATAGAGAACAGTAATAATGGTACACTTCTCACTTTTTTTTTTTTTTTGGTAAGATACTCCGTTGCCTTTCTTTAAATGCAATATTTGTTTAATTCTTAAAGGTTCTTACATATCAAGGATTTTATGATGAAAATCTGGAATGGGTTGGTTTAGAAAACATCCAAATTGTGGCTTCCATGTCTGCTGGAGGAACATTAGGACGACATAAACTTACCTCGCGATTTACTTCTATTGTTCGTCTCTGTGCAATTGAGTAAGTATGTGGAAATTAATTTGACTCTCAGAACTCAGATTTAGCCTCTGTAGGCTGCTTGCTGCATTTAGTCTTTATGAACATGTGACATTTCTAGTCTTTCGTCTTTTCTAGCAGTTTGAGACCTTCTCTTTGGTTCCTCTTGGCACTAGAAACCAGCTAAGGACTAATCTATAGCTCCCTGTCAATAGTGAAGTGTCTGAATAATTTTAATTAAAAAATTAACAGTGGTAGTCCATAATGATGACTTTTTTTTTCTTTATAGCTATCCAGAAAGAGACCAACTGCAAACTATTTATAGTGCCTACTTGGAACCTGTACTACAGAAAAACCTGAAAAATCACCCTGTTTGGGGTTCTTTACCAAAAATACATCAGCTAGCAGGATCTATGGTTCAAGTATATGAACAGGTATGGAAATTTAGTTTGTCATTTCAAGGAGATCAAGAATTCACAGTTAAAAAAAAAATAGCTTGTGATTTCAACAAGAGAATATACAGGTTTATCAGTATTAAAACCTAAGTTTATATCTTTTTCATAATTTAAATTTTAAAGCTATTTGTTTGCAGAGAATCCTAGGTATTAGAGGGAAACTGAGTAAATGGTAAGTGCTCTTGCCTTCCCACAGATTTATTGCATGATTTTGGGAAGCATCTTAACCCATCTGTACTTTCAGTTCCTGATTGATAAAAGGTGGATAATAGTGTTTTCGTATTTACTGAATGAGGAGACAGCATAATTTAAAGATTCTGATGTGCTCAGATGTTATGGATGCTATGATGAATACAGCAGAGAGATACAATGGTGGACTCCCTTATACACATCAAGGACTATCTTCTAAAATTTTATACAGTTAGAAGTAGATGTTTAGACACAAAAGTTTATCTTCTCGTCTCACTTAAAATTTTTTGGACCTCTGCCTAGCAAAACACTGGGGTAGATGCCTTGGGGATGTAAGCACTTACTGTAGGTTCCAAGATTGTCTGCGTGTCCCCATCTAGACAGAACCAAGGTACAAACCCAATCTTTATGACTGGACTGCAGGTGTAGTCACTGGTTGGCATGCACTGGTTATCAGGAGTTTCATATGACATTATTAAGGTGTTTTCAGAAATCTAAGTTTAAATCTCATCACACGAGGACCAATTAACTGATGAAGGCAGATATTCTTTGAATTAAAGATAGAGTTGTAAATTCAAATATGGGGGAAGAGTTAGTATTTCTGGAAGTCTTTTGTAGTGACTAAGTGTTACTGGTTCAGGTAGTTTTATATTAGACTTCTGTATTTCCTTTGCATTTTATACAATATTTGATATTGCTTAAAAAAATAAACAGTCCTAGGTGACATCACATATGTAGTTGTTGTTTGCATCAAAGATGGCACAGAAGAAAGGTTCCAATTATGACAAAATCTCTTGTGCTCAGAAAACAGAGTTTAAACAATTCATCTCTGCCCTTTAAAAAAAACCCAGAGTGCATTAATAAAATATCTAAATATATAGTCCTAATAGAAAACTAATTTATCTAGTATTTTGGAAAAATCTAAAGCTACACTACCAAGTGCTTTACATTTTAAACCTCACTCCCCACTCCACCGTTCTGTTTCTAGGTACGAGCGAAATTCACAGTGGATGATCACAGTCATTACCTTTTTACACCATGTATTCTTACTCAGTGGGTTCTTGGTTTATTCAGATATGATTTAGTAGGTGGTAAGTCTCTTTTTTCTTTTTTATTTACAAAGCAGTTCTAAAATAGTCTAAATAAGTATTGCTGTCAGTCTTACTGTTGATTTCACATGCAACTTATTCTCCTGTGGTACTCTTTCTAAACAGTGAACTGTCTGTGCTTCAGTAGATGGAAAAAAATGCATAACAGTTCATTCCGTAACATATAGTAAACAGTGATGTTTTAAGATATGTGTGGGTGCTATTTATCAATTAAGGGAAATTATTAGGGTGGGATTGCATTCTCTACTATGGGAACTTGAAGTGTAGCCCCTACTGCTCACCATTTTTTTCTGTTTTTTGGGGGATGATGTGGTTTTTTCTTGTCTTCTGAATTCCCAGAGGCTTGCCTGGTTGTATAAAATTGGTGAGGTGGCTGTGGAACTACAGCTGATACTGATCATCTATGACCTGGTTAACAGTCTTTAATATATAGACACATCTAGAAAACTATCTTATCTCTATAAAATTTCGCAAATATCTATATAATGCCCTAAATATCCTCACAATTTTAGAATGTCTGATAATTGAAGTCTAATCTCAAAGTTCTTTCCTTAACTTTGGAAATGATGAAATTTGGAAAGGTATTCAATTTTGTGCACTTTTCTAAATAGACAGCATAGGCTTCTTCCTAATATAGTTTTTTTCTCTTTGAAATTGCTATTGTTACTAGGTCATGAGCAATTATTTGTTATTGTGGTTTAGCTCTTTAATTAATTAAAGGGTTACAGAGAGGGTTGCTTATAGAGTATAAAAGTGATAAGAATGTTATGCTTGTATTCTTTTTATTTTCTGGGATCATCAGATGATATAAATGTAGCTTAAATTAGAAAAGCTACACTGACAGTCAATGAATGGGTAATCTCAGCCTGTTGAAGGACTCCATTGTTGTATCTGAAGGTGACATATGCATATGATTTCTCAGGGATAAGCAATGTGGCATGTCATTTACTCATCTCACCTTCTTTTGTGAAGAATATTGAAGCTTTGTATTCTGTAGTGACATTTTATAATACAGACTCTTTTGGATATTTATTGTTATTTTAGTATTTATTATAAGCCTTTCTCTTCCCCTTTAAAACAATCTCCTGGCTTTTTTTGTTTTCATTGCCTGGAATTTTGTCTTATAATTTTTACTTTGTGTGCAACTCCTTATTCATTTTCTTTAGAATGCTGGCACTAAACTAGAGAACTTTTTTTAATAGAATGTGTTTCCTTTTCTCTTGTAATGATCCATAAATTCATAATGTTTACTTTTTTTCTCTTGTTTCTTCTTTACTGGTGGTCTCCTGCTGGTATGTAATTTCACTTACTCATTTTCAATCTCATATTTTGAAATGCAAAATTTGAAAAATGTGAAGTTTATTCTAAACGTATGAAGTTAAATCTCTCCTTACATTTTGTAGGATCGTCGATACAAACCGTAGACTATGTATTGGAAATTGTTGTGTATGAAGCACGTTGTTTGTTCCGTGACAAAATCGTTGGCTTGAAAGAACTCCAGGTGTTTGATAATGTTTTGATGAAAGTGTTTCAAGGTGATTGGGGCTCAGATGTTCTGGACAATATGGCAGGTAAACTAGTTGAGGCATTCTGCACAAACTTGAAACATTTGGTTAGGAACTGCTTAATCAAATCAGTCTGATCAAGTCAGATAGCTTATGAGCTGAGCACCTAAACTTTTGAATGTTTCCTTTGATTGTCACAGATGTCTTCTATGTAACTTGGGGAGCTTGTCGAAAGGCATTCATGACACCGGGACAGGCACTGCCACCACATGGGAGGCCACTTGGCAGACTGAACTCAACAGACCTGAAAGATATTATTCAAAAAGTGAGACAAAATTAAATAATGTACACAGCAAAGATTCACAGCAATTATTCTAGACGTTTTTTGTAGGAAGTGACATGTGAGCACCAGGTTTAGTGTGGGGTCTGCTACTTGTTCGAGGAGTCATCTTTTGTGTTTGGTCAGGTGAGGGAAGGTTTGTGAAGCTGTGTGGCAGGCAGTAGGAAGTATCATGTAGCAAGGTTATTTTAACGAAATGGCATCAGTCACATTTGCTGAGGTTTTACAATGGTTTGAGAAACATTTTGAGAAATGTGCATATATCTTTGTGTAGTGTTTGAGTACTAAAATATTTTATTAAATGTTTACTTTCTTAATTTGTATTTTGCTAGTGTAATTTTTATTTGAAGAAATAAAAATGTATTGTTTGGAGATTTGGTATGCTTTTAAACAGCAAAGTACAAAAATGAGCATGATGAGGAAATGCAAACGTGTTAACTCTGCTGGATGACTGATTTTCAGGATAAGACCTGTGAGGTCATATTCTCTTCCCTTACTAGTAGTGTTTGATGGACTGCTCTTGTACATAGGAGACTACTCCCTCTCCTTAATTGCCGACTTGTGACCAATAAACTATATGGAAAATAATAGTGTTCAGTATCTTCAGTAATCAGAGAGTTTAGGTTTTTCTCTGACTGCACAATTACATTTGGCTTCAATTATGAGGTTTTTTAAAGTATAACAAAGCCAGAATTGAATCTTAGGGTCTGTTATTATGTGTGTTTCACTAGGAAATTCCATAATCTGCAATTATGCAGCAATTAGCTGCCTAAAACACTCTTACAAGTTATGCCAATATTAATTAATCTGTAGTCAGAGACACAGCTCGGACTTTGTTTCGGTCCATTATTTAATTTTAATTAATTCAGTAGTAGATTTTTATGTCAATTTATCAGACTTCTAGGGTATCCTGGTGTTTGGGATAATGTGATCTGTTCATGACTGGTAAAGGGTATGTGAGGTATCTAAATTCTGTCAAATAAATAACTTATTCGTAATGAATCCCAGCGTGGTCTCCCAAGTTTTCAAGCCTTTTTTCCTAAACTTTTAAATGCTGGATACTTTAACATCTACTGCTTTTATTTATTATTAGTGAATGTATTTATTTTTCTTTTTATTTTTTTTTAAATAGGGTATTATTCATTATGGGCGAGACAAAAAGGAGGTAGAGATTTTACTGTTCCAAGAAGTCCTCAGTTATATGTCTAAAGTGGACAGAGTGCTGAGTTTTCCCGGAGGATCACTTCTTTTGGCAGGACGGAGTGGTGTAGGTCGTCGAACAGTTACCTCTTTAGTTAGTCATATGCATGGAGCTGTTCTGATTACTCCCAAAATTTCCAGAGGTTATGAGCTGAAGCAGTTCAGAAATGATCTTAAATATGTAAGTCACTCAATGTCTTCCATTTTGTAGTGTTGTAGATGTGTATTAAAAAAAAAAAAGAATATGGGAATTTTGAAGGCCATAGAAGTGTTGTGTGAAGAGATATTTTAAGAAAAGCAAAATGTCAACAGTGTAAATGAAACAAGTACATTCTTAGAAGTTCTCAGTGTTTAGATGTGCATACTGTTCTTTATTCTAATTTCCTGAAACTCTACTTTTTTGAATACCAGAGCTGTTCTTATGAGTGTTGTGGATTTCGTAAATTCTAAGTTTATGTGAATATTGGAAAGGTTTTTTCATGTATATCTTCTCATATTTGTATATATTTTCATATTCTGTCTCTACTATGGTACAATTTAGATGCTGTGGCAAAAATATATATGTAATATATAATCAAACAAATATTGTCAGTCTTTTAGGAACAATACATATATTCCATATACTGAGGTTTAAATTTTTTCCCTGCTTCTAGGTGATGGAGCTTGCGGGCATTGAAGCACAACAGGTGGTATTGCTGCTCGAAGACTATCAGTTTGTTCATTCCACGTTCCTTGAGATGATCAACAGTTTACTCTCTTCAGGTGAGACAAGACCATAAAGATTATGGCACTACTTTTACCACACAGAGTTAGCTCAATGAGGCAGAATTAGATGATGTTTTCTAACTCGATGTCCATACCAGAAGCGTTAATTAGCTTTCTACACTGTTTTGGCTAGAGTGCTTGTACCCGAGAAACTGACTGGAAGTTCGCTTAGCTGTCATTTAACCTGCCCTACAGTACACGTGCTTTCAGTTCCTCAAAGCTGCAAGTTAAGTAACTTAAGGAGTTATTTATAATAGTGTAACAACAAAATAATAATGTATTCTACTCTACAGCTTCCCTTTTCTCATAAAATTCAAAATTGAGAGGTGTCACATGTTTTACTAGATTGTATAGACTGTGTCCTTTACTTAAACAAACACCAGCAAAGCCCACTTTTCTGAAGATGAGATTATAAATAATAACAAATAAGAAGAGTGACTTTATTTTGTTATCTAGTTTTGTTCCTTGATTAGAGAGATCATTGAAGGACTGAGTCTAACTTACTAACTGTTTTTTGGAACTACAGTAGTTTAAGAGCTCAGATTTTCCTGTCTCAGGTGCAAATCCGAGACTCTTTACAGTATCAGATTCTTGTCATCAGTGTTAAACTTCTACATCTGAGGACCTTGATAACTACTGTCTTTCATTTTTCATTTTTCTGGTGTATGACAAGTCTGGTTTGATTTGTTTTGTACACCGTATCACTGTCTTTGGGTAGATTTGAATGAGTTTTTGAAGTATATTTCAGTGATATAAAAAAATAGGCTGTTTAATTTAAATTGAATCACTATAATTTGTTGTTTTCATGATATCATGAAAAGAATGATGTATATGGGATGATACTCCTGAAAGTATGGAGCTGAATACTGCCATACTCAACTTCTCTCTACAGAGAATTCAAGGAAATCGTTCAAAGGAATTTGAAGAATTATAGTGTATTTGATCTGACATTTTAAATATATTCTTCAAATAGGAGAAGTTCCTGGGCTATATAAAATAGAAGAATTAGAAGCATTGCTGTCTCCTCTGAAGGATCAAGCTTCACAAGATGGATTTACAGGACCAATTTTCAACTATTTCACATACCGTATGTGAACAGAATGATAAGTTATAATTTATTACAAGATTACAAAAGCAGTATAATAATAGAAAAATTTGTGTGTATTTTTAACTTTCAGATAGTTACTAAAAACCAGGCAGGAATAATGATGACAGTGTGATATTTGAGAGCACAGAAACTTCAGCTTAAAATTTATTCCTCTATCTGAAGTTTTGTATCCATGAATGTTCTACAAAGCTGTTATGAAATCTGCTATTGAAAGTAATTAGAAAGAAGAAAGCTTTTGTCCCCATAGTTTTGTGGTTTATTTAGCTTTTATATCTAATAACAGAGTTTGCTTCCATTTGTTAATTAAAGCTACAAATCACTTTGGATTCTGAGTAGACATAAGCAAGTTTACAGATAGGTTTCTTAATTATGTATGTTTCTTCCTTAGGCCAACAAGAAGATCAAATATTTTACAAATAAATAGAAGAGTATGGCTGAAATAATTCAGATATTGACAGTCATACTCAAGGGCCTTGGAACTACTTCTGTATTGATTGGAATGAGAACTAGTGTTATCCACTTAAATACTGTCAGCTCTTCTAAATTAAAAAAATACACTGTAATATACATAATGAAAATCCATGATATTAAGTGTATTTACTTATGTTCTCTTTATAAACATTCCTGCCCTACTGTGCTGTGGTGTAATAGTATATTTTTTCAGAAATTACTTTGTGGTAATTATTTGAAGGACAGTAAATGATTTGTGTTTGCAATAAATCTACCATCATGTAGTCAGATTGGTATCTACTAAATACTTAATATGTTACATTTTCCTAGGGATCCAACAAAATCTGCATGTTGTCTTGATCATGGATCCTACCAATTTAAATTTTACAATAAACTGTGAAAGTAATCCAGCACTGTACAAGAAATGTCAGGTTTTGTGGATGGAAACCTGGTCAGAAAACAGTATGAAAAAGGTAAATTGCCTTAACTAAAACCTGTTACTTGTTTAAATTAGTATCTCTGAAAATAACTGAGCTTTGGTGAATAATATCAAAATATTTAAAGTTGTGAAAGAATAATTGTTACTGTGCTTATTTAATCAATTCATGCAGTTGTACAAAGACAGAAAATTCCACAGAACAGTTAAATAGTATTAGCATTGTTATTTTACCAGTAACATTATGTTTTGTTTGTGGACTGACTTGGACAAAATGCTGACTACTGTGATTCTGATCAAACACAACATTTAGAACAAAATACAAATGCTAATGTAAACTATGCTGATGATATTTGCTGTTACTGGTATGCCTGAAAGCTAGTTTACAAATAAGTTTGCTACATATATATGAGCTGCTATAGCTCTAAGATTGCACTGTAAACCTTACGTTATGCTTGAATCTTTGTTAAATGTTTTGCTTGATGGAAAGGAGTCAGTGTGTTTTCTCTGGGATCAAAATCTGCTTATTTCAGGATGTTCACAGTGTAAGTTTGAGAAAGATATATATTACTTCTATATGTTAAGAGATTGCCAAATCCAGTACCCTGATAGGGGCAAGGCTGCCACAGCTTCATGGCCCCAGCTTGAACCAGGGGTGAAGCTGAGCATGTATTTCCAGGAGGCACACACACAAACACACATACACAGTGCATATACACGTGTGACTGGCCACACAGAACAGCACAAACAGAAACCTCATCACAAACACAAACAGCACCATTGGCATAACTCTGTTCCCCTCTCTGAGTCATCACAATGAAGGTCCATTAGTGGGAAATCTGTACATGTGCAGAATGTGGATCTCCCTCCTAGACGGGCACAGGCACGCAACCCCTCTGGTAGTTGCCTCTGGATCTCCCACTCTCCCCAGCTGCTGCAACTGGATGTACAAGCTCCTCAGGCTGCAGCTCCACCCCAGCTGCTGGTCCAGATGGCCTCACTGTGCCTGCATGCACACGGGCAGTGGATCCTTCCAGTAACTGGGCTTAGACATCCAGGCTGTCCAGTAGGCTTGGATATAGGATCCTCCCATTACGTCCTGCACAGACACATCTGCATACACGTGCACACACAGACACACGCAGCTTGGTCTCATTCGATTCCCAGACCCCACAGTCTCTCAGGCAGTTGGCCTTGACCTTCTAGTCCCTCTGGCAGCCAACTCTTGCGCCTGCCTCATCAACCCATAGTAAGTCTTGTGCAATCTGAAATACTTTCACTGCATCCCATAATGTGTCCCAAACCCCCTATTCAGTAACCCCCTCAGTCTGGTCTGTACTGGCCTCTCACATTGTCTCACCGTGATGGGTTTCATAGCTGGACCATGGAGGTGGTCACTCTTCTGGGAGTGCCATGGGAGCAGCTGGCACAGAGTGTCCATTAATGCCTGGGTTACTGGGGCTTCTCCACGTGCCTTTGTGTCTCAATTTCAATGTCAGGTTGTACTGACAGTTATTCTTAGCAAAAATGTTTGGGACCACCTCCATCTGCAGTTAAAAAGTTTTTCAGAGTGATTTCACTTTAACTTCAGTAGGGAGTTGTTTGATGGTGTTTGGTTTTTGTTTTGTTTTGTGGGGTTTATTTGTTTGTTTTACTTTTGTTTGTTTGTTTTGTTTGTGTTTTGTTTGTGTTTTTTTTTTAAGTGCAGTCTTATCATTTAGTCATATGCCAGAACCTTTGAAGATACTTTGTTTATTTTTGCCATTGTACTTAAGACTTTCTGATTTCCTGTTGAGTTGTATATCTTTTTTACATCTTTGACATTTGTGTCATTGTAAGAGTCCTCTGAGAATTAGTTGCTCTTTCTTACAGCCAGCAAAACCTCCTCTGATTGTGACAACATGAAGTTATCAGTTAAAGCAAAAGGCAGAATTCATGTTTTTAATGCTCTAAAAATTCCTTAAATACCTTATTCTGAGTAAAGCTCTCATATCCAGTCTTTTCAAATGAAAAACTAGATTAAAGATTGTTTTTTTGAATTTTAACTCAAATTTTCATTGTTCATAAATTTCATACAAAAAATCATGTTCATTTTTTTAGATACCTGAAATGCTTCTGTGTGATTTGGAAGAACAAGAAAAGACTGGAAAAGTACATAAGGAACTTAAGAAAAAACATTCAGGTAAAATTTAAGATGTACCTGTTATTATTACTTATTATTAAACACTTACTCAGTTCTAAGATGTACCTGTTAGTTATTATTACTTATTATTAAACACTCAGTTCTGTGTTAGACATAAATAATACTGTATGTACTTTGAATATGTTTTTCTGAGTGTATTCGTAGAGCTTAGTATTGTTCACATGGTATGCGATTTGTGGAAGAGAATATTAGTCTGGAACATACATCCTGGCTCATAAAACGCAACCTCTTCTGTTACAAGCAATCACTGCCTATATTCAGTTTTATAAATTGACTAAGCCGCGTCTTATTTTTTTTGTTCTGTGTCTTCCTTCTATGTGAATGTTATTTCACAGCCTCAAAATCTGATGTTTCGAGAGTTTTTCTACTTTCCAGTCTATAAGTTTTCATTATTCTTGTCCTGGACCTGTGCCACTTTAATATTTTTTTGTCTCAAATAACTTTATTTTCTTCTAAGTAACACCCCCTTTTCAGAATAATTTGGGTTTTTATAATAAAACTTCAAATTTAACCATTTTAAAAATAGGGTCTCAAACATGATCTAGAAGATCAGCGCCAGCACTCATTTGCATAATACTAATTTTAGTCACCTTTTCTAAAGCATTAGTCTAAGTAACACTTAGAAGACATGGAGTCAACAGAGTATAAAATGGTAAGTGGTTCACTTGGGGTTTCTTGGTTTTTTTGCTTTTTAGTAGGCATTCCAGCCCATCAGAATGATGGCCAAATTTAGTGCTCATGCTATCATGCATCTTTATCCTGACGGGTCCTGCACTTGAGTCACAACAACCCCAGGCAGTACTACAGGCTTAGGGAAGAGTGGCTGGAAAGCTGCCTGGCAGACACGGATCTGGGGGTGTTGATTGACAGCCGGCTGAACATGAGCCAGTAGTGTGCCCAGGTGGCTAAAAAGGCCAACAGCATCCTGGCTTGTATCAGGAATAGTGTGGCCAGTAGCACTAGGACAGTGATTGTGCCAGTGTATTTGGCACTGGTGAGGTCGCACCTCGAATCCTGTGTTCAGTTTTGGGCCACTCATCATAAGAAAGACATTGAGGTGCTGGAGAGAGTTCAGAGGAGGGTGACGAAGCTGGTGAGGGGTCTGGAGCACAAGTCTGATGAGGAGCAGCTGAGGGAACTGGGGCTGTTTAGCCTGGAGAAAAGGAGGCTGAGGGGAGACCTTATCGCTGTCTACAGCTACCTAAAAGGAGGTTGTAGCATGGAGGGAGTTGGTCTCTTCTCCCAAGTAGCAAGTGATAGGTCAAGAGGAAATGGCCTCAAGTTGTGCCGGGGAAAGTTTAGATTGGATATTAGGAAACATTTCTTCACAGAAAGGGTTGTGAATCAGTGAAGCAGGCTGCCCAGGGAAGTGGTGGAGTCACCATCCCTGGAGGTATTTAAAAGATGTATAGATGAGGTTCTTAGGGACATGGTTTAGTGCCAGAGTTAGGTTAATGGTTGGACTTGATCTTGAGAGTGTCTTCCAACCAAAATGATTCTGTGATTCTATGATCATAGTACTTAATCTGTGCCTCAGTACTTACTAAAGGCATTCATTTATATGTAGATACATTTTAGCAATTTTTCATTTTGCATATTTCATAATATCATTGGGCTTGCTTTGAGAAACTCTATTGAACAAAGTGAAGGACCTGGAATGTTCAGAAAGACATTTTAGTCTGTCTGTCATCAGTGACAAGGGAGAAGACAAAAACACTTGGGCTTCCTCTCAAAGTCAATTTTTCTGGAAAAAAATTTTCTTTCATGTTTAGCCCTCAGTAGTCTGCAGTTAATTTTGCCTGCTTTTCTGAACATCAATGAAATATTTTACAGGTTTGAAACAATTTTAGTATATTTCTTTTTGAGGAATATGTATTTGAAATATAATTATGTGTTTTTCTGAGAGTACTTTGAAAAAATTATATTCTTTGTGATACTTTGAATATCCTTAAATCATACCTCAAAAACCACATTCTGTTGCTCTTCCTTAGTTATTTTAATGTGAGATAAGAATGAGTATAATATTAACTTTGTAATAAATTGTGTTGTACAGGTGATTCTGGTTTTCTGAAGTCATTTCTGGCAATCCATGAATCATGTAAAATGTATGGAGCAACACCTAGCAGGTATATGACATTCCTTCATACATACAGTACCATCAATAACAGTAAAAGAAGAGAGCTGATAAAAAGGCAGAATCACTTGCAGGTATGTATTTAAAATATTTTTAACATACAGCTTTTCCAAATACACTCACACTTGGAAATGCTTTGTATATTGACGGGCTGTGGCTGCTGACATGGTTGTGTGGGGTGTCCTCTGTTGGCATAGGCTCGTGCTGTGGTTTCAGGAGACGAGTAGTGTGAATGTTAATTCACCTCTCTGTTCAAGTGCCTCAAAGAGTGAGGAGTGGTTTCTTGTTTTTGTTAATTTTTTCCGCAAGGATGTATCAGATTGGGTATGTTTTCTTGGAAGAGTTTTTTCACGCATATGTATTGGAATTATGTTACAAACAACCCATCATCTTTCCATCAATTTAAGTCCTGCCTCTGCTTGTATAATTTTTCCCGATGTGACTCCATATTCCTTCCCTTTCTTTGTATCTCTAGAGCAACCACCTGCGTTGTGTGATTCTTGCATCCTTCTAGTTCAGCAGGCTGTTGTCTTTAACCTTATGGTGCATTTGTGTAGCTTTGGCCAAGGTTCCCTTTATTGTGCTTTTCCCTCATTTTGTGCTTTGTGATTGATTTCTAATTCCTTTTCCACACATCAAACCTTTACGCAGTTCCAGACTAAATACAGTCTATCTCACAGATGTCGCTTTACCCCTGTTCTGTATGCATGATATGCTTATTTTTGAAACCCATTTGTTATCTTTCCAGTCACACGTCATTCCCTCCCCGTGCCAGAATATTTCTGGAAAGATCTGTATCATCCTTTAGGACGTGTCACTTTTGTCTTTGCTCTTCTCCCTTCCTTTTCAGCTCCTTTTCCCAGTGACTTTTCCCTTTGCTGCTGTTCTGAAACCACACTTGCAAAGCTTTGTTCCTTCTTAAACCATCTGTCAGAACCAAATAACTTTGTTCCCCTCTATTCTACACTGTTTTCATTCTGCCTGCCGATATTTTTCCATCACTGTAGTGAGCAATTTAAGAAGATTTACATTTGTCATGTGTGACATTGCTTTATTATTTATTTAGAAAGTAGCTGTGATTTGTTTGTGACAAACACTCATTTACTTGCTAAATGCTCTGGTTAAATAAAAGTAATAATTTACATGAACATTAGAGATGTGTATCCTAAATCAAAACATCTTCCAGGTAATCTTTTTTTCAAATATGTCTTGAAATAATTCTATTATCAGTTTACCATGAAGTAAATCATTTAGAATGTGGGGATAAAGAAAATAGTTAATTTTAAGCCTAATTGCGACTTTATTTTATGTACATGTATGTTCTTTAGAGCATGTACAAATATGTAGAAATAGATAATATAGTTTGTTTCAATTTGTGTAATTTTTGTAGATTTGCTTTTAGAGGAGATATATGGAGTCAGTATCAGTTAACTGAAGTGCTGGTGAATTAAGAAGAAAAAGATGTACTAGTTGCTGTTCATTAAAAGTTTGTTATTTTGAGAATTTAGTTTTCAGCTTTTTGATGTAGTAATCGATCTTACGGTGACACATCTAAGAGTGACAAATCTCATTTTTGGGTTAAATAATGCTAAGAAAATGTAAATAATATCGAGAAAATGTGTAACATAAATTTTAAAATTAATAATATTAGTCTACATCACTCTTAGTCTGTGCATACTATGTAACCAACCTTCATTTAAATCTCTTGAAAATTCATTGCTACATAACTGGTTTTTATTAACTTTTATAGGCAGGTGTTTCAAAGCTGAATGAAGCTAAAGCCCTGGTAGATGACCTGAACAGAAAAGCTGGAGAACAAAGTGTTTTACTCAAAACAAAGCAGGATGAGGCTGATGCTGCCCTTCAAGAAATTACAGTATCTATGCAGGTGTTGTATACAATCATATCAAAATTGGAAGAGAGATGTTTTTCTGATTTTGGTCTCCAGAACTGCCTGTGCTTTGTATTTTTTCAAGGGTTACAAAACCTGATGATTTTACAATAACTTGCCTAAGGCAATGCGTGAGCCCCGAAGCTTGAAAAAATTTGCAACAGAACAGAGGATTATACAACTTAAATCATATTTGTACTGATTAAGTAGGAAGAGGGTCAGAACAAGTTTTGCACCTGAGTAGTATTTACTGCTGTAGTTTTAGTCTGAAAGTTTTCCTAGAATTTCATAAATCCAAACTGATCCATTTTATAATGTTTATTACAGATAGGAACTTTCAACAAAATACTGAGCAGCAGGACTATTTTAAGTAACAAATACCAAGACTTAAATTTGTGGACTATTAGAAAGTATGTATTTCGTGAGGTCCAGTCCTCTGATCTTAACCTCAGAGAAGGGTAAATAAAACCTCTGTGTTCGTCACTCCTTATCTTCAACTCAGAGGTAGACCTTCTGTTCTTTGAGGACGTAATTTTCTTTAGTAGTGTTTTCTCAGTTTAATGAAATAATGGTGCAGAAAATAGGTCTCTACATTGATACTACCAGAATTCATAAATGTGGAAAAGGCATAATGAATGTGCTATCACTGCACTGTTTTCTTTGTCACTGGCTTAGTCCGATGGGTCTGAAGCAAACTTAAATAAAGAAGCTCAATGACAAAGACGTTCTCTGTGCACAATAGACACCTGCTCTTTCAAACCATTTGGTTCACAGTGCCTCAAAGCTGAATTCCTTCCCATTTTTATAAGTCTACTTCTCTTGGCGATTTTTAACACTTTTAGCCTCTGTCTGCCTACTATACATGAATTTGAATAATGATGATTGGCTTGGGGTGTTCACTGCTGGCGTCAAAGAATTTATTACGCCATTTTCCCTGATTCCTGTTTTAAATCTGTCTCTGCTGTTGTCCAGTAGAGTTACAGGTCATGTGGGTAGCACATGTTACACTGTAGGACGAAATCAAAGAATAGGCCAAAAGCTATAAAACATGATGGGCCCACTGACATCAGAAAAATTACAGCAGAATTCTGATTATTTAGATTAGCATAAAGTATAGTTGCCCTCTAACATTTTAATGTCACTTCAAATATTCTAGTTTATGTAAGAGAGAGAGCTCTAATACATACAGACTCTTTTAATCTTCTTTCAGAGCAAGGCTTTTGACCTACAACTGAATTTTAAGGTTTTCTTATTCAGAGCTATCATTCAGTACATGTACATCTGCATGAAATGTCTAAGCTAATTTTATGTGGTTAATGTTTTATGGATCTGAAAGTAATCTTCAATGACATGCTGGTCTATAGCTTGGGTTAAATGCTCAGAAAGATTATTATTAATCTCAAGGTTTTCTCTGCTTATACACATCTGTTACCTTCTGCTGCAAGTTCAACTGAGCTCGCCAGTTGCTGGTTGCAGTAATGTGTTATATACTGGAAAATATATAAAAATGTAAACTCTGGGCTTTGTTGTCTGGTGTCTTTTAGGTGAACTGAGCCTAGACTATTAGTCTTTTATTTTATGCATTTATCCTCAATTGTTTGTTTTGTAACTGGTATTGGAATTCCCTGTTTTGTTTGGGGTTTTTTTTGACTTCGGGATATGTAAGCTCTTTTTTATTGTAGTTTTATATATTAAGTATTTGTTGTACTGAACTGCTAGGAGTCCTGGAGGTGGCTAATAGCTACTGTCCACTGTATGATAGGCACAGTACAAATCCAGGAAAAAAAATGTAAACCCAAACAGCTTACAATTTATGTGTAGGACATAACTATCATTACAGACAGATGGGTGCAAATTTACAAGTAAATAATGTATTAGTATTTTTAGGCTAATAGGCTGTAGTTCCAGCACAACTGCTGCTTTTATGAACATTATAGAAAAGGAGAATGGTATCAAGAAAAAAATAGAAATGTGAGCAGCTACGAAGACAATGGCAGGAAGATATCACTTTCAAATGTAAAGAATGTTACAGAGGCTGTCATTGCTATCCTTTTAGATGAGGACTGACATCTTTATAAGGAATGGAAAATCAGAGGCAAGGAGAAAAAAGTCATAATGAGCCTCAAAAATAGAGTTACAGATCTTGTCTGTGGTAAAGAAAAGCAAGGAGACACAATAAAAGCAAAAGATGCTTATTCCATATAATTTAGTTGCATAAATATAAGCTTAAGCCCAATGCTTATGTATTTTTTGAATCAACCTGTCTAGTATCAAATAGTCTCAGATATTTTATTGTAATTGGTATTATGCAAATTATATTCTAATATAGACTAAAAGAACTAAGAGACCTAATAAAATCTGTCTAAATTTGAAAACTAATGGTATTGGTTTTTTTTTTTATAGAATACTAGTGAGCAAAAAACAGAAATGGAAAAAATAAAACACCGGATAGCAGAAGAGGCTGCAGAAATAGAAGAAAGAAAAAGAAAAATTGAAGATGAACTAAAAGAGGTTCAGGTAAGAGCTGATAAGGAAAAGTAATATTTCACAGTCTGATTTTATTTTACTTACTCAAGTCCTGCCCTGCAAAATAGTTCTGCAAAATGTATCCCTGCATTTCTTAAATTTTGCTCTCAATTATGTTCATATTAAAATTTTATGCATTAGAAAACAGTATTCTGTTTACCAGATTTAGATTGTCATTTTGGCATTTGTGTTCTATTAAGTGTTAATTATGGGAAGAATTTTCAGGCCAATTTTACCTCCTGTTGCGGTTTCTATGCTGCCAAGGTCTACAGTTGGGTTCTGCAGAATTTATGGAAAGTTTTTCCATTACTAATATCTTACATAGACCAACTACATTACTCCTCTGTGGTGAAGCTGATAATATCATAGGGCTTGGCACTATCAGCTGAATAGAAATAGTTTAATGAGATATTTCCAGTTACTACTAAATTCTGAAAATTATATATCATAATGGTACTTTAGCAAGCTGCTTTTTCAGGAGACCTTACACCTGTTAAGCATCAAGATTTTTGGGAAGTATATGTATTCAGTCTTTGCTTTTATTCTCTATTTTTCATCCCATCAATTTTAAAATCGTACTGAAAAATAAGGAAAAGGTACAGCAGCTTACTTTTTTTCCTTTTAAATATCATAGATATCAAGGCATCATAGCCTTGTATTGGAAGTGACATAGACCTACAGGATTAGGGTAAATCTCTTTCTGTGGTCTTTGATAAATATGAAGGATGTGCAAGGTCTGCACAGTCTTTAATGATAATCTTTAACTTTCTTCTGTTTTCTTATCATTTTTTTGCTTCGTTGATAAGGGCAAAGACTGTCTGGATTTGTTTACCTGATGAAAAAAAGAAAGCTTTTGTGACCTGTACTTCTACATACCTTTACAAAGATATCCTCAGGCATGCCTATAGATAGTAATTGGCATCATGATTTTGTTAGAACATACTTGTATCCAATGATCTTTGAAGCAATGAAAGAGCAAAGAAGAATGATTGATACTATTATCTATATAATGTGTATGAATTACAGTGCTGAATGAAAAGTTAGGGAATGTCAGGATTATAAAATGCTGTTTTATATGGAAATATATTTATTATCACTTAATAAACACATGTCAATTTTTAATAACTTGTGCACATGAATATGCATCAATAGCGGTTGGTTAGGTAATAAAACGTGTAAAAGAACAAGAAATTGTATGAAAACTGAAATGCCAAATGTTCAGTTTTTTGTATCCTCCTATCTTTTTAATGTGTTTTTATGTTTTAAGCCACTGGTTAATGAAGCTAAATTAGCAGTTGGAAATATAAAGCCAGAGTCTTTGTCAGAAATCCGGTCACTACGGATGCCCCCTGACATAATCAGAGACATACTAGAAGGAGTTCTGCGGCTCATGGGGATTTTCGATACGTCATGGGTGAGCATGAAGAGGTGAGGATTTTATTTAAGCTTTAAACTTAAACAGTAATCTAGAATATGAAATACTTTCTATTATATACAGGAATAAAGTACATGCAGAATTCTCTGATTTCATAACATTTTCATTAACATTTTTTTCTTCTTTATTTAGTTATTTAATTCTTTTTACAGTTTCTTGGCCAAAAGAGGAGTGAGGGAGGACATAGCAACTTTTGATGCCCGTAATATTCCAAAAGAAATACGCGAGAGTGTTGAAGAACTTCTTTCTAAAAACAGAACGTCTTTTGATCCAAAGGTAATTCCTAGTTGCATTACATAAAATGAGAAAAGAAAAAAAAGAGAAGAAGAAAAGATGAAAAAAGGGGAAAAAAAAAGAAAAAAGGAAAAAATTTTAAAAAGATTGTCTGATTTGCCAATGTGATTTTTAGAATGGATTTAAATTAGAGAAAAAGTGATGAATTCTGCTTACAGAATTTGTCAGCATAAAGAGATAAAACTGTAGCAGACATTACTCTGTTGTGTAGTGCCTCTAAGAGTTAAAATTTTGTTGGTGACTGGGGAGCGGTGGGATGAGAAGTCATTATGGAGCCAAGTTCTCAGAGATTTTGTCACTGGTATAAGTTAGAACTCAGATCAAGGAATTTTAACTGTCTCCTTCTGGCCTCTTTGTAGCAGTAAGAGTCTAAATGGCGCACTTAATTAGAAGAAGGAGGACTAATAATGGTTAAATGTATGGGTGATATTTGAGAACTGATTCAGCAGTAGCTACAAAAAGGAATTCTCAGATACTAGATCAGTATTTTTAAAAGGAAAGTTGTCTTTCCCCAAGAAGGAACACACTAATAAATTATGCATTAATTTAAAACTTCATAATTTCAGTGAAGCGTCATAGTTGTAAAGGTACCCATTATTTTTTACACAGATGACCTACAATATAATCTCTTAGTAATAATTTAAAAGATTAGTTCAGTAGAGGAGCTGGCTAATTGGCTTATTTAAGTTGATAACCCATAAATCTGTTGCAGTTATTTATCCTATATTTATCTCATCTGCATTATACTTCAAAGACTTTCTTGTAACCGTTACTGGCTTTTTCAGAATGCGAAACGAGCCAGTGCTGCAGCCGCTCCATTAGCAGCTTGGGTGAATGCCAATGTCCAGTACTCCCATGTCCTGGAACGAATTCAGCCCTTGGAAAAAGAAAAAGCTGGCTTGGAAGCGTAAGTTAGACATTGTTAAAGAATAGATGTTCTTGATTCCAATGATGGTGGGTGAAACTAAAGCCACCAAGGAGGAATTGAAGTTTATTAGAAATGAAAGCTATGAGAAACTGTACCTTATCCATAAGTAATAAAATGTTCGTGCTGAGACAGAAAGGGTAAGTGTGCAATATTTTTTTTTTTTCTGGGAAGCTGTGCCTTGGATATTTTTTGACCAGTCATAAATTACCTGTCTCAACTGAAATGTGTTAGGGAGAAGTGCACATCGCAGATATGCTTAAAATGGATTGTGTCAGTGAAATCTGTGCTATTTTATGAGCTGTGTAGTTTGTCTTTTTTCAGTCAAGTAGCAAGCATAATCAATTTCTCCTTAGGATCAAAAAGATATGAAATAGTCTTATGACCATCCATAACCTGAGAAATCTATGCTGATTGTTTTGCCAGGTCTGTATTGGAAGAATTTGTTCTGATCATTAAGAAAACATTTGAATGAGGTCTTTGGTTTCCATTTTTAAAGCTATGTGATGAGAAGCAGTAAAAACTTTTATGGGTAAAAACAGATTTTTGCTAATATAAATCACAAGAAAGAGCTATCTCTGAACTATCTCTATGTAAAGACTTTCCTGTTACATTTACTTATTTTTTTTTCCTTTGGATCCATAGTCTTAAAATAAATGTTACATTTTTGTAGTAATCTCAAGAAAACTGAAGACAGAAAACGGAAGTTAGAAGATCTTCTGAGCTCTGTTGGTCAAAAAGTATCAGAACTGAAAGATAAGTATGTTGGCTTTGTTTATTTCAGTATGTAAATGAAAACATTGTTGCTTTTATAGTATGAATAATGAAATGTATCTAACCAAATATAACTCCCTGCTCTGCAAGGTATTTACATCAGAAGTAGCGATCATTAGGCTATCTCTACACTCAGTGGAGATAAAAGATGAATGCTGTTAGAATATAGTTCATCTCATCAATAAGATGAAATGCTCCTTAAAAGTACCTGCTTCTCACTGCTGACTGTGTTGGAATTCTTCAGTGTGGACATTGTAGATGTCAAAGACAAGCAGTGTGTCTCTCGCCTTTTAAATCTAAGAGGACTTTAATATCTCCTTAGGACTTGGGAAACTTTCCCATGCAAGACTTCTACTGAAAAAAGACTTCTACAGCTTGAATAAAGGCAGCTCTGTTTCTTTTAGGAGAGCCTGTTTTTCTGACAGTTAGCTAGTTAGCTATCTCCTTTTTTCTTAGCATCTTATCGAGTAAGTGAGTGGCATAAATATTGCTGTGGTGAACCATTCTACTTTCTCCAAATTCAGTGTAATCTGAGTCTTTTAGTTTAATGTTTCTATTATGTAGTTGGTAGAGGAGATACTTTACGACCTGACATATGTACATATTACTAAAAGTCATGTTGCAAAAAAAAAAAAAGGGAGAATTCTTCTTGTCATTCTTGTCATTGTCTTAATGTCTTAGATTAACTAGACACTATATACTATATCTTACAGTGAAATACGCTAATTTAGAAAGGTGAATTATTAATGCTTTATTTATTTTAATTAAATTTAAGCTAATCTAATATTAAACATTAGAAAATAATACTGAAACCTTGCCTGTTGTTTGGGGCATGTTCTTATTTCATAGTAGTCTACGAAACAGAGTACTGCACTTTGAACTGGGGTCATCAGTGTGAATTAGCAATATACTTGTTTAAAGGTTTTGTAGATTAAATTTACCAAAAAGTTAAAAATGTATAGTATGGCATTGAGTCTGCTATCATCCCAACTAGGTGCAGAACAAAACTTAACCACAATCACTAAAATCAAGTCAGGCAGTTTAAGTAGAAGAAGAAATGATTTTCAGACATATAGTCTGTATTGCACATGTATTTTTAAATCTCACTGTGCCTCCAGCTAAAATTTGTTAGTTAAAAATGTAACAAGCTCATCTGCCAAGTAAAAGCAGAAGGTATAAAAAAGAATCATCGTTGTGTTCTTCATGAACAATACGGGAGGAATTAATGACAAATTCAGTCAATTAAACCACCTTGAAAGTAACTGTCTATAAGATTTGTAGTTCATGATAGTGATTACAAACAGTAGTTGTGTTACAGGTTCCAGAGTAGAACAACAGAAGCAGCGCAACTTGAAGCAGAACTAAATAAAGCTCAGGAAACATTGAAAGCTGCAGAGATGCTGATAAATCAACTCGATAGGGAACACCAAAGATGGAGCACCCAGGTTAGTGAATATTTTCATAAAATACATCTTATAGCTGATAATTTGAAAATACAATTTTTGCAGCTTGGAAAATGTGTGTTATTGCCTTTCTGCATGTCTCCTAAGTGTACATTTATTTGATTTCTCATTAGAAATAAAAGCTTTTCTTCCTCCTGCGACTTCCTTTTACTTCACTGTACAAGTTACCTTACCTGTATCATATAGCTACAGAATGTGTAAAAAAAAAAAACCCCAAACCAGTATTTGATATAGAACATTTAACATTCTTTCATGTTATCAATCACAATAATAACATAATTGTTACTATGGATTAACGTGTCAGCAGCTGGACCCTCCTGGTTGAGGTACAGTCAAAAGAGACGGATTTTGGGAAAGCATTAGACAGACATAGTCTTAAACCATATCTCCTTTATGGCATTGATGCTGGAAATGCGAGTGTAGTCCTACCCAAAATGTTGGGTTGCTTTTGAAGTCTTCACTTAGGTATTTGAAACTTTTCTTCTTCTAAAGTAGGGAAAGTGAGCTTATCTTATTTACTCAAATGATATATTTGGGAGAAACTGGCAAGCCTTTGGACACACAGGCCCTCTTCAGTCTGAAACAGAAAGGAAAATTTCAAGATATATACAAGCTGAAAATAGCTGTCACCTCCAGAAAGCGATACCAAGCTTTCTTGGGTATCTTAAAATGGAAAAAATCTCCCTGCTGAGAGACATGGTTCTGTCTCTCTATTGATACTGAAAAAGGCCTACATGATTAGAATCCTTCTTGTAGGTTGACCAACATAATGGAAAGAAATGGAAGATTTTCCTCTGAAAGTAGCTTTACAGCTTTTTCATTGCTCTAGGACTGGGTATATTTGAACCCCAGATTTTAAGCAGGTCTGAAAGTGATTCTTCAGAGTTTTTCACTCTGGTACATTACCCGTGTCTTTGGGAAGTCCAGACTATTTATGGTATGCTGTAGACCAAACTAGCAGATATGTTAGTCAGGAACTCATGTTGAAGACAGTGAAAAAGCAGTATTTATGGCCCTTTAAAGTAAGGAGGAAGTAATAAATTAGCTATTTTGTTTGTGTATCAGCTTTTTTTTTTTTTAATGTCAGTTTGATTAAAGTAAAAAAGTGACTTTCAAACCAATTATGGCAGTCTTATATATTATTTTGATACACTGTATTTGTCTCCAAAATACTGGAACATTTCAAAACAGAGATGATGTAGTGCAGATAAATTATTTGAAGATATATGATAAATGTATTTTATCATGTAAGTCTGCAGTGAATCACATTTTTAAGTGTAATAGGCACATAGACAGTATTTAGTATGTATATACATATTGTAAAAGGTACTCACTAGTTGACTGTCACTGTGATTAGGGTCACAGATTTTTATTTTTCTTACTCTAACAGTATTTACCCAGTTGCTTATAAGTGACAAAGTGAACTGTTCATCAGATTCATAGATTTTTAGTAGCTAAATTCTCAGAAACATCTGTCCATGCTGTAGTCCGAGATAAAAAGAATTTTCTCATACTTTGATGTGTGCGTTGCTGTGAGTTGGCTCGGTATAGATACCTGAAATGCAAGAATTTCATTCCAACTTTTTAGTAACTGAAGAGAAATATTAAAATACTTTTCATTTGCAATAAACCTATACATTCTGTACTTTTTTTTAAGGTGTCAGAGATAACAGATGAACTGGCTACGTTGCCTAAAAGAGCTCAGTTAGCAGCTGCATTTATTACCTATCTTTCTGCTGCTCCTGAGGATCAGAGGAAGACCAGCTTGGATGAATGGACCAAGTCAGCAGGCCTTGAAAGTAATTTTGTTTCTGTGTGTGCGTCTGTGTTTGTGTGTGAGTAAGGAAATGAGAAATGCCAGTGAGTTCAATGAACAGTCTCAATCGTCTTGATGTTCCCAAATGCAAAGTGGCAACATTTTCTTAATAAATACTTGTATATACTGACAGACTATTTCTTAGGATTATTCTACTATTACTGAGTTTAGAAGTATTTATAATTCTTAAGATTTAGCTCCAGAGTCCTTGCTTAAAAAGAAAGATTTACATGAATGGATGTGTTCACATTGACTTGTAAATTTGCCAATGCATTCTGAATGCTTCTGCTTTTTCATTTATCATTTTTATCTGTGTGGGTTAATGACACCATGAAATATTTTTAATAACATCAGCTAGTAATAAGTTCAAGCAATAAAATGATAAATACAAGGGAAATCTACAGACTTGCACTGTGTTAGAGACTTCACTGTATATAGAGGGGTAAATGCTTAAAAATTGGGCAGATGCTAAATACTAGCACAAACTCACACTCTTTCATTTATCAGAGTTTGATTTACGGCGGTTCCTGTGTGCAGAAAGTGAGGAGTTAGTTTGGAAAAGTGAAGGTTTACCTTCAGATGACCTTTCAATAGAAAATGCTCTTGTCATCTTGCAGGTAAATTTGTTTTTTTGTCTTGTCCTGGAAGTATTTCAATTTCTGCAAATTTCAGTAACAGGGCATCTTTTTGGAATTTTAAACTGTTTCATCTGTGTTATTTAATTAGCACCACAGAACACACACAAAGAAAAAATACTTATGTAACTCCGGGTATGCTGTAGCAAAAGGAAAAAAAAGCAGTTAAAGAAAATCATATTTGCTTTTAAAATTTTCTTCCAGATGTCGAACAGACAAAACCTGGTATCAGTCTATTCAGGCTTAGAGTGTGAATAATCATGAACGCTAATATAATCAGTGGAAGCTTATATCCTATATATGTTCACTTCGACATATCATTTCTAATACTTCTTTTCTCAGGAAAATGAAAAGGCTGTATGCAGATACTTTCCAAAACATATAGATTTGAAACCCTCATATTTCATTAGGTTAACTATGTGATACAGGTTACAAAATACCATTCAGTTAAGGCCAGTAGCTAATAATACCTGAGAAAAGAATGGTAATGCTATGCTTGTTATTCAGTTTTATCATATAGATGTATAATAAATGTACATATGCAATTGCATAATTGTGTACATAATATTGTAGTTATAATGTAGCCATTTATTAGACCTGCTAGAAAGTAAAGATTTAATGCCATGAGGATAATCTGCATTTGCCACAGGTAGTTTGCTTGGATGATTGATGATTCTCTCAAATCAGTTACAGCCTCTTCTCCAATTTAAATTTATCTTGCTTTATCATCTTGATATTAGATCTAGTTATTCCTTTCTCAGTATGATTAAAAAACTCTTCCAATAGATACAGTTTTGTACTCTTAAAGCTACTTACATGCTGTAATCAAATCTTATTTTCATCTTCTTCCTTAGTTGAATAGATGGAGCTCTTAAAAATCTCATTGTGTGTGAAGAGCTTCTTCAAGCCCTCCCTCAGCTCGAATAATTTTCTTTGTGTACAGATTTTTTCAGTATCCTTTTAAAACTGGGATTGGACATGGTATTTTACCAAACTCATCTACAGTACAGTTCTCAAGCTTTTGTGCTCATTATCTTTTGATGCTTGGATATTATCCATGTTTCCTTGTCTTTCAGTTTGAGGTCTGTGTAGTTGCTCAGTTTGTTATTAGGATGTTATTCTTTCTTTAAACAACTTATTAATGAAAAAGACTTTAAAATGACTGTACTATTAGTTTGAGGAAATTAAAAACGACTTCATTCAATTTTATTCTTTAAAAAAATAGATTTCAGTAAATATATATATATTTATTTATTTTTTTTACCCCCTAGAGTAAAGTTTGCCCATTTTTGATAGACCCTTCTTTCCGGGCTACTGAATGGCTGAAGACACATTTGAAGGAATCACGTTTGGAAGTTATTAACCAACAGGTGCAGTATTTACTCTTGGTCTTACAATTCTGTTCTGCTTGAGCTCACTCTATTCCAGATTTTAGAGAACAGTTTTTAAAGTGGTATGATAGCAATCGCCAAAAATGGGGTTAGATTCCATGAAGCATATAATTTCTCACAGAGTTCTAGGTTACAAGGGTTTTTACATGGTACTGAAAATCTGTTTACTCAAGGCAGAGATCAGAGTATTTAAAATTGGAGGGTCAACATCTGGCATTATTTTTACAAGTTTACCTCTTTGTTCTACCCTCTTCAAGAATACCAGTATTTCCTGCTGAGAGGGACACAGTAAAAGATTTGTGAATAGAGAGGTATTTTGTATTCTTTGGATTTCAGGAGTGTATATACACTCCTTCCCTATGATTTTTGTGTTGTATTATCTACATTGGCAATAATGGGCTGGATTTCAGTTTGAGATTGAGGTACCCAAGATTAATTGTCTACATGTCACTGTTTACGTAGCTGACGAGTCTTGGCTCAGGTGCACGCACACAGGTGGCATCTAGTGCCAACCAAAAGTCTCTTATTGAGCCCCACCTGGCCTCAAGATATTGCTTCAACAGAATGTAGGTCAGGTCCTCATAAATGCAGGAGTAGTTACATTTATCCAGTCCTAAATTACATTCGGCCCTTTGAAGGCAACCGTGAGGCTGATGTGGCCCCCCGTGAAAATGAATTTGACAGTCCTGATGTAGGTGTTCCAGAGATCCCTGCCAGCTCTGTGCAGGCCTTTTAGATACTCTCTGATGGTACTAGATACATATCTTTGGGTAATTTAATGCTTCCCCTGCCAGCTGACTGGCTTGATTACCTTTTAGGTTCTGCTGCTGCATTATCTAGGATCTCCATTGACTGTAATGGAATCTTCAACACCACGTGCATAGACACCTACACTCAAAAGGCTGCATTTAGATATCTCAGTATCAATGTGAATCCTGTCCTTAGGTCTTGATTCGGTTTTGAGATATAGCTACCTAATAACATTTGAGATGCGTTGACGAGCCAGGACTTCCAACTGCACCTGACAGACCTGTGGTAGACCTGTTTTCTCTTCTGGTGCAGCGCTTGGAGAGCCAGGCGTGTTACACAGGTTGCCTGTGTGTCAGTAGCTGAATAGATCAAATTTACTTAAATTAAAGTGTTAATACTTAAATTTCTTTGATTCACATTTTTTTTTAAATTGTTTTTCTTTGCCCAGGACACCAACTTTCTAACTGCACTTGAGCTGGCAGTGAGATTTGGGAAAACTCTTATTATACAGGAAATGGATGGAGTGGAGCCCGTACTTTACCCGTTGCTAAGAAAAGATCTTGTTGCTCAAGGTAAATGACCAAGATCTTTACAAATGCTTGCTCAAAGCTTTTGTAGGTTAGATCTCTTCATATCGTATAAAACCTGATTTTTCTGAAAACATGAATACTGTGTAGTTTTTTCCTCTTTAACATGCTGCTAATGCTTCAGGGCACGAAACACATTGGAGATATGTCCTTGTTTAGTATGTGAAAAAATATTGAAAAATATTTAAAGATTTTTTGGACTGGAACTAGAATGAAATGTTTTTATCAACACTTCACAGTTTAAATTTTAACTTAATTTCTAGTGATAATTTCAAACACATAGTTTTACTTAGGAACTTGGGCCTTAAATAGGCCAGAAATTACACAACTGGTTGTGCAGTTAGAAATCAGAGTTTTAGAATGTTGGTTGTTAGTGTTTCTCTTTCATTTGTCTGAAACTGAAAAGGCACACAGGTCTGTGCCTGATGTGACTTTGGAATGGGGGAGGGGCCTTAGATATTAGCAAAATGGTGGAATTCAATGAAAGAAGCCTCCCCAACTAATGAAATGAAAAAAACCCAACCAAACAACAACAACAAACCCTCAACATTTTACAGTACCTCTGCTTTGGAGAGATAATGTACTCTGTGTAACTCTATATTTAATGGCTGTGGATCTACTTGCTTTAAAAAGGATTATATGAAAAAAATGTATTGACATTTTAGCAAAGATAAATAGTAATAGTAACAAATGCAAATGCTGTTGGGTTCTTAGATACATTATCTCCTCTATCAGAAAGGTCTGTTTAATAAAAAGAAAATGTTAATCATTCTTCCGTTACAGATGTACTTGCTTCTTTAGCCTCGGTAAAAGCTGAGAGCACCACCAAAGTGGTGACTTCAGGGATCTGTAGGAGGCTGGGTGGAACATCTTTACAACTTTTTCACTAGCTTCTGCTGAGCTTTGGAAAGTAGAGATAGAGTATTACAGACATCTTAGCTGATTTTACTCAAGGAATCAAGAGATGAATGTGTCTGCAGAACTGTGGAGAAAGATTAAATTAAAATATACTAACTTATTCATGGAAATTGCTCCTAACACTCAGGCATCCTCTTCTGCATGTTAATGAGCTATGCTAATGCCAGGTCTGTGCAAGTCTGAACTAGGGAGCTGTTTCTTGGAAAGGGAGAATGGGCCACTAGTGGAGTCCTTTCAGTCACTTCACTTCACAAGCCCTCACTTCTCTTTGTCAAAATGTGGAGGTGGGGGCCTCTCTGCGTTATTTTGCTTGTGATTACTGTACAGTTTTTCATTACTTGGAATGAAACATTAAGTAGAATGTGAATATATATACTGCAATAAATTTGTCCTTGTACAGCTTCCATTTTCTGTTTGACATTTTTACAGCATAGGCCTAAAATTTATTCTGATCCTTGGCACAGAAGCAAAATTGGTATGAGATTTTCATCTATACCAGTGTTTTAGCAAGAGATTTATACTTAGAGCCTTTCTGATCTGCTCCTAGTGCTAAAAATACAGAAGCATCCAACAATGCCACCTCAAAATTTCTCTGGAAAGGACATTTTTGCTTTGAAACTTTTAATCTTGTAATTCTGTTCTCCCTTCTTTTTTAGTATCAGGAGGAAAGATCTTACTCTAGTCAAGTGATTCTTTGAGTCTATTCTTTTCTGACCACACTAGAATGGAAACCTGTGGTGGAAGCAGGGTGGTGAGAGGGCATACGTATATTTTCATTCTGGGACAGGCATACTGAAAAATGTCAAAATATTAGGAGTATAAACAGAGGTTGAAACCATGACATCAGAAATTTAATTTTTTTTTCTTTCATACTGTGATTGAATTAAATGTATTTATAATATACAAATTTTGGGGGGTGTTTCTTAATGGAATATTTTTCTTTCAATCTAAGGACTAGATATTCCAACATCTTTAGTTTCATAGACATTCTCTATAACAGTTAACATAGAAAGTAATATTTTAATAGAATTATTATTGTACAGCAACATCAACCTTCTACAGATAAATGTAACAGATCCAGAGATGAAATCTAATGGTTTTGGATCCCTTTCAGAAAATGTTGAACCATCTTAGTTAGTCAATATGTAATTATGGCTAGTGTGTTTTGATAGAGTGATATAGCTATGTGGAAATGTAAATGAATATGTTTAAATTATGGCAGGATTCTTACACAAAAGGAGGATTCTCCAGTGCATCTTCTGTGGTGTTTTGTCTCCTATTCATTAAAAATTCATTAGTATTGCTTTTACTTCAAGTGCATTTTTTGCCATTTATGCTTTTTGTACGGGGCAAGGATAAGTAAACTACCCTGGTGTATTAAATATTCTCACTATGTATCTTTCTTACACTAGTGCTATGTTATTGCTTTTTTTTGTCTAACAATGCAGGATAGGTTATTATCCTTAAATTTTTTATATTTATTTTTCTTTCTGAACAAATTATAAATAAATTTTATAAAACACATTTGCATCTGTTGGTCATAAAGTATAACACAAATACCATTATTCTCAGATAATTCTAGAATGTTCCAATCAGAGTGAGTATAACATCTATTTATTATTTAAAGGACCCCGCTACGCTATACAAATAGGTGAAAAAATGATAGATTATAATGAAGAGTTCCGCCTTTTTCTGTCGACAAGGAGCCCAAATCCCTTCATTCCACCGGATGCTGCTTCTATTGTTACAGAAGTCAACTTTACCACAACTGGAAGTGGCTTAAGAGGACAGGTAGGCATTTAGAATAAAAGCGATGTACGTATAGCAGAAATTCATAGCTACATCAGATGCTGGAATAAGCCCTGTGGTGCAGTTTGCATTAATGATCATGGAGATATTTTCTAGCACACAAATATAAATGGTAAAATTGATGCTGAAATTAAATTTCAATTCTAAAATCTTGTTTTTATTCACTTTGGAACCAAGTAATGAGTCCAATAGACCAAATAGAAACAATCTCACTGACTTCAGTTGCAACAGATTAATTGCTGAGCTTCTGTTTTCTGTTCAAGATGCATTTATGGTACTGTTGAAACATTTCTGTTATTGCTCTCCAGTGTCCTAGTTAGAAAGTAATACTGGCGTCAAGATACTTTGTGTACAGGAAAAATGTAATGAAATCAAAAAGTTGCATATTTTACTTCCTCCAAAGTGCTAGTAGCTTTTGAGTTTTGTGGAGGTTTTTTGTTTTGTTTTTCTATGATGCTTAGGAAGCAAAATGTAGCCTACAGATGGAAAAGAGAAAAAAAAGACATAAATTAAGGGAAGAAAAACCCTCTCTATTTGGTATGAAACAAGTTATTTTAAAGTAACAAGAGGCTTAGAATGGGTTGTAAATAACATGTGGATAAGTAAGATATAATTGAAACTGTGAAGCACGGATGACCATGCGGATTTCCCCCCTCCACTGGAGATAGGGAACTGACATCATACAATGTAACCAAGTGAAGCAATCCCCTTTTTAAGTGGAACTACAGAAAAAAAATACGAAAAACTTTGTGTTTTTGTTTTCTCTCTTGGTTGCCAGGAGAGGTGTTTTACTTCTGTTAAGCTTGCTGGAAAGAAATTCGCTGCCACCCTGCCAGTTTATGCTTTCTATCACCTTGTTCTTTTTATATCTGATACTGGTATATACGCTACTGAAGAGTGCCAATCATTTAAACACACTTGTGATTCTGATTGAGGTGCAAAGGTTTAGGTCTCAGCATAAAAGTGTGTGACTCAGTGTCCTTAATAAACTGCTCCAGTGCCTTTTGAGATGTTCTTGAGTATCTCACCTTACTTGCCTCTGCTGTTATACGCAAGGGCATAGTTCACAGTAGCTCCTGGGTTACACTTGCCACTGCAGGATATCCTGGATGTCTACACAGATTTAAAGCTGTTGGATGTCTGGTACAAATGAGTAAACCCCAGAAATTTACTTTCAAATATATAGACTATACACTGCTATGTGATTAATATCCAATATAATTAATGAACATATATTATGAAATATTAGAGTGGTTTTTATCCTGTTGAATAATCTCCTTTCTTTTTAGCTTTTGGCTTTAACAATTCAGCATGAAAAGCCTGATTTGGAAGAGCAGAAGACAAAACTGTTACAACAAGAAGAAGAAAAGAAAATACAGTTGGCTAAGCTTGAGGAATCTCTTTTGGAGGTGAAATAACTTTACCTCTTTTATATCTTTTAGATCAATAAGATAGTGTTCATATTGTTATATGTTTGAATTAATATGGTGGAAGTATTGGAATAACGAGCCCTCAGAACTTTTGATTTGAGAAAAGAAAAGCATTATTTGCCTGGGGCTCTTGGGAAAGTACAGTAGATAAAATATACGTCTGTCATGGAACTGTAGTATTTCAATACATTACACATTGTCAAAGTAAAATGTATGAATTGTTGGGCTAGATATAGGCTGGTTTAGGTTGATTAGAAATTTCATTAATTTCAATGCATTAAAAAAGAGAAAACTTTGTTAAAAATCATACTATTTCTTTTTCAAATTATGAGTTTAAAAAAAAGCCACATTTTTAACCTTGTGAATCATGTCAAATGATACTTTCTCAAATTGAGAGGTGATTCTCTATTGTAAAAGGAAAAAAAATATAAAGAAAAATTCCCAGTAGAAAACAAAAAGATTTGTTGAGAGAGACATTTCAAACTTTAAACCTCCACAATTGGTTCTTGTTAGCAACAAACTTTAATATTCTTTATAGTTAACGTTTTCCTTTCTGATATTTAAAATTAATATTCCCAATTTTCAGTTTACCTTTTTATTTTAGTGAAAGTAATTATGCTCAGAAACAGTTGCACACCTCTATAAGAAAAAGTAGCTTCCAAGGAAGAGGACTGTTTTCTTTTTTGTTTGCATCTTGTCACAGATTTCATAGAAGCTGTATTTCATGCCCATAGGAATGGATCCTTCTTCCCTCTAAAATGTCACAAATGAAGGAAATTCACCTGCTGCCTCAAAACCCTCAGGCTGTAGTTGTGTCAGAGAACTTTGCAATATCCAACACAATGGCCTTGAGCATAAGCTAATGGGTTTTACAGATTCCTCAAAATGTAATAAACTGAATTTTATTAGACTGGCCATTAATAGCTCAATTCTAGAATCTGGCACATAATTATCTACTGTGATTTGAATTTCCCCATTTACTGTGGCTATTAAACTCCCTATTAAGTCTCAAATACTAAGCTTAAACCTTTTCTAAAACTGTGATGGGGCAGATTTCTTTTATAGCCAGAGGGAAACTTGTTCTCTAAAAAAATTCTGTATTCAAAGTTGATCATTGTTTAACATCTTAATGCCTACCAGAAAATGAGAGTTAAGAGAGGTAATAAAAAAGTGTCCACTTTTTAGAACAGACTTTTTGTGTGACCTTGGAACTCCAAAATCTTTCACATTTGTCCAATCTGAATTGTCAGTTGCAAAACTTCAAGTAATTGATGCCTAAGATATCTGCAACAAAAAGTGGCTAAATATTAACACTGAGGTTGGTTTCAACTTCGGCATTCTTGTTAGCACTGAAATCAGGATACTCTTTGACCCCGAATAAAGAAGTCTAAAGCTCAGTGGGTACCAACAGATGCTACATGGACTTTGTCAACGAAGAAGTCAGTGCTGGAGGTGATCTAGCTAAATTCAAGTTAATACTAAAGCAACAGTTGCATTCCATCTGAAGTACTGTACTGAGTTTCTTCCAAAAGCCTTGGGGTAAAGACATCCATGCTATAACTTCCTCATAACGCACACCATGATTTCTCCTAGCAAAATCAGACTCCTTGAAAAAGCAGATGATCTTGTCCTGAACTCTTCAACTAGAAAACTAAGTGCACTCTACTGTTCTGGTAAATCTCTGTCTCCAAATATCCTACAGTTAGTTGCTCAGCTTCTCCAACACACCAGTTTATAAGGCTTGTAAATGACCAGCGTGAAACAATCCATTGCATTTTGCTAAATACTGTGTTTTTTACTTAAAATACAGAACACATTCAGAAGAGTAGTATAACAGTCTCCATTCAGTTGAGCAGATCTGAATCTTTGACACACAGCTCAAAACGTAGTATTTTCTGGTTGCATTCTGGGTCATTTGTTCATAGATGAGACAAATGCTTGAAGAAAAAAGAATGGTTATTTACTATATAGTAACTATTTTAATTTTAAAATGTGCTTAATATGGATCCCAAAATCAACTACATTATTCCTTCTGGTTGATCATCAGCAATCTTGGCTTTGAGTTGTATGAAGATGAGGAAAGCTCATGGCTCTTTTTTTCCCTCGGCTGTCCTTACGAATCTTGCATATTAAGATATTTACATGGCATACTGAGTGTTAAAAAAAAAAAAAGAGAAATCTTTAAATTGACTGTCAAATATATATCAAACCTATTTAGGTTTCCCTTTCAGCTGAAGCCTGAGAGTAAAAATTAACTGAAAAGAAGCCAATTTTATGGTGTTGTCTGACTAAAAAATTGTTATTGAAGTATATTTACTGAAGATTACTAAAAAACCTTAAATAATAGTGAACCATTCAAGCTTTTCCCACCTCTTAGTAGAAGTGCAGTTGTTTGCACTGGAGAACTCAGGGGAAATGTGGAGTAATCTCAAGGATTTTGAAGGAGTCTCTGCAAAACTGAAATTGTTCTAATTGTGAATATTCGTCTCAGAAATTAGAAGTAAATTGTATAGGGGATATTGGAATGTTTTTGAAGAAAAATTAATTTATGAATGACTGGGTACAGGAAGTCATTACGAGTAGCCAATTTCAAGTTAAATTGTTAGCTAAATAGGAGAAAAAATACCCTAATTTGTATTAACCATGGGGACATTAGCGCATAAGACTCTGATCATATAAATCACTCTCAAAAGCTTACTGACGACTTAAGTATCAGAACCTGACAATCTGGATTTTTGGAGTTTGTTCTTGGGATATTTTTTACACTTCTTTAAAACAACATCTCAGTTTTTGGAGTAACCACCTGCTTTCTAGTACTCTTGATGTGTACAGTGATTCAGAATTATGTATAGGTCAGAAAGAATAACAGCTTCCAAAATGGTTACTTTACAGGCTTTTTTTAATGTAACATAGGTGACTTTTTTTTTTTACAGACACTTGCAACATCGCAAGGCAATATACTAGAAAATAAGGATCTGATTGAATCTTTGAATCAGACTAAAGCAAGTAGTGCACTCATCCAAGAATCACTTGCTGAATCTCACAGACTTCAGAGTTTCCTTGATAAGGTAGAAGAATATTATAATCTTTTATTACTGGTTTTTTTCTGCTATAAATAGTCATCTTCTATATGGAGAGGATATGTACATCCACAGGAGTATAAGATCAGTAACATACTAAATTCTTTTTTTTTTAGTAAAATATCTTTGGGATATGCAAGTACAGGAAGTATTTTCAGTAATCAGATTCCTTTGTTTTACATACCGTGAACAGCTATGCAATTTAAAGTCTGCCAGTTTTAATTCAAGGAATTTTCCTCAAGGACTTACTAGCAAGCCAAAGATTTTAACTTTATTTTTGCAGGCTGCTATTGTAAACAGGATGGCTCATATGGATTTTCTTACTTAATATATCCCTGCTATTGCAAAAATGTAGATGATTGGTGATGTTATTCACCTGGCATGTTGTTTTTCTAACACACTACAGAGTTTTCCTCTCTGTTTTATTTGTTCAGTTTAGAATTTTCTCTTGAATTCTGGGACGTGTTCTATGATGGGAAGAGGCCTCAGTGCCCCAGGGATTAATTTTCAAAATGTTCTTCATAATTTCTAGAGTTTTTTGCTGCCAAGTTTTAGATCTAAAGCTAGTGCTGCAGTCTTGAGTGCATGTCCCTCAATTTGAAGAATCAGAAAGGATTCAGTTTTCTAAAGCAGTGGGAATCATCCGAATGTTTTTTCAGAGGGATAAGTTAATCTTAGTGCAGTGACCGGGAGATGGCAGTATTGTGCTGGTTGTCTATATGTGTACGTCTTTTTTTTTTTTTTAATCCACAGGAGAGGGATGCCTATCTCCCTTTAGCTGAGAGTGCCAGCAAGATGTACTTCATTATCTCTGACTTGTCCAAAATTAATAATATGTACCGATTTAGCCTGGCAGCTTTCCTACGGCTTTTCCAAAGGGCTCTACAAAGCGAGCAGGTATCTTCTCTTCTCCTGAAGCTGTGAATGCTGCAGAAGAATCAATCTGCTTTGATCCTTAGAATTTGTTAGTTGCTCTGGACGTTTTTAGAAAGTAATGTGTAGTAACTGATGATGCAATATATAATAAGTAGTGATGCTGAACTGTTGTGCTTTAGATATTCAGAATACATGCACATGGAACTTTAATGATCTTACCTTACATATAAATCATAAAATTGCTGTGCGATCTGCAAAGAAAGTAACTCTTATTTATAATTTCAGGCTTGTTCTTTGTCTAAGGTGAATTAGGAAAAACAAGGTTGATTATAACTTTCCTGAAGGCTTTATTTAAATAAATTAATGATCTAATCTGCAAATAATGCTAATTCTATCAACAAGGAGTAGAATAAGAAAAGACCTATATTTCTACAAGATTCAGTTACCTCAAGAAAGATCAAATCTTTATCTACTTCTATGCAGTTTGTAAGCATGTGTGCAGCCTGTCTTGTTGAAAATGTAGTTTTCACTTTTCTGTATTCTAATGGCCAGTACATTCTTTTTACTGAAGCACACGATTATAGATTTATCTCTTGTCACCTCACTCTTTAGATCTAAAACCCCACAATGAGTAATGATACATTTTATTCAGCATCTCCAAAATTCATCTCTTTTCTCTTTGTTTCCGCTTTAAAAAGGCATTCAGCAGCCTTTCATCATGTCACTTTTAGATTCCCCTTTATTCTGGCATCTATGCTTACAACTTTCCTTCAGCTCCAATCATTACCAAGAACATAGTTTTGACTATACAAACTCGCCCACTTGAAAGTTCTTTACCTGTTACCTTTTTTCCACAACATGAGCTTCTGACTTCTTGTTCTTACTTTCACACTCTTTCATGATTTGTTTTCTTCCTGTCTATTACATTAACCTGTTTAAAGCTCAAGTTCTGTTTTTGCCTTCCTTGCTTTCTTCTTTTTTTCTTCTCCTCTGTCCAATTTTTCATTTTTCCCAAGCTATCTTTTAGACATGGGAAAGGTATTCATCAAATCAGCTTGTGAATCCAAATTACCCTCCTTTATAAACTTATCTCTTCAAATTCCAGCATGGTAGAAAGGATCTTGTTTCTGATGAATCTCATACTACCTGTTACCTCCCCTACCTTTTCCTTTTATTTATTATTTTTTTTTTACCTCTTACTTTATCCTTCCGTTTTTTCCTCCTGTTATAATTATTCTTTTACTCTGCAAGCTTTGAAGGATAGGGTATATTTACTATTTTCTACAATGTTTATGTTGGTTGGGCCAAATTTGGCTGGAAGTTTAGTAACTGCACTTAACATCAACATCCACGTTTAATAATGTTATGTAGAGTAAGTCAACACATAAGTAGTGTTTTACCAAGTGAAAACTATGAGATGTCAAGGATATTAATGTTAGAAGAAACTGCTATCTCATTCTCTATGTAATTACCTTATGCATAATGTTGCATAATGTTCACAGTCAAAATATTCAAGGCCAAAATATTAATTTCTTAATGCTTCAGCATGAACTTCTCATTGCATCATCTACTCATTGATAGCTGCAGCTGAGTTCAATAATATGTTTTTGGGACTAGTAAGAGTCACATAGAGTCCAGATTATTTGTGTCAATCTGGTGAAATTTATAGGATGCATAAAAAGATTTTTACTTCCGTGTGAATTTTTGAAATCCAGACTTTATTTTTAGGATTCAAGTAATACTGAGGAAAGAATCAAGTCGCTTATTGGTTCATTGAAACATACGGTGTATGAATATGTTTGTCGTTGTTTGTTTAAGGTAAGATTGTATTTTTTATGGCTTTTATACAATACACTGAGTTTGTAAGTATTCTTTCTGCAACAACACTTGATCGACTTCAAATAAGCAGTATTGTGTCAGTACATATGTAATACATGCAAAGAATACACCTGCAATATTAAACATGCAAAATGAGGACTAAAAATTAGGATATGGCAGAATAAAGATTGCTTATGTACATTTCTCCACAAAGCAGTTTTCTAATGGATGATACTTTTCTCAGTCTAATTCTCTTTCTGTTCCTGCATATCTGCCCTCATTCATTTTCTGGCCCCTCATCTCTGCATCATTCTGGCTTCACAGTCTCCTGAGCACTCTTATGCTGTTCATTCTTCTATCTAGCACTTGTTAATGATGAGCGTTTAACCTGTCTTTCATGACAAAGTTTTGTGTGATTAATTTTTTGCTTTGTTTTTTAAAAAGGAAACAAAAGCCATATTGTAATATTCTCCTTTCTCATTTCACTTTCTGCCCCAAATCTCTATCTGCTAGCCTGTTTGTTTCTGTCTGTTCCCCTGTTTCTACCTGTAATGTTTTTAATGCATTTCTTGTTTACTCTGTATTTGAATCAGGTGGCTTTTCTCTTCTTGCTTTCTTGATGAAAACCTGGGATAGAGATGCCCTTCACTTTCAACTTTAATTTTTATTTTCACATGGAACAGTCATAACAGGAGATGTTTGTCTCGCAGTACCAGGCTGAAGAGTGCATAGTACGTCTGTATAGATGATTTGAGCAGTAGTAGGAACCATGAAAGTCTGGAATTTGACCACTGAGAATGGAGAGATCTTGGAAAAGTTTACACATTCCCTCCCACCCCCCAATCTGGCAACCCTGTGTTGAGGGCACAGAGATACCAGTTATTTCTAAGGATTTTGGTGTATCAAAGTACAGGTGGATTTTCATGAAATACTCTCATAACATTTGATATCTATGTTTGAAGTCATGAGTCTGTGAAGCCTTCTAATAAGCCATCACATCTTTTGAATGTTGGAAAGCAGCTATTTTTACCTAATATATATCAGAAAAGGTGTAAGATTTCAAAAGCAAGGCACAGATATGAGATTTCTAGTAGGAAGGTTTTTCACTGTGGCTGAGCAGACTGGGTTTTAGAAAATACTCAAAGTGGAAGTGCTACTGTGCAGCTTCAGACTATTGGTCCATCCAACTTATAGTACTGTGTTCTCATAGTGGAGAGGACAAATAAGCTCCTCACATCATCAGTACTCCGCTGCTAATTCTGCCTTTTGTCCATGCAAATGGACTACTGGAGCACTGAGGCTTTACTAGTGTCTTCATAAATGATATAGCTGTTACGAGTTAAATAGTTTAAAAGATGTGTAGATGTGGCACTTAGAGACAGGGTTTAGTGGGACTTGGACAGTGTTGGGTTAGTGGTTGGATGATCTTAAAGGTCTTTTCCAGCCTAAATGATTCTATGTTTCTATTATAAGTTTATACCTTTTTGAGCATGTTGGAATTGGGAAGGATGGTTTTGTTTGTCTAGCTGTGTTTAATATTTATATTTGTGTGCACGTAGACTTCATCTATGCTAGTAAGTAAAGTAATGCCAAGAAATTCTCCTGAGCACTGGAACTGGCCCACCCGTACTGTTAATTTGTCAAAATAGTTGCTGTCATAGGCTTGGCCTGAGCCAGGTAGGATTCTTCCAAACAATTCCCATTCGAGTTTTGGATACCGAATCATCCAGGGACCATTATAGTAGGCAATTTGCATTTAGATTTGCTGTCAGATCTTGTCTGGGAGGATGAAATAGTTGAATGCTGTGGATTTCAACCATTCCATGGCAGTTTTTCACAGTGTCATATGTTGTTCATGGATGTATTTTATTTATCAATACAAACAGAACCTTAATGCTTTGCACAGTTTGATCCTGATTCCTAGTTGGGGCCTGTTTGCCCTCCAGTAGTACCACTGTAACAAAACTAGTAGTAAATATGTGCAAAAATAAAATATAATGCCCTTGATTTGCTTTAATTGTATCCTTGGGGATACTTTGTACCATATGGTTTTGTAATTGAAATAATTAATAAAATGGAACTATTTAGAACAGCAAAGAAGAACTTTATGTATCAGTATCCATAGAGATATACATTATGCCAAGAACTTGTTGTGGCCACCATCATGCATTTCTGCAGTTTGTCAAATCAAGTTTAAAGCTGCTGTAGCTCATATGAATCAAGTTATATAGAGTCTCTTGATTGTTTCTAAGGTCAGTCATTCCAATGGCAATTAAAACCAGTAAGGATATGGTCTCTGAGCCACATGTGTTCCTTTAGTCAGTCAACCATAATTCTGGAACCTAATCACTAGATAAATTATTAAATAATAATCTCTATTATTCAAAATACTGATGCAGATACAGTTGAAGTTACTTTTACTGAACATGAGAAAACTTCCCAAAGGTGATGAACATCTTGAACACCCTTACTCCATGTTTTTGTTCTAGGTTGTTCTTATATGTGTCTGTTTCCGAGCTGATGTGTCAGGCTTGTAAAAAGGCATCTATATGAGAAAACAGTAATAATAAAAAGAAAACAAAAATAATTTGGCCTTCATGTAATTTTGTCCTCAAAAACATAATGGACATTGGAGATAAGAAAGCCAATATTATTCAAACAGTTCATTGTCTACCTTATAACCTGTACATATTTCCTAAAGTATGCTTCCTCATATGCAGTCCTCTCTCTTCTGAAAAGTCCCATGCAATTAATTTTCCAGTAGTGCTCTTGGTAATTTAATGTTCGTCAGAATGGTAATTCTCTGAAGGTGAGGACAATCAGGCTGTCATTTTGAGGTATACATAAGTCATGGGTGTGGGAAACCACACCATGGAAATTTCAAACAGCACTCTTTAGAAGTCAGGAATAAAATAGATTTCTGTAGGAGTGCAGGTGTGTTGTGTTTATCAGCTGGTTGAGATGTCTGTGCTTTGCAGGCTTAACCAGATCCCACACATCATTGGTTTCTCTTCTGTTCTTCCCTTTCACTTGTGCTTTATACCTTTTAGTGATGTTTCACCTTCTTGAATGGAAGAGGTACCAGCTTCCTTATGCTTGCTTAAAATTGTATTGAAAGAAAATATGTGTATATCTTGTATTATCTGGTAAGATCCATCTTCCATATTACAGCCATACTTTGAAAATTGGAGGCCTCAATCTGAGGTCAGAGTACCAACTTCTAGTTTTTCACAATGACTTTGTTACCTTTCCAGCACAGCTTTGGTAAAACACATCTGTGAATGTTTCTGTGTATGGACATAGGAATCCCAGTTTAAATAAGCCAATATTATTTTCAAAAATATTGACTTGAATGTTTGCATGGCTTATTCTATGGCTTCAGTAAATGGTTATTCATGGTTTTTTGCTCCAGTGCTCAGAGACTGGTTCAAATTCAAGTGATGCAACAGACCTAGGAAACAAGTCAGAAGATTACAGCTTTTTGTCTTTTTTTAAAATTAAAAATATTTTTCAAAAATATTGCTGTAAGATCTCAAGTATTTCCTATGCACTGTTTAAAAAATGGATTCCATTTAGTGTGATCACTTTATTACAAGTACCTGTTATTTTTTATTCTTCCCTTGAATCTAGATGTACTTAAATACAGTGTTTGGTTTAGTGTTTCTAAGTTGCAGAGGTATGTATTATTTTGAATTAAGATATGCGTCATTAAGTCACTGCTGTGGAATTAGGGGAGTTTTATTAATGAAATCTTGTTACTTGTAAAAAAAGCAGAAAGGTGACTTCTGATGATCATATAAATACACTTTTACTGCTTTCATTTCAGGCTGATCAGCTAATGTTTGCTCTACATTTTGTACGAGGAATGCACCCTGAACTTTTTCAAGAGAATGTAAGTGCTAGAGGAGAAAATCCCCAACTTAATATGAAGAGTAAATGACTAGTTAAAAGGATTTTGTCAGTGAGTGTCCGACTTTGGATTTTAGGTTTATATGCTACTATTTTTCTATAGTTACTTTTGGGTGCCAACATTATATTTATTAGGTTCAAAGTGAAGATTACCATGAGAAGGGCAGGTAAATGGTTGCCTTTTAAATAGGGGTCTGAAAAAGATGTTTGTGGAGGGTTCTTGCTGGTTTTTTTCAGGCATGGTTTCAGTGTTCCCCACCACCATGTGGCTAAACATTGATCCATCCTTCCAGTTAAATACAGACATTCCTTTGTAAGTAAAGAGATGGATACACAACTGTTTCACTGTGATCAAGGGTTGCTTGCGCATTGTGCCTTGGTATTGAAATGCAGAAAAAGAGTGCAAGACCTAGGGAGAAATTAAGTGAAAGTCTGATTCTGCAACCTGCAGTTGAAGACAAAACGAAGAGTCTTCCTAGGAGGTGAAGTAATGAAGTTATGATGTTATCTCTTTTGTGCATTTCAGCCATCGATTCTTCTATGTCCAAGAAATCCCTGGAGCAGTGATCATTAATGTCCTCATTTGCAACAGTGTCTTCAAGAGTGCACTGTACAGAGAGTGTTCTTCTTGTATGTTGTTCTCTGGCCACATAAGTATTGGATTCTTTGCACTATACTGGCCTATCTGTGAGAGGAATGATGGACTCATCCTGGAATGGTTTATATTTTTGATAGAATAGTGTCCAAAAAATTGATAGATGTCTTGTGACATTTTTGACATTGATGAATGAGACCTAATATGGAAATGCCTGATGCGTGGGGAATTTACCTGTTGTTTAGAAACTATCCCTATTTCCATAGGGCAGCACATCTCTGTAATAGCATTTTCTCCTCTTTGGGTGTTAGGTAATGCTTTTGCCCAACGTGGAGGTTTGTAGTGAATTTACATGTTTCTGGTAAAATGGTGCTTTTAGTGGTGATGGAATTGGTAACTAAAATTTAAACACCTGTTAAAATTCATTTGAGCAGGTTAACCTAGACTGTCTTTGTAGGAAATGGAAAAAAATGACTTGTCGAAGAAGCAATTAGTTTAACCATAAATAAACTTTGTAAAATAGTCAGATGGATTGCCACCACAATTGTTTACTTCTCTCCATTGCCCTTACAGGCAGACTAGACTAGCTGGCTGAGATGTAGATGCCAAAGTTATAATTGTCTAAAGTGTAGTGAAATTAATACTGTAAAGTCTGCCTGCAGTAAAACAATATGTACAATCGACTCAATACAGTTGCTTAAACATGGGTGATTACCATGAGCCAAGACACATTTAATTATCTAAAATACCTACATGGAATGGAGAGACAATTTTCTGTACTAGAAACTGGAGACCAGAAGGAGTATGAAATGGTAGTAGATGTCAGTTTGCTAGAGGAGACTCCATTATAGGATGAAAGGTAAAAGTCAGATAACCCATTTGAAGGAAGTAAGGGAACATGATTATATGACAGGTATAGGTTTAAGGTACAAGGTTTAAGAAAGGTTGGTTCGAACTTCTTGATATTATGAATACCATGTAGTTTTATTGCAGACATGGATTGACCAACTGAAATCCCACAGTCTTTCAGCAATGGAGTTGCCTGATAAAAATAACTCAAATTAATTTTGTTGGTAGAGATATACCCTGGCTACTCTTCATTAGTAGAACTTCCCTAATACATCTTTATTATTTATTTTCAACTTCTCAAAATATCTTGCGTTATCTTTCTAGTCCTTGAGTCTATAAAGTCACAAAGGCAGTAACTTGCAGGTAGTTTTCTAAGTTAAAGCCTGGCTGCCTAGTCTTCTGACGTATTATTTGTAAGTACTGCTTTATGTGTTGGTTGCTATCGTTTAGCATGCATTTCCGTCAACTATTAGAGCTCTTAACCAGCTGAATCTAGATTATATAGAATGCACATTACTACAGTATTTGAATACTCAAGAATTGAAACAGGCAAATAATTTCAATAATTCTCTTACTTCTCTGAGAAGTAGAAGTTGTTTTAATTAAATTCTTAAGAAAAGAGTGCTTGTGCAAAATTGAGGAAAATGAAGCTGAAGTGGTTATTATTTTAAAGTTATTTCTTTTAAAGCTTTTAATGCGATCGGGCTAGAAGTCACTTTTTATGCTGCTAGAGAATGTGGTATTCTAAGTTCCTATCCCTAAAGAGTTCAGCCTTCTGCACTTCTGAATTTTTTGCATAGTGATGAGAAATGTTATAGTACAACTTCAATGTTTTGATATAGATGCCATGGCTTTTAGTAGAGACACAGTCTTTCTGAATCAATATATGTAGACATTTCGGAGGTAGTTTTGCGAGTCTCTACATAATATACTTCTGCTTTTCTTCATGAAAATATTACATGATTTCTGGTTTTAAAACTAGGGAGCTTTCATGTCTCTTTCTGTGTGCAAGCATTTTCCTTGTAATTGAGGGAGGATCATCCATCAGTTTATAATTGAAAGAGTTGTTTCAAGACTCGACTACATTGATGAATGCAAAAAGCTATGTTGTGGTCTGTATCAGAGTAGTACTAGTTGTTTGACTTTTTCATTTGGAATGTTACTATTTTCTTTAACAATTAAAAAAAAATTTCTTTATCATATAACTTTAGATACTGATTATGTAAAATTTAAATACTCTGGGTTTTTTTAGTATATTTCTGTCACCTCCAAATACAGGGTTATGTCATTTCTAATATGTTTTTAAATACTTACCTAATCTATCTTAAAATGATTAAAAGCTTGGATACAAATACAAATCTTGGATACAAATACCAAGTCTAAAAGTTTTAGTCATAGATAAATTCAACTTAGGTTTCTCCTTTCTTAATGCAACGGAAGTATTCACAATACCAATCTATTATACTAATGATTCCTCTTGTTCTAATAACTGCTTCTTTTGGATACTGTAACATGAACCCATATTGAAACATGGATTCTGTGGTTATCTGCTCTGTGTGCGCTGCTGATTCCCTGCCAGGCAGCGAGTGTGTCTTTGCCAGCCAAGTGTGTTACTTCTTGCCTGTCTGTAGTTTGGTGCCCTGGGTGGGAGCTGTGGGTGCTGAGAGAAGACAGGGCTTGTAAAGCACTGTGGGCACTTGGGTTCCACAAAAGGAATGACATAGTGGTAGTTTAACCTGGAGATTTAAAAATATCTTCCAACTCTTTCAGAATTTAGGCTTTGCTCATCTTCCTGTTTTGCCTGCATGCTATTCTTAAAGATGTCTTGTGACTTATTTGAGTTTTTTATTTATTTCCTCTAGGAATGGGAGACATTTACAGGTGTGATCATTGGAGATACCATACGAAAATCAGTAAGCTACATAAATTTGTGTATTTTGAAATAAGAAACATTTACTTAAATTGTGAAAAGTAAAGGTTGTATTTTTACTCTGTTGTTTGATTATTATATTCGTACACGGAAGGAACAAATAACTTCTCAGATAGAAATATAAATATTATAAAACATTTTGAACACAGCAACTCATTTTCTAATTTGCATAACATTTTTCCTTTGTTGCCTTTTTTTTTTCCTTCTGTTACCAGGGTTGCAATTTGGTTTTTTTCAGTGGTGTATTTGAGAAGGTTTTAAGCTCACTTCTGTAACTAAAATCAGTGTTTCTGAATCTTTCTTTCTCCCAGAATCATAAGAGTGGTACTTCTTGTATGGATTGATGGGATTGTGCACACACTTTGCTAATTTTACATGTTTTTTTCCCTCAGCCTCAGAGTTCTGCATCTGGAGATGTATTTATACATATTCCCAGGTGACAGAGCTAGCTTAAGAAGCTTCTGTTCCATGTCTGACCAGTCATACTGTATTTTACTATTTGTCTCTCAATTCTATTGGATCTGTATAATCTTAAAATAACCTTCCAATAGTAAAGGGTAGAGAAAGAAGTTAAGCTTTCCCTAGTCTGATCTGTTATAGCCCTACTCTGAACCAAATATTTTGACAGATGTTTTGAAAGGTGTTTTTTAGGAAACATGAGCCCAATCAGGAATCATGAGCTCAGTCTTTCTTCTGTTGCACATCTCTTCTTTCATTCAGGGTCAGCCTAGTTCATTTCGGTCAGGCTTAGCTGCAGTTTTCATTATTCCCAATTAAGTGGCAAGTCAAAACACAATGTGTTACTCAGATTTTCTTACTTAGGCTGCTGGTTGCTAGAAAGTTCCTGAAGTTCTCAGCTTCTGTAGCCCTTGGATGATTCTACAGGTTTTGCATTTCAGTGTGAACTAGAAGTCCCCCTTCATCTGTGGAGTCTTTATAATTCAATGAAATGTCAGTGAATTTGATGAACGTCAAGTATTTTCTGACAGCAGGTGATTTTCAAGCTATGCGAGATCTGATTGTATGATGGAATTTAGCACTAGTCCTACCTCTACCCCACCTAACACATAACCCATAGGTTTTGGAAAGATTGTGGACGTACGTGATTCAACCCCAGTTCTAACTGGAATATATATTGCAGACCCATCTCAAGTTTATTCCTGGAATTGCTTTTGTGTTTCCTAATTTTATTCCTTCTCAGACTAATTAACTCATAGCCGAGCTATCCTTTCACAAGAAGGCTTTCATTTTTTCTGCTGAACCTTAAAATTACTCTTGAAGTTGCTCAGTGGTTGAGAGGTACATTTCCATACAGTAACTGTCAGACTGGTTAATGGGCACTGTAAGATTTTTTTAATTAAAAATGATACGGTGAATACAGAAATTCCACTGGAGCTCAAGCTGTGTTGTTCATCCTTAGAATTTCCTCCATCCCCAACATCTAAGGAGCACAAAAATAGAGCTGTGGCCACACTTTACAAGTGCAGAGATGTCCAGAAGTGATGCTTTGCCTAGTGAATTATCCCAGAATTGCCCTCTGTGTGAAAGGCCATCCTCTTCATGACTGCGAATATGTCCAGTGGAGTTATTTTTTGAAGTCAGGATATTATACATATGCAATTAGGATCACTTGTTTTAAATGGAAAAGAAACTACTAAAAGTTGAGCATGTCATACAGATACTCTAAATGGTAAAACATTTTCACACTCAAGTTGTTAAGCAAGCATTAATGTGAACAGTGTATCTCAAATTTAAATTATTGTTAGCTTTTGTTTTGTTATGCCCTTCCTGACCTTAGCAAAAGACCACAGAAACATTCCTGTTATGAATGCTATTTTTATTAAAAACGTGGGGTTTGTGATATTCTTACTTAATGTAATGTTTCACAAAAATGTATGTAACTTCTGTATGTAACATGTAACATGTAACTTGCTTCAATAAGGATTCACAAAAAAGCATTCGTGACCAGATTCCCTCTTGGATAGAACAGGACCGAACCTGGGCAGTAGCGTCTTTGAAGGTATTTGTCACGTGGTGGGTAGAATTTAGCTTAAAAAGCCTTTAGTTTCAGCAAATAGCAATTTTGAGTTGAATATTCAAGTACGTATTTGTCAGATGGAACTATTTGGTTATTTTAAGCTATTTATTATATCTTCCAGAAACCATGGCTTAATATATACCCATTTGGAAAAAAAAAAAAAATTAAAGTTCTTCTCATTTTTCTGAACCTTTTCATGTACATCTCTACCACATTTGACAATGAATTTCAATGCATGTGAATGAACCTATCCTCTTAATTAGATTAGAAAATACAGTAAACCTACCTGAGGTACTACAATTCCTATAGATAGAAAAATCTACAGAGGAAAAATTGCAGAGAACATTCAATTTGCAGATTTCGCTTATGTAATGACTTTCACAAACAACTTCATATTGTATTAAAAACCATAAACTGTTAATTGGGAAACTAGTTTTCTACTTATCAGAAAGTAGATGTACATCTCCTTCCTTGCACATCTTTAAAGGTATTTCAGAGTTTGTTATGTTCAGATCAAGTAATTTCAAACTAGCACAAAACCCACTTTCTTGCTTTGATTCATGCTGCAGCAGTCAGTGTTGAAATCCTCTGATCCTGAAGGGAACTAACTGAAAATACTAGTCCTTGAAATTCTGTCTTGGGCTTTCCTCCTGCATGTAGCTCAGTGGCAAGAAGGAAAACCTTGACTGGTCTTTGGCAAAGACATTTGCTGCTAAATCCAGAGTTCATTATTTTTCATTTCTCTTCACCAAAGATCAGGAATAATTGCAATAATAGTGTGGCAAGTGTGATTGTTAGAGGTTCAAAAAACCAAACAGTCAAACAGAAAGTAACTGGGTGAATCAGTAGCATGTCCTGAGAGAAAAAGAACCGGGTCATGATTAAAGGAAATGACTATAATTGGGTAGAGACCAAAGTTTAAAAACAAAGAACCCAGAAATGTAAAAGCAAAAATATAGAGCAAATACAGACAGCATTTCCAGGGAATAGGTAAACAAAAAGGTTGATTTTAAAACCTACCCTTTTCTTCTTTAAGTCCGAGGGTAAATTGAATTATGTGATATGCACAAGTATTTACAGGTTTAGGGTCATAGTGGTATTTGGAAATTAATTAAAATAGACAATGTCTACGTGGCTATTCTTCTTTATTGTTAAGTATGCATTTTTTGTTTTGTAGATTGCTCTCCCAAGTCTCTATCAGACACTTTGCTTTGAAGATGAAGGTCTATGGCATGCTTTTTCTCAGAGCTCTGTATGTGAACAAGACTTTCCATCTACTATTGCAAAAAGAATTTCCTTATTTCAGCAGGTAATCTTTTTGTATTAATGTATTAAAAATAATTATGAGTTCAGCATTGAAAGTAAGTTTTACATCTTGGGAATTTAGGCTTCAGGCCTGGTAGAATTATAAGCAGTGACAGTATCTACATTGTCTTACAGCCCAACTAGTTTATTTAGCCTAAGGATTTTATTTTTTTTTATCTATAATACATATTTACTTCTCTCCTATCTGAGTCTTTTTTGTCTTGGCATATTGTCTGCAACTGACCATACCCTGTAATTTAACAAGCTCCTTTTTAATAGTCAGAGAATTAATTTCATGAATAGGCATTAAAACTCTTCCGTGATGGCTTTGTTACTGCAGAATTTGTCAGCTTTTTGAGCATCATTAAGTTAGTTCATCATTAAATGTGCAAACTCACACATCTGACTGAAAATCACAGTAGCAGCCACTGCTTTTTAGAACAGTAATCATGAAATATTACTCTTCCTGAAAGCTTAGTGATTAGAGACGTCACCAAGACTTTTGGAGAAACAGGTTCCTTCTTCGACCTGGGGATCCTTCTCCTCTGGAAGAGAAAAATGTCATCTCTCTTGTATTTATGGAAGAAAGGGTGCCAGTACTTACTTTCAAATGATGGTGTGATTTTTCCTTTGAAGTCGCTTCATAGAAAATGAAGGCCTGTCCAAAGAAGGGATGCGGTATAAGATAAAGTAGTTCCATTTTGGTTGGCTTTTAAGGGCTCTCTGTTCAGAGTTTTTGTGGGGGAGGAGGAGAATTTCCAAAATAGCATGCATGAAATTTAGGAACAAACCATTTTGCAAAGGAGTTTGTCTGAGTCATGTTTGATTTGATGAAATAAGAAGAGCAGTTCTTGTGTATGCAAGGTGTTGTCATAAAAATTCTGCGTTTATAGGAGAATAAATTTGGAATGATCAACATATTATGTATTTAGCTCTTTTCACAGAAAGTATAAAGAATGTTTCCATTGATGAAATATACAGAAACTACCTGATTAGATTTATATGCCACTTGTAAGTTAGTTTCTTTCAAACTGTATGTTAAAAATAGTGTGGTAGCAAGTAGTGGAATCTCAAGCTTAAAAAGTAGTACTTTCTTAAAAATTTAATGAAGTTAAATAAAGATATTCCAGACTTGGAAACTGGAATGTGATGGCAGGTTCCGAATTGTGGTTTACAGGTCTACAAGTAAGAGAGTAGGAGAAGGGGTAATGATTTTAACAAGTCATTTCTCCTGAAGTTACATGAGTTGCCTGCCATTGCCTGCACTGAACATTTGCAGGAAGTTTACTGAAAAAGAGGTAGCTGGTAGGGAAACTGCTAATTTAATTTGTATCTGAATTGATTAGCTGTTCATATTCTATAGTCTTTGAAGAACAGTAATAGCATCTGCAGAATATCTCAGAAAAATTTAGATATAAAACCTTAATGCTGTGCTCAAACAAAGGGAATTCTTTCAAAACTGATTATTTTACTGAAGTCAGAAATATTAGTATTCCAGTTAGGAACTTGCTGCCTAAATACATGTATAGAATTTATATTACCGCTATAAAGCTAAGTGTGCTTTCTGCATTCTAGCTATCCACATAGCTACCTTTTTTCTAAAGCTTTGTAGAAGAACTTCCAGCTTGCAAAGAGACATTAGATGTAGATCTATCTTCTGATTCTACCAGTAGGACAAGCTGCTTACAAGAGAACAATTACATTTAATTATCTTGGAAAAGAATGATCGGATAGCTCTGTATATTCAGAAAAATAAATTAGTTCTAAAGAGAAGTTTAAAGAATTCAGCCTTCTTAGAAGAGTCTTGCTTTTTAAATTGTCACAATATACTTTTATAAACTCATCTCCCCTGAATATATTTTATTTTAAGGTACTTGTGGTCCAGGCTGTGCGACCAGACAGGCTACAGAGCGCCATGGCTCTGTTTGCATGTAAAACCCTAGGTAAGTTAATTTTTGACCAGAGTCTTTCCACACAACAGTTAAATAGTTTTTTGTCCTATGTTTCTCTTTTATTTTGTAGTTCTTATGGAATCCCTAAGTTTTAGGATTTGAAAAGATGCTGTATTTGCTGATTTTGTTCTTGTAAAGTATTGTTAAAAACTGCTTTTAAAATAGTTTTGTTTATGCTGCATAGTGATTTAAAATATAATAAAAGATCTGTCATATTCTTTTATGAATTCGTGAACACTGAAGTAATTAAGAGAGTAGCTGATTCTCTGTAAGTTTTGCACTGCAGCATTTCCTTAAGACAGAAATGTTCCAAAAAGATTCTTTCATTTAATGTAATTTACCATTTAAAAACCATTAGGTTTGAAATTTTGTAAGCTGGATCTCAAAAGATGATTTCATATTTTCAGTCATTTTGTCAGTCTCTTTGACTGTAATGCAATTTTTACTGTCTACAGGTACTTATGATTGAGAGCGAAACAATATGTCTCTTTGTTCTACTCTGCTTCTACTCTGTCTCTGTCTATGGTATCCAAAGTTTGGGACTTATATTCCAAATCTTAATATTGCAATACAGTGCACCAAAGCTATCCTGTAGTTTTAGCAGTTAATGACAATGTGCATATAGAAGATTAATTATGCGTATGTCATTGAGGTGGACACTATACTTTTAAAAGTCACCCTCTGCATTATGTAGGGACAAGGCATAATTTGTTGTTTTTAATGTGGTACAGTGTCAGGACAGGAGTGGGATTAAAATAAGGGAGAGGATCTAGATTGCAAAGACATTAAATGTAAGTGGCAAAGGTTGTTTTTAATGTGGTAGAAAATGAACCTGGAAAATTGACTTGTAGTCTGCCAAGGTAATAAGTCTGGACTTACAGCTCCAGTACTTGTAAAGATTAGTAGTTTGAATGATATTGAGATGAGTGATTTTGCATGATAATGCAATAGATGAGTGTTATATGAAAAACAAGGACTCTGGTAATTCTAAGTTATCGATGTACATTTAATTTCTTATTAGTATAAGATGAGGTGTAAGTTTAGGTCTCTGCTTCTTACATTTTAATGGCATTTTTGTGACAGTTTATCTTACACCCTCTTTATGCTCTGTCTGTGGGCATTATTTGTTGGTCAAAATCGGTTCCATATCTGCCACCAAGGCCAGTAGTTTCAGGAATAAGTTTAACCTGCTGTGTCAAACATTATTAGTAGATAGAGCAAGTATTTTGATCATGGTGAGTATGCAGGTCCCACGCCGACAATGTCCCTGCCTGTTGGACTCAAATGACAAGTGCGATCTGCAGTATGTGCCTCTCAAAGCCCAGCAGAGAACTGAGTTCAGAGTAAGTTTATTCACCTGCTCACTGGCTTCCAAATTGTAATGTGTTAGATAAATTGGTTAGATCTATCTTGATACCGGTTCCTTGGAGGCATTCCACAAGGAAATGGTTTTTGGTGGAACTACAACCTCACTGAGGAAGGCAGAACACCACTAACTCCATTTGTAGGCAGGGTTTCATCCACAGATATTTCATGCATATCAGCAAGATTCTGTCTTGAGATCGTGTCATAAATCATGATTAGTGCTTTCCAAATGATAAAAGGTGTCAGGCTTGTATGACTATTTTTTCATATTTTTTCCTACCATGTCTTTTTCAGGGTCCTTGCCCTGAAACTTCTTAAATAAACTGTTTCATTTAGTTCAAAAAGGAACCGTTAAGTTTCCAATCTCGTTTGACTGATTTCTTGTGAGGAAAATGAGTTCCACAAGAGCCGTAATAGCCTACAAGAAAGCCTTCCACTTCTGTTTTATCCAGATTTTTTTTTCTTTTTTTCATCTTTCACACATAGTTTTAAATTTATGGTTGAAGGAAGATTAAAATAATTTTTTTTGAAGATAAAGTTCGTAAGAATTTTCTATAAATGGGCACTCAAAGTATGCTTATTTCTTTATTTTACATGCTATACTGAAACGCACTCTGTTGGCAAAAATCATATTGACAGTATACTCCCAAATCATTTGATATCACTCATTGAGTTGAGTTTTTTTTCTTATCTGCTTTAACTTAGTTTTTTGAGTCTGGCTATGTTAAAAATAGTATATAAAGAGGCTTGATTTTAATTACCTACATTTTCATTTTCTTCAAAAAAGCAGTAGAGATATGAAGAAAGAAAATCATTGTAGGCTAAAGAGGTCTGTATTTTACTCTCAGAGACCACTTCATATAAAGTAGACCAGAGCTCTTCTGGTCACATTATGCCTAGGCCAAAATAAAATTATGTGCCAAAATAAAAAAAAAAATAATAACATTTCCTGCTTTCTGTATTGGAATTGTGAATAGTAATAATACATTTAGTAATATTTTTGTACATTGTTTCTCTGTGTACAGATCACCAACAGAAGGAATTTTAACAAGCACTTTGAGTTCAAGTTCCAGCTGCTATAAATTGGTTTAATTGCATTGACTTTAGCAGAGACATTTTATGAAAAGTTGTTCATTGATTTTATGAAAGCTTCATCAGTTTATAGAAAAATGTGAAGTCTGCAACCTGTACCAAACTTCGTATTTATATGTCAGGTCTTTTCTTTTTTTCCCTTAGATTTCCCTCTCCCCCACTTAAGACATTTTCTGAAAAGTTATTTCCTCTCACATATGCTTTTTCTTCTTATGTCAGGATGTCAGTTCAGATAGTAAGATTTAAGAAATTTTGTCCGAATCGAACATGGAGGCAGAAAAGTATGTCAGGAATTCCCAGTCTGTCTGCACAGTTATTATCCAGAATATGAGTGCTTATTGATTTACCCTGAAAACACTGGAGTCCTTTTTTGCAGGTCTCTAAATGTAATCCTGGCTGTAGCTTTAATTCTAACGGCCAGGAACAGACAAGACTGTAATGTAGTTTTTCTGTATTTCACTTGGGTTGAGCTTCCTTAAAACAAAAAGTGCACTCAACATACCTCTGCTTTTTCTAAACATTGTGTCCAAAGTTCTGAAAAACCAAACTGTTTTATAGAAGAAACAATGTATTAATTCTCTAAATGGTGCATCTCAAGAATGCTACAATATGTTTGGCTAGACACTTAACTCACAACTGCAGGTCTTTTAAATCAGTGTTGTTGCCATAAATGTTATTTAAGTTGGAGCTACACACACACTTGGCTGTTGCCAATCATAGCTTTTTATTCTGCTCCCCAGTTAATGCAGGGCCAAGCAGTAGCCCCCAGTTAACATATAGTTATATGGTTTATCAAAACTCCTAATGAATAAAGCTTCTCAGGAATCTGTGTGCCTTCTGCTTGCACTGCTGAATATAATGATACAGCCAGTAGTCTCTGGTTTATCTTGCTTGTAGTATATTCCAGGCACCTGTTTGTAGCAGCAAAGCTGCTTCAGGAACTTGGGAATAGTTGGACATGGGAAGAAGGGAGGTCTGTAGCTTGTTACTGTCTTTGTCACTGACAAATAATAAATGTCAAGGCAAAGAGTACCAGGACATCACGAGCCTATAGTGAAACCTTTTGCAGTGACCAGTGGCTTATGTCTCCAGGGTTTCTCACCTGGAAGGAATAACACAGTACTTAAAAGACTCAATTTATTTTACTTCTATGACTTTGTATGTCTGTTCTGCGTTTGCATGTAATAACGAATAACTGCAGCATTGCGTGATGCCCATTCCGTACTGTTAATTAGTGGTCAGAAGGATTTCAGTTTGGTTTGTCTATCCGTGCTGCCTGTTGGCTTCAGCAGATATTTTTAGTCCTGTATCTTTCATAGGATTTGAAACAGTAGTGAAGATTTTCAAAATTATTTTCTTCACTGAAATAAATGTTGATAAAACTTAAAATTTACCTTTCCAAGACCTTATTTTAAAAGAAATTTTGATCTAAAATATCATGTTAAGATTCAGTACATCTTTATTGCTTATGTAGATATTAAGTTTTAATAATACTTTAATGTTTTAATATTTAAATTAATAACAAAACGTTCATATTTTGATACTTCAACAGTGAAATATACAGTGAATACAGTGAATACAACTCAGTAAAGAGGGATTTGATGAGATGAAACGTGCTTAAGGTGCAGGACGGTGGTTTATAGCCCACATATCAGAACATATCACAAGTACTTCTTCCTTGTGGTCCTCATCCACAAAAGGAAACATTTGATGTTGGATTTTCGAATTACAGGCATAATACTGTCTTCCATTTTCAGTGTTGTAAGCACTCTTTCATAAAAACTAAATAAAATAAACATTTCCACCCTAGAGAATGCTATCATGTTCTACTTCCTGATATTTTTCATTTATTGCTTAAAGTGACTCAAGTAGCTTGAATTATGACTGTAGTTGAAAAAAAGTCAACGATCTGTAGATATATATCACATTTCTTTTCTTTTTTCTTAGCTAATTTGTCTATTTTCTTTCTCCCCTCTCTGCCGATAGCTTAGCTATTTCCATTTATTATGTTAGTGAAGGAAATGTTAAATCTGGAGTAGTTTGTATTTGTGAAAAACATTACTATAAGCTCAGTTTGGAGGAATGACATGTAAGTTAGTGTGCTGGGCAGCTGTCATTCAAAGCATAACCTTTTGCAGGCCTTCTGAAAATGCATCCAAATTTGGCCAATGCAGGATTCATTGAGAAACAACCTGCAGATGTTTGGCCGACATTTTTGAGATGCTGACAGTGAAGTGTCCCTGAAGAGTCTTACTCGCTGAGCAGGCTTCAGTCCAGCCCTGAACAGCCCTTTAACTTCAGCGGTATTTTATGGAGCTTCCAGGGTTTAGGGCTTATTGGCAGCGAGCAGCAGAACTTGTCAAAGGACCAGCCCATATCAATTGCCTTGTGGCCTCAGTTTATGTGTTTATCTCTGCTTATATTACCTCTACACGCCTAATGAATGTGAAATGAAAACATTTTCCGACATTAGTCTTGTTTAGTTCAATTTTTTAAAGCATTTTGAATGATATTGATTTTTTCTGTTTAGCTGCATCTGTTAGAGTCTCTGTACAGATACATGCAGAGAACCCAGACCTCATACTAACTTTTGCCAACCTAACCAGTTATATTCAAATTATATACTATTATATGCAGAGGTAATAACTCAAGTCTGAAAGCAGACTGTGCTCTCAAGGAAACGTGTATTCCATCTTTTAGTAGGTGTAGCATAGATGTCACTGATTTGGGCTCTTCTGTTTTGCTTTATGCTGTGATTTCCCATTGCACCTAACACTTCATTATTTAAGGATGAGTCTAAAGATGCATTTAAAGTTTTCTGTTAACACTGTTGAAGTTTATGATATACATATAGCTTTAGTCTCATATATAAATGCCTTGCTTCTACTAGGTCAACATTCTAAACATGTCAGTTGTATATTAAAGCAAACAATAACTAAAGCAATTGTAGTACCAAGAACTGTGTCAAAGTCTAATAATTAAGGGTCTTGGGACAATACAGGAGAGAAGTTCTTCATACAGACATACACACTGCAACTAGTTTTAGGAAATAGCAGAGCTTCTTATATTTTTTATGCTCCAGCTCTTTTTGTATGTTTTCTTGAAGACTACACTCTAAATAAAGACTGCCATTTATATTTGTCAAGCTGGAAGACCAGGCACCTTTTTGGTGCTTGTGACTTTTTGATCAATATAGAGTGCCTTCTGACTACATATTGTAAGGATTTTTTTTCTCACTGTAGTACCAGTTTTATGGTCTGCATTGAACAGAAAGCCAGATGACCTCTAAAGTGGTTAATGAAGCACTTCATCCTGTGTAGTCACTTTATTTCCGTAATAATTTTAATTATAGGAATAAAAGAATTATCTCCATCACCTCTGAATTTGAAACGCCTGTATAAAGAAACTCTGGAAATTGAGCCCATCTTGATAATCATTTCTCCTGGTGCTGACCCTTCTCAAGAGTTGCAAGAACTTGCCAGTGTTGAAAGAAATACTGAGTGCTACCATCAGGTCAGTCTTAGATAAGCATAATCATTAAAAACTAGAATATGTAAAATTTTACAGTAGTAATATCTGCTTTACCTTGTTTTTTAAGGAAGTTAGCATGTAAAAGCATAGTTTGTTACCTATGTGTTTGTTATTCCCACCTGTCTCACCACTAACTTCTGATTCTATTGGCAAAAGAGAGTGGGGAAGAGAGACACAGTGATCCTTGTAGCAGCAGAATCCACGTGACAGGCATTCCTCTAACTTGGAAGAGGGAAAAATGAGAAGATAGATGGAAGAGAACAAGAGAGACTGATAATTGTTGTACATGCTGAAATATTATCTTTTTTAGTGTGGAATAATTGAAATATGAACAAAACTCAATGAGAACTAGACTTAATAATTTCCTCTGCTTATAGAACTTTAATATTTCTTTCTTCAACAGAAAACAGAATCATAGAATGGTTTGAGTTAGAAGGGACCTTAAAGATCATCCAGTTCCAACCCTTTGCCATGGGCAGAGACACCTTCCACTAGACAAGGTTCTCAAAACTCCATCCAACCTGGCCTTGAACACTTCCAGGGATGGGGCATCCACAGCTGTAACATAGATCGGGTGTTCAGTGTTCGTGAATATTTTGGTATTTTGTGAAATTCTTTAAAATATTTTGAGAAATTATACAAAATGTTAACCAATTTTTTATGGGAGTTCTTAAACGGAAGTCTTTTGAAAAAAGTGTTTAAGATCAACCATGTGGGAAAGCCTTCAAATTTCAGGAATAGGCATACAACCCCAGAATTATTTGCCCAGCCAGTATAATAGTTGCGGGTTTTTTTGTCATGATATAAAACTTCTTCCTCGTTTTTCATTCGACACAAAACTGAGCTGGGTGGAGATAATTCCTCTTGAATGGACTTTAATCAGGAATTCTACTGTTAAGAACTTGCTCTATATTTTCTATGTCTGTTTCAAAACTGGGTCTATGCAGAGGTGTTGAAACCAACTTTTTTTTAAAGAAGAAATTTACTGTAGCTTGTAAATTCGTAGAATAACCTAGGTTGGAAGGGGTTCCTGGAGGTCGTCTACTTCAACCTCCAGCTCAGAGAGGGAAGGTCCCCCCTCCAAGGATGGAGATCCCACCATATCTCCGGGCAATTTGTTCCAGTATTTGACCAATATCGCAGGAGTATGTTTTTCCTAATATCGAATAATTATTTCCCATGTTCCAATTTGTGTGCATTGACTTGTCCTATTTCCATATGTCTCTGACGGAGTCTGGCTCTGTCTTCTCTGCATTCATCAATCAGGTAGTTTTAGATGGCAAGATGGTCTCCTGATTGTGTGGCTAAACAAACTCTGCTCAGTGTACCCTGGCCATGTTGGTGGTTTGCTTTGGAGTCACTTCAGTATGACCATGTCTGTCTTGTACTGGGAAGCCCCAAACTGGACACAGTACTCCAGATGTCATCTCACAAGTTCCCAAGGGAGGGGAAGGGTCACCTACCTAGACTGTCTTTTGCTAATACAGCCCATTATGGGATTGGCCTTTGTTGCAAGGGCCCATTGTTTACTCGTATTCAACTTGTTATCCACTGGGGCCTCCTTTTCTCCAAAGCTGCTTCCTCAGCAGACCCCAACCTGTACTGGTACATGGGGTAATTCCATTCCACGTGTAGGACTTTGCATTTGCCTTCTTAAACTTCATGAACTGACAACCTGGTTCTCGAGCTTGTTCAGGTCCATCTGAGTAGCAACCCTGCCTTCCTGCATACTGGTTCCTCACCCTCCCCCCAACTCCCACCTTTGGTGTTACTGTTAGCTGGCTGAGAATGCACCCAGTCACATCATCTGGTCACTGATGAAGACCTTAAACTGCACTTGTCCTGGTATTGATCCCTGAGGGATACCCTTGCCATGACACAGGCAATGAATTGACTGGCTGGGGAGGACCTCTGCTGAAAAGGACTGGAGGGGTTTTGTAGACAACAAGCCGGACATGAGCCAGCACTCTGCCCTGCCAGCAGAGAAGTCTCTTTGACAACCTAAAACCAGCCTTTCGATACCTACAAGAAGGTCACTGAGAAAATGGACCCAGACTATGCAATCAGGCATGATGGAAAGAAGCAATGGGCATAAATGGTAACAAGACAGGTTACAACTGAATGTAAGGAGAAACTTTTTCACCATGAGACCAGTCAAACAGATTTCCTGGCACATTCTCCATCCTTGGAGGTTCCCAAGATTCCACTGGAAAAAAGCCTCCGCTCCTGGTCTGATCGTTCATAGCTGATGCTACTTTGAGCAGGAGGTTGGACTAGAGACCTTCCAGGATGCATTCCAACTTACATGATTCTGTGACCTAAGGAGTTTCCTAGTATTCCTAATACTCATTACCAATATGCTTTATACCTTTCTGTAAAATGTTATTTCCTTCTATCATTTGAAATATTCAGGGAAGAGGTGTTTTTATCTACTTGATCACTGGTTGGCATAGAAATGGAAAATGTCAAGTTTAATGTTGCTTTTAAATAGTCCTTGAAATTGTTTCTTCCCTGGAATGTGCAGTGATGTAATATGTTTTTCCCATCAAATTGTAAAGATTTAGATCTTACTGCCAGCTCGTCTATCTGTGAATGTTTCAAAATGCATGTTTCTTACTCTGCCACATAGCTTTTTGTGTTTTTCTAAATAACCTTTACATGTTGGACTTTTAAAATGTAACTTTGTGGTATTTGATTAAGAAGCGGTACTCAAACCAAGTCATCTGAAAGTTCTCCCTCTAATGAAAATATTTTGTGTTATTTTTTCCTGCACTTTCTCATGCAATTTCAATAGAACGTAGAAGATAAGATTTTTCTTCTCTGTTAGATCATTTCTTATATGGGATAAAGAACAGACCACTAAATTTGTGTGGTGTACTACTGTGTTGTCTGGTGTCTTTCAGTTATCTTTTGGCTATTTTAAATTATTTCAAGATATTAGATTCAATTTTATTTGTGCAGAGGATATCCCTGTTTTATCATAAAAGGCAAGGTGCCACGTTTCTTTGATTCAGTACAGTTTTAGGATAAAAAGCCAGGGTGGATTTCCTCTTAAGGGATGTTTGATGAAGTGCTAATAATCAGAATAGTTATATTTTGCTATATCAGTAATGCCAAGACAAGACTTCTTAGATTGGCTAAAACCACTTTCTTTTCAACCTGTTTGGTTCAGGGGTTTTTGTTGTATAGAGCTTCCAATTAGGGAGAACTAAGGTGAATGTAACTCTGCAGATAGTCATCAACATCAATTGTTGTAGTAATTGGACTACAAAACGAGTCCTTCCTTTGTTTTCAGTTTTCACTAATTTATCTGAAAATTAAATTTTGGATCTTTTTATTTCCCTTTGAACATTCAAACTTATTGTAGCAGCAGTATGACACTATAAAAAATGAAGACTGTTTGTTTAGCTATTAATATTTCCCAGTTAGAAAGGGAGCAGCCTTAGTTTTTCAGCCATCTCAATATCCTAACTTAACTCAAATCCTAACTTACAGTCAAAAGAGAATTTGTTCTCATTTATCTTGTTTTTATTGTATCAGCAGTTCTGCAGTAATACAGTTCAGTCACTGATACTTAAATGAGTTCCCAGGGAATACCATCACTGTCACCAAATGATATCTTTTTTTTTCCATAAAGAAACTAGGTAACGATGTTTCTTAACAAACTCAGGTTAGATAGGTTACAAAGAAAAACAGTACATTTTTGTTAATCTTTACTTTAGTAACCTATGACATTCGAGAAAATTCTGGTTATCTTTAGCACACCTCCTTTATTACTTATGCAGTCTAGTTTGGAAACACAATTTTGTGTTTAGCTGTTAAATGAGGTATGATGGATTCCTGATACAAGTGTGTCTTCCATTTCAGATTGCAATGGGCCAAGGCCAAGCTGACCTGGCTATCCAAACTTTAAAAGATTGTGCACGCAATGGAGAATGGCTGTGTTTAAAGAACCTGCATCTTGTTACATCTTGGCTTCCCGTATTGGAAAAGGTGACAAGAACGTATTGGAAACTAGGCAAAATTAGTATGCAACATTTCTGAAGCATTTCAGGCATTTCCATGGTGATGTTTAAAATTACAACAATTTAAAAATAAACCTTTGCAGTTTTCTCAGTCATGAATGAAGTGAAATGCTTCAGGTCTAAGCAGCTCCTTCCTTTGTGTGAGAGCTTTAATTTTCATACAGTGTAGAGTATTTCTGCCACAATGACTGAACAAAAATTATCCTGTTAGGACTTCTGGTACTTCATGGGATACTGTTTGCTGAACTCCAAATCTATGTATGCTTAAATTTATTCTTTGGGATTTTTTTTGTCAGCTCTGGGACTTTCTTTTTATTGATTCTTTTATGTTAAGCTTGTGTCTGAGTCACCAAGAGGCTTTTGATACTTTGAAATTAAAATGCCTAATGTTTTACAGAAGCACCCACTTCCTAATGGCATGTAAAATCACTAACTTGCTAACTAGATCAAAGTGACTTTACATGTATATCACTGTGAAGTCTGGAAACCAAACTAAAAAAGAAAGATGGAGAATTCCTGTCAACAGCTACTACAATCTTAATTTTCCAGTTTCTAATGATTGTCTGTGAAGTGTATTCCATGCACATGATTTTGAAGTCTACCTTCTATCTGTCTAGCAATGACCATGTGGCATGCGTGTGCCTTTTTAACATTCATATAATCGTTTTTGAGAAAAGGGAAAGACAAAGTAAGGTAACAATGAAATGTGTCGTCTAGTCCAAATATGATAGTAACTTTGAACTTAAGCACAGCGGATATATAGAATGTGTGGAGAAGAGACATCTTGAACAGTAGTTGTTTAAATAACCTTACTTGTGCAAAGAGATAAAGAATTTTTAGACAATCCCAACTTCCTAATTTATTATAATTTTGTAAATACTGTTCTGTATATTAAAGAAATCCCTGCAAAACCTACTTCAATATATAACATCTCTTTAACAGGAGCTGAATACATTGCAACCTCAACCAAACTTCCGCCTCTGGCTTACTACTGAAGTTCATCCAAAATTTACTCCGATTTTGCTTCAATCAAGTCTGAAAATAACTTATGAAGTAAGGCAGGCCTGTTAGGAAAGCTTTCATTGCATGTTTTCAAAGACCTAACTTGGATGTATAGTGAACTAAAGCTTTAGATAGAATAAAGCCTGGATAATATGGACTATTTTCATAACTGATTTTGCCTTATATTTCAGTTAGATGGAATACAAAAAGTGCTATGAATTTACCTTGAAAGATTTTAATGATAATTTATAATGTGTATGTGGAAATTTACAGAAGCTGTGCTTTAAAGGGAAGGTTTGTAAAATTTCTTTCCAGATATTTTTTTCCAATTGGAAGTCTGAACTGGAAGCATTTGTTTTGTTTTGTGCTCCAAATTATTTTATGCATTTAATCAGTGTTTCCTAAAAGCAAAAAAACTACACAGGTGCTGGCACATGGATGAAAAACAGGAAATTCCTCCTTCTTGGTGAATGTACTCATCTGAAGATCACAGAATCATACTTTCTCTTCCATATTTTTCTTTTTGGCCCCATAGCTTTATATTTACTGGTCCCTTTAAACAAAAACGGCTCTCCTCCCATACAGCAGAATATATTGTTAAAGGCCTTCACTAAAATTTGAGAGCTTTGCTTTCAGAATGGGTTGAATAACTGGGACCATGCCCCTCCAGCTTCTTGGAAAGTGCTCTCATCATTTATGGGAATCAGGGATAGTGGTGCTACTAACTCACCCATTGGTTATGGAGTGTGGAGATTTTGCCTACAACTAAACCAAGAAACTCTGACCTTCTATGTCCAAAGTTGCTGCCTTTCAGGAAGCCAAAATTGTTATGTATTTGTATTGACTGCAGGTATTTTTAAAATTCCGAGGCACTTTCTTGCTTATATTGAGGTCTTCAGTGCTACAGACACTACAGGACTGCATAGCGTTGTCAGATTTCTTCTCATCTGGGTTCTTGAAGTTACTGATCCCACTATCTTTGGAACTTCATACTGGTGCAATGTTCTAATTCTTTTTATTACCTTTTTTTTTTGCTTTTATAGTAAATATTTTGCTACCATAAAAGGACAGTGATCACCAATGACTTGACTAACAATATTTCATTATTATATGGTTATGGAATGTCCTTTAACTGTTACCACTCAAGATGTAGATAGTTTAAAAGAAAAATCGTCAGTTGACTACAATATTTTGCAATTATTTGCCACAAGTATGCAATGCAACATATACAGCTGTTGGTAATCTTATAGAAACATTAACAAACATTATTTTTCAAAAGAAAGAACATTCTTATGAAAATGGGATTTAAATCTCTTTAAATTTATGTTCAACTTCACACTTGCAAATAATTTGAAAATGGCTGGGTATTTAATCAGTTGTTTTTACTTTTAAGTACTTTAATCTTTGTTATTGTATACATTTTAACTGCAGTTATTTCTATTGGTTGTGAACACTACACCTAACACTGACAGAACTGGCATTTTATCATACGTATACACCATATCTGTATGCTGACTAATAGAGTGCAATGGTGGCATGAGACAAGTTAGCTCTGATCACAGAAATAATTGTTAGTTGAACTTGTAAATTTAGAAGGAAGTTCTTGTTCTTGAAAAATTAGAATTTACTTTCAAGCTTACATGTTTTGATAGAGTATATTCCTTCACTAAGTTCTTTTAGTGTAGTTTAGTCCTCCAGTCAGTTTGTTCTGGTTATGATTTCACTAAGTTTAAGTTAAGCTGTTTTCAGTATAAGATCATTCTGTTGTTAGGCCATTTATTAGAAGCAGATTTTTTTTAAGTACTGTTTGTCATTTCATTAAGTTATAAATTGTAAGCTAGAATTTAAGAAAACAGTGCATAAAAGTATCAAGTTTTCTGTCTGCAACAGTGTTTTTCCTTCCAATGCAGGCACCTCCAGGCCTCAAAAAGAATCTTTTGCGAACCTATGAATCTTGGACACCAGAGCAAATTAGTAAAAAGGGAAATTTGTCTCGAGCACATTCTCTATTTTGTTTAGCATGGTTTCATGCTGTATGCCAAGAAAGAAGAAATTATATTCCTCAGGTAATATTTTTTTTCTATATTTTAAAAAATTTACCCCATTTATTAACTTTTATATTTGGAAGTATTCTTCATCAGGTATATGTTGGATCATGTTCAGAGATGAGTAAAACTTGGATACCTCTGGTGCCTGCCTTCATTATTGTCTCTGAATTCATTGCAAAATAAGATCTTGGTAGCATAAATTCCTGTCCCTCTGAAAGTTGTGACTGCCAGGATGGGCTTATTTTGAGATTTATGTACTAACTGGTACTGATGCAGGAGTGAGGTCCCATGGAAAAGATTCTGTGAATCCTTTTTGCTTGGGACAGGAAAAATGTTTTGGAAACATACATGATAGAATGAGAGATGTGACAAAAGAGAGGCTTTGGTGGGAAGGAGGGATGACATTGTCACCTCTTTGTGCACACAAACCCTGTTCAAGGAGAAGGAAGAACAAGAGAATTTACTGGTTTGTTTAGAAGGTTGTCTCACTCTTTTACAAACAGACTTTGAACATGGTGTTCAAGAAGTAGAATAGGTGAAAATATATATACTGATCTGATACCCGAACTCTCATTTGGCTTTGTTCAAATTCGTGTTCATTTACCACCAACTTTCCAAGTAGCACAAGATAGGATTACTAATTCTCCTTAATTCCACTCTGTGTTAGTCTCATGTGCAGATGATTTTATATTCTGCATAAAATACCAGTTTCTAACATTGCTGGATGGCAATCTCAGCTAGAAGCTCTTGTATTTTGTAATAAATTTCAGGTTGTTTTGTGTCCATGTACAGATCTGCCAAAAAAAGGCATTAACACTGTTGAGAGACTGCAGCGTCTTTCCATCCTGAAGCTTCAGCTGCAGGCTTGGCCTGAGACTGTATCCACCTGACTGGATATGTGCCTGTTATCTGATACATTTGCATGGTTCTCATTGCTAGTCATATGCTCCTGTTCTTATTAAATGATCCATATGCAAAGGTACAGCCACAAGAAGATACAGCAACAGGAGACACCTTTGAGATCTGGATTTCCTAAGTTCTATATCATATATCAGTATTTGTTTATACTCCATCCATTTACATCAAAAGGTTTTTGTGAGAATTATTACACATTACACAATAATACTACGTAAAGCATAATACCACCAAGAAAAGAAAGAGGTACGAATGGAGAATGATTAAAATATGCATATGGCAATCAGCATTTTTGGTGTAATAATAGCAGTAATCACTTTACTCATTAAATTGATTTCTGTCAGCAGAGAAGTGATATGAATTAAGGAGTAAGATGATGAAAGTGTAATACAGACTGTGTTTGAAGAATCAGAATTATTTATGGAAATCCAAAGGAAACTGAAATGCAAAAAGCTCTCAGAAATAAAACAATAATTCAATGCGTGATCTAGTCACAGATGTCAGCAAGCTTTAGTTGAAGTAAATACTGTTAGGAGATAAAAGAATCTTAAGTTTACATTCCTCTTACTCAATGGATTCTAGTTTGTATAAGTATGTAAAATTAAATACACTTGTAGAACTGATTTTTTTATACTGCCTCCACTGAGTGTTTCCAAAGATGCGCTTCAGAGGACATACGCTGTCTCTTTTTTCATTCAATATTAAGTATTATACAGTATTCTGTAACCACCTAGTATTTGTATTTTACTTCATGATCACCATTGTGTGTTTAATTTAATTGTTTGGATTTCTTTTAATGGTAGGGTTGGACCAAGTTTTATGAATTTTCATTATCTGATCTCCGTGCTGGTTTTGACATTATTGATGGACTGTTTGAGGGTAAGTCACTTCTTAAGGAAAGATTTCTCACCTCTGTAGTATAACCTTTCTGAATGTCTCTCATTTAAAATTTTTAGAATACTAAAAACTTTCACGGTAATTTTTTAGATTGGTTACTTTGCATTATTGTTTTGTTTGGAGTGGGGCCATTTTGTTTAAAGATTGCTTTGAAGGGATTTAAATTTCGTACTTGTATCTTCATTGGAACATTTTCCCAAATATCAACACATGATGGGGCTCTGAGCAACATGATCTAGTTGAAGATGTCCCTGCTCATTGCAGGGGGCTTGGACTAGATGACCTTTGAAGGTGCCTTCCAACTCAAACTATTCTATGGTGCTATGACTGGCTAGCTGGGTAACTACAGGAATACGGAAGCAGTCTGACCCTGAATCAGCTGTGCTTGGGCTCCATCAGGCTTTTCTGGATGTAGATCCAGACTCTGAGGATACGTCTGTATTAGTAAACTGATACGGGCTGGGTACAGGCCCAAAACTATTCCATGACCAGGTTTATTTTTTCCCATATTTGACTTATGCAGACTGGCATTCTCATAGGCAGTGCCAAGGCAGGATTTGTTAGACAGCAGAGCCTGGAGACTTTTTCCAATAGGGAGCAGGTAAGAGGTTACCTTCTTTTAGGGCAAAAGAGAGTTTAGCTGCATGGATTCAAGCCACCTTGTGCCATCTGACCTTGGGTTCAAGCAGGACCTGCCCTGTTTAACATTAGAAGAGATGTTGTATGAAGAGCTTTATCTTTCTACAACACTGAGATAAAGCTCATCACCAGTAAGCAAAGCTAGAATCACAGGGGGAATCATAATTCCATTTTTGGGAGGTTGGGTAAACCAGTAATTTCTTTCTGCCAAGAACTATTCTGCTCAGCTTCTTGAGTTCAGAGGAATAAAAAAGAAATACAGGAATGCCTGAAAGATGAAGTCTTCTGTCTCCATTCCTTCCCAGTGTGATCTCCCCCATGTATTGAATAAATGAATTGAATATGAATGAATTCTTCATATTGAAACTCACTGTTAAAAAGAGCCAACTTCATTGTTCTGTTAGGTAGCGTAGTAAGTTCTTAATATTCATTAATATGAAAAGCAATTTTTTTTAAAGTCTTGGCATTTTATATAATTTCGAAGTAAAGTTAGAAACTGATCTTTAGAGATAATTTATGATAATTGATTTAAATGAGATTTATGGATGATTAGTGCATCTGTAATTGGACCTTAGTTATATAGACTTGAAACATACAGGGATGTAAAGAGGTTGAATCGCTAGGTGTCACTGCTAATCAGTAACTGTTGCTGTGAAGAAAACTTTTCCTACTAAGGAATGATTGAAGTATTTGGAAACAACAGTTACTACCAAGAAACCCCCCTTAAAGTAATTGCTGGTTCCTTTTTTCAAGGGACTTTAAGGAATAGTTTTCTGTACAAGCTTATACTTACACATGAAAGCTATAGAGGAGGGGTGTCAAACTCATTGTCACCGGGGGCCACATCAGCCTCGCAGTTGCCTTCAAAGGGCCGAATGTAATTTTAGGACTGGATAAATGTTGGAGTAGTTACGTTTGGCCCTTTGAAGGCAATTGCGAGGCTGACGTGGCCCCCAGTGACAATGAGTTTGACACCCTGCTATAGAGTATAAGTAGATCATTGTCCAATGTAGTTATTTTGGACAACTGTGATGGAAGGGAGGGAACATAAGTTATTTTGAACTTGTGGGATACAGCTAAGCCAGAGTAATCTAATTGCAACGTCAACCTGACCAGGAAGCTAATAGTAACATGCTTAGTTTTATGCGCTGTGTTGTGTGATTTGTAGTGTTTTACAAAGTACCTATCCTGTACCTCTTTGTGTTTGAAAGATGACATTTCCAGCAATGTTATCTATTTTGAGTGTTGTCTGGTTTTGGATCAATCAATCAGTTTATTTTATGAGACCAGATGGTACCGTGTTGCAAAATAATGTGTAAAATTTTGAACAGGGGAAATTCTGTTTATTTATGACAAAGGAGGACATAATTAAAATTTTAACAGTATAATTTCTGAAATGCATATAGCCAATTGGTTTATCTACAATAAAAAGCACCTCAAGACTTAAGTAATATTTCAAATAACTAATTTTAAAGTACAGTAAGTTAATCGATGAAAAATATTTACAAACTCTTTGAAGTTTCTGCAGCTTTTATTATTTGGTAATATAGAAGAAAAACAATTAGAAATTAATTATTTGATATGTGTTTATTTTTTTTATTTCACCGAAGAACTACAAAGACACCAAGAAAGGCTTATAATGCAATGCTATCCATTAATACAAAACTAATATTTATTAATTTATAGGTTCCAAAGATTTTCAGTGGGAATTTGTGCATGGCTTGTTTGAAAATGCAATTTATGGAGGCCGTGTAGATAATTACTTTGATATGAGAGTTCTTCGGTCCTACTTGGAGCAGCTTTTCAATTCACGAGTCATTGGCAGTTTAAATACTAGAGGCAAGAAGATGACTGGTTTCCCATACTCCATCTCTTTACCAAATTCCTGCAGTATTTTGGTAGGTATACATCTTCTATCACCAATATAGAAACTAAAATAAGTTCTTTTCAAGAATTATTCTTGGAAATAATTCCACAAAGAAAACCAGAGTTACAATCCAAAGGTTACCTCCATTTATTTACGACTCTTGTATGGAGCACTAATTCTTAAGTTTCAGAACTTTTCTGCTAGTCTGTTTGGTGACCTTCTTTTTCTATGATATCTGATTGGACTGTGGTGCAGAGCAGCACGGCTATGAAGAATTGAGTAAAAGTCGATTTATGACAAAGGAGGATATCATTACATTTTTATATGACAGTATATTAGCATAATAGCACTATTGTACAGACTGCTAAACATTCTTATAAATTCTGGATGAAATATGAATCTAAATATATCTTCTTATTTACAAGATATATCAATATTCTGACATAATCTGCTAACATGCTGTGGAGAGTATAGGACATTTTATTTGTAAATAAATATGGATTCTGATTCTTCGGTAGTATTCCTTTAATGTAAACAAGAAGGAATGCAACAGAGCCTAAAGAACTGATCTCTCCCTATCCTTTCACATACTATTGTTGTTACTGTTATTAAGATTCATTTGCATTTTAATGTAGGACTCCATACTAGACCTCTAATATGACTTGATGTAAATGGAATTATGCCAGTTAAAATAAATTGCTGTTGTTTGGCATTCTTCACCTGGATTCTCACTGTTTAGGTTTGGGAGTTGTTTATTTTTTTACTTTAAATATGACTGTTATTTTCTATAGATGTGCCAAGTTAATAAAGAGGGAAGGAATAAACAAACCAGGTGGTCTCTGTTCTTGTAGATCATATAATGAAATAGATTAACCTTTCTTCTTGCCTGCACTGCATTTAATATCTCTCCGTTTCTTATAGTTATCTGATTATTTATGTGAGAGTTTATACTTTTCTGTCTCAAATATTTTTCTGGAAGTAGTTTTGATTAGTAGAACACTAATAATATAGTTAAATTTGATTACTTAAAAAAATTGGTATAATATCTCTAACTAAATAATGTTCCCTCAGTGTTTGGTATAGAGATCTGGTACTGTCGTTCTCTCTGAAGTGAGATGCTATTCTGCATCCCCAGTGATCATTCAAAACTTTTTACCTAAATGATTTCACTTTCTTTGAGTGATAATATCTTCATAGATTTAAACAGAAGTGAGAGCTCTTCATTTTATAAATACGTATTATACTCTATTATTCTAATTCCAAATGCCAAAATATTTTTCTTTTTTTTTATATTGTCATTAATCTTAACTTTTCAACAAAAGTATTTCAGTTACTTTTCAGAGACAGTTGTAGCATATTTTTATTTTCAGTTGATAGCATCACAGTAATCAGAGTTGCTTTTTGCTCTTTTAGAGTAGAAACACTGTATAAAAAAAGTCTTTATAACTAAAATTAAGAAATTTATAAGTAAAATTACCAAAATATGTCATGTGTTATATACTTATTTTAATCTTCATTTTACGCAGTTCGCTTAATGAAACTCTTTTCATCATACACTGTTAATTTCATGAGCTGAAAAATTTCCATCAGTTATGTTTATTCTTTTCTTCTAATGCAGGATTATCGTAATATTATCGAAAGCCTTCCAGAAGATGACAAACCTGACTTTTTTGGCCTGCCCGCTAATATTGCTCATTCATCACAACGTATGATCAGTTCCCAGGTGAAGTTACATTTTTCATTGTTCTCTGAATGTTTTCTACATCCAGTATAAGCTGGAGAATGCAACCACCTGTTCATAAATATGAATTTCCATGATAAAGTCACAGTAAATTCAGGGATTTTTTAAATATGGCGACTTTTATCTGTAGAATATTTTAATATAATAATAGTTATCTTTAATTACAAAGATATTAATTTAGGACTTAAATAAACAAAGAATTATTGAGAAAGTTTGTGATAACATAATTCAGTTCATGCTGAAGAGTATCCACTTATGTAAGTAGTTTCACCAGTTGTATCTGTACTGTCGATAGGATAGTACTTACAGCTGCTGTTCACTGCAAGTTAAGGTTTCAGGTTTGGTCACCGAATTCTAATACAATAGTTTGATAGACAGAATATGGGTAACATTTTATGCTTTTTCTCAATGAGAAATTGTGAGTAATTCTCCCAATAGTCAGAATTCTATTTTTACTGTTAGAAATGCGGTATTTTGAAAAAAAAATGTTGTTCTCACTGGAGAATAGCATACAGCTACTTAGGCACACCATAATGAAATTCTCAACATAATGAAAAGTAAGTTGCAGAGGTTTTGTAGGTCTTGGTTTAAAGAAATCACTAATTTTAAATATTTCCATTATTGCTTCGGCTGTAAGATATGGCAGATGGCTGTATCATAGTCAAGAGTTCTCAGCTGTCATTTAATTGCAGTCTAGTCCAGATTTGAATATATGTTTAATATGTGAGAATGCAGTGATTCCACTGCTGGAATAATAGGCAATGATGAAAGATTTTTTACCTGTTTGCTTTAGAGTTGTGCCGGGTGAGTGACCTGGTTCATGCATTATGCTGGGCACTATTAATGGCACAGCTGGGGCAGCTGTTCTTCTCACCCTTTGTGGAGACCAAAAATTCTGAGTGTCTCTCTTGTTCTCCTTATAACTTCTGTTTTGTCAGTCTGAGAAGGGAAAAGTTGGAGTGATTTGAACTCTGGATGTCTTCATCATCAATACGTAGTTTGGTTTGTTGGACAAAGCTTTTCATTGCTAATATTTTATCACTTCTCTCAGGTGTCAATTCAGTTGCCTAAAAATTGGTATCTTGTATCATCTGGAGATGCCCTAGTGTATTTAAGACATCTACTGGGAGCTACCAAATATGACACAGGACCCAAATGAATACATTATCTTGTTGGGAAAACAGCTGGAAGTAAGGGGCAAAAATGGCACCAGAATCCAGTGTTAAGCAACTGATTCCCACCGCTTGTGTACCCTGATCCAGCAGATCATGGACCTGGAAGTCCTGTGTCTTATCTGCCTGTCCAGAACAGTATCTTGGATAATAGAGTCTCAAATGACATTATGTGTAACAACTGAATTGACCCGCTCATGCCTAGAGTCCAGGGAGGAGTTTGACTAAGAAGAGGTTTTACCTCAGCCTGAGATGAAATTCGGTAGTGGTCATAGGCAGATAAAAGTCCACCTTCAATTTTATTCAGGTTTGCTGGGTATTCAAACCTTTTAGTGCAAATATGGAGCAAGTTTAGGACTTTGAGGCAAAGCTTTAATTCTTTATATTGTTTTGATTTTTAGCTAAGTCTGAATGAGAGCACACTGTTGCTGCATAAGTACAGTTAAACAGTACAAATCTAACTAGTGTTTAGTATAATTTATTTGGTAAATTAATTGCAACAGATAACATGAAAGTTGATTGAGTTAAGGATCTTATGTCAGCACGACGAAGTGAACTGGTCTGTATATCAAGGCTTGCTTTAATTTTATGCATAGCCCTAGCATGCTGTCTTATATAAGGATAAGTTATGGAGGGAGGGGAAATAAATAAATTATGGAATCACAGAATACCAGGTTGTAAGGGATCTCATGGATTATCTGGTCCAACCTTTCTTGGCAAAATCAACTGGAAATTTCCTATAATTGTAATTCCCTATTATCTCAAGACTTTGAATTTTTTTTAGAAAAAGTATCTAATTGTTTGTTCACACTCATCTAGAAAGGGCTCCACGCAGAAATGTATTATAGGTATAAGACCTTTGATCTGTTAAAAAAAAATAAAAAAGCCTTTGAGTCTTGCATTTGTTGAATATCAGATATAGTACTGGTAAATTTGCCTATCTGTTCACTTAAATCCATAGCTGTATTGTCAAATTATTTGTTTTCTTATTAGCACATAAACTGTAAAGCTTTATAAAGACGAATCAGTAGGATGAGGGTGCATGGGGTAATCCACTGAGTGCAAGAACTCGTCTATTACAAAGCCAAAAAATGTGCCCAGACTCAACGTAGCTCTGTTTGGTTTTGTCTTAAAATCTTTTACATAAACGTCAACTTTAATCACTTTTGTTTCTGTCAGATACACTGTAGATTGCTGATGATTTATTTCAGCTCTGCTTACATAATTTGTTATGAGCCACCGTTGTTAGAAAATGCTGTTATTGGAAAATAAGTCCTTAGTTAACCTCCACGAAATCAGAAGAGATTCAGAGTTCCTGTGTGAAGGGAAATAGGTAGTGAATGCATTTATACGCAGACCTTGTGCTCTGCTGAACTAGTCTGTCATAGCATTGATTATAATCTAAAACCTATGGATTGTAATCATGAAAATATGAGACTGCTGTAGTTAACAGTTCTGTGAGGTGCTTGTCATATGAGAGATTTCTTCCTCCTTCCAGTAGTAATTTGTGGTACTTCTTTAAGTCTTAGGCTATTTAAGTAACAGAAATGGGAGATTTTTCTTAAATTGTGTTTCTACCTAACTACGAATCCTACTCCCATTCCATTTCTGACAGTTTGGCAGCTGTCTTAGATCCATAGATGATTCCATGGTTCACAATCTGAAATGCAACGATTGCCTTCTAACAGGAGCGTTTCTCATAAATCCTTTACCAGCTAAAGCAGAGAAAAGCTGAATGAATAAGATAGTAAGAAATAAGTTGCTACCAGCTCAGTCGCCATGTCACTAGCACCAGAATAGTCACTGATTCTGTGCTAAGTATGTGGTATATTCTCTCATAATTTATGTCTACTATCCCACATATTTTCTCATCTATTAGACATTGTAACATACATACTTTGAAGTTGTTTAAACCAGCTGACAGCAATTTCGAGTTTAGCCACGTGTTTAGGCTCAGAGATTTAAAATAATCGTTGAAATATACATTGATTTTAAGTAAATTGTTATTAGCAAGTTATCAGTTAAAAATCTTATAAAATAAGTGTTAAAACAGGTAACACTATGGTCTATTCAATTAACCATGTAGTTAAACTAATGTAATTCTATTACAAGAAATCTGATACCATTTTATTACATCATTTCACTACACAAGATGGAATACTTAGATAATAGAAGTGTAGATTTTATAGAGTTTCTATGAATATATCTTTTTTCATGTATAGGAATGATATTTTCTATTGCTGCAGCAACACTTTGCTGTAGCAGAAATTTACTGCAGACAGTGGAGCATTTTGCAGTTATGCAGAAATCTCTTCTGTAGCCTCCTGCATTGTTAATGTTTGGATAAACCTGAAACAGCACTAAAAAGAACTGGACTCTTTTTGGTAACCTTGCATATGTTGATTATATTAACAGCTATTCCTTTTTTCAGCAGGCACTACCCGTATTATTTTAATATTGGTAATTACTAATTGAATTGTTAGAAATTATGTCTCATGATGTTCTGTAGTGTAATTCAGAGAGGATTAAAACTGCATGCATACTGATAAGAGCCATTTTGTTTTTAAGAAAATATTTGACTTAAATAGATGTGATCATTTCAGCAGCATGGCTTACATTTTTTTTTTCTGTATTTTGTCCTTAGCTGCTTTTTGTAGGTAGAACTAGGTAAATTTTTAGAGACTGGATTTCTGGAGTACACTGCAGCCCTTCGGTTCTGCCTTACATACTGTTACAACAAGCCCTTGACACAACACCCCTTAGGTTGAATATGGTCATGAATAATGTCGCGTCTCTTGCTATGTTCCCTCTGCAGAACGGTGCAGTTACGATAGAAAATGGCTGAGCTGGCAGTGCAGCTGCAGGAGGCAGCACAGCTCATCCTAGCTGTTTTACACCAGGTAGAGATTTTCTGTAGAGGTGCAACTCCTTTCCTCATACTCAGCAAAAGTCCTCACCACTAGGTTACAGTCATACTCCTTTCCTGTATTCGAGTGGTTTAATCTCACAGTCTAACCTATAACCAATTATTAGAGCTGTCAGAATATGCGGAGGTTTGCTTTAGGGTTCCTATGGGTGAGAAGGGTCTCTAATTTAGATCTGTCTCCAGTCATCTTCTTGCAAGGTAGGCTTTTTGCTCCAGTGTACTTGCCTCTTATTCTTGGGACCACATTTCTGTTCTTTTTTGAATTCCTATGAATCAATTTAATCCTTTTTGATAATTTTTAATAGAACCATACATAAAATGTCTTAGTCAAAATAACATTTATCATATGTGAGAAACAGAACTTTTATGGACTGAAACAGAGAGGCCTGCATATGTATTTTTACACCTTGGAAAAGCACTAAGAGCTATCTCGTTCTGTGCAGGATTTAGCATATCTGCAGCTAATATGACTTATTGCCGGTAACCACCTAGGAAGATGAAATGAAAATGCAGACCCCTTGTTTTGTCTCCCTCCTTTCTTTGCACAACAGATTTGGTCATTATAGGCACTCCTTAGAGAGTGTAGCATTTAAAGCCTTCTCTTAGTGTTGTGTGATCCCATCAAATCTTGTTGAATGGCCATGCCTGCAAATGATTACAGCCAGTAACTAGTAGCTCTGTATGATCAGTTGACCTATTAATCTAAACATTCTCCAATAATATAGCAAACCATATTGTGAAAAAAGCCGTTCAGTAACTGACAGGTTATCCAAGACTCATCAAATATGACTGTCGACGATAATCAATATGGCTACCATTTAGTTTACTTAACGCTAATTTCTGCATAGAATACTGTGTATAACACTTTTGATATCTTGAATTGGGAATTCAGCATTCTTTTACACTTAAAGATTCATAATGCTTTACAGAGACTATTGTGTGAGACAGCTAAGTCTCAGTAAGGTTGAAGAATAGGTTGTTTTCGACATTTTCATGGACAATTATCATTCAAGGATAAAGGATAGTTACAGTTTCTCTGTATACTAGTACAACATCTTGATTCTTCTGTGTCCACCGTCCCAGGAATGGCAAGTGGAAGGCAAGCCTGTAAACTTGCAGCTCCCTTTTTAGGACCTCCTGGGGGTGATTGTGCGTGCCTAATTGAAACTTGCTTTCTAAAGTTCATGGAAGACTGTCTCATGTAAGTGGGATCCCATGCTGGAGCAGGGAAAGAGAGTGAGGAAGAAGGAGCAGCAGAGACAACATGTGATGAACTGACCACAACCCCCATTCCCCATCCCACTTCACCACTTGGGGGGAGGAGCTAGAGGAGTTGGGAGTGAAGCTGAGCCTGGGAAGAAGCGAGGGGTGAGGGGAAAGCGTTTTTAAGATTTGGGTTTATTTCTCATTGTCCTACTCTAATTTGATTGATAATAAATTAAATTAATTTTTTCCAAGTCCATTCTATTTTGCCCATGGCAGTAATTGCTGAGTGATCACTCCCTGTGCTTATCTCGACCCACGAGCCTTTTTTCCTATTATCTCTCCCCTGTCCTGCTGAAGATGAGAGTGATGGAGCGGCTTTGGTGGGCACTGGGTGGCCAGCTGAGGTCAGCCCACCACATCTTCAAAGTGCCGAAGGGCATCACAAGTGTAAAATAATCCTTTGAGCTTCAGATTGTTGAAGCCTCCAGAGACTGTAGTTCTTACCAATTTTTCAATAAAATACTATAAAATGATTTAATTGTAGATTTTATATACCAGTTAATAATATTGAGCTGTGAATACTTATAACTTCAAATAGGTGGATTCCAATTCACTTCAACTGAAGTTGCTGGGAGTATTTATCCTCCTATATTTTGCCCTTTTTAAGGTTATTTGCTTTTCAACCAGGCTGGTGATACTCTGCAGTTCTGATGGTTCAGACTTTGCAGGAAAATGTCTTGCTTAGAAAATCTGTTTCTGACAAATTTTATATTCTCAAATATAATCCTAATCTGAAAAGTATTTTCTGTGGTAGGGTAGAGAATATGAAGTAATTTAGTTTTCCCAGATATATTTCACTCAAACCCAGCTGCATTCTTCTCTTTGCCTGTTTTGTCTCAGAGTGATGGGAATCGCTCTCACTTCTCCTTGTTAGCAACTCCATTATTTTTATTATCTGAAAGTAACTGGAGAAGGATGGTTCTTTGAGATACTCCTTTTTCTTTTAATCCTAGATATCTATCTCAGCTCTTTTGGTAATAATTGGTTCTGCTTTTCTGTCCCATCTAACTAATCTCAAACTGTCTTTATGGAATCCATCTGGTATTCATGAAGGCACCATAAAGAGTCGAACAATTATTCTAACTTTAATGTGCTTCTCTGTATTGTTAACAAGAGAACTGACTTGCTGTTTGACATATTTAAAGGAATGCCTTTCCCATCATGTTATACTCTAGGTAATTTCTTCCAACCTTCTGCTCCTCCATTTCCTTTTGAACTTCAGTCATCGCTGCCTGCCAAACTGAGTTCAAAGCTCCGCTTGCTAGCAGCAAGCCTGCTGGCAGATACTCTTGTTACACTTTGTCATACGAATTCTGTCTGCCTCTAGCTGTCAGTCTCTCTCAAACAAGGTGTCACAGCCATAAGAGCTGAAGTTAAGTCTGCAACATCCCAGCTCTGCAACCAAGTATTGTGACCTGGTTGCATCGTCACATATGGTGTAGAATATCCCTCTGGTCAGTTGGGGTCAGCTGTCCTGGCTGTGTCTCCTCCCAAACTTTTGTGCACTCCCCACCTTCTTGCTGGCAGGCTGGTATGAGAAGCTGAAAAGTCCTTGACAGCTCAGCAACAACTAAAACATCAGTGTGTTGTCATCATTCTTATACTAAATGCAAAACACAGCACTATACCAGCTACTAGGAAGAAAATTAGCTTTAACCCAGCTGAAACCAGGATACCATCCAGCCTATTCTTTGACATCATGCTTCAAGTCCATACTTCCTCAGCTTCAAAAATAGGGATGTGTTCAAAGATTATGTCAAAAGCCTTATTAGGAGTGTCCCCACTCTTCCCTCATTTATGTATTCATTTCATCACAGAAGGCAATCAGGTTGGTCAAGCATTCTTTGCTCTTGGTAAAGCTATGTTGACTGTTTCTGTTTGCCTTATTTTCCCTCTAGTGTTTGGAAGTGAATTGCACGTTGATGTCTTCCATGATCTCTCCAGGGACAGAGATTAGGTGGAATAGTCTGTCATTCCATTAATTTTCCATCCATTTCTTAAGGCAGTCATAATGTCACCCTTAACCTCAGTAAGGATTTCCTCTGATTGTCATGATTTTTAATATGCAGTAGAGAGCAGCCTAGCCATCATATTGACCAGCAGCCATGAGTGAATCTCATTTGGATTTCATTGATTTGAGTAGAATCCTAGGATCATTTAGGTTGGAAAAAACCCCTTAGGATCAAGTCCAACTGTAGACCTGACACTGCCAAGTCCCCCACTAAACCATGTCCCTAAAAAGCACATCTACATGTCTTTTAAATACTTCCAGGGATGATGACTCCACCACTTCCCTGGGCAGCCTGTTCCAATGCCTGACAACCCTTCTGGTGAAGACGTTTTTCCCAATACCCAGTCTAAACCTCCCTTGGTCCAACTAGAGGCCATTTCCTCTCGTCCTGTCACTTGTTACCTGGGAGAAGAGACCAACCCCCTCCATGCTACAACCTCCTTTCAGGTAGTTGTAGACAGCGATAAGGTTAAGGCCTCCTTTTCTCCAGGATAAACAACCTCAGTTCCCTCAGCCGCTCCTCATCAGACTTGTGCTCCAGGCCCCTCACCAGCTTCATTGCCCTTCTCTGAACTCTCTCCAGCACCTCAGTGTCTTTCTTGTAGGGAGGGGCCTAAAACTGAACACAGGATTTGAGGTGCAACCTCACCAGCGCAGAGTACAGAGGGATGATCACTTCAGGTATGTTCGTGTTCTCCAGGTAGATTGTTTTTCTTCCATTATTAGCTTCTCTTTTCCTTCCTAAACCATGCACAGAGATGATTGCCTGCCTTCATTCGTCCCTTCCTTCCTTCCCCCTTCCTGCCTTCCTCCCTCCCTCCCTCCTTTCCTCCCTCCCTCCCTCCCTCCCTCGCTCCCTCCCTCCCTCCCTCCCTTCCTTCCTTCCTTCCTTCCTTCCTTCCTTCCTTCCTTCCTTCCTTCCTTCCTTCCTTCCCTCCCTTATTAAATGCTTTTTTTGGTCTTCCAATCCATTGAGACACTCCCTGCTTACCCAAACAGTCATTGTGCTGAAAATACTGGTCTTTCGGCACAATAAGGCGATTTGTTCTGAAGCTCACTCAAAAATATTCCTTTATTCCCCTTTTTAGTCAGCTGAAAGTAATGTGCTGCCCGTTGTACTGTCTCAAATTTTCCCTCTCCCTTATGCCCACTTCTCATGGGATTCTGCGAACAGTTCCCTGAATAACCCAGTGTCTGCTTTCCTGAAGTCCAAAATGTTAACTCTGCAGTTTACCTCATTCCTATCCTCAACATGTGTAAAAATATAAATAATAATTCCTACCTGCATTTGCAATGTTGACTGTTTACCAGCACTTCAGAAATTTCTTTCAGTAATGTCATCATTAATAATACAGCTTTTTCATATACAGTTTTAAATATAAAGATATGCAGTTACAAATAATGGTATTAAAAGGTCTTCTGTGACTGGAAGGTTACTCTTATAATAATTCAAGTTAAAATTTTATAAGCTAGCAAGTCTCTCATGAAATTTATTCAAGCTTTTAAGACACAATTCCCATGAAAAATTTGTTGACGCATTTCTTCAATGTATTATAAAGCTTGTGTGTTTTATTTCTCATACTGAGTAAAATCTCATCTTGCAGATCACTGCTACATAAATCAATTCGGATGTCTAGAGGACTAGAATGCACATTGTTACAGGCAGTATTTAAAAGTGTGTGGAAATGACCCTTGTCTATATCTCATACTGATTTTCTTGTATTCATGCCATGAAATTTCATACTTGTCATGAATGGCAGCTGAATAGTTTGAAACCTTAGCAGAGACTTAACATATAGAAATAGTATTCACACATTATGCATGGATGACTCAAAAATATTGTGATATCTGAACAGTCAGGTTTACAAAACCACGCAAAAAGTATGTTGCCTAACTGTGTACTCCATATGAATTATACTAGCACAGAAAACTCACACTGAATACGCTATTTTTATAGATGTAATTGCTTAAAAAGAAACAAAGTCTTTAATGAAATCCATTAGAAGTCAAAAGGAATCACTCATCACACCTTAGGGTAGCTGCTAAATATAGGACTCATTTAAAATAATTACTTTTGCTGTTCTGTCTGTGCTTGAAGCTTAGAAATTTTGTAGAAAAACCCAATTATCTTTTTTTATAGCCCTTTTAAAAAATTTTGTGATGAATACTTGCTGAGTTAAAATGAATAGTAAACTAATAATGGAAAACAGTAGGGCAATCTAGTAAGGCAAGCAAGGTATGAACCAGGGTCAGGAGACAAGAAGTGAACCTTGCCTCATTAAATATAATTGCAATGATTTCATTGACTTCAGTAATAGCATTTTATCCTTGGGTTCTTTTTCTCAACTTCGTTGCTGACCTGCTCGTCTTTTCAGCAAGTAGTCAGATGTATGATTTTAGTACAGTTCCAATGCCGGTTTTTACCTTGTTGATGACAGCAACAGAGACAGCATGTGTAGGGGAGGGTGGAACTCTTGAATTGCAGGATCATACTTGAGATAACACATCAGGTCTGCACTGCTGCTATTACCCAAGTCAGCTAAAGTAAAGTTAGTCCGAGTCTGTCCACCCAATATTACAGTCTACATCTAACTGCAATGGTTCTACTGTGCATAAAATGGTAGGGCTGTGGTGTGTGGTTATTTTTCAAGGTTCAATTGTAGTATAATGATAGCTGTAGCTTCTTGTGTGTTCATCAACAGACTGAATTTTCGGTTTCAAAGTCTAGCTCCTTAATGGGACTCTGAGCACTGGTTCCTAATTTTTTATCCACTGCTCCCCCGTAATTCTGATCATGCCACGTAGAGCAATATGGGTATAATTATTGAAAGGCATGCAATCGAAATTATTCTTGAACTTGTTATGTTGTTGCTGTAGATGTCAGGATGAACATAAATCTATTTTCTTAAAATAATTTAACGTTTTTATAACCCTTGTATCAGCTGTGCAGAGCATGTAATTGCTGACATTTATGAAATACATCCCACATCACAAATGCATGACTAATAGGCTCTAGCAGAAATCGATGAGTAATGCCAAACTGCATTTATTATTACCCTGCAATTGAGCAATTTGAGTACTTATGAATTTTTAAAATATGGGGAGGACTGTGTGTATACCTATGGCGTTGTACAAAAGAAATATGCTGTGCCATGTAGTAGAATGGGAGCCACAGTACTGTGCTCTAATGCAAAGCACAGCCCTTACCACTGCAGGGAATCGGTGCAGGACTTCAAGTGCCCTTATTAACTGCCATAGGATCAGTGCTATCTATATGAGAACATATTGGTACTCTGCGTGTTTTCTGTTTCTAGCCTACAATTTTTCAGTTTTCTTAAGTTTTGTCAGGGTGTGTAATTAGCAAAGGTCAACCACCTCTTCTAGCCTTCTTTTCAGCATTGTGTTCTCCAGCTGGTACGTGTCCTGGGGACCTCTGCAAAGTAAAGCCCATAGTTGTTCTTTGTGAGAATGTGCGACGTGAACACCGGCTGGGTCAGCTGTGGGCTTGTGCTGTCCATCGGCAGCATCCTGCTGATTTTCTTTCCTCCTCTGCTGAACCCCTGCTCTACAGAGGATCTTCTGGCATCAAAGGTGTATGATCCTCTTCTGTATAAAAGAAGATACAGGTGGTGGCAAATATCTTCCCTCGTTTGCTTTATATTTTGGTTAAGAAGGCATGTATCTCTGTAACAAGTCCATTCCTACTTATTGAGTGAATGAGCAGCTTTGAGGTGACCTAGAGGGAACAACAGAAGAGCAGGCGTAGACCTGCCCTGTTTCTCACTCACCCACAGGGAGTGCGAATGATTCGGTTAGGAGTACCCTCATCCTAACAGCCTCCATGGACCCTGCTCTTGCAAAGAGGGTAAGGGACGTGGGGAGACTGACAGTCAGAGAGGTTCCATTGGCAGCTTGGCCTTAGGCAACTTTCACAGCTACATGAACTACTGCAGCCAAACTACAGGGAGCAGTATGGAAACATGTAGTTCTGTCAGGAGGCACATCAGACTGAGACCCGTCCCCTCTCGTGGCACAATGAAGGCATAGTTGCATTGCGCTGAGTTACTGCTTTCACCAAAGTGACTATGTTATAAGTTCATATTTTAGTTTGAGCTGTAAATTCTTATAAAACCAGAAATATCTCCTTGAGCAACTGTGTAAAGGGACATATTGTTTCATTTAGAGAAATGCAGCATAGAAGTGGTTTCTGTGCTAAGACTACATCCTTTTAAAACTGGCAGATGGCAGTAGAGTATCTCCTTTGACATTGTCTATAGATTTACTGAGAGGAGTTTGTTAGCTTTTTCTACAAAAACAAAAATCCTTTTATCTGTTACATCGTCTTGAAAATATAGCAGTTATCTGACTAGCAAATCTTTTCTATTTTGTATTCCTAGAACAGTTATCGTATTTAGTTCAGAAATTATTTATCCTATATTATTTTTTAAATTCATTAACAGAATTTCACAATATAATTTTTGGCTTTATTGCAGTCCCCTTTTTCAAATTGTAATGCTAGTGTAAAAATTGACTTTGTTGTATAATTTGTAGGATAGATTGCTTATGAAATAAATACAAGACTTAGATGTAAGCCTGTGTTTGTTATATATTGTATTTGTGAAGCAGCAGTTTCTGCAGTAGCTGTGAGTTATTGAAGGCAAGACTTTTTCCTGATCTTATGCACGAGTAAAGATCAGAAATAGGTTTTGTCTTCCTAGAAATCTGTTTTTACAAAGATCCAGGGTAGGAAAAGTTAAAATCTTGACATTTCCTAATTTTTATTTCTCTGTGAATTTTTATTTTAATTTTCAGGTCTAACATGATTTTCTGGTAGTTCCATATGAGGCCACATTGGCTCATTCATTATCTTTATTGCTTTCTGTTCTGTTCATTATCTCTCCTAATTTCTCTAAATGTATGGGTTTTTTACTGTAATGTGTTGGTCAATATCATAACAGTGTATATCCACAGAAATGCATAAAGTATGCAACAGATGAAAGAGCTGAGATGCTCAATTAGTTTAATAACTAGGTAAATAAATATTGACATTTTGAGTTTGACTACCCCACCTTTATTAATATATGCAACTTATATTTTTCTGTGCTGACAATGCAAAAAGCCATAGTGTATGAATTTTCCACTAAGAATGGAAAAAATATTCAGTAGCAGTTTCTGTATGCTGTTCATATTTATTAGATGCACTGTTCACAAATGAATTACTCTATTGAATTTTTATATAAATACTGTTTTGATTAGTTTACCTTACTTAAAACACGCAGGTTCTACAAAGACTGAATTGTACAAGTTCTGCATAATCTTCTCACCTCTCTTTAAATGGACCATTATTGGTGATTTTTTTTTTTCTGTTTTGATTACCTTTCTTTCCATCCTTCTCACATTTTCAGTGATGGTACTGTTTCCCTGCTTTGTGGTAGATTTTTTCACTCTTATCATTTTTTCAAAATATTTAGATGTGTATGTGGACTGGAATAGCACAACATATAAGAGCTTTTAGTGTATAATATATTAAAAAGACTATTTTGAGGTAACAAAGGTGGGCATTCAGAGGTTAGGTATTTTAAAAGTACTCTTAATTGTGAGTGCCCCATTTTATACAACTATGATTAAATTTTCAGTTTCCTTAGTATTATAAGTACATACATAGCTGCTTGGTACGTTTCCAAACTAGGGTGCAAAGGATATGATTCAGCAAACCCCAATGTCTGCATCTCTGCTGGTCACTTTCAGTGTCTCTTTGTGGTCACAGAAGTATTGTGTTTGAGGCATGATTAATCTCATCCTAGAATAGGTATCTGAAGTTGATAATAAGTTGACCTGATGGTGAGACATATATCGTGTACTGAGAGGACCTGAATTCTCCTTGGCTTTTTAAGTTAGATTTCCAGGAAACAAAAATCCTCATTCTCATTTACACAACATAGACCCATCTGAGATACTTACGTGAAGAACTTAGGTTTCCTATGTACTCAGTAGGAGGGACTTCAGAATGACCATTTAGCCCTCGTAAGATCTGTCTATTGATTATGTAGGGAGGCTAAGGTGATAATCTTTGTACTTTAAGTAATCTTTAAGTAAGTACCTGAAAGTAGGTGAGGTAAATTTGTGCTTGTCTGTTTTAAATTTTATTTCAGTGACTATGTACAGTGCCCTCTCTCAACCAAATACAGATTCCTAATCATATTTACTTTGTCAGCTAAATCAAGGTCTCCTTTTAGGCACTCATCCAGTCTGTGTTCTCATTCCCATCCTGATGCCTTACAAAGCCATTTTTATCTTTCATGTGGCCTCCAGGAATGTATTCCTTATACGTCTCTTTTTTTTTTTTTAATCTAGTTTCCCTTCTAACTCCAAACTTGTTTCTCTTCCCTGGAGGTGAAAACAGGTCAGTGGAGTGACTGCAAACATACCATGTAACCTGGGAGACTTTTGTGATACCCCCGGTCATTCCAATAGCGAAATACATCCCACTCCTGTTGTATTCAGATCATTCACAATCTTAATACGTTCTTTGTCCCAGTCTGTGCATTTGACTCTCTTGTTTTTACAGGACATAAGCTGAAACAAGAAGGGTCCAGACTGGGTATTAGAGGAAACCTTTTCATCATTAGGACAGTAAATCTATGGAACAAGTCATCCAGAGAGGCAGGAGATTAGACTAGAGACCTCCTAAGGTCCTTTCCAACCTGAAATATTCTATGATCTTATTTAAAAAATCCGTTTCCCTTTTCATTTGCATAACATTCAGAAAGCGACTGATTTGAGAGTACTGAATAAACCTTTTCTCAGGCTTCAGCTCATTTGAAGTAGCACAGACTGGTCAGCAGTGTAAGAAACTTCACTGTGATTTGTGAGAATACAATATTATTTAAGTTCTAAAATTAAACTTGTCATCATACTTGAGCAATAATGTGAGTTACTATTTTACAATCTGTAATACTTTACTAAATTGGGAGAGATTTCATGGATGTAAAAATGACACACACAAAAATGTCCATCAAATTTGCAGTGCATTAACAGAAGCTCGGGATGCTGAAGCAGCTCAAAGATGAGGTCAACCTTAATATTTTGACATGAATAAAATGTATTTTCCTCGGTTTCTTGAAGGTGAATGACTGTTCTAGGCTAAAATTTTCAAGAAGTATTCAGGCTGAAAGAGCCACCGGTACAAAACTTTCAGTCCAAACCATTATTTTTTTTTAAATTACAGTAAATTGAAAAGTGTGCTGTCGTGGTATCATCGTACCTGTTACACATGGGAGAAGAACTGGAATGAACTGGAAAGAGTTAAACATTTGATAAAGATCATAGTATGACGCAGTACTCTAGAGCACTGAGAGTTAAAACTTGATTTATTTTGATTCTCACTCTCTACAACTACCTGAAAGGAGGTTGTAGCATGGAGCATGTCGGTCTTTTCTCCCAAGTAGCAAGAGAAAGGACAAGAGGAAATAGTTGTGCCAGGAGAGGTTTAGATTGGATATTAGGAAAAATCTCTTGATGGAAAGGGTTGTCAGGCATTGGAACAGGCTGCCCAGGGCAGTGGTGGAGTCGCCATTCCTGGAAGTGTTTAAAAGGCTTTTAGATGAAATTCCTAGGGGCATGGTTTAGAGTTAGGTTATGGTTGGACTCGATGATCTTGACGGTATCTTCCAACCAAAATGATTTAATGGTTCTATGGTTATGTTTCATTTATGTTCTTAACTTTTGATAACCAGATCCCAGTATTTTTGGACTACTTTGATTAAAAATACAAAGCAGAAACAGATGTAGTTGTTAGCTAGCTCTATACACCAGCATTAGAAAATACTTTAATTACTTGATCTTGCAGTCACTACTTCTCAAATTCTTTTCAGCTATAGGAAGCTGAGTGTTTATACCTATGAGGTCACTTAAAAAAAAATACAATACTTAATATTTTCCATCCTCCATATTCACAAAGCAATCACATAAACTTCCTGCAGCTCCATAGTATCAATATACAAGTTTATATGAAGTACTAGATACTGAATTACCAGTAAAGTATATTTGATATAAATGTTTTATTTCTTTGCAAATGATGTCAGGCAATTATCCAAAAACAAATTATAGGAGCCAGAGCTACAGCTAAAAGAACGATATCTGGAAGGCACAAATGTGTGTTTATTATCTCTATTGCTTCCCAGAACATTTGCATGAGTACAGAGTGAAGAGGGGGAAGAATAACCGGAATGATAAAGATACCATGACCAAAACATTTATCATAGAAAATAATTTTTTTCTAAATTAAACAAGAATCTTTTCTGCTATAGACAATAACTGGAGCACACAAATAATTATTAACGTTTAAAATTAAGTTTTGAGAATGAGAAGATGAAATGGTATTTTACATACCAAGCTATACTGAGCAGTGACTTGTATTTTATTTTCCTCCCTTTAGCTGCCAGAATATTGCAGAAACTCTTGTGGGCCTTCATATCCAGTGCTAGTTTCAAACCCAGCTGAGATTTGGCTTTCCTCACTCCATCCTAAAGCAATTGGGCAATATCTTTGTAGCTTTTCTGGGTAGTCCACCTCTGCTCTCATCTAATGTGGAATACTTTTTTGCATTTGAGATCACTAGAATGTTCCTCTTCATCCAGATCAATCTTCTGCCATGCTTGTTCTTTGGTTTGCTTTTCATGCTTACCAGAAAGGACTGTTCTTGTGCTTTGAGGAATTAGTTCTTGAAGATGAACCAACTCTCCTGGTCTCCTTTGTCCTCCAGTGCAGTTGCCCATTAGATCCTGCCAAGAAGATCCCTGACTAAGCTACAATCTGGTCTCTTGAGGCCAGTGTTATGATTCTGCTACTTGCTTTGCTTTCCTCTCAGGAATTTAAACTCCACAATCTCATGGTTGGTGCAGCCAAGGCTGTCCTTGGCCTTCACATCTTCTACCAGTTCTTCATTATTCATTCTCAACAAATTCAATAGAGCATCTCCCCTGGTTGGTTAATTGATTGTCTGTATAAAGAAATTGTCTTCAACAAATTCCCGAAATCTCCTGCATTCCTTGAACCCTGTCATATTGCCCTCATGGCAGATACTGAGTTGGTTGAAGTCTCCCATGGGTATGAAGGCCTGTGATTGTGGGGCTTCCTGGAGCTGTCAGAAGAAGACTTCATCTACTTGCTCAATGGATTCTGTAGCACACACGTACTAAAGCCCCACCTGTGTTGGTCTGTCCTCTGGTCCCTGCCTGTGAGCTCCCAGCTGGCTCATCACCTGTTCCTGGCAAAGCTCTGTTCACTCCACCTACTCCTTTCCCTTGACTGCAGCTACTCCTTCCCCTCCTTTCTGGCAGTTTCAGACTAGACAAAAGTAACGTTGTGGTACAGTAAGATGCTTCCTCCAGATATTTATTAGCTATACATGTAGTTCTTCTTCAAAACCAAGCTGCAGGATCATGACTTAAAGTACTTTGACACTGGCTTTTGTCAACTAATAGTGTTTTTTAGGATGTGCAATTAATTTCACTTTAGTTCCTTAAATATAACGGAGAAATAAAAATCTTATTTTCATCATTTCTGAGATCTGGAATTACAGAGTATGCATAATTCGCTAGGATAACAGATTATATTGTCATTTCTGAGGGAACTAAAATATTTTTCTCAGAATTAACATATTAAGACGTAAGCTTTTCATGGAAAATAATACTATTTTAGCTTTATTAAAAGTATTTTTAAACTTATTTTTCTAAATATAGGTTTATATGTTGTAGAGATGGATTTTATATATTTATATGTTATATGTATTTATCTTTTGTTCTTTGTCTTGTAAGACATTTCACATCGGAATAAAATTCTAGTAAATGTTATAAAAGTTAAAATAATGGTTCAGTGTACTATCTTATTGTAGTGCTTCATAGTCCCTGTCAGAGCTGATAAATAAGAAGCTGCTGTTTGCTTCAGTGAAAGAAAATGAAAAACAAAAAAACCCACTACATCACTGCACATCTTTAAGAATAGAAAATAAGTCAAACCCCAGCAGAAGCAAATTTGCTTCCCGCCTCATTCTGTCTCACAACTAAATAGTCCAGTCCTTCTGAACGATGAATAAATTTTTTATTATCGAGTTTAATTTTTTGAAGTCAAGCAAGAGAGAAGAGAATTAGTAAGTCCTCTAATATGTCTTGCAAAAAACACACTGTGAAAAATAACTAAAATTTAGCTAGAATACCTACACATACCAGGGCTTTTATATGCAGTTTAATGGACAGATTGCAATATCACTGAAGTAGTTCAATTTCATTATTTTTTCTTTATAAATGTGTATATATATATATATATATAAAATTGATCGGTTTATGTGTGGAGTTACCATATTTACTAACAATGAAAGGCAGTTGGACCTGATGAACTGGGATTTTTTGAAATTACAGATGGAGCCCAGTTAAAGGCAGAGCTTGAGTTTTGTCTGTAGATTTTGTGGAAAAGTGGCTTTTTAATTAATTATACACCTCATTAGTTTTTCAATTATAGTTGAACAAAGGCAATGACTGTGATAAGAAAAATATGGATTTTTTTGGTTTGTTTTGGGCTTAATATGAATGAGGCTCAAGTATGTAATATCTCTTGATATGAGTATTGTTTGTGTTTTGAATAGATCATGATTAGTAATTAAGTATGCAGAAAAGTGTAGTCCGTAGATAAATCAGAGAGTATTTGCTATTCTATTTTTGTACTAAAAGAAGTTTGTCTATCTTTCTTAAAGATTTTCATCTGTATTCTCATCACTCAGGTCATTTCACAGCTTCGGATCCTGAGCAGGTCAGTAACTGCTGGCTGCAAATTTGACAGAGAAATATGGTCTACTGAACTTTCTCCTGTTCTCAACCTATGGAAGAAACTTAATCAGGTAGGAAAGTAGGTAATTTGAAAAGACAACTTATTTTTCCCAATAACTACATTAAAAGTAAAGTTTAAGGAATTATCCTGAATACTGAAACATAAGAAGTGAAAAAGGAAATTAAATGCATTTGAGGTGGTAAGTACAATCTTACATGTATGTAATTAGTTGAAGTCTGTATATGAGATAGCAGTATATTTCAGTGTGACACTTCCCATTATATCTTCCCAACTAGAGTTAAATATACCTTAAGGACTGCAAACCTTCCTTGCAAGAGCTCAGGCAAAACAGTTGCATATATGTATACATATACAATCAGAAAATTAGAGATTTTGATTGTAGTCTTTGGAAGACTTATGAAGCCAATTTTAAACAGTAAACCAAAACCGCACTACATTAATGCTCGTTAACAGCACATATTGCTAATGGTTAGTTCCTTATAATTACTAAACATTAGCTTCGCAAATTCAAAGCATTAATTCTTTAAAGCTCATGTCCTAGATTTGCTGTGATTATGAAGCTGAAGCCACATAGTCAGTGGTGGTGCCTGTGGCGCTTGATGGTCTTAGTCACCCAGGTGGAGATAATCAAGCCCAAGAGCTCTTTGACAAGGGAAGCTGGACCTGATGTAGGCCTCGTCTTTCTCCTCGATCTGTTTTTCCACTTAAATAGGGGAAAATGAATTATGCAATATTTCTGTGTTCTCTCCGTTGTTTGTAGAGTTACCGTATGCATCTGTATTTGACCTACATTTTTACTGCTAGCCATATCTTAAAAAAGATTCCTATATTATCTTGCACTTTCTTTGATTTTCTAACATTTTTATGCTGTTAGCAGATCAATTTATTTACATTTTTAAGTTCTGCTGTAGAGTAGGATGGCCTCTGATCTCGAGTAGGGTTTTTTGGAGAACATTTGCTTGAGTAAGTTTCAAAAAATTTGAATAATAATGCCCTTTATCAAAATTACTTTTCATAGTCTGTTCCACCAGTACTTGCTTTAAGCTTTGGAAAAGCCTAGGCATCTTTAAAAATTCTACATATATTTTATACAGTTCTACATTATAGTTCTTTATTGATAGCTCAATGAAGGCATCATGTTTGTTTTCAGAAGTTTTAAATAAAGACCTGGGAACTGGAATACACAAAATAGTTGAATATCTGCTAAAGTTAACAGTCATACATTGTTTTCATTATGCATGAATGGGCACGGAATGTGAGCTAAAATGATTTCCTAGTTATGAGGAAGTAAAATCACAAAACCTGTCTATTCTGAAGTCTGTAAAAGCTTTTTTTCCTCTCAGTTTTGGAAGCATTCATGTTTAGCTTCAGACTCTTTAGTACAGAATCATAGAGTCATAGAATGGTTTGGACTGGAAGGGACTTTAAAGTTCATCTAGTTCAACCCCCTGCCATGAGCAGGGACACCTTCCACTAGACCAAGTTACTCAAAACCCCATCCAGTCTGACCTTGGACACTTCCAGGGATGGGGCATCTACAACTGCTCTGGACAAACTGTTCCAGTGCCTCTAAACCCTCATCATAAAAAAAAATTATTGCTTATATCCAATACAAATCTACCCTCTTTCCATTTAAAACTGTTGCCCCTTGTCCTGTCACTACAGCCCTGGTATAAAGTATTTATCTATCTTTCTTATAAGCCCTTTTTAAATATTGAAAGGCCACGGTAAGGTCTCCCCAGAGCCTTCTCTTCACCAGGAACAACCCCAACTCTCTCATCGTTGTCACAGGGGAGAAGTTCCAGCCCTCTGATCATTTTCGTGGCTGTCCTCTGGACCCTCTGGGATGCCATACTCCAGATGGGGACTCAGGAGAGTGGAGTAGAGGGGGAGAATTATGTCCTCGACCTGCTGGCCATGATTCTTTTTATGCAGCCCAGGGTGTGATTGGCTTTCTGGTCTGCAAGCATACGTTGCCGGCTCATGTCCAATCTTTCATCCACCAATATCCCCAAGTTCTCTGCAGGGCTGCTCTCAATCCATTCCTCTCTCAGTCTGAGTCGGTATTGGGAATTGCCCTTACGCAGTGGTAAGTCTCAAAATGCAGGAAGCCAAGTAATGGCAGGAGTCCTCCATGGATGGACAAGGAGCTCCTGGCAGAACTCAAATGGAAAAAAAAATGTTGAAAAGAAGGGAACAGGGACAGCTGGGGACAGCTGGGAGGAAAATCGAGTATAGAGACCCTGAGCACACAGGGGTGGTGTTAGGGAAGCCACAGCATATCTAGAGTTGATTCTGGTGAGGGATGTGAAAGGCTGTAGTGGTGTACTGGGTCTGGCTGGTTAACGTTCCTCATAGCAGCCGATACAGTGCTGTGCTGTGCACTTGTGGCTAGAACCATGTTGTTAACCCACTAATGTTTTGGCTGTTACTGAGCAGTACTGCTGTCTTCCAACCTTCCTAAAGCCGGTAGGCTGGGGTGAGTGAGGTTGGGAGGGGACATGGCTGGGACAGCTGACCAGAACTGACTGAAGGGATATTCCATACCAGGTGACATCACGGCCAGCAGTAAAAGCAAAGGGGAAGAAGGAGCAGGGGGGGCATTTGATATTAAGGCACTTGTCTTCCAAAGCAACTGTTGTATGTACTGAAGCCCAGGAAGTGGCTGGGCATGGCCTGCTGGTAGGAAGTATAAAACAAGTCTCCTGTCTCCTTTAGTTTTGGTTTGCTTCTGCATGCAGCCTTTGCTTTTTTTTTTTTTTTTTTAAATTAAACTGCCTTTATCTTGACCAACAAGATTTCCTGCTGAGGAAGGGAATGAGAGAGTGGCTTGGTGGGCACTTGACAGCCAGCCAAGGTCAGCCCATCACAACTGAGTATCGCTGGCATGGAATCAACTTTCCAGCCTGTCACTTAGCAGCAGGTATGGTGCTGTTAACCCATCACAAGAGCAATAGGAAAGTTTTGTACAGGTACATCAGCAACAAAATAAAGATTAGGAAAAGTTTAGGCCTTCTACTGAAAGGAAATGAGGACTTGGCCACAAAGAACAAAGAGAAGAGTGAAGTACTAAAAGCCTTCTTTGCCTCTGCTGACTGGTAAGTCTGGCCTTCACCAACCCCAGATCCCTAAAAGCAGTTTGAGAGTACAGGGCAAGGGAGACTTACCCTCTGTGGAAGAGGATCAGGTTAGGGAGTGTTTCAGCAAACTGAATATAAACAAATCCACAGGGCCTCGTGGGATGCACCCATGGGTGCTGAGGGAGCTGGCTGCTGCCCCTGTGAGACCACTCTCAGTTATCTTTGAAAGATTGGTGTCATTGGGGGAAGATTCCCAAGGACTGCAAGAAAGCAAATGTCACCCCTTTCTTTAAAAAGGGCAAAAAGGAAGATCTAGAGAATGACAGGTCAGTTAGCCTCACCTGGGAAGGTTATTGAGCAAATAATCCTTGAAACAATTTCCAAGGATTTTGAAGGTCATTAAGGTGATTAGGAGACAAGAGCACTTGTCACATGAAGAGAGGATGAGAGAACAGGGCTGTTCAGCCTGGGGAAGAGAAGGCTCAGGGGCATATTATCAGCGTGTATTGGCTCGTGGGAAGGAATAAAGGGGACAGAGCCAGACCCCTCTCAGTGATGTCCCATGACAGGACAAGAGGCCATGTGCGCAAATTGAAACAAAGAAAATGCCGTTTAAACAGAAGACAAAAGTTTTTTGGCTGTGAGGGTGGTCAGACACTGGCACAGGTTGCCCAGAGAGGTGGTGGCATCTCCATCCTTGGAGATATTGAAAATCTGACTGGATACAGTCCTGGGCAACCTGCTGTAGTTTTGAGCAGAGGGTTGGACTAGGCAATCTCCAGAAGTTCCTCCCAACCTCGACTGTTTTGTGATTCTGTGAATTGTAGTACTTTGTGCTCAGTTTTCAGAGCTATCACAGCTTTTGTGGCCAAACAGTAACACTGGAAATTTTAGGTGTTTTTGGTTTAGACATTTTGAAATGGGAAATAATTCCTATATATTACTACAGTACTGAGGACTTCTATGTTGTTACTTTTTCAGAAATATTTCTAGAAATTTGCAGGACCCATTTTTCCTCTTAGTGGCATACATTTTGCAAAGCCCTGTTAAATGTTACTCTCAATTATTCAGACATTCTGAAATTGTGTAGCTGTGGAGTTTATTATTCTCTGTCTATCCATGACAACAGAACCATGGAAACTCCTTGCCCTTCATCCAGTGTTTATTAGCTCAACCAGAATGCAGACTTTGAAATTTTTCGTTGAATTTTACTTTAAATAAAATACTTAAAATGTGGTTCAAATCAGTGCACTCCTGTATTGAAAGTTACACAAGCAAACTTCCTCTTTCTATGCAGCTGTTCTGGACTAATACAGAATGTCTTGGCATTTTCACCAATATTAGCTTCATTTGAAAACAGACATTTTAATTCTTGCCATTGGAAAACACCCTTGTAATGAATACTGTCCTAAAACTGCTTCTGCAGTTTGATTTAATAACAGTGTGATTTAATAACAGCTTAACACTAATCAAATTATACTCTCATGAACCAACCATTAAGTAAAAAAAAACCCAGAAATACTCAGATGCTGAGTATAAGTTTGCATGAAAGACTGTTTTACTGAAAAAAATGAAGCCATCACTGAATAGTTTGTCAAACGAATGTTACACTAATTAAGAAAAAAAAATCTTCCTTTATGTGGAAGGGTGGCCCACTACAGCCTGTTGGCTGGGGCTGGGCCATCAGAGTATTATAATTCAGCCAGCCTGTGTCCTGGTGTCTGTCCTCTTCCCACATAGACTTCTGCCAGGACAGAGGGTAGGTTGGGACCTATATAAGCACTTCATTGTCACATCACTGGATCAGTTGGAAGTCACTGTCCAGTGGAACTCAGGCGTTGCCCATCACATAACAGTTTTCAGAGAAGCACAAAAATATGCATACACAATGGGGCTGCATAAGCGTTACATCATATCCAGATAACTATCTGTCATGAGTAGAGAGACAGGATCCAGTGCTATATTTTTGTTGTAAAGTGGATGCATTTTCTGCCTTGTTCCAGGGAAACCCTTTAGTATCTCCGTGAAAGCTAGAAGGCCCACTCACAATAAAAATTTGGAAGCAACTGCTTCAAAATGAGTTTTGCTGAATATGTGGTCGTGAGATGTCGTGCTGTGTTCTGCCTTTTCTTATGTTTATAAAGTTGCGTAGTGCCGCAACACAATTGCAAAAATAGTTCTGAAAATTAATGGGTTGTTGCTCTTTTATCTAAAGCATCAGGAACCTCAGCTTTAACAAAAGAACAATGTTTTTTTCACCAATGAAAATCAATGAAACAGAAATATAGGCTCATTCTTTTTTGTATTTTCCACAATGAAAAATTTATGTAATAAACAATGAGAGGCTGATATCTAAAAGAACAGGCAGAGAGACTCAAGTGAGGAGGCAGAATAGGTACATCAAAAGGTCAATGGAGATTTCCAAAATGCGCAATGACCACCAAAATTGAATTCTGAATCAAATGCAGAACTAGTGGAAGTATATGAGTTTATTTTCATTATATTTGATACATTTTGAGGGGGTAATTTTCAGAACATATTAGAGTTTGAAAAAGCTTGAGTTTAGGAAGTTAATGAAGAAAAGCTCTGGAGCAGCTTTAGTGAGACTATATTAAGTCTTGTAATGTACTTAGATAGTAACAAGTACAGAAGTGAAAGAGGGAAAATTATCAAAGTCTCAAAATACACCTCATTTAAGATTGATAGCATAATATAGTATTTAATGTTAAAGATTAGAGCCTATCTTCAGTTTCTTATGATTAGGAAAAACACTCAGTACTTCAGCAGTTCTTCATCTTAATTCCCAAGCAGGTCATGAAGATATTTTTAAAGCTGATGTGAGTTATATACATGATGGATTTTAAGGGAAAGTAATAGAGCATTGACTGTTGGACCTTGTTGTCACCACCAACAAGGGGTTGGTGGGGAATGTGAAACTCAAGGGCAGCCTTGGCTGCAGTGACCATCAAATGGTGGAGTTCATGATCTCACGGCAGTGAGGAGGACACACAGCAAGCTCACTACCCTGGACTTCAGGAGAGCAGACTTTGGCCTCTTCGGGGATCTGCTTGGTAGAGAACCACGGGATAAAGCCCTGGAGAGAAGAGGGGCCCAAAATGGCTGGTTAATGTTAAAGGATCACCTTCTCCAAGCTCAGGAGCGATGAATCCCAGCAAAGTCAGGTAAAAAAGCCAGGAGGCCTGCACGGGTGAACAAGTATCTCCTGGACAAACTCAAACACAAACAGGAAGCCTACAGAGGGTGGCAGCAAGGACAAGTAGGCTGGGAGAAACACAGAGAAATTGAGCAGCCAGGGATCAGATTAGGAAAACTAAAGCCCTGATAGAATTAAATCTGGCCGGGAATGTCAAGGGCAACAAGAAACGCCTCTATAGGTACATCAGTGATAAAAAAAAGACTAGGGAAAATGTAGGCCCTCTCCAGAAGGAAACAGGATACCTGATTACCCAAGATATGGAGAAGGCTGAGGTACTCTATGCCTTTTTTGCCTCAGTCTTCACTGGCAAGTGCTTTAGCCATACCACCCAAGTTGCAGATAGCAAAGGCAGGGACTGGGAGAATGAAGAACCACTCACTGGAGGAGAAGATCAGGTTCGAAGTCATCTAAGATACCTGAAGGTACAGAAGTCTGTGGGACCAGATGCGATGCATCTGTGGGTCCTGAAGAAACTGGCAGATTAAATTGCTAAACCACTACCCATCATATTTGAGAAGACATGGCAGTCCAGTGAAGTTGCCACTGACTGGAAAAGGGGAAACATAACCCCCATTTTTAAAAAAGAAAAAAAGAAGACCTGGGGAACTACAGGCCAGTCAGTCTCACCTCTGTGCCTGGCAGGGTCATTGAGCAGATCCTCCTGGAAACTATGCTAAGGCACACAGAACATAAGGAGGTGATTGGTAACAGCCAACGTGGCTTTATTAAGGGCAAATTGTGCCTGACAAATTTGTTGGCTTTCTGTGACGGGGTTACAGCACTGGTTGATAAGGGAAGAGCAACTAATGTCACCTACCTGGACTTGTGCATAGCATTTATCCCTGGCCCACATGACGTCCTTTTCTTTAAATTGGTGAGACATGGATTTGATGGATGGACAATTCAGTGCATGAGGAATTGGCTGAATGGTCACACTCAAACAGTTGCAGTCATAGGCTTGATGTCCAGGTGGAGCCCAGTGATAAGTGGCATTCCTTGGGGGTTGGTATTGAGACTGGCACTGTTTAACATCTTTGACAACATGGACAGTGGGATTGAGTGCACCCTCGGCAAGTTTGCTTATGACACCAAGCTGTGTGATGCGGTCAACACAATGGAGGGAACAGATGCCATCCAAAGGGACCTTGACAGCCTTGAGAGGTGGTCCATGAAGTTCAATGAGGTCAAGTGCAAGGTTCTGCATATGTGTTGGGGCAATCCCAAGCACAAATACAGACTCGGCAGAGGATGGATTGAGGACAGCCCTGAGAAGGAGGACCTGGGAAAGTTGGTTGATGACAAGCTCAACATGACCTGACAATATGCCCTTGCAGCCCAGAAAGCCAGCCATATCCTGGGCTGCATCAAAAAGAAGCATAACCAGTGGGTCAAGGGAGGTGATTCTCCCTCTCTACACTGCTCTGGTGAGAACCCACCTGGAGTACCACATCCAGCTCTGGGGCCCCCAACATATGAAGGACATGGACCTGTTGGAACAAGTCTAGAGGAAGGCCATGAAGATGATCAGAGGGCAGGAACACATCTCCTAGGAAGACAGGCTGAGAGAGTTGGGGTTGTTCAGCCTGGAGAAGGCTCCAGGGAGACCTTATAGCAGCCTTCCAGTACCTCTTTAGGACCTACAAGAAAGCTGGGAAGGGACTTTTTGCAAGGGCATGTACTAATAGGACAAGGGGTAATGGCTTTAAACTGAAAGAGGGTAGATTTAGATTAGATGTAAGGAATTCTTTACCCTGGGGGTGCTGAGGCACTGAAACAGGTTGCTCAGAGAAGCTGTGGATGCCCCATTTCTGGAACTGTTCAAGGCCACTGAGCAACCTGGCCAAGTGGAAGGTGTCCCTGCCCATGGTATGGAGGGTGGAACTGGATGATTTTTAAGCTCCCTTCCAACTGAAACCATTCTGTGATGATTCTTTGAAATGTATAAACTGATATCAGTATTCATATTTAATTTTCCTATAAAAATGACGGGTTGTTTTAACAAATTATCAGGAGAAAGCATTAAAAACAGTGATGAAATAAGTATGCAGTTCATAGGAGTTCCTCAGTATTGAGGAACTTAGAGGCTTTCTCTTTTACTAAGTTGTATCTGAAAGACTGAGCAAAGCCTGCAAGTTGCAATGTCGTCGTTCTTCATTTTGTGTGCAATTAAATACTCTAATGAGAAATTATCCAATAGCTTGTGGTAGTTTTACATTACATTTTATATATACTCAGCAAACTATCGCCTCAGAAAAATTGAAGTCAAACTGGTACTGTGATGTCAGGATGCATGCAGAGACAAAAATACAAAACATAACATATCTAAATACTGTACGTTTCTTACGCTTTGAACAGTAAGTAACCTTGTTGTATAAGTTTATAATAATGGAGAGAAGACCTTATCCTTCATTTTTCAGTTAGTCATAAACCAAAATATCTGTATTACTCTTTCACTTAGATTTTCTCATATTTTTGCTTGGTAGTTGAGTGCAGTATGGGCTTGAAAAGAAAAACAAGTGAAAGTTCTGACAAAATTACAGTGCCTGTGAATGACCATGGAGGCAGACATCCTGTGTGTTCTGGAGAGCAAGATGCCATGTGACAATTCAGAAGTTTATTTAATCTGAAAAAAGTCAAAACTATTTTTTATATTAGGAGATACTTCAGTGAAAGTAAAATTTAATTTTACCTTAAATAAAATACTAGAAATTGAAATAGGAAAACATTTTTCTCCCGAAGTCTAGGGTTTTCTTTTTGCATTCGTGCCTTGTATAATTTTCCAATAAAGGTTTAAGTTCCGTAACTGGAATTCAGTGCAGCATCTCTGGAAATTATTGAAAAAATTTGGGGTTTCAGTGGCTGTAATGGAATGGAAGTAAGTAATAAAAATGTCAATGTGAAAGCAGCAGTACATCTCAGAGCCTGAGTTACTCAGAATTTACACATAATATTATATTTATTTTGTATTTATTATTTATTTATATTTAATTTGCTTTGAGGTTGAACTAGTCTTATCAAAACAAGAGCTATATCTGGCAGCATGGTTTATAGTGCCCAATACAGGCTTGTTGTGCTGGGGACACTACTGCTTTTTATATTGACAGATTAACACTGAAAGCAGCGATTCAGCTAAATGGAGACTTTTCAGAAATTCCAGCACTTTTGAAGTAATTGGGTAGGCAGAGGCAAATCAGAAGAGTGGTGGCTTTATTGAACATCACACAGACAATACTGAAAGTATCATTACAGTTTTAATCCAGTGTCAGAAAAGGAGGGATATCTGAATTACTTCAAGGTAACAAGGTCATGTGAAGTATTACAAATTAAACAAAAAATGCTTTGTATAACGTAATAGTTTCCTTGAGTTTATTAACTAGACATCACATGTTCTTTTTTAGAATTCTAACCTGATTCATCAGAAGGTGTCTCCTCCTGTGGAGCAACAAGGATCTCCAATCTTATCATTCATTACTCTGGAACAATTCAATGCCATTCGCCTTGTGCAAAGTGTCCATCAGTCACTTGCTTCATTAAGTAAAGTTATCAGAGGTACCTCATTACTGAGTTCTGAAGTACAAAGACTAGCAAGCGCTCTGCTGAATCAGAAGGTAAGTCATTTTGTCGTGACATTGTATTACATGCAATGAAAAAAACCCAAGGAAACTGAACAAAGTTCTGTAACATATTTTCATGTCACCATTTTTTCTTTTATTGATAGAGACTGTAAAATGAAGTTCTTTTATTAATAGTGACTCTAAAACAGAACCATAGTTTTTCTGGAATGAAAACCCAGAAAAATGTTGCTTCAAGTACTTGCAGAAGCTTCTGAGTATATTATGCTTCCGTCAAACTTTCTCTCAAGGACAAATCCACTAAGATTAGAAGTTGTGGAATAGCATTTCCATTTCAAACACCAAATCATGCTAGATAAGTCAAATACATTAGCCAGTAGAACATGTAAATCTGTCCCTTTTCCTAATTTTTTTAGTTTCTGTAAGTTTTTTTTGCAGTTGTAATCACAATCCGCTCTCTGCATTTATTCATTATGGATTATTGTCATATCACACCAGACAAGCTGTACCTGTCATGCTGACCTATCATCTCACTCTATACAACAAAAGCAAACAAAATTTTTACATGTGCCTTTTCCATGTTTTCTGGGATCACACTGGGCATGTTATTAAACTGGTACAATCAGTGACTGCAAATTTACATGCTCTGTCATTAATAGCTCAGTAACTGGATTCCAAAGATAGTCAAACATTGACATGAAACTCCATGGTTTTGATTCACCTGCAGCAGTTGATAAATTGTGTTGATACAAATGTGCAGACATTGAGATTGGCCCTACAATGAATGATAATTCCTATTAACATCTTGTTTATCTTCATGTGAGGATCAAGTACTGTTAAAAAGATTGATATGCATGTATTGATCTATCAAATTTTTAATTAAAATGATAATTAAATTCTCTCTTCAGATTCACAAGACAGCATTTGTTAGCAAAATTGTGGTATAATTAGAATAAATTAACACTTTCATATTAGCAATTTCATTGCCTTTTTAAACACGTTTTGACTGTCTGGTAGAAATTGGTGCTAAGTAAAAGTCATGGTGAATACAAATTATACATGTAATGGCTGTTTTTTAGTATTTATAGTTATGTTTCTTGTTACTGAGCGAGAGAGTGTGGCTTGCTTGTGGGCTTTAGCTGCACTCTTAAATTGGAAGCAACAGGAGCTGTGAAGCTGATCACTGTCACAAAAATGTACTTAAAGATTCTGTGCATTTTTATCTCTCACAAACATCAGTTCAGTGCTTCCTGATATATTGAACAAAGTATTTCTGACATTTCATCTGCTTACTTACCTACTGCCATGACACAGATCACTTTATTGGATTGTGACCATGAAGCAATATTTGCAGCAGCTAAGACCTCACCATGTTTATCATATTAAAGTGATTTGTTTCATGTATTTTCTATACGCTGTTCTTGTTTAGTTCAGTGTGGTCACGCATTACATAACAAAGGACTATTTAAAAAACTTATATTCTGAAAGCACCCAGACTGTAGTTCTTTTAAGATTATAGCACCTGAAGATGCTGGTAGATTACCAACAGAAATGTGAAACTCAATAAACGTGTGACTTCTAATGGTTTCAGCAATTTGCCTTATTTGTGCAAAATTGATGTTAGTGTACATCTGAACAATGCTTCCATACTAACAATTAGCTAAGCTATTACTTTAAACTTAGAGTAATTTAGAGTGATCTATTAGCAACATTAGGTGAATGCCTTCTAAATGATAGATTGGTGAGCTGCCTGTAAATGCATATCTAGCAAAAGATTCTGCAAAAATTCAAGGATAATATTTTTGAATACAAAAAGTTTTCAAAAAAATCATTATGCAAAAAGCATGCAGCTAACTGTGCTTATTATTTTTCTTGAATATTTTCTAGTTTATTCAATTGACTCTTAATTAGTGTCCACAGATCCAGATATTTTCTGGTTTTTATCTATAAGAGGTTCACATGGAGTATTTACTTTGAAAGTTACTTTTTTTTACAAACTTCTGTCGTCAGATTTTGAAAATCTGTTCTGCTCCTATGCTGTGAGATTGTGAACCTTCCTGAAATGCAACTCTAAATGTTAAACAGTATAAACTGTTTATTCTGCTCAGCATCTTCAGTATTGTGCAATAATCCCCAGGTAATGATTTACATTGATTCCCTTTCACTTAAGTACAAGAATCTGACAGATGCAATTTCAGTGTGCTTTACAAATTCTTGTGGAGTAGGTACAATTAATTCATTTATCCTTATAAGGATGAAATCTAACAAGTCTTACGAGGAGTGGTTGAGAGAACTGGGGCTGTTCAGCCTGGAGAAAAGGAGGCTGAGGGGAGACCTTATCACTGTCTACAACTACCTGAAAGGAGGTTGTAGCATGGAGGGTGTTGGTCTCTTCTCCCAAGTAGCAAATGATAGGATGGGAGGAAATGGCCTCAGGTTGAGCCAGGGGAGGTTTAGATTGGATAGTAGGAATTTTTTTTTGACAGAAAGGGTTGTCAGGCATTGGAACAGACTGCCCAGGGAAGTGGTTGAGTCACCATCCCTGAAAGTGTTGCATAGACGAGGTTCTTAGGGACATGGTTTTGTGCTAGAGTTGAGAAGGTAACCACGCAGAGAATTGTACCAGATTCACTTTACCACAGAGCCACACGACTGCATGCTCAAGTCTGAGGAGGCAGCAGCAAAGGAGTGGAAACCTGCAGCTGCAGTTGAAAGATGACATTGTGGCTTTCCAAGAAAGAATCAACTTAGGCCTTTTTGAAGTGTTTGTGGAACCTACTGATGTTTCGTTATTGCATGGCAGAGGTTCTTTTAAGTTCTCTGTCAACACTGTATCTCTGTGGGCCACAGAAAGAATTTGCAGGAATATGACCTTCCTATTAGTGATTGTATGCTTTGATCATTATATTACTTGTATTGCCTTCTTTTTCTTTGTAGATATATTTGATCTCCAGATTTTTTTAATTTCATTGAAATTGCTAGCTTAAAATGTAATGATTATGGTTTTGAAATGGATACTTTCAGTAAATATATTTATGTTTCAGTGTCCCCTCACATGGCAAACGAAGTGGGAAGGTCCAGAAGACCCGTTACAATATCTTAGAAGTCTTGTAGCCCGAGCACTTGCTATACAGGTAATTTTGAAGAGTAATTTTACCTCACTATGCTGGTGTTCAGTGCCATGGTATATTAGGTGAATTACACTACAGTAGGCCTTTCCAAACTCAAATCCCAAAGAGTTTTAGATGCATGAAAAGGCATGTAAAAAATTAAAGATAGATGAGAAATGTGAATACAGCAGACTGAGCATTTGAAGTCAGTAACTTTAAATACAGTAACATTTACATCTTAGATTTTAGTCAGTCTTTCTGATGAACTGTAGGGGAAAAGTTAGATTTATTTACTCAGATGAATCTTTACATCTAAGTCAAGACACACTTTTTAATCTGGTAGACAGACGTATAAAGAGATAAAGTGAAGCAATTCTCATAGAGGTAATGTAGAAATTAATAGAAGACTAGTCTTTGAAGCAAATACAGAAAACATCTGCATTCTCCAGGTTTACAAGGAGCTAAAATAGAAGGTGCGGAGTCTGACAACAGCTCTGTCCACAGTCCAAAAGAAGCAAAGAAAATTTTTAGTTAAGGTAGATCTATCTATACTTTGATTAACAGAAGAGGTACATTTAAGGTAATAGGTAGAAAAATGAACAAGTCATTTATGTAAATTAATTAGTATTTAAGGGAACAGATTTCATCATGTTGGATACATAGAGAGGAACTTGCGAGAACCTTCCAGGGAGCAAGGTTGCTTTAGGAGGGACAGTTCTTCTATTACCTCCAGGCAAGTAATAATAAGCTACTGGTTTTGACCTTGATTAACACAGTCTTGTCCAGTGGGATATGAGGAAAATTTCTGTGAACATTAGAGTTGACTGTAAGATTCAGAAGGAAGATTTGAGGGGAATGTTATTTCTAGGCATTTCTTTTTCTAAACAACCTATCAAATAGATGTTTCTGAAGTATTAATAAGATTCTTGTTATGCAAACCATTTCTTTTGGCTAATGCTTAATATTTCTTTATCCTTTCCTTCACAAAAATGCTCAAATTATAAACAATAAAGTGTAAATATACAGGGTGTTTCAAAAAGATGGCCTCAATTTCAAAGATACAGTGGTTTCAAATTGGGTCCATCCTTTTGAAACACTCTGTGTATAACAACCGGTGATAATGCATGTTCAGAACTTATATGTGTCATATAACTAGAGCTGAACTTAGTCCCTACTGACTGACTGTTATAGTCATTATTATTGATAAAGCATCACTTCTGGCTGAGGCAACAGTGTTCATAATTTTCAAGACTACTCTGCAGTTTGTGACTTCCACATGTATTTGCTTGTGACCAAACTGCATGTGATTTTACTTACTTATATGATTTTTTTGAAATGGAAGCCTGAGATTAGAGTTCAAGCTTCTATGTGAAGTACGTCTGCCTTACAAAGTGGAGATAACGTAGCAGAGTGTCACACGATGAAATTAGTGTTAACAGTAATAGATTATTTTCAACCAAGCATATTCAAAAAGTTTTTATTTCCATATATTACTCCACTAAACTATTGACAAACGTGCTACACTACCATGATAGTAATCTTCCTCTTTCATTGTTCAATCTGCTGACAATATTGTACATTTGAATTACTCATTTTTATGTAAGGTTATTATGAAAAAAACATTTACGATTTTGAACACTTATTCACTCTAAGAGAAGGACAGATTATTAAGGCAGAGCTTTACAGTAGATGTTTAGCTGTATCCATAAGCAGTGTATCATGATAATTTTTTTGTTGGTGACAGTAGAAAATAGTGACAGATGACCAGATACTGGTTATTATATTTATATATTATTTTTTATGTCAAATATGTAATATGGTTGTATTTGAAGCAATTCTTAATAATATATTGTCAGTCTGTTTTGCTTCTCAAGCTTCTAGTCAGATCAAATCTCAAATACAATTTCTGTGCTTTTATTTTTGTATATATTTTACCAGAATATGTTATTTCTAATTATACATTTCAGTTGAATCATCTTTTTCCTTAAATATGATTCCTATTCATGTTCATGCATATTACACTAAGATTTTGATTAGCCTTGATAATTTCTTAATTAACTTTTTTTGGGTGACTTTTAATTATTGATTTTATAAATGTAATTTATCCATAGTTAATTATGAATTTAGTATTCAGAAATTCAATAGCAACTTCCATAAGGATTTTCTCATAACTCTGAAAATTCTCTTCAGATTTATATTTCAATAAAGGTCATATTTTGGATTGGTTTAGTTTTATATGACCAACTCCATCATCATGGTTTTTTGAGGTTTACTTATACCTCCACCTGTTTCATTCACTGTAAGATACTGACTTATACCTTCACCATTTGAGACAGGTTTCATTTAGGTATTTTTCAAGACAAAAATAGGAGACGTAGAAGCATCAAAGTTGTACTGAAAGATTGCATCTACTAAGGATGCAGTAAGTCTGTACTTAGGTTATTAGTTAAAGGCTACCTGGTCAAGATGTTTGCTGCCAGTGCAGAAAATAATAAATGCAACTGCTTTGTTACAACCATTTAATGGGGACAGAGAGAAACCCAAAATATAGGCCCGATGGTAGAATAATTATAGCAGAATTTATAGAAGTGTAAAGATGTTCTGAGAGCATTACACAATGACAGAAAGAAAAACAACAGGTGTTACATTTTCTGAGGTCCAATCAGTAAAAGCAAAATTAAAAAAAGGAAATCTGCCTACTTTAAGTGTGAACAAATCACTATATGCAAAATGCAATAGACCCATGGTTTGCTCTGTTTTATGTTGTGGTGATAGAGCTGATGGAAATACGTTATTTCTTTCTAGGTAGAAATTCTGATATTTGGATGTTAGCTTTTTCTTTGAATTAAAACAAAAATTCTGTGTATTGAACAGTTCTCTGAGATGAACAGCTCTGAATATTTTCAGCTAGCAATACTGACGTTGAACTTTACAATATTGTTTCAGCTTGTCAGTCTAGAGTGATTTATTTGCTGTTACATCAACATTAAGATATGAAGCTTATGAATCATCATGGATCTTTGTGTTGGTTATAATTTTTCGTCCTTATACTCCCAGTTGCCTTATGGTGACATCTTAAATGTATTCTGCAGATTCCCTCTCTCGTGGTTTATTATTATAGCTCAGCAATAACATAAATCAGTGTATAATGGAATTTAAGTCCATCCTAGTCTGTAGGTAAGTATCTTCTCATGGCTGTGGATAACATCAGAAGAGAAAGAGGGAAGAGACCCAGAACTACAGATACTAAGGCAAAACAGCAGCCCAAGCAAATGTCAGATGCATGTCAACACTGAAAAAATGTTTCAGGTCTACAAATTGGAACTTACTTTTTGTTTCCACAAGAACTTGGTAAAGTGCTTAATTTCATTTCTTCCAAAACCAACTCCTTTTATTCTAACAAGACCTTGTGTTTTAGATGAAAAGATTTTTTCCATTCTTTTGGACTGAGCTGCTTTTAAGTAATCTGTAAAAACAGTTCTTCCCTTGGATGGCTGTTTGGTCAGGCAGCTGCTAAAAGGCTCACAGCACACACTGATAATGAAGGCTGTTCGACCTCAGAATCATAAACACAACTTTCAGAGTTCCAATCAAGGAAATGTTTATGAACACTGAAAGTTTTTATTTGCACAAGTTATGAAAGTTTTTGTTGAAAATGTGTGTGCATCTATAAACTAATATAGTATATAAATATAGTATATAAATATATAAAGTATATATAAATATAGTATATAAAAAGTTATATTTTGTATTTTATCAAGACACTTGTATGTATCTCTCTGGGATGCTGTTATCTCTTGTCTCCTCCTGAGTGAAATCTAGGGTAGCAATATTTAATTTCAGTACCAGTTTGACCCCTTAGTATAAGATTTTTACTCTTTTACTGCTGGTTTAATATATGAGGTAGAATGAATTTGCTTCTGTTTTGGAGCTCTTACTTTTCTACTATTTCAACAATTAGGTCCCCAAAAAGGTAGACTGGACACCCAAGGTGTTATAGATGAGGTTTGAACTCTTGGAAATCACATGCTGAAGCTCCTGGAAAACCTCCTGGGAACAGGAGACACAGGATTCTTCCTTCACACCCAAGGCATCTAGGCAAAGAGGTTAAATTTTCGTTCACTGCTAATAGGCAGAAAGTTTGCTGTTAGAAAGCCAAGAAAGTCAAGTCCTCTCAATTTTTATTGAGTTAAAGAATGCTGAAGACCAGCCTATAAATCAGTCCTAATGCAACAGTATATGCACACAAAATCTGAGAAGCAGAGGCTGAGAGTGAATCCCAAAGTAGGCACAGACATAGCCTGGGCAGACACACCGACTGGCACAGGGGGACGGTACCTTTCCAGGCAGCACGAGCAGCCCTGCTCTGTTCCTGTGGTTCACTGCTCAAGGAAAACACCCTACACGAGTCTCATGGATTTTTGGTCTCTCCACTGTCTTGCTTCCAGTCCCTCTGTCTGCAGCACGCAGCTCACAGACCTCTCATCCTCCTGCTGGCAAGTGCTGAGAGGAGTTCACTAATGGATTCTCTTCCACCACATACAGAACACACTTTCACATAGAAATAAAACCAACACCTACAAAAAACCTAAGCAAAAAACAACAAATGAACAAAAGCAGAGCTTAAGAGGAGGATAGAACAGACTCTGGTGATCAGGTGCAAGGCTGGCCAGGGTGTACTGACCAGCAGCCTCCCTGCGTGTGACCTGCCCTTTTATACCTCTCTCTGTTTTCCCATTCTTATTCGTCCGCCATCCACCTTCCCCCACCTTTGGTCCTTCCCCTAAATATCCCATAACAAATATTGTACAATCCCAGAATTGTCACATTCAGTCATCAAATTCACCCACTTGAGCACTCCTTAATAAGTCTTGTACCCCTTTAAGTAGTAACCCTCCCTAGTTTGCATAGCATTTCAGAGGTTTTTTCTGATAGATTGCCTTAGCAGATTTTGCAGCAGAGACAGTAGCTTAATGGTCTGTCTTTTATGGTCTCAGGGGTAGCTGATTCAGATGGATTAGGTTGGCTGCGTTCCCCAACTTATCGTTGTTCCTTTCATCACTCTCTCTCTATTTGAACAGCTGTTATTTAGGTATCTGTACAGTGCAGAATACTTCAGATTTAGTATTCCAATGTTAAAGCACAAAAATTAACTAAAATATTATGTTTTAAATCCACACATTATTATAATTCAAAGTTCAGAATACTATGAAGAATCCACCTTATTCTGAAGAATTAGCATTTTTCTGTTGCTTTTCTTGGCTTCTCCTCTTCAGCTGTCATGAATATCAAAACAAAAACACAACTGCAGCCTAACATTATCTGCTAAGAAACTGAGCCTTAATCGGCTCCCACAGCTCTCATCATGTTGCAGCATGATTTCACTTTGTTCAGAATTTGTCAGCCAGGATATATCTTTCAAGACCTTTTATCTAAGTGATAACTGCTTGGTAAAAATTGGAAATTTGCCAGAACTACTATAAAATTTTAGATGTTTTCTTTGTCTCTCATGTATTGGTCAAATTTGAAGCTCTGATAGATCCAACTGTCATAGCGTGTCCCTTTTTAATCAGTGTTTCAGTTAGATTATATTAATTAAGTAGTGGCCAGTATAGAGTAGCAGTGATTTATAAAGATACACTGTCCAAACAGGCAGCCACACAGAATTTAAGATGAAAGTATTTGGCTCATGCAGGTTGTAGGGGCTGTCCACTGAAATAAGATCTGGCTTCCAGGGAAGCTAAAGCAGAAGCGGAAGCTTTTTTTATGCTCAGAGAGTTCGTGTACTCTCATGACACAGAAAGTTGTGTTCATGCCTGGGTACCTGAGGTGGAAGGATTCCTTAAGTTTTCTGGTTTGTTTTGTGCACCAGTTCAAGCCTTTACTTTCAAGAGGTACTGAAATCACTATTTCTTGTAGCGAAATGATTTTTTTCCTGCAGAATGCAGTGGGTTTTCACCCTAAGTCTGCAAACTTTGCTGTTTTAAATGGAAATATTTTTTGGTTGTCAATGAGCAAGGATTATCTCAAGTTTTAGAAAAACAATTTTCTTTATGGATAGATATAGTTTTTAAAAAGCAACATTGGAAAAGGAAAGATAGCTCTGCTTGCATTTTGTTTGGTTTTATTGTGAGCTGTTGAAGCTTAATCCCAATGGGGTTTAGATTCTCTTTTAAATTCATGCATCCGCAAGTTATGGGCTTTTCCATAAATGTCAGGCTTAAATCTTTTGAAAAGTAATCTGCTTCAATGGAAGTCAACTCCTGTTGATTAAACTCTCAGAATTCTAAGCATGTTTTGTGAGAATGTCTATTCTTTTTTAATTATTACGTGCTACCTTGTAAGCAGAAGTTTCAGCAACATCCTTTATCATACAAGTAACCAGTTGTTCCGCTCTCTGATTGTAGAATATTGATTGAAGAAGATGGTCACTCATAAAAAGATTTCTATAAGTGTTGCATAAAAAAGAAGAAAAAATGAGGTAATTGTCTCTGTGCACTTCCTGAGAAATTACCTTATTTTAAAGAAAATGGTCTTTTTTTCTAACCTTGATTTAAATTTAAAAGAACTAGATTTAATGTTCTCTATTTTTCTATGGGTGCAAGTTAGTATATATATTCCGTAAGTTACAAGAAACTGTACCATGTACTATATAAGATTTAAAGCTCTAGTTGATGTACTTTATTTAATCTAATAAAATAACACGATTCATTGATTTTTCTCTTTAAGCTGCAAGATCCATTTTCACTATACAGGAAGAAATGTGAAAAGATAAAATGATAAAACATTCATAAACTGTATGCATTTAAATTGTTAAAATCTAAAGTGTATATTGCTTATTTTCTAATAAGTTGGTTTTCATTTTATCTGTTTCCTTTATCATGGACAAAGCTGTCTGCAAAAGAGAAAGCAGAGTAAAATGGATAGTCTTGTCTGACAAAAGCTCAAGCAAAAAAAGGTTAATTATAGTAGAAGTGATAGAAAAGGATGTTATCATCATTTGCATATGAAAATGAGTCTCCTTATGTTATGCTGTCAAAGACTTTGATAATCTGAATTCCAGCCATTAGTAAAAAGAAGCCTGCAACAAATACTGAAACACCAATTTGCAGGTACAGTCCATCAATCTGCTTTGTTTACTTCTAGACAACTTGGCTGCAGCAACTTCTTCTCTAATCACCACTGTATTGACACAGATATTGTATCTACTAATAATAAGCAATCTATTTAGAATCCTTTATCATTTAATTTATAATTGTGATTTCATAGTCATACATGCATACATAGAAAGAAATTTCTTGCAGTAATAAGGCAGCTTTTTAACTAAAAAGCAGCTAGATGGGATCCTGGTTCTGTTTGGAACAGTAGATGTTTGAGTGGAAACTGGCTTGGTGAAATAGTTTACAAAATATTTCCTCTCTTGATTTGAGATTTTAATTGGTCAAGATCAAGGTAATACGGTATAATTATTCCTCAAATAGCATTTGCAGATATATATTAAAAAGCCCATTTTCTAATAGAAACACACTGCCATTCCTCAAGCAAGTATCATGCCTAATTAGTAGTCTTTTTGACATCTCAGCTGTGATAGGACATCTGAAAGAGACCTCCAGCTTTGATGATGGGCTGTTCCATTGAGGCTGGCCACAATAAAAAAATGCACCTTCTGGTGTAAAGAAAAGCTTTATGGGCTACAAATAGCTCATATACTGTACTTGAGGTACCTTTACTCTAAATGCCTTGGCTTTACTGTGTAGGAACAACCAACAATCCATACTAGCTTATTACACCAATTAAAAAAAATATTAATTAATTTCTGTGATTACATAAAGTTATGCTTGGTTGAACAAAGCATTTGGTAGCCTGAGCAGTAATCCCGTGTTGCAGTGTTCTGTTCAATGGAGTGTCAGTAGCTTCAGCATGAGCCAGCGTGGTGTGTCCCAGGACACCATGTCACAGGCACGTCCCAGGACCCCATGTCACAGGCATGGCCATGCAGTCATGACATTCCTTAGGGCTGGGGTTGCGTCAGCCACTCTTTCCCTTCTGCGATCTCTTTTTCCTTGTAGAAAAATAGATTTCCTTCTTTGCCATTTCATCGTGGAGTGTTTTGGGATAGGTACCCCACAGAGTTAAACAATTTCTGATCAGATTGCTTTAATGTGCTTGATAAACACTGCATACGTATCAGAGAGTTAGGTTAAACCTTAATAGTTGCTAATAGAGTTCTGTGACACTGGCATGGCCGAGAGATTTTCTCTGAATTTTGACAGCCTCAAGAGAGGGTGTTAACAGAAAATAAATGACTGGTAAACAGTAGAGAGAAGAAAAAAAAAAGAGACTGATGGCTGCAGTCCAAGGGGTCATTGCTTCAGAAGAGGAACAAGGACTGTGAGGGAGATGCTTAATGGAAAATCTGTATCTCATGGGATTTTGACCAGAGAAAATGAGCCATAGCAAAGTAAGCAGCTCTCCTTATTGTAACATAGCCTTCAAGCTGGTACTATAAAACAAATTACTGCAGTGCATTCCATCGTTCCTAGTGCCTAATATATTGAGTATTCAGTACCCTTGTTTAGTCACACCAGCACCATCACAATATAGATTTCAGCATGCTTGCTCCAGAGCTCGGCAAAGGAATTATGTTTGATGTCGTCCTGACTTTGTCCAAGGATTATGGATTATGGTAGGCAGTCTTGTCTGTTATCTGCAAACGAGTATTATGTGCCGCTGTTTTCCTTGCCCTGCAACTTCTTACCAGTGGAGATGGGAATTTCTTTGAATATTTGTCCCCTTTGCTCTGCACATTTTGTAGTTTCTGGTTCTACTAAGGAATAGTTCCAGCTCTTGTAATTCCTTACCCAGTTATACTCTACATAGCTGGAAATGCTATCTAGCTCCTAGATGTATTTAGTTGTGGAGAAAGAAAATACTAGAAGGCATGAAGCATAAGAGTATTGGCTAACTGGATTCTGTGTTTAGTAATCATATAAGAAATATATAAAAGTAGATATTTTTGGCAGACATCAGTCAAAAACTTGTCAGTATGATGTTACAGTTCTCATTCAGCATCATCAGTCTGACATCCTTATTAAATGTAGGAACAGCAATTCACGGAAAGTTAAGTTCCTGTTTTATTAAAAAATAAATTAATAAAGTAACTGGAATGAGACCACATTTGCTAATGCTTCCCTCAGTTACGCCTTACTGCACATCTGCTTCTGGCACAGTGTTAGCTAGCGTGTTGATGCTAACGGACTCAGAATTTTTAGTTCTAACACTGTGCTATTGTGCTAGTACTCAGGCTTTCTGAACAAACGAGGTTTCTGAAGCATGTCAAATTGAGATAAAGAAATAATAGTATTTTATTTAAAGCACTAACCAGCAGTTTTGGTCAGCGTGCTCTAAAGTTAAAATAAATAAAACCATTTTAAAACAAAAAAAAACCCTTCAAATTAAATTCCTGTGTGATTTACCATTTGAAAGTTAGTGTGTGCCAACACCTTATCACGTACCTGAAATACTGCAGTATTTGCATGTTCATTTAGGAAAGGATAAAGAAAGTAATAGCTCAAGGAGAGAGTAATAAATAAAAAGAGAGTAATAAATAAAAAGAGAATAATAGCTCAAGGATTTCACATACCAAAAAAATTACCACAAGGGAGCAAATGGTTGTAAGGCCGTTGCTCCTGAGAAACTACGCGTTGTCCCCTCTGTGCTCGATGCCAGATAAAACACCTCGGTTTCATTTCTTAGCAGTGTAACACAATTACTTCCACTGGCATTTTACCACTGAATGGCATTTACCACTCTAGCATAACTGCTTGATTGACCTTTGCTTAATCTAAACTCTGGTTAGCTGAACATTTACTTCCCTAGCAGAGCTACTCACCATTGGTTGCTCTCAGACTTATCCAAGGTCCTGCTTTTTTTTTTCCCTAGTAAGTTTGAATCTCTCTATAACTAGTGGAAAACTAGAGTTGTGCTCTATGGTTTCTGGCTATGCATATTCATATAACATTGAATACAATTTTCCATCGAGGCGCAGAAATGAAATCACTTCTATAGTGATTTGTATCAATTTCTCTTTCAATAAAAGTTCTCTTCTGGGACCACACCAAGGAAAAAAAAAAAAGTGTAGAAGAGAATAAATTTGGAATGAATTAAAACAGGTGAAGGAAAAGTACCTGATTCTTTGTAGAGGAGTTGTGGGAGCCTGAAGTTGTATAAATGATAATGTGAAAATCTGGCTGCCTCTTTATTCCTTCCACTGTTCAGTATGAGGTGCTCAGTTTGCTTTGGGATTATAGAAGATAAGGAAGGCTTCTCTCTGAAAATGGAATAGATGCTTCCTGGATGTTAAGATAATTGAAGAAATATTACTTGAAGCACCTGAGACCACACTTAGAGATTTATTTTTCTAAAGAGAAAAAAATAATCCTTTTATTATACCAAACAGAACCTCACATTAATTGAAGTTTTAAAATCCTGCTAGGAATTGCCTTGCAAGCATTTTGGGTGTTGCTGATAAGTTTTTATATTATATTTATAATCATTGTATGCTAAATTAATGTATCATGGACAGTTCAAACTTAAATTTCTAGTTTCATTGTAAGCAGAAAGATTTGGGAAATATTTAAATAATGAAATACGGAAATATTGAAATAAACACTTACAAAGTAGTGAGTATGATAGATTTTTTAAATTTTATTTTGTAATATAAATCTTTTCAGGGTTGGGATATTTGGACTTGTAGGCACATTATTGGTATAGTGTAAATTATTGATATAATGTGAATTTATTTTAAAAAATAAGTTATACACCATTTCAGCTTTTATATGCTTTTCCCAGATATTATAGCTGCCATATCTAACCAAAGGTGTATCTCAGTTCACACAATGAAAACTGCTTTTAGTGAGTTTAGATTTTGACTGTTAGCTGTTTTGAAGCAGGAAAACAAATTCTGAATTGCAGCAAACCTGTTAAAGACCGTATTATGGGAGGTAGAAGCGAGGGGGCAGTTGGGAGGGCATGGATATCGACCTGAGCCCCAAAGAGACAAGTAGCTACATTTGGCACCATCTTGGAGTGGATGGGAATCTTCCCACTGTAATCCAGCTGGCAAGTGACAAATGTATGGGTTATTTTGGCCTACCTGGCGGGGGAGGTGAAGTTTTCTACTGAGTTGGTGATGAAAGAAGGGCCTTCAGACTGAAATGCTGCGTGGCCATGTGGCGCGGTTTAACCCCAGCCAGCAACTAACGCCCACCCAGGTGCTTGGTCACTCCCCCCTGGTGGAATGGGGGAGAAAGAGAATCAGAAGAATAAAAGTGAGAAAACTCGTGGGTTGAAATAAAGATGGTTTAATAGGTAAAGCAAAAGCTGTGCATGCAAGCAAAGCAAAACAAGGGATTAATTCCCTACTTCCCATCGGCAGGCAGGTGTTCAGCTGTCTCCAGGAGAGCAGGGCTCCATCACTTTTCATGGTTACTTAGAAGGACAAGTACCATCACTGCCTCTTTCTTTTTCCCTGAGCTTTACATGCTGAGCATGACATCCCATGGTATGGAATATCCGTTCGGTCAGTCGGGGTCAGCTGTCCTGGCTGTGTCCCCTCCCAACCTTTTGTGCACTCCCAGCCTTCTTGCTGGCAGGCCGGAATGAGAAGCTGAAAAGTCCTTGACAGCTCAGCAACAACGAAAACATCAGTGTGTTATCATCATTCTTCTTATACTAAATCCAAAACGCAGCACTATACCAGCTACTAGGAAGAAAATTAACTCTGTCCCAGCCGAAACCAAGACACCATCCAAGATCAGTAAGAAGTCAAGCAGCTTTGCATCACTTTTTGACAAATGAAGTCAATGTACATTTTTATTAGAGTCAGAATAGGACAGGGAAATGAAGACCTTATAGCTAATCTGTTACAGGATTTCTCCTTTTCAACAAATACCACTTCAGTCTTTCTACAGCTCAGCTTAAACTTCCTTCCCTCAAAGACCTGATCTCTTCCAAGAGTTACGACAGTGGCAGTGGATGTACTAGTGATAAACGATCCATTTAATAGAGTTTTGACTTTTGAGACTTAGCGCTTCACTAACATGCTGCCGTGTGGTCATGTAAGACAAAAAGTAGAATAAACATAAGGATATTTTTTACACTTGTGAGGTAAAATACATTTTATTATCATTTTGATTGAAACCTTAAATTATTTATTAAACATCTGTGAGTGAATGAATGTCTTCAGCTTTATGTAGAGCAGCACAAGCAATTACAAACTTTGCTTTTGTGATTTAATGGAAGTTTTTGTTATCGTGTATTTCCTAGTACTACTTAATTATATGAGTTCAGAATTAATATCACCCATACTGTTCTTTTAATTGGGTGGAATATGAGCATCTATGTTCCTGACAGTGTTTGTCTTTAGCAGTTACTTTGAAAGTTTATTTGTTGACAGCAATAGACTGATTATATTAAATATAAGTTGAAATGATTCTCTTATTATACAATAAAGCAATATACCAAATCTGTCCTAGCCAGAATGTAGAGTTACTGCTATCTGATAAAAGAGATCATTATATAAAGTCATTAAAAGAATCACGCAGACAAGAGTCATTAACTGTGTACATTTAGCTAATGAAAATGGAAAGCAAAAATCTCCTAACTGATTCATAATCATTTGGGTTGAGGGCTCATAATGGGTGATGTGACAGATAAAAAGATCACTGATTAAATGTTTGAACATGGTGGAAACATTATGGAGATATGTCTGACACACAAAATAAAATTCACTGAGTGGTATTTTGTAAAATTTTGTCATTTACAATATGTTTCTATGGCATTATTTGTCTGTCAGTAATTAAAAGAATACAATAAAGTACTTTTTAAACAAGATATGGATGCCTGGCAGGTGCATTGTGTAATGAGAGTGTACCTTCCAAGATTTTTTTATTCAGTGACAAGAGTAATTGCATCATCTTCCAGAGGTTAGTACTGAGAAAGAAGCGTGGTTTGTGTTTCTCTGTTTAGTTAAAGCATGTGGAATCCAAGTTTCTGATTATTTTCTGGCTTCGTATCAAACATTAATCTTTCTGTGCAGAAGCATATGGCTTGCAGCTACTTATAGAGTAGGCTATACAGCAGCTTAACATTTATACTACAGTACCATAGTCAGGACTGTGACTATACTGTGTAAAGAAATTGTACAGTATAAAAGTTTCAAAACATAGGATTCTGAGTGTGGACTGTCGCATAACCACTCAGGTACCCTAAATAACTCATCTGAAGATAACAAATTACTTATTCTGAGATGGTTAGTGTTTTGAGGATGGAACTCAGATTTTATTACTTAAGACACATGGTTTATCAAGATTGCAAGGTGCAATGTGTGTCTCTTTTCTCATGTTGGTATATAATTCATTGCGTTGATGGGAAATTCCAAGCTTGCTGCTTCTAGTAACAGGCTTCATAGCGGCATTTAAGACAGGGTGAAAGAAGTAGATTGGAACATATGCTCTATGAGGATAATTGAGGCCAGTTATTCCCCCCCCCCATTAGTTTAATTTATTACCAAATATAACAGAGGCCAGTTTTTATCACATATTCTGTGAATTCACATCTCAAACTAATACAACTGAAACATCTGAAACATCTTTTGAAACTCCACACACTAAAAATGGCAGTATCAACCTAGTACTGAGAGATTAAAAGAAAAAAATATTAGTAAGTACTTCTAAAAACTCTGACTGCAGATTGAAAATCAAATGTTTCTTGAATGTAATATGCCGTTTACACAAAAGAATGATCTTAAAGTATGCTTGGAAGGAATGCAGTTATTTCCCTGAACTTTTTTTTTCTCTCTTTTTTTAGAATTGGGTAGAAAAAGCAGAGAAACAGCAACTGCTGTCAGACACCCTTGACCTTTCAGAGCTATTTCATCCAGACACATTTCTCAATGCCTTACGCCAGGAAACTGCAAGGTGAGGGAAGAATAATCTACCTGTTTATGTGTGCTAATGTCATTGTTCCCTATGCATGAAGATGGTTATTTCGTTTTCAGGACACAGATGCAACAAATTATGGCAATTGCTGTCATTAGTCATTTCAATTTTATTACTTGCACTGAAGTAGAAGAGCTGTGAGTTACTCGTTTAAATGCTAAGGGTTTTTTTTTTTAATTTTAGATGAAATTAAAATGTATTTTTCTTTAAAGTAAGACAGTGTGGTACACATTGAAAATGCACTGGTTTTGTTTTTGTATTTCATTTCTTATTGTTATATGTCTCTAAGATTTACTGGATATATGTTTCCCTTGCAGAGTAATGAGCTGTTCAGTGGACAGCCTTAAATTTACAGCATCATGGAAGGGGCGAATACAGGAAGGCAAACTCCAAGTTAAGGTATTTTACTAGGATGTTTTACTAGAATTTTATGAGGATGTTTTATTAGCATAGTCCAAGTCATCTGTCCATACAGTTCCTGGAAAATTGAGCTATAAATATGTTGGTGTACCTGAGATTCGAAGGCTGGTTAATGTATAGAGCTACAAAAATGGTAGTGCAAAAATTCCACAGAAATGGGAGAAGGAAAGCAGTTATCTTTTTACCTCTAGTCACAGTGCTTATTTAAAACTTAAAGTTTAAAATTTAAATCTATTCTTGCTCCATTCTCTTCATCCACCTCTTAGATAAAAATTGAAGCTGCAATTCCATTAGTTAATATCTAGGTGTTGTCCAGAAAGTAGTTATCCAGAAAGACTTGTGGCATGTAAATTTGTAAGTCTAAGGCCATATGTTCACATTTGTCAAATCACTGAAAAGAGACTTGTAAGGAAGTAAACAAACCAAAGTAAACTATAATATGACTAGCTTTTGATATGATAAAGACCTAACAACTTTTTAATGGACATATAGGGCTACATCCAGCAACCATAAAGTCACTACTGATTGCTTAGACAGCAAAGTAGCGATGAGTCCTCAAATGGTTTAGTTTAGCTTCTTAACATTTCAGGTGGCACAGTTGCTTTGGCTGAATCCAGATCTCTCTGCACCTGTTTTATACTTAATTTTGTAGGGAATTCACAAAATACGTTTTCTCTGCTACATCTTCCAACAGGTGCATTGGTCCCATGACAGTGGGGCACATCTCCAGGTGCTGTGTTCAGCACAGAGCTCGGCACCTCAAACTGTGCTCCTGCAGAAACCCGGGTGCATAACACCAGGCACTCACCACGCGGCTCTGTACCCGTGTGCAGCTACAGCAGAGAGATTGCGAGACTAGGAGAGGGAAAGCAAGCAGCAGGGCACCCGCTCTAGCCTAGGCTGCCCAGAGAGGTTGTGGAGTCTCCTCTGGAGACATTCAAAACCCACCTGGACACATTCCTGTGTGATCTGCTCTGGGTGAACCCGCTTTAGCAGTTGGGTTGGACTAGGTGGTCTCCAGAGGTCCCTTCCAACCCCAACCATTCTGCGATTCTGTGAAAATGCAGGCAGACACAAGGCTGTGGGAGGTGTTGGGGTTCTGTTTTGGCTGCTGACGCTATCTAAGATTATTAATACAAGATGTATAAGAATTTATATTCCTAAACTCTTAATAGATTGTAAGGCCAGAAAAGATACCTGTAATCATCTGATCTGACCTTTATACAATACAGTAATTTGAACTTTGTTGAATTAATTCCTGTTGGAACTAGATAATATAATTCAGAAAATTACTCAGCGCTAGTACTTTAATAAGAGTAATGGTTGCCTACTTCATTTAATGAGAAGCAGATGGGAGTCTAGAACCTGGAGATAAATAAACCAAGGGACTTTCAGGGCAATCTTGTTCCCTGGGATAAATGTAGGGATATGATAAACCTGGGAGCCTGCAAATCACATGTTCTGAGGTTCCAGATTCAGCTAAGACTTCTAAGTCAATAGCGCTGAGCCAAAACGGAGTTTTGCATCCCAGACCACTCATTCTAGTAGGCTAACTATCAGCTGCAGATCCTAGAAGCCTGGTCTTCTTCAAAATCATCCTACCATTTTTGAAAAACGTCAGAAGTCAATGTCAAATGCCTCAACTCCATACATGAATAATATTGTCTATGTATTTTCATATGCTAAAAAATATTACAATATTTAAAAATTGCTGGATTGCAATAGCTGCTTGAAAACTCAAGAATTAAAACTTAATTAGAGGAAAGAGTTTTATAACAACACTCCAGTTAGGTGTATTGAAGCTTATAATACTTAGTTATGTGCAAATTTATGTGGTAGTTTTTGTTAATATTAGTTAGGATACACTGTTAGCAGTAACTGTTATATGTAGGTAAACAGATCAATATATATTCTCGATTGCTTTACAACGAGTCTTATGTCCCAAGAGGAATCAAAAATGAAAAGAGCATTTTGTTTAAGAGGCAATTCTCTGCCATGGGAATAGTAAAAGCAGTTAGGTGAGTGGTTATTTTTTAGCAAAAGGTAAGAATCCTGTCAAGTTTACTTACTTGATTTGAATATTATCCTTTCCTCAGTAAGTGCAATATTCAGTACTTCTGTATTAGTAAGTGTTCACCAGTATCTGCACTTCAATCTTTGATGTACAGAAAACCTTTGGAACCCTTTGCCATGATGAATATTTAGATCTCTTTCCATAAGTCCTTCCTTGTGCTTGTGGAGAACTGGGGTGAAACTTCTACATTAGTAAAGCTAAATACCACATGGACTGTAAGTAAGGCATAAAAATGTCAGTGATTCAGAAAAATCATCCTCTGAATGTGTGTTGTTTGATAAAGATCCTCTGGATTGCATGTTAAGCTTGGTTCACATGAGCAATATGAATTTTAATACTGGTAAAGTTAATGTTGTGTCTGCAGTTTCAAGAATTCGGGCTGACTTTATAGAACAGGGAGTTCAGAAAAAATTCAGTCAGCAGAATAGATAAATCCTTAAATACATGGCTGTAGTGAGGTAGCTGGGGCTCTATTTTATCCCACTTGACTTTAGATATCTAACTAGGAAATTGGAGTTTGCCAGCTTCATTTTGTCAATGAAGAAAGACAGGTGCCAATTCAGATCTTAAATGAGTTAACCTTCAGGACATACCTGTATTTCTTTGCTGACAGGAGAAAACTAAAAGTGCTATAGCCCTACCATAGTAGTTTTGTTCAATTGCCTGGAGGTAAAAGTTTTTTTCTTAAAAAATCTGTCACATTTTTGAAGTTTAAATAAACAGGTATTATGGAGACATAGGGCTCAGGAAAGAGTTATTTAAAGATTTTCCAGACTTTGTGCAAAATATATGTTAAGTTTAGACAATTCTGTTATGAGGAGCACCATTTATTTTCTTGATTAAAGATGAGAGCATCATTGTATAAAAATATCAGCAATTGTAGACATTTGCGATGGTCTTCCTGTGCCAAAAATTTGAAATAATATACCCTGTGATGGTCTGTAAGTCAGAAGTATCAAGCACTGGAACTGTCAGTGTAACTACAAAGTAGGCAGAGGAACTCTGCCTCAACCAGGCCAACAATACACCTGGATCTGGGTGGATTATCAAATCTAATCTTAAACTAGCAGTGTTAATTCAGGTGTTCGTTTAGACGTATGATGTGGAGTAGATCTCTCCTAGTAGGATGTGATGAATATGTGATTTAGAGTCAATCTGTATCAAATTACACCTTCTTTAATATCCCTTCAGATTGCTTTAACCTGCAGTAGCTTTTAGGTACTGAAAATGTGTGGCTATTGCAATATAATCACATATTGATATGCAAATACATCCGTTTACTTTGTGCACTGATTGTGCTGTCAGACAAAAGCAGATAGTCATTCCTTTTGGCATTCCATTTTCTGTTATTGTAGAAGCATGGCGAGAGTCTTTTGAGGTAGTAAATGGTATGAGCTTGGGTAGAGCTTAATAATAAATAGCGAAACCCAAAAATGTATTGCAGAACTATAATATTCAAATACATAATATTAGCATTAAAATCAAAACTATGCTGTTAGCAATTCATAGAAATATTATTAAAAGGCATCCTGAGAGGTATTTTTTACTTATACCTATCCTGAAGTATCAAGACATTAATGATTGAGGCCTGTAGAAGTTGTGAAGTGAAAATAATGCTTCCTGATGTCTGCTGTAGTTTGTGTAATTTTGTGGGTAATTATGCCATTAAATCCTAAGGAAAAATGAATTGCAGTGATTTTGAAATTTTGGAAACAGAGATGCTTTGGACCATGGTATCAGCTCACTTTCTACAATTGTATTTTAAAGAAATATATTCTGTAATGTGTAAAAGCAGCTTTTTTTGAAACTAAACTAGTACCAGTAATTGCAAAATGCCAAATACTTCATAAGAATTAAAGTTTTTAAAATTATGGTCAACTCCAGCCATTACTCTGAGCTGAGCTGCAAAAATACTATGCATGCTAATTACAGATACTGTGAAATCCATGTCCTTCATAGTAGTTGTAATTTCTCTACACATAGAAATGAGAACATGGCTATTGGAGTACTCACCCAAACAGTATCTGGAAGTACATTGTTCCGGTGTTTTATTATTTTCAGTGTCTTTTAATATTGAATCAAAGTCAAAATTTTGGTCTTCATCTTCAAAGCAGTTTTGATGATTGGTTGCAGTTTTCCAGGAGATCAAATGGTGTTATTTTACATAACTACAGTGTCAAAGGAATGGCCAATATCAAAAGAAGAAATGTGTGTGCAGTAGAAAGAGATTTTTCAATAGGTGACCCACTTCTGTAGGAACTTCTTTTAGAGATGTTCGAGATGGCCAGACCTTTGAACACCCTAGCAGTAAATTTTAAAACCTCTTCATCAGACCAGTCTTCTCTCAATAACTTTGTCAAACTCACATATTTATCAAACTAAACTCTATAACATAATTCCCTGCAGAATTCAGGAAGGACAGAAAGAAGAATATATGAGACGAATCTTTCTAATATTTTTTTGATAGAGATAAATAAGAGCTTTCAAAGCTTTCAGTCAGAAGTGTAATGAGATAAAGTGTAATCTACGACCTGTGCATATAATAAAGTGAGGCCTTAAGTATCAATGTTAACAACAGAGAGCAGTAGGAAGGAGTCTGTGGGAAAGCCTCAGAATAATCTTTAGTAAGACCTGGTTTTGCCGTATATGATATTTTTCTTCATGTTCTTTTTTCTTGCAAGACAGAAGTGGCGGCACTGGAATGTATATAGGCTATCATTGAAGACTATTGACACCCAAACTTCTCTTTTACTAGACAATGCCAGCTTTTTGCAAAATCTCTCTGCATGGAGAGACTTTGGGTTTGAAAAGAAATGGTACAAAATATCTGAGAGTCATAGAATGGTTTGGGTTGAAAGGGACCTTAAAGATCAGGTAGTTTCAACCACCCTGCCGTGGGCAAGGACACCTTCCACTAGACCAGGTTTTTTTTATTTCACTGCACAGAGGCCTTGTTATAGTAATTTTTTGAAGTTAAAGTTAGAGAAAAAGTCATACTACTCTGAGCTTTTCATTTGAGGTTGTTTTGGTTCAGGTTATCCACAGTTTCTTCGAAGAATGTTGCCACTTCTCTGGTCACTGCCTGTCCAATGTGAAACACAGCCTTTTTCTATAACTTTTTAAAATGAAATATTTTATAACATTTTTTTGACATTAGAACATGTACATATGCATCGTGCACATTGTAAGGAAGGGTCCTCAGCTCTGCGTTAAAACAGAAATATGACTTTAAAGAAGCATATTTTTGAAGACTGCAATGCCTCTCTACAATCAAGAGAATTAGTTATTAAAAATGCAAAACATAATCTTAGCTAGTATACAGTTAGTATTCACAAAAAACCCCCAGTACTTGGGTAACACCCATTGTGTTACTGTATGAGAGTAACACCCATTGTGTTACTGTTTAATTGCAACATTTTTGTGTCAAACAAAGAATTTTAGAATACTGTTATTACCTGACAAAATTGTTTCTGTTACGTCTTCTATGATACAGATTTTCATTGTAATGTCATATTTTAAACGCTTTTTATAATTTATTACACTTTTAAAATTTTCTTTCAAGTGAAAGTGTCTTAGAAAATGATACCGTTCTCCATTTTGTTTTCGTGGTCACCCATCCAGCTTCCAACACCCATTGTATTTCCCAGTTCCAGCACTGCTTTGTGAACCTTGTATTTGGTGAAAGCCTACCTCAGTTTTATGTGTTTAATTCAGAGACAGATGATTTTCAGATTGTAGCTTCTGTTAGACATCTCCTCTAGTTTAAGATTTGCCCTTTTGAAAACCTCAATGAAAGTTATTACTGATATAAGTTTTGTTATTGCTGAAATTGAAGTACTCATTTCAGCAGGCCAAACTGACTATTATTATTTATACTGGCAACTATTATTTGTACTGGGAAAATAAAATGACCAACAGATATTGAAAATTTTATTTGGAAGAAATCCAGAACAGATATCATTGTCATTAATTTATGCAGGACTTCAGTGAAGAAAAAAATAGAATTTTTAGTTCAGAAGCTGAAAGTACTTATTAATTAAAAGAAAGCACTTAGAACATGTTACATATAAAGCATTGCATAGTTACTTACAGAAGTGTATATGGTTCTCATTTAATTTTTCCAAATAACAGTTTATCTAAGAAATCTTGAATGATATTAAATAACATTTTCTATCATATTATTTCAATACCTTTTGTTTGCCTCTGCAGAAGCTGTAATCACACATTCCATTCTTGGAAAGCTGTGCTCAGACTTCCAAGCAGGAAGTCCTGCGTATTGCAGTGATTGTTCTGCTCTTCTTCTAGACATTGTAATGATTGTCTACTTGGCTGTTGCTATCATATTTTCGTTAATCTAATGCCAGGCAACTGCAGTTTCATAAATGATTCACAGGTATTTTTCTCTAACATTTCAAATAGTGTGAATCCAAGTCAGAGGAAGTTCACGCCAAAGGATGGTCCAGATCTTGCTTTTAAAGTATGTTTCCTATTCTCACACAGAACACTACAATGATTAGTTTCCTGTTATTTAAAAATTTGGTCACAGTAAAAAGGATTGTCATTTATTAAAGCACAGTGTAATCATTACTGACATTTCAAGTCTGTAATATATGTTTGAATATTTTATATTTCCATGGCAGATCAGTGGCTTACAACTGGAAGGCTGCAGTTTTGATGGAAATCGACTTTTGGAAAATCTGCATGATTCTCCCAGTGTGTCATCTATTCTCCCTTGTTACATGGCCTGGATTCCACAGGTACTAAATTATTAAAAGCCCTAAACTTTCAAGACCCGTATTTCTCTTTTTTCTGTGTAGTAGCTTCTCAGTATGATGTTGCTGACCTGTTTTTCCCCTTATTTCAAAATAAAAATCCCTGTCTTTTTAATAGGAAAAGAAGTCACTTCTCTTACATAAAACAAGAACTTATCATTTTGTCAATATTTTTTTAGCTTTTATTGTTTAGACAAGGGCTTTATTTCAGTCATACCTTTTTTTCCTTGTCTTTTAAAAAACATTAGCTTATTTTCTGAAGGGTATTTAATAGATGTATACATGAGTTTGGGAATTCATTCCTAGGATATATTTCTTTGTATTTTAAACATTAAAATGCAACAGCAATAAAAAGAAAGAGAACATGATGTGGTCTGTAAGCAAAGAAAGCCTTTCTTCTACTTACGCTAATTTTAAGAAATGCCAATGCTTGCAGAACTGTGTAAGATGAAAGTGAAGTAATCCAAACTGTAGAAGTTGTTACTGCTTCTGCTCTGCAATTATAATAGTAGTCTCTGATAAATAAAGCAAAAACTTACACAGACCTTTTTCAAGGATGTGTAGGAATTACAAATTCATATACTTATAATTAAAAGAACACTTATTGTAGAATTCATCTCATCTAAATTTATCTGTCTAAAAGTTAATTGTCCAGTATGACTTAGTTGCCTTAGCTCCTTCTTTGATCTCGGTAAAAGATCGGCAGCCAATCCCGTCACAAGGTAACTAACTGGGATAAATCTCTGTCTAGATGTGGCTCTAGGGACAGCCTAGTCTGCTACTCTGGGACAGGTAGGTGGGAAGAATCCCACATACAGATCTAAAATGAAATATATTAAAACTTTTACACCAAAAATCAAGTGTAAATGTAAAAAATGAGAAATACAGGTGGATGCAGGGTTTTTTTCACTTTTTTATCACAATTAATAAAATTAGCAGTATATAAAAAAAAAGAAAAATAATGTCACCTTTTATCCTGTCTCGTAGACATTAACTCAAGCAAATTAACTTGTTAACTGGAGGAATTCATGATTTGGCAATGTAGGGAACTCTGCAGAGTTCTCTCCTGAGAAGACTGGATTTGGTTAGAAGAATGTTAAAGAAGAAAGTTCACTGGACCCAAGAGATTTGTGTTATACTATGATAGATATCGTGCAAGGAGCTCCATTGCTAACACAATACTGTATCTCAACTTTTTTTTTCCCCTGTCTTATTGTTATTTCCAGCACTGGAAGTATAGCATTATATTATAGTACAGCATCAGAAACATAATGGTCGAGATATAGACTTTGAACACACATGTAAATACTAGCCACCATCTCCACTACTGCTCCCAGCTTTGATGGGAAAGAAAATACTGAAAATTAAAAACCAACAAATAAAACACCACAAAACCTCTTACAAAGTCGACCATTGAAAGATTTTACAGTTCTTTAGTAGTTTACAATGTTTGTTTTGTTCAGAGAAATAAGCAGATTTCTAATTTCCTTGAAAGGTGGTGCATGGAATAAATGTGGAATTCCCAGACATCTTAAGAGACAGACTCTGTGGTGGGTGGGGGAGGAAAGTAACATACACAGTTTTACCTGGTAACACCAAGTGTTTCTCTTGCACACACTGAAAATGAGGATTGTAAGTAACCTTCTCTTTATTCTGAAAAACGTTTGTCTTGTTATAAAAACAGATTATTAAGTGTTTTTCTGAATAACAGTCTATATTCTTTAAACTTCGAAGATCCAGAAGTTATCTGTGACCTCTAGCATTATCTATAAAAACATAGAAGTGAGATAGTTCAATAATCAGCAAATTAAACTTCTTCCAATGTACTTCGTATTTGAAATGAATAGCAAATGAAGTATTTGTGTTAGGAAAAAATACTATTATTTTAAAACACAGGCCAAAACTTGTCAACTGCCCAGATTTTAAATATAAAGTATCTCTAAGGAGAGCATTTCTGAATTGCTTTTCCCTTAAGTTGTTTTGCTATGGGCTTCACTGTAAAGATGGACCACAATTGAACACTGTGCTCAGAAACCAAGGCAGAATCAGGACATTATGTGCTTCTCCTTGTCTCATTATCCTCTCCTTAGGAGATGAGTGCATAAAGTGGAACATATTATCTTACGTTTTGAAATGGTTTTCTTTTCCCCATAAATATCTCTTATGAAATCTAGTGCAAAAAAATCCCTATATTTATAATTCAGTGCTTGGAGGTCATTTTCAACCAAACTAAAATAAATAGAGGGTTTTGAGCTACTAATATGGTGCTTACTGATGTTAAACTGTGAAGGTCCTTTCCAATTTTAATTCACTGGCAGATCCCAAGCTGTGAAGGGTGTCGCTAAGGGGGATGGACCCGTGTGTGAGGCAGTCTAGACAAGGAGAATTTTTGGACTGTGCATAAGCCAAGGACGTAGGATTTGTGGTTCAAAAAGACAGAATGGCTTTAACCCTCAAATAATGTGATTTCTTAAAACATTAGTGAGATTGAGAAAAGTGCAAGAACAGTTATTTTGACCCAAAAAGGTATAAAAAAGAGGTCTTTGAAGGCAACCTGGCCAACTTTTGGCCTCTCAGGTTTGGCAAAACTTAGAGGCTCTGATTAACATTTTACTCTCACACTGGCCAGAATTTTAGCTTCCTTGATAATATGAACCAAGGCATTAAGTACAATCCTTCTGAGAACAGCTGAGTTCTTTCAACAAATTTCTGATTATTATGTTATTCTTTACAACTCTTACAGTGTACAGACCTTCTGTAAGGATTTAAACACTGATGGTCAAAAGATGTGAAAAGTTGATTTCAAAAAAAGCAACAAAATTTTTGAGAAATGGTTTACACTTGACATACAAGGCAAAGTACTTGAAGCAGTTATTGTTTACCTGTTTCCTTTTTCCTGTTTTTAGTTATTTTCTAATATTCGTGCTTCACTAACTCACATTTGATGTGATTTGCATTAAAAAAAAAACCCTCATTTTTGTTTCAAATTCCTTTCTGACAAATGTGCTGCTTTGATATTTGCTTCTTGAAAACCTTCTGACATTTTCCTGTTGTCCGGAAGGGAGATTTTGAGTGTGACAGAAAACAATTAATAGATATCTATTGAATCAAATCCTGAATTATTTACACTAAATAATTACATCCTGGGTTGAAAACCAAATTACATGCTGTAGGAAATCTAGACTGAGTCTTTGAGCTCAGTTCTATAGTCATGCATAGGGACAATGCCCGGAGCAAAGCCCCCAGAGGAAACCACGTGCAAGGCGCCCACAGGTTGTGGTACAGACAGCGGAGAGTAGGGCATTGCTTGCTCATCAGGATACAGACTGAGAGGTAAAGCCATGCCTCCAGATTAAGTCCTTCCCTACGTAGTGTTTACAATAGAATTGTAATCTTCGTAGTAGCAATACTGTTAATGTTATACAGTAGGAAAGTACATGTACTGGAGAACACAAATTCAAAATTAATGTAGCCAGAAGTTCGAAGCACTCATTTCAAATCTGAACTCTTAAAGTTAACTTGATAATTTCCTGTTTAGGCACTAAATGGAAATGGAGTTTTCTCCAGAAGTGCCAAAGAACCCCAAATGCGACTGTGATCAGTATTAGTATGAAAGGAATTAAAAAAAAAAAAGTCATCAAACCTGCTTCTTTTTTTACTAATGATGTAACTTTTCCATATGCTTATATGTCTTGAAGTGCTAAAAGTATATGGAAAGGACTGGGGAATTTAGGCTTTTTGTTTGTTTAAGTGCTGGTCTAACTAAATTGTGGTTCATACTTCTGGGTTCCTCTTAATACCCTGCACTAAGTGTGGGCCCTGTAAGGCTCTGAGGTAAGATATAGTAGCTCTCTCTGTACCGGGCAGCTATTCATATATTTGAATTCACAGATATTAGAAATCATTGTTTGAGTCCATAAGATATCCTGGAAAGTGTGGGGTAAGACTTTTTTTTGCGCAGTTTCTGACGCATCCCACTTCCAGCTGTCTCAGAGGCAGGTCCCGAGCGGGGCCGTGCTGACACGGCTGGAGGCTGTGCTGGAGGGACGAGGAGGTGACAGCGGGGCTGGCCGGGGACACGGGCTGGCCCAGACTCCAGCACGGCTGCTCCTGGGGCCTCTCCCCGCTGGGAACTGTTCAGCACTTCCCTTCTCCCCACTTTGCTCAACCTTTTGGCGTGTAATTTTGGTTTTGTTTTTATTTTTTTTTGGCTGAATGAAGGTTTTGATATGTAGTTCATAAGATCGCCCCTACTACGTACTCTCTTCTGTTTTCAGTTTAACAAACTGGAGAGAGAACGTAGAAGCTTAGTTATGGAGCAGTCTAGTGAATTTTCTGAAGTCTCTGCCCTGTCAGTAATCCTTCTCCTTTGGAGGCTGCGCCAGGAGTTGTGTGTCCAAGGCTGCAGTTTCTAATCTGTGTCTAAGGATCCAGCTTGAGATACCATATCATTGGAGATTATTCCTTTCTCATATTTTGTGGTTTGTTTAAATGATACCTAAGTGCTTGTCTGTTGACAGGATGCATATGGGCCGTATTCTCCAGAGGAATGCATATCTTTACCAGTTTACACCAGCATGGAGAGAGATCGCGTGGTGACAAATATTGATGTACCTTGTGGAGGAAACCAAGACCAGTGGATTCAATGTGGCGCTGCTTTGTTTTTAAAAAATCAGTAATCTGAAACTGCATTAAATTAACTCTTGAAGTTAAGAATCATTTAAACGTCTCAGTTGTTTCTTATTAAAAGAAAACTTTAGATTCATTACTTATACATTTTTAAAGGAATGGTTTATAAATTCCCGTTTACTTTTTTAAGATATGTAAAATTAATTCTACTTGATTAGGACTTCTTTGTATGTTTGTGGGATATTGTAAAAGTTGAGATGGCACTATTCAGCAAACTGTTAATTTGAGTTATTTCTCTAGATTGTAATGTGCTGTATTTCTTTCTCAAACTTGCTGAAATCTCTTACGTTTTGCTCATAAATATTGAATATGAAATCAAAGTCAGCATTTTTTCTTTGATCAGTTTTTTTTCATTATCCTTTTTGAACTGTTACTTGTATGCCTCCATTATTTAATAAAGGAAAATGATAAAGCTCACCTGTTGTTAATGGAATTGGATGTTTTACTTGAATATAACTTTAGGATAGATGTTTCAGCCTCTTTTAAAGATGTTTTACTTGTAATCATATTTCTTTGAATTGGTAGTAAAAAATAGGAGCTTCATAAACTTCTGTGGAGTTACAAATTCAGTTAGACTACCATCATGGTTGTTATCTAGAAGTCACTAAAAAAACCATTTTATGAAACGGTACTAAATTCCGGTAAGAATGTGCACGTAAATGCCCAAGATAGACAATTCTTTAGACAAATGAAAGAGGTTTTCACCCAGTTGTTAAGAGATTAACAGAGGGATACAATAACGCTTTTGCTCTGTGATGTGAGAGGCCCTGGAGTCTTGTTCTTCGTGCAGGATACTCCAGTTTGATTTCACTGATTCATGTGCATCATATTGGGATGCTGTCATAGATTTGGTGTGCAGTTCGACAAAGTCCCAAAAGAAGCAGAAAACCCGATGTCCAGCAGAAAGCAGCATTACTGAAGGATGATGAAGTCTCAACATAAGAATTGGAAGTGTCTAACTTTAACTGCAATTAGAGTCACCTCTTGAAGATATTTTTAAAGGCCAAAAGCATGAAAAGACTTTCTTGGTTTGCTTAGAAACCAAAACAGATAACTTAGCTCCAGTATTTGTGATAGAGCTTGTGTTTATTTTAAAGTAGTATTTAAATTAAGACTGTGTGTCACTTGCTGATATTTTTCACTGGGGGTTTGAGGGAGGGAGAAGGAAAGCAGGTCAAGATTGGCTACATCTCCAGGTTAGCTTCCTGAAGAAAGTCTTTTTCTCTGTTCCACTCAATTGTTCATCCCTTAAATTTGGTGTTTTGTCTTCTATTTGGAAAGTTTCCCATTTTAGTTCTTCTTCTAATAAAAATATGTGCTAAAATAATTTGATACAAATGCACATATGTTTTTAAAATTTAATCCTGCTTAAAACCAGAATTGATTTACTTGATACTTTTCAGATAATTGTCTCATCTTCCTTTACACATTTGACTCTGATTTGTTGAAGAATAAAAATGTAGCAAATTTGAAAAATAGTTGTCTGTGGAGAATATTTTGGAAGAAAATGACAAAATTTCCAAAAAAACAGAAAGCACTTGTATAAATGCATGTACAAGCTCTGTGAGGATTTAGAAGGTGACTTGTCTGGAGAAAGCATTCTGTCCTACTAGACTTCCTTGATAAAACATCACTGGGAGAGGAAACAAGTTTTACTGAGGGCAACTGTGCTTTCAGTTCCCTTAGGCACATGTAAAGATCATGTTACAACATTCACTTTTGGATCCAACATGTTTCCATAAAACCGACTGGATTTTTGCTTTTGTATTTCTTAAAACTGAGGGATCTACTGCCTCCTACTAGCTCCAGCTTATTTTTTGTGGACAAGTAGAGAAACACAGAAAACAGAAACACTGTCTATGTTAGGGCAAAGATGTCTGGAAAATAGACATCATGTTTTAACCTACCTTGCACAGAAAGTAGAGACCAGAAATGTAGTAGGTGGTTTTCATGACCAGTCTTCCTCATTATGTGAAGTAAAAATCTACTGTAATGGGTTGTAGAAACCCTGAAATAAAACATTAGTAGAACATTGCGGCAATTTTCATGTCTCGTTTGGTTTGGTTGGTTGGTTATTATTCTCTCCTAACTGTAAGCTTCAAAGATGCCTTCCGTCCTGCCAGGTGTAAATACAAATATTATTTAGAGCCTCTGGTTTCAAGTCTCCTCTTTTTTATATACTTAGGAAGTCTTTACTGATTCTATTTAAAAAAAAAAAAAAAAAAAAAAAAGATATAAAAGAGACTGCTCCAGACCTACCACACTACCTTTATTTCTGTTTCAGGGTCAGGAACTGATTCAATTTTTTAACAATAACTTGTCTGTATCCTAACCCGTCAGAACTGGCGTCTCTCTGCTGCAGAGCTTTGTTATCTCTTTACCATCTCTTACTGCCTCAGATTTAGAACTACAGAATGTTTTTCAGCTCACGCTGTCAAGAGTTTTGTTTTCAGGACATGCATTCATGCATTTCTGTCCGAGAGCCTTCTTTCTGAAAGCAAAAGTACTGTTGGCCAGCTTCATTAAATCTCCTTTTGTTTGGTTCACCTCTTTGTTTAGAGCCCTTACGCATTACCAACACTGTCTGCTTGCTTCTGCTCTTTCTGAATGAGTGATACGAAAAAACCCTCTTAATGTTTAACTATAACTAGAATGTTGAATTATATTTTTATTTGGGCAGAAGTCCTTTGGGAGATCATCTAGACTGATCTACGTTACAAATGTAAAAGGCGCTTTCTTCCTGGGTGCTTTGATGTGTTTATCTTTTTTAGCACAGGACAAAAAACTGATTTAAGTAAATCTCGAGCTAGTTTGGCAGCTTGAAATCTAGTAGAATTTTAATGATGTGATATTATCCTCACAAAAAAATTGAGAGCTGTATATTATCTTCATAGTGTGTTAAGTAGTATGTTTGATTTTTCTTCTGACTGATTCACTAATCTTTCCTTCTCATTACTCTAGTCATAACCCTGATGTTTTGGAAGGGTCCCAGGTGACCTAAAGAGGAAAAAGAGATTACTTCTCATGTGTTCCTTGATATTTATTGGCTGTATGCATTGCATGATGTGCTTTCTTTCTACACGATGTTGTAATCTAAATGAAAGATACTCTAGGTAACTACTACTGTATATCATAGGAATGATATTTTTGGTAGTAAAAGACAGAACTGTGGAGTGTTTATTACCACCAAAGTGCAACTGTATCACAAGCAGAGGCCATTCAGAAGAATGAATCAGGAAACATAAGAAATAAAAACATCAGAAATGCCTTAATGGTCTGAGCAGTGTTTTGACGAGTCTGTTCTGCTTTTGAGTTTCGAGGGTATAGGAACTTGTAAGGCTAAAATATATAAAGAGAGCTTAGAAAACACACATACCACTCTGTGAACATGCTCTTTTGACGATCAGAAAAAGGCATATCTTGGGCGAGTGCAAATTGTTACCAATAGAAATCAAAGTCAAAAAATGTAAAGTGAAAAAACCTTTAAAGAATAACAAAACCTTTGAAACTAATGAAGATTGTGCAGCAATATCTGAGTATGTTTAAAATGCTTTTTTTTTTTTTTTTAAGGAACAGTTTCTTCCTTTTGCACTTTATAGCAATCGAGTATTCATCAGATATTGGTGCTGTCATCCATCAGAAGATGTGTTGTTTGATGTATTTAGCAAGTTCGCAGCGAGTCTACTGTCACAGATCATTCTGTGTTCCCAAACAGAAGAATGCATGTTTATTGAAGAGTTGGACTCACTTTGTGTTGTTATTTGAGATAAACTGCCTTTCAGAAACAAGAAGTACATTTTGGTTGTTGTCAACTGCTCTGTTGTTTATAAAAGAAGAAAAATACTTGTTCTTTCTAATTTTTTTCTTAGCCTCTAAGTCTTCACATTGGGTGTTGAATTTCCAGTTAAAATGTTCCAGAACAGAAAAAATCAGATGAGAGGATTGCCTGGCTAAAGGCATTCATACTAATTTTATCAACTGAACGACCTGTAATTGTTACAGAATGCTTCAAATTGTTGTAGTCATAAGGGAGAACTCTGTAGAGTTGATTTAAGATTTTTTTTTCCAGAATATTTTTAGAATTTTACTAAAATCCAAATGCTGCAGTGGAAGGGAAATTATGCAAGTTATGCTGAGCACAAATAGAACTGGTCGTGCAAATTAGTCTTTCTGCCTCCATTTCTTTATTTCAGCTTTCAGAGAAAAACATTCAGAAGAGCAGTAGTTTCTCCCAAAACATCTACATAATTGTTAGAGCTGAAGAAGGAAAAAACCCCTGAACTTCATGCTCAAAAGCATCAAATATGAATCGTTATATGACCTCTTAAACTGATAGACTGTCTTTCATTGACAAAAATGGGTTTACATAAATTGTACTTAATATTGGTTACCATACTAAAACATGCACTCTTGACTAGGGCTAAAAATTATTGTATGAAGTTTTACATATACATTTTTTAATCCTTTTAATTTTCACATTTTTAGTCATAGAATGTCCTGAGTTGGAAGGGACACACAAGTCCAACTCCTGTCCCCGCATAGGACATCCCCAAAATTCACAGCATGTCTCTGAGAGTGTTATCCAATCCTTTGAAAAATCCTTTGCAAATGAAAGGTGTGAGTAAGAAACTAGATATGGAAGAGTCTGAAGACAGAGAGTGGGTCACATCTGAGAAAACAAGCTCACTCCCTGTGAGTCCCTATGCTGTGTTCTTCTCTGAAGGTGTTCAACTTTGTTAGTGCTCTTGAGTTCTTCACATATCAGAAGCTTCCTTGGAACCTTGGCCGTTTGAAAGACCACCCTTCTCCTTCTTCTCCTCCTCTTCCTCCTCCTCCTCCTCCTCCTCCGGTGGGTGAGGCTGCATCACTCAGCTCCATTTCCTCTATCTTCGTTTCGGCCACTGAAGCTGCTTATAGCAGAGCTCACTAAATTGATGTGTTTCGAGATATGTCTCTCTTTAAGGTCTAGATTTCTTATTTCTCATTCTTATGACCTTTACATAAGATGCCTAGAAAGCAACAGAACGGATTTTTTTTTTTCACTTTCAGTAGGTTTGGTACAAACAGATTTTTCACTAATGTGTTTTAGAAAAATAGAAGAATTAAGTTGGTGTTACTTATTTGAACAGCTACACTACAATGATTACTGTTATTATGGGCTGCGGTTTGCCTGAGGAATGGTTTTCAGGGTATGATATTTGTGGAAATTCGGGTGATTTTTCCTTTAAAAAAAAAAAAAAAAGAACACATAAGGAATCACAATACTATACCAAGAAAGCTTTACACAGGCTGATTCTAGAATGGTGTAGGTATGAGAGACAGAAATTTGGGTATTTACGCTGTGTTACAATACATTGCTATTCTACTTTGTTATCAAGACCATCCACATTACTGTGTTCTTGTTCAACACATAAATCAACTGAGAGCACATATAATTAAGTCTAGTGTAAATATACTGTCCAGTGTTCATTCTAGCTTGATGATCCTGTAAAGCAAGTTAACGAAACAGCAATAACCAGGTGCCCAAGATGAATATCAGGTATATATAAGTGGAAGCACCTTCTAAAGAAGAGTGTGTTGGAATTACTACTGGCTTTGTATTTTGGGAGAAAGCAAGCTCCTTCGTTGTCTTCAAAAGAAGTCTCAGAGATATTCTTCATACCTTCACCCAGTGTTAGTTTCACTTATTTTTTGAGAGAAGCAAACAAGAACTTTCTTAACAGGTCATCTTTGGGAAAAGTAATTAGTAATCATACTTATGAAGTGTGCTGGACAGGCAATTTCATTGTCACAGTTGTCTAACTCAGTCCCTGACAAGGTGAGTTCTTCTCATGCTATCACACATGGCTCTATTTCCAGGCATGAGAGGGTGTTTCATACACTTCATTGCTCTACCAAGATTGCTAAGAAATGTCAATGGTCGAGAGCGTTTTTGTGATGCACATGGACATCTCACCGGCTGCCACTAGATGGTACTGTGGACTAGACCCTCGTGAGGGACTGGCACAGAGAACTTGGAATGTAAAGACAGTAGTATATGTAACATTGCATCAACAGTCTGTTCCGAAGGAAACTTTCTTATCAGCAGTGCCGAATAAGCAGCTGTGTCTTAAAAAATGCTCATAGTTAGTTGTGATGTAGTTGGTTTTAGAAATAAGTGATTCACGAAGTGAATTTCGCCGTACTTAGAGCTGCCTTGGTTGTGGAAGTGGATAGGGCACCTACTGACCGCTCTGGCCTGTTCGCGACTATTTCCCTGCATCTTCAGTATGTGCGTGGGAAGAAGGAACAGTGAGGACAAGTACGCCCTTGCAGCAGGGGAGGCCAACAGGTTCCTGGGCTGCATCAGGCAGAGCACGGGAGCCGGTTGAGCGAGGTGACCTTGCTCTGCTCAGCCCTGGTGAGACACATCTGAAGGGCTGAGTCCAGTGCTGGGCTGCTCAGTACAAGAGAGACATGGGCATACTGGAGCGGGTCCAGAGGAGGGCTATCAAGGTGATTAAGGGACTGGAGTATTTGCTGTACAAGGAGAGACTGCGAGGCCTGGAACTGTTCAATCTGGGGAAGAGAAGGTTCAAGGGCTTGTATCAGTGTGGATTGATGTTGTGATTTAACCCGTCGGGCAGCTGAACACCACGCACAGCCTTTCACTGCCCCTGCTCGGAGAGAATAGGAAAAGGACGGTAAGACAACAACAGTTCGATAGGACAGAAAGGGAAATAATAATAATGATAATAATAAAAATGACAATAATGATAATAAAGACCATAATAATAATGATTATAACAATAATAATTATATCAAATATCCCTTTGGCCAGTTTGGGTCAGCTGTCCTGGCTGTGCCCCTTCCCAGCTTCTTGTCCACCTGGCATGGTGTGAGAAGCTGAAAAGTCTTTGACTACTTAGCAACAACTAAAACGTCAGTGTATGATCATTGTTATTCTCATACTAAATCCAAAACACAGCACTATAGCAGCTACTAGGAAGAAAACTAACTCTAGCCCAGCCAAAACCATGTCAATAAATATCTGATGGGGGTGAATATCTGAGAGTAAAGAAGGTGGAGCCAGACTCTTCTCATTGCTGCCCAGTGAAAGAAAAAGAGGCAATGGGCACAAACTGAAAAACACGAAACTTCATTTAAATATCTTCTTCACTCTTAAGATTGAAGAAACACTGACACAGGTTTCCCAGAGAGGTTATGTATTGTCATCCTCAGAGATATTCAAACCCAAGTGGACACAGTCCTCAGCAACCTGCTCTGGATGACCATGCCTCAAGAAATAGGATAGGACTAGATGTTCTCCAGAGGTGCTTTCCAACTTCCACTGTTCTGTGATTGTATAATCCTATGAAAAGGCTGGAAATGAAGAGCAGCAATTTAAGCTATCAGTATCATGAACACTGTGATGTGAGAACAAGATACCCATTTTAGGGAAGACAAGTGTCCAGTAAATACTGAGCCTTCCAGTTCATTGTAGGTAGGTCTCTGAAGTGACATTCCTATCCTTTGAGTTCCAGTAAGGATAAAAAGAATGAAAATCCCAATATCATTTACTGATGCTGCCCTGCCTACTCCATCTTGTTCTTAGTCAGTTGGCTTTGAAATATTTTCCATATGATTTTTGGAAGAAAATTGCATATCAAACATGAGAAGAAAACTTAGTAAATTGGAATTTAAAAGGATATTTGGACTCCAGTGCATTTCCAATGTAATAAAGTTACAGCAAATACCTCACTGATACTGTGAAGACAGCACTTTAGTTATATTTACAATCTGTGTAACTTTCTCTAGTAGTTGGCATCTATAAAAATAACTTCTGCAAATCATGAGAAGACTGTATGTCAGGGAAAAAGCCAGAAAACTTTCAGTCAAGAACCAGCCTATATTTACTCTAATTTCAGCATTTTCAAAGTATACTGAAGAAAAAAATGTTTGTAGTTTAGTTTTTTTTCAGTGTGAACTTTCTTCACTGGGAAAACACAAAACGTCCCTTGTAAGAGCATACTTGATTTTCATCTATCCAGAAAGAGTTTGTTTGTCACTTTGAACACAGAGTAACACATAGGAACGTCTAGCCCATGTCCCCCGAAGGAGAAGTTTCATTAATGGCTACATCAGTGCTGGGAAGAATTTTCCTGATGAGTCAAGGAGGGGATGAGATGCAAAGAGATGTGAAGGAGTAAAAGTCATATCTATCATGAAGAACACTGTGGTCTGTTACTGTTTCAATGGAGTTTAAATGAAAACAGTGGCCAATAGTGTTCTGGTGTCATCTACCTGAAACCACCTCTTGTTCTTTTCTTGACCTTTTGCTTCCCTTTCTCCTCTTCGTAGAGAGTCAAGAAACTTTTCCCTCAAGCCCTTTCTCTAGGAGCAACTTCACTGGACTTCCTGAAGTACTAGCCTCACAGTCTCTCCATGAGAGGGAGAGATTACACCTTTCCTTTCGGCGTCTGAGGCTAAATGCCATAATTTGTTCTTGTTGAAAATTACATTTGCACTAAAGAAAGATCTTCTTGCACAGATGATTCCTCTTGTACTTAGAGTTCCATGAAGAATCAGCAGCAGGAACAAGTGAGCCTCTAAGTAAATGTGATCATTGCTTTTGTGCCCTTCATAATAAAAGGGAAACAAACTCATCAGTAGGATTGTCTAGGGAAGGCACTTCACTTTCGGTAGTCATACCTTAAAGCTATGATGAAAATTTCTAAATAAAACCTGGAAACTATGCCGTGACTGCCTCTCATAGTGTCACAAGGGTATAAGTAGCTAACATCCTGTTTTGTCTTCTTCATTAGACCTGTTGGAGTTGTACTTTCAGCAGCTGCACGTGGAGGCTTAACAATCCCCACTCATTTTCACGTCCTATGGGTAGCACCTACACTTACCCACTAAGCTACATCATATGGCAACCCACTGTCCAGGTTCCTTGCTCTTTTCTGTAGAAATCAGGATGCAAAGCAGTGCCTGATGCACAACCCATCTCTCTCATAGCAAGGGGATGTTGACAAAGTAACTTGGGCACACTCCTAGCTCCCTTGTTTAGACATAACCATAGGTTCCACGACCAGTTTTGGCTAAGAGTGTAGAATACTTAGAAGCTGCATTGAGAGAAACGGAACAGCATTCAGACACCAAAAATTGTGGTTGACTGTTGAGAGTGACACAAGCCAGCAGTTTGCACAGGTAAGAGGAAGATGTTCAGCTCAAGAATGACTGGACAGTTCTGGGTCCCCAAATACAAGAAAGACATTGGAAAACTTGAGACAGTTCAGTGAAGACCACGAAGATGCTCAAAGGACTTGAACACATTCATTACGGGGAGAGGCTTAAGTAACTGGATTTAAGCCTGGAGAAGAGGCAGCTTTACTGGGAGGGACTTATTAGCAGCTTGTCATTGCCTACAAGGAGGTTATCAAGTTCCATGGCAGGAGGACGAGGGTTGGGGGATGTTATAACTGTATGTGGGGAAAAATATATTCACCATGAGGACAGTAAGGAAGTGGTACAAGTTGCCCAGAGAGGTTGTGCATTCACCATGCTTTAGAGGTTTTGAGAACTTGACTGGATAAAACCCTGAGTAATCTGTTCTGACCTCAGAGCCAACCTTGCTATTGGGGACATCCCAGGGTCCTATCCAACCTGAATTATACTATGCTTCTAGCTCTGAACAAAACAATGGTGGATTAATTACATATTCATTGTTCCAATAAAATTGTATAAATTACAGTAAGAAAATAATGTCACTCTGCTCTTTCTACCTAGTGCTTTATATAGAAATGACCGGCAAGTCCTTCAGTTTTACTGCTGCCTAATAAGCTATCAACAAGTTCAGAGGTAAGTCAATGGAAAATTAAGCAGTTCACAGAATAAATGGATGAATGAAAGGTAAAACCATAATAGGGCAGGCCAAAAACAATTTAGGGGAAACTCACTTAAGGCATAAAAAGAAAAATAAATGTTCTGAACACATCAGAAGCAGGATGACTGCCAAGGAGAGTATTGGGTTATTAGATGCTTGAAGTGTAAAAGGAGTATTCAGGGAAGTTAAGACCACAACACAAACCTAAATTCTTTACATCGGTATTCATTTCAGAAAAGCTAAGGAAGATTCCCACACAGATTTTCCTCTCTCTCTCGTTTCCTTTTTTTTTTTTTTTTTAAATAAGGGATGACACTTATGTATCACCTTAAATTGACCTGTCAAAAGAAGAAGTTTTAGAAGAAATTGAGAAAATGACTAGAAAATGCCAAGTTGTCAGGGCCAGATTGTCCTCAGCCAAGAGTCCTAAAGGAACAGAAGAAACTCAAGCATACTATTACCTCACTGTTCAGTATGATGTCTAAACCATCATTTAAGTGGACTTTAGTTCTAGGAGAACAAAAGGTTCCCTTTTTTCACCAGTCCTCCATAAAGCCTTTTTTTCTATGTTTGCCAAATGTATTGAAATCGTAAACCAATAAAATTTGATACTCAACTATTTTTAAATCTGCATTAATTTCACTGCTTTTGCTATGTTGAGGCACGCTGTCCCGAAGTGTAGGTTATCTGTTAAGCTGTGCACCCTCTGTGTTTCTCTCTCAGATGCTGAATAATTGATCATCCTGAAAGGTGGCAAAGAGGTAAACAACCAGTTTTTACTTTGCAGATATTACTGCTTTGTCAAATAATTGGTGCAAAGACATAACAATAAGAAGGGAGATCAATGAGTTCCTTCCTTCCTTCCTTCCTTCCTTCCTTGCTTCCTTTCTTCCTTCCTTCCACTCGTCTGATATCCAGTTGGCCATTACAGTAAGTTAAAATGAGGGAAAACGTAACTGAAATAAGTATTAGAGAAGGAGGAATCTTTTATTTTTGCAGTTACAATCCAGTTCATAGAAAATAATAGACTGCATCACACCTGCTTCTAGGGATCGCCTGGAGCAGCAACAACATAATCATAGGAATTAATATGAATAAAAGTACCCTGACTGCACTTCCTGATGGACTCCTCAAGGAAGGAGGAACAGACTTGAAGGTTTCAAGCCAATCACTTCCTAGCACAAAGCTGCTCCTGGGAGTGAGCTGATGAGATGTGAAATTTTATTGCCACAGGCAAGTCAAAATTACCCTGTCATGTGTCTATGATGCCAATGTAATTAATCCCTGTAAAGCTCACTTTTAAATAGCTTAAACTCAGTGTTCAAAATATACTTTATTCCACTATTTGTTGTATTCATTCTTTTTCGTTGAATGGAAATGAAAAGGTCCAAACTGGTGAAACTGGAAACCTGTCTTAACTGAAGTACAAGAAAGCTGATGCAGACTTCAAAAAAGCAAGTGAAGCATAGCAATTAACAAACCAATAGAAAGTTGATGGTAAACCAGAATAAACTTAAATAAAAAGAAATGGAAAATGAAATGGAAAAAAAAATTAAAGAATCCCAAATAATGGATCTGTCTTGCTTGTTGAGGAATGGTAGAGAGTGCTTCACTATGTGACTCTGATGGAACTGGAGTCTGAAGATCCAGTCAGCCACTGGCACCATGCTGGCTGCCCTGAAGACTAGAATTTAATCCACAGTATGAAAATATCAACTCAATGAAGAATTGTATGCCTTCCAATACAGAAAAAAATTGTGCAGTGTAATGACTCAAAGATGAGTCGAATTTAGGAAGCACCCTGTCAGGTCTTTAATGCAAGGTGAAAATTGCTGGTTTAGATCAGGATTATGTGCCAACAGATCCAGTATGCTGGCCAGTTCACTCTATCAAATATTACAAAAGAAGAAAAAAAACCAAAAACCATAATGTACCCAGCAATAGGCAAAAGCAGTACAGTAAAGCTGTTTAAGTTTCCTTTTCTTTCCTACAAACTAAAGGTTGTCTTAGTTTTGCCAAAGGGCAGATTTCATTCCCTTTCCAGAGGACCATGTTTTAACTAGTATATCCCTGAGTGTTCCTGTGTATCTATGAATAAACAAACCTTCTTTGAGATGTCTGAAATTTTGAGCCCACAAGATACTTGTGAGAAACTGTATTTTCCTTTCTAGATGCTTTACTTTATACACTTTTATGATACCTCCTTTTAATAATTTCCACCTGCACAAAGCAATCACAGTCTTTCAGAACTCTTGATAGAAAATAATGCTATTTGCTATCTAACCATCTTCAACTCATTTTGCTGTTTTTCTGAATTCTGAACTATTTCATTCTTCACTTTTTTCTTTCTTTCTTTTTTTTTTTAACAGCACTAACTCAGTGTTCCTCCTTTGACAAGATAAGCCAAATATCCTAACATTAGAGGTTACCCACCACCTTTCAATAGGAGAGGGAAGTTAGCCAAGTTCCATTAAGCCAATACTATGTTATTTTTGCTATTTTGCCTTAAAGCAACATTGGCTTTATATTTACCTTTAAAATACCTTTTAATTTTAAAGTTATTTCTAAATAGATCACGTTTCATTCCCACCTACAGATGGAACTACTTCAGAAGTGTTTTGCAGAGAAATTCTTATTTTCTCTGCAAAAATACTCAGGATAAAAGAAAATTTAAATTATTAATTATTTTGCAATAGCACTGCATAGTCCTCTCTGAATCATTCAAGAAAATTGGCTTTCCTTCAAATCTGGAGGCCTGGGCTTTGCTGTTTGCTCTTTACACAGGCCTCCCAGTTTCTGGTGGTGTAGCAGGGTCCCTGCCCATTGTCTCTTTTCTCTGCCCCATTCTCCAGAGGGTCCCTTCAGCTACAAAGGTCTGATTGTTTCCAAGGTGGAAGGTCCCCTTTGTTCCCCAGGGGTTCCAGCTGCCCAGAGCAAGCACACGCTTTTCCCAGCGCTGCCGGGCTCCAACTTTTTAACAGAACAGAAACAGGGAATATGGACAGGTGGGAAATATATTTTCTGTCAGAACTGCAAAAATATTTTATCTGTTTCTTAGCATATTGTGCATTATCTGATTTTACCATTATGGAATGCGTTTCCAAAGCATAGGAAGAGTCTTGTGGTGGTTTGCTTGGAAGACCATGAAGGAAAAGATAGATCTGCTGAAGGACCACCTTCGCTCTCAGCTCAAAGCATCTGCTGCTGGTTGTTACTGGAGACAGGGGAGGACTGGGAGGTGGATCTTTGGCCTGACAAATTGTGTGGGTTGTTTAATCCATGTGAGATTTTTACAGTAGATCTCTTATCATAGAAATTGTTTGTTAGCTATATTCCATTGTGACCACCTTGAAGACCTGCCTAGAGGACCATTCACATAAATCATCAGAAGGGGTGGATCCAGTAAGATGCCATGGAAAACTTGGAAAATTTACATGGAAACTCACAGCAACTGTAAATCAATGTATCTCTGTTGTCTTCAGGGAAACTGTGCTGTTTCACACCAGCTGGTGAAACACCTCGCTGAATTAAGTTGACCTTAAACAGCTCTGTGCAGTGAGGCCTTGGCTGTGGTGAACAGCAGAACTTACTGCTTCGGGTTTTTTTTCATGGGGCTGATTTATAAATTTATGCTGATCTTTTTTTTTCCTTTGGAAAATGATGATTCATTAGAACTGAAATGCTCCTGAGAAGGAAAGTAAATTGAAACCAGTCCTAAATAAAAGATTTTAAAATGTTTTTAACACTTTAGAGTGTCCCTCTGAGATAGCTGCAACACAAAGGATCTTATTCCTCAGTTCAAAGGAATTTTCTGGTTTGTAATCTAAATATATTTCTTCACATCTAAAAGGATACCAAAACAAATTAAATGAAATATCTAATTCAATTTCTTTTACGTATTAGCCAATCACAAAATAAAATGTCTTCAAGCAGTTAACTCTAAAATAAAATTAATTTGCTTTGTAACAAACAAATATAAACATTTGCTTTGATTTAACCCAAGAGACAAGAGCGCATTTTTTGTGGACTTCAGGGACCTATTTCTGTCATTAGAGAACTTGGTTTCAAGAGTCTGGACAGTTTGAATGTACATACCATAGCCTTTCCTCCAAAATGTGACTACAATTTTAGATCTCTACTGGATAAATTTTCTGCCTGCTTCTGGCTCCAAAGCACGTGGTACTTAAAACTTTTTGCCCAGACTATACTAGCATGGACAGTAAAACAGGCTTATGATAGGAGATAAGGTGTGTTCACTGTATTTGTTAGGGCATGTGCCCTGGTTTTTCATACTATTTTGTTCCTACAGATAACTGCAATATTTTGGGTTTGTTCTGGGTGCTGGAACAGAAATATATAAAAACCCCATTTTTTTTCAGACAAAATGTTTCAAACCCAATTAGTCAAATGGCTGTGTCCCACAGCAGAAAGTACAGAAAACAATCCTGAAACCACAGACACTAATATTTCACTTCTGAATTCAGAATATGGGATGTGATACTTTGATAATTATGAATGGGGCTTCAGAAATGCCTCAGGCTCACTAATCCTTTAGAGTTATAACCTTAAGAAAAATCCCATTTTGTGCTTTTAAGGATTTTGTAAGGATTTGGTCGGTATTCAGCGAACCCCAGATCTCCTGTGTCTCAGCTGCAGTGTTGACACAGGCTTTTACTTGGAAGTCATACCAGGGTGTTTTTCTCTACACAAAATTACTCTCATCTGGATTTGAGTGTTTTCCAACCAAGTTAGCTGGTCCAAGCTGGGACCAGATATGGCTTTCACCTGGCCTGGCAAGTCATCCTCACCTGTCAATATGTGACCTAAAATCCTGGTGTAGTTGTTGGTCCTGAGATGCTTGGCCCAGTTCCCCATGCCTCTTGGGAGCAGTGGCAGGGCAGCTTGCTTTGCCTCCAGGTATCATAAAACACTCCCTGTGGCTAGGTTCTGCTTACCTTTATTTTTCAGCCTTACTGCTTTTTTTAAGTGAAGATGTAGCAGTCCTTTTATCCCATGCTAAAATTAGTATGTGAGATAAGTGGAATGAACCACCTCTTGAACTTATAAATATTTTACTCCACGAAGTCTTCAGTAAAACACCTTTTTTACAATCTGAAGAGAGATGTCTCTCTCCAGGTGCTCTTAAGTCTAAATGGCCAGCTTTGATGTCTTGACACCTTACTTTCAGAGCAATAATTTATGTAAGATGCATCACATCCGTGGTGATCAACGTCATTTTCTAATTCATCTGAGACTCTTTTGAGTGGACTGCTGCTCCAAGAAAATGAGTGTTTATGGAAAGTAGCCTCTTAAAAGCATGTTGAGCAAAGTAGCCGAAGTACTGGGAAATGTAAAAAAGATAGCCTTCTAATGTGTTTTTTTTTTCTTTTTTAAAATACATAATTAGTGTATAAAATCACAGAATTTGGAGAGACAGTTTCAGTAGGCAAATACTCAGATTGTTTAAAAAGGATGAAGTTCCAAGTAGATGGTATAACTGAAAATGAGTAAGATAGGAGAGGATGCTCAACAGCTAAAAAAGATGTTACCAGAGCTCAGAGTACCCAAGCATGGGAGGGTGCACCCCGAAATACGCTCAGTCATTTTGAAATACAACATAAAAATCACTGAAGACTGGTGTACTGGAAATGTTATATTATATTCAAAAGCAGTGAACTAGAGCCTTTGTTAGCTCAAAGTGTGTGGGAATTTTCCTTTTTCTTTTTTCACTGTCTTTTCTGTATCTTTTGATGGTTCACATACCTTTCAGTAGAGACGGGCTGACTGTTAAAACAGATGGATCACGCACATCAAGCTTTGAAAGTAAGAGACATAGACCTTTTAATCTCTTTATGATCCCAAGACAGATGAAATGAACTGGCTTTGGAATGTACTTTCTTTAATTCCTCACAGCTAACTCAAAACTTCGGAGATTCCCATTGCAATAAAAGAAAGATTTCAGCCACACTTCAGTGGTTTCTTCTGGTTCTGTTGGTCACAGAGGGGCATTCTGCCAGAAATAGTTGTAAATGGCACTGTCCCTATAAAGAACAGTGGAAATTGTGTTTTCAAAACCTTCAGTTGTGACCAATTCTTCCTAAAGGCCTCTTGGGGGTTTCTGCAGAAAGAACTGCTGAAGGGATGTAAAAGAGGCTGCAACCGCTCGCATTTAAACATTGTCACTGCATCAGGCTGCAGAACCACACTAGCAGTGAACCCAGATCACAGATTTTGACTGGAGTCCTGCCTGCATGGCTTAGAAACAGTAAAGGGTGGAGGCAATAAGTGATGCCATTGCCCATCATAATGAAAAGAACTGAAAAGAGGCTGACCAGCTTCTCTGAAATGTGAGGAAAGGCAGGTAAACCCAGTGCATGCTATTCCACCCTTGTCTCTTGCTTTCCAGGAGTATCATGCTGTGAAGATGACTTGCCTTAACGAGTTTTTCTATTGTGATGTTTCATGTTGTATTGAGTCAGATTTTATGCTCTGTTTAACTGAACTAAAAGAATAGATTAGAGGATTCCTGTACACAAATAATAATTGAAAGAGATGGCATTCCTACTAACAGACTATCCCTGACACTAAGACAGAGAGGTTTCAAAATAGAACAGTGATATAATTATTGAATAATAGTAACATACAGTAATTATTATATAACATATACCTCTGGGCTAATGCTCCATAGTGATTTTATTGGAGAAAATGGATAGTAGCAAGAGAGACTGTAGACAAGAACATAGCAGATGAGGCCATGTAGTTCCCCATCAGGCAAATGCTTTACTGCAATAATAGGGACAAGCTGAGGTCAAGTATCAAGAGGTACAAGTTCATGAGTAAGAGACAGGCTACCATCTCACCTGCATGGGGGTAAACTGGATTAACTCCTACAGTCAACACAGTTATGCCATAAAAATGAGGTCTGACATTGGTTCTGAAAAGTTTCTGTACAATGTATTGCGCTGTGCTCCAGCTAATAAGAATGAGGAAAACACTGTAGTTATGCCAGGCTGGTTTTCACCAGCAGATAGTCTGACACGTTGACTGGATGGAAACTTGATGAAAACTAACAACTGTAAGAACAGGTCCAATATTTAGGATAACAAAACTGCAAACCACAAAATGAAAACATAGAACTCAGCAAGGCACCTTGGAGCCATATTTGCACCTTGCAATGTTGACTATTTTTGTGTTATATGTCTGTCCTCATTCCTATAGCCTCACTTTTCTTTTAGTACACAAGCAAAGCAGAACAGAAGTTGTATTAGCTATTATGTTCATCCGTTATTAGGACAATAGTTCCCCATCTTGGTGACTGTCTAGCCCCTGCTTTAGTAAACAGCATTTTTACAAGAAGAGCAGATTGTACTGTTTCTCTTCTTTTATTGGTTTGGGAATACATAATTTGTTGTATATTTGTTCAACTTGCCCAGGATGCATCTATTCATCTTTGCATGTTGTGATCTAAATTCTGATCTTCCTAGCAATTGTTAAGTCTTCAGCTGTGTCTGGATGATTCAATTACATTCAAGTTGCCCTTTAAATAGCAGAAGTTAACTTCTTTTTTTGCGGAAATTGAGGAACTAGATACCTGGGACAAAAATATTCATGAGCACAACTCCATATGGATGCGTGTGCTGCAGAAATGTTTTTATCTTGTTAAAGAAAATGCATTAATGTAAATGTGAATACAAGAAGTTATAAACATTAAAGATAATTCCATCTCAAAGTTACTTACAGAGACAGAAATTATTACACAGTCTTTCCTGTAAATTACATCTGATTTGAACTTCGTTTTAAACTTCATAGTGAAAGAGAAATCAGAATTTCCAGTTAAATACAAAAGCTTAAATGAGAATTCAGCACACAGGAGACAGCAGGCTGACAATATACAGTCTCACTGAAGCCTGAGTGTGCATAGACTAGCACAGTTAATCAAAAACTCCACTCGTCTGCCAACTCTTTATGCATTCATCAAAGCTCAGCAGAGAGTCATCAGCACAGAAGATTCATACATCAAGGCTTCAGCTCCAGCTTCCCTGACATCCCAAGCAGATTAGTCTGTGACAGATTTCTGTAGCCCAGCAAGCATTCCAAAGTGAAGCTACAATGGAGATGACAAGCAAATCCTTGGCATCTGATGTCATGTCCACTTGTTCCATCAAAGCCAACAAGGCTCCACTAGGGTTAGAGAAGTCACGCAGGTTTAGCAGTTGTCTTTTGATTTAGACAATGTGACAGGACAAGTCCTCAGTGGCTTGATGCAGGAGATACCTAGCGATCCTTTCAGAGACCACATGAATAAATAAATCCTGTCCAGCGCCCTTTCAAAATAGAGATATGTCATCCATGCAAACAGACCAAAGGAGGACTGTCTCACAAATAATTATTCAAAAATGCTCTTTCTGTCCTAACAAGGTATCCTGAAGAAGATTACTGTGCAGTTCTGTGTGCCACAAGGAAGCAAGAGCAGAGCAATCATCTCCCCACAGGTTTGTGTGTCTCATGTAGCTGATGCCGGGCACATTCTGGATGGATGCAGATCTTTTGATCTGGGTTTGTAGCCAGGCATTAGAGGACACATTGCCTGGGACAGTCCCACAGTCTACCTATATAGGAGGTCAGGCAGCCTTTTCAGCATAGGACCATGGTCTGGGGCGAAAGAAGGGACCATTCCCACCTAAGAATCTCAGGACTAGGTTCTGGGCAGGAGCAAGTACACCTGTTTTGCTCAGAATGAGAAAACCCCCAGCCCATTCATTTTGCTTTCCTAGATGAGACTCTAATGTCTCCATTTGCAAAAGACACCACCATGCCTCATTTCTCTGCACTATGGGCACAGAGCCACCATCTCTGGTGTTGTTCAGTCTGGAGAAGAGAAGGATGGAGGGAGACCTTATTGTGATCTTTCAATATATAAAGGGGGCTTATAAGGAAGATAGAAAGAGACTTTTGACCAGGGCCTGTAGTTGCAGAACAAGGGGCAACAGCTTTAAACTGAAAGAGGATAGATTTAGATTGGACATAAGTAAGTAATTTTTTACGATGACACTGGTGAAACACTGGAATAGGTTCTCCAGAGAAGTTGTGGATGCCCCATCACAAGAAGTGTTCAAGATTTTGAAATTCATTGGAGATTATTTTTTGAGTGGAGAATGTAACATTTGTGTGTCTGGTGGTGGATATATCAAAGTGCTAAAGACTGTTTCATCTCCTTCCTTTTCTGGTCTCTAACTAACCACAACTCAAGTGGTTGCTCATGCATCCTTTACTGTGTTAAACTTCCTTCAGAGTTTCTTTTTTCTCCATATCTGTATAGATCCTGAGTTTTTAATTCTGCGACCAAAAAGGCACATAGAATGTCCTGAGTTGGAAAGGACCCACAAGGATCATTGAGTCCAACACAAAACAGGTTTCTCTAAATAGACACCAAGAGTAAAGTACCACTGTGACTTCCTGAGGCTCACAGGATTTCTTCGTTTTTGGCATTTGTAGATTGAAACTCCTTGTTGCTGTAGGGGTCTTTTTGGGCTTTGTATTTCCACTTTTGGGAGCACATAATTCTACTTAACTAGTTTCCCAAACAGATAAACATTTTTCTTCAGCGTTTCAAACACCGTGTTGAAGAAAAGGGAATTTTATTAAGTAAGCGATGTACTCATACTCTTGGTCTTATCTGATCTTACCTCTCACTGCCAGATACGATAGCCAGGTCAGCTTAGACAGGCTTTGCTCTTCAGTTACAACAGAAGAACCAGCTTGCACCCGTTCAGACAGTTACAATTCTTTGTGATTGTGTCTGAATTTTCTCATTGTACTGGCTTGGACTGGGATAGAGTTTATTGCCTTCATAGTATCTTCTAAGGGACTATGTTTTGGATTTGTGATGAAAACAGTGTTGATAATAGAGGGATGTTTTAGTTTTGCTGAGCAGTGCTTACATGGCACCAAGACCTTTTTTTCTCACATTGCCCCTCCAGATCATAGGCTGGGGCTCCATGAGAAGTTGAGAGGGGACACAGCTGGGACAACTGATCCTAACTGACTAAAGGGGTGTCCCATACCATATGACATCATGCTCAGCAATAAAAGCTGGAGGAAGAAGGAGGAAGGGAGGGATGTTTGGAGTTATGGCATTATGGATGATGGCACTCTGCTTTCCTGGAGATGGATGAACATCTGCAAGTTAATGGCAAATAGTGAACGAATTCCTTATTTTGCTTTGCTTGCGTGAGCAGCTCTTGCTTTACCTATTAAATGGTCTTTTTTTCATCTCAAGAATTTTCTCACTTTAATCCTTCTAATTCTCTCCTCCATCCCCCTGGGAGACGAAAAGTGAATGAACAACTGCTTGGGGCTTATCTGCATCCTGGGCATAGTTGTCTGGATGTTGTTCAAAGGATGAGACTGTAGCCATACTCATTTTGGTATTGCCTTGTAAGGCTCATTAAATGTAAGCTGTCAGACAGCTATTAGAAAAGGATGATAGATCAAGGTACTATAAGAATCTATAAAACAATGACTTTCCTGTGCAGCTGACTGACCAAGCATCTCCACATGCAGCAAGGAGACATTTCTATGCCCTGTTGCTTCCCGCAACTCAGCAAGGAAGAAGTCAGGATTACATGAGTTGCATCAGTCACATCAATCAATTAACTCACTTAAAAGAACGACACAAGTAAATTCTCTGGAATTGATATACAACTTGTACTAAAACCACAGTGCACAAATAAATACTTTAGATACAGGAAGTTCTGCATTTTCCTTTGGTAAAAATAAAATGATCGATACCTAATCAATGAACTTAACAATGCTTTCTTACATAAACTCAGATTGACTCTAAATGCTAGAATTATAAAGAGACATGGTTCCCTTTTAAAAAGCAGCCAGAATAAATAAACTGAAACATTCAGGTTGTCATGGAATGTTCTTTTATAGACAGATTTTGAAAATGTCAGTTCCAAATAGACATAAGTATCCTATAAAAATTCTTGCAGGAACAGGCGTAAACCCTCAAGACTATCAACAGAATTTTCCTCCCTATCGATACTCTCCATGAACTGATAGTTTTTATGACTGTTTTCTCCTGAGAGGTAGCTGTGATTCAAGGATCTCAAACTCGTGAAGACCATTCCAAATGAAATTTAAGTGCATATGTAATTTACATAGAGAAAATGGTTTCGTGATAGTGATGAGGATAGATACATTAAAAAATATTTCTTCTGAACCATCTCTATTTGCAAGGAAAAGTGTAATTGCTGTACATATTAACAGGCTCACTAATTCAGTTAAAAATGGAAATGTAACAACATCTAGGATTACTTCAATCCCCTTTAGGAATGCAAAGTGATTTAAGAACATATTTTGCTTCCCCAGCTCACAGCAACCGGATCTTAAGAAGAGTGGCAGCTGTTAAAACTACAAATAAATTACAGAAGCTGAGAACCTGAGTCAACTGCGCTGATAATCCGATTACCAGAAACTGGCTTTTAGTGGTCTGAAAACTCATGTAAATTTTCTCTTCCTTTATGTTTTATTTCATACACACATGCATATACAGACGTACACACACAGATTTAACTCACAAAGGAATTGCTGTAATTCATTTCCTTCATCTACCCGAAGGCTGCAAACATCGCAGCATGTCAAACCTGCAGGTAGTCCTGTTTAGAACTGGAGACTATTTGGGATTATTACAGATGTCCCTACGAGCAAGTGTGGATCCCAGCAGCCACTGCACAAAGTGGGGTGCATGGCCAGTAGTGATACCCAAGCCTTTCTGAGCCTGGGAGCAGGGACCTGCCATCAGCTGCCTCCAGGTGATATCTGGCTAAAGACAAATAGGGCTTTCTAATTTAGGCAGTTCTTTCCCTGAAGAAGTAACTGTATTCTCACATCTCCATGAGCACGTTCATGTGAACTTAGTGGACATCTCTCGCAAGGCAAGTTAACTTAGAGGTGTGGGTGTTAGTGGGATCTGGGTCCCGGATTAAAACCAAAGCAAAGGACAGCCCGGTTGAGCTGGGCGGAGAGGAGCAACCCTGTCAGACATAAAGAGGAGCCCCACGTACCTCTGGCAGGCTCAGATAAACCAAACAGGATATGTTGGTGGCACCCTCAATGCCTGCTTTGCTTTGGCTGCTCACGAGAGAGCGGTTAGATGCAGCTGGGGGGTGGAAACCTTCTGCAGAGCTTGTATCGCACCTTTGAGCAGCAATTTCTGTTTAAAGGAAAGACCAAGCACTCCAGTAACATGTGTCAGCATCTGCTCTGGGCTCTTCAGGCAGCTGTTGGGGACGTAAATTCTTGCCTTGCACCCCAGAGGTGATCAGCTGGTGCCCTCAAGCAAGGAATTTGATTACCCATATCTTGTCTTCACCTGCCCACTTGCATATGTTTAAGTGGTAAGATTTTCCAGCCCTTCTAAAAAGCCAGTCACAGGTTTTGCCTCAGTGAGCTCCTATGGCTGTGAAGAGACACCACAACTCCTCCCTCTGCTTCGTGTAGCTCGTACCCGGGCTGCCCTTTCAGGCAGGAGGGAGGCCCGCAATGCATGACCAATTTGCTTTAAGGGCAGCTCTCTGAAAAAGGAGTGATATATTTTTTATAACCGTAAAATATTTCAGCGCTGAACAATTCTGTCATTAGGAGTATTAAAATATGATCAGAGATCTTTTATGCAGCTGTTATTAAATAGTCATTAAACATTTCTGGAAATTATACTCCTAGGGGATTTGACATTGAAGAATAGACACTCAAGGCACAGTCTGAGCCATGGCTTACAAAAATATAAGCCTACCAAATGCGCTAAACCTGTCTTCATCATCAATTATCTTTGAATTCAACGATTTTCTACGTACTATGCAGAGTTTGGTCCAGGGCATCTATTTCTGTCCCCACCTCACCCCTGGAACATCGTGTCTTACAGGCTCCTGGAGCACACGACTTTCTAGTGTATCAAAGGAGGCTGCAAAAAGACCACAAGAAGACCATTTGTCTGAGGATCTCAAGGGTCGTTTTGGGACTTAAGGATAAAGTGGTGTTTATCTCACCTAGTTTTAGATATCTACAGAACAGGCCCCCACGCCAGTGCTGAGAGCTAGGGATGGTGGAGAGACACAGACTCACACAGCTTGTCTGAGGTATCAGACATGTACTTCATGGTGGCTTGACCTGTGCTTTGATGATGACTGTTCCTTGGCTCATGGTGAAGGTAACTATCTCAGGCAACTGGTTCAGATGTCCAGACTTCCTGTCTACCAGACTGTCTCCTTTAGAGACCTGACTCCCCTTCTTCTGCCCCCAAAACCAACCATAAATTCCCAACAGCAACTTAGTGGAGATTGATGAAGATGATAGGAAATTTTGTGTCTCTTTCAAATTTATCTTCTCCAGATGCAGAGATAATAGTCTCTCATGTCACAAATGAGGGGAGCACACTACAGATCCTACTATTTTTACTTGATTTTCATATTGGTTCAGGAGAAAAGGTCATACTTCCTGCTGTCACTTTGAACCCTGCAGGGATTTTGTCTGCAAGGAAAATCCTCTATTATTTACAGACTAGTCCAGGTTCCCAGGGCACTCAAATTCTCATTCCCACTGCCAGAGATGTGACTCAGTTGTAACCAGGCTGTTCGCCTGACTCCACTGGATGTTTTGGTCCTCTGCTCTCATGCAGATTGCTCTGCTAAGGAAGAACAATTCTCCTTCTTAATGAATATGCAAAGAACAATTTCCACACTCACAAGTCTCTCAGCTGGTTAGTTAAAAGCCTCCTCTGGTGGCATGTAACAGCAAGAATAACAGCTTGATTAATCCCCATCTACTGGTCTAAACTGAAAACTGTTCCATTTTGTCACATTGCAATGACAGAGCCATCATAAAACAATATAGCTTGAAATGGCTCTTGCAGAAGGTTATAATGGTATCCCCACTGACCCAAAATATCTGCAGGTATGCTAATTTTTCCTTTGCTGAAATGAACAGGAGACTGATGTTGAGATTTCATTGTTATGGAAATATATTCTTCTCAAGACAATTACGTTTGTCTTTTTCCCCACCCCCACAGAAGCATCAAGAATATTTAACATGCTATTCTGATTAACAGTGTTAGTCTCCTGTTTCTGGGGTAATTTGCCTAGGTAATACATGCATAGAGGATATGGCACAAGAGAAACTACAGTGTTTCACTATTGATCCTATTAATCCTATAATCAAATTCACCTGAGAAAGCCCCACTTTTCTGTTGAGGTGATCTCAAAGCAAGAGTAATGGTATCCTAATCACTCCTTTTTGGGCTCTGCTTAATGAAATCGATGCTTTTTAGTTATCCCAACATGTGGAGACACTCATTCTAAGAGCAGACCTTAAACAGCATGGTGGGATATAGGCCTGGACAAAAGTTATCCATGGAAAACTTGGATGATCTCCTCCTAACCTGTGCCTGTTCTTGGGTCTTTATATTCATCATCATGCCCTGGGGAAGAGCTCTGGATTGCTATAAAAGCCATTGTGCCTGGGACTGAGTAAAGAACAAGACAGTTACTTCACCACTGGCATGTTTATAAGTTTTAACATGGTTTTGAGGGGGCTTGGTAAAAAAAAAAATTAAAAAGAAATCAGTGACTGATTAGTCAGATCTATCTATCTGAAGATGCTGACAACTCTTCTTTTTTATTTTAAGCCTTCTGCTTCATCAGTGCAGCTGGATTCTGCCAACGGTACTAGAGCTACTGCTGTACCCCAGCTCCAGGCTCATGCTCTACTTTTCCTATTGATTTCAGCAAGGCAGAAGTACCAGGACATTCACAAATATTCAGAATATTTTCTTTAATTATTTTTACCATTTGTTGTTTTGGATAATATGTTTACTGTCTTAGGGATAAGCACCCAACCACAAAATCTCTTTGCCTTTGGTGTGGTTTTGCAGATTCCGTGTGAAGGCTGAGTTCCAATGCTCTTTAGAAAGAAAAGACAACATTTCAAATCCCCTGTGATTCTGAACAGTTTACCTAATTGTGTCTCTAGAACTGTTGGTTGTGGAGTGCATATATATGTAAACATACATGTGTTGTACACATTTGAACCTGAGGTGCCTCCATGTGAAAGATACAACTGCATTTCCAACCCCAAAGCCATGTATCACATTGTGTTCATCTCACTTCCTCCTACAACATTTTACTTTCAAGTATCCTTCCAGAAAGTAAAAACCCACAGTACTTCCATTTAAAGAAAAGGGAAAGCATGGCCTTAGCATGCATATCCCATCAATTACACACCAGTAAAATAAATAAATAAATAAATAAATAAATAAATAAATAAATAAATAAATAAATAAATAAATGAACCAAACATCAAACCCACTTTTCAATGTGAAAAATACTGAAAACATGGAGGTAAGGACAAAACAGCATAAAATGAGACTTACAGTAATAGAGCATGCCAGAGAAAGATTTTCTCTGAAAACAATTTTAGGACTGATATTTCTTACAACCATTTCTCTTACTCTTTCAAGTTACTGTCCCTTCCCAGGAGCGGACTATTTTAATCACAGTGTAATGGCTCTTGTTTCTTGTTCCCTGTTTCGATACAGATGTAGAGTAGCTAGCTGGAATGGCAAATACATAATTGATACCCTCCTGTGTAGCTTGAAGTGTTTTGAAATGCATGGTCCTGGAAGTCTGCTGGTTTTTACCTTCACAATGGAAGTCTAAACAGCATATCCTTTTGGCTCTGTATATACATTACTACAGTAATCCAGAAAAATACATTCAGTTTTCACTTTCAAACACTACAGAGCTGTTTGAAATTTCCATGAACACAATTCCCCACCTGCATTATTACATTCCATGATAATTTGTTGCTGTTTTGTCTTCACTTAGTGTCTCCTGAGGAAAGTGCAAGCTAGTAAGTGATAAAAACACCGTTGATGCTATGCCCATCAGAGACTTGTTGTCCCTTCTCCTGGTGTGGGGACAAGCCACCTGTGACGTCCTGATGGGTTTATTCTGTTTGATGGTGAAGCACAAATAGACCACATCCGCCTCTTTTTTTCCTGCTCTGTTCTTCTTCCTCAAGCTCCCTCCCCAATGCCAATAAAATTTAAGTGTGATGAAGAAACAAAACCTGCTGATGTGCAATGGTATGGATAGGCTGACTGTTTGTTTAAAGTAGCTGTGAAATACCAAACAGGTGCCTGTAGATGTATATCGAGTCACCTTGTAGGGCTGTTTTCTTAACAGCAAGGAAGGGGTGTTTTCTGCTCTGAGAGCTCACAGCCTTAGGCATAGACAGAGGAGGAGGCAGCAACTCCCAGAAGTTTATAATTTAGTCTCTCTTCCTTTGTAGAATGGGATGGTGATGTTTTTGAAGCCAGTTCTGGTCTCAGCTGCAGCTCTGGCCTGCTGTGCTCCCCTTTCTCTGCCCCTTTCTCTCCCTGTTGCTCTATTTAGATCACAAGAGTTTGTGGCTCTGTGGCTGCACAGCTGAATGGCACAATGGTCATGCTGCAGGTTTTGGAGATTTTTGCAGGATGAGCAATAACTTGTGGAAAATTGAACTTTCTCAGAGTGACCCATCCAGAAAGGGCAGAGAGCTGAAATAAGTGTTTTCATCTGGGACAGGGCATGGCAGGGTGCGGGAGGAGGTCCTGTGCTCCTGGGAAGGATGGGAAGAGTCCTGGCCATGGTGGCGTGAGGGCTGCTGCAGGGATGAGCAGTGCAGGGAGATGGGCTCTGTGTACGTACCTGTTGGGGTCTGAAGGAGGTAACGTCTGCACATGGCTATGGGTCCAGAACAGACCTGTCCTACAGAGCCACCCCCTTGCTGCCTTGATGGATAGCAATCCCTGCTAGCCGATGCATAGGGATTATTCTCTGCAGAACTCAAAGAGTCCAGTTCATTATAGCAAGGCCTATTTTTTTTCCTTTTTCCACTCCAGTGGAGCATAAATGACCTGAATAAATCCTACTCCTTTGGCACATGTAATGCACGGAATGCGTTCCCAGTGCTGTATCAGGATTTATCTCTTGGTGCATGTGGTGAGCACACATTTCTTTCCAGTCAGTAGAATTGTTATAGCTATAGAGCTTGATTATTGAAAGGGGAGCTTGTTGGTGAAAGGAAGATATATAAATGTGATATACACAGTACACGTCAGCCACACCAGCTGGAAAAATCCATTTATTTCCACTGACTGAATAACTCACTTTTGATTCCAGTTTATACAGGTAGGAACATGATTACTCAGTGCTTGTCTCCAATAAGTCAGCTAGTGTTGAGCCTTGTTTAGCCTTTGTGGCCAGAGCCACCTCCTCTCCAGAGCCTTATGCCTGCCGCCCCTCCGGTGTTTGGGAGCGAGAGCCGATATAGACCTGCCCCACTCCAGCTTTGACACACATCCCAGGGCAGGTAGCAGGATCTCGTGTCCATCAGGTACAATGAACATGAATGTAAAGGCAGAAGAAACTGGTCAGAGGCATAAACACAATTGTCTTGTACTTCCAGCCATGGAAAACCATCAGATATGTGACGGGATGGAGGTTGTGCCACAGGAAGAGAGAAATGCCCTTTAAAGTGTTGAAAATGACCACTCAGTTTTGCAAATGTCCATCACAGGGTCCGTTATTTGAGTAGGGGCTATGAAGAGAAAGGTCTGGGAATCACTAAGAAGCCAAAAACCTATACCCCAATCTGCTGTTTTCACATGGATTTCTGTGGGGTTTTGCCACAGTACCACGGCTGCCCCGAGCAGTGGTGGGCCACCCAAATGGCTGTAGGGCACCAGGCTGGATTCTCACCTCTGAACAAGGGTGATAGCTGAAGTCTTGTGAACCCCATTGCTCACTGCTGCTGTGCCTTTATCTAGACTGTCTGTGATGTCTCTGAAGTTATTTCCACTTCGTTTCTCCCTTTCCCCACTCCTCCTGGCTAAAAAGTGACCTCCAGCTGCCTTTCTCAACCAAGGCAGAGATGCCTCCCAAATGCTAACAACTCTAATCACAGTGATTTCCAGACATCCAGTCCTCTGTTGAGCCCCATGGAGTGGTCAGGGTAGAACATCTAAGCTTTACCAGTAGAAAAGCTTGCACACAGCAAGTGTAAATCCTCGTAAAGATTTTCAGCCCAGTAATCACCAGGCCAGGTGTCTCATTACTGTGTATAATGAAATTGAATCCCAAGGAAGGGGGAAAGATAAACATATATCATTCAAAACTCCCCTGATTATGGAAAGTGTCCACCAACAGGGCGCCAATTAGTTTATGCAGCTTTATATTTTGCCCATCTGTTTTTACTAATCTGGCCTCAAGTGTGCAGTTTAGTGCTGTGAAACTTGGGTCAGGACTGTTTTATTAAGCCCTGTGGCTCGCAGCATCTGCCTCCAGCTAGGAGAATGATTTTGAAAGCCTTCCAAATCACAATTCTGGTAGTTACATTTTCTGTGCTCTGAACAAACACAATTCTGGCTTGGACTCTGCCTCAGTTTCAGGGAAATGTATGCATATATATTCATAGCCTCTTGGAAAGAGGTAGTCCACTCTGCAGTTTTCATGCACTAGGCTCTCCACTTGGCTGGGTCCACCTGCTTGGATCCATGCTCAATCCTGGTGAAGACCTGGGAGACCAGAACCATCAGGTCCTCGTGCCACACATGGTCTACTCCAGGCACCACCACTCACCCTCCTGTGCACTTTCTGGCTGCAGACACAGGAGCTTCCTGAGAGCACCTCTTGGTGCTTCCTTGTCAGTGACCCTATTGCCACCACGACCACAGTGGCATATAATCCCAAACTAATGGCTAGTCCTGGTATCTCTGTGAATACTCACTTGTGACCCTCTTCTCAGCTTTTCCTTTTAAACTTCTACTAAGTGAATGCAAATAACTTCTCAGTTTTCCCTTTTCCTTTATTATCCAATGTTGTAGGTGACATCTGGGCATCAAGATAGGCAGTGACTCACACAGCAGAGTAGAAAAATAGCTGGAAGCTAAGCCAAGGATCAGGAAACCAAAATGGCAATGAAGAATGAAAGACATAAGAAGCATACCAAGATGCTGAGGAAAAGACTGCAGCTGAGACAACACAAGCAATAAGGTGTACAATATACTCAAGAGTATAGAATCATTTTGGTTGGAAGAGAACCTCAAGATCATTGAGACCATTCATTAACCTAACTTTGGAACTAAACCATGTCCCTAAGAACCTCATCTATATGTCTCCTAAACACCTCCAGGGATGGTGACTCAACCACTTCCCTGGACTGCCTGTTCCAAAGCCTGACAACCCTTTCTGTCAAAAAAAATTTCCTACTACCCAATCTAAATCTCCCCTGGTGCAAACTGAGGCCATTTCCTTTTATCCTGTCACTTGCTACTTGGGAGAAGAGACCAACCCCCTCCATGCTACAACCTCCTTTCAGGTAGTTGTAGACAGCGATGAGGTCTCCCCTCAGCCTCCTTTTCTCCAGGCTGAACAGTCTCAGTTCCCTCAGCTGCTCCTCATCACACTTGTGCTCCAGACACTTCATCACCTTTTTTGCCCTTCTCTGGCACCTCAATGTCTTTCTTTCAGTCAGAGGCCCAAAACTGAACACAGTATTTGAGGTGGGGCCTCACCAGCACTGAATTCAAGGGGACAATCACCGCCCTAGTCCTGCTTGCCACACTATTTTTGCTACAAGCCAGGATGCTGTTGGCCTTTTTTTGCCAGCTGGACACACTGCTGGCTCATGTTCAGCCAGCTGTTGATTAACACCCCCAGGTCCTTTTCCGTCAGGCAGCTTTCCAGCCACTATGCTGTGTAACACTGACCTTTACCTGCTTGTCAAGCCCTGCTGGAGGAGCTGGTCATCAGCTGCCTCTTTGTGTTTCCAACAGCCATACAAGCTGCAGCACCCTGCTACTGAATCCTCAAACACAGAAGACAACGATGATCTGTGTGAACAATCAAAGCGTAGTGTGTGATTGTGTTGCACAGAGAAGAAACGTGATGAAGTTGTGAAAGAATATTGGTCATAATGAACACTGCACAGGCAAGGCCAATATATCTATTTTCTGTTGTCATTTATTTATGGAGATCTTCTGGGAAGTCAATGCCATGGAGTGTTCGTGACTGGTTAAGGGTACTTTTTCATAATTTTGAGGACAGGTTTGGAGAAAGCTCGAAGGTGATTGTTAGAAAACCTAACAGCTGAGAGACAGTGGTTGTTAACTTGGGAGGTCAGATACAGAAACCGAATTCATGGTATGAAGGATGTTTTCTTACACTTTTCTTTTCTTACTGAGCTTGTGTCCTATGGTAATAGTAATTCTCTGTCATCAGAATATCTAGGATAGACAATCCCATAGGCTTGTTAATTTGGCCAGCTTGGAAGAAAATACTGTATTGCTACAGATAAACATAGTTCTTTGCTTTGTAATGGAAAACTCACCTACCAGGAGCTCTGCAGTTGCTGTTTTGAGACAGTTTGCTTTCAGATACAATGGGGATATCAGCTTTGACACGTTCATCACAGTTAGCTGTATTGCAGAGTTGCAGCTGAAATCAATGTCCACTGCTGGAGCTTTTCTGAAGTATAAGAGCTCTTCTTCAGGAAACAGAAAACAATTACCTCTGTGAAAAGACTGCTGCAGGGTCACATTTGTACAAGCTCTCTGTAAGCTTTGTATCACTTGCATGTTTTCTCCCTTCCTCTTAAGTAATTTAAATTTTTATGATCTGTTCGGTGAAACATAGTGTCATATAAAAGATTTAGAATTAGATGTATCTTTCCTATAAGGGAGCATATTGGAAGGTGTTTGCACATCTCTCTTTATCACATTGGGAAAGCAATTGGACACAAATGCTGAAATCTACTTGGTGGTTTACTAGGTAGAATCTAAACTTTTGATTCACTTCCGAAAGTAGCTCAGAGAAACAATTTCTCCTTCCTGGACTGTAGCTTTGCACCAGGAAGGGACATCAGCCTTTGTCTGTGCCATTTGTTGGTCCTCACTCAGTGCCAGGGACCAACAGCAGCTACTGTGACAGCTGGTAGGAAAGCAACATGTGCCGGTGAAGTGTCTTTATATGGCTCGTGTTGTCAATAGATGGCAGGAACAGAGTAACCTCTAAATGGGTGTTCGTGAATAGTATTCTGCAATATTTGCTTGTTTCCAGCTTGGGCACAGATGTTATGGACATAGTTGTCCATACTGAAATACTTCCTAGCACTTACAACAATTGAGGTAATAGGAAATATTTCTGCATGGAGCAAAGAGGATTATGCCTTATGGCATATATGCATAACACATGTTCATATGCTTTTATTAGCTGTCACCCATGCTTAAGGCCAAATGAGGCATGCCATTTTGCTAATGGACACCTGTCCTGTGAGGGATTTGTTCATTCAGTGCTCACGGATGTGAATAAACATCTTAGACCAGCATCTAGGAATTTAAGGAACGAATTGTGATAGTGCACCCAGACAGATGTCAGCTTGGATTATTCAGCTGTACTTGACTACTGCAGCCCTGGTCTATCATACACACAAGAAAATTTCAGTCTGATAACCTTTGTGATCAGTGTCTACTGGAGAACAGATATAATGCACATTATCTCATCTGTCAATTCATAATTTTTACATTATTTTTTCTGTATTGACCTCTATAATATGTTAAAAAAGTTTTAGTTTTCTTCAATTGTTTCCATGAAAGTTTATGACTATAACTTACTTATCGGATAGTAAAGATTCAAAACTCTGGCAATGTTGTCCTAGAGGGAAAAAAGGCATTCACAGTAAGACAGATGTCTTTAACAAGTACTCCAGATATTTAACTAGAAAAGCAGCCTTTCTACGAGTTGAACATGCTGCCATAATAAAAGTTCACCAGCCATGTCGAGTTTATGGTAACAGTTGTTGGCAGGATTTGTGAATCCACAGAATCTGAGAGGAACCACAATCTGCACAGTATGGAATGACGTCCCTTCTGCTCAGGGCATTGTCACCGTGAACACACAGCTTGCAACTGAATTTAAAATACCCCTGAACACCCAGTAAGTACGCCTACAGGGAGCAAAGAGGAATAAATCCATGATATTTCCCACCGGAGGTTAGCTGACCAGAAGGGTCTCCAAGAAAAGTTGTTAAGACGTGTTACCAGTTTTGGAAACTAAACAATTATAGCAAGAGACAAAGAGGAATGAAAGAACACATTATGAAATGTAATGATTTTTGCAAACTTGAGAGCGATGTGTAACAGTGAGGACCTAGCCAGGGCAATTAACCTGGCCGTACCATGAGCCCAGATATGTGAATGCATATTGTTGTGCTCGAAAGATGACCTAAAAAATATACAGTGAACACCATGAGCATATTAATGGTAAGAAGCTCCCTGGGGTATATACCTTCTGATTGACTTCCAGTCTGCATCTGAAAGGCTGCCAGTATTTACGATTTGTGTTAAGCAAGCCCTGCAATGATAAGTAGCTTCCACACTCACCACTAAGTGCTTCTGTAACACTTGCAAATTTAGTGGCTCTTTAGCAAAGTCTGAATGAACTGTATGGATCTTTTAGCTTTTTTCTTCTCAGGTATTGTGTTTTGTTTAGAATAAGAGATTCAGTTTGTGACTACACAAATGTACTCTCCTACCACCAAATTTAGTAAGAACTGTTTCTTAGTAAAAAAGAATAGATTTGATTGTCCCTGCCTGGGATATTACAGTGTTTGTTTTAAGAGAAGAGTGTGTTAAAATGGCCTGTTCTTTCTCATGAATTAGAATTCTTCATGAAATGGAGACCCATAAATGAACATGTAAAATTCGGATTTGTCACAATCCTGCACTGATTTCCCTTCCAGGTCTGAATTCTCTGCAAGATTTTCCCTTTCCCTTTTAGGACTCCTAAAACTGACCAGGAGGAAGGAAATCTATACCAGGTGCCCCATGGCATTGTTACACTCTGTAATCAGAAATCAAAATGCATTTTAAAGGTGTCTAGAAGACAAAGAACAAAGGATCCACTTAAAAAAATACTCCCATGCAGTCAAATTTCAGGAAGGAATGACCAAATTTCTGTGGAACGTATATGAATCTCACTAAACTCAAGAGGAGGTAAAATAAACAAAATTTATTCTGGATTTTAGGTTTTTGACTGATGCCTGTATACTAATGGGTTGGGCTCATCCAGTATGCATAGCTAGATAATTTAACTGGAGTTCTTGGAGGAGGAACTTATTTGAAGTAGAAAGGATATTTTAATCAAAAAGGTTTGTATGCTAAGGTATTTTCTCCCAGCCAAATAAGACGTGACTGACAATTTACTTTTAATTAATACAAGTAAAACTAGTGAACAGGGAAATTAAATTCCTCCAGAGTTATTTTGCAGATTTGTTTGGCCTCAGGTTAAAGCTTCAATTGAGGAAAGAAGGAGAGAATCTATTACTATCCAGACTCTGCTAGAATTTTGGTGGAATACGTATTTACCATTTTATAATAAATGATCTGTCTAGCTAGCCATAGACTGGGGCATGAGTCAGGTTACTTCATGGGAGAGCTGGTTTGAGCAGCTAGACAGAAACCAGAAAGCCTTCAGATCATGCCTGAAACAGTTATATGTGGATCATCAGCAACACTGTCACAGTTCATATTCAGAAAGATATTCCAGAATGTTAAAATTAATTACTTCATTCAATGCAAAATGTGTATCTCTGTTGCAACCACTGGCTGTGTTTACACTGTTGATAGGGACTGCTCCTCAGTTCACTCCAGGACCCTATTCTGACTGACGTGCTGTATTTTCTTTGAGAATGGAAAAAATAGAAAGGTAAGAGCAGTGGTTGGTTTGGTATTAATAGTTGGGCTGGTTCAGAGACAGCTCTAGCTGGCATATGGTGGGACTTCACCACATGCTGGTGCCTTAGCTCAGACGGGTCCTTTAAGAGTGTCCCAGCAAGTCTATCTTTTTCATTTCCAAATGACCTTGTGCTGCAATGGCATTTCATGCATGTGTTGTGTTACAAGGTAAACAAGCACGGCAGGGTGTCACAGAGTCAGTCCTCTCATTGTTTCACATATGAACTCTAAAAGCATTTTAAATGACAATGTGTCTGTGACTCAAAGAAAGACCTCAAAAGGAATGAAATGTGACCTCATTTATCGCTGATGAGGGGAGGGGTTTCTGGTGGCTGGGACTCCCAAGGCCACCTCAGGACATAGGCAGGTGGCCTAATGCTGAGAGGTTCAAGCATAACCCCAAGCTATGCCGCTTGACAGGTAAAATGGACCATCCATGTGGAAAATGGCCCTGCTCAGGTACAGCAACATGCTTTTCACAGTGTCACAGACATGCGATGCAGTGTTGCGTGCGACACGCTGAGCATCTCTTGGATGCACTGCAGGATGGTGCAGCCCATCAGCTTTCGATGGCAGTGTGGACACAAGCCTCCCCATGCCCAAAATCAGGAATCACCCTGGAACCAAATCACAGCGGCAGTACAGGAGGAGCTATCTGCATTCCTGTCCATCCTTACTTGGTCATTTAAATGTGGCTCTGAAACTCTTCTTAAGGCTGGACTATCCACTCTGCTTTTGTGTGCTCCAGGGTAGGGTTAGGAGAGCTCCAGGGCTTCTGCCTGGAGAAGTTTAAGCCTCAGCACAGCCCAGTGCATCAGGGTATCTGGTCTGCCACAGTGAAGCCTTCCTCATCTCTACCTAAACATTGCATGGATAAGCTTTGAGCTTGACCTGCACAGTGTAAAATTGAGCAAAACGAACAGAACGTGTATGGACCCAGCATGTCTAAGGTCACACTTCAGTCCAAGAATAGTCTAGTGATGTTTGTCATGGTATGGTGAAGAGACACTGCTCAGGAGTCATCATGAGCAAGAATTCATCTTGTGCAGCCACAGACAGAGACTTCTCACTAGTGGATGGGGCTGTCCCATGCTCTGTGCAGGTTAGCCAAGCATGCACACGGTATCTGAGAGAGATAGGCTACTGTGGATATATACTTCATACCTCACCTGTGTTCCCAGTTGTCACTCAGCAGAGGTATCCAAACAACTGGCAGCTTGGGCTGTTGATTACCAAATGTAGCAGGAATACAGTGAAATACTGCTGGAAGAAAATGTACTAGTAAGAAAAGCAGTGGAGCAGAGAGGTGTGCCAATGGAGACCCACCTGACCATCTGTGTGTGACCACTCAGAGCAGCTCCTGGCCAATGCGTGTGGTGTTTGGTTTTTTGTTTGTTGGTTTGGTTTTGTTTGTTTGTTTTGGGTTTTGTTTGTTGTTTTTGTTTGTTTGTTTGTTTTTTGTGTCTTTTTTTTTTTTTGTTTTTCCACAATTAGAATCACAAATCATACAGGTCAAAAGATAACATAGATGGTCTGTAGTCCTACCTCCTTCTTGGTGTTAGATTAAACCAATAAGCTGTGGATTCTTTTTTCTGGTTTTCTTTCTGCTGGCTTTAGAGTATAATTATACGATTTTATGTTCTTATAAATGTGTACATTTTATTTAAATGCTTAATTATCTCATAGTCCATCAGAATTCAGGTCTGATGTTGACATTGTTCTCTCAGAATTGACCTGTCTTAAGGAAAAACTAGAACTGTGAAGGACTTTCATTACACAAGAAATTATGTAAACTCTCAGACACCACTGCTAAAATTCGAACTTTGGTAAACAAAAACCACAATCATCTAAATACATTGGAAACCGATATTTTTGAGCGGGTAATTGTTATTTCTTTTACAGTTCAGTATTGCCTTTTACCTTAAAACATGCAATAAGTCTTACTGCATTTCAATTATGGCTCAAACATATTGAAAACATCAATCTAGAAAAAGCTTTGTGTAGGAGGTAAACACCACTCCCCTTTGCTCCAAGGGTTTAAAAGCCTTGGAGAAGCACGACTGTGACCTCTATTTTCTATAGAGATGCCATCTGTGTTTTTAAAAGCCTTTGTGAGGGAAGTGAACATTTTGTCCAGGGAAGAGACCAGTCAGAGGAAATATATAAAAAGCAAGGAAAAATTAAAGGAAAGGGAGAGGGAACACAACTCAGTTACTTTTCTCCAAGGATCACAGGATCACGTGTCCTCGTGAAGGACATTGTTCCTAGGATCACAATGTTGTCCTCTTGCCCAGCCCTCGATGCATCCGCTTTGTCATCTGCTCAATAACCACATGTAAATCAAACAGTTGCATAATTTAGCTCTGAGTGTTGATCCAGACAGAGCTGTTACCAGTCTGAACTCATTACACTGTAAAACTTGGGAGGAATTACTTAAATGACAGTCTGCAACAGAAGAGATGTTTTAGCTGTTCTGATTTACCTCTTCTTACAAGATTGACTGATGCGAATATATAATTTGAAGCTTAATTGCCAGTGAAATTCTATGTTCTTTTTTTTTTTGACCAAAACATTGTTTTGAGATATAGAATCATTTACGAATAAGACAGACAGAACATGTATTTCATTATTTAATCTATGTCATGTAGTACTTTAAACTATGGTATTTTTCCTAAAAGTTTCTTGCTATCGACACTCGGAAAATTTAACTAAGACCTTCATCTGCCTTTATCCAAGGCAGATCATGTGGTACGTTCCTCCTGTTATTTCAAAAAGGTGCGTTCCTGAGGATATGTCTTTTTACAGTCGTAGTAAAGGCCTTTTCAAGGACTGAATTTTTCTTTGATACAGTAAGGAAGATGTTGGAGGCCTCAGCAGGTGTAAAATAATGAGGCAGTGCATGCAAATGAGCCTTTGATGTGCAGTACAGCATTATTCTTGGTGTGTTGGAACGAAAAAGCCTGTGACTGTAGATGCTTAAATTTGTGAAGTGAAGCATCCTTCTACGCCAACAAATAACATGAAACTTATTAGTATCAGAAAACTGTGCTCTGCTAGAAAAGTCAGTTAATGTTTTCTTGCAAGCCCAGCAGTCTTACAGGTGACTTATGATGTTTGCTTTCATGAAGATCTCACCAAGATAAAACACCTGTGTTTTGAATTTTTTCTGCTGAAAAGATGTTTTCAAATGTAAATGATTTGTTTTAGTCTGTTCACATTCCCATGTGCATTCATCTTGTTTGCTCAAAACTATAAACATAAAAAACTATGGACTACAAAGTCACATTGATTTCACTTGAGCTTCAGTTATTGTTAAAACCATGACTAGGATCCCTGGTTCACTTGGAGGGCTGCAAGGGAGCTTGAAATTTTTATATTGCAGAAGGCTAGGCCTGAAGTGGGCCTGATTATTGCCAGTGCCATTGCATTCCCAGTGCTGGTTGCTGGCAGGCCTTCAGAGCACCACCAGTGGAAATTCAGGACAATTTTTATTTTGGTATGTAACTGGCTGTCGGGTAGAAGTTAGCTTTAAGTTGTGAGATGAGGCAAATCATCCTGTCTAGTCAGATCTCTCTTGTGACCTCTAAACTACAGAGAAATGACAACAATTTAAAATTTGTTAAATTAATTGTTTTAAGGCTGTTGCTTCTTAAAATGTATGTTCTTCCCTTGTATCTGTGTCCTCTGTAGGAAATGGGCACACCAATAAGAGCCTGAGAATTATAATAGACATTACACATGTCAGTGTTTAAATTGTAAAGGACAAGAAAGTAATATTTTGCAGGTGGTCAGACCTTAGCTTCAGAAGTACAGTATACAGAAAAGAGGTTTCTACATTATGCAGGAGTTTATCTTATATCATAAAATAAAATCTGCCTATTCCTACCATCCAAATATTTTGCTTTCCTACATTATTAACAGTTGTACAAAAAGCTACTACAGAAAATAAAGATACGCTATTTTACTTAGAATGTATTGTTCCAAAGGAAAGCAATTACATTAGCATTTTTCCTGCCTTTACTCTCAACGGAAATCAGTCTCTGCTAGTCATAGATTAAACCAGCATTATCTCCCTGTTCCATGGCTTTCCTGGTTTCATTGAATCACAATCACACTACGGTTATGCTGAAAAATGTTCATTTTTTCCCCGAAGTACAAATATTCTGCCAGCAGTGCAAAATCACGTGTAGTTAACCTTCATGCTCTTCAATATTTCTAATGTCTACCCCCCACTTTGCCTGCAAATGTACTCTAAGTAAAAATGACTTTCTTTTTATATTACCTTGATTGTTCAATTCATTTGGAAAAAACATGCTGATTGTCGCCTAAAAGCTACCACTTTTAATGCTGAGTGGCTGGTGGCAATTTGTCAAGAAAGTGAATTTGCTCAGATACACCTTAAGAAAAGAGAAATGCAATGAGAAAGACATCAATATTCACAAAAGTAGGGCTGTTCTGGATGTATAGAATAGTGTTCAGTAGTTCTCTTTTACATCCCAACCTGCAATGGGATCTTAGCACTGACCTATTGAGAAACACTGGTAGGTAGGAAGGTGGGGACACGGGGTACACATGTGGGGCAGGCTGCTCCATGTCCCAGCCAAATCGAAGCTCAGGAGACCAGGGAATGACACGGATGAAGCCGGTGCTCAGCTCTTAGTGCTATTCCGGTACCTCTTCCCACTCTTTGCTAGTGGTGATGACTGAAGGTCGTGAGAGATCTTCAGGTGATGGCACTGGATTTGGTGCATCATGCACACTGAGTAATTTCTGGATGTACTCTTTTCATACAGAGACTTTTCTTCCAGGAATGTCTTTTCAGGTGATGGACAAATGTAGGAGATGTGTGGTGGGTTTTGTTTGTTTGTTTGTTTGCCTTTTTTTTTTTTTTTTCCCCTCGGGATCTGGTCTCAAATTAGGATTTTTTCTGGGAATGAGTGTAAATACACGGTTTGCCTGAGCGGCAGAGTAGTTGATAGGCTTGCAGGGCAGGTCTGTCATGCTGTTGAGGTTGGAAAAATGAATTGAAAGGAACTCTATGAAGCTCAGCAGGAGCAAATGTCAAGTCCTGCCCTTGTGGAGGAACAACCCCATGCACCAGGACAGGCTGGGGCTGACCAGCTGGGAAACAGCTCTGCAGAGTAGGACCTGAGGGACTGCAAACAGAACAGGAGTCAGCAATGTGCCTTGGTAGCTTTCAGGTACTGAGCTGTGTCAGCAAGAGCATGGTCAGCGGGTTGAGGAACGTGGTCCTCCCCCTCCACTCAGCCCTGCTCAAGGACATCTGGAGTGCTGTGTCCAGTGCTGGGCTGCCCAGTACAGAGAGACATGGGCATACTGGAGATAGTCTGGGGCTGGGCCGTGAAGATGTTGAAGAGGCTGGAGCATCTCACATATGAGGAAAGGCTGTGAGAGCTGGAATTGTTTAACCTGAGGAAAAGAAGGCTCAGGAGGATCTTATTTAGTGTCTACAATTAGAGGATACGCAGAAGCCAGACTCGTCATCAAGGTGCTATATGAAAGACAATGGGCAATGGAGATGTGTTGCATTAAGGAAAAAATAAAGTTGTTACACCAATAGTGGTAAAGCACTTGCACATGTTGTGCAGAGAGGTTGTGAATTTCCATCCTTGGAGGTGCTCAGACCTTGTCTGGCCAAGACCACAGGCAACCTAATCTGCCATAGAGTTAGCTGTGCTTTACACAGGAGGGTTGTACCACATGAATCCAGGCTCCTTTCCAGCCTCTGTGATTCTGTGATTTTAGGATTCTGTGAGGTCAGTCATCAATGTGAGGCTCCAGCTATTGAGGAATTTATCAGCTGAGTGTTTTGTTTTTCCTTAAAAGATTTTTGAAACCAATGAACCTTATTTATCATGTCAAGAGGTTGAGTCGAGAAAACTTGAATTAATCAGTATGTTTAGCAGTATGTTCCCTAGAAAGATGGTTTGGTCTGAAAATTTAAGCAATATGAAGCAGGAGTGAATAGTCTTTATTAATCATTCCTAGGTCCCCAGCTTTGACAAGGGACATACTTCATGGGATCCATCCTGTAACTTGTGCCGAAGCTAATTCCATGAACTTTTGCATTTATCTTGTATGAAGAGATATGGTTCATCAATGACCTTTGACATGTTCTTTCATGCTGATTTGACCTAAGAAAGTCTATTTTTAGTACAACTTAAGTTAGTTTTGTTTCGGTGGTAGTACTTTTCATGCTGCACTCACCCCTCAAGACCCATCATATGTTCGTAAGAGTATTGAATGATTTCTCTGGGTCTGAGATGGCTCCACTATTTTTTCTTCCAGCTTCATAGTGTGGTGCCTGTTCAGTGGTAAGTAGCACTTTATACGCATGGGACAGTATTGACAATAATCAATATGATCTCGTCTATGGCGTTCTGCCTTCTTGTGGCTCTCGACAAGCCTCCATTACTTTCTGCTCAGACACTGCAGTTGAAATACGGAAAGTATTCCTCTGTCACCCCTGGGATGTGCATTTGAGACATGCTGTATCCTGGAGCTGACACTGCTCAGGAGCACAGCTGCTCAGTCTGGAGGCGGGGAACGGGCACGCAATAAGCATTTTTGCTGGCTTGCTGTAGGACTCCAGGCTATTACCACCTGTTTCCTGGTTCTCTAATCCACTCACCCAACTTAAACCTTTGATGTATTATGAACTATTGTACCGAAACACTGTGAGCCTTGTTGATAAACACCAGCCTGAAAATGACCATTAGCCCTGGTGTATGTGGTCAGCCTGCTCTTACGCTTCCAGAGTCTGAAGGTTAAACATAACATGCTGCAGTGTCTATAGCCTGTCTCTTGTGCAACTGATGCAATTCTCCATAGCCTATTAATTTCAGGCTTTCATTTTGTCTTCACATTATAAGATAATATAAAAACTGTTACCCATATCAGATTTTTAAAAGGGAATCTAATCAAATCACTCTGTATTCTGCATCCAATGCCACAGTCAAGGTGCTTTAGCAGCACGGTGACTCAGGGTAAAGGCTGAAGTCTGAAAAATATTCACATCATGCTAATGGCACGTAGGTAGCTTGTGCAAACAGGAGAAAGCTAACTGTTGACAAGTGCAAAGGGAATTTAAATTGACAAAATCTTTTAAAAAGCTGAAGACAAATCTCAATCCCAGGTGCTTCTGGTAGCTTTTGGGTTTAGAGGAAAAGGATTTTTGCCTTTCTTTCTTTTTTTTTTTTTTTTTAATGGGGCAAAAGAAAGTTGGTATATTGGGAAGGTTGTTCTAACTAGCTTTTTCCAAAGAACAGTAAAGACGTTAGGGAAATAATTATCTTGATAATGACCCTCCACCTGGAGACTAAAAGAAAAAATATTTCTCCTTTGCTTTTTATTTCATAGTCAAACTTCACAGTTACTTTTATTTGATTTTGCTTATGGTCTTAGCCTTACACAAACAAGCCAAATAAAACAAGTCCCAAAGCATATAGCGTTACATCTCCCAGGCAGATGTAATTTACAGAAACAGTAGGCACACTTCAGGAGTTCACTGTGATTGCAGAAGCATTTCCAATTCCAGATATATTTCCCCTGCTTAAATCGGGGCTCCAGTAGTATCTCAGTAGCCAGCATTAACTTTGCAAGTGCATACATACTGCAGAGCAGCAAAGCTTAATACAAGCAGTAAATCTGCTGCAGTGAGGTGGAGAGACCCCACTGGGAGCCTGGCACAACGGAAGCTAAATCCCATATTTCTAAGGATCAGAGATTTTATATGGGTTCTCCAGGAAAGCATGGGCTGCGTCTGTGTGGATGTGTGCATGTACACGCCAAACATGTGTCACATGCTGTTGTCAAGGCTTCTTGAAGTTACCGACACAGTACAATTCCCTTCGGAAAACATAATTTTGTAACATAGGCAAATAATTTCACTGGCCAAATATTTATTTCCTTTATTTATAAAGAAAAAACGGTGATGATGAAAATAGAATGGGAAAAATTGGAGCCAACACTTAAAAAATGAGTAAGTCACAGGAACACACCATCCATTTGTCAGGTTCAAATTGATTTTCTTTCATCAAATGAGATACTTTAATTTGTGTTGAAAATGCCAACATTTTTAGTCTTGACATTTCCTGTTTTCAACTGAGGTGTTCTTCTTCCCATAGATTTTAACACTCTTCATAAAGAGTCCAATTCCGAAAAAAAAATGCATTTTAAAATGCTGCCCCAAATAATGAAAAATCATATTTTTCTGAGCCATCCTCAGTGGTAAGTATTTTTCCCTGGTTTTCTAGGATGAGAAATATTTTCCTATGGTGGTAGGTCAGAGGTGCCTTGTCTGGTGTAAGCCTTAAGTCTCCTTTGTAAGAAAAGCCCCCAGAACCACTTATCACTGTTCTCTGGAAATTCGTGTTGACTTACTGAAGATAACAGGAACCTGAATTTCCTACAAGGTACAAATTGAGTTAAAAAATCCCATAATATCTTTCCTGCTGTTTGCATTAAAGTGTCTTCTGTGGCCCTTTTTCAGTTTTCCCACACCAAGGAGAAATTTCAGCCAGTTGCCCTGTACCAGCCTGGAGGGTGTCTCAGGTTAAACAGGAAAGAGAGATGGGCCTGGCTGAGACCAAGCTTTGGGCAGCTTGCAATACAGGAAAGATAGGTGGGAATATAAAAGATATACGGACACGCGCAATGGTGCACACCTTCCAGTAAACACACAAATAGCTGGCAAACCAAACAGAAATGCTGGAGAAGAAATGTCTGCACTATCTGCTGTTGTTTTCAAAATAGGCCAACAGGATCCTGTGTAGCACACCTGTGATCCCCAAACACCTCCACGTCTGAGATCCTCTGGGATTGGTCCTGATCCTGTGTGAAACATGCTTCTCAGAGCATGTTTCTACAGGCTGGCATTATGCAAAGACAGAACTGTCAGAAACACAGTCCTAATCCAGTGTTTTGTCCATGGGTAAGGCTGGAGACCATTTTGATAGCCAGAGATTGACGGGAATTGTTATTGTCTTCTGAAAACATTAGTTGTACTATTTTTACATGAATTCATATTAAATATTGTAATTAATGATAAATGTCCACTTTTCATTGTTAAGGAAGCTACATTTTTCTAACTGCTCAACAACATAGCAGATGTTCAAGATGTCATTGCCACTCAATGAATGAAAATAAACACTGGTATTAGTATCTTATTTTTATATATCAGACCTTTGGAGATGCTGAAGTCTTCTCCGTAGTTTAGAGAGATGGTATTGTAAATTGTGGCTTATCTGGCAAAGTGGGATAGTCCTAGATTGCAGCTTGATGGTGAGTCTAAACCAGATTTTATCCTTTACTTGAATGTACATACAGATTTTCCTTTTAAAGTTTCTGTCCTTCCAACAGCTTCTGAGGTGGAGCATTGTTTTCCCCTCCTGAAACGTGTGTGAAGGGAAAGGAGGAGACAGAGAAGGAGGAACTTTGACTATTTTCTCCATGGTCTTGTAAACATGCTGCAGGCTTTACACACGTTTTTGCTTGTATAAATGATAGTCAAGTTATTCAGAAGAAAAGAAGTTAGAAGGTGGAATGAAACAAGGAATTTAGATTAATGGAAATTTAGTTATTAAGTCTATGCTATGTAATTCAGTCCCGATAGAAATGACCACTGGCATTCTGCAAAATGTAGAAGTGCAAACACGGTCACAATAGAACAAACAAAAGGACCAAATAACAATGAAGGTTTATCCCATGAAATTGATTATATGACAAAGATTATGCTCTTTATTCTGTTAATTTTGAAACAAAAATCCACATTTTCCTGAAAAGCAAAAGAAGAGCAGAAAAGAATATTGCCCAGAGTCAAACAAAGTTTTAAAATAATTTGTATTACTACTGCCCCCAAATACTGTTCTGTTTAACAGCCATGCATGATGGAGGTGGTTGGTGTTTTATACCTGGTTTTCTTTCTGTCAGGGATCACACCTGGCACCTGAAATAGCGTCCAGCATTCTAAGAATGCTAACACAATAAATTGGTACCAAAACAGGAAACATACAGTAGTTTTGCTGGGCAGCATGCAGTGTGACAGTACAATAACTTTGCCTTTCAGTTCTTATCTTTGGGGAATGATTGCCTTCATGCTACTGAGGAAAGAGTGACATGTGAATAGAAACCTTGGTGGCCTGCAGAGGTTAGGTCTTTTTTTCTATATATGATGTATTTAAACCTCCTGCAGTAAGTTCATAGGTATCCATTCCAGTTGTTCATCTGTGATTCATGCAGTTCATGGTGGGGAGGGCTAGCCTATCAATGGATCAGCAGGCTGATGGGACTCCACAGCATGAGCACTTTCTCTTCAGCCGCAGGGAATGCAATTGAGCTGGCTGAGGTTTTACCTCCTCATAGGGTCCACCAATCCTGTGAACAGCGTTTGCTCTTCAGCTCTATCACAAAACACCACTACTGTCTTTACTGGGAAAGCAAAAGTTTCTGCTGGCTGGTTTGTTAAAATTTCCTCCTTGTTTCTCAAGTCCTTTTGATGTTATTGGGATCTTTCAGAAGTGTTTAGTAAAGTAAAAATATCACCTGCCTTGAAGCAATAAGTGGGATAATCTACATGGCAGATTTTGTTATATGGACAGTCAGTCTGTCTCTGTAAATGCAAATGCACTGTCAAGATGCACCAGTATCCTATGTCCTGATGATCCACACTGCTTATTAGTTGTTAGTTAATTATGGGCTGGACCAGGTAGCTTCTGTTAATGGAGAAACCTGGGCTCAAATACCACACACATTATGGACTTGAGGAAGTCGATGGTACTTGTCCAAAAATCATGACATACTCTCCACCACTGGTGATGGAGGCTGTAGAGATGGACGCACTGTTCCTCAGACCATCACTTACCAACTAAAGATTCAAGCTAGCTAAAGTACATAAAGTACATGAAATGCATGAAGTGCATGCAGTACAAAACATAGAGCAGGACTTGGTTTAACAAAGGTGGAACAGTTCAATTATGGTGTAAAAAGAAAGGATGCTCAGTGATTATCATAGTTACTTGCCATTTCCTAATCGGGGTTCATTTCTTGGTTTGATCATAGACATTCACTACCCCGAAACAGAATATGGATTTACTTTGTATGATTGTGGTCAGATCACCTAGCAACTAACCACGATGGACCTCAGTGTTCAAGGTGATAGCAAGGTCAACATATTCCCTCTGAAAATCCAAGTATTTTTAAAGTTTCTGAAAAAGGCACCTCCAAAATGAAGGAAATAAGAATAATTTGCTATGTTTGTCTTGTGCAACATTTCCTTAGAAACTAGAATTAGAGACTTAAGAGAATGACAGTGTTTAAACATTCTTTTAATATTCCATGCATAGCTCTAAGTTTATCCCAGCACTAAGAGGAAGCAGGGTCAGATCACTCTGTAGCAGGTGAACTTGACAGTTTAAGGAAAATCATGTGTTAAGAAACAGCTGGGTTAATGCAACAGTTCCTGCAGCTCCCACATCATCAACGCACAAGGCCACAGACATTTTTCTTCCAACTGTGCAGACAACATAAATTGATCTTAAAGCTTTCAAGAAGAAAAATGATAAAAATAGCTAATTTGCCTGATTTATGTGAGTCATTAACAGTATACTACTGTGTTCTGGTTCAACTTGGATTGTAAATTTCACATGACAAAGAAGACAATTAAGGAAAAACAGGTAAGAAAATGAATAAATTGTTATTTTACTAATTTCTACTTAGCAAAGATTTCACCACCACCTTTATGACCAATGACTCTTTCAAGGCATCTCAAATTGCTATCTGAATGTGTATGTCTTCATATCTCTTGCTTCAGCTGATAGAATCAAGATCAGTAGTCTCTGGAAGTGATTTTAAGTTCCCTTCTTACACAAAATATCTTTCCCTGGTTTACCTACTTATTCTTGTGCCAGATCAGCCTGACTTGCATAAAATTGATCTAGTTTCTTGTTATAATTCAGAAAAAGATGCTTTTCCTTCCTCTAATTTCTTGGATGCTGGTTGTGCATTAATCAGAAGCTCATTATGTTGTGTCTTTGGGAAGGCACCATATATCTTTTGCAGTGCTGTGTAGGAAAGAGCAAGCAAGAACTGACGGGAAAAATGTCTGCTACCTGACTTACATTCAGTTTGTGCAGGTAAACAGCTGGGATTTGAGCTCTGAAATGTGAGATCCTCCAGTGACAGGGGGAGGTCTGGTGCTCAACTGATGTGATGGTGCTATGCTGCCTTCTTCTGAGACCCCATGGGAAGTACCAACACCAGCAAGAAGAACACTAGGTAATGCCCACAGCAATTTTGTTATTCTAGATAGGTGAAATGAACTCTGTCTCAGTTAATCAGTGGTGAATGTTAGTTACATTCACCAAAATTTGGTACTTCCCTACCCAATTAGCAGAAATGTTTGCCAGACTCCAGTTCCAGGTGTAGCAGCTCGTCACTTTAGCATGGAGAGCTTTGCTGAGCTCCCTGCAGACCTCGCAAGCACCACGCATGGATGAGGCACACCAAGCAGGCAGACCCTGTGTCTGCCACCTCTGCTGTCTCCTTGTGGAGCCTCCTCCTCAGCCTGACCATGAAGAAGAAGCCAGGACTGGGAACTTATAAATGACTACACTTTTAAGTCATGCATGGATCTTAAGTGAAATTTGATCTGTGCCTAAATTCGAAGTTTTAATAAAAGAAAACTGTCTCTCTTTGCTCCTTCTCTTTCTACAAAGAACAAGTGCATGTTTGCATTAGTCAGTGTGTGACTTACCTGGATCTCTAAATGACTTGTGTTCCAGAAACTTAAAGATGCTAACTGTGTACTAGCTGCTTAGCCTTGGAGCAGAAGTATCATTGCTAGTCCTCATTCACTTCCTAGGCAGATAATCATTAATATCTCCAAAATAAACCTAATTAAGACTGTATCCTTCTTAATTTTTATTCTTACAGACTTTCCAGTACACATTTTTTCTGCCTATCAATACTCAGTGAGAGAGTTTATGAACTGGTAGGGACAAGGATAACGCCTAGTGGGTTTTTTTTGGATGGTATCAAACATTCCAGCAACCCCGATGGGGGAAACTCTTCTCTATAATAACATTCCTGCAGTGATTACCCAGCCTTCTTCATCAGGCTCAGGAGCAACCCAGGAGTACACAGACTGGAAGCTGGGAGAAGAAAGTTAAATTCATTCTGAATGAGGTGAACCGTTAAGCTATATGTTTCTTTTTATATGATATTTATGTACAATTTTCCCTTTGTCTTATTCTTACAGAATTCTGAAAGGAATTTCTATGCAGACACCAGACCTTTCCTCCATAGACCTTCCTTTCAGATGTGGCTTCTGTTCAAATAATGGTACATATGAAGTGATAAGGGAGAACATAAGGTATGATATTCTTTTCCAAGAGAAGCTTTACAGGATGATAAATATTTGTCTAAGCAGAGCATTCAAGCCATATGCAAATTTGCATAATGGCACTCCAGGTGATGTGACGCATGGTAATTACTTGTAACCTGATAAAACTGAGAAATTCAGGAGTATGCTGATGAATGCAAACATTCATCTGAGAAAAAACAACACTACCTCTTCACTTCTTAATAACAGTATTATGTGGAAAAGACATGTCTTTGGGGAAAGACACGAAGGATGTATCCAAGTGGACATACAGGACATCTCCATGCCACTCCCCAGGAATGTCACCATTGTATGGACATGGCCATTTTGTGACCATAGCCATGACTTTCAGCTTTCCAACTGGCATCAGTTCTTTAAAAACTTAAATGTGCTCATCATCCTCCAGGATTGCACATATTGGCCTGTCTTTTCCAGCTCCCACAGCAACCTACCTTGTGTTGTAATGAGCTACTCTCAATTAAAATCACTTGTGTCATCAAAGTGAAGAGGAACACATTGGACTTGCTTGCCTGTAGGCACTTAAATTGAACAAACAGCACCTTGATACTTGATGCTAGGGACACAGCAAGGGAAGGTCAATAGTTCAGAGCAAACAAATAATGGATTTCAGCAGTGCAAAAAGGTAAAATTAAATTACTCTCCTGCCTGCTTCATCTGTCTCTTCATGTCCCTCCAGCAAGTGAGGAGTACTGGGGCTATCTTCAGGATGGCAACAGGCAGTTCTGCTTTCTTTATTCTTCCAAAAAGTAGTACCACTACTGCAAAAAATCAAATGTAAATATTCAGTTCTTAACCACAGTTGCCCCAGGCAAAACTTTAACTCATGCCTCTATCTGCCTTTTAAGAATAAAATTTGATTAATATGCATTCTTTTTAGGATAAGGATTGTCACATTTTATTATACCATGGGAACAAGAGCACTTTGTTTATAAACAAAGAACATAATTAGAAAAGAAGTATTTCAAACAACAAATCCCTTATGAGGATGAGAAACACTGAGTGTGAAATTATGAAGTTTTCAAATCTTTTCTGTTGGGAAGCCAAATACTAAGTAGACGTTACAAACTGCATGAGCTCACCTGGGGGCTCGAGGTAAGGCAGAGATCTGAAAAAAGGGAACAAAAAGGACATGTCTACACTGACAAATGCAGCTTGCCTGTTATTGTTCCTTGACACTAGGGCCAAGTGATGTGGAATAGTGAGAGTCCACACTATTAACCTTTCATATCTTCCCACACCAGAGGGTTTCTAAATTGCCTGCAGAGAATGATCCTTGGCCTGTGTTAACACTTGAATTGCGTATATGAATTCTTCAGGAGAGCACTAATCAGCCTGGACCAAACTGTGCTATGTGCTGTAGTACAGTTCAATAGTGTGAGTTATCAAGTGCCGGAGCCTTCCCTGGCGTTGGTTAATTTACAATTATAGAAGTATCTGAAATATATTTAAGCAGAACAATTTAAGGGCTTTGAGACTCCTTCCTCCTGGCACTTATAGCCCTGCATAGAAGTTTTACATTTGCTGGTTTGTATTTTTGTCATTAATCACTTTCAGCCACATGCTATGACACATCCAGCATGTGCTATGGGCTTGGCCTCCAAACCTTGGCCAGTAAGGGATGTGCTGCTGGGATTCTCAGAGACAATGTCTCATAACCTATTCCTGACAAAGCCCTTGCTTTCCTACCTTCTGTTCTCTTCTCCATCATATATTTCCCTATTTAAGCTCCTAAAAATGGCTCCCTCTTCCTGAGCAAGCTGAGAGTCTCAGGTTCCCTCTTGGACTGACTTCATGGAGCCATTCTGGGTTTCACACCAGAAACACTCCCCATCTCTTTCTTTTTCTTTATGAATGGTAGCAAAACTCAGTATCTAGAAAGTAAAATTCACAATGAAGAAAAGCTGGGTTAGCTGTGATTCATCAGAGGCAGGAATCCCAAACCAGGGGTTTTTTTGCATCCCTCTTGTGATGGCCTTCTAGTCTGTCATTGTTTTGTCTTATCTTGCCAGACTCTGGAGGATGCTTTCTTATTTGAGGATAGGGCAAGGCTAAAATAGTTCCATTCAGCTGAGCCTCTCTCAAAATTGCAAAAGCAAAAGTGTAACTGAAACCCAGTCCAGAAAAGCAGCTCTCTCTGTCACATGAATTGTTAGTGTTTACAGCACCGTGGCCTTAGCCACTCGGTGCTTGGGCACATTTCCGAGCAAGGTTTGGATCTGCTCAGATAAGAAACTGTATACAGAGAGACTATGCTGGAGCCTGTGCTTCTGTGGTTACCCTGTAGGTCTACATGGGTTGGAAAAGCACCTCAGTAATTGAGTTTGGGTGTTCCTGAGGCTGAGCTCTGCACTTAGCAGTATGCATCATGGTGTATCCCAAGCGATCCCAATCACTCATCTGCAGTTTGGGACGCAGAAGGAAACATGCTTTATTTTTTAAAAAAGAGAAAGTCTGTGTTTGACTTACGCTTTCATGCCCACAAAACGGTGACTGTTGTCTGATGCTGACACCTGCTATTGCCAGATGCGTTGTGTATGATGGGACTGATGCACTAGACTTAGAGAGTCTGCTGAGAAACAGGGAGGGGCCTTAGTTGGAACAAGCAATCACAGTCTGTACTTCAAAGTGGGGAGATTCAAAAAGGTCAAACAAGATCTGCTCGCTTTTTTCACTATTTAAAAACTTTCAATGTTGCAAAAGTGCTCTGCACTTAAGAAATACAGGGCACTATCTTGAACACTGAGGTAGCTTCTGGAGTTTTGGTTAGTGAAGCCACACTACACAGCCTCAGGGAAGGTACCTAACAGAGTGCTACTGCCAGAGTCTTAGGTCCCTTTCTCTGTGGTGTGCTCTGTACATATTCTGTGATATAGCTTTTAAGTGGGATTAATGGATTCCCCAAACCTACAAAGCAATGGGAAGTTCTGAGCATTCATTTAACATCTGTGAAGGAAAAACACAGCTCTATAGCAAAACACACATATAGTGACATTGCTAATGTGAAAATGTGGTTTAAAAGCACAGAATATATTACCTGGCCATAAAGACTAACTAAGGTTTTTGATGCTGTGTACAGCCAGAAGCTGATGGGCTACATAGCTTTTAAAATTCAAGTGAAACCAGAGAAGGAAACATCAGAAAAGAAAATAGCAAAGTGAGTAACTTGTGGAAATCTATTATCCTAGAGAACAATCAATAGGAACTACAAGAGTAAACACATATGTAAGTTATAACCAATAAAGACTTGTTATTATTATTACTTGAATGTAAGGAATGTCCATAAGAAGTTTCGTAAGAAGTTTTCATAACTGATTTTTTGTAATGAACAGCAGACATAGGACAGGAAATGTGCTGGGGGCAAAGGACATGCCTTTTGATGCTTATTATTTGAACTTTGGTCTTAATGTTTCCATTTAATCTCTTTTTCTCTCCACTACTTTTTTGGCCCGAGGTGAGAAGGACTCTCTTCTGCAGTTTGAATTTGAAACTTAATTTGAAACTGTAGTTTGCTACAAATTAAGCCAAAATTAAATTTACCAAGTCAGAGTTGAAGTCATGTAGGGCTTGACAGAGGAGGACATGTTCTAGAAAATCGGGTCTTGTAGCCATTCTTTGATATCTTTGGCAATAACAGCATTATTGGCACACATAGAGACTGCCTAGGAGGCAGCAAGACATTTGATGTCCAGATATGATACCAGTTTCTCTAGGTATTAGCTTGTGCAACCTGAGCAGCAAGAACCCTTCATGCCTTCCTTTTCTAGTTGCAATAATAATAATTTTATTGAAAAAGAGTTTGATACTTGTCTTGTAGTTTTGCTTTCCCAAATTCATATTGGTCTCTGTCTCTGTTAGACTTTTTTTTCCTTTATATTGAATGAGAAGAATGTATCTGCTCAATAAAAGGCTTACAAGTTTGATACCCACTGGGAGCTTTATTTGGCTAAGAATGTCATCTAGTGGATGTCAATAATTACACTATGGAATTGCACTATCTTCTGTGTAAGGCCAGCAAAGACCTAGTCTCAGGCTTTTGTTGAAATATGTGTTTATTCTTCTCATGCAATAAGAATCTGAAAGAATATTTAAGATGGTTTAAGTAAGTGATTAAAAAATTTTAAAAAGTGATAGGACAAAACTTAATATCGGGAATCACTTGAGGGATAGCTGCAAAAGGGAAATGATGGGAATCTCGTTGCCTTGCTATCAGTGCCTCAGTGTTGTGCTTCATTAAAAGGTCTGTAGATAAGGGTCTGACATTGGCACCAAAAAAACAGAACCAGCTGATCTTTCTGCTTCCGCAGCTGCCAGGCATATGCCATAAAAATTCTGACTGTGAAGCAGAAATGACTTTTAAAAAATTTTAATAATTTAGTCCTCACTGTGAAAGATTTAAATCTGAGATTTTCAAACAGAAATTCTTTACTTTCTTTTAGATTTTTAACCATCTGACTTGTTTATTCCTTAAACAGCTGTAACTGCTGTCTGCAGTGCAATTACCCAGGTGGCTCCATCTGAGTGTGCTATTTCTTGCTGATCCCATAATTGATGGATAACAGGAAGCATCTGAACATGGCTGTTAAATTATATTCACTGTAGGAATAGATTGCATTGTCACCACTGTTGCTATATTTATTTAAACCAATAATCATTGTTGCCATTTTCTGTGCCCTCAGGAATTGGATGATGCCACTCTTGCCCAGCATGTCTCTTTTTCCAGAGACGTAACACATGGATGGAACAATGGATTGAGGCAATTGCACAAAGAGGGAACTTCAAGATTAGCCCATTGTTTACATAACATAAGCCATGAATAGACTGGTCAAGCACAAAAATCTACACTTTGACAAGAACGGAAATAGCACCAAGCATTTGAAATTTAACAAATTAGTACTGACCTTTGCTTACAAACAGAAAGTGCACTTTGCCAGCAGGACACTGTACTAGTTACCAAAACTGACACCAGGCAGAGCTCACAGCAGTGCCTTTTGCTCATGCTGCTGATCTTATAAGATTTTTTCCCAAGACTTATAGTTTTGGTGATTCTGACCATTAGGAGTAGAACTTTCCATAACTGGACATCTTGGATGGGTGGAGGGGTCAAGAACTTGACAGGATTATAGATTTTAGTTGTATCTTTTTGGGAGAGAAGGACTTAGCAAGAATGAAACTAAGTACTCTTTTTTTCCTGTCGTTCTTACACGAGTCTCTGTAAATCTCTGCCTGGGAAGGTATGTGTGGTCCGTGAGGTGTGGGGAGGAGTCGATTTCTCAGTTGTGGACATCTTTAGCAGAGTGTACTCACTACGAGGCAATTGAAAGCATCATTTGCTTCCACATATGCCAGTGTAAGCTTATCAGAGAAGGATTGCAAGTATGATCAGGGTTTTAAAACAGCATGGCTATAAGAAAGATTGAATTGATGAAGAGTTTTTGATTTGGAAAAGAGGTGACTAGTGTAGATACATAGAAATATAAATGGCATAAAAAGAGCAAGAAGTGATTTGGATTCAGATGAAACCATCCCCAGGAATGAAAGAAAGATCCCTTCACTGCTCTGAAGCACAAAGGACCAGAGGAAACCTCTGGCTCAGGAAGTTCCTAAACTGGAGTTTGTTGGAAGTCAGAGGATGTACTGGGGGAAGGGTAACTTGGTATTTATCCTGCTGTTATATTCCTGTTGTGCACACTGTTGGCCTATCTCAAAGGCAGGGTGCCAGGCTGGGCAGCCCTTTCTGTATGGACTTCGCTGTGATTTAAGAGGCAGTACATTTTTATAGCATTTCTTGCAAGTACAAATAGTGTTAGAAACAACTAGTCCAGTCTTCTCCATACCCTTTGATGTACTGTCAGGGTTTTAAACACACGTATTTAGAGTGTATTCTGCGATACTTCTACTTTACATACATTGTAGGCATCATGCTGTACAACTGCCATGATAGTCCTGCTCAAGCTCTGACAGAACAGTAGGCTGCATTTCAAGGTGAGTATGCCCACACTTGTACTACTTAAACTATTTCAGTGTAGGAAATGATATCATTCAGAGTTATTACCCCAGGTGTGGGAACAGGGCAGAAATAGCCTGTATTGTTAAAAGCTTCCATTTTGTGAGAGTGAATTGTGTTAGGAACATTTGTTTGTAAACTGATTAGAGAGCTAATGATATACAAAATATGCATAAAACATAAACAGAATCTTTCATAAGACTTTCCCATATGCATAAAGGTTCATAATCTATTTCCCTCTGCACTTGCTACTGCATGGAAGGCTTAGAATATAATATTAACCCTGAAATGACCTTTAATTAGGACAGGACTGGATTTTCTCTGTTATAGTGACATATCCTATGGGTGATTAGTAGCTGTCATTGAAAAATATGTAATCTGTATTTTTAAAGCCATTGGGTTTCCATCTGAACACTTTGATTGAAGGTATCACTGCAGGGAGATCAGCCTGATTAAGAAAACTGGCACCATGCTCTGTCATTCCTCCTGAAATTTTCAGGGAGATGAGGCAGACTGGATTTTGCCCAGAGAATTTACTTTTTCAGATCTTTCTGTCATTAATAAAATCAGTTGCTGGCGACAATTCAACTTGGTGAACTTTAATTGCTGTACATTAGTTCATTTCATTATTGTGTACATTGCTATTGATATTTCTCTATAAATCTTCTGCATTGACTTTTTGTTTACAGTATCACAGGTTAAAATGTCTTGTCTCCTTCTTTCCCACATTTAATTAAACTAAAACTAAAACAAAAAAATACAAGTAAAGCTGTAAGTAGAAGTAAAAATAAAAATAAAAATAAATTGTTGCTCCACTGTGATCCCATGAGCAGATTCTGGTGACAATGTCGATTCTCATATAGGAGGACATGTTCTCAGTCCATGATATTTACTCTCAGTTCTGCTGTCTCTGATATATATGAGTCAGTAGATGCAATGTGTAGGAGTACCTTAGCATAGGATATTTCAGAGTTGGTCACCTGCTGACTATGTAATGAAGTGTTGCATTGCATCTCCTCTGCACTGTTTCTTTCCTAAACTCATCCATGTGTATGTGTGTTCATGAAAAATATGTGGCAAAACTGAGTTTGTGTCTGGGCACCCATGCAGCCATCCCACGCTGCCCCAGCTTCCAGAAAGCTGGGTTATCTCACGTTTCCAGAATATGGGAAATTTTCTAGGTACCTTTTAAAAATATTTGAAAATATTTAAAAGGTGGGTGCCTGAGGCTCTAGGACTTTTTCTGGAAGTCTTTTGTCTTTACTGGATGTTACAATTTTTCCCAGATGATGGGATACATGGGCTGCCTCCATGTATTTCTGAGTGCTGCATCCTGCTTTCTGACTTTCCCACTGTGTCACATAACCAGGAACTGGAGTGTCAGAGCTTGTCCCAGGGTCACCACAAACCAAGCTTGGATAGGAAGCACTTACCAGTGCAGAGGCATGTGAGCCTCTGACAGTAATGGTGCGGGAGGTACAAGAATCTGTAGAAGCTTCATCTTTGGCAATGGAGGAAACTGATGGTGGGTGATCACATTTGAGATGTCCACAGCTACCAATATAATCACTGTATAAGAATAGTTGCCAATATTTCAATTAAATCACTAAAATTATAGCGAGATTTCAGTCTGTTTTCTGCTTTCAAACTACTCTGATTGTTCCTCAGACACCAAATAGTTAATTCAAAGTCAGTTTCCTTCTGAGGTCCTTTCTGGTCTCAGGGTCTTGGTTTTATCCCATACTGAGTCAATCCAAACTTTCCAAATTACATTTGCCTTTTCCTGAAATGAACTGCGTCTTGTTATGGAAAATAATTTGGTTTAGTAACTGAGTTTCAGCCACAGTCCTGGAGTCCCTTTGCCATGAACGAAGCGCAGACCACTGGAACGTCTATAAAATCTGCTGAAGGCGGAAAGCATGGAAATGGCAAGCTGCTGAGAAGCTCATCTGTGGTCAAGGCTATTCCTCTAGTATTGAGATCCAGCTTAAGAAGGATGCCGATGGACTAATATTGCCTGCCTTATGAAACTACAGCTTTTTCTAAGGTCTCCAGGCAGAGTTAGGCCAGTGCCTGAACGCCAAAGCGGCTCTGGTGAACCTGGGAAAGAAATGAATGGTAAGTGTCCCTGTATTGCTGACACATATGTACTGGGCTGGGTTATCTCACCTGTAATTATGCCCTGCGGAGAGCTGGAAGTAATCAGAGGAAGGCAGTGAGAATCAGCACAGGAGGAAAACAGGGAAAACACTGGAATAAGGAAAGGACCGCTTCTTGTCCTCCTATCTCTTTTTTCTTTGCTTTTCATAATAATTCCTTCCACAAAGGATTTCCCCGCGTCTTTGTGTCTCTGCTGGCTCCACATGTCCCATCTCTGTAGAGCTGTCTGACACGGACATGGGGCACCTCAGTCTCCCTGGCCAGCTTTGCCTAAGGCGGAGCACAGGGGTGCCGAAAACAGACAGCCTGAATCCAGCCCCAGCCCTCGACTGGCTGTTTGTGACACACTGAGCTGGACATGAAACGTGGGATAGAACCTGGGGCTTACACACCTGATGGGGGATGTAGGAGACGCCCTGGAGGAGGCTGGATGTCTGACATGGCTGCTCTGAGCAGCTGGTGGCACCGTGTCTGCCACCTGGGCTGCCTTGGGAAGAACTGCCTGGTGGGGATGTCCTCTGCATGGCAGGGTCTGAGGGATCCTGAAACGATCCCCCTGCCCCAGTTCATTTTCAATGAACACAGCAACAACTGGAGCAATGTACGCAGCTTGGATGCCTTGCTGAGGTGGAGGACCTGAGGCAGGTGCTTCCATTGTTCTTGCTGGGGCACAAAAGCTATAGCCTTTGCTCCTTTTTTTTTTTTTTTCCTCCCAGAGAAATAAAACTTCAAGGACTGTTATAACAGGAAAGATATTGTAATATATTCTTGTTCCCCTTGTATCACTAAGGACTCAGTTTCTGAAATTTGCCTCTGCTGCTGTTTGGTCCTTCCTGACAAAAACCTTTCGTAGCACACTGCTAAGCTACTTTGTGAGTTCAGAGGCTGGCTATATAACTTTGTAAGAAACATGCAGCTACTGTTTTAATACAGCTATTAGTTTGCTGCTCTTTATTGACAAGGGAAAAAAAATCACAGCAGGGTTTTAGAATTATGTCACTGAGAAGACGGACTTGTTCCTAAATCTCTCACCCTGAATGTTTTCGTAGCAAACGATTGGTATAATCTATACAGGTATTACATATTAATTGACTATATGGTTAAATAGATGAGTTAAAATGAAAGAACATTTACCGAAAGCTGGCTTTAAATTTACAGTGACAAGGGTTTCCCAGTAGCCTCTCTATCATTTTAGTTTTTTGGTACACACCTCCACTCAGTGCTGTTCAGACTCCTCAGCTCAGTGAGACAACACAGAGATATAACTTTTATAGTTGTGGATACATCAATCAAAGCAGCTCTTGTGGCTCACTGCTGACCTGTGTCTTTATTGGGATTCATTTTATCAACCTGAGAAGCCTATGATGTGGATTTTTATATATACCTTGTGGTTTCGAGGTGCCCAGAGGTATTTGCAATGTCCACCAATGTCCATGTCTTCAAGACCAGCAGCTGAAGGCCAGGTAGGGTATGTTAGGTCATCCCAATGTCACAAGACACCTGTTGTGGGCAACGGGATTAAGCCACTAATGTCTGGCAAAATGGATTGTACCCACAGTGTCTGTGCTGTGTGGGGATGGAAGTTGGATGTACACTTGTTCCTGAGCAGATGTGTTCAAAATGTTCACAGGTAGTACACATGTTCAGTGGGGCTAGGACTTATTTATAGTTACAACAAAGATTAGCTGAGTCCATGAATCTCTGTTTACCTCTTGAAGGCACCTATATTAATTTCTGTTGCTCCCAGAAGTCTTCTCACGTTAAAGTGTGTGAAACCTCTTTCCCTTGGACCAGCAATATATGTCAGTAAGTTGCCTATTAACATGAAATTATTTTTCTGTTTTGGAATATTTTCCTGGCATTTGCTACCAGAAGTAAAAAATCACAATTTTCTTTAAACTATGTCATTTTTGCCTGAAAGAAGATCCCCTTGGTTACACAGGGCAGAATTTCACAGAGTGCTGACAGAAGAGAAGATCTCATTTTGCCTGACATGACCTTTGCAGACTTTCTTATTGGAAAACAGGTTAACCAAATCCAGGGCAATGTTCTTCAGGCATTTGTCTCTATTTTCCTTGTCCCTAACATGAGATTTAGAGACCCATGTTTCTCTGTCAAGGATCTGAGTGGACACCATGGATCTACAGGCTTCTGATCCCTCAGCTGTGGAAGCAGAGCCTTGCTGTTCTCTGTGATGTGGAAATATGCCTCTAGGACCCATCTCTTCAGCAAGCAGTGAGTGAGAGGTGCCATGGGGATGAACTCACATGGCTTAGGGACCTGCTGGTCCTGTGAATCACATCCAGGACTTGGGACGTTGGGACAGGCCATTTGACAAAACAGGAGGAACATCTTTATTTTGAAAATGGGTGATGGACTGAAAGCGATTCAGGGATGACAGTACTCCTTCCACCTTTCCTGCCAACTAGTAACGTCTTGTGCAATATGCCCCCATTTTAGATTATTTCTTTCTCGAAAAAAATTGGAAAAAATTGTTATCTGAATTGCACTGAAACCAAATTCTGAAAGACTGAAATTTTCAGTGAACTGGAAAACCTGTTCTCGATGCAGATTTATTTGTTAAACTAACAAACTGTCTTAGAAGTAAAGAACAAACAATTTCTAGATGTAAATAAGGTAATCGAGTAATACAGATACTTATAATTCTATTTGGTCACAGAGTCAGAATCTATTAGTACAATTTTTCTGGTAAATGGCATGGAGGTTAATGTAAATTACATTAAATCCTGTCCCTAGATTCAGCAGACCTGTGTCTGAATTCAACATATTTGTCTATAGCACTTCATCTCCTTTTTAATTTGAAGGGTAGCAAGAAGCTGGATAGTCATTAATACATGTCATATTCATTGTTCCAGCTAAACTGATGGTTTTACTGTAAGAGACTTGCCTGTTTGTATGACATTGTAGCCATGCACAAAATTATTCTGCTTCATTTTTACTGAAATGTCTCTTAGGCTTTCCTTATCTTTTTTTGCACTTCATTAAATCAGCTACATCCCTGCATTAAATAAACCATAGGCCAATCATTGTCAACAAGGGGAACTCTACCCTTTGCTATTAAAGCATATGGACCATAATTTGTTAGCATTATTATATTTGACAAATATGTTAAATCAGAGGGCATGAGCCTTTGCCTTCCTAAATCATCTTGTAGTCTCTTACTTGCTGCTTTTCATTCCTTCCAACAGCAGTCAAATTATCCTTTCCTTAGAGTAAAATATGGAATTTGTTTGTCTAAAATAATATATTCTTCAAATTACTTTTCATCTGAAGATCATGAAGTGCTTTACTTCATGGACCTTGCTTGCTCTCAGTTTCATAGAGAGAGAAATAAGGAGAACTAGAAAGGACCTTGAGAAATTATTATTTGACTTGCTCAAAACGTACTCTGTTTTGACACAGAATTAAGGTAATGTAGTGAGAACACTGCCACATTACTTCAACAATTTTGCCTCTGCCTTTATTTTCCTCCTAGTGATATTTTCAGATGCAGTAATTAGCCATACATGGTTACATCAGCTTAGACTGAAGTTATTCCTAATCAGTTGACTTGAATGATAAGATCTCAGCCACAATTTTGCCTCTAGATAGCTGGGGTGGAAAGAATAGCAGAAATGCAATTGCAGCTTGCTTTTTGTTTTGCCTTTTGGAAGAAACTGTTGCTCCTTTGACTAAAATTTACTCTCATTAACATACCAAGCTTGTTTACTGTAGACAGTGGGGTCATAGAGAATATGGCTAAAAGAGAATTTGGTCTGTTACGTTCACAGCAGCAGATTTTTGTTAAGACGTGTAGCTAGCCATTCCTGGTCTGATCCTTGAAAATGCAGAAGGGCTCTCAGACAGCAGGTTGCTTCAGACTTCCTCTAAAAATTCTTCTGCCTGAAACACGCAGAGCTCCACCTGTTGCATTTGCAAAGCCAGGGATGAAAAATATACCTTTAACATTAACTTTTTACTGCTTATTCGGTTTTATGCTGGAGCTGTAAACTCTGTTGTTGTTTTATTTGCTCTTATGTTTTATTAAGTGTCTTCTGATTAACAACAAGAAGCGTGTAATAAAAACCATCTGTGATATGGTGATGACTTCTTTCTCTCAGTCACAGACCTTAAACTAGTCCCTAGTGTGCTGTTATACACAACCCTGCCTTATTTCTAATACTTGTTACTAAAATATTCGTCTGGATCCTGGCTGGCAGTTTTGGCTGAATTTTGGGAATCTCTTTCTGGTTCATTTGTAGTTTCTTCTGCACCAGACTCCACTGGATAGATCCTCGCTGGAATAAATATCATAGTCAGATAAATGCATGAAAGAATGAAACAATTTGCATTTGGTAAGAATTTGCCCCTTCTCCGACAGCAGCAGATGTTGAAGTTCTGTTTTTATTTCTCCTTGTTCAGCACCTGTTACCACACACAGTATTTTATTACACAATGAAGGCCCATTTAGTCATAACTCCTTGCTGTAGAATTAGGTGCTATAGTGTACAATGCAATGTTTAAATAGTAGGGTATTTCTATTGCTTTCATGGAAAATCCTACCTGTTCTAATCTAAGAGGACCTGGTGTCTTCCTTCACTTTATGCTTGTCAAGAAAAAAACCCAGAAGTTCCTGTTCATCCCTTTGGAAATGGTGTGTCGGTGTCTGGGTACTAGGGACTACGTTCAGCCAGGCTGCCCACCGACCTGCTGCTCCATGTAACGTGGTCTTCTGGGGAAGAACTCATCTTTTCATGATACACTGTTAGTGAGGTGAAGTGTTGAACAGGACTTCAATGGAGCAGAATTTAGGTTTCTTGAAGATCACTGTGGCTCTTCTGCCATTGACAGCACGACAACACCTTCCTTGACACTCCCAGGTAATGCAGACCACTCGCCAGTGCAGAACATGCCCATGAAGAGGCCATTGACACCGACGGACACAATCCCTTAGAGGACTAAAGGTGCAGAAACCACTTGTGAGAACCTTCACCAGCAGGTTTTTAAGGTAGGCAGTGGAATTTAAAAGCAGCTCAATGAGGTTTTCTGGAGAGGCTGAGTGCATAGACTTTGCAAGGGTTTAAAATTTTGATGAAAACTGAGGGCTGATGTAAATAATCCATTTCCATTACTGCATCTTCACAAGACTGACCTTGCTTTATGGTTCAAACTTTATTTCAACTAAATATTGGGATAACAAATGAGATGGTAGTCTATCAAAGCCTGAAGTCATCTTAATTCACATTGGTGCTGTATGCAGTTAGCTCATAGCCTATATTTTTTGCTACATTTTCAGAAACTTTGAGAAGCCTTCGGTGGTCTGTAATCTAAATATCGAATGATGACATTTAAAATTTCGAAGAAACAGAAATATACTGTTGCTTGCCAGTAAGGTCCATTAGTTACCCTCCTCTTTCTCATTTAATAGCACTTTATTCCCTGTAAGCCACTCTTAGAGGCTGGATCCAGGCTTACCATTGCTTAAGTGTGGAATTTGAACCATCATCACTTCTTGTGAACATAATTCATAACAAGAAATCATTCCCCTCTTATTTACTCCCAATCACTTTCCTTTACACAATAGCAAAATGCGATGTTGTATTTGTGAGGTTTGTGTCTTTTTAGGACATTACAGAGCTCTAGTCTACTTTTTTTCTGAAAACAGTTTTGGAAAATTAATAAAAAGTCATTTTGTTTATGCAGCAACTACTGGCAGCAGCAGCCAAGTCCTCTTTGTTGTGACCTCAAGCATCCTAATATACGAAATGCAATCACAACTTATTAGGACTGACTCCTTTTATCTTAATTTAATGTTAGCACTAAATCAAATTAATCTTTAACTTTTCAGTATGGCAACATCTGGATCAGTTTGTATTTTTATGTTTGCATCATTTATAATAACATTAATTTGTTGCTCTACACCTCAGTGAAAAGAGATGTAAGTAAAAAACTTTGTCATTAATAAATGCCTTTATCCATAACAGATTTTTTCATCATAATATAAGTCTATTTCATAATTAGTGGCTCAGATCTGAGCTGGAATCTGCCTCTTTTCTTCTGTGAACAAAAAGCATTTGAGTTCAATGATTTCTATCAGTGTACCTTTGTTCATACATTTGCAAGGCAATATCCACTAAGGGTGACAGTGTTAATTTTATTTCTTGAAAATACTGGACATATCTATATCATGCAGCCCAGAAGCTTTGAGCTTGGTGTACTTGCATTGATCCCAGAAGTAATGTCACATCATATAGGGAGAATTGGGAAGGATGGGAGCCAGACCAAATGCAAGGATGCGATTAACACAGTAATAATAGAGCTAACATAGCTAGACTTCCTCCAGACTCAAGCCTAAATCAGCAGTGACAGTCACATCTCTACTAGTTTGAGCACCCGTGTGTTGGAGCTGGCTTTAAAACACACCTCTTCACAATTGCTTCTCATCTGTGGCTATTAACTGGAGAGATTGTAGGCAGTTTTTTAAGTTCTTTGAGTTCTTAGTACTCTTAAAATTGTGCATTTGAGGCAAGAAAAATAAGTTTGGACTCCAATTAGTGATTTGAAGGCCTTCTAAGTGATCTTAATCACTTTTACCCCTTCATCAGTCTGACAAAAAATTCCAAGAATTGCCTTTTCTCCTCTGCAAAGTTTTAATGTATTTCAATTTATGAATGTTTCAAAATCCCTCCATCTTTCAACAAAATGGAAAAGCCTGTTCAGAGCTGACTTTAACTTCTTTTTTTTTTTTGCATTTGTGCAAAGAAAGGTCTGCTTGCTACTGCCACTGTGGGTGTTCTTATTCTCTTACAGCACTGCTGTCCTGTTAGCAATTTCTCTTTTGGTTTCTCCAAAGTAAAAGAAAATCTACCTACTGTTGCTTTTGACTATGAACTGTAACTCTGTAATGGTTCAGAGCAACACGAAAACTCTTGCTGTAAGAAAATCAGCACTGTAAGAAATATCTGTTCGCAAATTATATCCAGACTCAGGTCCTTAACAGGTTAACTGCTTCACAGGCTCCGATGCCCTCTGCTTTCCAGAAATTAGCTCTTGTGAATTCTGTGCTGTGGGCTGTCCACAGCATTGTGGTTACTGCAGCCACACATGGCACAAGTCTGGAGGTCTTCTACACATCTTGTCAGCTCTGCGTGTCTCCGTCAGGGAATGGGAAGAACTTTGAAAATATGATGGCTGATAGAAATCATAAGATATAGGATCTACTCGTTTTTTTAGGAACTTAGTTCTTACCACTGGAGTCTCTACATTTTGCTCATGGCTACTGATGTGAACCTTAGGGGTTGCTTTTACAAGCCAAGTTCAGAGATGCAGATGGAAACACAGAACTATTTTGGTGTTAATTGGAAGCTACTTCAGTAGTCAACTCATCCTTCCTCCCACTTGAAGTGAGACTATCACCAATACTAGACCAGGTTAGTAGAGCCTGTAACGAGGATCCACCACCACCCTGGACAACATGCTTCAGTGCTGCATCACTGACCAGTGAAAAAGTTTTCCTTAAAGTAGAAGATGAACCTCGCAAACCACAATATGTGGCTGTTGTTCCTTGTATTTGTATAACATATACCATGGCCAAGAAGAGTTTGACTCTGTCACCTTCATAATTCCCATCCACATACTTGCACATCGGTGTAGACCACCTCTTTACCAGACTAAACAAGCCCACGTCTCTCAACATTTTCTCATAGACCATGTGCTCCAGACCCTTGTCTCTCTCAGTCATCCTCCAATGGACCTGCAAGTTAGAATCCTGAAGTCCTGACTCAAAACTGCTGGATTCCATGTTAGTAAAGTTTGTAAGTCAGGCATTACCATGTCTTACATGTAAGTCCACAGCCTGCCAGTGTGACTCAAAGCACTTAGGTGTGTGCCCAGACGCCCTACATAGTCAACAGAGGAATACAAGCACCTGCAAAGGTCTCTTGATTAATGATGAAGAGTGGAACATTTACTTGCCTCTGCTGACTGTGCAAGGAGTCTTCATACTTTAGTGCAGCAACTCAGCACTCTTTCAGGTTGAGCAGGGAGCAGTCTGGAGCTGGCTAACAGGAGATCACACACAGGAATGCACCCAGAATAGGCATCTGACCCAGACGTGCACAGCAACTTCCTTGGTTCCCTGGGCAGCTGGAGCACAAGGTCAGCCTCAGAGAGTCGGTGTCTGAGGGGGAGGAGGTGTATGGCTCAGTCCTAGTCAGCACAGAGGTTTCAGCATTCCCAATGGAAGACTATCAGTTGGAAAAAACCCCACAGTTCTAATTTTTTTTGTTGTTGTTTTTTATTAAAACTGATGGCATTTCTTAACAAATCTATGATGTATAACTGGCTAAGACTTTGAGGCTGACTGCTGATATTATAGACTCACAAAGTCGTATTCTTGCCCTCAACATTTCTGAGCTAACAGGGTAATGAAGATACCATCTGAGCTTCCACACTTCGCCCTTGTTTGGTGTTTTGGGGTATGTTCCCTCTTTTTCATCAGCTGAATAATTTTCTGTTTTGCAGGTATTGGACACTGGATTGAGTAACTTGAAATTCTCCTGAACAGGTGCAGACTAGACCAACATGAAATTGCAACAATCTAAGAATAAAAGGTAGACTTTATTCAAATAAAGCTGGTCTCCTCCAGCTCTACTGAAGATAGATGATCCTTCAGTTTCTTTACTGCTGGTGTGTCCCCTAGGACACACTGTTACTTCATGCATTTTTAATAGAAAAAATATTTTATTTATTTTTGATAAGCTGCCAGCAGCTAAAAAAATATTATTCTAATTGTTTTGGAGTAATTAATTTAAATATTTTTAAGGTAAAAGTCCAATCTTTTTGCTTACGCTGAATAGTAAATTGCAATGCAAATAGGAGACTACAGGTATATTATACAAACATATTAAAAAAGATGAGGGCTGAAAAGATTGCAGGAGTGGTTGGAATTGGAGATAATTTAATATATATGCTCCATAAACCACATAATCTTTATTACAAATTTGTAATATGTATAAAGGCTGCGAAAAGAGTAAGAAATAATTTCAGAAATGTATTTAAAACTTACATTGTTTCACTACTCATTGCCTAAATTAAACTATGTAATGGAATTTTTGCTTTCCAGACTTGGGTATATATTTTAGTCTGTCATTGGTCCATGAAAGATTTCTTTTTCTTGATGCCTTGTGTACTGAACTTCTCCTTAGATCTCTGTAGATATCTTAAAGTTATGAGGAGGATTTCACAGTATAATATTAGCCTATATACAGTATAAATAATCTGATAAAAAATGAAGGCCCAAAGTGGTAATAACTGAAGAGAGGTATTTCAACATCAAAAGCTGCAGCAGTTAGTTATGATTTACCTACCTTACAAATATTCCGTCTGCACAAACGTTTCTTTCAAAGTTTTTAAAATATGTTCTGTTGCTGCAAGCAAAACTTAAATATTTTGAACTTCAAACAAAATATTATAGAGATATATTCTGTGCAATCTTAACTAGGCCAGGTAAAGTGAAACAATTAATGGCATGTGATCCAAGAAAACTTCAATGTCACCTGAAGGTTGATCTTTCCCTTCTCCTGGGTCATACGGAGACCGCGTTGCAGCTGCACTGTCACATACATAGCTCCAGAAGAGCCTCTCTGGAGGGATGACTTTATTTCCATTCTCTAACAACTTCCATGTTATTTCATACTTTTCTTAAACTTACCTGTTTCTGCCTTAAAAGTAGGACTTTTTTTAAGTCCTGCATTGCTCCTATAAAAAATTCTGGTTCAGATCCTTGGTATTGTAATGACTTTTTTTTTTTTCCTTATTTCCAGCCTAAATTTATTCATAGACAATTTATACCCATTTGTTCTTGTGTCAGCATGGCCTTTAGCTTAAGCAGTTGTTTACCCTGCCTGATATCTGCATCCCTAAAATGCTTACAAAGAATGGGAGTGAGGACGGAAGCTGACAGATGGCTATTGCTTAACCTGCAATTTCTTTAATTATTATAATTAATCAGTTTTTTGGAGTTCAAGATGGTGTAATTGAGCAGGATTTGGTATCCAGCTAAAATTCCTTAGCAGAAAAGTTGTTGATGGAATATTTTGAGTTAGTAAACAAATCAGCAATCCTATTACAGTAGTAAATATTTGCTAATAATTGTTATTACTGAGCTTAACCAAAACAATTCTACCAAGAGAAAGAAGTGATACACACGTAGTGTCTGCTGTACTTTATGGTCTCTTGTAAGGAGACCCAAAGGGGCAGCAGAGGCTGCTGATAAGCAGTTACTGTTTGGGGGTTTCTTCTTTTCTGCGGCACTGAGGAAGTCCTTTAGGACTTAAGGGGGTGACTGCATTGCCATGGGGGCTTGGATCAGCAGTGCTGTTCTGCAGTAAAAACTTCCTGATTGTCCCCGTTATCAATGCTTTGGCACTCAGGGCAGAGTGGTCGTGGAAGGATGAACTGTAATCTCCGGAGGTGAGGCAGGACGGGTCTGTTCATGACCGAGCTGCAGCTGGGGCACTCATCTGTGAGGGCTTCCAGTCCACAGGACCAGACCACAGCCAGTCCAAAGCAAAACCTCTCTGCTGGCCCTCTAGTGTGGATGTCAGGACCACAGGACAACACATATTGCTCCACTTATATTTTTATATAGGTGGTAAAAACCACTGCTCTAATTTTACATATGCTTAATTAGATTTTCATTTACCTTATTTAACCTTGAATTCTGCCTAATTTCTCACCTACTATCTTTAGCTGTTAAACATCCACCCAGTTTTACAAACATCAGTATTTCCTGTAGAAAAGGAGGCTGAGGGGAGACCTTCTCACAACTAGCTGAAAGGGGATTGTAATGAGATGGGGGTCGGTCTCTTCTCCCAAGTAGCAAGTGATAGGACAAGAGGAAATGGCCTCACGTTACACCAGGAGAGGTTTAGGTTGGATATTAGGAAAAAAAAATCATGGAAAGGGTTGTCAGGCATTGGAACAGGCTGCCGAGAGAAGTGTTTGAGTCACTGTCCCTGGAGGTGTTTAAAGACTTGTAGATGTGGCAATTTATTTTGTAGTTTATTTTGTGTGGAATCAAGTGCAATTTCTTACCTATGGAAACAGCATTTTGCACATATTTACACAGCTTAATGAACAAACAAATAAGAGGCCGTAAGTCCTTGCAGTTCCCTGTCTACAGTATTCTCCAGAGAGCTGGCTTAAGTATTTCTCCTAGTCCTCAGCAACTTGAATAAACCACCCAAGGCTGATTGTGTGTTGATTGTCCTTAAAACTTTTATAGCCATTCAGGTTAAGCGTTTTTACATCCTAGTTTTGTTGATTCATTCATTCAATTACTTCAGCTTTACGTCATCCTTGTTTCAGATATACTACAAATTTTTTTATTATAACTTCTGCTCATAAAATCTTCAGAAGGAAGACAGCAGTCAACTAGATCATCATCTTTCCATCTAGTGCTGTCATAGGAACATGGAATTCCTCTATACACCCTTTACAGCTGAGTTATATTCTGGTATCTGCCTAGGTAAATCAAAAAACTTTAAAGTGTTGAGACTTTAATATTAATTTCTACTCTTGTCATGAGCTGGTGATTATTTGATTGTGAGAGATTAATCTCCTTGTGACCTTTGCAATTTTTAAAATTTTGCTCCTGAATTAAGCTTTGTACCCACAAATTGTACACTCAGTTGCTGAAAGAAAAGTGCTCTTCCTTCACTCCATTTCTTTCTCTTGCTTCACTCAGCTTTAGTCTCATATGCAACTTCATATGAAGACAAAGATACACAAAGTGCTCCAGTTTAAGATGCTGTAGAAAGAACCCATTGTCTGTATGGTTTTGGGGAATTCCACAGTAAAGAATTCAGTGCACCACTTCCTGAGGAAGCATGTGATAAAATATGAATGGTTGCTATTCAGGCAACATTGCGCATTCTAAGCACTGAGTCAGTTAGGGATATTGAAGGGGTAACTATAAGGATTATGACACCTGCAACTCTGTTCTGTCTTCTGACTGAATGTTTGCATGAGGACTCATTTTTACATTTGAATGGCTCCCTATGCAATTTTGTCTTTTTTTGTTTTATTTGTTGTTTGTTTGTTTTTAAAATGCAACTACCTTTATTAAAAAAAAGAAAGAAAAAACTGAATAAAAGAGAAAAGAGATAAAAATAAATTTTCATGCAGGACAACGCTGACCATAAATGAGGTATCAACAAGATTGACTTTGACAGATCAGAATAACCTCCTGTGATTTCCTAGGTTTTTGGCTGTCTGCCACAAAGACACATTAACTGCAAAACTTCTGGCAATCTTCTAGCACAGAAGAGATTGTGGACATTTGAAAATTACAAGTTTAATTGACAGTTTTGCAGTAGTTAAATACTTTTCCATCTTTTTTCCCTGCTTCCGTCTAGATTTTCTTCTACCTCCTCTGTTCCTACTTAGAGGTTCTCATTCTTCTTCCCATCTACACTTTCAGTTCCTGTCTGAATTTTTAGCTCCATTTTCTTCCCGTTCTTAAGGGCTTTTTTAATGAGTTGAGTGGCTCCATCATCTCCTTGGGCCAAGTGGAAGGCTGGAATTTGACTGAAGAGGGGCAGTGGAGAACAGGCAGAGGCTCCACCTCCCCCAAATGTATTACCAGGTATGGACAAATGCTGAGGGACTGTCCCTGAGCTGAAGTGTCCTCAGGCTGAAGCACACTCAGTCACTCAGTATTCATAGAAAGGCCACAACCCAGTCAGCAAAGACAAGCTGGAGGAATGAAACACATTCAGGGCAGTGTCTTCAGAGAAAGAATAATGCTGCACTGACTGTGGTATTTTTCTTCACCAACTTATGCATGGGTCTTTATATCTTCCTTTATGTGTGCAAATCTGTAAAATACACACTCTTAAAAATGAGGCAACTCATCCTATCCTACCTAACATTGTCAGTCCAAAAGGTCTAGTACAAAATGAAAAAATTGTCAAAATCTTGCAATGAAACTGCATTGATCAGAACAAGACTTTATCTTCTAAGAAATGGCAAAGTTTTGTGGACACTGACAGATCCAGTCACTCTGAAACAGCATATATAAATTTGGATATTTAAAGTCTGATAAAGCTATAACCAGGTGAAAACACTAAAATGTGAAGCTACCTGTTGTGCCTGTGTCTGGCTAAAAAAAAGCGTACCCTGGAGTAGATCTGCCTGAAATGGCTGGATTCACCAAAGTGCTTGCCTAAGAGGGAAGAGAGAACAGAAAAATAGTTTAGGAAAGCACTTCAAGGACCAAATCTGCCATTTGTGTTATTAATATGCAATGGGTGGCCTATTTGAGAAGCCTTTATCAAGATGGAAATTATAAACTGAATAAGATGTAAGCACATTGGTATTTCTTCTAATATGTTGCCAATAAATTACTATAACAGTCCTAGATAAGTTGTAATCTGGAAAAAAGCCAGTCAAGCCAGAAGGACTTGTAAGTCCGCTACGAGGACTATGATAGGGATGTAAACTTGAGGATCTCCCATGCAAGTGAAAGGGAAAGCAGAACTGGGAAGCTGGGAAGTGTGAATCATCATCACAGCTGGAATCGATGCCATTCCTCAAGTTGGATTCCTGTTAAATGGAAGTAAGAGGAAAGGAGGTAGAATAGAAAGCCAAGTGAGAGAAGGACAAGTTTGGTTCTCTTCAGAATCCCCCAAAGGGACACAAAGTTAGATTTAGCCAGACAAGGCAGTCAGAGGATGGTGAGGACCACTCTAGCAGCTGCCAAGGCAGTTGCAGGTCTGCTCTGGAAGGAAGCACTGCTGCAGCATGGCCCTCCGCACATGCAGCTATGCAGTGTCTCAGGTTGGTTTTCTGTGGCAACCTGGCAAAAAGCTTGGGTTTGGGTTCATCTGAAGTTTTGCATAGGTGGCATGCCTTCTTCAGTGTTTCTGGTCCAGTGAAAGAATAGGTCGTGTGATGCAACCTACTTTTATGACTACGCTACCTGTGCAGGTTGGAAGAAAATACAGCAGAGCTAGGCCAAGGGCCAGATAAGCCAGCGTCACAGACAACATCCAACCTATAGGCCAGACTTTCTCTGCCTTGTCTTATATATATCTGTATCATGCTTAGCACAGGGCAGTTGAAGTCTAAGATGAGACTAAATGATATCATCACATAAATTTATAATATCTTCACTGTTTGCTTATTTACTTTCAGTTCTATTAAGTAAGCGGTAAATGGGTATTAGTGTTTAGGAAAGAACTTCCCATTTGAACTAACTTGAGTAGCTGAGCACACAAAGGAGGAAGATTGCTCCCAGTTTAGTGCATTTCTTCTGGCAGTGATGTTTGTTTAAAGACTAATGCAGAAAGAATTTGACTTCAGTTTAGTGGCAAATGCTTATCAGGTAACAGGCGGTCTCTGTTTTGGTGGCATAGTGCTCCTTCCTACCGAACTGAACATAAATTTCCCACAGAGCTCCCCTCAGAGAGTCAAAAACTCACTGCTGGGTTTAGTCAGACTAAGCACACAGAGTGGTAATAAGCAGAGCATCCTGTTTTGAAAGGGATAATTAAACTGTCACAGCAGAAAAAATGCGGGCTTCTCTGTGAAGTACTAGGTCATTCCATCACGTAAGGAGCCGGCATGAAACCAAGGAATGGATAACTTTTTCCTAAGTCTGACTACTTTCTAAAAATGTCAGGGAAGGGGAAAAATATCCTAATGTAATAAACATGTCAAATGCTTGTTTGTTGCACAATGGGACAGGCAGATGTTCTTTCCAAAGAAGTGAGGACTATCCTGTTGACTTTGGCCTCTTGTACCTCCATGTGACCTTGGGAGTATGTCCCTTTCTGCTTTTGCTTTGATGTTCACTGGAAACACAGGTCATATGACATTCCATTAATGCATCAGTTGTTACTGTGGGAACTCCTTCATAAGCTAGAAGCATGTCTGTTTTACTCTGGCAAAGCAAAAAGACATGAAAACAAGCCGATGTATACACCACTCATTGAACACTTTGTTTCCTGCATGCTAGTTAGAGTTGTTTGATAATGATGATCTGCATAGGAAAGGGTGTGAATGAATGTGAACAAATAGATGGGAATACCACTGGATTTTTGATGTGGGATGTTAGTGTACGGAGAAAAGAAGACTAATGAGAATTTTAACCTAAATTTAGCCATAAAGCTGCTTGAGCATTGTCGCTGTGGCTGAAATCTCCTTTAGGTGTCTAAAAGAGAGCCCCCTGAATTCAAAGTCACCTGCAAGGGTGGCTCCTTTTGTAGTCAATGGAGAGAAGCAGGTCAGATTAACCACTTTTCAGATTTGTCTGCATTAAATGATTTGATTAGGGTGAGATGAACCTGTCTTGGGGAGTCTTTTCCTTTCTTTTGGCTGCAGAGACAGCACCGAGTGACGAGATCAAATTCAGATATCTCCATTGCATGTATTGAATATTTGGTGAGATGAATTCCCCATCAACCACAATGTCCAATCTTAATTCAATACCAGACTATTTTTTCCCTTGTCTTCTTGCCCATTTTTCTATACATTCCACTGTGTAATGATTCATTATATGGCAGCAGCTGCCAAAATTAGTTATTAGCTATATACAGAGACAAATCGTGTCCTAAAAATGTTACAGCTGAGGGGTAGACGGAAAGGATGGGACTTGTGTATGCATTGCAGGTTTCATATATTATTCTTTCGAAATGAATTAGACTTTAATTATATAAATTAACAGTTCCCAGTGTCTCCTCTGTTAGCAGTTATGAGCTAGCTTTCCCAACTGCAAGTCATTTTGCTTTGCAGAATAAAACCTCTCTTATACAACTCATTTTGGGAAATTACAACCCTGTGTTCAAAACAATGTCCCTGACTTTTTTTTGCTTCAATGTAAGGATGATGATTTCTAAAATTCTGATCAGAGTTAAATACTGAGAAGTTTGGTTGAACAATGTTTTACTGAAAGTTTTGTCGAGTTACAGATAAAGCCTTTGGATCTTCAAGTATACCAAATTAAAAAATTTCTGGAAAATGGAAGGCAATCCAACACTTCTACAGTCCTGTGCAGATACACATGGAGAGGAAAGGACTCAGCCACTTTATTTTCCAGAGATAGTCTTTCACTATGAACAGCAAATAACCACACTGTTCCGCAGACACTGACTTCTCCGTTTAAGGTATCTGAGTGGTACCAGTATGGAGTGTTAGCTTCAACAACATAAATTAAGAGAGGAACTTTGATGAGAAAACCTTCAGGTGGGTGTATTTGGTGTCACCTTTAAGTAGTTTAATATCTATCTTTGGACAGATTCTTTTTCCGCCTTCTTCTCCCACTTGACTCCTCCCTCCTTCTATGTTTTTCCATCTTTTCCCTGTGCCATTATCTTCAAAGTTTCCAGACGTTTTTATGTACAACCTCTTACCCTTGCAATAGCTGTCCTATTCCTCACTGCCTAGCTCTCTGTTCCTCCATGTATTTACTGCTCAGAACAGAGTTTCTCTATACTCCCACTTCTAATAAAATTTTGCTTATTTTCTGATTTCTTGTGTTCACTCCCTTCTGGCTTCATAAGTCCTGAGTTGTCTCAGAAGGGTGCACTCCCATCACCCATAGGCTGGCTGACCCTGCCAGAGTGAGGAGTGACCTGACTGCAACAGTAACATGTACCCCATATGTCTTCGCAGTCATGGACTTGGGATGAAACATTTAAGCCAGAGTCACTTTGTTAGTCACTGAAATGTTTGCCCCAAGACACACAAGTTTCCCCTGACTCCAGCTTGGGTGAGAGGATGAGCAGGAGCACAGCGTGGAGCAGGGTGGGACAAACTCTGACTCAGCTGTAGCTGGCTCAAGTCCTCATCCTTCCTGTTATTAGCAAAGGAATTAATCTGACACAGATCTTTTGGCAACTTCTTTCCTTTACACTGGTCTAAAGTGTGAAGTAATGGGATGGGAGGAAACCTCCAATGGGGAGGTAAGGACTACTTACCTCCACACAGGACTTCGCTGGGGCAGGTAACCCACACAGGTCCTTGTGCCTCTTACACAATTGTGCAATTGGACACACTACTCACGTAAAATAAGAGTTTTGATTTTTCCCCTTGAATCATGTAAGGTCTTAGCCAAGCCATATATCTTGTCATGCTCTACTTGTAACCAAACAGCCTCATTTTTGGATGATTATTGCAACAATAAAGCCTGAGGCATACAGCAAAGACCACTTAGCAGAACATGGCTTTGCAAACAGAGAGGCAAGTAAGGTACTGTCTATCATATCACATAGGTTTACTGCAGAAATTGGTCTCTGAACAGTTGGTTTTGTGGTCCTTCCCAGTGGACTTGTTTGGTTAAGATTGGTCTTGGGCCAAAGAAAGTGTCAATAGTGAGAGAATGAACTGGATAATTGGTGAGAGTAAGATCTTGTTCCTACCCTACTCCCACCAGTATAACACCACCAACCTTATTAACTTTGCCAGTGACCACTGACAAACTTTTAGGGTTTTTTGTTTGGACTTCTTTTTTCTGCTGCAGATCACAGACATATCTGAAGAAGTGAGCTCCTGTGTCAGTCATGTTTCCCACTGCGCAAAACCTGGCTACATGGCACCCTTGTCATCTGTGTCCCAGATTGCTGACCTGCATAGTCCATGGTCCATTTAAGAATCTGTCTTCACTCATTGTTGCCATGTTTTCAGTTTGTGCTTAACCTATGGCACAGAAAGTTTTCAATTCAGTTTCTTTCAGTAACCCAAACCACACAGCAAAATATGACTATATAGGGAAAAAACCTGATATAACTAAAGTTTGCTTATGGAAATAAGTTTCAAAGAAAAATGGTGTGGTGGGTTGATTCTGGCTGGTTACCAGGTTCTCACCAAGCTGCTCTCTCTCTCTCCCTTCTCAGCAGGATAGGGGGAGAAAATAAGATGAAAAACTCGTGGGTCAAGATAAAGGCAATTTACAAAAGAAAAGCAAAGTCTATGTGTAGAAGCAAAGGAAAAGGAAAAGATTTATTATGTACTTCCCATCAGCAGGTAACATCCAGCTGCTTTCTGGGAAGCAGGGCGTCTGTATGTGTAGCAGTTGCTTCAGGAGACAAACACCTTAGTAACAAACACTCCCCTTCCCTTTCTCTTAGCTTTTATTGTTGAGCTTGATGTCATATGGTATGGAATATCCCTTTGGTCAGTTTGGGTCTGCTGTCCCAGCCATGTTCCCTGCCAACCTGTTGCTCACCTCCAGTCCTCTGGCCTTTGGTGGGGTGGATGTTGGAGAGACAGCCTTGATGCTGTGGGAGTACTGTTCAGCAGTAGCCAAAACATCAGTGTGTTGTCAACGCCTTTCCAGCTACAAAGCACAGCACCATGAGGGCTGCTATGGGGAATGCTAGCTCCATCCCAGCCAGACCCAACAAAGAGGGACCTACAAATAACATTTTTTTCCCAAATAATCAATAGCAAATACCACATAAAGAGTGTCAGCTTTTTCTCAGGTCTCATCTGTATTTCTGTACAATAGAGTGTAACAAAATGATACCTTGTATATGTTCAAGAGAGATTTTATACACATGAAAATCACAGTACAGCAGAGAGAAGTTTATCTATTATTTGCTCTGTGTAACAGAGAACTCCATGTACTTTGAGAATGGTGTTAGCAAATTCTGGGGCAGAATGGTGTTCCCGACTATGGAAACCCGTAGCTTTCCAATTGAGGTTCTCTAGGATGTCTGAGACCTCTTCACAGGCCTGGCAGGTATGCTGTGGGCATAATGTAAGGCAAATAGGCAGCACCTGGAGACCACGGTACATATGGGCAACTCAGATGGTGTTAAGCCTATGTTTAGCCATTAGAAACACTCCCCCACTGTTTACGGATACGTTTCAAGTAAGGGAAATGACATTTATTTTCCATAAAGAAAAAGAATGGTGCAAATTTTGAGTCAAGTGAAGCTTTTATCTATTAACAATCACTCATTGACGTACATAGTCACACCTCATGCGCAGAATGTATCTTTTTATTATTTTTTGTTATCAATGCATTGGAAGTGCTGTGGCTTCCTGTCCTAGGGCCTGAGCAGTATAATACAAACAAGAGAGCCTATTGAGCATGACTCCTAAGGAAATCTGTGTTTGTAGTTTTGGGAAAAAGAAGGTACTACGCAAGCCGAAAGAGCCGATATCCTGAGCAAGGAAATACTCTGCATCAAGGGACTTTGGTTTCAGTTCTTGACAGCACCTCTAGGGACCATGGTAAGACTTTGTGGGGGATTGCAGAGCTGGCTGCAGGCTCCCTTTGCAACATCTGGTTTCTGGTTTAGCTGCTCTCCAGGCTGGCCCTTAGCACAGGTCTGCACAGCCTGACTTTGTTCTGTCCTCCTTCGCCGCTGCCAGCAGCCGCAATGACGTGAGTACTTTCTGACATAGGCCTGCCCTGGCCTTGACTTTCTGTCTGATATTAACAGCCAGAGCACAATGTGGGAGACGTCAAGCTGGCAACAAGCCATGGGAGAAGTCCCTCTGCTCTTGGCTGCCCACCAGCAGAGAGCTGTTGTGTTCTCTTGGCATGGTGAGACAGCCTTTGTGTCAATGTATTCTCCATGGGACGAGTGGAGATATTTTACTGGATTCCTTCTTCCAACTTCATAGACTTTAATAGAACAATATGTCAGACATTTCAATGAGTTGATTGCCTTCCTCAGGAAGACAAAATACTTGCTTGTTGGTAAACAGTGCCATGTCACACCAGCTTCTGTAAAATGATAAACTGATTAAATTGAAATTTTGGTAACTTCTTTTTGTCATGCAACACTCTATGGAAATGCTTGAGGAACGGTCAGGTTGGTACACTTATTTTCCCTCAAATGCTACAAGAAATTTAGGGTTTCAGTTAGTTGGGGAATTGTGGGGGTTTTTTTAACAAACATTAAAAACTATGTTACTGTATTCACAATATTTTTCAGTATTATATAACTTGCAAACATTAAAAATATTCTGAAAAGTATCTGGTTTTCTTCTCGCTTCAATATGGTACATTTTGAAGTGAAAGAATGAAAATGAGAAGGAGAGGATGAACTCTGAATTTCAGAGGAAAAGTAAGTTGTCCAAATTAAACTTGTTACACTGAAAATGTTGATCAGGACTAAGCTTCTTAGGTGGAGTCAGGAACCCATCGCTAGTCTAATTAAAATCTGAACAGTTTAACTAAAGTAATTCTTTGTTCAGTTAAAATAATGCTAACACTCAATCTTAACAATGCAGTTGGGGCTGATATATGCAGACTTTCTTATACCTACACCTTTTCCCTGCTGTTCTGCCTACCCATCATCTATCCCCTCTGGCCACAGCCCCCTCAAGAGGATGGTGGATATTTTCAAGAAGTCATCAGTGTCCTGATTTCTTTGCAGGGAGGAGCATGACACGGGCATTCCTCAACCTGGGATATACTTGAATTGTTCCCATATACTACCTAAAGTAATATGCTTGCTTCCTTTATCTCCAGTGATTCCTAATTCTATCTTTTGCTTGCTTTTCTATTCTCTTTTATTGTCCTTAAAATCTGTTTTACCAGACACACGTGGTTACACTCCTGCAGTGCCCAGTAATTGACCACTGTCATTTGTGTTTACAGCCCTGGGGTTTTTTTGTCTTTCTGTTGCTATACTATGCTACATTTTTATTCTGGGATCATAGGCAGTTTGCCCTACAGAGAACAAATAGTTGTTATCGTTACCTATTAGTTGGCATTGCACTGCACAATTGCACACAGCTAAACTAAAGCTAAAACAATTTAGGATATAGCTATCTGACCTGTGGACAATTGGTGTCACAGCTGTGACATGCTAAACTCAGCTCAAGCCAAGAGAATTGCGGACAAGTCTGGAGAAGCTGTATTGGTGGGTTAATACGAAGCCTGTGGCCTCTTACCAGTAATTGCAAACTCATTTTTACCCAGCTATAGGACTCAAATTTTGGTTAGGAAGTTCATGTGAAGGTTTTCTGAATGCCAAGGATTTTTCTGAAGGTACTATTTATGGAAACATGAAATGAGTCGCATAAGTCATAAAAATATTTCACAAAAGAAAACTACAAAGCTTGAAATTCTGTAAATATACAGAGTTTTAATAAAGTTATTCCTATGAGGCTTAAATATTAACTAACACTTATGGGCGGTCTGCTTATGAAGGCTTAATCTTGTCCAAGTTTCAGATGTTAAGCCATAAGAAGGTGAGTATCTCATTACACCTGCAGACTGGAATCTTTATGGTCTAACCATTGACAGAAAACTACATTATTATAAATGCGATAAGTGAATTTACTAATAATCTGTCTCTCGACAAACTAAATTTAACCTTTAACCTAAATTTTATCTTCAGCGATCCTCTAACCCATTTCATCTTTTTTTTTTTTGTGGTTTGTTCTAGATGTGTGATGATAAATTCAACCCTTTACCACACACGGCCTTTCCCTTTGATTCTTCTTCTCTTGGTATCTTTTTTTTTTCTTTTTTTTTGAGGAGTTGCTAGGACATAATTTTGGCAGTTAATTGTAACTTTCACAGCCTTTTATAAAAAGTCTATGTTTATTAGCATTTCCACATCCTCTTTAGTACGCTTCATATACATTTTACACTCTTTGTGCTAGCAGCAGTCTTTGACTCTCTAGTCTCATAGAATTTGGATTTCTGAGGTACTAGGGACTACCATGTACTTAGTATTTGTACCCATTAGTGTGAAAACCATAAAACATTAAATGGTCTGCTAGAGTCATTGATTATCTAAAATATTGTGCCTCAACTTGAGGAAGTATTGCCAGTCTGATGCTGCTGGATCCAAGATGAGTCCCCACACAGGGCCACCTGGCCCATGATGTGTGGTTAGGATTGAACTGCCCATCGAGCTACCCTAAGCAATTAATTTGGCATCCAGAGTTCACCTTGCAGCCACAAGATTCTGAAATGGCAGGTTTGCAAGTGGGTTTGGTTTTGATACGCTTACAAAAATATCAATAGAGTCAACATTCTTCTGAGATCTCAGGAGCCCTATAGAAAGTGTCTGTATGTAAGCGAGGCACTGTTGCTTGAAAGGGTGTCAGGAAATTACATTTTAATGGATCTGCGTTGTTCCAGTTCTTTTGTTTGTATGAGACCTCTGGGAACACTCCTTCAGAACGTAATTGTCCTTAAGCTTTTATGAATTGTTTTAAGAGACCATCAAGTATCCAGCACCAACACTTTTAATCAATATGAGAAACTTTACTGAGGAAAGTTGCTGATAAATGTTAGTCATGTAAAAATGCTGTTCTGAGACTGGCTGGTTAACCACTTTAGGAATAATTGCTTGACTATTCTTTGGTAGGGAGGAGGCACGAAAGCAAAGGAGATTCATGATGCTACTTATTTCAACATTTAAAAAAAAAAATCTCAGTTGCATTTAATGAGATACAACAGAGCAGATTCTTTGAAAGTTTTCAAAACTGGAGATTTATAGTACAATAAAATAACTTACAGATCAGCTTGTACCAAGCACAGATGAAGTGTTTTGTCTCTGATGCTACTTTAAAGTTTTTATGTCAATATGCCTTGTGTTGGTGGGATAAATTTTAATGAATAATTAACATATCTTCCATTTGATGACCTGCAGAGCTACACACACTTGACTTGTACATGTTACTGCTTCTGCTTAGGACTCTAATGTTTTGCTACAAAAGAACTGAAGGAAAATTATAAAGATAAAAAGAGAGCAAAGAAACTGTACAAAATAAGATAAAAATGTAGTAACAACATAATAATTAAATGACATGCCTATGTGAGAAACGTTCTGAATTCTAGTAATAAAAACAAACTTACTTTTGTCATGAAATAAGAGGGACTTGTTATTATTAATTTCTTTCCTGCACCCAAAATTTCATTTCAACATTACCCTGCTTGCCTCCAAGAAAAAACAAACAAACAAGCAAACAAATGCCTTAGAAATTCAATTTTGCATTACCCTTTCAGTAAGTGCTTCAACTTGCCTGATGGCTCTGCGAAAGTGTTAAATCATTTATTAATATGGTAAAAACAATAAATGGCCTTGTTTAACATAAGTTGTAACATATTATTTTTATACTCTAGGTGTGTAGTAAATCCAGCTGACATAAACAAAGAATGTCAGTCCTACACATGGTTCTGTAAGAGCTCTAAGAATGAAACATGGAAGAATGACACGATTTTTCTCAACAGCAGTTGGAGTCATCTGTCAGTTCACGGGAATGTTGTATTAAAACCTTCCTGCTAACAGATGAGTTAAACACTTCACAATCACGTAAGTATTAAATCACACAGCAGATGCTTGTTTGATCCATCTGTGTTCTTTCCCTCACTTGCTCATACATGCCCAACAATACGATAAACAATAGTTAGGCTGAGCTATATTTTGAAATCAAGTTATCACTTCAACCTCTATTTACTCTGAGAAATGTGTTTCTGAATTCAGTAATTTGAGGAAAATCTGTATTTTTAATCCTACTCTTATAAGGGAATGTCAAATTTCTAGGACAACACCAGAATTTTTTCCTTGAAGTTTTCAGATGTGTCCTAGCTCAATAAGAAAACAAAGCCGTCTCCTTATTTAATACAGTTTGCAGAACTACAGGTCTCTAAAATGAACTTGGTGCTAAACTATATTAAGACTTGCATTTTCTTACTTAGCCAAATAGTCGTATTTGTTTGTTTGTTTTTTAAATGGCGTATCATAGCAACCTCGAAATTTAATCAATTAAAAAATATTCCTGCTTCTATTTTTGTGAAGAACTGGAAAACACCTTGATCTTCTAAAGGTGAACTGACCCTTGTACAAATTTTTAGCATCACGCTGCTAGTATGAATTTTTTCCAAAGTTCAGTATGATGTTTGCACTATGAAGGGAAGATCTCTGTTTATTTACAAGTTCTTGCAGTCTAGCTGTCTGCTATAATGGAATATTTCATTTATTTAGAGCTGTTCACTTGAAGTAAAAAGACTAAACAATAACTGAAAAATTAAAAGTTTACTTTTTTTCCTACCTTGTTCTCAATATAAAAATTGAAAGAATCATAGGTCTATGTTTTCAAACTTGATTAGACATCCAAATACATAGTTAGCTGCCCAGTATGACTACAGGAATGTATATATGCATGCCTGAGCATCTAACTATCTTGAAATTTTGGCCAACGATGACTTTGGCCAAAACTTATTAAATTATGTTAATTCTGGTAACTGTTATTCAAGAACAGATATATGTGATATTCTTAGCATGTTTTCACATGTGATGGGTATGACAGGAAAAAAAATAATGATTAAAAAAATGCAACAATTCTGTCTTGGTTTTTTTCAGTTCAGTTGCAGTTTTCTGTGTAATACAGTTAGAGGCAAATCTTGAATTGTGAACAATGCATGTGCCATTCTTCAGTCTCTAAAATATCAACAGAAAAATCAAGTTTCTAACAATTTATGCCAATTTGCACAGTCTCTCAAATAAATATATATTAAGACAATATACCATTTTCCTCAGAAAAAAAAATCAATTATACCATTAAAATTACACTAGATGGCAAATAAATATATTTTAAAGGTTATGCTGAAGAGGCAAACTCTGATTAAAAACATGGTTTAGATCAATTGACCTGAGTCAGCCTTCCCTGGTCATAGAAAACAGCTTTCTATAATTATCTATAAATATTAAACATGAGCTGACATCTCATGCTTCTGTGTTTGGGGAAAAAAAATCAACACAAGGCATTCAGTAGCATGTAACAAAAAGTTGTACTGAGTACCTTGGTGCAATTCTCACTTTGTCACACCGAAGTTAGAATTCTGACCATGACTAGATATGAAGTGGTATTTTAAGACGGATATCTGGATTTTGGGGTGATGGGTTGTACAATTCAGCAGTAAATCAAGCATTAATAAAGGAGACTAGTCTCAATGCAATTAATGCCTCTCATTCTAATTTTAGCTGTTGTCACTACAGTGCTCATAGGAGAAATGTAAGTCTCCCTCACTTGCTTCTTGTTCTTCACCTGATGGAAAATGGCAATGCCATGTGCTAGTAAAATATGCAGAGACACACCTCAATATGTTGAAAAATACATGAGACTTCAAGACTATTTCCAAATTCCATTCATATATTACAGTTTCATTGCACAGTAATAATGGGCTGAACATTACATATGGAGGCAAGAGTTGCTATTTCCTACAAAACATGCAAAGGTGTGCAGCTTGCTTAATACCTGTGTTGCTATTAATATTTCTGGAGACAAACTTCGGCTGAAGATCTCCAGCATGGAATATAATCTGACCTCATTGTAACAACCCTGCAATTCTAACTCAGAGGAAACATTCAGAGTAATTGGAACAAGATTCAAGTATTACCCAAGGCTGACCTGCATATAATGACCATACTATTTTTTCTTCTTTGCATGAAGATTTTAGATCTATAGAGAGAGAAAAAGTGCACTTAAAATGCTTGTGCTGTTTTCTTTAACAGTACCCCTTAAAGGCTGATGTGCTCCATAAGTTTTTCCAAAATTCTGGATATTGATGTTCAGTTCAGACTGGAACTTATTATGCTGAGCATCAACTTGCTAAATGCTGTTACAGTGAAAACCTTGAGATAATGTTTAATGGTATGAAGTGAGGCTGCTGTAGTGAAGTTAGATGGTATGTGCCTGAAGAAACTAAATGATTTAGCAGGAATCTTGTAATCTTTAGTCTTACAGAGTTTCTTAAAAGTGTGTTTATAGAGAAAAATAATTTTTTTCAGCTCCAAGAGAAAAAATAAACAAAAACAACTTCAAAATGAAACACCTATTTTTAGTTTGAGATGTTTATTTTCTCCCAAAGGAAAAATCTGCAATGAGTCATTCCAGCAGCTGGTACTAAAGCTGGGTTAGTCACATGCCTATGACATGGGCCTAAACACAAAAGGTTCTTGAAGGAACTAAAACTAGAAGTCCATAAAATATATAAAGGTCCATGACCGGTAGAAATAATCTATTCAAGTCACCTCCACCTTATAATCTTTTATACATGTGCCTGTGCTTCCTGCATCTGTACAGTTAGCTGGGCATTTCAGCAACCTGAACTAAGGTTAGCTTACTAACAACAGCTCTGACTAGTTCTTACACTTAGCAATATGTATTATCCTGTAAACTGTATGTGCTGCTGATCCCAGCAAATATGGCAGTGTCCATCTTTTCTGCATGTCTTCAATGAGCAGCATTTCTCTTTGGCTTTAGATTGCAAAGCCACTTTTCCTTTCCAGGTTTGGAAATTCAGTCGTCTTCTAATGAGCTCAGAAAACTGAAAATATTATGGATTGCTCCCTTTAAGTGCTTCCAGACTACTCATACAAGCTAAAAGAAGCAGGCTGATTGCAAAGAGCAAAGAGTTGCTTACTATGCACAAGTGGCTGAGACGTCAAATCCCTGATGGTGAGTCAAATTCTGTCCTTCTGACCAAATGACTGCAATAAAGTACAGTTGTTGGATGCTGAGTGAGATTTTTAACACTCTTCGATAGCTTTGCCAGCCCTTTTTGCATTTAACCTAGGCCCAGTGCCTGGCCAGGAATGATCAGGGCTGTCATGACTCCCATCACACTGCCCCAGTTTAAATGATGTGGGGCAGCCTGATCCACAGCAGAGAGCACTGAATATTCTCACATATGTCCTGTGCGTGGCTGAGCTGGCAATGCTGCCGTTTAAACACACCAACAGCCAGGGATTAGTTATACACAATTGCAAACTCAAGAAACTGAACAGTTGGTAATGTTTATTTAAAATGTTGAAATTGTTGCAAATGATGACGGATCGCAGCCAGACAATGATGTGTGATGTCTCAGTGACCGTGCTCCACAGGAAAAACATTAAATCATTGGGGAAATAATTTTAACTCTAGCAACAAGAGGAGTGGCTGTTTACAGGACTGCAGTTGGTCAGCAAGGTTATCTGTTAGGCTGTTCTAAAAGGGAAAAAAATATAGTCAAGGATTCATTATTTGCATTTATTTCATCCCTTCAGTTCAGCAAATTTTGTTATTTTTATTAGGATGTGCTTATTAGAACAAGTCCAAAATAACCCAGTTTATTACAACTATTAAGGGGAGTGAAACACTAGACAAAACACATTCATACTTCAAAATGAAAGACAATTTCATTAGTATTTTTCTCCACTAGCCCATGACCTGTTTATGCTTTATCTTATCCATGTTAAAGCCTTGTTAAACTCAAAAACTGTAGTTATACTTTCTAGTAAAACAGGTAGAGAGACTTATGTGCACACATTTTTATTATAAACTTCATCTACTTGAATTCTGGTTATTGCAATCAATTTCTTGAGTGTACACAAGTTTCAGCTGACCCAACTTTCCTCAGGAGTTTAATCTCTCTTTTTATTTTTTTTTTTTTTAGCAAGCTCACTTGCAAATGTCTAGATGAAGAAGAGTTGGTGAGATGATTAAATTCTGGTACTGAAATAAGAATCACTGAAATAATTCTTTGCATACATTTCAGACATCATATATATATTCTCTTTTACACAGAAATTAAGAAAGAGCATTCTGCTTTGCTACTGGGACAGTGTGCACATGCTCAGTTGCAGAAACTCACTTGACAGGTGGTAACTTGTTAAGCCTTTAACAAGTATTTGTGAGTGATGTGTCAGAATCCAAAACCTCTGAGTCTCTCTCAGATTTGGCAGTGATAAAAGCAGCAATTCTGAGTTGGCCAGAAACCCGTCAAGCTTAGGTGAGTTCTTCTTCAGCACTATTTCTAAACTATTTTCTTTCTCCCACCATATTTTCCCCTTTGCTGTCTAAACAAACACCAGTTCAGGGAGGAAACTTCACTTTATATATTATAACGTTACATTTCCACATCCCCGATGCATTCATTATCTTCAACAACATCTCCCAGGTTTATGTTAAGCTATTTGAGTACTGAGAAGAAGGAATAAGGAGTGTGTGTTGGTGATTGTCATTGGTCCTACTCTATCTAGGTAATATGCTAAGATTTCTTACAGCACTGGAAACTGGCACATGTGTAGTTATACACAAGCATATCTTTTTCTTTTATAAGTAATTTGGAAACACAATTCACCTTTGTTATGCACTACAGGTCATCTGTACAGACAAAGTATAGAATTGTTATATCAACGTGCAAGTAAATTTGCCAGCCTTCCACATGCAATCCTGCTGGTTCTTCATAACAGCTTTGCACTGTCTAACACTATTCAGCTAAGAGACAACCAGACTCCAGAATACATGTGAAATCAAGGATGGTAAGACATAGTAGTCTGGTCTGTTCAACAATTGTCAATAATAGTTTTCAAACTGGATTCATCTTTTGTCTGCTCTTATGTTTCTGTTGATTACTTGTGCTAATATAAGTTAAAGCAGAATGGGTCCTCAATACCATAGTCTTTCAAATGAGCCATTGTCAGACAGATGACAACATACAGCAAAATCTGTAGTCGTTAGTGATCAGCTGTAGCTCCAACACAGCCTATCAATTCAGAACCAGCTTTACTGACATGCAGGATACAGTAATGTGATGGGCTGATCCTGGCTGTCAGCTAAGTACCTCCACAGTTGCTCGCTGCCCACCGCTCTGTGGGATGGGGGAGAGAATAGGAAGAGCAAGAGTGAGAATACTTGTAGGTCAAGATAAAGACAGTGTAAAAATAGAGAGAAAAACATACCAACAAAACTGTAACTGATGCAAAGGCAATCTCTCTGAGCACTAGCTGCCATGGAAGACAACCCCCACACACCTTTTTTTGCATTGCCGACTATGACATCTTATGGTATGGAATATCATATGGTCAGCTGTCCCACCTGTGTCCTCTTTCAAATTCTTGCCCACCTCCAAACTTATTGTCAGTGGGGGTAAAATGACAAACAGAGAAGGCTTAAATGCTGTGTAAGTACAGTTCAGCAACAAATAGAACATTTATGTGTTGTCAACACTGTTTTAGTCACAGATCCAAAGCACAGCTCCATATGGGCTGCTGTAAAGAAAATTAACTCTATCCCAGCCAAATGTAGTAGAAGTGAGCAGAGTGCTTAGTGCCAAATCTTTTGGAAATAGACATAAATTCAGTTGGTGAAGGGACTGCAGAACTTAAACTTACAAAAGGAAGTGCAGCTCATTTCTTGGAGACCATGACTATAGTTTGCTATCTTTCTGTTAATTATGTAGACTGACTTCTCAGAGTGCCTGGCACCACCTGACAGGCTCCTCGCATGTGGAGAATAGCTTGTGTGTCCTGGGGAGTAGAAGAGGAACAGCAGGAGCTGGTTTGTGCTCAAGTGTGCACATGTGGTGAGGTTAGGAGACAGTTGTGTTGTGCACTTGGTTTCAGGAACTAGAAAACATTACTGGATTTTGTGGCACAGATGTAGTCCAAAACAATCTTTCATCTCCTATAAGACTGGCAGTGAATCAACATCCTATGGTGGACTCGGAGCTAGAGGACAGTCTTATTCACAGCTGAACTTGAATGGGATGCCTTCATCCACAGGGCATTTAACTACCCAAATACTTTCAGTGATCTAAAGTCAGGTATTAACACTAGCATGTGGCTGAAGCAAAGTGTAATTCTAAGTTTGTAAATAGGAAAAGGTAAAGGAAATTCACAGACTTGAAGAATCAATATAGTGTTCTTAGATCTTGTTTAATGACTTCTCTATAGCTTGACCCAGCCCTACCTTTCGTTAGCAGTTCTGCAGACCTGTATTTGCTTGCACTGACTTCCATTTCAAGAGGAATGAGCTGTTCCTGCAGCAACTGTGACATAACTGTTATGAATGTGGGATTGTACAATGCATTCTGTTAACAGAGAGAAGAATTATATTTTACTGGAAGTGTTGGAGGACCTCTGCCTCATCACTTTGTACTATTTGTACATAGCAGTCAGCAGAGAACCACACTTTGTGTTCATGAAAGCACTGCATGGCTTCCTGAATTGCTCCTTACATGCATAATCTGAATGCAAATCACAGCTCTGTGTTCATTATAGGTACTATAAAATAGCAGTAAGTGCTGAAATTTACAGCTGACTGAATTTGCTATAAATGATGTGCGCTTTATTGCCTGTTAATGCACAGTTGCTGCAGTAAACTTTGCAGTCTTGTTATTTTATAAGGTTTTACTGTGCATATCAGAACAGCATGCTCACACTGGCATAGTTAAGAATGAGTTGCAGTTTCCATTACTAACCCCTGTTTTCAGTCATAAAGACTCACTTGCTGCTGTAATATAGCACATGAATATGTACACTTTTTTCTTTTGAAGCACCCAGATTGGCTAATTCCAAATAATTCATCTATGAATACAAGAGAGTGGGGGATTTGTTGGAATTTGGATTAATTTTCAGTCTTGTATATAAAAACGCAAATGGCTCTAATTTAAACAAGGAAAACAGTTGTTTACAGGAGCTGTTCTGGTTTAGTTAAATGAATTATTTTCTACTCTGTTTTCCCAGAGAGTAACGGGGGGCCTATATGATGTAAGCTCATGATGAGCTGATGTAGACCAGTATTTCAAATGAGTCAATCCAGTTGGTCAGTAGGGTGTCTGCCTTAGTGAAGAGTACAGGACTAGTTTTCCTGTGTCCTTGTAGATGTTTCCTAGAAGTTAGACAAATTTTTATGAATGCTATATAAGGAAGAAATCCAGATAATATTTTTTAATAATCATGTTGCATTCATGTTTCATTTTGCCTGTAGAGATTTCATTGAAATAAGGGTACTGGAGGTGCTGCTCTTTGTACTTATTCTCTAGAATGGAGGATATAGGTAGCAAGCGGGCAAAATACATGGTATTAGCTAGTGACTCAATATCAGAGGAAGGAGGAATGTAGACTACTGGTCAGTTACTGGGAAATACTGGGTTTTAGGCTAGTCTGTTTTGATTTTTTGTTGTTTTTTTACTTTCCTACCTCAGGCTCAAGTACTTCCAAAGAAGCTCTAAATTTCAGAATTTCTTAATTAGTAAATCTAAATGTTGCTGCTATAGCTCTGGAATACTGCAGAGATGTGCATCTGTGACCCATTCTTAGTAAAAATTCATGGAAAGTATGCTGGGAAAAGAAGAGGAGTGGGCAAGAATGGAGATCCATGCTCCAAGATATGGTAAAATGCAAGTTTTTGGGGGAGGATTTAGGCTTACACAAATCCCTCATGCTTCCTGGCTCTGTGTTGTTCGGAGGTACAGGAATTTTTTTGGCAAACTGGAAGCACTCTATGAGATTCCTTTGCCACCTGTTGAAGTTACAGTTTCACCATGGGCAGCACTAAGGTGAAATAGGGCATAATGTTCCACTGAGACAGGAACAGAGGGGCAAAATGGAAAATAAGTAAGATAATGTACTTGTCCATGAAGTTATGTACTAGCAAAATGGGTAGAAGTTTGTGTGCTCAGCTTCAGCATCTTCCCAAAATGTTAGTGACATTTAAGGAAGACAAATTAGGTGCTAGTGCATGTGTCAAAACATTCCTCTGGGCAATTCTGTTTGTGTGTTTTAAGAAATGGTGGAGGTGATTAACCTGTAAAAATATTTGCTATTTGAGAACACTTCAGGCAAAAATGAGGCACTGGTCACATTCCCCATGCTTGCTGCCTAGCTGCTGTGTCACAGCAAGGACTTCTCTTTCCTCTGCAAAATACTCGGGAAGCAACACAAAGAGGTGAAATTCCTTGATTGCTCAAAAGATAGTGGGACATATAGATGCACAAGAGTTGCAAAAACGTCATATCAAGGTCATTGTTTCGAGGGCCAAATGTTTCCTGAACTGAGAGAGACAAGGGTGTCATAGCCCTTGCAGATCTTCTCCACCCTTGCCCAGGGTCTGCATGCTAAGCTATGAGGTGGCCCTTCAATCTGCATCCTCACACTTCGTCAGTGAGTGCTCATTAAAGAGGACATGTCTTGCTTCATGAGAAAATCCCCTGCATCATCTTCTGTGTAAGTCAGCTTCCCTTGGACTTCCCCTGAGTTACAGCATTATGTTTCTGGGAGCTGCTGACAGGCCCTGAGGCGAGTTAAGCTGAGCTGAGGACAGCTGAAAAAAAGAGGCAGTTTCCATCTGCATAGGCTTTTTATTGTATTTCAACTTTGCTCTACATACTTTTCCCTTTCAAAAAGGATGAATTAAGCAATGCTTTGCAGTGATGGGCACATCTTCAAAATAAGTATTTGCTGACAAAAGCAAGTCTTTCAGCATCCACATCACAGGCTGACCCACAGAAGGAGGCGTGGGTAGTACCAAAGGGGGCTACAACTCTGTGTCCCAACTTCACGTCTTCATCCTGCCTTTAATACCTACCACTGGAGTGGGTGGATCAAGTGAGGCCAGAGGAAACCCTGTGGTGCCATTAGATGGGTAAGTGCAGGGTAGGCAGCACAGGTGGGGGGCAGAGGCAAACAGCAGCCACGGATCCCTCCTCATGCCACCATCCCCGCTCCAGCAGTACCAAGCGGGACTCAGAAACAACTCACACAAAGCCACTGAGTGATGTGGGCATTTTCCATTAGATATCTCTCCCTGTCAGGAGAGGAAGAAAGAGCCAATCTCTTTAGCATTGCAAATTCTTTGTTCACCTACCTACACAGCTGGTCCACTTTCAATGACATCTTCAGTAATCAAAAGTGGCACACAATGAGATTAGTCATGAGATTAGTAAAATTTCTTGCCCTTTCCAGTTGTTTCACATATAACAAGATTAGGAGCAGTGATAGTCTTCATGGCACTTGAAATCCGTGTGGAACTTATTTTCCAGCTACCTCAACTGTGATCTGGCAATGACAATAATAACGTTGCTAATGTAGAAGCAGTACTATAGCCATGAAGGTCTAAGGATGCAAACAGTGCAAGGTCTGGTGAGAGTGGTTACAGCTGTTCCTGACCTACTAGATGCAGCTAAAAATACAGATAAGCTTCCAGGCATGCAAGACTCGATACCACATACAGATATCTGTTTTCTCCATCTATAAATAAGTCTAATAAAAATTAAAGGGAGAGTTCACTGTGTAACCTTTCTCCTTTCAATCAGAGGTTTAATAAGGACACTGTAGTTTGGCTCAGACAGGCAACAAGCTAGAGAAAAAAGTTATTGAGGATGAATGTGTTTTCTGCCGTGCACTCTGGGATAAACCCTCGGTGAATGCTGCTCTCTCTTTGCACAGAAATAATCTGTGCAGGAGATGCTGAACTTCCCTCCAGCACAGCTCTGAAAACAGTGATACTGCCTTTGATGCTCATGCTTTGGGATCGTTTTCAGCAGGTGTTGATGTACAAATCCATGTCTCTGGCTCTCCTGGTGCCTACTCCAAGCTGCAGGGTGGACAGGGCCAGCCCAGCTCACAGTTCTGTATTGTGCAGCCCAGCAGATTCCAGTTCCAAGATATCTCCATAGCTGTGATTTCTGCAACACATATTTATCTAAATTCAGTTGCCATCAGTTCTTCTATGGCTCTTCCACAGGACTTAGATGTGGTCCCGTGTGGAAATCCCATGCTTAAATCCTGTTTCATGCTCAACACCAGCATGAATACAAAATCTTGTGGGTACTTAGTGCAACAGAAACATGTGATTTCACTATGTGCCTTATGATATCTCTTTGCAAAGAAACAGTGTAAAAATTATGTTGTTGTAGAAAAGCAACCCTTGGAAGTATTGTATAAATCGTTTAGATGCAAACTATCTCTTCCAAAAAGCCCAAATGAGTTAAACTTACTTTAACTTCTCTGTCCAAGATAAATTACTTCAATGATTAAACACAGCTCAGGAGCCACTTTATACAGGGTACTACTAAACTATCAATTGCAGACAAGTCAGCATGGACTGAAGGGGAAGTAAGATCCAAATTAGAAAAGGGATGAAAAAATACCAAGGGAGTATTATCACAGTGACACAGGGAGAAAAGTGAGTAAATTAAAAGTAACAAGGGGAGTACAAGTTGCAAAGAGGAACTGCTGCATAATGCCTGCCTTTTTAAAGCATCCGAATTTTAGCTCTAGCTGAATGTAATCTTGCAGCTCTAGTCTGGCAGAACATGGCTTTCCAAGAACATTTGGAAAGTAAGAGCTTGAGGAATAAGTTTGAGGAATAACATGGTACTTGATCTGGAATTAAGCAAAACATTTAATCAGGGTGGGTTCACACAGAGTGGGCAGCAGTACCTGCAATTATGAGGGGTCTAGAGTAACATAACATTCAGGCATCTGTTCTGTTGTTGTTTTTCCTTTTATTTCACTTTTGTGGGCATCAGTGTTATTTTTGTTTGGTTTGGCTTTTCACATATATTTTCATATATATATACACACACGAATTCTTATATATTTTTATATTTTCTCCTGCTCTGTTGGCTTAAATTGTACTCTGCTGAAAAATATGAATTCTGCCAAAGTGGAAGGGGTTGTCCCTGCCCACCTCTGCCCTAATCTACCATTTCTAGTTTGCCAGGTCTGAAGTGATGGAGCTCCTGTAGGTGAGAGTGTAAGAAATATAGAGACTTCCTGACTGAAAACATAGTCAAAGTATAAAATGTTTCTCTAGCTTTACAGATAAATATGAACTAAAATCTAGATCCAAACACCCTTCAATTTTGAGAACATTCAGTCCTTGAATTAAATTGACAGATCTACTTGAAGATTTTCTCAGGTAGGAAGAGACACTTTAGGCTCGAAGAGATATTGCTGCAAAGATTGTGGCTTCTGATTTACACAGAAGCTGAGCCAGAAGCTTTCAGGATTTCCATTTAGGACTTTCCTGAGTGCATTCTCCCTAAAAGCTACTTTAGGTGCCTGAGGTTTTTTTGGCATTTCTGGCCATCAGATAGATCTGAAAAGCTTATGCACTCTCCTTTCAGCCAAAAGAATTGCTCAAAAATTGCTGGTAACAGTAGATTCTTATCTTTTATATAGGCCAGTCACTGAAAAGGAAAATGTAATTTCTGCAAGTTTGTGGCAGGAGGAAACATGCTGTTTATCCAGTTTGGAATGCTTTTCACAATTAGTAAGAGTATAACTTAGGTAAAATTTTCAATTAGTTATGGGAGGTATGTTATAAACAGACATTATAAAAAAGGAAAAAAAACCCTACAACACTGAAAGTCTGGAAAAATATTTCCTAAATGTGAAATTCATTAAGCTGCGGTAAAATGTCCCAAGAGTAGCAGTGGTCAGCTGCTCAGCTCTCTGGACAAATAAAAGTAGTCTGGACAAAATATTGCAAAATACACTTTAGGGAACAATTTTGTAGCAGTCAGGAAAATGGTGTTTTTCATCTCCATGTTCTATTGCAGTATGGTTGTTTGAAGCAAACTTGTGTATTTAACATCTGGCTCGTGAGTCTCAGAAAGCTGTTACAAAACCTATGTAGCCATCAAAATGTATACAGAGGTATAATGGCATCTAAATTTAAATGCGAAGGAAACCCTGAAAGGCTTAGGTACAAAATATATCTGTGTGTAATGTTAAAGTCTTGGTCATCTATGACTTTTGTGGTAATTTCAAGAAGCTTCTGGTGTTTTTTTGGGGAAACATTTCCAGAAGTCATTTGGAAAGCTTTAATAACTAATAGCAAATTCACACTGCAACCAGCCTAAACCAACATCTTTTTAATGCCCTGTTGTCTTTTTAATTGGCACCTTTAGAGCTGCAAACCGAACAGAAACAAATAGTTTAAATGTCACTCAGGTTTACATCTTTTTCAGGGCACCTAGTGTAACAAATGACTAGTGTCTGTGCAAATGAGGTGACTAGTTAGTGTGGGCACGACTGCCTTGCTTGTGGTAAGGGCGAGAATGATGCTGAATTGCATTTGAGCTGGTATGAGTAGAGTTTTGATTTGGTTGCCTGTCTGGCGAACAGGTTGTCTGTCCCTTTTACAACCACCCTATTTCACCAAAGCTGCTCCATTAGGTTCTTGTTGTAACTGACGGACTTGGGAGTCCCCATAACCCTGGGTTTGAAAACCATGGTTCCATGAACAATAAACTCCCACTCAATCCAGAACCTGTATGGGATTTGCTACTCCAGCTAGATCCCTACAGTCAATGGGTCCTGATGGGATTCATCCAAAGGTGCATGAAGAGCTGGCTGATGTCATAGCGAGACCTCTCTCTGTGATTTTTCAACGTTCCTGGGAACCTGTCGAGGTCCTGGAAGCCTGGAAGCTGGCAAACATTGTCCCAGTCTACAAGAAGGGCAACAGGGATGACCCTGGCAACTACAGGCCTGTCAGCCTCACTTCTGTTCCTGGCAAAATCATGGAGAAGATTGTTCTGGGCGTTATTAGAAAATATCTGAATGACAACGCAGTCATTGGTCCCAGCCAGCATGGGTTCATGAGGGGAAAGTCTTGCTTGTCAAACTTAATTTTGTTCTATGACAAGGTTACCCACCTAAGTTGACCAAGGGAAGCCTGTTGATGTGATCTTTTTAGTTTTCAGTAAAGCCTTTAATACTGTCTCTCACAGTATCCTCCTGGACAAGATGTCCAGCACACAGCTGGGTAAACACACAATGCAGTGGGTGAGCAATTGGCTGATGGGCCGGGCTTAAAGTGTTCTAGTAAATGGAGTTATGTCGGGCTGGCAACCAGTCACTTGTGGGGTTCCGCAGGGACCTATCTTAGGGCCAGCACTCTTCAATGTCTTCATAAATGACTTGGACATAGGACTTGAGGGTTTGCTTAGTAAGTTTGCTGGTGACACTAAATTGGGAGGTGCTGTTGACACTCTCAAGGGCAGAGAGGCCCTGCAGAGGGATCTGGACAAATTGGAGAGCTGGGCAATCACCAACCACATGAAGTTCAACAGAGGCAAGTGCCAGATTTTGCACCTGGAACACAGCAACCCTGGCTGTACATACAAACTGGGAGACGAGATGCTGGAAAGCAGCTCCACAGAGAGAGATCTGGGGGTTCAGGTCGACAGCAAGTTGAACATGAGCCAACAGTGTCCCTGGCAGCCAAGAGGGCAACCGTGTCCTGGGTGCATCCAGCACAGCATCGCCAGCCGGGCAGGGAGGGGATTGTCCCGCTCTGCTCTGCACTGGTGCGGCCTCACCTGGAGCACTGGGTGCAGGGCTGGGCGACACAGGATAAAAAAGATATAAAGCTACTGGAGAATGTCCAGAGGAGGGCTATATAGTTGGTGAAGGGTTTGGAGAGGAAGCCGTATGAGGAGCCGCTAAAGTCACTTGGTTTATTGAGCCTGGAGAAGAGGAAACTGAGAGGAGACCTCATCACAGTCTACAGCTCCCTCACAAGGGGAGGAGGAGGGGCAGGCACCAAACTCTTCTCTTTGGCGACCAATGAGGGAATGGCAGGAAGATGAGCCAAGGGAGGTTTAGGTTGGACATTAGGAAAAGGTTCTTGACCCAGAGGGTGGTGGAGCACTGGAACAAGCTCCCCAGGGAGGTAGGCATGGCCTCAAGCCTGTCAGTATTCAAGAAGAGACTGGACAACATCCTCAGATACATGGTGTGAACTGTGGAGTTGTCATATGCATGGACAAGAGTTGAACTTGATGATCTTTGTGGGTCCCTTCCAACTCAGGACATTCTGTGATTCTATGATACCTTAAATTGGCTGTGTGGAGGCCCCCCTGCATGGTAATAGCTGAACTACAGACGTTATCACCAGATTACCCCAGCAAAACTCCCATGAAAATGGCATGCTTGCTTACACTTGATACTTTTCTCCCAAGAAATTTGGAAATCGTGTCCTGAAGTACATTGAGGCCCCCTTCCCTGCACCGATTGTTTTTCTGTGTTCTGTAATGGAGTATGTGGCTCTGCTGGGCAAACACCTCTTACAGACACCTAATCCTGGTGTCTACATTTTGCATCAAGTCTCAGTATTATCGTGTCTCAGTTTTACATTGACTGTGTTCAGGTTAAGGAAAAGTTCTTTTCTGGCAGCAAACCATGCAGACGGAGCTGAGCTAGGTTCTCTTCTTCTGGTGGTGCCTCCGTGGGGACTGAAACTCAGCAGCTCAGGCCATGTGTAATACCCCCTGTTGTCAGTAAGTCTTATAGGTGTGAGTGACAGGTTCATTACCTTCCAGTTATAGGGTCCTGGAGGGCTTCTCTCAGCGATTCATAAGGAGGAACATGAACCACAACATACATATTCATAGAGTTTTAGACTTTGCAGGGCTCTTGGGGATAAGAATAGCCAAACATCCCTTTTTGTGCTCATGTCAGCAGTAGCTATCCAGTAACCCAGTGATTTTTTACAATAATGAGACCAAGGAAGAACTGAGTTACCTGATAGTTCAGTCAGAGATGTCACATAGTTAATTAAAACAATAGCCCCCAACATTTTCTACATGCTAAACGGAGTGAAAACAACCAAACTTGCCCCTGAGATGCCTTGCTCTATCATGCTGCAATGGCAAATGCCTTGCTCAGTCATGCTGAAATGGCATATATGCCTTGCTCAAGATTGAGGCTCATTACAGTCATTCTTACAATAAGCTTTACCCCATTCAATTTGAACCACTGGGGCATTAAAGAAGTCTAAAGCTTGCTGTCTTTTAGGTTCAGCTTTTGACAAGTTCAATTTCTGTTTCATTTAAGTACATTTAATAATATTTGGAGTCATTTGGTGCCTAGCAGCTGCCATGGAAGCGCCAGCTGCAGCTCCTGTGGCCTGTCTTTGCTTTCCATTCAGGCTTTTGATGCAGCTCAAGATTCAACTCTTATTCTTTCTGCCAAATGCTATATTTTCTTCTTATTTCTCTTCCTCTGGTGCCTCTGTACAGTAGTATAATTCTGACACCAATAGTTGTTATAAATAATATAGTTCCCACTCTGGGGAATGAAGACTCGATGAAGGGAGGCATTGTGCATTGAAAAGAACAGGAATGCAGCAAATCTGTCATGCAAGACCACCAGCCCCAGGTGAGCTACTGTGGAAATTCATTCAGCCTCAGTTCGCCTTTGGCTTCTGTGCTTCAGTTGGGAAAAGATAATGGATTTTAGACTATTCTTCAGGCTTTAGGACATATCAGACTCGAGTACTTTGTGAAATATATCCATGATAATCCTACGTATTTATCACAGATCTTGGCAAAAAGACTCTTGGGGCCCTTTTTGTTTTATAAAGTGTGCAAGGACACACAAAGGGAGATGTTCCTTAAAATATGAACTGCAAATATGGCTTCTTAATTTTTAGGTATAATTCTCAGTGTCAGGGAACTTTTGGGGCTCAGTTTGGGCTTACTGTCTGTCATAATTCAATGAGGAAAACTCATCTCTTCTTCCTTGCAGTACCTAAACAATAAGTTTGTTATCATTTCAATTCCCACTTTGAGGATTAGTCTTTAGTTTTTAGTTTCTCCCATTTGTACACTTGACCTCTGGCTTGAGGAGTCAGCAGCAGGATGCATCTCCTTTTATGCTGTAGCTCATTACATTAACCATTTTTGTGTATTCATTCTGTGTACTTGTTCCCAGAGAGACTGTGGTGGGCATATCTATTTTTAGAAGTAAGCAGTGACAAGGATTTCCATCTGGAGAATAATAAAAATGTTGTTTCAGTTGAACCTGAAGTTTGACTCACAAGGAAACAGAATTTGCCATACCTCGAACTTCTAAAGTGAAAAATTAGAAGATGATTTAAAATAGGCCTGAAGACAATTTTCAATGGCTTCTGCATTTGTAAGACGTATAATTATCAATTACTTTTCTCTGGTAAAGTTTTAGGCCCCTGGCTGGTCTTTAGTGCCTTTGAAAACCTCTTCATGCCTAGTCCTGTGTTGTACATGCCGTGCGGAAACAATTCTGATTATCCCAGAGATGCTTTCTTTAGAATAACTTAAATGCAGCCATTTAAAAGGCACTTGGCTCCCATGAGCACTCCCTGGTAGCCCATTTCTGTAAAGCCTTAAAGGCAGGGGTGAATTCCACATGAAAACCCATATAAAAGAGAGCACTGCTGTTTGAATAGTAAAACCAGCAAGGTTGTTACTTTGTGGAAGCAATGTAAGTTGGCACTACAGTGTGTCAGAGCAAGGTTAAGTGAGATGACAACTGCAGGCCTATTTAATTAAGTAAATAAACTATCAATCACAGAGGATAACAGTCCCAAATAAGAGGTTTATAAACCTTGCAATATTGTTCGATGGATTCTAGTGTTGTCTTATTTTCATTGTGCAGAACTGGAGATTTCCACTGAGGAATCAGTTCTCAGCAGGACAGTGGTTACAAGCTCCTGGCCACTTAGTGGAAAAAACGGCCAGATGCTAAGAATAGTTTGACACTTTAGAGATAGATACCGTATCATCAGTCCCAAGTGTACTAAGCTCATGGGTGATTTCAGAATTATGAGTTTTCAGAAGGTAATAAATATCCTCAGGACTTTTCTTTGTTTTCTGAATTCTGTAACTTCTTCATTCCTATTTTCAGGCTTGAAGGGTAAATCTTGCTTTATATATTTTCAACCAAAAACTGAGCCTCTGCTATAACTGTGTAGCTCTTGTAGCTCAGTTCAAATATAAACACCAAACTGCAGAAACTCTGAGATAAGATCATGAGGGCTAGCAACAGAGTGAGTTGCTTAATAAGTTCCAAGGAGAAGATACAACAATAATACAAGCTGTTAGGAGCCAGTTTTAATGGAGATGTCACAGATTTGATACTAAATTCTGAAGTAGTTAAGAGATTTATTATAATTCATATACAATCCAAAAATGCTCTTCTTTTGCATCCCATAATGATGCCACACCTCTGTAGGCAGTGAACCCTTCCATGGTGATGGGTGCCCAGAGATCTGAGAAGATGACTGGGGCTCCTGCACCTTCTGGTGTGCCCTTCTGTTCCTTCATGTGTGGGGATGAATATTAAATCACACAACCTGAAAGTAATGACTATGTCAAAAATCAGACCTCAGCTACATTTCTACAGTCATAGGATGGCAGAAAAGTTGCTTTAGATGCCGTCTAACAGAAGGTCTCTGACACTAAAACAGTGTTCATCTGATAGTTTTACCTGCTCTTGTGATTTAGGATCAAGTCTCATGGGAACTGGTGGAGGGAATGGGAAAGTGGAAAAACATCTGCTCTAGATTATCATGCTCCAAATGCCAGCTCTTCTACCTGGACTTGTGCAAAGCATTTGACACTATCTTGCCTGCCAACCTCATGTCTAACTTTGGAGAGACATGGCTTTGTTGGATGGACCACTTGGTGGATAAGGAATTGGCTGGATGGTCACATCCAAAGAGTTGCAGTCAATGTCTCCATACTGAAGTGGAGAATAGTGATGAACAGCATTCTTTGGGGGTTGGTATTGGGACCGTCACTGTTTAAAATCTCTGTCAGCAAGATGGACATTGGGATTGAGTGCACCCTCAGCAAGTTTGCCAACAACACCAAGCTGTGCACTGTGGCCGGCATGATGGCAGGAAGGGATGCCATCTAGAGAAACCTTGACAGGTTTGAAAGGTGGGCCTGTGTGAACCTCATGAAGTTCAACAAGGCCAAGTGCAAGGTCCTGCACATGGGATGGGACAATCCCAAGCACAAATACAGGCTGGGTGGAGAATGGATTGAGAGCAGCCCTGGAGAGAAAGACTTGGGAGTATTTGTTGATGAGAAGCTCAACATGAGCCAGCAATGTGTGCTTGCAACCCAGAAAGCCAAATGTATCCTGGGCTGCATCAAAAGAAGCATGGCCAGCAGGTTGAGAGAGGTGATTCTGCTCCTTTACCCTGATCTCATGAGACCCCACCTGGAATACTGTGTCCATCTCTGAGGGCCCCAACATAAGAAGGACATGGACCTGTTGGACTGAGTCCAGAGAAGGGCCAGAAAAATCATCAGAGGCCTGGAGCACCTCTCCTATGAAGATAGGATGAGGGAGCTGGGATTGTTCAGCCTGGAGAAGAGAAAGCTCTGCGGAGACCTTATAGCAGTCTTCCAGTACCTAGAGGAGATCTACAAGAAAGCTGGAGAGGGACTTTTTACAAGGGTGTATAGTGATAGGACAAGGGGTAATGGTTTTAAACTGAAAGAGGGTACATATTGATTAGATATAAGAGAGAAATTCTTCACTATGAGGGTGGTAAGGCACTGGAACAAGTTGCCTAGAGAAGTTGTGAATGCCCCACCCCTGGAAGTGTTCAAAGCCAGGATGGATGGGGCTCTCAGTAACCTGGTCTAGTGGAAGGTATCCCTGCTCACGACAGGGAGTTTGGAACTAGGTGATCTTTAAGGTCCCTTCCAACCCAAACCATCCTATTATTCTACAATTCCATGATTCTTTCCCATGATATGGATTTTTCATCAGTAGACAGCAGCAGAAGACAACATGATTTTAATTCCCAATTTATTCAGTCAGCCACTAAGTTTTCCAACCTTTAATTTTTAAAACCTCCAACACTCTCACTAATTAGGACTCCCTTCTTCCTCCAGCTGTTGATGGGCACAAACATGGCCAATTTGAAATATGCTTAGTCAGAGCACTGCCAGATTCCTTCTTCATATAACAGCTATTACCCGAGGGGACAAATTATGTCTTCAATTGCATACACTCATCCTGTTCACCAAAGACTTGACAGTCCATCCATCAGAGGGAAAACACGTGTTGCAATTAGCTGCATAGGTTACATATTTATTCTTTTTTTAACTTTTCTTTATTTTGCATATATGAATATGTGTATTTTTTTTATTTTGGAATTGGTTTAAATTTTGTTCTTTACTCTAGTGGTCCTCTTTTATTTAAGATACTTTCCTTTATATTTGTGCACAAGCCTACAAGGAACCTTGAAGAAACCCACTCTCTTCATATATGTTTCACAGAACACACTCATTTGAACCCAAACTATTCTGTAGTTGCAAATCAACCTCAGAATAGTTGTGTTTATTGACAGTTAAAGCTTTATAATCTCTCCAGTATGATCACAGGTTGCAGGTCCTCTGCCACAAAATTGTGGACCACCTCATGTGGAGGTGCACACTAAGCTTCATAGCCTGCTTAGACTAAGAGGACAGAGATAACATCCAGGTGGCCTGTGGATTATCTTCAGCTCATGATTCCTGCTCGTTATGTGGTTAAATGACACTTGCAGCAGAAGAAGGATATATTTTGGAGAAAGGTATAGGGAGGAGAAAGGAAAGCATCAGGACTGAAGTGTGGGTGGAGGTGGGGAAGGAGGGCCTGGAGCATTTGTGGCTTGAGGAAAGGTGGACTGGAAGCAGGAGTCATTGTCCCTAAGGTTAGGGAGTGGAGAGGGAAAGGCAGGGCTGGCTCAAGAGCGTTTTTGATTTATACTTATCCAGGAAAACCCTTTTCACCTCTTGTCTAAATGCCTTCTGCTACTGCTTCACTTGTTACAGACTACTGATTGGGGAGATTTCTAATGCCTTCTCAGAGGAAAGGAATGAAAAAAAACAGGGTTGGGAGTTTGAATTTCAAGCAAGTCTGAAGGTGATTTCAAAATACCTCACATTAAGGTGACAGAGGCTGCTGAAAATTAGGGTAAGCTACCAACCAGTTGACTTAAATCCTATACCTAGTAAAACCTAGAAAGTTGAATGTAAACCTCTCAGCCCAAAGAAGGTGAAAAGTAACTAACACTTCACAGGCATTTAATTGCCACGTTAATTTTTGTTTAGCTTTTGTCCTAGTATTTTCCTAATACTAAACTACTTGTTATATCACCAGATTCAGCTTCCTAGTCTATATGTTATGTTGTCTCTTCAGTGCTGGATCCACAGATAATTTGAGGGTCACAGCCCCCAGCGGTCCAGGTCAAAGGCAGTCGTGTTTTAGCTGTGAAGGTGTTATCAGCTGAGGTAGCGGCTATTATACAAACACCTGCTTCCAGAGATATCTGCGACTGGACTCAAGGGGCAACCTCCACAAGATAATATGTTTATGGAGACACAATGGTGCAGAGTCCCATTGGATATCAAACCCCATCTGGGTAACTCCCTCTGTGACTGTTAGCTGAGGGTATAATATGGCCTGCAAAGTCATAGCTCAGGAAATAATAGTTTATGTAATTAGGTGGAGGGAAGAGGAATACGTGCATGGTTACTAAGTAATCCTACTCTCCCCTTGTCACGGTCCATTCGGTGATGGACTCGTGATGGTTTGTTTACCTTGATCTCGAGGCGCAAAATTAAGGCAACCAAAATGCCAAGGGGTTATAATTCAATCAAGCAGAGTTGCTTTATTAATTTGCCCGTAAAGTGGCACGCGATAGAAAGAGAGTAGAGGAAAAGGGAAAGGTAAAAAGAAAAGGCAGAAATGAGGCTGGCTTTACCACCGAACGAGCTCCAAAGCCGTCCCTCTGGTCTCGGGTCCCGTGACGAGAGTCCTTCCGGTCCTCCGTCATGGTTCAGGGTCCTCCGGTGGGGAAATCTCCATGATGTCCCATCAGGAGTTGTCTTTTATACTTCTTCACCCCGCCTCACTCCCGTAGATCGAGGCCAATCTCCGCCTTTATTGCGCAATCCAGGCTTAACTGCGCAGGCCCGAAGAGTCCCCGCTTCGCTTGCCAAGGCCCGTCTGCGCCTGCGTCGCCTCGGTTCAGGGGTGTCTTACCGGTCCGTTGGGTGACCTCAAGACCCTCGGCGAGCCTCTGCGCATGCTCTCCTTCGTTGGCCTTTGTTACAGGGAGGAGGTGGGGGGCAAGTCTGGCTCCAGCAACAGGTGAAAATCCATCTTCTGGACAGCCGTTATTGTCCTCGGGTCGGAGAGGCCTTTGTAAGGCAATTCCTCTCAGGTGGTGGGGGCAAGTTTGGCTCAGGCAGCAGGTGGAGTCCATACAGCACCTGTAGCCCCCAGGTCGGAGAGACCTGCACAACACAATTCCTTGCTTCAGGCCTGTCTCCAAATCATTGTCCAGTTCTTTCTCTCAGTCCATTCTGTTCTCCAGGTCTCTGATGGTGATGTTCAGGCAGAAACTGTTCTTCGGACCGACTCTCACACCCCTATAGGAATATTCCTGGATTTCTAAACATTGCCTGTCCATGATCTTTTCCAAACTAATAGCTTTAGTAAGAATTTCATAGAAGTCTCACTGGCACTGTGAAAGCTGTTAAAACTATAGGTTTTCTCGTGATCTACATATTAGACAAGAGGTTTGCATTAACTGACAGGCATATAAAATTGATTCTGCACCTTCAGACATCTGATTGCTTTCAAGACATATTAAAATATAAAATACAGTCCATCCCCATGGTTTCTCCTGGTATGATCTACCAGTACAAAGATGGCCTGGGATGTAGGCAGGACTTTTGTTACCTGGATGGATCAATCAGTGACATTAAATGCTATCCAGAAGAAACTATCCATTGTCTCCAGACAAAGAGGATAGTAGCAGTTCTCCTCTGTTACATGCCTGCAGGAAAGAAATAGATTAGAATTAGTAAATGAGGAAAGACCATGATCATGATTGGAAGAGCTTTCTTAAGATGTCTTTCTGTGGGCTACGGCCTTCATCGTCTTTGTTGCTTGTCAGGAAAAACTACCTGTATCCTGACAGGGAGGGAAGGACAGGCAGGTAAGCAGCGACAGCATTTAAATGCAAAGTGTGTATTAGCATAACGTGTCAGATAGTGAAATACTGCTCTGTTGTTACTGTTGACTGTAATCACAGCTGCCATGAATTTGTGGCCTAGCTTGTAAGCTAACATATTAGTTATATTTTTGCCAACACAAGAGCATAGTTGATATTCCTTGTAACTAACACATACTATAGCTTTGTTTGCTCTTTATGTATTGCAGAAGTTTCAGTGGTTTCAATCAATTTGCATTTGATCTTTTTCCCCCGATGACTTCCATAGGTGATCCGAATCCTTCACAGACCAATGTAAAACCATGTTAATATTTGCACATAGCAAAAGCTCTGCTCAGGATTTTTGGTCAAGAAGACATTTTATTACTTGGAAAGAAAAAATGTAAGTTATATTTTTCAAGGAAATTGCCTCCGAATGAGAGTTATGTATAGCAGGGCTGTCAAACTCATTTTCACTCAGGGCCACACCAGCCATTTAAATGTAGGAATGTAGGAATATGTCGGAATACATGTACGAATACATTTATCCAGTCCTAAAACTACATTCGGCCCTCTGAAGGCAACCGTGAGGCTGGTGTGGCCGCCAGTGAAAACGAGTTTGACACCCTTGATTTATAGAATATTAAGAACAGTTTTCATTTGCTTGCAGATAAAGCAGCCCACATGAAGCTGCTTAAAATTTTGGCTTAATCCAAAGTTTTAAGAAAAATCCAGGTAACTTTTTATTCCATTTTGCAGTTTCTGCTGGTTCCAGATGGGCTGTTAGGCTTGCATTTTGCAGCTCATGTCAAAACTTCTTAAGTGGAAACTGTGGAACTGCAGACTTGGGCAGGGCACACAGCGATTGTGGTGGGTTCCTGCTCCCAATGAAACCTCTGGGAATTCTGTCTACTGTGACCCAGACCAGCCAAAAAAAAAAAGGTGTTTGCACCATATGCATGTGGTAGTCTTCTAGATCAGAAGCTCAGCTCAAGGATCAGGTTTCTCTGTTTTCAGTCAGGTCTTAGTTCCCACTGAACTGGTGTCTTAAGATTTCTCATGCCACTTGGAGGCTGCTTTTAAAGTGTCCTGCATTTTTCTTGTAATATGTGAGCAGAAATAGGATTTTAATTTCATTATCTAAGAAGATTTTATCTGGGGTTGAAACTAGAAATACTGAAAACTTTTGAGGAAGCCTGCTTTTCTAAGACTTCAGACCAACTTCCATGAATGCGAAAAGTTTAGAAGTTCTAGGGAACTATGTATATTGGGCACAGACTCACAGAATCACAGAATCACAGAATGTTAGGGACTGGAAGGGACCTCAAAAGATCATCTAGTCTAATCCCCCTGCCAGAGCAGGAACACCTAGATGAGATTACACAGGAAGGCGTCCAGGCGGGTTTTGAATGTCTCCAGAGAAGGAGACTCCGCAGCCTCCCTGGGCAGCCTGTTCCAGTGTTCTGTTACCCTCACTGAGAAGAAGTTTCTTCTCAAATTTAAGTGGAAACTCTTGTGTTCCAGCTTGAACCCATTACCCCTTGTCTTACTGTTGGTTGTCACTGAGAAGAGCCTGGCTCCATCCTCGTGACACCCACCCTTTATATATTTACAAACATTAATGAGGTCTCCCCTCAGTCTCCTTCAAACTAAAGAGCCCCAGCTCCCTCAGCCTTTCCTCATAAGGGAGATGCTCCACTCCCTTAATCATCTTCGTTGCCCTGTGCTGGACTCTGTCCAGCATTTCCCTGTCTTTCTTGAACTGAGGGGCCCAGAACTGGACACAATATTCCAGATGAGGTCTCACCAGGGCAGAGTAGAGGGGAAGGAGAACCTCTCTCGACCTACTAACCACCCCCTTCTAGTACACCCCAGGATGCCATTGGCCTTCTTGGCCACAAGGGCACAGTGCTGGCTCATGGTCATCCTGCTGTCCACCAGGACCCCCAGGTCCCTTTCCCCTACACTGCTCTCTAACTGGTCCTTCCCCAACCTATACTGGAACCTGTGGTTGTTGCTACCCAGATGCAAGACTCTACATTTTCCCTTATTACATTTCATTAAATTTTTCCCTGCCCAACTCTCCAGCCTGTCCAGGTCTCACTGGATGGCAGCACAGCCTTCTGGCGTGTCAGCCACTCCTCCCAGCTTGGTGTCATCAGCAAACTTGCTGATAGTACACTCAATTCCCTCATCCACGTCACTGATGAATATATTGATCAATACTGGCCCCAGTACTGACCCTTGCGGCACTCCACTAGATACAGGCCTCCATCTTGCCCTACTTCTGTAAAAAAGTTAAATGTCTAGTCTGAACTCATTATTCCTTGATAGCTAATGGAGATAAGGACAGCTTCATGTTAGAACAGAGACCTTCGCATATATTGGACAGATTTCATAGCATAGAATAAAATGCTATGTGATAATTCTGGTTTCTCTCTACTGATATTGGTTAGATGATAACTCCCACTAGACATTTAACTATTAAAAAAAAGAAGTTAATTGTGATTAATACAATCATGGATATTTGCATGTTCTAAGGATTTTTAAAAATCAAGTAGTAAACAAGATTATTTTATATTAATTCTTGATTACTTAGATATTATTTCTTTCTCTGAGGATATAACTTTCCATTTCTGGCATGTGAGTATGGAGGCTTTGAAATTAAAAAAAAAAAAAAAAAAAGTAAAAAATGATTACCTAGCTTCATATTTTTTTTTCTTAGTTTGCTCATTCTTATTATAATTTGGAATGAAAAAAACCCACAAAAACCCTTTTTCTTTTTATGTGTTTAATAGCTAAATAATAAAAAATCAAAATCTATCAGAATCAGATTAAAATTCTGTCACTGTAATTAAACTAACCACTTTTGAATAACGCAGTCCTCCAGGCTAATATAACTGAAGTCAAATCAATGAATTGATGAATTAACAGTAGTATGAAGTTAAGTCAACAATTTTTCACCAGTGTTGGACAACAGTTAAGATTCACTTAATGAAAATCTACTACATATAAGTGACTCTTACAGATGATTAATTACAGAAATAAAAACTAATGAAACCTGCTTCTCTTACCCTGTGCTATGCAAGAAGAAGGAGTCTCGAGGTTCCTGTTCAATAAGAGATTCATACATTTAACCCTTGATCCTTACTACAATATAACACAAGGTTTTATTTAAGGGTTTCTAGTAGATTTCTTTTTTCCATGTTTACTTTATTAAGTTAAAATGACGCATGGAGTTGTGAAGTGGTGTTTGCCAAAAATAAGGATGTTCTTGTGCAATTGCTGAATATGCAAGTGCATACATTTCCATCACTACAGATACTTAGGAGAATATCAGAACAATATTTCTAGGCAGATATAATATTATTATTAGATAATCTTGTATAGGCAGAAGAATGTAACAGACTTTCAGATGGACAAGTCCCTTTCTAGATATGCAGCAGAAATAAGGAATTTAAAAACTAATGCTCAGAGTTTACTAAGATATGCTTTAGATGAATAGTACCTGAATGAAAGAGCAGCTGGTACTTGTGGAGTTGGAAGGAGAGGAGAATGGGAAGAGTATAAAGGCAGTTACTGCCTGGGGTAAAGAAGCATCTATAACTCAAGATCCTATATTTTCCTGTATTCTCAGACCATGCTCAGTGTAACCATTAGTGACTTTTTTCCCTGTGCTCATAGTTCTTATGTATTTATATTCTCTCAGAATATCTTTAAATATTCAGTTTAACAGAAACAATACAGATATTCTTGCTTATGCTCACTAGGTTAAGGGTTGTCTTTCAAGGTAAACAGATTTTATGGGAACAGAATTCAACAAAATTCCAAGTAAAATGCCAAGAATTTTCAAAAGAAAATTTGAAACATATATGCACTAGTTCTTACCCAATCTATACCCTCCTCCAAATTTAACAATACATAGGATATGCTTAGGACACCTATATAAGACAATAAGAAAGTTATAATTAATTTGAAATAGAATGAGACTGAAGATCACTCAATGAAACCCAGTGTACTTTACAGGTATCTATGTGCCATATTCCTTCTCAGTTGTTTGAAAAGTTTGGAAAGGACACTACCAAATGGAAAAAAAACATTAAAAGACAATGCAAATCTATTTCTCCTGTATTTTAAGACAGAAAATCTGTGAATAATGTAAAAATTATGAGTGATCTTGTACAGTTTTGTTCAAGGGTACTTAGACTGTAGTATTGTTCAAGCTTGCAAGTGACGTTTATTTATCTTCTAATGCTGACAAAATAATTATTCAGGTTTACATTCAGCAGGATTTATTCTCTGAACAACCCTACCAAAATTAGGTCAGGAATGAATTTCACTAATTATGTTTTGTAAAGAATCATTCTAGTTTGCTGTTACACAGTGCTTGGTATCAAAGGATCTCCAAGTATATGACTGTAAATTAAATTTCATGACCTGTCCTTGTGGAACACATGCCTAGCATTATCATTTAAACTTTTATTATATTCATTAAAATATTGGCATCCCTTTTGAGTGTTACCTTCCCATGGAAAATGCTGAGATGAATTTGATATGAAGTTTGTTTTCCTTGGTTGTACCTCAGTGAAGTGACTAGGTGACAACTAATAAATGCTGATGAAATTTTTAGGTGTGGTGGCCCATGGAATGGTGTCCCAAACTATATTTTAGGATTCAGTGAAAACATCCTGAATATGGAAAAACCTAAAATAATTCTCAGCAATACTGGGGCAAAGAATGAGTCTTGAGATCTGGCTTCTTAAGCCATTTGTTTAAAGTTGCAGGACAGACTCCCTCCATGTGGGAATCACAGTTTTAATTTTGTCCTGGAAAACAGGTCTGCACCTTCATTTGAAACCCACTTTTAAGCGCAGACACTGTAGAGGGAAATAATGCTGCCCTTCTTTTCACTGTTAGTTCTCTTGGCAGAGTAAGCATAATTTTGAATTTAGGTAGCTAAAGTTCACCCACATCCCACTGATGGTATTGCTAGCCTTTTCTGGACTGGCTCGTTAAGACTAAGTAAATGTAACAGATCAAATAGTCCACTTTTGGGAAATAATAGGAAAACATTTTTAGTAGCAGGATAGCACAACACCACAACAAATTACCCAGAGAGACTGCACAATTTCCATCCTTGGAGTTTTCAGGAGTGGGTTAAACATAAGCATGATTGACCTGAGCTGATGTTGGCAACAGACCCACTTTGAGTGAGATATTGGAGTAGGTGGCCTCATGATATTCCTTCCAAATGACATGACTATGATTCTATGAAGTCTTCCCATTGTGGATATCTGTTATGAGTAGTCTGGCAGAAACCAGCTATGCATTGTCAGTGTTTTAGCTGATTATGACTGAATTATGTCAACCCAGCAACCCATCTGTGAACAACCATGTGGATTTGGGGGGTTATTATTGCTCTGATTCATTTGAGTTTACCTTGTATTCAGCTTCTCACTAGTTTTTGTCTGCTTAGAATTTTCTTCCGGGCTTTACCTTCTTATTTCTTTACAACTAGAGAGGTAAAGTCAGTGAGGGGTGATTCATGAGACACTCAATGGCACAGTTGTAAAAACAAACCAGAAAACTCAACTGACTCTCAGTCCTTGTGATGCTGCCTGCACTGAACAGCAGCATTTTCAGAAAAGCCTGTTATGAACGGCACAAGCAAAATGGAGCAGAGTAGAGTTACAAGAATTAAAACTCTGCTTCTTGGCACTGTGCGTAACCCCGAGGCTTCTATGCAGGGATCAGTAGTCACTACTAGTCACAGCCATCACTCAAGTGATAGACTAGTATTTTCTTCTTCTAAGCCTTTAAAAGGGAGTAAAATCATATATAATGCTTCCACTTTGACTGCAGCTGGACAAAAACATCAATATAGGACCCTTTTGTCTATATTTTTGCAATCCATTGCTCGTAGAAGGCTTCACTAGGCTTGCAAGACTTTTCAGGCTGTGATGGTGATCAATGATCTGACTACCATTCACAGACCACCATTCTGGCTGAAAATTGAGAGCAGTGAGAGCAGAAAGATGAAACCAGCTCTTTTTTTATTTTTTTTATTTTTTTTTAATTTTTTTTTTTTTTGGTGATTACAGACATGGTCTCATTTGAAGATAAGGCTACTAGACAGTCACTGGCAGTTCAAAGCAATCTGAAGATAAATGGTGATTATATGTGCATACATATATATACACACCTAAGAAACATAGCACAAATGTGTTTTTAATAGGATCAAAACCACTGGACAGGAAAATTTGGGTTCCATTGCTTTCTTACATTGATTTGTACTGCCTGAGTAACCACAGATTGAGAATAATCCCAGCTAACCACAGGCAACTACTTTCAAACTATTTTCATTCTATGTTTAATGGGGAGAAGGTTGGCACCATAAAACAGTGTTTCATCCCTTAAGTGTCTAAGCTGGATGCATGGATACAGGAGATGAATCCCAAACAGAGCCTTCCCAATTCAGCTCAGATTTCATTAATGTCATCATCTTCTTGAGCAATTGTTCCAGAAAGGGAACATTCCAGATTCCAAAAATTATGAAATTTAAAAACATGGTGTGGTGTCTTCTGCTTTCTTCTGTACAGTGCCTTACATGATCCTAGTGGATTCTCTGTCTCTCTTCATAAGACTTATACAAGTGTCTCGTTCTACATGGATCTCCTGTGAATATATTTTTTCAGCTTAATTTTACAGCATAATTATTTTGTTCTTATTGGATTTTTTTGCTTGCTCTTTCCTGGTTTTTGGGAACCCTCATTTGAATCCAGATATCAAGTAAGAAGCAGAAGCTGATTTCTGTTGTCAGAAATCAATATCTATTAACTAAGAATTTAAATATTGATGAGTTCAAAATCGATGCAAATGTTAAGGAACAATACATTTTGCTATGTACCAGAACAAGAAGTGAAAATAGAAGTTTTTCCTTGGTATTAGTGCACCTATCACTGAAATTCACTATGTCTGTGTGTATTTAAAGGTAAAAGCTGATCAGTTACGCCTTGCTACATATGTTGATCACCATATTCATATTTCTCTATTGATGGACCTAATTCAGACTTCCTAACTGAATTAGTCACTTTGCTCAGTTTTCTAAATAAAAATTCTAAAGAAGTGATTAAATTAAAACCATAGAAAAAAAAAATGGAACTTCTCTTCAGTAAAGTCAGCCGTAAATAGTTTGGTGTTGTGGGTTAGGACTGAGTGAAGAATCATGACTGGAAAAATGTATTTCCAGGATCTAATATTGACCATTACTCATGACTTGAAGGAATACAGATAGTTTCAGCTGGTTTCAGCTAGTCAGGAAATATTAGTATGCTTCATATGTGTAATAATGGTAAATATTTGAGCATTTTTTTTCTTTATGTGTGGGGTTTACAATTACTTTTTGATTTATTTTCTTTTTTAATGTCTGTATATCCATACTTTCTTGGACTTTACTTACTGGAAAAGATACAATAATCATGAATGAAATACAATTATGGGAAATATGACTCATGGGAAAATGTATTTAGCAAGATAAGCCTGACTAGAAACATACCGTAAGATTAATTTGACAAAGCTAAAGCAGAATTAGAGCTAAGCTAAAGTCTAAACATTCTGTCCAAAATTTCTTCATTTATCCAAGATAAGCAGTTGCTACGACTCAGTAAAAAATATATCAGTCCTCTTATGTTTAGAACTTCACTCGTTCCTTGCAATTAGCCTTGTTGTTTTGAAGAAAAGGTTTCACATTTCTCAGGAACAGCATTTATGCAAGAGATGACTATTTTACTCCTGTGGAAATCGCTTCAGTGATAGCAGAATTACCTGCCTTCACTATTCAGTTCCCACAAGCTCCACAGTGACTCGATGCCTTTTAGCAGCTGTATTCCCAGTGCATTCCAGACAACTTTGAACATCCTTCATCTACTTTGGTGCTCTAGACAATGAAGCTGTTATCACCCCTAAATATACTTCAGGATCAAAGCTGTACCTTCTCATAATTGCTACCTTCTTCTGCTCTGTGCCAGAGTGCTGCTATATACAAGAACAAGCCAAGAAACTAGCTTTTCTGTATTTTTATGCTAAATAATATCTCAAGGAGTGAATTTCAGCCCTAGAACTTTCTTTGTCCACATTGCTTTATTGTAAATTCTGCTGAGTCTGTTTTGGACTATTCCATTTAGCTTATTACAAGGCAATAGCCTGGGAGGTTCAGTTGGCAGTGAATTTCAGGGACAGTTTCTGTAAGGTAGTAGGAATGGGAAGACTGGGAAGACTGTCCCAAAAGACTTTGCACTCTCAAATCCCATGAGGAATACCTTCACCCAGTGAACACAACATACACTCTGAATTTCAGGCAAACGCTCCTCACTTTTATGTGCAGACCTTACATTATTTCAGATTATTTGAACTGGGGACAAAAAAAAGAAACTAAGTTAAACACAAAACAATAGTTCTGCTGTACAGCCACAGGAGGTCCAGAGGATATCCCAAACTAAGTACTATGTACTATGGATGTTAGAATTCTGTATGGTCAGCGGAAGAGTCTGAAGATAACGTCTCTCCTTGAAGCCTTTCCTCTGATCAGCCGGACAACAGGCAGGCACTGCAGAAGGTCAGCTTGGCTGAACAAGAATTCTCAATGGAGTTCAAGTGCAAAAAGGAAGCTCAGGTGGAAGCTTTGCCAGGAGGTGGAAATGGGGACAGGCTATCGAGGAAGAAGAGTTTGCAGCGATTCTTGCAGTAGTGAATGTCAGGTCTATATTGGGGTCCTTTGGCAACAACAAAGGTAGAGAGAAAATAGTTATTAGATAACTTTTTGCTCTCTGTTTCGCCTATGTCCAGTTTAGGAGCCCTACTACATGTTCAGGGGGCTGCACCACAAATTATATGAAAAGAAGGAGCTGTGCTTATTCATCTTGGACAAAAGACTAGAGACGGGATCTGATTGCTCTCTTCATCTACCTGAAGAAAAGATACAGCCAGACCCTTCTCAGAGATGCATGCTGAAAAGACAAAAATCAACAGTTACAAGTCAAAGTAAAGGGACTTCCCACTGGGCGCAAGGGAAAAACTATTCAGACTGAATGTAACAAAGTCCACAGAGACTGTGAAATCTCCATCTCTGGAGGTTTTCAAAACCGGTCTGAAGAAGACACTTAGCAACCTAATCTGACTTTGAAGTTGGCTATGACTTAAACAGGAGTTTGGACCCTGTGGTCTCCACCCTTCCAACTTAAGCTTTTCTCGTTCTATGCCATCCAGCTCCAGACAAGGATATTAACTCCTAGCCGTCTTTTATGTACTCCTATAAATGTACAGGTAGTGACTTCGAGCTTGTTTTTGGCTGGTGTGAAAGAAGAATTAATCAGTCTGAAAAAGAGCAAGGACATGAACCAGACTGGGAGAGAAGAAAAGGAATACTTCAATGCAAGAAACCTCAGACTTCTCCAATGAATGGAAACCTTATCTATGAAACTTAAGCTGTGGATCCTACAGTTGGGTTGACTTTCTGTTTACTCCATGAATATGAAAATGGTATGTCAGGGTGGCCATCACTGCGGTACTGGCACATGCTCAAAGAAGCTCCACAGCACTAAGTGTTTGTTGGAAGAAAAGTCAGTAGTGACACAGGGACCTGGGAGCAAAGAGAAAAAAATGGTGCCATTTTCAGTGTGTAAAAAATGTCTACTCTCGGAAAAGAACAGGCAGGCAAAGCCTGGTGCATATGAAGATTGTTGAGCAATAGTGGGAATGGAGAAACTGTGAAATCATAGAATACCAGGTTAGAAGGGACCACAAGGATCATCTGGTCCAACCTTGCTTGGCAAAAGCACAGTCTAGACAAGATGGGCCAACACCCTGTCGAGCTGAATCTTTAAAGTGTCCAATGCTGGGGAATCCACCACTTCCCTGGGGAGATCACCCCATTGGCTGATTGTTCTCATCATGAAAACTTTTCCTCTTGTGTCCAATCAGAATGTGTCCAGGATTAACTTGTACCCATTACCCCTTGTCTTTTCCATGTGACTCCTTGTAAAATGGGATTATCCATCTTCTTTGTAGCCACCCTTTAAATACTGGAACATGGCGATAAGGGTTCCCCTAAGCCTTCTTTTCTTGAGGCTGAACAAGCCCAGTGCTCTCAGCCTTTCCGCACGTGGCAGATGTGTCCAGCCTGTGTGCACCTTTTTTGTATAGCGGAGACCAAAACCGAACTCAGTATCCCAGGTGTGGGCTGACAAGCGCCGAGTAGAGTAAGATAGTGACTTCTTTGTCTCTGCTGGCGATACCTTTCTAATGCAGCCTAGCATCCCGTTGGCTTTCTTTGCTGCAGCAGCACACTGTTCACTCATATTGATCTTGTTTCCCACTAGGATCTCCAGGTCCTTTTCCACAGAGCTGGTCTCCAGCTGGGTAGCTCCCAGTCTGTGCTGCTCTCCTGGATTCTGCTTTCCCAGGTGCAAGACCTGCCACTTGTCCTTTTTGAACTTCATAATATTCTTGATAACCCACTCTTCCAGCCTATCTGGGTCTTCCTGCAGGGTGGCCCTACCTTCTGAAGTGTCCGCTTCCCCACTCAGTTTGGTGTCATTGGCAAACTTAATCAGGGAAATGAGTTAACAGTAGCTGGAACTGGCCAGGCATAGAGCCGAGCTGAGGATGGGCAGCCTGAGTAGTGAAATCTAGTACAGGCTTGTCAAGGGAGGAGATTGGAATGGAGATGTTGAAGAAATGAAAATAAGATAGTCAGACTTCATGTGAAAGGCTTTGTTTCTCACTCCATGTGAGAAAAGAAGCACAGATCTGGTGAATATAACAATCCTCCATCATAAACAGAAGTGTGTAAAACCTACCAGGAAACACGTTTCTCATCCCTGCCTTACACTTTTTGATATAAGTTGTGTTTAAATTAAACTATACATGTATACCCTGCAGCACGCTGAGGACCTGTTTTTGTCTCTCTCAGGTTGGTGAGAGCATGCTGCATCTACTGAGCGACTGATTTTCCTTTCTGTGGAGACCAGCATGCAAGGACATGAGGATGAAAACCAATGCATATCTGCTGGCTTGCAAAAGTTTGGAGTAGGGATGCAGCCAGTGTGTTCAGCCGGGTGTGGGAGCTTGAAAGCAGTCTCACAGTACATACTGGGCTGCAGAAACCACACCTCAGAGTACTGCTAGCAGCCACATCAGTAGCTCGTGCATCTGAAGTCTGCAAGGGAAAGTTCTGTCATCCTTGCAGTGTCTGAGGGCTTCTGTGATGGAATTAAGGGAAGGAAGAGCAAAAATAGCTTCTATTTCTTTTATAAAACTCACACTCTGAAATTAAACAAGTCATATAACAGGCCTTTGTGCATTTACGAATTTTTATTCTCAAGCCACACTTACCTGCAATACAGCCAGGAGCAGAGGGCAGCCTATGGCCATATTAGTGGTGATGCCTACTTCAATAAATGTTGGAATACCTCATGACGTTTCTGGAGAGGTTGATAAGATTTTAATTTCTGTTACTGTGGGTGTCCTTGGCATGTGCAGGTATTGTAAAGTAACACTCCATTCTGTGGCATTTCTTGGTTTATAGGATCTGCCTCATCCCCTCCCACCTCAGGGGTTTCATAGAAACAGCAGAGGACAGGAAAACTACAGAAGAGATGTTACAGGGTATGCCGGGGGAGGTCAGTGAATGCTAACAATGTTTGGGAAGAGGCTCATGAATACTCAGAGGTATTTGGACCAGAAGACATGGAGCAAAATACTTCCCAGGAACCCACAAGCCCATAATAAAGAAAAATAGGACCGTCATTGAACAGAGAAATGTCTTTTCTAACCTGAGATTGTTTGTATTTTGTATTTGAAGCATGGAAGTTTATGTTCTGTCATAAATTTTACACTATCCTAGCGCAACTCAGAGATTATTTTTTTAAATTCCTTCTACCAGATATATATATATTTATATAAAATCTTACTGAACTCTTGTTTCTGGTAATTTTTTGTGGCTGTTCCGCAGGTTGATTTGATACCATAGAAACACTGTTGTGTTCTAAAAATTCTGCATTTGTCATTTTTCTATGTGAGGCTTTCTGTGAATCTTGCTCATAATGTTAGAACAAAGTGTCGAGGAGGGAGACTTTTTCTGTGCAGTCACTTTTTAACCTTGGTTCTTGCACACCCTAGTTCACAATGTATGGATTCAAAAGGGTAAATTCTTCACAAAGCTGTCACAAAATGTTTTGGAATATGGAAAGATGGCTACCTTTTAATCAGTGTTTCCTATTTTATTTTATTTTATTTTTAATTTAATTTTTCTAAAAGAAGAGAACCAAAACTATAAAATCACTTTGATTTGTTTTGTAGCGTCCTCTATCTGAATAAACATGTCAATCAGCCACAAATCCTCTGTTTCTGTCTTTCATATGCATGTGAATAGAACAAATAAAATAAGTGCCTGTCCTCTCTCTTCCACCTCTCCTGCTATCTTGAGTCCTAGTCCACAGGGTCTGATTGGAAAGAAATGAAGAGTTCTGTCATCTGCTTTTTAAAGATCTGAACTTATTTAAACTAAATTTTCCCCAGGCCTCATGCACAAAACATGTCACATTAGCAGAAAACTAACAAAGATCAGTGTCTGGCATCACAATGGTTTCGTTTACAAAGAGACTCTGAAATTAACTCTGGTGGAGTTAATTTTAATTTCTCATATGAAGTAAGCTAAAAAAGACGAAGTAGAGGGGAAGTAGACAGCTATGGTGTGGCTTACTTGGTGAGACATTTCTGTATGCATTTTTCAGGTTCAAATGGAGTATTCTGATAAATGCCATTCTTTCATTTAGTGGCACATTTTGCCATGAATTATATATTTACACAAAGTACCTATGAGTCACGAATGGCATGCTTAGTAGTGAGATGCTTCTTTGTCCTATAAAGTGGATAACATGTAAATGAAGCAAAGACTGCAAAATTTCATCATCAATATGTTTGTTTGTAGTTTATGGACCCTCTGCTATTCATTTGTATTTGCTCTGTGCTGTTGTTCTGCATGTTTACTTGTATGCAGATTTTGTTATACCAAGGTCCCTTCCAACGTTCTTCTGGAGTGCTACCAAGATTTCCATTCAGAACTGCTCACACAGGCAAAACTTGACTTCGCTGAGAGATTTCCTTGAGTAAGATGAACTCAGAGTACTTGATTTGCCTCTACAAGAAGTTAGAGGGGGAATGAAAGAATTTTCTTTCTTTCCAGAGAAGCACCTCTAAAACAATGTGGTTAACAAGTGCTTAGAGGACAGATCTAACAATGTAATACAATGTTTTTACACCAAGAGGTATCTGCGTCTGTGAACAAATATTAGCTGACAGCATGTTCCCTTCCCAGATCTGTGTGCTGATCTTGTACTTTCAATCTGTTAATTTTGTTTCCACTGTGAGTCACAGAGATATAATTCTTGTTGTGGAAGGTCTAACTGGCACTTCATGTTGAGAATAGAGGCCTTTTGTCTTTTCTTCAATCTTCTTGAGCTTTGACTATAATTTCAGGTTAATATGTGCAATGTTTGCTTCTGCTGAAACTGTCTATAGACCTCACTTGATGTTAAATTATATATATGTCAGAAACTGAGACAGACTAAAATCTGAAAGAATAAGCTTTGAAGCCAAGACAAGGTAAGAGCAGGTTAGACAAAGAGGGTCTTTTCATTTTGAAGCCTATAACTTGAACTTGAAGGAATTTGCAAACCCACATTCCCCAGTCCACACTTGCATGTTCAGCATGTTTAGTACTGGCAATGAACTGGAAACAGCAGGTGTTCCAGACATATGTCTGAAAAATCTTTAGGAGAGGGATACAAGACAAAGAGCATAAAGGATGAGCCTTGTTCTAGCCTCTGAAGTGTGGAAATCTGTTTGTCCCACTAAATATTCTGACAACTCAGTGGTCTTCATAAGTGGCTTATTATTTGCTGTTGAAACTCCTTGTAGCAATAAATTCCAAAACATATAAGTGGCTTATTCTTGGCTGTAGAAACTTCTTATAGAAATAAAATTCATAATGCGTATACATATTTTATGGGAAACAGAAGCAAACTTTTTTACCAGAGTTGAATTTCTCACTCTAGAAATACAAGCTGCCTTGTGCCACAAGACAGAGTAAAGAAGCAGCTGAAGCTCCTTTGGTATTCTATGTAAATCCAGTGCCTTTATACATAGCTCCCTGCTGGTGGTGCAGAAATTAACAGTTTCAGTAAATAGATACAGGAAATTCTAACTGCAAAATGAAAGACTCTCACAAAGTGACTTTCCTTGTTACCAAAAGATACCCAAAGCTGATTTTGTTTTAATGTGTTTTGTTTACATTTTTTCTTCTTAACTTATCTATCATGCTGGTAAACCTGAATCAAACTATCACACTGAATTTTCATTTGGTTCAGTGGGCACACATGATGTCTGAAGACTGCAGGTCATCCAGCCAGAGGAGGTGTGTATCCTGAAGCTTTTGTATTGCCTAGGCACAATAGCACTTTCCTTCCCAGGGAAACAGCATAGCATAGCTTTCCCTTGCCTGAAGAACAAACAAATGTTCTTTTGCACGTTTTATTCTTATTTGTACATGAATTAAAAATCAGTTGAAGTTGCTTGACTGGCAGCAACTTCAAGACAAGAGCATCTTGTCGGCTATAAAACAGCACTGGGAGCACTGATGGAAATCCCTCCACCCTGCTGTGAGCCTTTCTGAGAAGCTCCCTGACTGGCTCTCTATGTTAAGACTCGTGGTTAGTTTCCCAATAAAGGCTAGTTTTAGTGGTAACTTCTGTAAAGTGAAGCAATGGGACTCCTTTCAATGAGCCACCTAGCAGCTTTTATGCACCTTTTCAGCTCTGTCACTGTCAATAGGAACTAATGCCAGTAATGACCAAACTTACCCTTTATCAGCTGTGTCCCAGGCACTCTTAATGGTCACTTAGGTGTGATTCAGTTGCAAAGGAACCTATGACTCATCTATCACTTTAAAATCGCTCAGCTGTTATAATTGCACAGCTGACTCAGAAGGGACTGTAGCAAAGTCTACAAAGACAGTTAATGGTGACCAGAAAGGACCAAAAGAAATTGGCTGCTGGCCACTCAGTGGAAGAGTTTCTCTCTGTGGGGTTACATTAGTTTCTGCCTGTCCCCTGTTCCAAGGGTGAAAGGCTAGGTATGCAACTAGAATAGACCAGTGCACTCGGATTAGAGTAGATTTTAGTTCCTGAAATCCAGAACTGGGTTCCAAGAAAACTTTGCCCATGATCCACCTAGACTTGAAAAATTTCTTCCTTTAAATCCTCTTCCTAAGCTTTCTAATCACCACACATTTATGTACAGGTAGCCATCAAAAGTCTTACCTCCTGCCAGCTATGTTTAGAAAACTGTGGGAGTCATGAAACCATTCAAATACAATGTGCACGTTTAACGTAAGAATTAGTTTTGGGTACTGGACCCTCTAAGAAGAGATACCTGTCTTGTAGCCCTAAAGAAACAGGGAAATTCAGAAACATTCTTGTGTGAAGCAATTCCTATTGCTTAGTATGTGGCTTCTGCTGACTATCTGTGTTTTGCAGATTATTTTTCTGAGGTATTCTCTCTGCAATAACAGTGACCTTTGGGTTCCGCATTGATGCCAGTTATCTAAAACACTTGTGCTGTGATATCCAACCTAAAGGCAATTAAATCCACGCTGAGGCTTACTCTGAAGTCTATTTCTCTTCCCAAATCAAGTAATACAGTACAACAAGAAATGAGCTGGAGCTCCTCCTCTTCAGTGGAAGAGAAATAGTAGTGGGTAGAATTATGGCAGAATCTGTATTATCTCTGAGACCCTGAACAATTAAAAATATCAGCTAGGCTAATTAAGTGCTTATATTTGAGATAGTCTATCACTTTTTCTTCCATTCATGTGATGGCTTGACTTCGGGCTGATGGCTGAGGTCAGAAAGCCTGAAGAGATGATACTGAAATGGCTGTTTGGCTCACTCTTCAGTGGGTCTTCCAGGACTGCTGAACAAAAGCTTGTCACATGGAGAATGAAGATTTTCAACAGCTCTTGTTATTAGAAAATGTGAGGATAAAATTAAACCTGAGACTGAAAAAAATGTGTCTTACCTAATGAGCTGCAACAATTTATATTTTCTCCCTATTGCATGTTGGAAAGTACCCAAAGAACTAATGTACCTTTTTCAAAGCAGATGTTGCAAGCAACATTTTAAAACTTTTTTCTTATCCATTCTGCTAAGATATTAACCTGGAACTTGTTCTTCCAGCTAGTTATAGCCCCCGGCCTCGCAGATTGTTCAGTACATTGTTTTCTCTGCTAATTTTGTATTGTCCTTCTTTGCTGTAATGTGAGGGATTATCAGCAGAAACAATTACTGTAGTTTTCCCCTCCAACTTCAGAACATAATTATTACTCTTTTGTTTTGTTTGGATACTATGGAAACTCTTAATTGACTTTTAATTAATAGCCAAGCTAGCTACAACTGAATATTCTTTAACTGGTGTATATACCTTTAGGATTTACATACCACCACTAACCCACTTTAAACTGTACTTGGGCATGCTAAGATTATGTGAAGTTATTAACAGAAAGGAAAGCTAAGAAGGGCAAAAGTTGCAGCCATATGCTTCCTGGGAACTTATCAAAGAGAAACAAAGTCTATTAAAAAATAACAAGGTTATTTCTTTGCCCAGACTAATCTGTTGTGCTCTGACAGCTTGAAACTTGAAGGTAGAAACACAATTTTGGAACAGAGAACTGCCGTAAGCCATGAATTTGCAAAAGTGGAGCTGGCAAAGCAAGGATGGTGAGAGGGCTGGGCTTAGCTTTAGATGTGTGTTTTTAGACGACCTTCCTCACCTTCCATTTCTTATTTAAAAATGTATTTTTAGCCATGGAATTTTTGCATGAAAGGACATTACTTCAAAGTTTTGCATGATTTGCTTTCCTCTTACTCTGATCTTTGTGTTGGCTGCTTACAAAGAAAACCATAATAAATTATCACTGAACTAATCAGGAAAAGGCAAGAATGCCTATGCTACATTTTGACATTTATAGTATCTCTCATATATTTCATCCTTATTTCCAGTGATCTCAAATAATTTCAAACATTTTCATATAGAGCACCCACAGAGCTGGACCCAGAAAGCCATTGTTGAAATAGTCGGTGCATACGGGAGCTGTCAACTTCTGTTCGGAATACTGGATCCAGATTTTCCAGAAAAAATTGTCTGCATAAGTCTGTTCTCTCATGCCTGTTTTTTTTTCAGAAGCCTTCAGACATGGGTAAAGCATGGGGTCTCATGTTTTGGCCATGTGTTGAACACTCAACCTGTTCTGTGATGGGTTTGGTTCGAATCACAGAATCACAGAATCACAGAATGTTAGGGATTGGAAGGGACCTCGAAAGATCATCTAGTCCAATCCCCCTGCCAGGGCAGGAACACCTAGGTGAGGTTACACAGGAAGGCGTCCAGGCGGGTTTTGAATGTCTCCAGAGAAGGAGAATCCACAACCTCCCTGGGCAGCCTGTTCCAGTGTTCTGTCACCCTCACTGAGAAGAAGTTTCTTCTCAAATTTAAGTGGAACCTCTTGTGTTCCAGCTTGAACCCATTACCCCTTGTCTTACTGTTGGTTGTCACCGAGAAGAGCCTGGCTCCATCCTCGTGACACCCACCCTTTATATATTTATAAACATTGATGAGGTCACCCCTCAGTCTCCTCTTCTCCAAGCTAAAGAGACCCAGCTCCCTCAGCCTTTCCTCATAAGGGAGATGCTCCACTCCCTTAATCATCTTTGTGGCCCTAAGTACCTGAACAGCTTGGTAGAAAGAGTTTAGTCAGCCTGATGTAAAGATTCTGTTTATGGTTAATGGTAATGAGAAGTTTGTGCACTTATAACATGGAGTTACACAACCCCATGCTATTTGTTTTTAAGCTGCAGAAATCGATGCTTCTGAATAGTGTTTTTCACTGGTAAAAGCTCTCCATTTGTACCGTTACTCAGCCAAGGCAACCTGAATTTTCACGAGAGATTCGTGAGAGCTCTACTATTAAAAGAAGATCATTGGGTGACTAGCCACTCTTGGTCTCTGTGAACCTCTCCCTCTAAGTTGCATAACGGCCATACAGTGGCTCAGCAGCACAGCTGAAAAGAGTCTGGGTAATACTTGTAGAGTCCAATGTAATATATATAAAACAAACCTGAGGGGTTGATCATACCTTGGAAAGTCTTTCTGCTGACTTTAGAAGAGTCTTTTGAACCTTCATGGAAAGATGACTCAGATGTATTAGTTTTTATGAAATTTTCAGTTTCTTTGATGGTAACATGTCAGAAATGTTTGCTGTTACCAAAGAGCCTGAATAGCCAGACTATGTCCATTATTTTGAACATTTTAAAATTTGTTTTCATTACATAGGTCAGTTTAATCTACCAGTGAATGATTTTTAATATAGCTTGATATGTTCTTTTGGGATATGAATTCTTATTTCATGATGTGCTGATTTCACTGGAATTACTCTCAATTTAAACCAGTGAAAAATGAAATCAGAATGAGCCCAAAGTTTTTATGAACTAAAGAGATTTTCTTCCATTTTGATGGGACATGCTTACATATTCATAGACAGAATTGGTTGTGCAGCAATCATCTGGCATTTTGCAGCTTTCCCACTATGTGAATACAGAAAATGAGCGAGAAGTTTCTGCAACTAATAGGTCTCGTTACTAAGTGATACAAGAACACTCTCATGTGCACAGTCTGTAGCACCTAGAAGATATACAAAATTAAGAATGGCATAAAATTAACACAGAGCTTGCTGTTCCTGTATCTCTTTGGATGTAATTTAATGATTAATTCTCCTGAGAACAGACTCTGCCAACTGATAAATGCAAATAAAAACTGTTGACTGGTTAATACCTGCAGTGATGGTTTGAAAGGAGGCTGTAGCTAGAAAGCCTTAAGCATCAGATGTAAAACTTGTGTTCCATTAACACAGATCCTTTCATCCTGCTTTATCCTTCACTCAAAGGAAGTGTAGTGTCCCTGTGTAAACTAGGAAACACACTCAGTGCTGACAGGTGTCCTCTGCAACCCAGGCTAAGTCAGTAGGTTTTGATGGGACATCAACCCATGTAGAGTATGCACGTATATCTTCTGTAAACTATCTCATCCACAACATAATTTTCTATACCTGTCCCAATATATCCTCTCTCCACTTTGTTTCTGAGAGCCTGGAAGTGTCAAATTGTACTTAAAGCAGGTAATCATAAGGATCTTTTTCTCTGATATGTTGGGAAACACGTAGCAAGTAATTTAGCTTTCCTGTCTGAAAATATCTGCATGCTGTTTTCTGTTTTTACTGCACAGTTCTGTCTTAAGAATTTCTTCATCAGTAAACTTTTATATGCAATATCATCGTTATGCATATTCACTTGAAATCCTTAAACATTAAGCATAGTATTGGCCTTATTTAGAAACAAAATATAACAAAACAAACAAAAAAACCCACACAAAAAAGTGGAGGTTTGGACTGGACATTAGGAAGCATTTATTTACAGAGAGGCCGTTCAAACACCAGAACAGACTTCCTAGAGAGATGATTGATGCCCCAAGCCTGTCAGTGTTTAAGAGGCATTTGAACAATTCCCTTAATAACATGCTTTAACTTTTTGTCAGACCTGAAGTGGTCAGGCAGTTGGACTAGATGAGCATGTAGGTCCCTTCCAACTGAAATTATTCTATTCTATTCTATTCTATTCTATTCTATTCTATTCTATTCTATTCTATTCTATTCTATTCTACTCTACTGTACTCTACTCTACTCCTATTCTAGTCTAGTCTAGGCTAGTCTAGTCTAGTCTAGTCTAGTCTATTCTGCAGCAAGTGATAGGTTAAGGGGAAATGGCCTCAAGTTGCACCAGGGGAGGTTCAGATTGGGTATTAGGAGAAAAATTATTCACGGAAAGGATTGCCAGGCATTGGAACAGGCTGCCCAGGGAAGTGGTGGAGTCACCATCACTGGAGGTGTTTAAAAGGAGTTTAGATGAGGTTCTTAGGGACATGGTTTAGTGCTAGAGTTAGGTTAGGTTATGGTTGGACTCAATGATCCCGATGGCCTCTTCCAACTGAAATTATTCTATGACTCTATGATTCTATGATTCTATTTTATAAATGTTGTGCAAGGTCATTTACTGATCCTTTGCCCCCCCAGTACTGATTTTAAGTTGATCTGAGAGCTCCTGGTGAACCTTCATTAGGAAATTTTCTTGATTAACATTGCATTATTGGTCTCTACTTCTCTTATCCTTTATCAGTTTGTCCCCATCAACTGGTGCTACTCGAAATCTCCAGCTGCTTATTTCTCATTCCACTGTTTTTTATTTTTCTTCTGTGATCTTCATAGTCTTAAATTTCACTGATATACATTTCAAAACTGTCCTTTTCTTTCACTGTGTTTATTTCACGGACTATTAATTACAAAAATTTTCACATGACTGTATGGATAAAATCTCTCTTGGTTTAAGACTGCAGCAAGCCATGCTAATTCAGAAAGTCTTGTCAGATATCAGTTTATATACATCCCAATGTTTTCTGAAAAAGCTTCCTTGCTTTTAGACCTTTAATAAAAAACTGCATTCCTTACTTTTTTATGCTTAGGAGAATGAGGGGTAATTTAAAATGAACTGTTAAATATCGAATAGAATTGAGAGCAGAAAATGTAAAAGAACTTTTGACTGACTGTATATACTCAAAAGGGCAAAAAGTACAGTAAAATGCAGTGTAGTGTAGTGTGGTATATAACTATCATCTCATGAAAAATCTGTTCATCTGAGAAATGGCATCGAGTTGATGTTATTATAGCTTTGTCGTACACACTGAGATTCCTGCTAAATAAAGCAACCTACTGAGAAGCAGAAATAATTGCCCGATGCATACATTTCTTTCTTTCTACAAGAACATTGTACAACATAAGTATTTAGATGTCATCTATGATGGACTTCTCAGAGGAAATTGAAAGCTACTACTCTGAGCTCAGTGATCTCATCAGCTGTATCCTGAAAGCTTGTTAGGCTTTTATATTTGGATACACATATAAGTCAGGGTACAACTCCCTGACCTCATGGGATGGACATTCCTAACAGAAACACTATACGGTCTTTTGTGAACTTGGTTGTGTTTCCAAACAGCTGAAAATCAGAAAGAGCTCTTAAATGCATCTAAGTTTTTTTCTAAGCTACCTTAGCAATGTAAGCTGTGTGGCAATAACCTCTGGAATGTGTGATTCTTACTGTTGGATGGGTCATTGCAGGACTTAACACAAAGCTGCATCCAAAAGTCAACCCAAATATTGCCTGACAGCTGCAAAGCAAATGTTGAGGCTAGAAATTACATGGCAGGAAATCATCAAGAGCTGGTCTGAAGCTGACAGCTGCTGCATCTGCTTCTGAAACTCTTTCCAAGAATGATTATTTAGGAAGAACAACAAACTTTATATGATGCTCTCCTCTTGCCCTGATCAAATTCCTAGTCTAAGTGATATGATAAAAAAGTTGGTTTGGTCAACAGTTTCTTAAATAAGAAGCATAGACTGTATTAGGTCTCATAGACTCAATCAGTGGCAAGATGACTCTTACAGAAGTTTCTTGTTGAGCCCAAATCAGTTCACTTTGCATGAAAAGTCCATAGTTTTGTGTCAAGGCTGATGAATTGCATGCATAGCCTGACAATAACCATACATACACAGGTGAAGGCAGTTTTTGGAAAAGCACTGGTTGTAGAGAACTAGTCAAGACCATAGATCAAAGACTGTGAAGACATATGTCAATTCTTAGATTTACATGCCCAGTATCTTTGTGTTGATGTGATTGTCAAACAGACACAAAATTTGAGGAGCCTGTTGCTGTTTTAGACAAGCTACGAAAAATGGGGTTCAGCATCGATGTGATAACCTGGAAAGTTGGCTGGATATTTGATCCAGGCAGCAGCCTTCCAACTGTGTGACTGCCTTAACTTCTCTGTCTAATTGATGTTGATGAATATTGCATCTCTGGACATTATAAACTGTAAGTCACATCAAAGACATTAAGGGAAAGGAGAACCTCACAGTAGCTGGCTTGGTTTTCTCTTAGATTTCCTGGGCTGAGTGGTGCTTATGTGGAAAAGAAACATCTGGAATTGCAATGTCACACTGGATAAAGTGCAGAAAAAATAAGCACCATTTTTACGGCTTGAAAATTCCTGGAAGTGTACCCAAAGAAATGTTGAATGATCTGAAGCATTTTTTATGGATTTGATGATAGTGTTCACACAGTGAGCCAACTTGGATTTCAGAGCATCATGGTAAGACTGTTCTAGACAAGAAAATTTTGGTCAGTCTTGAGATAGACAGCTCTGTGGTAGTATATATAGAACTGACCTTTCCACTACAATAATAAGCCAACAGTAATAAAATCAAATTCAGCACATTATGTGAAGATATGGAAATGACTGTGGATTGTTTCCTAGTACTAAAACACAGTTTGAGAGTGTTCAAAAATCCTTTCTGTATTTTCTTGTCTTTCATTAAAACTGTTTTGAGTCCACATTGGCTCTTGCTCAACACTGACAAGGTTTTTTGAAGCCCCAGCTAGGCAGATAGTTTTGTTTATTTCAGCAAGCTGCATCAGGTACTCTATGTAAAGCCTGTAAACCACACTCAGCTTTGAAAGTCTTTTTTACTGCCCTTGTTTCAGTCACTACCAGTGAGTAAAATCTGTAAATCTGAGGAATTTTTTCGAGGAAGGCCTACTTAAAATACATGTAGATTATGTGTTTGGGAACCAACTGTGTAAGCTTCTAACACATTAATAGATAGCATATTCCCAAACGTTCCCTCCAGCATAAATATTGGCAAGACCTAATCAGTTTATTATATAAGAAAAGTTTCATTTGCATGTATAAATTTGCATTACGTTTACTTGTATTATATTGCTAAATGTGTTAAGATCCTGCTGTAGTCATAATAAAGTAAAGGTTAGTTTTTGAGATGTCTTTGAGGTCTGCGGAATGTTCTCATATTGTCATTGGCAGTTACTTCTTTGACTAAGTTTCAAAATAAACAAAACAAGTTCTCATATTGCACAGAGAGGTTGTGGCCACTGAAAAATAATGTTTATGTGAATATAGTAAAAAGGTTCATGCCAAAAATGTCTTTTACACTTCTTGACTTGGCTGCTCTCACAGTGTTGAATATTTAACATTTATGATCTTATAGCACTGAAAAGCATATTAGAATGTTTCCAAAACGCCTGAGTTCATGGTCTTTCTAATTCCAAGAAAAAGAAAGTGGCTCAGCTATTTAGACCCAAGGAATTGAAATAATTCTGCATTGTTGTAAAAAGAAACACCTGATGGAATCAAGTGATTGCATATGCATTTATTTTTTCACATAAACCTTTTCTTAGATTTTATTATTGCAAAGATATAAACTTAAGAGCCAAATGTGGTCTCAAATACTCAAGAGACATATTTGTTTCTTCAAAGAGTTCCCTCAGAACATGTAGGCTTAAGTCATGATTTTTAAACATCAGGGTGTTTGAGACTATTGAGAGTGTCATACAAAACAACTAGCCTGACTTGCATTACCAGACTACTTAATGCAAGAGCTCCTGTGTTGACCCATTTTTGTCCTCTTTCTAAATATTTTGTGATCAAGGGTGATGGTACTGAGGAAGAGGTAGGCTGCTTACATAAGTGTGTCTGTGATGATCACAAACATTTTCCAACAAAATTAGCAGCACTACCTAAAATATGTACTGATGATGGTCATCCTATTCCACAATGCTCCAGCATATCTTTGTGTGCATTTATAACATCGCATATTATGCCTTCTTTTATCTGAATATTCATTGCTACTTATTAAAAAGCAGATCAAAGGAGCTCGCTCTTAGACAACCGAGTTCCCTCTTGCAAGGTTTTGATTCACTGCAGGAGAGTTGCCTGGGCTTTTCTACACCGTTAATCAGAAACACAGGAGAGATTCATCTCACCTACCTATAGACACCCATAGTATTAACAGGTATAGCTGAGTTGGTCTCTCAAGTGTGTTCATAACGACTGGAAGGTAATGTTGATCTGTGGTGTGCATCAGCTGGTTCATTCTAGACATCTACTGAGGATACAATCCATCACAGAAACACCAGAGATGCTAATTTCTGCACTGATTAAGAGAAGAGGCTAAGGCCCCTACATATCTGAATTCAAGATATTGGCACTTACTCAGATGACTTATTAGTCCCCCAGTGTATATTGCCAGCAAAGAATTTGTCCTACTGCTTATGGTAGAGTGAAGTTGTTGTCAGTGTGAACATCTCCAGCAGACACTCAAGCCTCCTACACAGAATATAACACTGGACTTTCAGAGTGATATATGGATTCAGTTTGACTGACAAATAAGGCTGTGAGAAGGATTTAGGTTGGAAAAGTGGTTAAGGAAGATATGTAATTGTCATTTTTAGCTATATGTATGAGAAAACTGCCAGCTAGCTGCACCTTTTTCTTGGCTTTGGATATTCTTCAGTAACCCAAAATAAGAATAACCACATTTTTCAGAGTGCTGTGAATTTCAACGATCTAGTCTGAAATATCTAATTAGTATTTAGGTGAAAGCAGCCTGACATTTTGAAATATGCCAAGCACCTAAAGCTTCTTTACAATTTAATGGGACTTGTTAGCCAGAGTCTCTTAATAGCCAGGCGAAGGAGAGGTTTAAGAACTAATTTTAGGCACTGAAGAAAAAGTCTCCACCACAAGAATCTGTAGCATTTCTAAACTAACATAACTATCTGGGATGAGTGATATTAGGTGGATGTCATCAGAACTGATGCAGAAATCCAGAGCTTTCAGAGAGACTTGGGCAGCTTACTAGACTCTTGACAATGGAAAATATTATTCAGCTACTTCAGCATGTACATGTCTAAGAGCAGAAGTAAGAACCCACAGGAGCTGCAAAACCATGGAACTACAAAGGATACAGTGCCTATAGTATCCCGCAGTAACATACCTAAAAAAAAAAAATCTCATAAATAACATTAACCTGAGGTTTAACAAAAATAATTTAAGAGCATCCTTGGACTACTGAAAAAAATAGAAAAAAAAAAAAAAAAAAAAAAAAACAAACAAAAAAACCCAACCCAAAATGACCTTTAAAAAATGCAAATGATTTCCATCTGTCTTTTATCTGCATTTTGCAGACCCATTGTCTTGCACAGAATCTAGAACAGAATCTTGCACAGGTCTAGAATACAGGTTTACTTAGTAGATTACAAGTATCTCAATTCATCCTCATAAGCATTGCTATAATAAAGACTGAATCATAAACATGCATCTTATGAGCTTTTTTAATGAGCTTATATGAGAATTTTTGAAGCCCATCTGACCAGTGTCCTATTCACAATGAATACAATATGCTTTAACATGCCCTCAGGGAGGTGTCTATTTATGGTTCATTAATAAGGGCTGTTTTCCAAAGAGCTATCTGTTATATAATTATAAAGAACACTAAAAAATTACCTCCCAATTTCTGTGATGAGGTTGTTCAATGTTTTCCGATGTCATGAGAACAGATGAAAACATCTGCAGAGCCCTAGCTGCTTGGCTAATTAGGCAGCTTTTGTGTATTTGCTTTTTCTTAAATCGTGCAAACACATTTTTTAAATTTCATTATCTTATTTGTAGTCTGTTGGGTGTATGAAATGAAATGTAAATTACAGTAGATAACTGTTTGTCTCTCTGCAGACATGTAGTGTTTCTCCTGCATTTATGTGGCTGTGAGTGGCATGTCGGGTGTTGTCTAGGGACCTCAGGATGTAACTGTGCCTGACATATCATTAGGGGGAATAATATGTAGCAGGAAGAGTAGCTGAGAGATCAAACTGCTTTCTTTTGACATCTGCATCACATCTGAGATAAGGAGGAGGCATGACAGTCCCCAGGCTGGGCAGAAGCCGCCTCGGTGGGCTCAGTGAGCAGGAACGCGTCTTGCTGATCTCCAATGGCACAAAGCACATTCGGCAACTGAAGCATCTCCTGAAGATTTGCTCTAAATCACTGCTCAAAATACCCAAGGCGGCCCTCCTGTCTCAGCTATCTGTGTGACTTTGAGCAAGGTGGTGGTTTCCTTTGACAGTCTGAAATAGCAATGCCAATATAAAATTATCCAGCCTACTGTGAAAGGGTAGTTTTGTTTGCAACGGGCTTTGAGCTTCTGGAATAAATGCTGCCTGGTAAACACAAAATATTATGATGGCTCTAAGGTTGAATGGTATATCAAAACATGTAAGGGAAAGCAGCCTGCTGGAGACTGCATAGTGCCTCCAAATATACATTTCTATTTGTGTTTTCCAGGAGTTTTTTTATTGCTTTAAAGTTCCTTGTACACATCTGAGGAACAATGGGATGACCAGATATTGTGTTATTTCTGCTAGTAGATGATAGAATCAAGCATAAAGGAGAAAATCTCTCTTTTTCCTTTTTTCCCTCTCGTCTCACAGTGTAGTCTTAATGAATAATCAAGATGAATACTAACATATTCTGTCTTCCTTTTCAGCTCTGCAAAACAAATACCTAATATTATATTTTTCAGATCATCTTATAACATGAACTACACTGCTGCATAGTAAAAGTTATTAAATAGCATTATAAGCTATGTATTACTGCGTGAGTAGGAAAAGAGATGCTTGTCGTGTTTTTTATTAAACCTTCATATATAAATTAATGTATAAGGAATTATTGGATTATTAATAGATATTTCAATAAATAATGAATTATTATAAACTTCATTAGGTCAATAGTTTGCCAGTTATCATGGTATTTATGTACATGAATGCACTTTTAATAATCTGGTCCGTGTACAGCTTAACCTGTAGTGTGCTCTTAACATCTATTAATCATTTAAAATAATTTATAAATGTAATATTTGATTTGCCAATTATTTTAGCATATGAAAAACAGAGATTTCGGGTTTCTTAAAAAGAGCAAGCCCTTTAGTTATTTTTTGTGTGTTCAATATGCTCCACATCTGATTTGATTTGTAGCTTCTCTTGGTTTATGACAATGTGATCTTTCCCTGACAGCTTTCCTTTGACAGTGCCAATACTTGCAGTTGCTTGTTCATGTGTGAATACTATTTGATAAGTCTCTATATTCATATGCTGTCATTCTGAAACACTAAAACAAACCACCATGTTTTTCAGACATGGATAGAATCGGATCAGAGCTTTTCTTTTCACATGAAGATAAAGCAAAATGCTGAAGGATACTACTGCTGTGTTTTTGGAGCATAGTGAACTGAGCTGATGAGGAAGTAATTAAAGACAGGAAAAAACAATCCCACTGAATCCATCTCATACAAATTACAGGAATTAGAAAAGCTTTTCATATGCAGAAGCCTGAATTAAAAGCTCTGAGGGGCGAGGGATAAAAAGAGGCTTTATTTATGAGCAATACACAAAATCAACTGATTAGTCTGCACAGGCACTAGGTCCTGGAGCCTGGAAACTGTGATTCACCTCTATTGTGTGGCAAGCGTTTTGGGGAGTTAGATCCTCAAGTCCTTCCAGAGATGTTCGCAGAATCTGAACAATAAAGAAGATCTCTGTTATGATTGCAACATGTTAAATATTTCCTACTCACATTTCCTTCGGGGATTATAGGCCAGCACTGCACCCTTCCAGACAGAAACAGGACAAAAAGGTAGGATTGACACAGGTTTAAAAAGAAAGTCTCATTCCCTAAATAGAAAGTAATAACGCTACTTATTAAGGACTATATATATATATATTTCTTGATTTCAACAGGACTCTTAGGGACACACACACGATTTGCTGTGAGTCAAAAGTCAGGCAGTTGCCTCTGAAAGTGAATATTGTTCAACCTGTTCCTGGGCTCAGACAGACTCACATCACCAGAGCTCACTGCTGCTGAGAAGGTCATGTGTCTCCTACAAGGGTTGTCAGAGTCCTTCACAGACATGGGCAGGACTAACACAGCCCTGGCTGACACATAGGGTATGGTTTAATTCAGAAGACTGAGAGAAGGAACTGGTGGGAGTGGAAATGGCTTTCGTCATTTTTCTGTGTAGCTAAACTATGTCTAGTAGTCCACTTCACTCTAACAGCTTCCAGAGGGATATATTCATTGCAAAGATGCTGCAAGGTTTGCTGCTTCCAGAGTAAAGACAAAGGAAGCTCCAGTATAATGGGAAGCATAAAAATTTAGAAGAGGCCTCTCCCCTTCCCTTCCTCCACCACAGATTACTGTGGATTAAACAGTCATGAAAAAATGTTTGTGGGCACAGGAGCTGAACTGACTTGTGAGTAGGGTTCTTTTTGTTCATGCCAGTTTACCCCCACCCACACTATTCCTGGATATGGTACAAGGGCTATTTCCGAGGGGCTTCCTGGATACAGCCCCCCAATATTGGAAGCTCTGAGAGACACAGGATAGCCCAGGTCTTTTGGTCTCGAGGCCGAAGACCTTGGGCACATTTAATTTACTGATACATAGAATCGTAGAAACATAGAATAGTTTGGGTTGGAAGGGACCTTCAAGGGTCATCTAGTTCAATTGCCCTGCAAAGAGCAGGGACATCTTCAACTAGATCAGGTTGCTAAGAGCCCTGTCCAGCCTGGCCTGGGATGTCTCCAGAGATGGGGCATCCACCACCTCTCTGGGCAACCTGGGCCAGTATTTTACCACCCTCATTGTGAAAATATTTCTTCATGTTGAGCCTGAATCTCCCCTCTTTTTGTTTAAAACCGTTACCCCTTATCCTGTCATAACAGGCCCTGCTAAAAAGTCTGTCCCCATCTTTCTTACAGGCACCTTTTAAGGTCTCCCTGGAGCCTTCTCTTCTTCAGGCTGGACAATCCCAACTCTCTCAGCCTCAGGAGAGGTGTTCCATCCCTCTGATCATTTTTGTGACCTCCTCTGGACCCTCTCCAACAGGTCCATGTCTTTCCTGTACTGAGGGCTCCAGAGCTCGGTGCAGTACTCCAGGTGGTGTCTCACCAGAGTGGTGTAGAAGGGTAGAGTTTATTTATACAGTCCATGCAGAAAGAACTGACTTGTAGTCTACCACCACAACCAGAGGTGGGCACTGAGAAAGTTCATAAAGTCTAACATACCATTGCTATTGTAATTGATGTTATTACAGTAACTTCAAGAATACCTGCCATACATCAACAGCCCAAAGTGCCAGGCTCTGTACTAACACAGGCCAAAGGATGATCCTTCTGACAGAGCTTTACCATTCAAAAGCAGAATAAAATATTCTTTGTGCTAACACTTGCTGATCCATCCTGATCTGAATCACAATATGTCAGTGCATCTGTGACAAGCCAATCTCTTCAGCAATGTGAATACTAGCTGAATCTTAATTTTTAATTTATCATCGCTCACTGCTCTTCCAGCTCATGTGGCCATCAGTGAGCCGCAAGGCCATTTCTGAATGTTGCTGCTGGACCTATCCATTCTCAGTCATCTGTGCTTTCTTCCATTTGTTTCTTTGTCTTTTTAATGTGTCTTCCTGTTCACTCCCTAATCCTCCCAGTTTAGTGTCATTCTCTCCATTGAAACAATTTGTCCAGCATCTGGGTGTTTCTGGCATCTGGAAATCAGCAAAAAGAAGTTTTTAAAAATGTCATGTAGTTGCCTCTTACATTTCCCGTTCTGGGATTTCCAGTTCTGAAGATCTTTTTTTCAAGATAATCAGTGTTGAGGGAATTAACAGGGTACGCTTAATGGAGCTAAAGCTGGGCACCTGAAACAAATGCATTCACTGTTTCTGTCTCCACTGAAATGGGCACATCTAGTGCTAGGCATTTTATTTATCTAGGAAAGAAACAGACATATAGAAAGACATGAAATTCCAGTGATGTAAAATATGGAGAAAAACATTCTGAGTTTGGTTATGGAGTAACACAACAGTAAACAAAAATAGGTAAACAGAAGAGTTTGTGCACACAAAATAAATTGCTTCAAATTAATAACACAGTGCAGGCACAGCTGACAGTGAGCACAGCCATGTATTTGTCTTTGTCATAACTGTGCATTGAATACTAAATTAACTCAAAAACCAAAACAAGTCGAGGATGTAGAAACTTGTGTCTAAGTCATCAGCATAGGAGTGCTGGTGTACAGCCAGAGTATCACAGTGAGAACAAGAACCTGTAATTAAATCAATTGTCCTGAGCTACTGTACTTCCCAGAAAGAAAATAACAGTACTTTTGTGTGGGTCTCTGAGTAAAGACAAAGAAATGCAGTGGAGTGGTATGTGAAGAAGCTTTGATGTACAAAAATGGTAGCCTGATCCTTGTTAATAAGTGTTAATAAGAGAAAAAGAATTATAAATTCTCCCAAGTATTGAAAGATACTGAAAGAAACAATATCTGATTTCCCTATTTGTTTTCTCTGTTTAGTTCTGATCATATTAATGTTTACTTTACATATAAACAGAGATAAGCTCAAGATAGTCTGTTCAGGTCATAGATAGTCCTGTCTTACCTCCATTTATGTAAACAGAATCTGTATCTCTGATGGCAGCAAGGAAGAAACTGTCTGGGGAGGAATGATAGAAATACAAAGAAAGACTTCATGATTTTTCCAAGGTGGAACTAGAATTTGTCTGTGAATAGCTGTGCTCTTGACTTACTGTGGTCAGCTGCTTTTGTCTGTGAATTAATCTAACAAGAAGTGAGGGGACAGAGAGCAGGATTCAAAATTCTAATAGTGAAAGAGATTAATTTTCTCCCTCATCCTTCAGAAATTAATCTCACCAGAGTGGGCAGGATCCTGCCTGCCTCAAGTGCAGTTAGCAAGCTTCAGCATGGGTGGCTGTGGTATTGGAATCAAGTGCCCTCCTTCTTGTTCAGAAATATTTGAAGTTTTGAGAGTTTGTTCTGACAAAAAAAAAAAAAAAAAAGCTGGGAAATGTAAGGAGCAAAGAATTGGGCAGGTATGAACAAACTGTACTGGCAGTCAGCTAGGTGGGTTGAAATAAACTCTCAAATGTCCAAAGCATCTTGTTTCAGGTAATCTCAGTTTCCTTTGGAGTCACTGTAGACAGAGAAGGAGAACCATTCAAAAGGTCATAAATTGCTCTCTAGATGCACTTATCTTTTTCCACTGACTATAAAGGAGCTCCAAAAACTAGCTTGGACTATACACCCAACTCAAGATGCATGAGATTACTTAAGTCCTATCCTTAGTAATACAAAGCATGCCAGAAGCTTGCCAGAAGTATTATCATTTGTCATCAAAATACAAGTATGGGCAGAATGGACTTCTTTGATTTGCTATATTGTTTGAAGAAATGATCCCACCCATAGTTATATATCCCAGGGTGAGCCAAGCAAGTAAACAGAAAGGTAGTTTGCAGTATACTGGGAGTGTTCAGTACTTAACCCTGACTAGTCTAAACTGATGATGTAGAAGATTTAACTAAAAAGAAAAAAAGGAATTTGAGGTATATCTTGGAGCTCAACACAGAGAATGATATTAGGCCAGAGTACGCAGTATGTCTGGAGATGAAACGTGGTATATTCGTTCACTGAAGAATAAAGTTCAATTTAGAAACAGTACTTTGAGAGGTGCATTAGCCTGACCCAGACAGAACTGTTCAGGCTTGCAAGCCACATGCCACTCAAATTCTTTGCAATTGCTTTTATGCTTGCACTCTTCTTACAATGCAAGTTGCTGGGACTTTTGGGCTGGTGCCATGCTTCAGGGTCTTCAGGTGTACCCTTCAGTTTATTGTCTTACTTTGAAACATAAAAGCTTTCACAAACCCTAAGTAGGAGTGTTCTCAAATCACTGCATTGTTTCCATCACAACCAACAGCCCATCCAGGTATCACCAGCAGGGCAAAGTGTCTACCAGTAGCAGAATTTAAATTCAGGGTTTATAGTAAAGTGAAGGGAGTGTTGACAGCAGCTCACAGTTCTCAAATTTTGTTGTGTATCCCGCTACATGTAACTTGCCATCTTTATTTATGAGATGTCTGACTAAAGTTATGATGATTGTGGATTCCCCTGTGCTCAACAGAGGGCTGGGGCCACAGATCAGTGGGACCACACCAGGCTTGCATGTATTATCAGGACCTCCAGGATTTCTGTGTGAGAGTGGACGTGGGATGAGCTAGCTCTCAATGTCAGCCTGCAGGGAGACAGGGAGACAGGTCTCCCAGTTCAGAAGCAGGTTTCCACAGCCAACTGGAAGTTGATCAGCCCAGACTCCTACAACCTGATGATGCTCAAGATTGGTGAGTCGGTGCTGTCTTGAATAGGGACGGTAAAACTGCTGTGGTTATAGTTTACCAGAGCTAGTAGAAATTGCTAGTATCTGGTAAGGGAGATCTGAAAAATAGATCCTAAATATAAAATTTTATTTCACATAAGTAACTTTTCCATGAGGGCCCACACTACACCCTCTTCACATCCTCTCCATATCACCGAACAGTCCATGCATTTGTTTCTCCATTTTAAATTGTGAGCTTCTGATACTTCCTTTGTTAAACACTTTAAGCTCTGTGGATGGAATACATTGTGTAAGATCCAGGTATGATTATCCTTACTGTTAGTTTGCTGAAATGACTCTGTAGATTACTTTTGAATGTTTCTAACTTAATTTTCCTATGTATACGTGTTAATAGACAGGTGCCAGATATTGACTACAATATTTGTATGATCTAAATTTGCAATCATTGTGCATATTTTTGTTTGCCCCCCAGGAATGTATAAATCAGAAGATGAATGGTGATCACTGGCTGCCATGATCCCAGATGTGGGAAGCATAAGCGTAGCAGAAGTTTACTTAGGAGTCTAACACCTAATTAAATGAAGAGCTGGAGAGAGGAAGAATAAAACAGCTATGGGGGTGAAAACAAAATGATTTACAAGTTGGCCAATACTCCAGGGGATAGTTCTAGTTCAAAACAAAAGGGATGTTTTGGCTTACAAGCATATAACATGCTCATTCAACTTCGAGGCATTAAATCTGCAAAAATTAAGTAAGTATTCTGGCAGCTTTATTAAGCATTCTGCTTTCTCTAGAAAGGCTGGACTCAGTTCAGAGACAGGTTCTCAGGCTTTACCGAAGGCACAAAATGCAGCAATAATATTACCCGATCAAGGGAGCTGCCATCACTTCCCTTGAGAGGCTTTTTACAGTTTGATAGACCTCAGTACAAGGAAAATCACTCTAAAACTTCAAGTTGAGATTCAGTCTGTTTTGTGTTTTTTGTTTTGTTTTGTTTTGTTTTTTCTCTTCTTTTTTCTCTTCCTCTCCAAATTAATGCAGAATATTCTTACAATCATCAGCGCTGAATTATAGGCTCTTGCACTTCTGGCACTTCTTTTTCTTGATTTTTGAGCCTTTTGGGTTAAACTATAATTATTTCTAGTGCATTTCCTTTGACAGAATCAATGAGGATCTAGGGGGATGCAGTGACTGGCTATTACTGTCAGCCGGGAAAGCCCTCTACCTTCAGTACAGCATGTGGACTCCTCTGTGTAATGCAAGGAGATATATAGTTTATGCAGGTAAGGAGGGAATTTTCAGAGAAAACTGTGAGCTAAACGTGATATAATGGCTAACAGAAGAGGATTCTTCACGAATCTCTGCTATTTAAAAGTAGCGGATACCCAGCTGCATTTGGAATTCCCAGTCAATGCGTTCTCTTTGCTGCTGGAGCTTGATCAAGGTCAACCCGTTACCATGAAGGACATCAAAAACTATTGCCAATGTGGCCCACGGATGTGGTCTGTGTCCTCCCTCCCTTCCCGTGATCTCTGCTGGGCCATACTTGAATAATCCATAGCTCGCTCTCTGTCTATGCTCCCATGTTTCCTTCCAGGGAGAAGAAAAGCAGAGTGTACATCTCTACTGATCACTTCCTCAAGTCACTGAACTCTTGGATTGAACCTGTCCCAAAGCATTTGCTTGGCTGTGTTCTGTGAGGACAGGAAGGGCACTGACAATGTTTAGCCTCAAATGGTGTCAGTAGTGGGGCATGGAGCCTGTGTTGTGAGCTCTGGTCTCCTCAGCAGGGACACATCACTGGTAGGTTGGAACAACTGTACAGATATGAACATAAGAACCTAATGGGTGTTGCTGTCTGTTTAGGCTCTAGGCTACTGTAAAGTTAGGCTGTAGCTGAGCAGAGGTTTTGAGGACTGAAATGGTGCTTAGATAGTCCAATGTGTCTCCAGAGACACCTGAAACCTGTATCTGCCATGGCATGAGTGTCTTGTTTCCCTCACCTGAGACAAAATTTTCTGGAGTAGAAAGAAAAATATGTTATTTGAGGGGGAAGGGGGGGTTATATTGACGCTAGAAATCGAAAAAAAATCTCATTTTTTTTCAAAAGCACTGAAACACAATAGCCAAGTAGGTCCTATAAAGAACTTTGTTGGTGGTGTGAAGATTGCATGACTCTACATGTTACAGGTTTATTCCTGGACCTGAGGTGGGTTCTGCAGCAAAGCAGCACTGTTTGTGGTCTGCGGTGACACCTGGCTGCTGTGAAGCCAGTGGGAAAACTCCAACAACCCCAGAGGGTGAGAAGCATTGAACATGGGAACCAGTGAGCAGGAGAAGTTCTGCTGGCTGTCCTGTCTGCTATTGAATCTCTGGAAGTGCTGAGTTACAGGTACTTTGGAGGAATATATTAAGTGTAAAGTACCCAAACCCTAGAGCAGTTTCTTGTAATTAAGATATAAAGTCATTGTTTTTTGTACTTATGTCATTATAGGAGATATTACATGGATTCTTCAGACATGGAAAAGCCATGTCCTCAGCCTTGGAGACAAAAAGTCATATTTCATCCTCTTTTTCACTGGGATTTAGGTGATACTTTGTGGTGTCTTTGGAGTGGAATACATTTTTTCATGGTTCAGACTGCAGTTTTGTCATACACTTCCTCAGCTAAACAACTTTTGCCTTCCAAATCTCCATGACTCCTCACCAAAGCCCACGGGATACCCAGAGTGCTATGAAGTTTGCTTCTTTCCATTTGGCATTTAGCATGTGAGTCAGAATGGGAAATACAGAGGATGCGGAGCCCCAAGCCAGCCTGGCACGGTTGCTGAAATGCGTGTCAAATGCATCAATGCATGTGAACCTGCGCCAGGTTCCGCACAGGTCCTGATGCAGTTTGGGAAGTAATGCAGCGTCAGTCCTGGCCACCACGTCCCTCCCCACGGAACTCAGTGCATGCCTGTGAACTGCCACCGAGGGGATGTCGCTGGCTGGCAGGGTGTGAGAACACAGCGATGCACACAGCTGTTTTCCTCATTCCATGTGCAGGATTTTTTCCTTTCTTGTTTACAGCGCTATAAATTGTTTTGTATTTGGGCCTTTGTTCTGGGTGCAGCTCAGCCTTGAGCTGGGTTTGCTTGTTTGTTTCCGTTCCTGCTCCGTTTCCTCTGCCGGCCTGCCGGCATGACTAACCCTGTCTGTACCACTTCCCGTGTCTCCGCAGCTTCCCCTCCGTGCTCTGCCACCGACGTGGACAACGGCCACTCTGCTCTGTGTGCTGCCATGGAGCGACCTGCCCAGCGTGGAGCAGCGTGGGAAAGTGTGGTAACACAACGAAAAGGTGAATGGCTTCATGGTGCAGGGGCAACAGACCTTTGTGTTTAGTGAAGCAAATGCAAGCTTTGCTAGACTTTCCTTTTTTTCTCACCTACGTGAGCAAAGTAAGATGCCCATGTGAGAAAGAGAAAAAGATCTTGTTAACTGCATTACCTGAGGTAGTTTCTGATGGATTAGTATGAGTCTGGGAGATGTGAAGTGGCAGCTGTCTTCATTTGATCATTCATACTCCTTTGAACCAGATATACATTTTCTTTTTTTCACTTTGTCTTATATTTTGCTCTTCTGGGCCAAGCTTTTTGTTCTGCTATAATTTATATGATGCATCTTCTTAAATGACAGCTCACTTTATCATTTCAAGCCTGTTAAGCCTCCTCGTAGCCCGGCTCAGCACAGAGACCTCCACCACAGCGCTCTAGACTCTGCAGCTTCTTTGCTGCCTCTGCGGCTGGCGGCAGGCCCTGAGCTTAACTTCTGGTTCATGGGTTTTCACCACTTCCCAGAAACTGCAGACTCTGCCCTTAGCAGAGGAATGGCTTCACATGCAGAAGGATGTCCATACAACACAAACATGGGCCTTCTGAGCTGACCAGCTTGAGCAAAAAAGATGAATTATTTCCCTTGTTTACTACTGATTGTATTTAATGTCTTTTGCAAGTCAAAGTGAAAATGAACTTGAACTGAATCCCACTGCGGTCAGCGAATAGATTCCTGCTGACTTCAGTGGATGTTGGAGGGTGGTCCTGAAACTGATCGCTCCTCTGGGTACTCACCTTCACCAGCTTTGCACCTCATGTTATCCTATTGGCTTCAGGCAAGGATTTTAAAGCTTTGCTGAATCTGTTCTGGCTTCACAGAGACCACGCTTCAAAGCTTGTGTGGCAACAGAGTGATGACAGCCCTAAATGCAGGCAAGCAATGTAAAAAGCGAGAGTTTTGTTCTTCAGAAGAATGATTCAACAGAACTAAAATAAATTTGTGAATAGATTTAATGCAAGTTTTGCCGAGCCTAGTCCTTGTATTGACATGCACAGGTTTTGCCAAAAGAGCATTTTTCAAGGAATTTATCTCTGTTTTACTTATTTCTCTGATATAAATTAAAATGTTGATAGCAGTATTTTTCACTCTGGACCGTTCCCTGTATCCTCACAAGGATGCACAATATAGTGCTGGTGGAATGAGTGTTCCCAGGGCCTGGGATGCCAACTGGGACTCAGACAACCTGGGTCGTTTTACAGCATCATCGTGAATATCCTAAGTGGCCTGTCAGCTACTGCACCTCATTTATAAAATATGGACAGCAGTACCTCTCTCTTTTAGAGAATGATGTCATGATAAAGCCTTTTAATGATTAAGAGACACCATAGGCATGATAGTTGTTGGAAACACGTACATAGATAGATGTAACCTGTTGAAAGACTCAGATTGGGAATTGGTCTTGAGAAAAATAAATGCGGAGAATGTAAATACAGAGAATAGTTTTCTATTGAATTACACAAATCTGATATTACACACATCACCTCAACACTTGGGCATATTCTAAGTACATCCTTTATAGGGATGTCTCTGAACATACAAATCTTCATGATAAACAAGGGAAAGTAATTCAGAATATTCTCCCTGTTCTTTGGCCAGAGGACAGGGCACATGGCATGGTTCACCTCTGCACAGCTAAACTCTCTCCTCTGTCAGAACAGGGTGGCCTCATCCACCCATCCATCCATCCATCCATCCACCCATCTACCCATATACCCATCTACCCATCCATTCATTGGGAAAAACTTCCTGGCACTTGTTGTCTCCAAACTATATGTGAACAAGATCAAGGAGAGGACTAGCAGGTCTGAGACAAAACTACTCCAGGGAACATGCTTGTGACCAAACCCTGGCTGTTTGCACAGCCAAACCACAGCTGGTTGTGGTCACTGCGTACCTGTAGTGACAAATCTTAATCTCGGTGTAAAATAGTAAGTAAAAAGAAAGATGGCAGTTGTTTGCGCCCCTCCATGATGTTGTCATCTCCTCAAACATATTCCTGTCTGAAATGCAAGATGGATGAAATTCAGTCCTATGGTAACAACTACTGCATAAAAAATCGTAATGTAAAGGTCCTGCAATTTCCATTTTTATGGAGTTAAAACCAGAAATTTCATGAAATTGTAGGAGTGATTCCCACATTTCTATGAAATATACATGTTCTCTCTTTCTAGCCTAAATACCAGGTCACTGAGACATGATATTTTGTGGAACTAAAAGGTGTTTCATACCATTTACGGAAAGTTTTATGGCTCCTTCTGAGTCTGACTTTATTGAACTTGTGACGAGGACACATGACTTCAGTACTAAAAGGATGTGAAGGCAAGTTGAAAAAATTTTTAAACATCTCGAACTTTAATAATAAATATCTGCAGCTTACTTGGCATGTGCAAAACTAGTGAAACAAGACTGTACCAGATGATGTGGTATACTTTACAGACGTGTAATGTCAAGTATCCAGGAATCCAGTTTCTGCTATGTAGACGCTGTGTAAAACAAATCCTGACCCAGACACTGTCCAGTTTAGGCAAGACTGTACAGCCTGCTGACCAGACATAATGAATTTCTGATTACTCATGTTATTCCTATGTAGGTCTGTTAAAATGCATGGAGGCACAGGAGCTTAAATAAATACTAGTATGCAAATGGAAAGGCTGGGTAAAAACACTTTTATTTTAAACAATGTGGGCACTGTTCTGTAGGGCTCTTTGATATATCCCTCAACAACAGGGATAAAGAACATTTATCTGTATTGATGTGAAATCAACTGCAACTTTAAATTTAGAAATAATTTTAAAATAATATTAAAATTTCAGTGGACTTAAAAGTAACGACTGTTATTTCTCCTGGCCTAAGCCAAATATTTTGCTTGCATGAAGTATGGTTACCAATTACGAATCGTACAGTGCAATGCAAGCTTCTGATACTGGAACATTGCACTGGCCAAGTGTTTTTTTTCAGAGAGTCAAACAACTTGGTAATAATTTACTTAAATGTTAGTACATCCAGTTGTTTTATGATATTACGATTTAATTGATTCCCTAATTAAATTTAAAAACCTGACAGGGAAAAAGGGCAGAGGAAGTGAGATCGGAACATAAATGTAACTCCAGTAATGATGTGAGACTGGAAAGAAAGCACACATCCCACAATCCATGTGCTTTTTCACAAAGGTAACTATAAAGATCTATGGTTTACCTCAAATAGGTAACACCTAGACAACTCATCATATGGACAACATGGAGTGTGGGAAAACTCCTGGCTTGCTTTAAAGATCTTGTTCAGGAAAACCTAATTTTTGAGGTCACAAAGAGAACAGAAAAAAACCTGAATAACTTGGAATTAAGATAAAAGGATAATAAAAAGATATAAAATTAACCCCACATAGACCCCAAGACAATCAAGATAACCATCCAGCTTCTTCTGGACAAGAGGAGGAAGACATCTCTGCTCCCAGCCCTTCTCCACGCAAAGACCCCAGGATGTTGACACCCCCAGATAGTGACTGTCAGCATTATCACCCACAATAGCACTAACAGGGGGAGCATAACACCAAAGAAAAAGAGATACTAGGAAGGATTTTCTATATAAAATATTTAACAGATATTGAGGTTTTTCTGTATTAATTTGGATTGTTAGCATGCAGTGTTGTTATTAAGCCAATAAATGGGATTATTAGCCCACTAAAACATTAACTCTACTATGAAATTCTTGTCTTCACATGTGAGGGGCTCTCTCCCCTCTGCTTGCAGTAAAATTTTGAGCATAGTAGAAGGCAAGAGGATGGTCTTCCCATAGCTGCATGGGCTAATTTCAGAAATGGTGAGACAGGTGAAAGAAAAATATTGTACTGCCAGGAAAAATTCAAGGCACAGAGCAGAATAGAGGAGATAGCACTTAAAAACGGAGGGTCTTCTTGGACCTCATGACAGTTATCTGCCTAAATACTGAAACAAACTAGATCTGCATAATTGTAGAAACTGCCAGAATCAAAGCATAAAGCAAAAGGATGTTCAATGAAGAACCACCACCCCCCTTCCCCCCAAAAAACGAAGAGGTAAAGTATTTGAAAGTAATATCATTTTTTGTACCTGTGCTATGGACATTTCATTAGCTAAACAAGCTCCTAAGACCAAGCTGGTTTTAAAGGCATACTGCCTTATCAAATTATGATTCCTCATATGTGACTAAGATATGTGTTGGATCAGTAACTTTTCAGAGTTATTCTTTACTTTACATATAATGTATAGGAGTTTCTAAGAATAGCCTAGCTGTTCAGCAAAGCAACTTAAGTTTCTCAGACCATAGGGAGCCCATAACTTTTTATATGACCAATTCGCACATTGTAATCATTCTTCTTTGTAAGGCTATGATGTGCTTTATTTCTCTCCGATGGCTGTATGTACTATGATATAAGCTTTGGAGTATAGCATTTCAGTTTAAGTAAAAAATTTTCTTCGCTGGATCATTATAATAAAGTTTTTTCTGTAACTAAATTATGATTCTGCTAGCAGCTCCTTGTTCTATTTTATTATTATAAAAATAATAACTTCATATTAAAATGAGCTTAAGAGAATTCAAAAATAAGGTTTACTTAGCAGTCCAGCTACATAACAATGGATTGGTTTTGCCAGTTTGTTCCCAAACAGTTCGCTTGGCTTTTCAAAGGGGTCATATATAGTTGAAGTTTGCAGTCACCCTGGTGCTACATCTTGATATCAGTCCTGTAGGTAGAAACACTCATGATATCACAGAAAATACGCTTCCTCTAGAGTAGCATTTTTACAAAGAAACCCACTTAAACACAAGAACACATTTTAGTGCTTAAATGACTTTCTTAACATGGGTCTTCTCAAATCTAGATTTTTTTTTCAATCAATAATTTGGTAACTAAAAATAAGGTAAATTTCAAAAACACTTAAACAGCAGAGAGCTTTCAGTGAAGTAACTGATCCACTGTAACTGTGTAGCCTTAGGCAAATCGTTTAATATTTTTTGTGTTAGGTTATGTGGTACGAAGCTGGACCCCACGCACAGAGGAGCCCCAGGATCAGTGGGGGGCGACTCATAATACACCCCCAACCAGTTGATCCTAGGGCATCAAAGGAGACTGACCAGACCCCTGAGGCTCATGCCCCACCATGAAGGACTCTGAGAGATCCTCAATGTCCCCATTGCAGACACAAGCCCCAGCTCACCCCCTTGGGCTGCCCTGGGGAGCCTCAGCCCATGGGCTGGGGGCACCTGTCACCATGAGCCAAGGGAAGAGGGTCCCCATCACCCCACAGAAAGAGGGCTCATTTGCCAGGGGCATGGAGACAACCACGGGAGGGCAGGGGAAGGGCATTTCTAGATTGCACAGGACTTATTATGGGATGTTTCGGGAAGGGTAGGGAGAGGGTCAAGGTGGTTTGGGGAGGAGTGAGTGGGAAAACAGCAGGATGAGGGAACAAAACGAGCCAGTTGGGTGCAAGCAGGGGCTGGTCAGTGCGCCTTCCTGGCCATGCCCTGTGTGTGACTGGCCCAGCCTGTCCTGGCCTCTCACTAAACCCTATTTCTAGCCATCTTCCTGGACAAGGATCTCTGTCTTGTGTGCAGGGATGTGGGGGAATTCTCAGTGACAGCTCTTGTGGTGGGACCAGGGTCTGGAGGCCCGTGTGTCTGTGGTGCCAGTGACTGGAGAGACCAAGCTGGCTGCTGGAGGGACCAGAGAGTCCAGGTCTGAGACACTGTGTGTCTGGAGGTCGAGACCATGTGTGTGTGTCTGTGTTCACGCACCAGAGAGACGTCCATACCACCAGCTGGAGCAGGGCTGCAGCCCTGGGAACACATATATACAGGTACCAGCAGGTGGGGAGACTGGGATCCCTGGGCGGCTACTGGGTGAACAGAACATCTGAGCCCAGCTTGCATGATTGTATTCTCCAGTCAGGGACCTTCAGCCTGAACTGCCAGACAGGAGGACAGCATGAGGGTGTTGGTGCTGTTTGTGTCTTTAGGAGTGCTATGTTTTCTGCTTGTGTTGATCTGTGTGGCCAGCTAAGCATATATGTATATGCGATGTATATAGGTATATATGTGGTTCATATGTGTGCTCTGTGCACTTGTGCCTTCTGGGGACACCAGGTCAGCCTCACTTCTGGCTGGACCCAGGGGTTATGGTGATGTGGCAGACTTGCCTCTGTTGGGCTACAGGATTTAGCAACCCCCCTAACATCATGTGTGGCTTTACCTTCCTGTAAACACCAATCACAAAGCAGTAGTCTGAGAAAACCATGGCTATTTGACTCGGCTTTTGTATACAAGTCGAGAACCTAAGTCATGGTAATTTCCTTATCTGTGTTCTGCTTTTGTTTCATGAGTCAGTGCAAATAATTGTCTTGAGAATTACAGTAATTACTGGAAAACAAAGCTGACATCCTAGAAGGCGACTCCTGGGTCAAGACCTTTATGCAACTTCGACATTTATCAAAGATTTTTTTCTATCTTGTACCCTAGCTCTACAGATGTGACAACTTCCTCTGCACCAGACAATAGGGAATGATTCCTGGGACTGAAACACTAGATTTACACAATGACCAATTTTCAGTTTCTTTTTTCCTTGAGAGAAGAGAGTCATTTTATATTTCATATTTCTACCCATGTCCTGCTGCCTGAATAGCAACAACATTAACGGCATGCGAGATGGGTAGCTGTGGTGGATTTCTTTAGCAACAATGTGGGGAGAATACGAACAATCTACGCAGAGAGAGAAAATGAATAGAGCAGGAGCTAGTGGATGGCTGGGATGCACCTCTTTAAGAAACCTTTGTCAAGCACCAAAGAGAAGCTCAAGAGGGTCGTTTCATACACACATTTTATGCATTTTTTGTTATTTGTTCAAAGACTCACCACATCTCTTTTCCAGTGAAGACAGATTGCAGAAAAAGCTAGCAAGCAGTTACGTGTGAGATTTGGCCTCTGGATTCTGGTTTACTTTAGTAAGTGTTGTCTAATAGGCAGTGGGCATTCAGTGATGCGAGAGTGTTAAAAACAGAGGTCAAGTGGTTTCCTGTTTCTCTGGGTCACACGGTGCTGTGGGTATATTGCCCTGTCTTTGCATTCCTCAGGTTTCCCATAGAAAGAACACAATGATAATTTCTGTGCCCCACAACAAGAAAATCCTGACCCTACAGAATCTCTTTGACATTCCATATTCAGAATTATTGTTCTATATCTCTCCTGGGCACTATTTTTCAAACTTGTAACAATACCCTTAGGTATGCTGTTTGATTATTCTTTTGTGGTTTGCCTTGATAATTACAAAGCCCACAGAAATTCAGACCTATGTCTTGAAACTCTTGTCTTTCAATCTAAACTACAGACTAAAGAATGCTGAAGGGGCTGATTGATAGATCCTCCTGAAGACAAATGCAGCAACGGTCAAGTAAGCAACATATTCAGCTTATTGATAAATAGAATATTGCACATAAGAGAGGCACTCTAGCTTTCCGTGCTGCACTGAAAAAATGGGACTGTCTTTCCTGCCTCAGGAAGATGCCACATGCTGCTTGAACAAGCAAAAAAATAGAAAAGGTGTGTGGGGGGTGCAGGTCTTTTATGCGCTTAGTGACCTTACTGTATAGTGATGCAAGAATGCAGTGCTTGGTTATGTGCATAGGCAAGGGAATGCTCAGGAGTCAAGTATCGTCATGGTGGCATTACACTTTATAACATGGACTTTAACATTTACAAGTTAGAGTAATTTACTACTCTGCAGGTTTTTTATGTAACATCCTTAAGAAAGAACACTTTGCTGCAGAGCAGAGTCCTGCTCGCAGTCCTTGCCCTGACTTCCCAAGATCTGCACATCCCACTGGACCAGTCACCAAAGCTTCCTCTGTGCTGGCAGTGTGGTGTCTGTCTTCTCTCCTGGCATCAGCTACTCAAGCCTAAGAACAATATACAGATTATAGCACTTAAAGTAAAGGTCTTGGATATTTGTATTCACACAGAATTGTGCTACAGGTTAGGGGTTTGGGTCCAAGATGTGGCTCACAAAAAATACAATACAATGCATCAGAGTCTTTAGGCATTTTTATTTATTTATTTTATTTTTCAAAGGGGAATGTGAACTAACTTTCAGCACTTTCTTTCTTCATGACGACTGCTCATGTCTGCCAGATTTTTGAGAGTTTAAAAGGTTAAAATAGGTTAGCAAAAGTGGCACAAGGTTAATCTCCTGATCCTTAGCGTGCAGTAGAGTAATGGTGACTAACTGTGCTGAGTGCTGCTGACTGCTGCAACTTGCTCTGGTCCATGTGCATTTCTGCATTTTTTTATGCAGGCGTGTGCAATTTGGCAATGTCACTGTGATTTGTTAATTCTGCAGCTTTGTTGATTTGGGGAGTTTCCATGATGATCTCAGTATTTCAGACTAGGAGGGTTCCCCTTTGTGGCATGTGCTGCTGGCACGGATGGGGCCTCTGCTCCTGAGTTTGCACCGGCACAGCCGAACTCATGGCTGGTTAAGAGCAGGGCAGGCTGAACAAGTGCAAATTGTGACGTTCTCGGGTTTTACTCATCTTTTATGGAGAGGCAGGGGCTGCATCGCACCAGTGGCTGACGAGGATGAAGCTTATGTAGTCGCAAATCTTAGCCGGTGGTACTGACGTTACCTTGATGGGCATGGTCGGATTCATTATTAGATGATGGTACATGGCCCTTACAGAGAGAGAGACTATATAGTGACAGTGATTTACTATCTTGGTGTCCAGATGCATAGTGCTCATTGAAATCAATACCTCTTAGTTATCTGAGCGCTTCTGGAGATCTGGGCCAATATACTTTAATGCTTCATCAGCTCAGCAAGTGGAGCATTTCCTCTGAAAAACAAGAACAGAGGCTCCTGCTGAGTGTCTAATAATGCCTCATTATGCCTGCTGATTTTACATAAAAGGTGCTCAGACCATCTGCAGGTGGACAGCAGCACAAATCTTACAGGAGCTGACTAGAAAACAGTGTCGGTTTTCAGTCAGTTGGATGCTGCTGTTCTACATTGACAGTGCTTTCGTTTCTCCTTATTAGAGCAGTGATAAACTGTCAGGCTTATCAGCAAGTTCTCCTCAAAGGTGTGACCTGCATGTGCATTTAAAAATCTCCATTTTCAATCCTACCCTAAAGTTATCTATCAGCATAAATTTTAATCATTGTTATCTCAAGAGGAAATGCTATACTCCAATTAATGGCTCAAATAATCATGCTCAGTATGCAATTTGGCTGACAGTCACATCTTTTGTTAACTATATGATCGCTGTTGTGGCTCGTACTGGAAAATCATGTTATTACCATTTCAAGATAATAAACATTTACTGTGCGAATTCAGAGGCTGAGCAGGGCAGAGTCGTATGCACCAGAGTAACTCTCTGTAACATACTGCATTGCAGCAAGACAGCTAATAACAGTGCAGCAAAGCACATTAGCTGTCAGGCAATACACTACACTGTGCAGAATAGACTGATACCATGTCATATTTTGTAACCATGCATACGTTGGGGGATTTTTTAAGAGAAGAGGCGTATTTCTAACAGGGATGTTAATATAATAAGCAGTCAAGTGCATTTCTTTTATTTTGCATATTTGTAAAATGTTAACAGTCTGCTATTTGTAGATGTTGGTGAGACAAGTGTCTATCTGTTAGAGTGCACCCTTTGTCTGATGGCACATCCTGTAGGGGACAAAGAATATTATGACAAGACTGTTGCAGTAACAATACCCTGCTTTAAAACAAAAACCAGCAGCAAGAGTTATAGACCCACAAGATTTTAGGATGATAATACCTTTTCTGTGAGGATATTTTCAGTCACATAAACTAGTCAGACATTTGTTTTCCCAGTGAATTTCAGGAGAAGCTTTTCAATAAAATATCAACTGTGCCTTTGGAACAAATGGTAATTTCACTGGATAGTTGTCAGTATTGTAATGGTTGTCACGGTTTTGCTTCATAAGTGAGGATGCAGGCAGCATAGAAAGCATGATAGTTAGACCTGCTCCTATGTGTAAAAAGCTGAAGACCACACTACACTTCCCTATCTCTTCACAGATGATTCAGGAACTCTCTGTTAACTCAGCTTCACTTGAGCTCTCCTGGACTTTCCTATGACAAAATCCACTGGCCAGAGGATAATAAGGGGGATAGGGGACAGAACTCAAGTCTTAAGGATGCTCAAGTGCCTGTGCACACCTATGCCCAGTAATCACAGTTTGTTCCACTCTCCAGAGTGTGAGGTGATCTGCACCTGCATCTTTCGGGTTGAGCTATTCCTCATCCAGCAATGTGTGCCTATCCCAAGAACTGGAGACCTTCCCTCCCTAGGGAATGTCATTACTGCCTACTAGTAGCTACCAGTACAAAAGGACTGGCTAACAAATTACTCTTGGCCAAAAAAGCCCTTAGCCTAGTCCTTAAAAATCTGTCCTGAACAACTGTCCTTCCACTTTCTACATAGAAGCTTTCCAGAGAAACGTATACCATCTATCCAAATAATCTAGGAATACACTTCTAGATAAGATTAAATAAAAGCTGAACATAGCTTGACTATATAGCTTTACAGTGAAACATGCTTGGTATTACCTGAAAACTCCTCTAGTTTTCTATGAATACATGGAGAAAAATGTTCAAAAGACCTTCACAAATATTCATAGAAGGTGCCATTTTTAAAAAAATTGAAATTAATCAGGTTGTAGGATTTTGCAGATTCGATTTTATTATGGTGAATAAATAAAACAGCTTTCAGAATTTGCACTGAAATTCTGAAACTGCTTTTAAAGTGCTCATATAAGCTACACATTGATCCTAAGGAAGAGAATCAGAATTTTTTAGCAGGAGCAGTGCAGCCAAGGATTAGCAAATTCGCAACAACATAGATAACAAAACCACGTTCATTTACTGCGCCTAAGCAAGAAAGGAAAACATCCTGCTGCATTATATATAGTAATATATTGTTACATTATATAACCAAGAAAACCAAGAAAGGAAAGCATCCTGCCAATATAATGTTACATTATATATATCATGGAATCATAAAATCACAGAACACCAGGTTGGAAGGGATCACAAGGATCACCTGGTCCAACCTTTCTTGGCAAAAGCACAGTCCAGACAAGATGGGCCAGCCCCCTGTCCAGCTGAATCTTAAAATTGTCCACTGTTGTAGAATCCACCGCTTCCCTGAGGAGATCACCCCATTGGCTGATTATTCTCATAATGAAAAATTTCCCTCTTTTGTCCAATCAGAATGTCCCCAGGAGTATCTTGCACCCATTGCCCCTTGTCTTCTCCATGTGACTCCTTGTAAAATAGGATTCTCCATCTGCTTTGTAGCCACCTTTTAAATACTGGAACATGGTGGTAAGGTCTCCCCTGCTTTGCTCAAGGCTGAACAAGCCCAGTGGTCTCAGCCTTTCCTCATGTTGCAGCTTCCCAGTCCTTTGATCATCTTTGTGGCCCTTTTCTGGACCCTCTCCAGCCTGTCCACATCTTTTTTTGTAGGGCGGGGAGCAAAACTGAACACTACTCCAGCTGTGGGCTGACAAGCATAAAGTAGAGTGGGACAGTGACTTCTTTGTCTCTGCTGGCGATACCTTTCTAATGCAGCCCAGCATCCTGTTGACTTTCTTTGCTGCAACAACACAACGTTCACTCCTACTGATCTTGTTGCCCAGCAGGATCCCCAGGTCCCTTTCCACAGAGCTGCTGCCCAGCTGGGTAAATCCCAGCCTGTGCTGCACTCCTGGATTCTGTTTTCCCAGGTGCAAGACCTGCCACTTGTCCTTTTTGAACTTCATAATGTTCTTGTTAGCCCAGTCTTCCAGCCTATCCCAATTGTTGTTTGTTTGTCTTGTTTGTTTACTTAATTGGTTGGTTGGTTTAGATTTTTTGTTTGTTTGGTGTAGGATTTTTTTCTGTGTGTTTTTTTTTGTTGTTGTTTTCTCCCAAGAAATTGGAAGTTAATTATTTTGGGAATTCAGATTTGACTTCTCATTCATAACTTCTATGAACATAATGATATTTTTATTAAGGCATTTTTAAAGTTGATTAGGATATTAAGTTATGGGTCATTTCTGAGTTGTTATCTTCATTATTTCTTCAACAGTGTGACATTTATAACCCAACATGATGCTTATTTCACTACTGAAGAAGAGAGAAGTTGAAATTCATTCCATACAAAGAATCAGTGTAAATTATTTCTACCTGCCATGAGTAAACTGAGTATGATTTCCATAGCAATATATCTCAAAGTATGATCAGGGAGAGTTGAATTATGAATTTCTTGCATTCTTGTTTACACAGAGCTTTGACATGGTTCACTTTCCACCTGCTCTGGTATGAAACAGATGTTGAATAGTCATCTTACAACAGAAACAATGCATGTCCCCTATTTACTTCTGCAAGCTGCTTTTCTGGGCACAGGTATAGAAAAGCATCCACAGATCAATTTGTTCCGTGCTCAGTAAAAGAGTGTTAATCATGATGAACTAATGTGATTTTAATGGGAATGTCATAAGTACCCCTGTGCAAATTCTATTTTAATGTAGCAATTAATTGTACTGTGATTTCATCAAATGAGATAGCTTGCAGTGCAGCATTACAGCTGGTGCACTGAAATATTGTGACCTGTGATGCAGACCTGTGCTGTTGACAGGCTCTTCCTACATAAGCCTTGGAAAAACAGTGGGGGCCAGGCAGCTGAGAGAGGAGATGTACAGACCAAATTTGGTTATTCACTCTTATTGCCCACATGGTAATTAATTCACCTGAAAGGACCAAAAGCAAGTGTGTAAAGTATGACTGGCCAATATTTGTGATATAGAAACCTAGTTTATAAATAATTCAAGACAAGTATTCCTATTTTCCCCAAAGAAAAGGACCTCTGCCTCTGCTGACCAGCATGACTTATTCCTTTGCACTCACTTATCTCTACTTGCACATTTTTCCCATTGCTTGGAGTATTTCCAAAAGGCAGAGACAAAAGAATAGACCCTCTCATTTTACCAAAAAAAGTAGAAATTCTCTCTTGTAATACTGATGAATCAACTGTCTGTCTTCCCAGAGCGCTGGGGCAGTAACAAGGGTACCCCATAGTACCTGCATCAACACAGAGAAATATGTGTTTGGAGAGGTGTTTTGAGGCTGACATGCTCTTCTGCACATTGCTACTCACAAACCTCCACTGAAGTGGTTTTCTCACATGTCCCCAACACAGGGAACGTCAGTCATGGTGCTGCACTGGCTTTTAAAAAGAAGGGAGAGAGGGCTACTGCTAAACACAGGAAGTTGTCTTGACTTTGTGCAGATATGTCCTCTGTCAAGGTGGAAGAGAAAAGCTGGTGTTCAAATCACTGGATACAAGCACAAGCAGCAGTCAGGCTCCCTCCTGGACATCTTCTATCCTGTCAGCAGGAATCTGGTTTTTCTTCTTGTGGGATAACCCCAGTTCTGCCAGTGCTGTGGCTATTTGGTGAACTTACGGCACATTCCAGGAAGGGGAAGGGAAGGAGAAATAGAAGAGGAAGAAGAGAATCAAAAACTAGGGCTTCAAACCCCTAAAGCCTGAGGAAAAGGAAAAAAAAAAAAAAAAGCTATCCCTAATATTATTAGTAGTATTATAGAGTCCCAGCTACTATTATACTAGCTAGAATCTCCTACATGGTGAAAGTTCATGCTTGTATTTTGCTATTGTCTAGCAAGGAAATAGTATGGGAATAAAAACCAAAAATAAACTCACTGCTCGTCTCGGTGAGTCAAAGTCTTCATTGAACTCAAGATGGGCAACACTGTAGATGCAACGATGCACAAACCTACTGGTCATGAGGGGTCAAAGAGCAGCTCTTAGCTTGACCAACTGTAAGTTTCACTTTCATTCCATTGCTATTATGGGCTTTTAGGTGCAGATGTCTTCATCCCTAAGTTAGTCTTATCCAAGCACCTGGCCGTAATGGTATGACTGTATTTGAAGGATGAGCAGTGTGAGTCACCAGCAACTTTCTAGCATCTTTTTGATCAGACTAGTACATTATTTCATCCCTAATTTGCCAAATGTTTATTTCTATTTTCTGAAAAGGATAAGCTCTTATGAATTTGGATATCCATAAGGAGCAGGCTTATCTTAAGGGCAGGCTATTTTCTCTCACTGTGACCCGTCTTAGCCATACTGAGCACTGTGGAGAGATAGAGGAAGAGCATGATGATCATGTCTTGCCTACTACTGATGACTTGCAGAGCCACTGGAATTTTTTTCGTATTCTACTCCTTCCTGAATACAGGTTGTCATATCTAAAGTATTAGATTCAGTAAGACAAACTGACTGTTGTCTTACTTGGAAATGACATGGAAAGCAGAAATATATTCAGAAAATATCCAGAAAAGAGTCCTTTGTTAAGGGCTGGGACTTCGAAGGACGATATAATAAATTATTCTCCAAATGCTTCACTGGTGTGTGCAATATACAGAAAAGGCAACTGTTGTTTGTGATAAACTTTAATAAGTCAGAATAATGGTTTAAAGGTAGGTTGCAAACAAATGGGACTGATGCTGGCCCATTGTAAAAACATGGAGTGATATTTGTCCAAAGTGAGTGAGTCATTTTAACTCTAAGACTTTTCTGGCAGAAAAACAAATTGGTATGATGCAGTTATCAATGAAAATAGGCCAGAATTGAAAAAAATTGTTAAACATCTAAAGACTGAAGCATTGGTAGAGCTTTCCACAGCTCCTCCAACTGTGGATAAAAACCTTATTCTATTTAAGGTAAAGTTTGTTAAAGATAATAAGAAGAAACTTATGGCTGAATGTAATATTAAGAGACTGGGCTGAGTGATTCAGGACAGCCTTTTTTGGTTCATATTCTTACAGGCATCATCTTAGCAAGTGCCTGTGGGGTAAGATTTGGCAGCCTACATGGAAAGATTATGTAAAAATTGCTATTTTTCAGCCAGTCTATCTTACCTCTAGTTTCTGCCTTTTCATTTCCACTTCTCATCCAAAGTGATATTTGTGATCAGGTTTTGTTGTTCTTGTTTTCAGTCAGGATGAACACAGGCAATGAACACACCTGAGATAATCCCACAGCTGTTAGCAATTGGATTTTTTTTTTTTTTTCAGGAAAGTGCTTACGGCTACTGAATTGGAATCAGAAATGCATTTGGAAGTCAAACAGTTTTCTGACTGATGTGCATTCCTGTTTTCTAGATGGAACTCTCTTCCCCTTGAGCAACGAGAACTGCATGTAACTCATACAAAACTTGAGCCTTCACTTATGGCTCTTTCCTGCATAATGTTTTCAGAGCAAATTCACTCTGCAGCATAGATCTCGATTACACGTTTATTCCAATTGTTACATGCATTGTCAGGAGGATAATAAGGATAGTGGGGATGGGGAAGATTTATCCGGTTAGGAAAATCACATTGTATTCAGACTCCCTGTAGAGCTTTTATTGACTCTGCTGCCAGCAGAGATTAGTGCAATGCAAAACCATTAAATACGCAGCCCAGCACTTCCCGCTATTTAAGTGGTTCAAATAATTAGCAGTTCTCAGCCTCTCCGTTTACATCTTTTTTCCAGCTGGCAGACTCATTTTTAAAAATATATCTACATGGATTTGTGTGCCACTTTAACACTTTTGAGTTCAAAGTCTTCTACTGGGCAGTTGATCACTTTGGATAAGCACCTTACCCAGAGCAATGTTTTAGGAGATTATTAAAGGCACTAAGTCACAAAATTACAGAAGACACATTTCATACGTAAATGAATGTATTCATTTATTTTCAGTCACAAAACTGCTGCATCTACAGGGGTTTACATTATGTGGCAGCATGAATACAATAAATTACTTTCCAGTTCTCTTTCAATAGAATTTATTTCCACTGAAAATAGAGAGACTCTAAAGGCATTTAGTCCTGTCTTGACTTCAGTACCTAAAAGTATAGAAAGGTCTCAATGTTTGCTATGGGGTGTGAGGCAATGTATCCCTTCAGATAGCCTGGTATGCAGCATAGGATAGAAAGCAGGTGAAGGAAAGATGGGGCTAAATCCCCACAGTGTATTACAGTAATCATTTTATCTACTTTATGTCAAACCCAAAGGGTTACACTTCAAGACAAGGATGTAACTGGAGTAAACTACTTCTGTTGTTTGTCATGGTTTAACCCCACTGGCAACTAGAAACATGCAGCCACTCACTCACTCCCTCTCAAGTGGGATTAGGAGAGAATCAGAAAGGGAAAAACTTGTGGGTTGAGATAAGAGTTTAATGGGACAGCAAAGGAAGAGAACATAATAATAATCCTCATAACAAGATATACAAGATGTGATGCATAATGCAACTGCTCACCACCTATGACACCAATAGCCTATTCATTCCCAAGCAGCAGTGTTTACTCCCCAGCCAACTCCAGTTTATACACTGAGCATGATGTCAAACGGTAGGGAATACCCCTTTGGCCAGCTTGGGTCACCTGTCCTGGCTTTGCTCTCTCCCAGCTACTTGTGCATCTGCAGCCTTCTCCCTGAAAAGTCCTTGACTTGGTATAAACATTGCTTGGCAATGACCTAAACATCAATGTATTATCAACATTCTTCTGCTACTAAATCCAAAACACCGCACTATACCAGCTACTAGGAAGAAAATTATCTCTACCCCATGTGAAACCAGGACAGTGTTCTTGAGTGTTTCATTGTACTGTGTATGAGTGGCATTTCCTCCGCATTGGTTTGTACAGTGCAAAATAAGATTTTTCTTCAATTTTCTTCTTCTTGTCTGGCTAAATAATACTCTAGTTTCACAGTTGAACAGGCTCATAATTTCAAAGATGTGGAAAAATGGTGGTGGAGGGAAGGTACATAGCATATTTAAACTGTCTACCTAAGAGCAAGTATTGCTTCAGACAGTGTGGGACCCTGAGAAAAAAAGAGAAATGGGACCTTAAATTATTCTTAGAAAAGGGAATATAACTGGCCCACTTCCGAAACCCTATCCATCAGCCAGTTCAACTTCTTTTCCTCCTTTGCATAAGCCCACTTTCCCCAAAAAGCATCAGTATTAGGAACAAAGAGAACAGCACATCCTTTGGCTGTACACTGCAGAGATTTCAGATCCAGCCCTAAATGCACTGGTAATTCATTATTAGCTTTGATTTATGTATTGCATTCTGCCAGACTCCTTTGAGCCTGATACTTCACTTTGGAGAATTATCCCTGTGAGCTTGAGGGGACCACTTTGCTCAATCTGTTTTGAAACTGCAGGTGACTCCAGGTCGTAAAATGGCAGTCATTAGCTGATACCTGTAAACACCACACAACTGAAGTCTAACCCTGTAAAAGTTGCTGTCTTCAAATCCTCTGATCTTGGTATCATCGTGTGCTCCCAGGAAAAAGCTCTTTACGCTGGTAGCTGTGGAAAATCAATCATCTCAATTCCCTAAAGATGGGAGCACTGTCATTAAAGGTCACTAAAAGTTAGCAGCTGCTTTTAACTGCTGGAGTTTTGAAGTGAAGTTCTAAAAAGCAAACACTGCTTTTGTGACCGTATGCAGGTTCAAGTGTTTGTGTTCCTGTTTCAGGTCTGATGTTTAATTTTTGTTATCCACATCTGAGGAGATCTCAGTTTGTACACTGTTGTCTTTACATTTCCTAAGATTTTAATGTCTTTGGGAGTCATCCATAGAGTCGTGTGTTTTGTGGGTTCTCATTCCAGAGTCCAGGCAATGAAACTGAGTGGGACTGATGTTCACGTTATGTTGGTCCAATACTCTGTGAAAACCTGGCCAAACCAAAGAGCTGAATTCAGTGAGAATGTTTTCTTTTATTTAGTTGAATCAAATTTGAACCAGAATTCCAACAGTTTGGGAACAAAAAATGACATATAAGCACAATTGACAACTAGGTAGTGCATATGTGTTCCATTGTATCTGCATTTGTGCTTCCTGCTGGATATAATAAGCAGTTATTGAATTAAATCTTGATGTCTTTGTTGGTCTCTGAATGCTTCATATTTTGGAAGAATAAAACAAACAAACAAACAAAACCACAACAACCAAAGGAAGAAAAAAATACAGGTGTTAAAACATGGAATTAATAATGAAAAATTTCAGTAGTTCCCATGTCTTACCTAAACAGCTATATTTTCTCAGTGTCTTTGGCAAATCTCAAATCCCTTTTCCCTCTGGCATGTGAGCATAATAACAGCTATTTGTCTAATTCATGGAGAACCTGAGGCTTTCATCATAAATATTTTCTTTTTATCTTAACTGTTGCAGCTCCAGTCTTTTTAGCACTCAAAACTGCTCAAGCATACTGTCAACACAGTATCTTGAAAAGAAAAAGCTATGCTTGTCTTCTGTTTTTCTTTGGCTGTTTAATTTCTCTTTCAAATTCTGTGAGTTGCACACCAGCAAATTATAACCCTCCCCAGATAATCCCGCATCTTCCTCTTCTTCCCAAAGTTGTAGTATTACAATTACTAATTTGGATGACTGCTGTTTATAATCACTGGTGTCAGTCTTTAATATACAGATTACAGGGTTAAAGGAAAATCGTGCTTAAAATGTAGTGGTGCTCTTCAGGATATTAATAAATCCTTTTCTGTCTGTGTTTGATGACAAATAGTTGAAGGAAGTATCCTAAGACCCTGCAAATGGTTTTAAATCAGATATTATGGGTTTATGTTTTAATCAAGAGTAGCAAATTATTGTTAACATTGAACGTTTGTCACAACTGGCACATTTAAACAAAAAAGCTTGACTGAAAAGTTATTCTAGCCATTCTGGCACTGTGCTTTCTCAGATCTACAATAAATTATTTGACTAAGAGGGTGGGATGCAGTCTTCTAAATTTAGATTTCAAGCTGCCTCCCCAGTAGGTTATGGGACTCTGTAGACCTTGTTTTACATTTGCTGGTCCCAGTTGGGTGTCTCAGATACCTCATAGCATCCGAGAAATGTAGCAATGTTCAGGCAACTGAACATTGCCATTTGTTATGTGTCTTATGTGTCCTGAGGGAAGGAAGGTAGAAAAAGAAGAAGATAAACATGACATACAATTTTTGTAACTGGTATAATTTTAAAAGTTTTGAAATTACATAACTAACTTCTGAAAATTAAGTCCTCAGTCCTTCCTATTTTTCCTATGCAACAGGACTACGTGGAAGTCTTAGAGTCTCTTAAATGGTTGGGAGGAAGTTCTGGAGTCCTCTTGTCCAATCTCTTGCTCAAAGTAAGACTGCAGCTGACACTAGATAATGGCTGTGTGACTTCACTAAACTTAGGCTTGAAAGCCTCCAAGAATGGAGATTTCATGGCCTCTCTAGGCAGTCTGTGGCAGGGCTGCACTGCTGTAATAGTGAAACAGGTTTTCCTCATGTCCAGGCAGAATGTCTAAAGCCAGGAACTGTGACTATTGCCCTTTGTTACTCTTCTCTTGTTACAAGTAAGAGTTTTGCTGTGCTGCTTCTCTAAGTCCCCTCCAAGCAGCTACTCAGAACTATTAGATTTTCCCTCAATCTCCTCTTCACCAGAATAAAAAAGCTCAACTTCCTCAGCCTTTCTCTATGGGCCATGAGCTGTAGGTCCCTCACCGTCTTGGTAGTCCTCCACTGGACTCTCTCCAGTTTCTTAACATTTTTCTTGAACCAGGTGAACTGGACACAGGATTCTTGGTGTTGCCTCATCAGAGGCAAATGTGGAGGGACACCACCTTCTTTGCTGCTGCTAACAGTCACCCAAAAGTATCCCAGGATGCAGTTTGCACTGTTTCCACTGAGAGCACATAGCTGGCTAATGTTCAGTCTGGCACTGACTGTAACTCCCTGACCTTTCAGGCATGGCTGCTACCCAGCCAGTCATTTCCCACCTTGTATTAGTGGACAAGGTTGGTCCACCCGGGCATGGAGATTTGCACTTCCCATTACTGAACTCCTTGTGATTTCTAGTGGTCCAGTCCTGAAACCTGTCAGAGTCCTTCTGGACTGAGACTCTATCATGTACTGTCTTACAGAGTCCCTTCCTTTTTTTCCACCTTGAGTTTAGTGTCATTCACCGATATGCTACGGTTTTACTTTTTGTCAACAATTAATACACTAAACAAGGTTGCCTTAGTTCTGACCTCTGGATAAGATGCCATGCTCACAGTCTTGTGGAGAATTTGCTACTGTATAAGGTTTACATTATTTCCCTTTCAATAGTTTGTTGTTTTTTCACATGTATCAGATTACATTGGCACTGCATATTTTAATCTCAATGGACTTCTTAAAAAAAATAAAGACAGTTTAGATACAGCGTGGGAACATATGCTTTCAACATACAACAAAGACAGCTGGGTCAACTCAGTAACTTTGAAAGAACAGAGAAAACAACAATTTCAATTTGTCTTAGGTACTAAATTTTTGTGATTAAATGCCATAATATTTATTAAATTTATGTCTTGTACAGTCTCCAGATAATGCACTAATCTCTGAAGTCAGATACTTGACATAAGTGTCTAAGGAAGAAGCCTTATTTTACTACTAAATACAGCAAAGGAAGATACAAACAGAGAAACACACCTCCAACCACACATATTTTTCTTCAGCAGATAGTTCATCCCACCTCAGAGGCACCTTTGACTCTTACAGTGGGATTCTTCTCACCTGTTGTTAGAGGTCTACAGTGCAGATACTGAGGATCCTGTTAAAACTGATGTAGGGAAACAAGCATTTATTGGGGAATAAATCTTCTATATAAATGTAGAAATCCACTTTAGGTTGCCTGTTTCTATCCCTTGGTTATATATGGGACATTCTTATAATTGATTTAATTGTGGATGCTTACGTTATGGACATCTATACCTGGTCAACTGAATCTCACCCTTTTTGACTGTAGAGGGATCCTGTGTTTTACACAAATTCTAAATTTCCATACCTAAACCTAATTTGAAGAAATATGTTCCTTCTCTGTGCTCTGCAATGGAATGCAGAAATGGAAACTGTCTTTTACAGATTTCCTTGACCTCAGATCGAGTGAACTTCAACCTCAGATCAAGTAAACTTCCTCTGTTGCTGTCAAACTTCTCATCTTAATCTTTGCAGATATTTAGAAGAGCCATCTTTGCTGTACTCATCTTTCTTCTTCATTTTGGTCATTTTAAGCATGAGAGTGCCTGCAAACATCAGAGCTATCCCTCCTCTCATACAGTCACGATGAGAGGACACCTCAGGAGATTATAAAAATGCAGCCTAGAAAAACATGCAGCACTGTTATCCAAATTATAAAATAAAGAGTTGAAAATGTAGATGACAAAAGGAAAAATCTTTTATAGAATCAGAGAGGAAAAGAGTCAGGACAAACCTTAAGAGGGATGACAGAACTCAATAAAATACAGCAACCATATAGAAAATTAAATTAATTTATCTTCTACTCAGCTGTTCAAGACTGACTGAATCACAAAAAATAAGTTGTCATTAGTAGCTGTCATTTCAGTATTAGAAAATATGCATAGTATTTTAATTTCTCGTAATTCTACAGAACTGAATAGAGACCCTGAATCACTGATATTATCAGAATTTAGGTAGATACCTATTGGTATTGCATCAAATACACCATATGGGAAGAATAATGGGGTGTGTACAAAAATAATACCACACAATACCATTTGTAGCATTAACTAACTACAGTCTCTTTTTTCTCAGGGATTATGAGCAGAAAAGATATTTCTTATTAATTGGGATCTGCTACCCTGAAAACTCCCCTTCTGCTAAACACTGAACTTTTTTTGCCATCCTCAGCATCAGAGGCCTTTTTGGGCTATGGAACCATGACTTTGTACTTCAGTGGTGAAACAGGGTCCTTCACAATGCAATGCCAGACACTAGCTAGAAATTATAATTTGTTTGAAATACAACAATCTTCTGCTGTTTCATATTCTGTTTGTTACAGAGAATCCCTAGTCTGGGAATTAGACACTTGTCCAATTGATCTTAATGGAATTCGTGCAGTGAAAAAAAGATAGTTTATGTAATATTGCATATGATAAGTCTCCTTAATGAAATCATATTTTTATTAGCAATAAAACACACTCCTCCTTTGCGTAGAAAAGTTCTGTATGTTCTATGGAGGACTCTGTTGTGGGTTGCTCAGATCATATTTCCTCTCTGGCAAGCTGTTGAGAGTCCTGAGTCAAAATCCAAACTGATAATATATACTTTGGGCAACTAATAACATGGTTAAAATTTCTACCTCTTTTAAAGACTGTGTAAAACTCACAGCATATTTCTTCTGACTGCAGAGCTTTAAGAATTGTTTGCTGACTGCAGCACAGCATTACTCAAAGAAAATTTGTTGAGAAATCGGCACTTTTTACAGCAGCAGGGGTGGCAGGTAACATTTAATTACATATTTAAATGCCTACATGTTTAGCTATGAACACTCAATCAGGAAAAAAGCAATCACATTTTATTAATAACAGTAATGCCTGGTCTGACTGTTGTTCATCATGGCAGGTGGTATTGTTTGGATTGCAAGGCTGTAATCAAAAGGTTCTTAAAGGCAGACCGATTATTTTCTGAACACTTTATTCAACTTGCTGGATTTTTACAGTTGTTCAAGATTGTCTCACTTTGTGCCATTGCAATTCCATGCAATTGTGTGATTTCATGCATTTGCAGCTCTTTTCTTAGGCACTGGAAATTTTTTTGATACGTGTGTCCATCTCCAACTTCCTTCCTTCCTTCCTTCCTTCCTTCCTTCCTTCCTTCCTTCCTTCTGTCTGCCTGCCTGCCTTCTCTCCTTTCTTTAGTTTAGCTAGCTAAAATAATTCATTATTACAATTAACAAATTTGTGATAAAGAATTTACTTCCAAATGCAAGACTGTAGGGTTGAACAAGCTCAGCAGTCTGCTGCCGGGGAACAAGGTGGTCCTGCCTTCCCCCAGCCAGCTGTTCCAGCTCAGAGAACTGATTCTGATTTTTTCTTTTTCTTTTTGGTTAATTTTCATCCAGGTACTCCCATGATCTAGCTCACTGCACAGCTATGTAAGTGTTAACAATAGTGGAGGTGAGGCAGACAAAACTAATGTTTGCTAGAGTGACATCAAAGGTACTGTAACTTAACATTTTCGATGAAGCACAGACCGTCCTAAGTCAACCTCATTACCTTCAAGAAATTAACTTCAGCATGCACATACAAGCTTTGCTGAATTTCAGTCATAAAAAAGTCTTGAGATTCAGAGACTGAAGTTGTAGTCTCTAGACAGACTGAGTTCCATGTAACCAATACGGAATGAACTACACCAAAATTAACCTGTTTTCCAGTTTATGATGAATTTTGTTCTCATCTTCCAGTTTTTGGACCCTTCTACCCCTCTGGCACTTCTCTTTTTCTTTAAAGCTGTGCCTTAAATCCAAAATCTTTTAACTGCAGAACTTTGATGCTTTACATATTCTCAATATAAATAGTGTATTGCTATTTCTACCTCATTGTGGGGCAGTTCTTGCAAGGGGTCTTTCTGGCTAATGTTGTTTTCTATCTCCAAAATTGTACAGGTAATATTTTTAAGCTCATTTTTGATACTTAACATGTATAATTAAAAAAAAAAAAGTTTTGAAAAATAAACTATAACACAAAGTGGTTTTAGGGTTTAGAAACTGTCTCTGTTTACTAGATCAAACCAAAATTAATTCAGAGTTTTTCTACAGTTTGAAAGCCACACAAATAAATGCTATCTTCTCTATCACACTGCCAGTGCGGCTAAGAAATACAACATTAGAAATAAGATGCCACAGTAACTCTCTTGCACTATAATTCCTGTAAGGCTTCCAGCATTTGTTTCTCTGCAACCTAGGATTTCTTTAGCACAGTAAGAAGCACAGAGAAGACAGTTGAGAGGGCAAAGGGATAATTTATAACATGCTACTTGACCCATCCCTCAAGTAATAAGATCAATTTTACCCTCTGTGACACCTGAATGTCATGGGGAGTTAATCATAACAGCTTTCAGTCTTACCCAGTTCCCATCAGGCTTACCGCACCATGGGTTCCCTCAGTCTAAAATCTCTTCTCAAATTTGTATTGCTCACTCTCTCTATGTTATCCCACTGATTTATTTCTTTAGGCTTTGTAGTGATGCGTTACACACTCCAGTGAGCCCAATACTGAGGAAATTACACGTATTAGGAGTCTACAAAAATTTTCAAAGGTGATTTTCAATGTCCATTCTGACCTTTAATGTGACCGGGAATTTGTAATCAGCTAGAATAGACACCTTCCAGATAAATAAATATACATTTAAAAAAACAAAATGTGAAACCAGAATCAGAACTTCTATGTCACTTTAAAAAAATTCTAAAATCTTGTGAGTGCTAGTTTTCTGCCATTACATCTGCAATATCTACAGTTTTCCTGAGTGCTCCACAGTTCAGCTTTTTCTAGCAGTTTTTATTGGTACTCGTTGCTCATGAGTGAGCACTGGCTGATGCCAATGAGATTTGACTGAGCAAGGTCGCTGCAGGGACAGTAGGAGTGATCAGGGCTTGCAAATCACCTGCTGTACACAGGCTGGAGATGAATGTTTAAAATTCAGCTGTTTTTCTCAGAGAAATAGTTTTAGGGAAGATTTTATCTTCAGCCTCTCAGGAAAACCACTACAGAATATAAACATTTGTGGGGAAAGTATCACAATGGTTTCTTAGTTTCACTATTTTTCCAACTAATATTACACATCAGGAAAGCTGGAGAAACTGAAACCCTGATTTGTATTAATTTTTTGGTTTGGGTACTTAGAATGTTTTTCTAGCTTGTGGTGATATCACATTGATGCATGTAAATAAATACTCAGCTGAAAACTTTGGCTTCGGTGAAGCATGGCTGTTCTGAATTGCAGAGAGAGGTTTGCCCTGTCATTTCACCCAAATATCTTTTCTTGCGCTCAGGATCTAATATAAAATATTCAGCAAGACTACAACAGAAATAATGTTTTTTTTCTTTGTGGATCAAAATCAGCTAATTTGTGAAATCCAAAGGAAAAAAAAAATAGGAGATGGGTGTGAAACAAAATCTTGTTTCTGAACACTGCCTGATATGGGGGGACCTGAAAAGCAGTGGAGCAAAACAGTTGTTTTGGATTAGAAATAACAGTTAGAAATATCAAGCTGTGAGTTGTGAGCTTGTACCCAAACTAAACTTGGGAGGTGGGCTTTCAGTATTGAATGGTGTCAAGAAACAATTGTAATGATCCAAGCCACAAATAACATGATAAATGACATTGTATGCCTGAAAAGAATTAGTACTCTACAAGCTTGATAAATCCATCTGTCATCCATCCCAAAGAAAAGAGGAAGTCATGTAGTTTCTTCTGCATCACACCATCCATTTCAGCTGAATTCCAAACAATGTTTGGGCACGGTAGGTTTCCCAGCCACTTGTACATTCTCTTGCAATAATTCTTTTATGGGAACTTAGTGTTCCTGTTATTAGTTGGAATGTACTTTATAACTGCCCATTGCTTCAGCATGTCCTGACAGTTCAGAAATAATAGACAGGAAGTTTACCTTTTCTGCAGCTTTCATGACTTTTTTGTTATATTGCATCCTGCCACTCAGTCATCACTGGGAAGTGAGTGGAGAGTATTTTTTGCCAATAGACAGGGGAGAGGACTTTGCAGTGATCTATCATTTCTCTTTAGTTTTGCCAGATTTTAGCATGAAGTAATGGATGATGTAATCATCGTAGTCAGCATAGTTGGCAAATATTGCCTTGGAATAGGCAGTGTGAATAAATAGCATTGTATCACTCATTCTCTTCTGTGAGGAAATTGATGTTTGCAATGCAATAGTGTGCTTGTGCTTAAATTTACCTTACTGTCTACAAAGCATGTCAGTGTCTCTGCATTCTGGTCTTGTAAATACTGTATCAACAGCATATTTAACATGTATAACTTTATTTAACGTATTTAAGTTCAAACCTGAGTAACTATAGCATGTTAAAACAGTGTTAGAAGGAAAAGGTGGGGAAACTCTACATAATCAAGTAGGAACAGTAAATCTAGATGATCTTTCTTCAAAGCCCAGGGAGTGGTGTGTTTAGTTACTGGTGACTCCTCAGCCCAATTTTTCAGCTTTCTGTGTACAGATGTGTCTACTGGGAGCAGCCTTCAGCCTTCAACAAAAGCAAGACTTAAACTAAACCTTCTGTATTACCTTGTATGAGCTGCTCTCCCTGTGCTCACTGGTCCCTGCTCCCTGTGGTGCCACTTGCTAACTAGCTGTGTGTGTCAGGAACTGAGCCTGGGACAGGCTGGCCACAGCACTTGCACTGAACTCTGCTGTTGGAGGGTTTGGCAAGGGAGCGCCTGTTCTGCTCTGTTCGCCTTTGGCCACCTGTTTTAGGTGTATGGGTTATGGTCAGGGAAGCTGTCCTGTATGGCCCTGTTTCTCTCCCGTGACTCTCGGGGGATATAAGCTGGGCCAGAGATAGGCATTTGGTAGAGGAATCCTCTGTCTTATCAGGCATCTCAACATTGCTACATTTCTGGGCCAAAGACCCAGTTAATTTTCCAATGTCAATAACTGATAAGTAATGCACAATCACAAATCAAATGGAAGCAAAGATTCTTGAGGCCAGAGTAACCTTTTTGCTGCTTTTAGAGGAAAGAAGGCTCATATTTGTCATTCATCCTCTGTGTGTCCTTTCCCATTCTGTCAACTGAAGGCTGGTGTATATATTGGATAACTGTTTTGAGTCTTCCTCTCTGTGTAGGTTGTGACTCTGTGAACCAAAGACTAGTTATCATGTTAGATGAAAATGGTAGTGCTAGAAGGTTTTCAGGGAGTTACAGGTCAAGGTGCTGCCCCTTGTCAGTG